>NC_073262.2:133635000-135057500 GCF_029289425.2 Pan paniscus
GAGGATGGCTTAAGCCCAGGAGGTCAAGGCTGCAGTGAGCTATGTTTGCACCGCTGCACTCCAGCCTGGACGACATAACAAGACCGTGTCTCAAAAAATAAAAATAAAAAAAAGGAACCACCAAAGAAGGGAGGACAGCCAGTACTAGTGAGTCCTAATGCAGTGGCCATTGAGGGCAGCTGAAGCCTGATCCTGCTGGGGCGTCGTGGGATGGGAGAATGGAGAACACACACCACACAGCATAGTCATCCCACCTGACAGGGAGCTGAGGTATTTGTAACCTGTTGGTCTTGGAGAAAGGCTGTGAGGAGGGAGGTGGTTAATTCCTCCACACTTTTGTCCCCTTCTGGAGAGGAAGCCCCCAGGCAAAGAAGTGCAGATGCGAGGTTTAGGAGTAGCCCACATGCACTGGAACGGTGACAGCGGCATATGGTGTAGGGGTGGAGGGAGGACAATGCTGAATGCCTGTGAGGCATCCACAGACCCATGCCCAGGTGACCTCCTATGACTCTAAGAATTAGTTAGACCGGGACCCAGCAGGGCAGCCACTGGGAAGGCGGGGAGCTGGTTTACCCACAGCAGCACTGGTGGGATTGGGCAGGATGGGCCAGGCTGGAGCCCATTCCCCACCCCCCAGTCCCAGGATTTCCTTTCTGAAACAGGTGTGGGAGTTGCGTGGGGTCGTGTTGTGGTCCTGTCCTGCAGGTCACAATGAAGGGACCTATAGACATGGTGGAAGGGACTGGGGACTCCATGGCTGCAGCTTCTGGACTGAAGACACTTCCTTTTTCTGGCATATTGAGGTCCCCCTTTGTTGTAAATGTTGGACAACCTAACCCAAACTAGGCTTCAGCAAAATGAAAATGTATTAGCTCCTATAAAAGTCAGGAGAGAGTTCTGGTTCAGATGTGGCTTGCCCCAGGGGCACAGGCCATTTCCCTCTCTCTGTAGCAGAGTTAGTTCCATTCTAGCTACAGCAGCAACAGCTCCCAGCCTACAGAGATCAAGTCTAGCAGAGAGGGTGAGCCGGCCTGTCTCCCCACAGCAAACGGCATCACAGCTCTGACTAGGTCCTGTGTCCCTCCTGGTACCCATCACTGTGCCCAGGAAAATGCAGGGGGCTGACTGGCCAGGCTGGAGCTGCACAGCCTCCTTTGGAACATGAGGATAAAATCCACAGAAACAGTGAGCACTGAGCAGGGAAGAAAATGATTCTCCAACTGCAGTGTGGGTAACCTGTTACCAAAAGAGAGGGGAATGGACGCTGGGCAGCTAAAAACAGCACATGCTCCCTCCAGTTGGCTGTGGGTGTGCAACCAGGACCTGTGCTCTCCCTCTGCTTCTCCCCTTTTTCCTCCACCACCACCACCTCACCAGAATGAATGCTCAAGTGGCCAGGAGAGAGAACTCCCAGCTGCCTCAAGCGGCAGACTTGCAGCAGATCCTGGCAGTTGGATGCCCCAGGCAGTGGTGAAAACTAGCCTTCCATCCCCGGGGAAATGTGTGGGGCACTGCTGGTTGTCACAGTGACGGGGGTATGCTGTGGGCTGTTAGTAGTGAAGGCCAAGAATGCAATGCACAAGACAGACCACACAATAAAGAACCATCCCACCAAAACCCCAAGAGCATCCTCCCGGACAGTCACTGTCACCTGGGCTCATCTCTCCCACACTGGCCTTGCATTGTGGCTCACGTTACCTGTCGTGGGCCATAGGGATCCCTCTTGAAGAGTGGAAACTGCACATGCTAAACGACCACATGCCGGAGTCCCTGTCTTCATCCTGCCGAGTGCAGTTCTGTTGACACATCCGCTACTCTGTGGTTAGGTCCTGGAGGCAGAGAGCAGGTTTTTTCTTCTCAAATCCTTCCCAGCACATTGCAGACTCTCATGAATGAGTAGACCTGTCACCCTCGGGGGCACTTTGGGATACATTAAGATTTGGCTTAGGCCATTGTATTCAGAGTGTGGTATAATGAGTGAGTGTGATATTCAGAGTGAGTATAAATGTGATCACTAGAGAGGACTATTTTAAGTACAGTCAATTTCAAGCAACAGCTCCTGATAGGGGCTTTCAAGAGGGAAGTTTAGAGCTGGAAAGAAGACTGAGCAGGTATATTTCCTATCACCATGCAATAACAAAGACTGCTGTGGCTGTGAGTTTGGGGACAGTCTGGCTGTAGCCGGGCCTGCAAGTTATAGGGGCCAAGGCCCTTTGTCCCCTAAAGGTTCACTGAAAACTCATATGAGGCAAATTGATTAATAGGAGAAAGGCGTACACATTAATGTGTACACATGGGAGCCTTCAGAATGAAGACCCAGAGGTACAGAGGAAATTGTCTTCATGCTGAGTTTCAACAAAGATGGACAGCCTTGTAGAAATAGGACTGGACAAAAGGGTCGGATCTAGTGCTGATAGACTATGTGGGGAACCCAGCAAGGCCTGTCTGTCTAGATTCTTCTCGGCCTCTCTGAGCAGCATTCCTTCCTCTGGGGCATGGGGCAAGATCTTCTCTGGAATGGGGGTCTTATGACTGACTGCAAACAAGGTAGATCAGATCATTTTGTTATGACCAGTTCTTACACAAGGCTGGGGGAAAATTCAAGTAATACTTTTAGGTTTTCTGACTAGCTCTGGGGAGAATGGGTTCTGGTTTCTATGGCATCTTGGGAAAGGATTGAGTTTGTATGGCTAGGCTTGGGGGAGATGGGACTGAGAGATAGGAGGGCAGAAGATCACAGAAAACTTTCCCTTCTGAGGCCTTCATTTTGGGGTATTATTGTCTAAGCTCCAGCAGAGTCTAGCATCTTCACCAGGCTAAGCTCAGACCCTGGCTCTGAACATTGTCTCAAGACCATCAATTGGCCTGGTGCAGTAGCTCACGCCTGTAATCCCAGCGTTTTGGGAGGCCAAGGCAGGCAGATGACTTGAGCCCAGGAATTGGAGACCAGCCTGGGCAGCATGGCGAAAACTCGTATTTTGGATTTTTCTACAAAAAAAAAAAATACAAAATTAGCACCTGTAGTCCCAGCTATTTGGGTGGCTGAGGTGGGAGGGTCACTTGAGCCTGGGAGGTCAAGGCTGCAGTAAGCTGAGATCGTGCCACTGCAATCCAGCCTGGGTGACAAAAGGAGACCCTGTCTCAAAAAAAAAAAAAAAAAAAGAGAAAAGAAAAAGAAAGTCATCAATCAATTGGTTATTATGTTATTATTATTTATTTATTTGAGACAGTCTTGCTCTGTCACCCAGGCTCAATCTTGGCTCACTGCAACCTCCACCTCCCGGGTTCAAGCAATTCTCCTGCCTCAGCCTCCCGAGTAGCTGGGATTACAAGCATATGCCACCACATCTGGCTAATTTTTGTATTTTTAGTAGAGACGGGGTTTCACCATTTTGGCCAGGCTGGTCTCGAACTTCTGACTTCAAGTGATCCGCCCACCTCAGCCTCCCAAAGTGCTGGGAGCCTCCGCACCCGGTCCAGTTGGTTATTCTTGAGATAGGTTGGTCCCAGTATAGTGATCCATCCAAGTGCAGAAGAAAGTCCAGGAAGCCCTATCCTCCTGCAGCTGCCTGTCTGGTCTCTCCAGTCCACTGTGCCAGGGACACAGGATCAGATGAGAGGTCCTTGGCTTTTCAGATACAACCTGGTCTCCATCCTCCCCACCCCTACCCTTGAGGACAGCCACCCTCCCGCTGGCCATGAAGCCTGGCACCCAGGCCATCCCGCAGTCACAGAGTAAGTAAATAACCAGGATCCGGGGAACCAAACTGCCAGGTAAAGGCAGCCATGAGACTCAGGGGACACCTGCCATGCAGCCTGTCCTGCCAAGGCCCCAGGCTCAGGGCCATGTTGGAGTCAATCAGGCCTGCAGCCACCAATGACCCATCAGAGGAAGGACAGCACTTCAGGCTGCTATTACAGGCTCTGGCTTCGCTGGGAAACTCAGGAAGCCTCTCCGTCCCCAGGCAGCTTCTCCTCTGTATGTGCAAGCACAGCATATACTTATTACACCTCAGCCAGTCACAGGGGGTCGAAGCAGAGATTTGAACTGGAAAAGTGCCCTTGCCAATGTCCCAAGATGCCTTCCTGCCCTAAGCCAGGAGGAACTGAGCTGCGAGCTAGCGAATGAGGAGGACAGAGGAGCTGGAGGTGCCTGTTTGTTGGGAGTCTGGAGGAAAGGAGGTGCCAATCGCCAGCGGCAAGAAGGAAAGTGTCCAAGGCAGAGAGCCAGGTTGGTCCCAGCGGCAGGGCTGAGCGAGAGATCCAGGCTCAGACTCCTCCAGGAGGGGCCTCGAGGTTGAGAATTTAAAAAGAAGAGTTCTGTTCAGGTCTGCGGGTGTCTGATCTCATCTGAGGAGTGCATCAAGGAGATGAGTGGAGAAGCCCACTTGTCTCCCATTGGGGTCAGGATGAAGGGTCTGGGCTGACCAGCTCCAGAAGAAGCTCACCTTTCGAGAATGAGTTCTCCTTTAAACCTTTCTCCTCCTCTGTTCTGCCCTTCTCCTGCCTTCCACTGCCAGCAGTCAAGAATGGACTGTGTATACCATATTCTGGAGAATCTGATTACACCCTGGACACTGGTGTGTGGATTGCAGTCTGCTGCAGGATGACATTAGAGTTTAGTTGTTTTTTTCTAATGGGGCTCCATTCTGTGTGTCTGGTAGGAGGTGCTTTTAATGTGCTGATAAACCAACCTCAGGAAGGTATTATGTACAGAAGATTCCCAAGGCTGCAGTTGCTGAAAGAGACTTGGGCTACTGCCGGGGAACTAGGTGAGTCCCCGTAGCTGAACAGAGCTGCCTAAGAGAAGTGGAATAGAGGATCATGTGGTGTCTGTTTTGTGCCTTTAGTGATCGGTGTTTCATATGTATTTGGGGATGTTGCTTTCTCTGTGGGAACAAGCAAAAGAATCGTTTTGTTCTGATGAAATTAACAATGAATTTGGTGAAAGAAACTTCCAACTCCCTTGCCCATCTCCCTTCATCCCATTCATTTGGCAAAACCACAACCCTGGGGCAAATCCACTTCTCTGCCTCCTGCGCACTTGGACTTGTGCAGCTAAACTTTGGGAAGCTCAGCCGCGCAGGCCAGACTCGCATGAAATTCATGACCATGGGCTCCAAGTGGGCCTTGATGCTGTCAGGGATCAAATCACATTTTATTCCCCAAGACGCTTCTCTTCTGTCCTCAGACTTACCCCGTCTCCTCCCTGTTTCACCAGACCTCCAAGACTCACCACCGAGTCTCCCCACCTACCAGCGCCCTCTTGAGTATCCATCCCCCTTCCCCCAAGGCAATGACTGATTTGATTTCTGTCACGACAGACACATAGACACATGATTTTGCCTGTTCTAGAAACTAACATAAATGGACTCAATCAGTTTGGACTTTTTTTACCTGGCTTCTTTTGCTCATAATATTTTAAACCTAAATCATATTTCTATACATATCAATAGTTTATTCCTCTTTATTTCTGAGAAGTATTTCATTGTGTGAATATGCCATAGCGTGTTTATCTACTCACCTGTTAATGGACATTCAGATTGGTTCCAGTTTTTAGATTTTTTTTTTCTTTTGAGAAGGAGTTTCACTCCTGTTGCCCAGGCTGGAGTGCAATGGCACAACCTCGGCTCACTGCAACCTCCACCTCCCAGGTTCAAGCGATTCTCCTGCCTCAGCCTCCCAAGTAGCTGGGATTACGGGCATGTGCCACCATGCCTGGCTAATTTTGTATTTTCAGTAGAGACGGGGCTTCACCGTGTTGGTCAGTCTGGTCTTGGACTCCTGACCTCAGATGATCTTCCCACCTCAGTCTTGAAGGCATGTTTTTAATTGTACTGGCATTTTATTTTGGCTAATTTGCTGTCTATTTTATTAACTTTTTTGGTTAGTTAATATCAGACATAAAATAAAGGGTAATTTTTTTTTTTGAGGGTCTCACTTTGTCACCCAGGTTGGAGTGCAGGGGCATGATCAGCTCACTGAAGGATCATTTCTTGGTCTAGGCTATAGGCTGGCCTTAGAATCAACTCACCTGGTGTCCTATTGTCAGGGACATCTTAACCAGGGTGACTCCACCTCGAATAAAGGCCAGATAAAGCCAAACTTGCTGGGTTACATTCCTTGGGGGTTAGACACCCTTCATCACAAGATGTTTGTAGCTCAAAGAAGGGGTTAATGATGCTAACTAGAGACCCAGAACGTCTGAAAACGTCCCGATATTTAAAGAACAAAGCATCCTTCATTTGAGAATAAGTTTCACTTTAAAGGTAATAGTACTGTCATAAATTCTTGCTGAAATCAATAGTTACATAGGAAAATAACAATGCTAATAGCCTGTCACAAGCTGATCACAAGCCTTTGTTTATAAAGTCTACTATTCTTAGCCTTAACATCCCATGTAAGCAAGTGCTATGTTTCAGAGGAATTCCTCCTCTTGCTTTCTGAGGACACCCTATTCTGTAATAGAGTAGTTTCTAATAAACTGTTTTATCTTTGCTATGCACTGCGACTCGCCCTCTTTCCCACATGAAATCCAAGAACTCGCTCTTGGGGTCTGGAGTAAGTCTCCTTTTTCCAGTAACACTGTGTGTGTTCCTGGCTTTGAGGGGCATCCTGGGGGACGGAAGCTGCCCATCTGGACCCCTCAGCTCTGCAATCCCAGGTGCAAGATTGGGACAGCAACCTGGTGGCATCGTGGGGCTCCTCTGGTACTCTTCTGGTCTCCATCCTTCCAAAAGGACACCCAGCAAGAGGCTGACACAGGCCACAGTGGGAGCACTGAGAGGACTGTGTGTTTGGAGAGGGTGAGAATGGGGGAGAGGTGTTGGCCAAACACTTCCATCTTTCTCACAGTGACCTCTCAAGGTAGGCCCCTGGGGTAAGCCAAGGACCTTTGGTGGGCTCTTGTAATGGGGGTCAAAGCCTTTTGTGGGTCAGGTGTTAAGGTGCCCTTCCTTCTCAAGGCTCTCTCTGCCTCCTCAGAGCAAAGATGATCTAGGGATGGGCCAAAGGGAGCACCAGCAAACCCTACAGGGAGTCCCAACTTGGGAGAGAGGGGAGCACCAGGAAATCCTACAGGGAGTCCCAACTGAGGAGAGAGGGAGCACCAGCAAATACTACAGGGAGCCCCAACTGAGATGAGAAGGGAGCACCAGTAAATCCTACAGGGAGTCCCAACTGAGGAGAGAGAGAGCACCAGCAAACCCTACAGAGTACCAACTGAGGAGAGAGGGAGCACCAGAAAACCCTACAGAGTCCCAACTAAGGTGCGAAGGATGGAAAGAAAGGGAGTCCACCTGAGTGGCTGGGACTATCAGCGCCCGCCACCACACCCAGCTAACTATCGTTTTGGCTTTTTTTTTTTTTTTTTTGTAGAAACAGGGTTTCACCATGTTGACCAGGCTGATCTCGAGCCACCAGTCTTGGCCTCCCAAAGTGCTGGGATTTCAGGTGTGAGCCACCATGCCCCGCCAGGACCTAGTCTTTGAAATGCCAAGGCAGGGAATTAGGGGAGGTGTGGGTGGTGAGGCATAGACAGAAATGCCCCGTGTACCAAACAGCCGGGCTCCATCCTCCTGCACTGGCCAGCGGCCTCCCTTGCAGGATTGACCCACAAGGTCGTATCCTAGAGGCAAGAGGAGGCAGCAAAGCCTGGAACAGAGGCTTGTGGAATTGGAATCAGGCCGCATGCTTAACTCATGCAAAGCAGCTCCCTGGAAACCTCCAGAGGAGAAGTGACTCAACACACACATCCCAAACCCTCTGGGCCCCTAGGCACCCTCAGCCTGCAGCTGTGGGGGGAATGGAAAGTGCCTCCTTTCTCTTCTTCCCCTTGCATTATTCACAGGGAGCCACAAACACAGAAAGGCCTCATTCACAAGCTCCAAGGCCTGGCCCTCTACCGAAAGCTTTCTGAAAATGCAAATGTCTCAGAAGTGGATTCTTCTTTTCAAACACTTTAAAGTGGCATATTCCCACGGAGCTGTGAAGCAGACCAAGATTTCCCTGGGCAGGAGACTCCTTAAAAATAACATTTGCATTTCAAGGAAGCAGAACTTCCAGCTGTGAAGTCCAGCTTGAAAATAGAAGGTGGGAGCCTCACCTCTTCCGGCATGGCAGGCGTGAAGCCCCCACTTTCCCTGTCGGTGCCCCACCCCCACCTTGGCCTTGCCTCCTCCATCCTTTCATTCAGTGCTAGCTTAGGAGTGACCATAGTAGCCCTGGGTGACTGGGGACTCACAAGACAGAACTGTTGTTCACCAGAAGCTCAAATCTAATGAGCCAGACAAGCCTCTAAATGAGTCAATTCCACCCCCATTCCAGGGACCCTGGGCCTGCCTGTTCCCTTCCCCCATAGAACCAAGAGGTTCTGGGTTCAGCTCTCCTCAGAGGAGTAGATCTCCACTGCGGTGAAAAGCACAGGGCATTTCTGTCTATGCCCCACCACCCACACTTCCCCGAATTCTCTGCCTTGGCATTTCAAAGACTAGGTCCTGGCGGGGCATGGTGGCTTACACCCAACATCCCAGCACTTTGGGAAGCCAAGGCAGGTGGCTCAAGATCAGCCTGGTCAACATGGTGAAACCCTGTCTCTACAAAAAAAAAAAAAAAAGAAGGTTAGCTGGGTGTGGTGGCGGGCACCAATAGTCCCAGCTACTTGGGAGGCTGAGGCAGGAAAATCATGTGATCTTGGAAGGCGGAGGTTGCAATGAGCCAAAATCGTGCCACTGCCCTCCAGCTTGGGCAACAGATTGAGACTCTATCTCAAAAGGAAAATAAAAAACAAAGGCTGGGTCCCTTCCCTGGCTTCTGACTCAAGCCTGCAGCCAGGACTTCTGGGGGCCCCTCCCACCCCTGGAGGCTTCCCCTGGAGGAGCGGGTGCCCTCTCCTCTCTCCTCTCAGGCATCAGATAGGATTCAAGCTGAGATAACCCGGGAAAACAGACTCCTTCTCTCCTCTCAATAGCTTTCCCATTCACCATCAAGACATCACTCAGTTAAAATGTACATTTCCCCACCCTGATGATACAGGATTTTATACCACATATTTGTTGTCTGCTTTTTTTCCCACTTCTCAAAGAAATCTTTCTATGTAATATCTCATTTTTAAACAGCTGCATGGCGTTGCATCATATGCCTGTTTTGTAATTGATCAAATGAGATTCTACAGAGCTTACCTTAGTGCCCATGGTACTGCTCAAAGAATCCTGGCTACGATATTAGTTAGACCCTTTTACAGGGAGCGGGGAACCTAGCTCCATCTGGCTTAGACAATAGGGGAACTTAATGGTTTATGTAACTGTAAAGTCTAAAGATAACACAGGCTTTGGGGAGAGCTTAATCTGACATTCTCTTTTCTTTCCCACTGCCCCCCTTTGCCTTCCATGGTATCAGCTTCCCTCCCCTTTGGTTGTAAGATGGCAGAGCCTGGAACAGAGCCAAAAGCACCCACGGGTACAATGGGACTTTGTCTACATCCAGAGAGAGTGCCCACAAGCCTGTGAATTTCCCAGCATTGTGAGCAAGAGTCCTATAATTCACTCTAATTGGACCAACTCAGTCGACATCCCCACCAATGACTGGGCCCCGGGGAACTGGGAATGTGTTGACTGGCTGAGGCCATGTGGGGGCCACCTAGGGGCCACCTGTGAGTCGGATTTGGATTAGCTTCCCTTGAAGTGAGTAGGCTGTGTGAGAGAAGGCAGAATATCCGAATTAAAATTACGTTATTTTAGTAAAGAAGTGTGGGAAACCAAAATATGCCACCCAAAAATATTCTTTGGCATATTTTGGGATGGCTATTCAGAGGGGCTACAGACACAGGATAGGTCTGGAAAGCTGTGTTTTTGTGGGGAGTTTTGAATCTGTAGTAGAAATCTACATTAGTGAAGTAAATTGTGGATGCAAACAGGCTTCCTCTGAGACCTCTTTATCTGCCTTATCCAGATCTCTCAGGAGAAGGAGACTAGAAGTTCTGACACTTTTAAAGGTCTGATAGAGAAACTTTTTTTTTTTTTAGACAGGGTCTCACTCTGTCACCCAGGTTGGAGTGCAGTGTCACAATCTCAGCTCACTGCAACCTCCGCCTCCCAGGTTTAAGCCATTCTCCTACCTCAGCCTCCTGAGTAGCTGGGATTACAGGAGCACACCACCCCGCCCAGCTAATTTTTATATTTTTAGTAGAGATGGGGTTTCAACATGTTGGTCAGGCTGGTCTCGAACTCCTGACCTCAGGTGATCCGCCCACCTCAGCCTCCCAAAGTGCTGGGACAACAGGCATGAGCCACCGCACCCATCATGACAGAGAAATTTTACCACAAGCTGCCATCTGAACACATATTGCAGGAAGAAAGACTGAAGTTTGTCAACGCACTGGACATCTCTACTCTTTCTGCAGGCTGTTGCTTGTGAGCCTTCATCTGCATAATAAGAAAACCTCAGCTCACCATGCATCTCCTCCCCTCTCCTTCCCATAACCTATTGCCACCTTCCCCGAGATGCTCCAAGTCTCTCTTCCTTTCCATATGGTATAGAAACTTCAGCCATTTGGCCCTCTTTTAGTCTCATATTTTGTGTGGCCCCTATGCACATGTTCTTGTTAATACATTTGTGTGCCTTTTCTCTTATTTATCTATTGCCCATTTATTTCAGCAGACTTAAAGACTCAAACCTTCAGCAGGGGAGGGAGAGATATTCTACACCCCAGAATCAAGGAATGCTGAGAAGGCCATCAACACATGTCTGTTTTCAGTACTGGTTTTTCTTTTTTTTTTTTTTTTTTTTTTTTTGAGGTGGAGTCATCTTGCTCTGTCACCCAGGCTGGAGTGCAGTGGCATGATCTCAGCTCACTGCAACCTCCACTTCCCAGGTTCAAGCATTCTCCTGCCTCAGCCTCCCAAGTAGCTGGGATTACAGGCGCGTGCCACCACACCCAGCTAATTTTTTGTATTTTTAGTAGAGGTGGAGTTTCACCATGTTGGCCAGGCTGGTCTTGAATTCCTGACCTCAGGTGATCCACCCGCCTCAGCCACCGTGCCTGGCCTGATTTTTCTTTTTCTTTTTTTTTTTTTTTTTTTGAGACGGAGTCTCACTCTGTTGCCCAGGCTGGAGCGCAGTGGCACGATCTCGGCTCACTGCAAGCTCCACCTCCCAGGTTCACACCATTCTCCTGCCTCAGCCCCCTGAGTAGCTGCGACTACAGGTGCCCGCCACAACGCTTGGCTAATTTTTTTTGTATTTTTAGTAGAGACAGGGTTTCACCATGTTAGCCAGGATGGTCTCGATCTCCCGACCTCGTGATACGCCCGCCTCAGCCTCCCAAAGTGCTGGGATTACAGGAGTGAGCCACCGCGCCCGGCCTCGATTTTTCTTTTTTTAACTATTCTCCTACTAACAGATATTTAAGTTTATTCAATCTCACTTTTTTTTTTTTTTTTTTGAGACAGAGTCTTGCACTGTTGCCCAGGCTGGAGTGCAGTGGTGTGATCTCAGCTCACTGCAAGCTCCGCCTCCTGGGTTCACACCATTCTCCTGCCTCAGCCTCCCGAGTAGCTGGGACTACAGGCACCTGCCACCACGCCCGGCTAATTTTTTTGTATTTTTAGTAGAGATGGGGTTTCACTGTGTTAGCCAGGATGGTCTCGATCTCCTGACCTCGTGATTCACCCACCTCGGCCTCCCAAAGTGCTGGGATTACAGGCGTGAGCCACCGCGCCCGGCCCAATCTCACTTTTATAACTAGTATTGCAATGAACATCCTTAAACACATATTTTTGCCAAGGATTCCTTCTCAGTGCCACTCTCCTCTGATTTCCAGACCCCCTCAATATCCTCCTCAGATTTGCCCTGCACTTCCTGTTCCATACTTGGGGTCCCAAGAACGAGCTGCCTGATGCCTCTACTATCATTACCTCTATTGGGACCCAGAAACCAATACCCCAAAATATGGTGCATGGACATGCTGAACTGAAGAAGATGCCTCAAGGCAAGTTCTCTCTGGCCTCCCCACTCGACTCCCCACCCCACCCTCTATCGTTTGTCTCTCTCAAAACACAGGATAAAGTTGTTCTCTGAAGTTCCTTTATCTACCTAAAGTCTGGACACACCAAAGGGGGGAAAAAAAAAACAGTTACCTCTGGTCCCATCCTTGAGTTTTCATTAACTGAACTCATATCTCAGGAAGAAAGAATAAAGTCTGTCAACACACTAGATGGACTTTTTTTTCCCACAAACCATTGTATCTGCTCTGTGGGCCCAACAGACTTGGTCCCAGGCCACAGTATATTCTTCAAGCACATTGAATTCCCCTAAAAATCATTTGCTATCCCCATAAAATCATCCACACTTCCCCATCTTCCTTTCCCCTAAAAAGAAGGGTATATAAGCATCTGCACCCCATTGGGTTAATGGATAATCATTCTCCTGCAATTCCCCTATGCTATGCATATTAAAATAAATTCATATGCCTTTTCTCCAATTAATCTGCCCTCTGTGAGTTGATTTTTCAGTGAACTTTCAGAGGGCAAAGGGGAAGTTTTTCCCCTGGCCCTTACATTTCCATAGCCTGAGTAAGGAAGACAGAAATGAGTTAGGAGGCCTTCTCTTTTTTTTTTTTTTTTGAATCGGAGTCTTGCTCTGTTGCCCAGGCTGGAGTGCAGTGGTGCAATCTCAACTCACTGCAACCTCCACCAGGAAGGCCTTCTAAAATTGGGAAATCCAAGGCTCAGTTCTCACTCCACAATGGCCAACTGTGGCAGTAGAGTACTCAACTAGGGCCAGAAATTCTGGTGAGATATCCTCCTTGGCCCACTTATGTGTCTTTAAACTAATTATTTGCTCTTTCCTTTAAAGCAGGCACAGACTTCCAAGAGGTTGCCTTGGCATCAAATAAATTACTTTTCCTGTGTCCCACCGATGGGAAAATCATGCAAGTCTCCAGAAATATGACTGTAGTGAATGCTGTAGTGTGCTACCCAGATCAAGGCCCTCATTTCCCCAGATGCCAGAGTGCTGGCTGCTTGTAGTTATGCCTGTCTCTGGGCATTGCCCTTGGCTAAAGTAAGCTGCCTCACCCCAAGATCACACCGCTTCCCCAGAGGCAACATGAATCAATGACAGGACCATGTGGGGGTAAAAAGGCCTGGAAGAAGTCTTCTCAAAATTCATGTCTCATTTTGAGAAGACTCTGAAAGATCATCCCATGATGGTTTTTATGTGTTTCAGTTACCTACCGTCACATAACAAATCACGCCAAAATTTAGTGGCTTAAAACAAAATGATTTGTTATTTTTCATGATTCTATGGATTGATGGGGCTCAGCTGGGTGGGTCTTCTGCTCTAAGCGGTACAGATGAAGTTACTCATGCAAATGCATTCAGTTGGGAGTTTGGTGGGAACTACAGCACCCAAGATTAATTGCCTCTCATCCTCTAGAGTCTCTCTCTACATTGCCTTCATTGTTCAGTAGTCTAATATGGGCTGCTTTATGTGTCACAGCTGAATTCTGAAGAGTGTTTCAAGAGGAAAAGCCCCACTGGGGAGCACTTATCAAATCTCTGCTTGCATCATTCTAGCTGATGTCCTGTTGGCCACACCCTGAGTTAACTCAGAATTATATACCGGAAGGGATAGTTCACTGGGGCTACTAATGTAACAACCTACCATTGTCTGCCCTCTGACTCTTAATAATTCATATCTGCTTGCAAAATAGGGTCATCTCTAAAGGCAAAAACAGAACTTCCAAAGTATCTTTCTGTGACAACATTAGGTTCAGGCTTGAAGTCCCTGATTTCACCATCAAAGTCAGATCCAGGGGGGACGATGCTATTCAGGTAAGGTTCCCCAAGTGTTGTTCCTAGGAGCAGAGACCTATGAACTAAAAAGACCAGTTATCTACTCCTCCAACACCTGAAAAATACTGTAGAGCCAGGAAAACTGCAATACTCTCATTCAAAAAGTTGAGGAGAAAGGGAGGCACATAATAATCACCAGTCCATAGCTATTTTTAAGAAAAATATTTTTGTGTACTAATGTAATTGCATCACACAAATTTTGGACCTTTATTTTTACTTTTATTCAACTAAACATATTCCATAATGTCACTTGTGACCGTTTTTTAGACAGGGTCTTGCTCTGTTGCCCAGGCTGGAGTGCAGTGGCTCAATCACAGCTCACTGCAGCCTCAACCTCCTGGGCTCAAGTGATCTTCACGCCTTATACTCCAGAGTAGATGGAACGACAGGTGCACACCACCACAACTGGCTCTTTTTTTTTAATTTTTCTGTAGAGACAAAGTCTCACTATGTTGCCCAGGCTGGTCTCAAACTCCTGGGCTCAAGCAGTCTTCCCAACACAGCCTCCAAAACTGCTGGGATTACAGGAGTGAACCACCGTGCCTAGCCTATTAAAAAAAATTTTTTTTGGAGACAGAGGCTTTCACTTATCACCCAGGCTGGAATGCAGTGGCCCGATCACAGCTCACTGCAGCCTGGACCTCCGAGCGCAAGTGATTTCTGCACCTCAGCCTCCTGTGTAGCTGGAACTTCAGGCATACGCCACCACACCTGGCTAATTTTTTTTTTTTTTTTTAGTAGAGACAAAGTCTCACTACGTTGCCCAGGTGGTCCTAATCTCC
Organism: Pan paniscus; assembly: GCF_029289425.2. Lineage (NCBI taxonomy): Eukaryota > Metazoa > Chordata > Mammalia > Primates > Hominidae > Pan > Pan paniscus. The sequence goes on from NC_073262.2 coordinate 133,649,636, forward strand.
TGGGCTCAAGAGAACTTCCTGCCTAGGCCTCCCAAAGTGCTGGGGTTACAGGCATGAGCCACCACTGGCCTGAGCAGTGCACTTTTAAATAACCTGTGGGACAAATTAAAAAGTGGCAAGGCCTTTTTAAGTGTTCTGGAACTGTGATTTCAGCTACTCCGGAGGCCGAGTTAGGAGGATCACTTGAGCCTGGAAGGTCAATGCTGCTGTGAGCAGTGATAGAGCCACTGCACCCCAGCCTGGGCAACTGAGTGAGACCTTGTCTCAAAAAAAAAAAAAAAAAAAAAAAAAAAAAGAGAAAAGAAATATGTTGCTCAATTTCCACATATTCAGGAATTTCTAGATATCATATTGTTATTGATGATCAATTTAATACCTCTGTGATTGATTACTAATTTAATACCTCAGAAAATGTACTCTGTGTATTTTCAAGCCTTTGAAATTTATTAAGGTTTGTTTATTAAGAGGGCCCCGCATATGGTCTATCTTGGTGAATGTGCATATGATCTATACTGGTGAATGTTCTATATGTTTTTTTACACAGTCTGTCAATCTCTGTCTCTTACATAAAAGTATTTAAGGCCGGGTGTGGTGGCTCACGCCTGTAATCCCAGCAGTTTGGGAGGCTGAGGCGGGAAGATCATGAGGTCAGGAGATCGAGACCATCCTGGCTAACACGGTGAAACCCCATCTCTACTAAAAAATACAAAAAATTAGACGGGCGCAGTGGCGGGCGCCTGTAGTCCCAGCTACTTGGGAGGCTGAGGCAGGATAATGGTGTGAACCCGGGAGGCGGAGCTTGCAGTGAGCTGAGATGGCGCCACTGCACTCCAACCTGGGTGACAGAGCAAGACTCCGTCTCAAAAAAAAAAAATTTTTTTTTAGGTCATTGAGATTAGATAACTATTACTGTATGGTCGGGTTTACCATCTTGGTTTGGTTTTCTATTTGTCTCATGTTTCTTTTTTCTTTGCTTGCCCTTCTTGCTCTTATTTTGGGTGAATTGGATATCATGTAATATGCCATTGACTTCATTTATTAAATTTTAGCTCAGCCTCTTGGTGTTGCTTCTAGAGTTTTCTCTAGAAATTGAAACACGCATCTTTAACTTGTCCATGCTACTAAACTCCAGCCTGCCTGTCAGCATATCCCCTCTGCCTCCCATGTGTCACCTCCCACTGTGGATTATCTGTCCCTCGTCCACACCATTTCTCCAGTCCTGGAATCTGTTCCTGCATGCATTCGCCTACCAGATACACACTTATCGAGCAACACGCTAACGCAGGCAGAAGGTACCAAGAAATAGAAGGAGAGTTGGCTCCTTCCGCCACTAGAAGTGACAAGTGACAAGGCAATTTAATCATTAACTATTAACTAAAAGACCAATTTAAGATGATGCTGTTGATGTAATATTATTATAAGGATAAAGCCAGGCCGGGTGCCGTGGCTCACGCCTGTAATCCCAGCACTTTGGGAGGCTGAGGCAGGTGGATCGCTTGAGGTCAGTTCAAGACCAGCCTGGCCAACGTGGTGAAACCCCATCTCTACTAAAAATACAAAAATTATCCAGGCATAGGGGCACACACTGGTAACCTCAGCTACTCAGGAGGCTGAGGCAGGAGAATCACTTGAACCGGGAAGCGGAGGTTGCAGTGAGCCGAGATTGCACCACTGCACTCCAGCCTGGGAGACAGAGTCTCACTCTGTCTCGATTTTTTTTAAAAAAGGATAAAGCCAGCCCCTCTCTTTCACTCTTTCACTGTCTCACAAGCATTCCTGGTCAGATAGACCTAAATGTAAGCATTGTGGGCTACTGCACAAAAAGATCACCCGGGTGCAGCTGCAGTCATTGAACTAGAAAAGCCAGAAAGATCCTGGGTGATGTGGAACCAATATTCCACACCGGTGCATCTGAGGATGCTTTAACAGCATCTTGAAATAATAAGACCAGTGCACAGATCCATATTTGTAAGGATGTGCACAGAAGTGCCTTTTATAATTGCATAAAAGTTCATTTTATTAGGGCACTGATTAGAATAAACTATGGTTAATCATATGCATAATACTATTCAGCCTTTTGAAATAATGATGTTGGCCTACAGATGACATGGAAGGATATCCAGAATGTGTATGTCCAGGGAGAAAAGCAGGTCACTGAACACTATATACTGGGTGATCGGTTTGTATAAATGTATTACGGGCAATGAGATCACAGTATAAGGCGTACAGTATGGATGACATCTAGTTTTGAATCCTGCTGTATTCCAGGACATAACACAGTGATTAACAGATTGACACATAGTAGGTTATCAATAAATATTTGTTGAATATACACTTAATTAAAAATCTGGACTGCTAACCCCCTAGTTACTAGTAATAGGAAGATGGGTGATAATTTTTTCTTTTTTAATGACTTTAAGTTTTATTTTTTTCTACAAGAAACGTGCTGAGAAGAGGACTGCAGTGACTGCTTTCAAAATAACACCAGAATAAATACATACGTAGTGTAAGCAAGCGATCACTGTTGTATCAAAAGCCCTTTGTTGTATCTGTTGGTGGCGGAGGCAGCCAGCAGTTAACTGAGGTTCTACTGAGCTCCGTGGACCGCAGAGTTGTCTTCTCAAGTTTGCTTCTAGGGACAAATTAGTGACTTTATGATGTCAATCTGTCCCAAGTCCATGGCCAAAGAGAAAAAAATAATGCTGAAAAAGTCAAAATTCTTAGAATTCTTAGAGAATTATAAAACTGCATAGGGGCTGGGCATGGTGGCTCATGCCTGTAATCCCAGCAATTTGGGAGGCTGAGGCAGGCGGATGACCTGAGGTCAGGGGTTTGAGACCAGCCTGGCCAACATGGTGAAACTCCGTCTCTACTAAAAATATAAAAATTAGCCGGGCATGGTGGCGTGTGCCTGTAGTCCCAGATACTCGGGAGGCTGAGGCAGGAGAATCGCTTGAACCCAGGAGATGGAGGTTGCAGTGAACTGAAATTGTACCACTGCACTTCAGCCTGGGCAACAGAGTGAGACTCTGTCTCCAAAAAGAAAACAAACAAAAAAAAAACTGCACAAAGATATGAATTTCTGAATAGATTTCTGAGTCACATTCCACTATCCAGAGAATAAAGATAAGTTCATAATTATGGTGTCCAGTATCAAGTACATACCAGAAAAAGACTTTTTAAAGGATGCAAGTAGATAACAATTCTTTCTTTCTTTCTTTTTCTTTTCTTTTTTTTTATTTTTTGAGACAGAGTCTCGCTCTGTGGCCAGGCTGGAGTGCAGTGGCACGATCTCAGCTCACTGCAACCTCCACCTCCCGGGTTCAAGCAATTCTCCTGCCTCAGCCTCCCAAGTAACTGGGACTACAGGCGTGCACCACCACTTCCAGCTAATTTTTGCATTTTTAGTAGAGACAGGATTGCACCATGTTGGCCAGGATGCTCTCAATCTATTGACCTCGTGATCTGCCAGCCTCAGACTCCCAAAGTGCTGGGATTACAGACGTGAGCCACCGAGCCTGGCCGATGACAATTCTTTCTACCACAGTAAACACAGGAGTGGTAACAAAATGATTATTCTCAGACTAAAATGAAAACTTAAAACCCAATAAAATCCCTGAGCTTCCAGGATCAGAGAATGGCACAGAGAGCAGTGTAAGAGGCCAGGAGAAAATATAAGATTTTAAATATTTTATGTGTACCTTTCTTTTTATTTTCAACTGACTAAAAAATAAAGGAAAAATATTTAAGTTAACTCACAAAATACTTTTTTTAAAAAAAGACATGGAGGACATTAAGAAGAAGGGAAAGAAAATTAGGTCGAAAGAAATAAAGTGAATCCAGGGATGAGATTAATACACAAAATGTTTGCCTTGAAAGTCCTTTACACTTGCTAGACATGGGTCACAATTTGACTCAGCTTCCCAGCAGCCTATGCAAAGAAAAAACAAGACCAGCTGTATTACTCACAATGTCCATTGGATAAAAACAAATCCAGTGCTCAGAAGAAGACAAATTCCAAGACCAGAAAGGTATTTCTTCCATGTGTTTCTATCCAAATGGCCTGTGTCACGTAGTAAACAAGGCCCTAAAACCATCTTTACAGTAAACAAAACAATGAGTACCTCGAGGATTGTTAACCTCCCTTATTTAAGTTAACACATTAACCCATGTGAGTGTAAATAAAGCAATCCTACCGGGGTGGAAAGCATGGGGTCATCCAAGCTGCCATATTCAATCCCAAAATAAATGCTAATGAGGAATGGAGCTCTCTCATGCATGAATGAATGTGTGACTGCCCATGATACTGTGATACAATAAAAAATATATATTTAGTCTTCATCCCATGTTCCTGGCACAGAGCTCCTAAAACCCTTGGAATTTCTGAGTGATAGGAGTGAGGAGTATTTGTTACTTATCATAAGGCTTCTTCAACCAAACCTGAGTTTATCTAATAAGCTGACACTTGGAGGCTGGGGCTGATGGCCAGAGGAAATAACCATGTATTTTAAAGGGTTGGAACTTTCAGCTCCTTTATTCCCCATTCCCCTGACCCCTACTCCCCAAACACCCCCACCTCCAGAGAGTGGAGAAGGGCTACAGATTGAGGTAATCACTAATGACCAAAGATTTAATCAATCATGTCTACATAACCAGAACCTCTATAAAAACCCCAAACAGGCCAGGTGCAGTGGCTTATGCCTGTAATCCCAGCATTTTGAAAGGCTGAGGTGGGAGGATCACTTGAGGTCAGGAGTTTGAGACTAGCTTGGCCAACGTAGCAAAACCCTGTCTCTACTAAAAATACCAAAATTAGCTGAGCGTGGTAGCCTTCACCTATAATCCCAGCTACTTGGGAGGTTGAGGCACGAGAATCACTTGAACTCGTGGGATGGAGGTTGCAGTGAGCTGAGATCATGCCATTACACTCCAGCCTGGGTGACAGGGCGAGACTCTGTCAAAAACAAACAAACAAAAAAGGCATTTGGAGAGCTTCTGGGTGGGTGAGTATCCATTCTGGGAGAGTGGTGCACTCCAACTTCATAAGGACAGAAACTCCTCTGCTCAGGAGCCTGTGGGACCTTTCCCTTTGTACCTGCTCCTCACCTGGCTCCCATCTGTGCCCTTTATTGTATCCCATATAATAACCAGCAAACACAAATTAAGTGTTTCCCTGAGTTATGTGAGCTGTTAGAACCAATTACGGGACCTGAGGAAGGGTTCATAGGAGGCCCCAATTTGTAGCCAAGTCAGACAGAAGTGTGAATAACCTGGGGGCCCACTATTTGAGATTGGCATCTGAAGTAGGGGGCAGGCTTGTGGGACTGAGCCCTTAACCTGCATGCTTTGATGGAACTCTAGTTTGTTCATGCTAGAATTCAATCACTGGACACCCAGCTGGTATCCTCAGAGAACTGGAGAATTTTGTGATATGGAAAAGCCACGTATTTGGTGCCAGAAGTGCTGTGAGTAGAGAGCATGCTTTTTCTTTGTACTGCCATGGAGACAAGTCTTCCTAAATGTTTCTTCAATTCGACCAAATGTTTGCTAAGGATTGAACAGCAGTGAGTTTGAGGTTGTGGCTCTGATCTAACAAGGATCCAGAATATTCCACATTGCTGGTTAAGCGTAAACCTCAATGTTTGAATAGACAGCTGCGCAGGGTTAACAACCTCTTCTGAAATTCAAGGGGCCCAAATAGAGGCCACCAGAACCCCCACAGAGCGGGGCCAAGCAGGACCCAGACAGGCCACTCCAGTTTCAACTTCAGACTCACACACAAATGACTGGGCCCCAAATTCTTGTATCAGTGTTCCTGATCTTTTCAGGTTCAGGAACCATTTTTAATGCTCCCCATGTGTATAATAGTAATTGTACTGTTGGAACTGGTTGACTGAAAAATATACACAATGGCCAGGTGTTGTGGCTCACACCTGTAATCCCAGCACTTTGGGAGGCCGAGGTGGACAGTTCACTTGAGGTCAGGAGTTTGAGACCAGCCTGGTCAACATGGTGAAACCCCATCGCTACTAAAAATACAAAAATTGGCCAGGCATGGTGGTGGGCACCTGTAATCCCAGCTACTCGGGAGGCTGAGGCACGAGAATCACTTGAACCCAAGAGACGGAGGTTGCAGTGAGCCAAGGTCGCACCACTGCACTCCAGCCTGGGTGACAGAGCGAGACTTCATCTCAAAATAAAATAAAATAAAATAAAACAAAGTGTACACAATGACAGACTCCTTGTTAAAATTTATGCATGTAATAAATACTCATTGTAGAAAACCCAACCACACAAAAATCAAAGATTTTTTTTAAATCACCATTTTGCTTACCTGGTGCCCAGATAGATATCATTCTATTGGAGTGGGAGGTCTTTTGGGCAGGTGGGGTGCCAGGGTCTATCTACTTCTCTCTAGGGAAGCCAACGGGGAATCAAATATTCTCTCTTCCAGGCTCTTTATAACTAGTACATAGTCATGTGATCTGAGCTTAGCCAATCAGATGCTCCTGCCAAGGGCTTTGGATTGTGAGGAAGTGATGCAAAGGCCCTGTGGTCAACCAGAGATTTTTCACAATGGCTGCAGCAGAGTCAAGGGTCCAATAGCATGGTCCTGAGGGGCCAGCAGCAATAATGCCAGGGCCAGCATCCCAAGCTGACTGTTCCTGGTCTCCCTGATTCCAGCAGAACATCCCAGAGGGGCTTCTTTGATATGTCCCTTGAATTAAGAGGATGCCAGGTCCCCCTGAGAAAAGACCATGTGATAACATCAAAAATATATTCTCTGTTTTAGCCCGTCCTTTCCCACAGGGGAACTGACCATGGACCAGGGAAACTACAGTGGGGAAAGGGATGATCCAGACCTTTGAGGGGGTTTGGGACAGTAACTGTAAACTGACACAGACCCCCTGGGGAACAGAACACTACTGACAAATTTGATGGGATTCCTGTTCATGGTAGGCCTGATGGAATCCTGAACCCATCACTTCTCCAGTGCCTGGGTGTAGAGTTGGAATGGATCCCCTAAGCTACAGGCGGAATCTCCACACTGGCTCTGTGACCCAAAAAGTAAGGGCTATTATGACAGAGGGAGCAAAGGGAAGCCCTTGGACCCTCCCCAGTCCCTTCAACAAAATAGCAAATCTACAGGAACACTGCGTCCCTGCTGGGAACATAGATGTTGATATCACCGTGAATGAGTCAAAAGGGGTGTGTGTGTGTGTGCGCGCGCGCACATGTGGAGGCAGTGGGTGATTCCCCTCACAGCTCTACGTAACTCTCCTGTCTTCTGGCCAGTGCAGAATGGTGGCTCCTGGAGGGGTGGACAGCAGCACATTGTCTGCATCTTGCTCGTGGGCTCTGTGCTGGGTGGACTTTAGCCACCTCACCATCCTGCAGGACATCGTGCTGGTCCACTGCACTGACCGTATCAGGCCTAGGACTTGGTGAGGTGCCTTAGATGCTCCAGAAGTTACTTATATTCACCAATGGCCTCCTTATGGCTTCCAATAGGAAATAAGTGAACGGGTAGATTAATTACTCAGTGTTTTATACAAATAGATTGGACAAGGCTTGGCTCTTAAAGACAGCAATCCCAAATAGCTGCAAGATGTTTAGCTTTTTTCTTTTCTACTTTGTTTAATATATTTTCTAATCAAAGTATGTAATAATATACATAGATTTTTTTTTTAGGGCAAGTAGAATAGCTTTTACAATGGAAACAAAGCCGCCTCCTGGTTTTCCTTCCAACTCTGAGCTCCACTCCAAAAAGGCCACTGCTTTTTTAATGTAAACTTGTTATTATATTAAGAAAAGGACATAAATCATAAGTGACCAGCTCAATACATTTTTACAAAGTGAACACACCTATGTAAACAACACATACTTTTAACAACTCAGGTTTGAGTTTTTGGGCGGTTACTTCCATGCAGCAAAATAAGATCCTCATGTACTACTTTATTTATTTTAGTATTATTATTATTATTATTATTATCATTATTATTTTGAGACAGGGTCTTGCTCTGTTGCCCAGGTTGGAGGGCAGTGGCACTATCTCAGCTAACTGCAACCTCTGCCTCCCGGGTTCAAGTGATTCTCCTGCTTCAGCCTCCTGAGTAGATGGGATTACAGGAGCTCACCACTATGCCCAGCTAATTTTTGTAGTTTTAGTAGAGACGGGGTTTCACCATGTTGGCCAGGCTGGTCTCGAATTTCTGACCTCAAGTGATCTGCCTGCCTCGGCCTCCCAAAGTGCTGGGACTACAGGCATGAGCCACTGTGCCTGGCCTTAACTTTAATAAACCTATTTTTGAGTAGACAGTTCATTCCTGTGGAACAAAATTCAAAAGAAACAAATGGATAGGCAGTGTTAAATGTCCCTCCCACCCATAAATCTTAACCTGTCAGTTCCCTTTGTCAGAAGCCATCCTGTTACCAGTAGCTTGGATTTCCTTCTAAAGGCAATCTATTATTTGACCTATTTTAAATATTTTATTTAATAATTTATGTCCTATGTCAATATAAAACAATTTAAGGAAGATGTTGGGTTATACAATTTGAAGGGCAGAATTACTCTCAAAGCAGTGAAAACTGACAACACCAAAGAAGTAAGGTGTTCACTGAGCTTTTCCAAATATCGTTAACAATTCATAGAAAGAGACTGATTCTTTTGGCCTTTCCCTCATGGTAGCAAGATGGCTGCCATAGCTCCAAATATCAAGTCTTCACACAACATTCTGTGAAGCAAGGAAGATGATGGCCCCAAAAGGGCCTGTCAACTTCCCTAGTCAGGGAAGGAAATCTTTCCTGGAAATCTCTGCTTGTCTTGGACTGGCTAGAATTGAGCAGCATGCCCACCTCAAGACCAATCACTAGCAATGAAGAACAGTTGGCTTCATCTATTCACGCTTCAACCCCTGAGGCTGGGTCCATTGCTTTTATACCAAAATCAGAGCTCAGTAAGCATGAGTGGCCAATGAGCAGAAAACCAACAGTGTCTGCCACAGCCAGTACCTTTGTCCTGTCACTGTCTAAACCTGAAAACCAATCTAAACTAAGTTGCTAATCAGGCCATGGAAATAAATCAACCTTGGAAGAGAATGATGATAGCATACCTTCTAGACCTGTGCTGTCCAATATGGGAGCCACTAGCCACACGTGCCATTTAAACTTTACATTACTTAAAATTAAACAAAACTTTAAATGCAGTTCCTCAGTCACACAAGCCACATCTCAGCTGTTCAATAGCCTCATGTGACTAGTGGCTACTGTACTGGATAGCACAGATTTAGAACATTTTCTTCATTGCAGAAAGCTCTATTGGCAACCACTGCCTGTCCATCTGCCGCTACCACTGATAAGAGGCTTCTCTAAAGTGGTGGAGAGTTTCTCTAAAGTGGTGAGGTGGTGCCACCTTAGTGTCATTAGCAACACCGCCATCATCTTTGTCCAGTGCAACCTGAAATTGGTAAGCTGAACATCCTCTAGCCAGTGATCACAGAAGCTCCGTGTCCTGCAGAGTCACGTCAGGGTCAGTCACAGAGCTCTGACAAGATGTGGTGCAGAGGAACCTCATGTTTCCATGCACTCACTGAGCCCATCTTCCTGACTGGGTTCTTGATCCACCCCTCTGGGAAAGAGAGGCACTGGCCAGGAGCTGGCTTGGGCAACTAAGGTTATCATAAGATTATTTTAATGGTCACCTTGTTCTATATCAGGCACCTCGTGAACGATGATCATGAAGTCACCCACTGCCCATTGCCCCAACACTTGCACACTTCCTATTTTTTCATCAGCCAGGGACCGAGGAGCTGCAGAAAGTGAACGGAATGAGACATACAGGTACAGGGGCAGGGCGTCTGTGGTGGGCACCGGCCCTCATGCCCACCCCACAGATACAGCTCACATTGTATTTGATAGTCTATAAAAGGGCACCTGCTCTGAGACTTGGGGGAGGAATAAGGTTGCCTCCAGTAATAACTGCTCTTTGCTCCACTTTAACCTCAATGGGCCTGATAGTTGAGGTGCCAGCTTGGGTGCAGTTGGTGCAGCCCTGTCCTGGGGGAGGGAAAGGCCAACCAGGGTCCCATTCAACTCTTAGAGACCATGGTTTCTTCCTGGCCAATTTTGGCTGGTGCCATTCTCCCAGGAGGGGACCTTGGGAGACTTACACTGAAGCTCTAACTTGATCTGGCCCAGTAGATTTGAAAGGAGGTCCAAACTGAGTGGCTTCGAAGTCACCATATGTCCTTGCTGCACAAATGAGCTGCTGTTCTCCTCCTCACCCCTACTGGGGCCTCAGATGCTCACAGATCCCCACGAAGTCACCTTGCAGCTGTGGCCACCAAGGTGACAGGTGTAGACACTCTCCCCACAGTTATGTGCCAGGTGTTGGCTGACGGAGGACTGCCCCCACTGTGATGCCCTCAGCCAGTACAGGTGTGTCCTGGGGGCCTGCCTGCCCCTCCTCCTGGCACCACTGACTAGTCCAGGGCTCAGCAGGAGCATGATAGGCACTGATGCCTGGTCTCTGCCCGTCAGCATTTCCTGCAGGCTTTTCAATCCCATTTATTCCTAGCGTTCCATTATTGGAACGCTAAGCATGTGGGAGTTATTTATATCCTGCTGCTCAAGGTCATTGCCAAGGTCTGATTTTTCGCACATGTCTGCAATTCAAAAAATTGCAACCTCCTGCATAAGTGGGTTAACAAACCTTCACCAGACCCCTAAAGTTCAGGCGAAATTGAGATATTTGACCCCCATAAGAACACCAGCTGGCACAGAGATCTGCATTCCTGGTGCCCTCATGGGAACCAGCCTGGGCCTGGCAGAGGAGGAAACGAGGTCCCAGCACACCGGCGAGCAGGCCTGCTCCACCTCAGGGGCCCCCAGCACTTGTCAGACCCAGTTTCAAGTTTCCAGCCCCTCTTCCCACCTCATCCTCTTTCCTCCGTGGGTCCTGGGGGCTCCTCCAATTTCCTTTCCCTCTGAGGTCTTCCTCATGTTAAAGATCTTCCTCCCTCCACCCGGCTCCCCAGGAAGCCAGAAAGTCTCCCCAGGTCCAGCCTTCCTTTTAGCCCCCAAATCAAACATCTTAGGGAAAAAGAGGAAAAGTACAGGGAGAGAAGAGAGGAAGGAAAGGAAAGAAGAGAGAAAGGGGGAGGTGGGGAGAGGGGAAGGGGGGAAAGGAAGAAAGAAGGAGAGGAGAATAGGGCGACAGAGTGTGAGTAAAGAGGGAAAAGGAGCTGGCAAGCAACTAGAGGGAGATTACTCCTTGTTTTCCAAACCAGCACTTTCTGGTCACTTTTTTTTTTTTTTTTTTTTTTTTTTTGAGACAAGTTCTTGATCTCTCACCCAGGCTGGAGTGCAGTGGCACAATCACGGCTCACTGCAGCCTCGACCTCTCGGGCTCAAGCCATCCACCCACCCCAACCTCCCAAGGAGTAACTGTGACTAGATACACACTGCCATACCCAACTAGCTGTTTGATTTTTGTTTGTTTGTTTATTTAGGGATGGGGTCTCGCTATGATGCCCAGGATGGTCTAAAACTCCTGGGCTCAAGAAATCCTTCCACCTCAGTTTCCCAAAGTACCGGGATTACAGGTGTCAGCCACCACACCAGTCTCTTATCACTTGATTCCCACCAAATTCTGTTTAAGTGAACATGAAGAGGTAAAGTATTTCAAAAATCCCAGTTTACTTTATATCTTCATTGAACACCAGAGAAAGAAGAAGTCCATTAATTGTATGATGTTTTTCTAGGGTGTGGTGGGAGAGGAGGAAGAGATATTCTTGGCATCTTGCCTTTTTAAAAAAAAAAAAAAGATCTTTGCAGTTTCCTGTTAATTTAATACCAGAACCTTTGCTGTGTAAATAACACAGATAAAGATAAACTTTACTGGCCCTGGACTCCAACCTTCGTTTAACATTCCACCCCCCTCTGATCCATCCCCCATCCCGCCTATGGAAATTTGTAATTAGTTGTGGAGATTTAGAGGCTGAGAATATATAGTTCAGGAGGCAGAGCATGTTGGTTTTAGACAAGCCTTGTAAGAATGTGCTAAAAATCCCAGTATACCTGACAGTGCTTCTCTAGAACTTGTCTTTCTCTCTTCCTCAGAGGTGACCTGGATGGGGTTAATTCCCTTTCTGGTCAACTTGTAGGTTTCACCCTGGCTCTGCCACCCACCCTCCCAGTTTATTATACCCACTTAGGCTGTGCTTTGCTGGCATGGCCTTGCACTGTTATTTAGACAAGTGATTTAATCCCTCTTACTTGCTATTATTGAGCACTCTTAGTTCTTTTTTTTTTTTTTTTTAAGATAGTCTCACTCTGTCACCCAGGCTGGAGTACACTGGTATAATCTTGGCTCACCGCAACCTCCGTCTCCTGGGTTCAAGCGAGTCTCCTGCCTCAGCCTCCCAAGTAGCTGGGATTACAGGCACACACCACCATGCCCAGCTAATTTTTGTATTTTTATTAGAGACGGGGTTTCACCATTTTGGCCAGGCTGGTCTTGAACTCCTGACTTTGGATGATCTGCCGGCCTCGGTCTCCAAAGTGCTGGGGTAACAGGAGTGAGCCACCATGCCCAGCCAGATTTAGTTCCCTTTTTGATAGGGCACTTCCTCCAATAGTGTTTTCAAAGAGGGGCTATATGTGATATGCCTTCTGATTCTTTATATACCTGATAATTTAGCTAGAAATCCAAATCTAGGGTCAAAGTTATTTTTCTTTGATACTTTAAAACAATTTTTCCATTTTTTCTTAAACCCAATGTTGTTGCTAAGAAATCTGAAGTCAACCAGATTTTTGTTCCTTCCTCAGTCCTTCTACTACCCAGCTTCTGGGAATACAGGTGTGATGGCCCAAGCTTTAGCAGCCAATTTGGATTATGAAGATGTCAGAGGGCAATAGTGACTTGGTATGAAATTTGAGTCTTCAAACACCTAGTAAAGCAGAACTATTATACTATTTCAGCCATAAAATGTCCATCCCCAAACGACTACAAAAGACAAAAAGAAATTTTCATTGTTATTAGTGTTGTCTGTGTTATTAAGAAATGAATCTTAATTCATATATCCATTAAACCTGCTTTGTTTTATACTTTCCAGAAGCCTGTTTTTATTTTTTATTTTATTTTATTCATTTATTTATTTTTTGAGACAGAGTTTCGCTCTTGATGCCCAGGCTGGAGTGCAATGGCATGATCTCAGCTCACCAAAACCTCCACCTCCTGGGTTCAAGCCATTCTCCTGCCTTAGCCTCCCAAGTAGCTGGGACTACAGGCGTGCACCACCATGCCTGGCTAATTTTGTATTTTTAGTAGAGACAGGGTTTCTCCATGTTGGTCAGGCTGGCCTCCAACCCCCGACCTCAGGTGATCCACCTGCCTTGGCCTCCCAAAGTGCTGGGATTACAGACACAAGCCACAGCGCCCGGCCCCAGAAGTCTAATTATTTTTCCCAGTGAATTCATGTTTCCCTAGATATCAGCTACTTTGGCTGGCGATAGGTACACCTGGAAGAGACTAAAACCTAGGCTCTTCCTATATATCCCGCCTGGGAGCTTAAGGAATGGGGGTGTGATGGGACTTGCCTCTGGCATCAAATGTGAATGTAGCCACTCCCCACGTGCCACCCTCACACACACCAGACACCCCACTCAGGGAACTTCTGGGCACTCTCCCCTGGCCAATCCTCTTTCATGAGGCAGGTCTCGTGGTTGGAATTCCTGACCCATGAAGTGGGAAGAAGAGGCTGCCGGGTCTGGTTTTTCTGTGCTGCTAGCCCCAGCCTGATATGCCATCCCTGGCTAGCACAGCTGTTTTCTGCCTCCCAGCAGTGCTGGGGAGATGGGGTTGAGAAATGGTCTACTCAGGCCAATGCAAGCAAAGAAAAGAGCACAAGTGTATAGCGTTCACTCAGCCTATCCCCCTTCTATGGCACTGAAGGGAGGAGGCGACAGGCCTTCCCCGGTTTTACATTGGTTTCTCAGAGTCCTTACCAACTCCCCTCTTGCTTCTGCGGCGTCTTTAGGGTACTATTCAGAGGAAGGTGCCAGCCCTTTAAGTACATTATCATCTTGTCACTTTCTGCTTTAATTTTACATTTCATTAAAAATTACGTGAAATGTAAAACTCAGTTCTTCAGTTGCACTCGCCAGATTTCAGGTACTCAATAATAGTCACATATGGTGCAGACAATAAAAAAGTTTTCCATCATCACAGAATGTTCTATTGGACAAGGCTGACCTAGATCCTTAGAAGGAAGGGAAATGCATTCCTGCTTCTGACCTGGCTGGCCCCTTGCTCCCCACGCAGATCAGAGCACCATCCGTGTCCTGCATCTGGCCCCCTAGACTTTCTGCTTTACGGAAACAGTCTGGGTTTCCACCCCCAGCGCCTGGGGTGGTACAATAAGTATTTGTGGAAATAATGGACCCTCGGTCAGTTTTTGCTAAATGTTGAAGCCCAAAAGGAAAGCTGGGTGGCAGAAATAACCCCTGCGTGTTCTCTTTTATCTCACCTTCCTACCCACTTCTGCGCCCTCCGCCCCCTACCCCCCTACCTCCCACCCCACCTCGGCAAGACCCCAAACTGTGCAGGACTCTGCTCCAGGTCTCCAAACGATGTTATCTAGTGAGGGGATAATTGTCTGTCTTCCCAACCTCGGCTGCCCAGCGCCTGCACCTAGTAGGTGCGCAGTAAGTATGTGTGGGATGGACGAATAAATGAATGAATGAATGACTCTCTGTTTCCCCGCGTCTGCGCAGGGACTTCGGGAGGAGCCACCCTTGGAGGGCTGGGGAGAAAGCCCTCTTCCTCCCACCCGGGCCCGCGATGCGGGCTGCGCCCAGGGGCGCGTGCACACAGAGGCCCCGCCCGGGGGCCCGGGGGTCCGGCTGGGCTCGGCCCTCGGGGGCGTGTCCTCTGTGCCGGGGCGCCACCGCCCCGAGAGGCGGGCAAGCGGGTGCGCCCGGGCCGCGGCGGCCGCAGAGGGCGGGCGGCGGCCAGCATGGAGCGCGAGCTGGAGGCGCTGGCGGCCCGGCTCGCGCGCCCGGCCGAGCCGCCCTTCCAGGCGTTGGTGGAAGCGGCGGGGGGCCGCGGGCAGGTGCTGCTGGTGGGCGAGCTGTGGGAGCGCGAACAGAGCCGCGCGCTGCTGCGGGACTTCGCACGGGCGGTGTTCCCGCCGGAGCCAGGCGCGGGCAAGCCGGGCGGCGCGGCGGCAGAGGGCGCGGGGCCCGGGGCGGCGCGCGGGGCGCAGAGGGCGGCGAGGGCGGCTGGGGCGGCGAGGGCGGCTGGGGCAGCGGGGGCGGCGGCGGCGGCGGCGCGCGCCATCCGCTCGCCGCTGGTCTTCGTGCTGTGCCGCGCGTCGTCGCTGGCCGCCCGGGAGCCGCGGCGCCGCCTGCGGGAGATGCTGCGGGACGTGCGCGGCCGGCGGCGGGCCGGGGCGGCGCTGGTCGGGGTGCTGGTGGCCGAGGCCGGGCCAGAGGACGCGGTGGCGCCGGGGCTGCGGCTGCTGGAGGCGCTGTTGCGCGCCGTGTTCGGCCGCCAGGCGGGGGGGCCCGTGCAGGCGGCCGCCTACTGCCCCGGCCTCCCGGCCTCCTGCTTGGCCGTCCAGGCGGCCGCCTGCAGGGCCCTGCAAGCCGCCGGAGCCGGGCAACCAGGTGAGACTGCGCGGGGCCCGGCTGGGCGCGGGCGGGCGGTGGCTCGGGCACGTCCCCCAAGTTGGACCCCTTTGGCCATTCCCTTATTGAGCACCGAGGTAAACTGAGGCTCAGAGCAGGGAGGTGCCTAGAGCCAGGCCTCGCAGCTAGCGGAGAGCGGGCCGTGCGTAGCGGATCGAGTCTGTCCCGGAAGGGTCCGGAGTGCACAGGAGATGCCTAGGGGGCGTGGGAAAGCTGAGGGGCCGAGTAGAAGGCAGAGGGAGTGGGTAGAGAGAAGGGATGAATCGGGCAAGGCCGAGATCTAGGAGTTATGGGGTGGGTGGGGGTGGGGAGAGAAGAGGAGTGGGGAAGGAAATGGGAAAGCCTTGGGATGGGAAAGTTTCAAGGGGGTGGATGGGTGCTAAGGAGATTGACGGTGCCAGAAGCTAAATTCTAGGGCGCTGCGCAGCTAGAGATGCGTCGGGAGCTCTAGGAGGGGCGGAGGGGCATCTCCAGCGCGGTGGAGGCTCGTCCTGGAAGCCCTGCCTGGTTTTAGGAAGAGGGCAAGGAATGGGTGCTCGGGACTTGAAGTGTGGGGAGGTGAGAGGGACTAAGAGTACATTTTCTATTGATTTCTGGCCACCCACCAAGGCTGTGCACCCAACTGCTGTGTCCCTCAGCCTCCCCCAGGTCTGCTGAGGCCACCTTTTCCCTCCACATTCTCCTGAAAGGTGGAAGGGATTTAAGGGTCTTTTCCCAGCCCCCGTGACTGCTGCCATCAGCAGAAGGGTCAGGATCTCCTTCCTCCTGGAACGCAAGGCTTTCCAGGAACTCTCCAGTGTTCTAGGATGAAAATATGCACATTAAGAGTAGCTGCATCTGGCTATCGCAAGGACCAAAAACCAAACACAGCATGTTCTCACTCGTAGGTGGGAATTGAATAATGAGAACACATGGACACAGGAAGGGGAACATCACACACCGGGGACTGTTGTGGCGTGGGGGGAGGGAGGAGGGATAGCATTAGGAGATATACCTAATGCTAAATGACGAGTTAATGGATGCAGCACACTAACATGGCATATGTATACATATGTAACAAACCTGCACGTTGTGCACATGTACCCTAAAACTTAAAGTATAAAAAAAAAAAAAAAAAAAAAAGAGTAGCTGCATCTGGCAAACCCGGGAGATCTTTGCACTCTCCAGCTCCCAGCTTTCTCTCCCTGCCCAGCTGGGCAGACCTTCAAGCCCTCCAGCCCCTTCTTCTTAAGTAGATAATGAAGAAAGTGGCTGTATTGTGTGTCTCCTGGAGTACTGGCGTTGGTTGGGGGGCGGGGGGTCCCAGCAAGGAGACCTGGTACCTGTGATGCTGCCAATGTCACATTCACCTGCCAGCCTGGCCTGCCTGGGCGAGCGCGCCTGCCCTAACCCTCCTCCCTCAGGGTGCAATCCATTTTTTTTATTGAGGCTGTGATTGTTCTGATTTTTGTTTCAACCCCTTTGCTGACCAGGCCTCCAAGAGAAAGAAGGGAATTCACACACATTTTCTATACCCTAATGAGTGCATGCTTTTTTTTTTTTTTTTTAGATGAAGTCTCTCTTTGTTGCCCAGGCTGGAGTGGCAGTGGTGCGATCTCAACTCACTGCAACCTCTGCCTCCAGAGTTCAAGCGATTCTTCCATCTCAGCCTCCCAAGTAGCTAGGACTACAGGCGCCTGCCACCACACCCAGCTAATTTTTGTTTTTTTAGTAGAGACGGAGTTTCGCCATATTGACCAGGCTAGTCTCGAACTCCTGACCTCAAGTGATCCACCCACTTTGGCCTCCCAAAGTGCTGGGATTACAGGCATGAACTACCACGCCCTGTCCCTCCTAAGCTTTTTGTAGACACATTGCTGTTGCCTGAGCCTGAAGAGCCTTTTCTCCTCCCTTCTCCTCACCTGGCCAATCCCATTTGTGCATTCAGAACTGGACTTCCTCCTCCAGGAAGGCTCCCTTGACCTTCCCTGCTCCCACTTGCAAGTTCACTGGCGAAATCCCAGAACCCTTTATCCCTTTGCTCTCTGAGCTCTTACCACATGATTTCGTTCCCTTGTGAACATGATTTTGTTCCCTTGTGGGTTTAAACACCATCTGCAGTCCCATTTCCTGATACCCTGCCTGGCATGCAGACAGAGTGAATGAATCCTCCCTTCCTTTTAAATAAACACTAATACTTTTGAGATTTTAACACTTTGCAAGGGAATTGTTCTCTATGTTAAGCGCTTTCCTACTTTTATAAAAACATACTGAACAAAATTAAACCTCTCACAAATGACTAAAGGTCATGAGTGGAATTATAACTTATAGCCCACTGATTTCTTTGCAGCTTTTGCAGTGGGCAGAACTATTATCCTCACACCAAATGGATTCATGTCACTAAGATTTCGCTAGTGGTTGGATCTGTTTTTTTAAAGTTTTCCGATTTCTTTCCTCACCGTCTGATGATAATTCTTATTCTAGGTTGCTTGCCTTTTGGCAGTGCCCTTTTACCCAGTTTGTGGTACCTAATCCAGCTGCCTTTGGGTTGAAAAACTAAGGATACAGTCTCTTTACCTTTGGGTGCAGGTTAAGAGTAAATTGGTCCTGAATAAAGATTATGAACAAGGATTTTCCTTGTTTTGGTTGCCTGAAGTCTTTAAAAAATAAATAAATAAATAAAATAAACAACCTAGTTCCTGTTGACTTTATAGATTACTAAAAAATGTATCTATTCCTGCCAAGAAATAGTTTAAACTAAAATCAGAGGGAACGTGCAGCTCTTTGAGTATTTTGTTTGGTGCTATGTAATTGTAATTAATTTCATGTCATTTTCATTGCTTTAGTTTCCTCAACATGGTACCTACATCACAGGGCTTTTGTAAGAATTAAATGAGGTAACATAGATAAAGTAAAGCAATCATTTTTAAAGTTCGTTTTTAAAGTACAAAAACCCACCCACTTTTGCAAATCAGACTCTGTGTTTTTAATCAGACAGTTGAAACTAGGGCAGTTGACAGTTGGGGCGCTTGATTTGCTAAACGAAATCTCTCAGTCTTGTGAAGTGGGAACCATGTGACCCTCTGACTCAGGTTTTGTGTTCTTCCTAGTGGAAGGAGCCTTGGAGAGGCCAGGCCTCCCCGGACTGCTAGCATGCTTTTCCTGGGGTCCCTGGAGCCGGAGGAAGAACCAGGATGTTGCTGCCTGCAGAAGCTCAGCTCAGGGTGAGTGCTCCCTGACCTCCTGCATCCTGAGGGCCAGGTGCATGGAATTATGGGAGTGGTCACATGAACCTGGGGACCTTAGGGACAGAGTGAACCAACATCTATGGAGTGCTTGCCATGTGCCAGGTGTGGGGATGAGCAATGTGAGGTGCCCATATGCCAGGCAGTGGGCACATGGGCTCGGTCAGGCTGGGCTCTTTCCCCAGGAGTCTCCACCTAATGAAGGCAGTATGGGGAGGGCTGTAACGAAGGTGTCTCCAGGTGCATGGTGGGGTGCATGGGACCAAACACAGCAAGTCTCCCTGGAGGGTCCAGGGAGTATCCTAGAGCAAGTGACATTTGATCCGGGGATGGAGGGATTTTCATAGGCAGAAATGGGAAGTTTTGGAAAAGGAGCACTGAGCTAAGGAGTGACAGCATGATGTCATGCTCAGAAAAGGGACCACCTTCGAGAAGCCCCGGGAGTGAGGTGCAGAAGGAAACCAGTGAGGGCCAAGGCTGAAGGGAAGAGTTTGGACCAAATCAGGGTCCCAGATGTGCAGCCTTCAGGAGTAGTGTGCCATGAGCGATTTCTGAGCAGAGAGATTGGGGTGTGTTTAGAGAGGTGGACTCTAGGAGAGGGAGACACCTCAGCAGAGCCCACCTAGGAGGAGGCTGTCGTGTCCCAGGAGGGATAACAGGCGGCCTGGGCCCAACCTGGGCAGTGGGAATGGAGGGGAGAAAACTCACCTGGGAGCCACTCCTAGGTGGAATCATCAGGCCACTAAATGGAAATGAGGGAGAAGGGGAAGGGGAAGACACCCCTCCATGTCAATGCTGATGTTAGAGAGATAGGAAGCACACTGATCCCCCCCTATCCACATGAGATGCTTTAAGACACCTGTGGATGCCTAAAACCATGGGTAGCACCAAGCCCTACGTATACGCTGTGTTTTTTACTGTACATACATACCTATGATAAAGCTTAATTTATAAACTAGGCACAATTAAGACATTTAACAATATATAACAAAAGTTACGTGAATGAGGTATCTCTCTGAAAATATCTTATTGGACTGTACCGCAGGTAACTGAAACTGCGGATAGTGACGCCATGGATGGGGGTGGCTACAGTACTCGGAAGCATGGTGTAGCCTGCTGAATGCACACAGCCCCATCCCAAAGTGCACTGAGAAGTATAGCTTTGTTACAGAAACAATGGATGGTGGTTCAAAATTAACTTTCATTGTGTCTCTTATTTAAGAAAGAAAACCATTAGTTGATGTGTCAGTCTTCATTGCTGCATAAGAAATGATCGCAAGTAGGTTGGGCATGGTGACTCATGCCTGTAATCCCAGCACTTTGGGAGGCCAAGGTGGGCAGATGACCTGAGGTCAGGAGTTCAAGCCCAGCCTGACCAACATGGTGAAACTCTATCTCTACTAAAAATACAAAATTAGCCGGGTGTGGTGGCACATGCCTGTAATCCCAGCTACTTGGGAGGCTGAGGCAGAAGAACTGCTTGGACCCCGGAGGTGGAGGTTGCAGTGAGCCAAGGTTGTGCCATTGCACTCCAGCCTAGGCAACAAGAGTGAAACTCCGTCTCAAAATAAATAAATAAATAAATAATCGCAAGCTTAGCAGCTTCAAAGGCATTGATTAGGTCCCTGACTTCTTGCTGGCTGTCAGCTGGGGCTGCTCTCAGCTCCAAGAGGCCCCTGCCGTTCCTTGCTCTCACAAGCCCTCTCACAAGAGATCCTCCTTCAACCAGCAGGAGAACCCCGCTCTCCAGTCTGCTAGGAGGGAGTCCACATAACCTAAGGAGTCAAGGGAGTCACTAGCCATTGCATTTGTCAGAGAGACACCCTACTCCCCAGAGTGACTAAGCTATCACATTCACAGAGCCCATCCAGACTCAAGGAAGGGCTTTATAAGGGGCCAGAATCTTGGGGGCTGACTTAGAATTCTGCCTATCATGTTTGAAAACTCAAAAAAAAGTACAAAAAAAAAAGAAAGAAAACAAATGTGAAACATCATTCACTTAATTCCATCATTCAGAGATAACTACAATTATATTTTGGGGTACGCCATTCTATTTACCTATCTCTCCTTGTGCTCTTTAAAATTTAATAAACTCACTTCTATATCATCTTCAAAATGCAGCAGATATTTAAAATGTTTAATTGCAAAAATGCTAACTTCAACCTCTCCACCATCATTTTGGATATACTTGGAAACTAAAGGAGAAAAGATGAAGCAACAGAATCATTAACCATTTTACATAAATCTTGGATAATTTCTCTCTCTGTGGTATGTACAAATCTCATATAGAAGTGAATGTATTAAAATGCAAATGGCATTTATGGACTATGTACACACATTGATAGCATATGATAAATATAGGATATTATAATTACATGCATTTATACAATCATGAGTTGCTTAATGACAGGGATATACATTCTGAAAAATACATCTTTAGAGGATTTTTGTTGTGTGAACACGATAGAGTGTACTTAGAAACCTGGATGGTATAACCTACTACATGCCTATGCTATGCGGCATAGCCTATCGTTCCTAGGCTACAAACCTGTACAGCAGGTTACTGTCCTGAATATTGTGGGCAACTGTAACACAATGGTAAGTAGCTGTGTGTCTCAACATACCTAAACATAGTAAAGGTGCAGTAAAAATATGCTATAAAAGATCAAAAAATGGTACATCTGCATAGGACACTTACCATGAATGAAGCTTTCAAGGCTGGAAGTTGCTCTGGGTGAGTCAGCGAGTGAGTGGTGAGTGAATGGGAAGACCTAGGACATTGCTGTGCACTACTGTCGACTATATAAACGCAGTACACTTAGGCTACACTACATTTATTTTAAAATATTTCTTTCTTCAATAATAAATTAACCTTAGCTTACTGTAACTTTTTTACTTTATAAGCTTTTTGATTTTTTGGCCAGGCATGATGGCGCATGCCTGTAGACCCTGCTACTCCAGAGGCTGAGGCAGGAGGATGGCTCGGGCCCAAGAGTTCAAGGCTACAGTGATCCGTACTCCTGCCATTGCACTGCAGCCTGCACACCATAGTGAGACTCTGTCTCAAAACAAACAAACAGACAAACAAAAACCACCTTTTTAAATTATTAAAAGCTTTTTGATTCTTTTGTAGTAATACTTGGCTTAAAACACAAAATATTGTAGAAATGTACAAAAATATTTTCTTTCTTTATATCCTTATTCAGTAGGCTTTTTCCTATTTTAATTTTTTTTTTTTTTTTTTTTTTTTGCTAAAAACTAAGACACAAACATGCGCCTTAGCCTACACCTACACACAAGGTCAGGATCATCAGTATCACTGTCTTCTGCTTCCACATCTTGTCCCACTGGAAGGTCTTCAGGGACAATAACACACATGGAGCTGTCACCTCCTGTGATAAACAATGCCTTCTTCTGGATACCTCTTGAAGGGCTTGCCTGAGGCAGTTTTACAATTAACTATATATATATATATAAACTTTATATACGTGTGCGTATATATTTCTTTATATATATATATATATACACACACACACATATATAAGTAGAGGGAGTACACTCTAAAATAATGTTAAAACATATAGTAGGCCGAGGCTGGCAGATCACCTGAAGTCGGGAGTTCCAGACCAGCCTGGCCCACGTGCTGAAACCCCATCTCTACTAAAAACACAAAAATTAGCCAGGGCATGGTGGCACATGCCTGTAATCTCAGCTACTCGGGAGGCTGAGGCAGGAGAACTGCTTGAACCTGGGAGGCGGAGGTTGCAGTGGGCAGAGATTTCGCCAGTGCACTCCAGCCTGAGCAACAGAGCAAGACTCCATCTCAAAAAATAATAATTTTATATATATAGAGAGAGAGAGACAGTACAGTAACATAGTCATTTCTTATTATTATCAAGTATTGTCTACTGTATATAATTGTATGTGCTAGACTTTTATATGACTGGCAGCGAGTTAGGTTGTTTCCACCAGCATTGCCACAAACATGTGAGTAATGCATTGCACTGCAACATCAGGACAACTACAAGGTTACTAGGTGACAGGAATTTTTTAGCTGTGTTTCAATCTTTTTTTTTTTTTTTTTTTTTTTGAGACAGAGTCTAGCTCTGTCACCCAGGCTGCACTGTGCAGTGGCACGTCTTGGCTCACTGCAAGCCCCACCTCCCAGGTTCACGCCATTCTCCTGCCTCAGCCTCCCAGGTAGCTGGGACTACAGGCTCCCGCCACCACGCCCAGCTAATTTTTTGTATTTTTAGTAGAGACGGGGTTTCACCATGTTAGCCAGGATGGTCTCGATCTCCTGACCTCGTGATCTGTCCGCCTTGACCTCCCAAAGTGCTGGGATTACAGGCGTGAGCCATGGCGCCCGGCCAGCTGTGTTTCAGTCTTATGGGACCACTCTCTTATTAAGGTTCGTAATTGACCAAAATGTCATTATGTTGCACGTGACTGTACTTACTGTTTTGGAATCTGCTTTCTTCATCAATAACATACTATAACTGCCTTCCACAGCAATAATTATATGGCAACAACATATTTTCTTTTTTGAGGTAATTCTAAATTAACATGCAGTGGCAAGAAATCATACAGAAATCCCAGCACTTTGAGAGGCTGAGGCAGGGGGATAGCTTGAGCTCAGGAGTTCAAGACCAGCATGAGTGACATAGTGAGACCCTGTCTCAAAAAACAAAAAAGGAGCTCACCCAGAGAGATCCTGTGTATACTTTGCCCAGTTTCCCCCAATGGTAACATTTTGCAAAACTATAGTGCAATAGCACAAACGGGATATTGACACTGACGTAATCCACAGATCTTATTCGGATTTCCCCAATTTTACTTCTATGCAGTGTGTGTGTGTGTGTGTGTGTGTGTGTGTGTGTGTGTGTGTGTGTGTGTGTGTTTAGGTCTGTGGAATTTTATATGTTGTCTTTAATACCTGAATCCCATTACATGTGTGAGCCATAGTTCACTCAACCAGTCCCATTGTTGGACATGGAATCAGGACACTTTCAACTGCAAGTAAAGATACCATGACACACACAAGCACAAGCAGTAAGAGAAATCATTATCTCACCTAAAAGACAGTCCAGAGATGGAGTCGGCTTCAGAGTTGGTTGATTCAGGGGCTCAGGGACCCCACCAAGCACCCAGGTTTGCTCTTTCTCTCTGTTGGGCCATCTTCAGTGTCAGTTTCATCCTTAGGCTGGTAGCAAGATAGCTCCAGCAGTTCCACTAATTATTCCTAATTATTTTCTTAGGATAAAATCCTAGAAGTGAAATTTGTGGGTCAAAGGGTGTGTACATTGTTAAGGTTTTTGATATGTATTTTGTTTTGTTTTTTAAGTAGGTATTTGCTGGGGACAACTTTCTCCTTTTCCTTCCTAGATAACTCACTCACAACCTTTCTCTTCTGATTCAGTGATTTCTTCTCCTGTGTTCCAGAAGACTTCCAGGAACCTGAGGAGGAGCTGGCACTAACAGCCATATTTCCCAATGGAGACTGTGATGACCTTGGAAGGGGGTCAAAAGCCTGTGATGGAGTCGTACACACTCCTGCTGAGCCCACCGGAGACTCAAGATGAAGGCTGGACCCTTGCGCTGTCCCTGGCTCTAACCTACAGACTGGGGCCTGGCTCCGTCTTACTGGCCCCCAGGTCTCCATGGAGACTGCAGAAACCCCCGCCTGCTGGAGGCCTGCCACACTCACAGTTACCAGCTAGACAGTGGGGCTTACTAAGACAAGCAGGACCTAAAACAGTGTCTCCCCTGGGAACCTACTCCCCACCCAGCATTTGCTAAGCCTGATCACAGGGAGGTTATTTTGTCTGTCTGTCTCGGTTTCTCTGAGCCACTGAGACGGATGGCTCTCCGCTTTGAGGCTCTGCAGAGCTGTGGCACCCCATGGTGTGTCTGCAGTGTTCTGGGCACATGCATGGGCACCCATCGTTGAGAGTGCAGCTGGGAAGAACTCTGAACCAGAAGTCATCAGAGCTGAGGCATGGCCTTGAACATGTCACTCAGTCTCTGGGGCTTCTGTTTCACAAATGCATGAGGGGGCCACCAGCCCAGTGGCTTTAAACCAGGGGCAGGTTGTCCCTCCAGGCAGCATTGGAAATGTGTGTGTGTTGAGGGGGTCACAGTGACTGTGGGGGCACCCCTGGCATCTAGTGGGCATCCCACAATGTGCAGAACAGTCTCTGACAGCAAAGAATCGGTCCATTCAATGCCAACTGTAGTACCTTTGAGACATTCTGGCTGCCAATGCCTTCTCCCTGTCAGAGTCCCCCAGAGCAGAGAGGGTCAGGCTTCCGTGGACCTTGGCTCCCAGAGAAAGCAAAAATAAAGACTACACTGTTGCCTTGGGGGCTTGTCGGGCCAGGGCCAAGACGGTCTGCGTGCTGCAGGGCCAGGACAGAAATAGCCACACATGCCGGTGAGAACAAAGAGCCTCTTTCTTTCTCATGTTGACATCGACTTTCTGTGCCAAGTCCTTTGGGTATAAGGATGCTAGGGAATTCCTATAGGCACCAAACAGAAGGAAAGCTAGGGGCTTGGACTACTGGGTATAGGACTTGCTCTAGCTCTCAGGTCCTAGCCCAAGCTCAATGCAAACACAGCCCCTCCGGGCTCTCTGTTTCTGTGAGGTTCTGGAATCCCTTCCTCTGTGTCCGTGAGTCTGACAGAATCGATGATGTTCCCTTAGAGCCGGGAAATCCATGTGTTTATTCACAGAGGGAACTCACCATTACCTCCCTTGTCTTCTTTGCCTGCCTTGGAGAAATCCAGAGTCTTCGGAATGGCAAAGGCAGCTCCTGGATTTCCCTGGAGGGGAGGCACTAGCTGAGGGAAGTAGCTCCCTTCATTCATGATGCACAGTTTACGCAGCAGACACACAACTGTGCCTACTATTTGCTCAGTGCCCTGCAAGGTGCTGCCTAACTTTGATTTGTTATTTCAGCTCTCTCCAGGATAGTGCCAAATGGTGCAACGGGAAACCTGTTTTGCTTGTGGGCTCTAGATCACCGGCTCCAGAACTCCCGGCTGCTAGGGTAGCCCCTACCCCCAGCCCCTTGCTCCTGGACAGCAGTGGGTCTCACCTTTAGCCTCTGCCCCCAGTTCTGGTCTGACCCAACAGAGGGGCTCTATGATATTAAGAAGGGGCCCTTCCTGCTCTGTGCCTCAACCTATTCTCCATAATAGGGAGTCTAATCCTATTCCTTCCCTGCCTGATGAGGATGGTGTGAGGATGAGGAGGACGGCATCTCATTTGGGGTTTTTTGGCAGTGGGCCTCATTTTAATCCTTCAGGGCTGCCTGCCAGTAGATCCATCCAGCTGCTTCCTTGTAGCCAAGAATGAGTTCAATGAATTGTGATTCACTGATTTTATTGATTTTGTTTTAAAACAGGGAGACTGGTATTTTTGAAGCTGCTATCATTTTCTATTTCTTTATTAATTTCTTTGTAATCATCTTATTAAAGTTTTCGTATTTAGTGGGAGAGGGAGCTTTGTTTAAGTTTGGAATTTGCCTAGGGCAGAAGTTATAAGGCTTCATAACCTTTTGTATGTATTGCCAATATTTGAAACTTGGGAGATTACGTATAAAAAATACCTAGTTTTCTGGGTGGAGGATGGGGCATGCTGTCATCTCAAGTCTGCTGCGGCTCACCCCCACCACCTTTACCCCCTCCCCCGCCCTTCCCATCCCCCACTGCACTTCACTCATGTAAGACGTCTGCCCGGTGCTGGTCCAGGCGGGCATGTGAGTTTGTAGCCTCTGCTCCAAAGGATGGTTTACACATTATTTTTTCATTACCTTCAGTATTCCTGTGAATGGTTCAAGAGAGAAAGTCTTCATTTACTAGGATTTGGGTTCTGCCTCCCAAGTGACAATACAGGGCTGAGATCCCTCTCAGCTTCTTTGAGATGTGGCCACCATAAGCATCATCGTTGTAGGGACAGTCTCATTGCTGTCTTCTAGCAGACAGAAGAGTTAGGTGCCAGAAAGGACAATCTTGATGGTGGGTCCCCTCCCTGAAGGACTTTAAGAAGGCATAAAGGGGTTGGGGTGGAGGGTGGCGTATGAAGGAGGAGGCCCTTGATTAGGTCAGTGGTCCCTGGGAGCCATCGGCGAGAGGCCTCCAGCCGGGTGACAGTCTGGGCTCTCGGGTACTAATCTTTCTAATATGGCAGTGGTTGTGGCACTTCTGACTTGAATTGATAATTCTCATATCTAATAAAACCAAGAAGTACCTCGTTGATATCTTATAGAAAACAAAATGGATCTTCTTCATTCTCCTAAGGGGCTCCTTGCAGAGAGACCCTGGAGAGCAGGGAAGCTTGGCAAATGGTGGAAATCTGTGGCCTGAAAGCCTCCCAGCCTCTGCCCTGGGTGACATCTCCCCTGCCGTACCAGCTGGGATTAAAAAACCTGTAGCGAGAAAGCATAAGTATATATTTAAAAAATGATTTTTAAATTTTTATAGAGACAGGGTCTCACTATGTTGCTCGGGCTGGTTTCAAACTCCTGGGCTCAAGTGATCCTCCCACCTCGGCCTCCCAAAGTGTTGAGGTGACAGGCATGAGCCAATGGCCAGATTTTTGAAAAGACAGCATTCAGCTCAGGATACAATGGTGTGTGTGTGAGCATGTGAGCACGCACATGCATGTTTAACCAGAGCTAAAATAACCTTAACTGAGTCTCAGAGAATCCTTTCTACTATTTGGGTCACACTTTTTCTCCTCTCCTAGTGTTTGTCTCCAAACCTTAGTGCACAAGAGTCCCTGGGTTGTCAAACCCAAAACTTAAGGCAACTCTGCAAAGGGGCCAGGAGCTGAGGCCCCAAACCTTTGAACTGAACGAGCCCCCCTTACCCTAGCAGAGAACTGTGGATTCAGCCTTGCTGGAGAAGACGAAGGACTGCCTGGTTAACTTGAAAGCAGCCTGTACTTTAAAGTGTAGCAAAGCAAAGCTGCAGGCTTTATTCCCTGGGGTCAGGAGGCCTGGACTTTGTCCTGTTTGTATGGCAAACACAGCCAGCCCAGTGAGTGAGTGCAGGAAGCTGGCTGTTTGTACCCAAGGGCTAAATAACCGCTTCTGACCTGGTTTTGTGTGTTAGTGGATCGAGGATTGGGACAGACGTGGAATTTGGCCTGGGCAGCCTGCCACTTGTGTAACCTTGGAGCTCAGGAAAAAATGAGGTGCAAGGGAGAGGGTGGATAGCCAGGATCCCACATGGACCCTTCAGATGCCTTTGGTCTGAGCCAGAGCCCTCTGGATCCCTTATATTGGGGCTGCCTAATTGGGACTGGAGGCAGAGACGGCCCTCCTGGGACATGCCATGGTTCACACTGTAGTGGGGGCCAGGATGTGGGGTAGCTCAGGTCCAAACCGGGGCTGGGTGCTGAAGCCACTGTGGGGCTGTGGTTTTGGCAAGGGTGAGAACCCTCTCTGGTGTCCTTCCTGGGCTCCCCAGCCCCAGCCGGGGCTCCTGCCACAAATGCAGACGGGGGACTGCCTGTTCTTTGACCAGTGAAATTCAGAGACCCTCAAGGAAGGCTTGAGGGTCTCTGAATTTGCTGTCCTCATCTGCACTTAGAGTAATGGCACTTAAGTTGCTGTCCTCATCTGCACTTAGAGTAATTAGGTGCCTCGCTTAGTCCTGTGACCAAGCCTGATTTTGCGTGGTGGTTACAGAAACTTAGTCTGTGTCTTGTAGCCCTGAGCTCCTCCTCTTCCTCACCAGTTAACAATATCTCAAAGAAGGGTGTTGTCCTGAATCATTACCATAACCCCAGCCTAAGCTCACCCTGACCACCACTGTCCCAGGTATATCACCGGCTCCAGAACTCCTGGCTGCCAGGGTAGCCCCCACCCCCAGCCCCTTGCTCCGGGACAGGAGGGAGTGGGTCTCACCTTTAGCCTCTGCCCCCAGTTCTGGTCTGACCCAGCACATGGCAGCTCCAAAGAGCGGACAAAACCTTGAAGCAAAGCCAAAGGGCCAGGCCTGAATGGGAGGTCAGAGGGAAGAAGGCCCAGGAGAGGGTCTAAGCCAGCCCTGTCTAAGAGGAATCTAACGCAGGCACATAGGTAGCTTTCTATGGTGGCCACATTAGAAAAAAGTAAAAAGAAATAGATAAAATTAATTTTAAGCATACATTTCATTTAGCCCAATATATCTAAAATATCATTTCAACTGTAAATTATCGAGACATTCTGCATTCTGTTTTGCATATTGTCTTTGAATCCCATGAGTTTACACTTAGAGCCCAATTCAGATACTACATTTTCATCAGAAAAACTTGATCTGTATTTAGATTTAATTAAATGTACAGTCGTAAACATTCACATCCTCAGATTGTTTCAGAAATACTCAAAGGTTTTGCAGTTATGGAATTTCTATCTATTTTTAAATTTCAAGTAATTAAAGTTAAAGTTTAGAATGCATTTCCTCAGTTGCACTAGCCACATTGCAGCTGCTCAATAGCACTTATGGCTGGTGGCTACTGTATTGGACAGCACCCCTCAAGAACAGGGGAGGCCTCGCGCGGTGGCTCATGCCTGTAATCACAGCACTTTGGGAGGCCAAGACGGGTGGATCACCTGAGGTCAGGAGTTCAACACCAGCTTGGCCAAGATGGTGAAACCCCATCTCTACTAAAAATACCAAAATTAGCCGGGCGTGATAGCGGGCACTTGTAGTCCCAGCTACTTGGGAGGCTGAGGCAGAGAATCGCTTGAATCCGGGAGGCAGAGGTTGCAGTGAGCCAAGATTGCGCCACTGCACTCCAGCCTGGGTGACAGAGCCAGACTCTGTATCAAAAGCAAACAAAAAACAGGGGAAACAGGTGAGAGGCCTGTCTTGGGGGTTCATTGTGATTCTTGCGGCAGTTGCCTCCCCAGTCACCCAGAGCTTGCTGGTCATCCCAGACCCTTGGGCAAGGGCAAGACAGCAGCGTCCAGCAGTCGGCTTGTGCAGGGCAGCCTTCCAATTGCCCAAAATATGCGCCCTCCCAGACACCATCCTTGGAAGAGAACCTAGTTCCTTACCGATCCTTTCGTGCCTCAGTCCACCCAGACCAATTCCAGCCTTGGTGAGGCGTTTCCCTCTGACCAAGCACCCACCCATGGGAGGCCCGTGTCACCCGGCTGCGTTTCGCATCTCTGCTCCCATGAATAAATGCATTTATTCTAAAAACGTGTGGCACGTGTGTTGTACGTGAAACAGCCACCAGCCTCGTGCTGAGTAGCCGTAAAATCTGTAGTGTATTGAGCGCTGCGCTGCGTGTCCCGGCGGCCCTGCCAGGTAGGTGGATCCAGCCATCCCTTTCCCTTTGGCGGGAGAGGCTGGGCTCGGGGGACGCCCGCGGCCACAGCGCTGCGCTGCGAAGTGGCAGAGCAGAGATTTGATTCCCGGGCTCCCAGGCTCCACGGGCCTGCCTTTTCCACCTTATCTCCGTGCAGCCCAAGAGGCAGTCGAGCTCGAGTCTTGACGGGAGAACGGAGCCCTTCTAAAACCCGGGGATTTGAATGCCTGCAGGCTGCGCGGTGTGCTAGGGGCGGTCACAGCTTCCTCCGGAGCGCCCGCCTCCTAGAAGGCATTGCGCCCACTAGCGGGCGCCGCGGGGAGATGCTCTGGGCAGCTCGGAAACCACGGTGGCCTCGCCGGGAAAGAGAGCGCCTAACCCAGGGCCAGGCACCGGCACGATTTCCTTCACCCTGACACGGCCCCCAGCCCAGCCGATACCTGTGTGAGGCCACAGCTGACCTCGATTGGGCTTTGAGAAGTTTTGTGTCACTCAATTTTGGAGGGAGGTTGTTTCTAAACCGAGCACATCCTAAGAATTTTTTCCGTGATTTCACTATGTCCTAAAAAATAGAGCTCATTTTAGAGTCTTGGGCAGGGCAGGGATTTCAGAACCGTAGGTCTGAGTTCTAGACCTGTGCCAATAACTAAATGACCGGGTGTTCATCCGATCATCTGAGAAACGTTTATTGAGCACCTATTATGTGCCCAATACTGTGCTAGTTACTCTAGCGGACAGTGAGATGAACTACTCAAGATGTGGCGTTGCTCTTGAGTAGTTCCTTGTCTAGTTGGGACTGGGGCAAGGAGATGTGATGTCAGCTGGGTAGGGTAAAGGCTTTAAGGGAACCCATGGTGGGCTGGGCCAAGAAAGGCTTCCTGGAGGAGGTGCCGCCTGAGACTCAAAACAAGTGGTGTTAGCCTGGAGTGTAGGGGAGAGAGCCTTGACGACAGAGACACGAGCAGGTACAAAGGGCAGTGAAAAGGTACATGGCCACGTGGCCACTCTGGGAGCTTCAGGGGTTCAGGATGGCTGGAGCGTGGCACGCCAGAGCCACACTCCAGCCACATGAAGACAGTCCCACCATCCTGGAGGAGAAAGTCGTGCTCCTGTTGGGTCTGATCACGCTCCTGGCTGGCTGTGAAGAGTGGACTGAAGCCTTCTGGGACTGTAAGCAGGAAGTCAAGGCTGTAGGAGGCTGTCGTGGTCTGGAAAGAAAAAGGAGAGGCAACTATTGGGTAATGGAGTGAGGATGGGAGAGGCCGGTGTGAGAGATTAAAGAGGAGATCTGGTGCTGACTGTTGTGGGAGAAGAGAACAGTCAGATTTCTGTTGCAGTGGCTGATGGATGTCCTTCACCCACACTGAGGTCAAGGAAGGAAACACACAACTGTGGGACGACAACAGCGTGCACAACTTTGAGGTCACTGAGTTGAAGGAGCCTATGACTCTGCCAAGCAGAGATGCCCAGGAAGTGTGTGAGTCTGTGCTCAGGAGAAAGGGCAGGGCAGTAGAGACACATTTTATGAGCCACCACCTTGTGCACAGCAGCCAATGGCACTTCACTCTTACAGGGGATGCAGGGAGTGAGAAGAAGGCCATGGACAGAAACACAGAAGAAAGACACATAAAAAAATAGAATCCAAGATGGGGACTGAAGATTTGAAGGAGCAGAAGTAATCAGAGTTGAGTTTCGAAAAGATTGCTCTGGCTAAAGAATGCAGAATGGACTGGAGAGGGAGAAGCCACAGGCATGGGCCAGTCACTCAGGAGGGAGAACAGAATCCTGCCGGGGGGAGAAGTCTGATGTCTGTGTCCAAGCTACTTACCTTTTGCCCATCTCACAGGTTCACGTGAGGCTCACATGGGGTTGTGGCAATGACACACACAGCATCCAAGTGGAAGACAGGATTGTCCTCTCATACAGAATGCCTTCTCCTTGAAGAGCAGAGGTGGCATGTTGACCACCTCTCTGTTTTAAAACATGTTGAATTAGTAGCCAACATTTAAAATTCTGGAGATGTTGCATGAAATTCTGATTTCTGGCTTCTCTTAGAAAAAACACGACTTCCAACAGTCACCCTGCATTCTTGGCAGGAACTGAGTAGCAGTTGCTCTCTTTAGATGGGGCACTCACTTTTTTTTTTTTTCCTTTTTAGACGGAGTCTCACTCTGTCGCCAGGCTGGAGTGCAATGGTGTGATCTTGGCTCACTGCAACCTCCACCTCCTGGGTTCAAGCGATTCTTCTGCCTCAGCCTTCTGAGTAGCTGGGACTACAGGTGCCCGCCACCACACCTGGCTAATTTTTGTTTTTAGTAGAGACGGGGTTTCATCATGTTGGCCAGGCTTTGGTCTCGAACTCCTGACCTCAGGTGATCCGCCCACCTCGGCCTCCCAAAGTGCTGGGATTACAGGCGTGAGCCACCGCGCCCGGCCAGGAATTCACTCTTCATCACTGTCCCCACCACCCCCTAGTGCCTCCTTGACACTGTTAGTTGCCATTCACCATCCTGTGGAGCTTGTATTTTCTTTCGCTGGACCTGCTTTACTCATTTTCATTACCTGTTGGCATTTGTTTGTGACTACTCTAGGGGTTTGGGGAATACAACTGTCTTCATGTGAGGGCTTGGTAGAAGTGCCTCTGTAGAGCCGGGTGCAGTGACTCACGTCTTTAATCCCAGCACCTTGGGAGGCCGAGGCGGGCGGATCATGAGGTCAGGAGATCGAGACCATCCTAGCTAACATGGTGAAACCCCGTCTCTACTAAAAATACAAAAATTAGCCAGGTGTGGTGGCATACACCTGTAGTCCCAGCTACTTGGGAGACTGAGGCAGGAGAATCGCTTGAACCCAGGAGGCGGAGGTTGCAG
This sequence comes from Pan paniscus, assembly GCF_029289425.2. Lineage (NCBI taxonomy): Eukaryota > Metazoa > Chordata > Mammalia > Primates > Hominidae > Pan > Pan paniscus. Next base: position 133,682,725 of record NC_073262.2, read on the forward strand.
TGAGCCGAGATCGCGCCATTGCACTCCAGCCTGGGTGGCAGAGGGACACTCCATCTCAAAAAAAAAAAAAAAGAAGTGCCTCTGTAGAATGACACCCCAAGTAATCTGTTTACTTTGCATGCATATCTTCTCGAGCCCTGCCTTTCAATCTGAGCCACAGGCTCTTCAAAAATGTTCAATAATTATATTTAATATATTTTAAACAACCACAGTTTAAGAACTCTAATTTAAACAAAAAAACTCACAGATACAACAAAATGTGTTATCAAGCATATTTAATTCACTGGCAACCACAAGACATTGATTGTGCCCCTAGGTTACGTAGAAGGCCATAGAAATGAACTCGCCATCGCTGTGCGATTGAAGAGTTTAGCTTGATAGTGCAAGGCCGGTGGCTGAAAAAAATGCTACCGTTTGCCACTATTCCTTGTCAAGACTTTCTCGGTACTGACTCTTGAAATAAATTGACTTCTTGAAGCTAGCATAAGACTGCAAATGGCCATTGCAACTGCCATTTCAAATTTCTGAAGATGTATTAGAAACGAAGAACCCACTGCCGTCGGGGGAAAAGAGGACCTGGGCAGATAGAAGGAAAGAATGGAAGACATTTTTTCTCCCTTGGAAAGGCTTTCGCCATATAACTACTGCACATTTTAATATATTGACAACACTGGACATTTTTCCAAAAGTAAGTAAAAACCTTCATTGTTCAACTTTATAATAAGCCAATGATTACTTGTGGATTCATTATGATAATAAAGCACTTCTATGGGGATTTTCTTTTTTTCATGATAGGTTTTGCTTTAGAAAACAATTGAAAGCCACTTTTCTGGAAAAAAAAAAAACGCTGTTTGCGGCAGCCCCAATTCCCTAAGCATTATCTGGTGGGAGATGTGGTGCAGCGAGACCTCCCACCAGTAGGTGGCACTGCGCGCAATGCTCGCACCTCCCTTCAACACCCTTTCTCTCAGCAATGGCGGGTGATGGTGGGGTCCTCTCTTTGCAGGGCCGGCCATTCTAATGCCTGACCTCAGGTGCAGACCAGTGTTCCATTACGCGGGACTCCTGACCTCGAGGAGGTTTAAAGAAAACAATGGTGTTCTCCGTGTACCCTTCCGCGAGGGCTGGGGAGTAGACCGCCGCGCAGAAGACGCAGGCCAGGGGAGAATTCGCGCCGGGCGGCAGGCGGGGCGGCGGGCAGCCCCGGGGCGGGCGGGGTCCTGGCGAGAAGCGAGCCGGCGGCCTGAGGAGGCGACTGACTGAGCAGCGCACCCGGGGAGCAAGGAGGCGCGGTGAACTGAGCGGGCCCTGAGCTGACAGATACACTGCGCAGCTGGAACGGCGAGCGAGCCGACGGGCGAGTGAGGAGCGCAGCCATGATCACCTCGGCCGGTGAGTGCGGCCCGTAGCCAGCGCCTGGAGGGAGGAGCCGCCGCCGCGCCGGCTTTTAGCTGAGTCAGGGCCGGTGACTGGGCGCGTCCCGGCGGAACGCCGGCCTGGGCAGCTTCTTGCTGCCCAAGGCCCACCCCCGGGCCGGGGGGCTGGGAGTCTGATCAGGTCACTGCGTGCTTCTCTGGCTTGAGGGAATCGAGCCGGGTCGACCGCCTCGGCATCCCTCCCCAACCACACCCCAGCGCCAGGACCCGAGGGGCTTCCTGGGCCTTCCCTTGACCCCAGAAGGGTTTCCCTTTTTTCTGTGCCTGCCATTCTTGGCTGTGTGAGGTCGTCCAGCCCCAGTTCTTGCCCGCAGGGGGCCGGGGTGGGATGGGCCCCTGTGCCATTGAACAGTAAGGCAAACCCCCCTGATCAGGCAGCCTAACTGCTACAGAAGTGTTTCTGGACGTGGCCGAGCTCCATTCGCCTTAGAATGAAACCCGAAATTAGGTTTGAGGTGGGTCATTTCTGGGTCCGATCCAAGGGTGTTCATTCAAAACACCCAGAGAACTTTTGGGTTCGGCGAAGACCCTAAAGACGCCCTGGAGATACCTTTATACTGAGAGCTTACTTATACCCTTTCGAGGTTATGTGCTCAGTCTGTTGACTGTACATTCAAGAAAGAATGGATGGATCTGCGGAGCAGGTTTCATACGCGCAAACCATTGCATAGGTAGATTCACGTAGTGACATTTGCAATGGAGTAAGTTACAGAGATCAAGTTTCAATTGGAGACAAGCTCCCCGTTACAGATTGACTTGCATATAGCTGTCCAGAGCCTTGGTGCTTTTTTCCGTTGCCTGTTTACATACCCTTTTCTCATTTTCTTACTCTGTGCTTGACCCACAAAAAAAGCATTTTATTGTAAACAAACTGGTGAGCAGAAGACAGTAATCTGGATGGTAAGGCGATCAAAACTTTATTTTTATGAGGATTGGTTAAGGAGATCGTTGGAGATACTGGGAGACGTAGTTACTTTCAAACATTTGAAGAGCTGTCACTTGTACCTGAAATAAGACTTTTTGTCCCCAAGAGATACAAGTGATCGCGAGATGAATTTTAGTTCAGTATCAGGAAGTTTTTCCAGTCAGAGCTTTGTAAAGATCAAATAAACACTCAGTTTCTTGCCACCTGTAGGCCTCATTCTATTTCAAATCCATCCATTACCAATGTTTCTTCTAACTTGGCCCAAACCACCTTCATCTCTTGTCTGGGTTACTATATCAGCCTTAAGGCTTTGTTTTCGACCATTACCTCCGTACAGCCCGTTTTTCTTGTGGACTACGCTTTTTAAAACTTCAATCACATAATTCTTCTTTGCTTACAGTCCACCAGTGCTTCCATTGTGTTTACAGCAGCCGTGTCCAACCCTTTGAATTCGAGGACCTTTTTTCTTACTGTGGTGGTGGACATGGTGAAAATTATATACAAACCTTTTTTTTTTTTTTTTTTTAGCTCATTAGCTATCATTAGTGTTAGTGTATTTTATGTATGCCCCAAGACACTTCTTCCATTGTGGCCCAGGGGAGCCAAAAGGTTGGACACCCCTGGCATACAGTAAAATCCAGACTCTTAACCAAGGACCCACATGATCTGATTCCCGCCTTGTCTTGTAGTACTGTCTTCTTCACTCAATACATCCTAATCACACTGGACTTTTTGTTCCTTGAATATGTCAGTTTCTCTCCTATCTCGGGGCCCTGGCACATTCTGTTCCTTTCTAGTCTTCTCTTCCTCAGATTTTCCCTTAGCTTCTCAATCTTTCGTCTCAACTCAAATGTTATCCTTCCCTGATCATTCTATTAAAACACGCTTACTCTCCCTCCACCACAGCTCTGTAATTGCCTTGTTTGTTTACTTGCCTGATCACTGTCTCTCTCTCTCTCTCTCTCTGGTAGAATTTTGAGCAGGAAGCTTGTTTTCACAATTCTTAGAATACTGCTGAGAGCATGGCAGAAATTCAAAAGTATGTCTTGACTGAAGAGCTCAGTCAGCCAGTCAAAGCAATTAATCAGTCCCTTGAGTTTTTAAAGTAGAGGCGGAAAAAGCACTTGGTGACAATATAATAGACTTTAAGCCTCTTTAAGGTGGCAAAACTAATAATTTTTGAGGTCCTATCCTGAGATTCTGTGATGATCATATAGTGTATATTTATTACTGCCATTTAAGTTTATTGGATTACTTGTCAACTTCTGTTCCAAATCTTTTGTCACTTTGTTTTCTGTCCTATGGCTCATGTTGGCTTAGAATTTGTCCCAGGTGCTAAACAGGCTAGTCTCATGGTTCTGGTGTGGATTAGTCAGTTTGTTCATTCATTTATTGACCAGGCAGTTGCTAGGCACCACCATACGGTGGTGAATAAGAGGTCAACATGTTCTATTAGTTTTTTTCAAGAGGTTTGACTATGCAGGGGAATGGAGAGAGAGAGAGAGGTGCTTCCAGGCGGGAGATGTGAAATTGAGTGGGTTGGTGTTTTCTTTTTTAAACATAATACAGACACATAAAGGAAAGTTGTGCTAAAAAGCTTTAAAACAATAGTCCCCCACCTCACTTTCCCTTTCCTGATCCCCAGAGGCAGGTATTCCCAACTTTTAAGCTGTGTCTTCTGGAACATACCTCCGTATTTGTAAATAAATATCCAAATATTTCTGTCAATTGATTCAGCAGTTTTAGACCAATATCTGCTCAGTTCCTATAACGGCATAAGAGGCTTTTAGCATCCTTAGGCCTTTCCCATTCTCTCCCCTCTCCAGAAGAGAGTTCTGTTTTGTTTTTAAGATGGGAAATACTAATGTATGGAGTGTAGAGTATTTGATTTAGTTCTGGTCCATGGCCAGAGGCTGAGTTTCCAAGCCAGGACAACCATGTAACCAGTTAGTCATAAGTGAAACCAAACCAGAGAATATAAAAATCCATCTCCCTTTTTGGTAAAAGCCGTTCAAATACATTGATTGAGGATAGGTAGCAGTTTTAGTATTAAGTGTTCTGTTATTTAAGATCTGTTCTACATTTAAAGCATTCTGGCCTGTCATCTTACTCCACATCACTAGTTTGCAATTTTTTCTTTTTCACTGATTGAATTTTGAAATTTATCTGTTCCCTGTGCTGTCCATTCAGATTCTCTGTTCTGGACTTGTCATACCAACCTAGAGTACCAAGAGGTTCTTTATATCTGCTTTTATGCTACTTTAGTTTTGCTTGGTAAATTTTGTATCTTTTCCTGTGTGGCTTCCTAAAGATTGCTTAAGCTATTTGGCAAACCTATACTTGTCAATTAGAAATGGCTACATCTAACTAAGTTGCCTTGACACTTTTTAATCAAACCACAGTTTCAACTCGGTGTTCTGGAATGATTTTAAAACCCACATGGAAAGCATTTGAGAGTGGTTTCCTTTGTGGTCTTAGTACAATAATTTCCCATATCATTTTTCCAGTAATCCCTTTAACCTTTGACTATATTTCAAGGTGTGTTCTTTTGGAGAGGACAATTATTCCTTTTACTCTCCTATGTTAGTGGTAATACCTTGAAGCTAAGAGAAGCCATATGGAGAACACTGTGCTTGGGTAATTGAATTCAGAATGAGTATGATTGTTCATTATTTGGTAAAACCCAGGTTACTTGTGATAGGAAAGAGGTGCCATAATATACACACCTTGAAATAATTGAAGTATTTTACCTTGTTGAGTTGATGACTAAATGCTCCCATTTTTGTAAATAATCTTATAACTGTTGATTTATTTTGTATGAATAATTTTATTCTAAAATTGTATAGGAAAGTTTCCCATTTTAATCAGTAAATTAGGCCAATGGTTCTCAAACTATAGTGAGCAAAAGAATCACAGTACTGGGCCCCATCCTCATAATTTGTGATTCAGTAGGTCTGGAATGGGGCCGAGAATGTGTATTTCTAACAGGTTCCCAGGCAATGCTGTTAGTCCAGGGACCACACTGAAAACCATTGAATTAGGCAAATGATGTAATATATGTGGTGCCATGAGGGTTTGATAATATAGTTAAGTCTTAAACTTGAGATATAAACCTTTACACTTTCAAAGAAAAATAATCATTCCCCTGGAGAAGTTACGCCTCAAAAAAATTGTTTTTCAGCCATCATGTATTTTTGACCAGGTATTAATTTCCACTTTAGTGAGAATGTGTTTCATAATCATGTTACATCTTTTTTCTCATAGCTGGAATTATTTCTCTTCTGGATGAAGATGAACCACAGCTTAAGGTATGAATTGAAGAATAAGTAACTAGGCTTAGTGTGAATACCGTGAAGCCTTTTGAATTTAGTGATATCTGTAATCTTCCATCATTTAAAGTTGCTGTCCTAGCTGGCTTGTACCCAGTTATTGTAACCTAGCCAGAGAGGACAGTATTTTGGCCACAGCAGTTGGTTTCCCTTGAGTTTAACAAAGCTAAGACAAATAAACCTCGTTACGACACTTGAATAGCCCCCTAATTTCTTTCTTTTTTTTCTTTTTTTAATCTTTTTCCTTTTTTGAGACAGAGTCTCGCTTTATCACCCAGGCTAGAGTGCAGTGTGTGGTCATGGTTCACTGCAGCCTTGACCTCCTACACTCAAATGATCCTCCCACCTCAGCCTCCCAAGTAGCTAGGACTGTAGGCATGCACCACCACTGATTTTTAAATTTTTAAAATTTTAAATTTTTTAAAATTTTTTGTTGTGATGGGGTCTCACTGTGTTGTCCAGGTTGATCTCAAACTCCTGCTCCTGGGCTCAAGTGATCCCCCCGCCTTGACCTCCCAAAGTACTGGGATTACGGGTCTGAGCCACCACACCTTCCGCTTCCCCCGCCCCAGTTTCATCATCAACAGAAAACACAAAAAGTTGTTGCTTCTGTTTCACATATTTAAAGTTTTTTATTTGATGAAAATTTGGAATGTCCTTCTGGTGGCTCTAGATACTTGATTCCTTTACATCTAAACCAGCAACCTGGAGTTTATTGTTTATATTCAAAGAAGAAAAATGTTGATGATTGAAAACAGAAAAGAAATGTGTAAACTCAAGAAAAAGTGTAAGTTGGTAAATTTTTATATTTGTCATAGAGTAAAAGTTTGAGTAAATATTACTGAGGATTTGATCATTGATTTGCTGAAAAGAATTTTTTAAGGAAGTGTAATGATAAGTCTATCTCAAAATAGGATTTTGGTTATCTTTTACAGGAATTTGCACTACACAAATTGAATGCAGTTGTTAATGACTTCTGGGCAGAAATTTCCGAGTCCGTAGACAAAATGTAAGAAATTATTTTTATAAATCAGAATAAGATGGATCAAATTTAATTGTGAATGTGGGTCTTGTGGCTTATTGATTCATTTAGAAATTTGCCGTTAACTGAATTGTGGCTTGAATATTTAGATTTGGGATTTTTAGGGAAAACCACAGTTTGAACTAGACCTGTACTTCCTAATTTCTTTCAGAGAGGTTTTATACGAAGATGAAGGTTTCCGGAGTCGGCAGTTTGCAGCCTTAGTGGCATCTAAAGTATTTTATCACCTGGGGGCTTTTGAGGAGTCTCTGAATTATGCTCTTGGAGCAGGGGACCTCTTCAATGTCAACGATAACTCTGAATATGTGGAAACTATTATAGGTAATTATCGTCTATCTGGTAAGGCTTTATCTTGTCAGCTTCTTTCTTGCTGTAGTGCACATAGAAGCTTTTTTCCTGAATTTGATGTTGCCAAATTTCATTTTAACTGGAAGTTCATAATCTTTCTATAATGATTTTATGCAAGCTGAGTTTTTAGATCTGCCCTTCAACTGAGTGCTGGTTCTCAGTGGTTATGATGATCACCAGTCCAGTGAGCATACTGTTAGAGGAAAAGATTAAATCAGATTACTATGAGTAACAAGTGGTACCAGTTTATGTAGTTTTTTCGAATACAGGAAACCATTATTTAGTATCTGCATTGTGCTAGGCACCGTGCTAGTCATTCTGCATACCATGGTTTATTCCACAGCTACCCCATGAGGAAGGAGCTAGCCGTTTTACAGATGAGACAACTTGGATTTTGAGATGATAAAGACATGGTTATTAAATAGAAGGATAAAATTTAAAACCTGGTTTTACTCACTCCAAAACCCATACTGTTTCTATTTGTAACCGTTGTTTTCTTACTTGTTTCCTTATTTTTGAAGGAAGGGGATAACACACAGGCAAGGCTTTGAATTCTCTGACACATATTTCCACCAGAGTTGTAAATTCAACTAGTTATGTAAGATTTGATACAAAGATTTTATAGCGTAAAAAAATGCTTGAAAACTCTTGATGTAGTAAATGAAAGAAGGGACTGCATACCCTTCAGACATGTGTTTATCAAACTTTGGATTCATAGTACAGAGAGCTCAAGGGCATGTTCTGTCAGGAGTGTGCAGTGTAGATATTTCACATTGCTGATTAGTAGAAGGTCTGTATTATTCACTTGAACACTTACAAGGAGGAAGTTGGTATTCTCTTTTAGAAATTGGGAAGTGCTGCACAAGGGGGTTGATAGAGGTACCATCAACTGTCCTTGGGATTCTGTGTTCATGTTTTTAAAGTTTTTGCTATGATGATATGAAAATTTTGCAAGTTACTTTATTGCTGTTGGAGGCTCATTGAATTGAGCTGTCATCTGTGAATCCAGTGGGAAGAACCGATGGCTTAAAAGGATGGACCGTATTATTTGAAACTAGACTACTTTCTTCACTTTAAGCTAGAAGCAGGGGGTGAAATACCTTACTTATCTCTTTTATTTGATGAATTTTTTTTTTTGAAAACAGGGCAGAATCTCACTGTGTTGACCAGGGTGTTCTCAAACTCCTGGCCTCAAGCAGTTCTCCTGCTTTGGCCTCCCAAAGTGTTGGAATTAACAGGCGTGAGCCACCACAGCCAGCCTTTTTTTTTTCTTTAATGAAGGTTTATGGTTTTTTACAACAGTGATCTACAAATGCTTAAAATGCCACCATTGTACAAATTGTGCTTTTAAACTGGACTGTTGGTATGAAGTGCTATGGCATGGTAGATGCCTTCTAAACACTGTATCATTTTACCTTTGGAAGGTGAGTTTTGATCAGTAGACCAGTTCTGTTTGCATTTATCTATTTAAAAGTGGGGTTCACCCTTCCTCTAGTTTTGTAGGGCACATTTTTTAAGATGTCAGTGAGATTCATGAGGGGCTATACAAAATAGAATTTGGATAAGGCTTCCTAGCGTCTTAATGAATATCGTAAACAGTACCTCCAGAAAATCCAGGACTCATAAATCTCCAAGTTATGACAAGGCTTTAGCAGGAAATGAGGCTGAGTTTTAGTTATAACATAAACCTGGGATATATTTATGACATATATGCAAACCTGGTGAATGAGAACATGAATCTCATTTGAAACCTGGGACATACATTTTTCCCCTTCAGTTATATAATCTAAGGAAAATTCCCCAAATGTTCTAATTTTGAGGTTCCTCTCTGATGGGGTAGGGGTAATGTTTCCTCACTTAGCTACAGTTGGTTCAAAAAGCTCACATTAGGGCCTGGTGGACATTTTCAACAACTGGAATTCTTTAAGGTCTATTTTGCATTATAACATCCACTGTGTTTTTTTGTTTGTCTGTTTGTTTTTTGGCAGTTTTTCTCTGTTGCCCGGGCTGGAGTGCAATGGCACGATCTTGGCTCGCTGCAACCTCCACCTCCCTGGTTCAAGTGATTCTCGTGCCTCAGCCTCCCAAGTAGCTGGGATGACAGGTGCACACTACCACACCTGGCTAATTTTTGTATTGTAGAAATGGGGTTTTGCCATGTTGGCCAGGCTGGTCTTAAACTCCTGGCCTCAAGTGATCCACTTGCCTCGGCTTCCCAAGATTTTGGGATTACAGATGTGAGCCACTGACCCAACCCACTATGTTCTTATTAACTGTACCTGAACCTTCATGGTTCCACCTGAATCTTGAATGTAGTATATTCCAATTTATAAAAGTCCTCTGCTTCCTTCAAGATATAGACCCATTTAACCCGGGTCATCTAGTAGGCCAGCAATCATTTATGCTAGTTAAAATTATTTTTATTTCTTGGGGCTATGGTTTGTAACTAATAAATCTTGCCCTCATCTTCTTACTTATCTTTGAAAGGGAAAGAAACAAGCCAATGAATTATGGAGAGGATAATTAATGTATATGTCATTCCTCTTGGGTGACTGGGTTTTTTTTTTTGTTTTGTTTTTTTGTTTTTTGTTTTTTGTTTTGAGACAGAGTCTCGCTCTGTCGCCCAGGCTGGAGTGCAGTGGCACGATCTCGGCTCACTGGAACCTCCACCTCCCGGGTTCACGCCATTCTCCTGCCTCAGCCTCCCTAGTAGCTGGGACTACAGGCGCCTGCCACCTCACCCGGCTAATTTTTTGTATTTTTAGTAGAGACGGGGTTTCACCGTATTAGCCAGGATGATCTCGATCTCCTGACCTCGTGATCCACCCGCCTCGGCCTCCCAAAGTGCTGGGATTACAGGCGTGGGCCACCGCGCCCGGCCAGGGTGACTGTTTTATCTTCCTTATGAAGGTGGAAGGCTTAGGGAAATGTCCTTCTTTTGGTTGTACTTAGAAAGTTTAAGGTGTGATTGCAAAGAAATGTAACTAAATTGCAAACAAATGTTTCTTATCAGGTGTGCTATTGATATCCTTCAGTATGTCACACCCTCCCTTCCGTGCACCCAAATCGTTGTGAAATATGGAAGCTAAATTGGGCACAAACACTTTTGCATGAATTTTCAGACACCTTCTTGGGAGAAATAGGTTCCACCTACCTCACATTGAGACAATAAATAGAGTCAGGAATCACATAATGACAGACTGCATAGACAACAGATGTCCCATAAGAGTACAATACCATATTTTTACTGTACCTTTTCTGTGTTTAGACACAAATGCTATTGCCTATAGTATTCAATACAGTAATATGCTATACAGGTTTGCAGCCTAGAAGCACTAGGCCATACCATATAGCCTAGGTATGTAGTAGGTTATATAACATCTAGGTTTGTGTAAGTTCACTCCATGATGTTTGCACAATGATGAAATCACCTAAAGATGTGTTTTCCAGAATGTATTACTGTCATTAAGTGACATAGGACTGTTTTTCAAAGGATCTGCTACAGTTGCTGGAAAAGTTTTTGGAAATCTTTGGAGCTGCCTTTTAAACTTGTGGCACATTTCAAGTCATTTCCCCATTACCCCACAGAGACGATTTGGACATAGTTCTTACTCTCAGGTTGCTAATAGTTTCATTAATGCAAAGAAGTCCGATATACTACTATGTGATAATTGCTATAATAGGCCTTTTAAAATATCTTCAGCAATGGCAAATGTTTGTTTTTTGAAAGTGAAGCAGCAGCTATTTGTAGCCAATTCTTTTGAATAAGCAGCTTAATCGGGTAGAGTAATAGAATTTTGATCAAAATGGAGTAACAAGATAGAAACTTTAAAAATAAATTAAATAAGAGACAGGGTCCCATTGTGGTGCTCAGGCTGGCCTTGAACTCCTGGGCTCATGTGATCCTTCTGCCTCAGCCTGCCAAGTAGCTGGGACTGTGGGTGAGCACTACCACACCTGGCAGATAGAAATGTTTTGAATAATGTCAACTGGATTGGAATTAATGTGTAGTTCTCCAGTGTAAATATTATGGGAGAACAGTATTCAAATGCATAAGTTCTAGCATTTCAAAATTTGCTTATTGCTTTATAGTCATCCCATAAGTATATATGATTATAAATATAGGCATTGCCCTTTCTGATAGTTTAACCCAATTTACAAGATAATCAGTTATTTTATTTCTTCAACAGCAAAATGCATTGATCACTACACCAAACAATGTGTGGAAAATGCAGATTTGCCTGAAGGAGAAAAAAAACCAATTGACCAGAGATTGGAAGGCATCGTAAATAAAATGTTCCAGCGATGTCTAGATGATCACAAGTATAAACAGGCTATTGGCATTGCTCTGGAGACACGAAGACTGGACGTCTTTGAAAAGACCATACTGGAGTCGGTAGGTAGATGATGTTATTTTAGAAATTATTGTTGATAGGGAATCAGCAAAGCAAGTTATTCAAACTGAAACTTTCATAGGCAGTGAAAAGAAAATCTAGTTTAGAAATAGCAGGTGATCTTTTGCCAAATATTTTATTTTCATATTTATGTATGAACCTTGGTTGTGTTTTGTGTTCATGGAATATCTGCTTTTATCTTACCACATAATCCTTTGAAGTCTTGCATGGGGAAGTTGTATTAATTACTCTGCCCTTTTTAAGAAGACAATAAACTACTATTTTAATGCATTTATTAGGGTTAAAACTACTCAGCTAGATTCCTGGTTTGCGGTGTTTGCAATAATTAAGACAATTTAAGTCACCAACCAAAGTGGTCAGAAAGGTACAAAGCTGAGTAAAATGGACATTGATCTGCAGGCTTACTTTGCCTCACCAGCTATTTCTTTCCATGAGCTAGCTCTCTGTACACTAGCCATTTTGGTATCTTCTCATCTAGATGAACCCTGCCTCGTTCCCCCTTCCAAAGATATTTTTTACATTTCTTTTTTCTTTCTTTTTTTTTTGAGATGGAGTCTCGCTCTGTCAACCAGGCTGGAGTGCGGTGGCACAATCTTGGCTTACTGCAACCTCTGCCTCCGGGGTTCAAGCAATCCTCCCATCTCAGCTTCCTGAATAGCTGGGATTACAGGCGTGTGCCACCACACCCAGCTAATTTTTGTATTTTTAGTAGAGATGGGGTTTCACCATGTTGACCAAGCTGGTCTCAAACTCCTGACCTCAAGTGATCCACCCGTCTCAGCCGCCCAAAGTGCTGGGATTATAGGCGTGAGCCACCACACCTGCCCTCCATTCCTTTCTTTGCCTGCTTTATTTCTCCTCACAATTCAAAACTTAGCTCAACTATCCCTTGTTTGCAGAACTTTGATCCCAATACCCATGCCTTCCTCAGCCCCTAAGCAAAGACTAGGTCCAGTTCTGTTGTTAATCTTATGGAGCCCTATACATTTTTTCATGGTGTTTATCCCTTGATAATTGTATTAGTAGATAGTTAATAGCTGTCTTTCCCACTAGATCATAAGCTATATCGGGACAGGTATTTGTGCCTTTTTCACCACTGTATCCCCAAAACCTAACACAGTGTTTAGCATCGATAATACGATTTGTTTAAATGAGTGAATGAATGAATGGCATAATGTGATATAATGGCCCTTGTTTCCCTCTCAATTTCATTTTTGTGCAGTTTTAGCCCATCCTTGTCTTCACGTGTGTAAGATTACATTTTTGGCTTTCATTTATTCAACAAATATTTTTTCAGTGCTTACTGTTTGCCAGATACTGTTCTAGGCATTGGAGATGTGCATTGTCCCCACTCATCCATGGTTTTGCTCTCTGTGGTTTCAGTTACCTTCAGTCAACTACAGACTGAAAATATTAAATAGAAAATTCCAGAAATAAACAATTCATGTCTTAAATTGTGCACCATTCTGACTAGCACAATGAAATCTCTCACCATCTCTTTCCATCCCGCATGGGATGTGAATCATCCTAGTAGATCTATGCTGTGTACACTGCCTATTAGTCACTTTAGTGGCCACCTTGCTTATCAGATTGACTGTCGCAATATCACAGTGCTTGTGTTCAGATAACCCTTATTCTACTCAGTAATGGCCTCAAAGCGCAAAAATAGTGATGTTGGCAATTTAGATATGCTAAAGAGAAGCCTTAAACTGCTTCCTTTAATTGAAAAAGTGAAAATTCCCAACTTAATTAATAAGGAAAGAAAAAAAATTGTGCTGAGGCTGCGCTAAGATGTACATAAGAATGAATCTTCCATCCATAAAATTGTGAAGAAGAAAACAGAAATTTGTGCATAATTTATATAGAGTTTGGTACTGTTTGTGGTTTCAGGCATCTGCTGGGGGTGCTGGAACATAGTCCTCTCAGATAAAGGAGCACCTACTGTAGTAGCAAACAAGACCAACAAAGTTCCTGCCCAAAGCAAACACTTCACTGGGGAATCTAGAAGGGGAACAAGCAGTCAAACAAATAAATATATAAAGTAAAAGAATGAAAAATGTTTTTTTTAAAAAAAAAAAGCAGAGTAACAAATGCATCTTTCTTTGTATCCCAGTGCACATATACATATAGATGTAATTTAAGCTTTATGAAACCAATACCTACCCTTACTACTTGTGATATAACTCTGTTATTTTTAAATTGTATTTTTTATTTTTTTAATTTGCTAGTCACACTTCATTAAATTGATTTTATTACGCAGTGGAAAGACACAACTCACTTTTTGAGAAACACTCCTGTAGCTTTCAGTGTGCTAATTTATGTTGAAGGCCTTTTACGGGGTGAAGTCTCAAATATTGGGGATACTTTTGAGAATCACCAAGTAAACACATAGAGCCTGGATCAAAGTTTTCTTGTAGGGAGAGCACCAGACAGATGTGACAGTACTCAATGCTTGAGTCACTGAGAGCTGTGTTGTGTTTCCTGGCCAGCAAGTGAGTGTAGGCAGTAAGTCATGAGGGAGTCTAGTAGCAAGATAAGAAGCAGAAAGACTTCAGCAGACACATTTGGAAAACATAGCTACTTAGTGTATGGACAGTTGTATATCTTTTATAATAATTAACAGCATCACTTTATTATAGTATACTATGTTCATGTAATAGTGATTCTGAGTACCACTAAATATTATTTTTAATCCATTTTTTATGATGATGTGGAAATATGTAATTCTCTTAAGATTTTCATCTAAAATGGTTTAAAATTCTTAAGTTTGTATTGCTTAAGGGGTTTAAATAATTGGCTTCCTAGATTGGCTAAAGAAGCAAGATTAAAATAATTCAATTTCTAAATAAACATAATGCTGCAATAACCAGATAACATTATATCTTTAAACTATCTCTTTCAGAATGATGTCCCAGGAATGTTAGCTTATAGCCTTAAGCTCTGCATGTCTTTAATGCAGAATAAACAGTTTCGGAATAAAGTACTAAGAGTTCTAGTTAAAATCTACATGAACTTGGAGAAACCTGATTTCATCAATGTTTGTCAGGTAATGACATTAAATTATGTTTCATTACATTGCTCCACGCTGTACTGTGCTATGTTATCCCACTTCACATTTTATTACTTTATATTACTATAATGGCTTTATACATGTATCTCAGCTGATCTTCACAGCAGCCCTGTGAAAATAAGGTATGTGCTTTATATTCCTTTTTATTAATAAGAAACTAAATCTCACAACACTAAAAAGCTATTTTGTTGTAACACCTTCTTTCTATGTATTCTTTTTTCATTTTGAAAATAATCCAATAATTTAAGGAAATTTTTAGAAATAACGAAGGTTTTTTAAAAAGCTAGAAGATTAAAACAGTGCCTATGCTATACTATGTCATTCTAAAGAGAATTCAAAGTGTATAAATTATATATGGTTTCATTACCCATACACACCAAAACATTTGGGTATCTTTTCTTTATCTCTTTCTATATATAAATTTGCTTGCACATAAAAAAAAAATTCAGATGGTACAGAAAATATATAAAATGAAAAGTAAGGCTTCTCTTTCCCATCATTTGGGCTTTTTCCCAAAGGTAAGACATAGATGTTTTTCCCTACTTGTTCGCACATGTGGATCTACTGCATTCTTTTAATGACTATATTGTATTTTATTGACTGGAGGTGTGCATGGGTTTACTTTTTAATAATTGCTATGTTGTATACATTTTTTGTATTCTGCTCAGGGCATAGCATTTTATTGCACATTTTGTTGTTTCTTCATTAAAATGTGCTCCTGTGTATTTTAATCCTCTAGACTTTAAAAATTTAGATTAAAACACTGTTTTTTACAATCCCTTTTAAAGCAAGTTTGAAACAAAATACTAGAAGAAAAAATATCCATGTTTAAATCACCCAAAGTCAACTTACTATTCTAACTTGATTTTTTACATCACCCAAAGTCAATTTAGTATTTAATAGTGTATTTCCTTTCAGTTTTCTCTACATAGGTTTTCGGAGTTTTGTTCTTTGTAAATATTTTTCATAGTTTTTTTTTAAACTCACATGAAAAATAGTAGTTCCCTGCCCTCTTCCTGTCTGTATTTCAGTTTTATTCCTTAGAGGCAATTTTATTTCTTTCAGCTGTTTTATTCCTTATCTTTTTATTATTTTTAAAAACTTTATTGTTCATTTTTAAAATAATATATTTTTGAGCAGATAATATGTTCATGTGATTTAAAATTCAAAAAGAATTATGGGGTATACAATGAAGTCTTCCTATTACTTGGCTCCAGCTACCAAGTTCTTTTCTCTGTGGATAAACAGTGTTAATTGTATACAGTCTTTAACATTTTTCCATGTTCCAACTCTTCATAGAGTCCTCTTACTTGATTGTTGTAATCATTCAGTGTATGTACTTTGCCCTACTTAATCATTCCCCTATTGTTGACCACTTATTTTGTGTTATTTCGTGTTCTTAATTTATAATAACTTTGATTAATGTGTTTATTTTGAAGTTGAGTTACTTGCTGCCTAAGGGAACAAGAAAATTTAAATTGAGTTTTTAAAAGAAAAATTCTAACTGTTGGATAATTTTGTTAAAACAATGGCAGATCATAAGAGTAGTAAGAGAAATGCTTCAAAATGGTAATTTTAATGTCTCTTGTCCTGGCCCAACACAACACAATGTATGTTAAATGAATGAGTAACTTCCATAACATATGGTAAGGGAGAAAATAACAAATTAAGGAGCACTTAGGTATAACTTATGGATAAGATTTAAAGAAGCCAAGATTCATTCAACAACCAGTGTTGAATACTGCTGATTACCAGGCACAGCATTAAGAGTTATAAATATGATTTGTATGAATTTTTTTATGGAAGACAGATGCCATGTTTAGAAAAATTTCATCTAGTGCTGGGTTTAGAAATAGAGTGCTAGACTGGATAGTCTGCCCTACTTTGCCTGTGCTTATATTTTAAGGTTTTCTATAATGTTGATTTTGTCTCCTTAAGTACCTTGTAGATGAAGTTTTTAATTATTGAATAATTGTTCTTTATCTCCATTTCAGTGCTTAATTTTCTTAGATGATCCTCAGGCTGTGAGTGATATCTTAGAGAAACTGGTAAAGGAAGACAACCTCCTGATGGCATATCAGATTTGTTTTGATTTGTATGAAAGTGCTAGCCAGCAGTTTTTGTCATCTGTAATCCAGAATCTTCGAACTGTTGGCACCCCTATTGCTTCTGTGCCTGGATCCACTAATACGGGTACTGTTCCGGGATCAGAGAAAGACAGGTATAAGTACCTTTTTCTGCATCAAAACTAATTGAATAATCTTTATTTCATTTTGGGGACAGGTAGAATATTTATAGGAAGCATATTCTAAGAATAAATAAATTTTGCCACTAGCTTTCATAGATTGTAAAGTCTTATTAGGCTGTTTGCTCTGTTTTGTACTGTGCTGGGTGTAGTAAGGAAAACCGAAGAAATTGACCCTTCTGGAAAGAAATAGAAGTGATTATCTCGTAGGGAGGGCCTACCAGCCAACATGTGTACTATTTAATCAAGTAAATTTAAAAAAACAGGTGGGGATAGGTCGGGGCTACCTTTTAGATATTTGGGTTAGATATATCTGGGTTAGATATTTAGAAAGTAAGGAACATTCTCAGCTTTTTGTGCTTTTATTAGAACTAAATACACAAATTTCTATAGTATTAGAAATTTGCATTCTGTACAAATTGATATGGTATTAAAATTTTATTTTTCTGTATTTTACACATTTAGATCACTTACTAAAAACACTTGTGTGTCTTAGTTGTGCCTGTATATGCCGGCAGCCCCCTAGCCCGCTCTTTCACTTGATATCTGTGTCTGAGAAATGTGGGACTCTCTCTTTCACTTAAGCACTCAGAGGCCATTGTAGGGTTATTAATTGGCCTAATTTCAATATTGTTGTGTCTCAGGGAATAGGGAGTCCCAAGGAGAAGGAGAGAGATGGGGGAATGACCGGTGTGTGGAGCAGTCAGAACACACACATTTATTGATTGAGTTTGCTGTTTTATATGGGTGTGGTTCGTGGTGTCCCAAAACAACTACAATGGTAATATCAAAGATCACTGATGACAGATTACCATAACAGATATAACGATAATTAAAAAGTTTTAAATATTGCAAGGTTAACTAAAATGTAACACAAGGACAAAGTGATCACATACTATTGGAAAAGTGGCTCCAATAGACTTCCTTGAAGGGCAGTAAAACAAAGGTATGCCTATATTTTTCTTTATATCACTACCTCTTTCCTTATTACTAAAACTATGCTAAGTCTTGCAATCAGGTATTGTAAGACCTACAATTTTGATTCTTTTTTCTTTTTCAAGATTCTTTGGGCTATTGTAGATTTTTTGCATTATATAAGTCTGTGGGTGTTCTGATTGGGATTGTATTGAATATCTTCAATTTGGGGCACATTGAAATCCTGATAATATTGAATCTTGTAATCCAGGAATATGGTGATCTTTTTCATTTACTTAGGTTTTTAATTTTTTTCTCAGTAGTGTTTTGTAGATTCAGTGCAGAGGTTTTACACATCTTTTCTTAAATTAATGTTCTTATATCCCTAAGTATAATTTGTTTTTTGATGCTGTTGTGAAGTGGTATTTTTAAATTTCTATTTTTTTTTTGTTGGTAGTATATAGAAATATAATTGATTTTTATATACTAACATTGAATCCTATGACCTTGATAAAATCATTTATAGCTTTATAAATGATTTTTTTAAGTAAATTTTTTAAAGTAGATCCTTTTACAGAATTCTGTTTATTGGCATCTTGGTCATCTGCAGTTAGAGACCATTTTACTCCTTCTTTTGTAATCTTTTATACCTTTCCCCTCTCATTTTTTTCTATATTGGCTAGAATTCCCAATACTTATAGAAGTGATAAGAGGCAGCATCTTTAATTTTTTTCAATCTTAGGGGGATAGAATTAATTTATTTATTTTCGAGACAGAGTCTCAGTCTTGTCACCTAGTCTGTAGTACAGTGGCACGATCTCAGCTCACTGCATCTTCCACCTTCCTGGGTTCAAGCAATTCTCCTGCCTCAGCCTCCTGAGTAGCTGGGACTACAGGCGCAGGCCACCATGCCCGGCTAATTTTTATATTGTTAGTAGAGACGGAGTTTCACCATATTGGCCAGGCTGGTCTCGAACTCCTGACCTCAGGTGATCCGCTTGCCTCAGCCTCCCAAACTTCTGGGATTACAGGTGTGAGCCACCACACCCGGCCTACTTATTTATTTTTGATTTAACAAGTTTTCTTTCTTCTTGCCTTCTCCTTTTCTTAAGGCTTATGTGTGGTGGTTACAAGTTCCTTCTGAGTTAATCTTCATTTCTGAAATTATTATTTTTTCTCTTTTATTTCTGATTTTCTCTAGTTCTATCATGTTAATTTCTGAGTTTTTGTACTTCTAATATGTAATAGTCTTGTATATTTTATGTAATTTTCCTAATTTCTCTTGTTTTGAAATAACTTTTTTCTAATATTTTATGAGATTTTACTTTGATGCTTTTCTGTAGCTTATTTTTACTGAAATTAGTTTTTCTAAACTTTTCCAAAGGAGGCTTGTTTAGGATAGTTTTTCCAATTTTACTGCCCTCTAGTATTTCCTCTTCTGTTGCATTTATGTAGTACTATACAAAATAATGGCTTTTGTTTTGGGATCTCCTGACTCTGTTTCCTTTCTCCATTGCCCAGGCTAGGGTGCAGTGGTGCGATCATAGCTCACTGCAACCTCAAACTCCTAGGCTCAAGCAATCTTCCCACTTCAGCCTCCGGAGTAGCTGGGACTACAGGCACGCACCACTATACCTAGTTCATTATTTAAATTTTTTTGTGGAGACAAGGGTCTCATTTTGTTGCCCAGGCTTATTGGTACCTTCTTTATCTTTGTCCCTGCCTTTTTTATTTGGATTCTCTGCCCAGCACTTTTTCCTCAATATGGTGCTTTGACCTACAAGGGACTGTTGGCTGATTAGATTTAAGAGTAGTTGGGGTCCCAGCCCCTTCTTTTCAAGCCCATTTTGTAGCTGGTGGTGATTTTGCTTTACCTGACTGTGTTTTGTGAATGAAGGAGATATTTTGTCGCCTGTTCTTGTTGTATTTGTTGTCCATGGTTTTGCTAACCTAGTTGCTTTGTATGTTTTTATTATTTGGAGGAAATTTAATAACTGGATTGCCTCCATCTTAGAGATGTGTAGAATTTTTTATTTCTTAATGGTAATACTTTAGTAAACATTATTTTCTTGCAAAATATTCAATTTGGACATGGTTCAGATCTGTGGTATAAACAAATTGTACTTCTCTTCAGAAAAAATTATTGATTGTTGGTTCTTTTCATTTCAGTGACTCGATGGAAACAGAAGAAAAGACAGGCAGTGCATTTGTAGGAAAGACACCAGAAGCCGTGAGTGTGCTTTTTTTTTTTCCTTTGAGACAGGGTCTTGATCTGTCACCCAGGCTAGAACGCAGTGGCGCGGTCTCGGCTCACTACAACCTCTGCCTCCCAGGCTCAAGCTATCCTCCCACCTTGGACTCCCAAGTAAATAGCTGGGATTGCAGGCATGTACCACCACGCCTGGCTAAGTTTTGTATTTTTTGTAGAGACAGGGTTCGCTGTGTTGCCCAGGCTGGTCATGAACTCCTGAGCTCAAGCAATCCGTTTGCCTTGGCCTCCCAGAGTGCTGGGATTACAGGCACGAGCCACCGAGCCAAGCCACCATACCCAGCGAGTGTGCTTTTTGAAGTTGAGATTGTTACTTAATAAATATTTCCACAGGATATTGTAAATTCTTTCAAGTATATATTCTATACATGCTTTTATTAAAGTTTACTGTTAAGTTTGATACCAAAGTCATTTTATAAAAATGAATTTTCTGTAAAGATTAAAGTTTTAAAAATTGATCCGAAGAAAACATTGAGAAGAAATCAAATCCTTAGATCCTTACTTCAGGCAGAAGTTATTTCTGTCTGAAATAACTTCAAATTACCTATCACAGGGTGAAAAAAAGGTATGGTCTCTAGCAAATGGCAACATATATGGGAGGGAGGCTAATTGTTTTTGTTGTTTTTAATGTTTGCGGCGTATTGGAAGGGTAGGGTAAATATTACAACAGTGGTCTGTTGGACTTTTGGTTCCTGATGCTCAGGTGTGTAAACTTCAGCTGTTCTTCACCTGGTTGGAAAGTTGTGTTGGTGGCATGGTAGTTTATAAGATCAAGGCTGGGCGCTGTGGTTCATGCATGTAATCCCAGCGCTTTGGGAGGCCAAGGTGGGTGGATCACGTGAGGTCAGGAGTTCGAAACTAGCCTGGCCAACATGGCAAAACCCCGTCTCTACTAAAAATACAAAAATTAGCTGAGCGTGGTGGCACGCGCCTTTAATCCCAGGTACTCAGGAGAATTGCTTGAGCTTGGGAAGTGGAGGTTGCAGTGAGCCAAGATTGCGCCACTGCACCCCAGCTGGGGCAACAGAGAGAAACTCTGCCTCAAAAAAAAAAAAATCATATATATATGTTGATTAAAGGTATTTTCAGTTTTCTCATTTTCAAGTAGGAAGTTTCTCAATTAAAATATAAATTGACTCATTTAATAAAAAGTAATTTTCCTGCGTGTTATCAGTAATTATTCTTTCCCAGTTTTTAAAAAATATTTAAATATTTTACATCGAAAGCTAGCTGGGGATGAATTGTATTCTTCCATCAAGCTAGTATCATATCTCAGTAGCATCTAATAAAGAAAGAAAGAAATTATCCTTTCTCTTAAAATGGACTGAATTTCACTGGTTTAGGACTGATGAAATAAAATTGGGTTACTGGATTATAGTAATACTGTTTATGAGTTTTCGTTTTTTTTTTTGTTTGTTTTGGCAGAGTCCAGAGCCTAAGGACCAGACTTTGAAAATGATTAAAATTTTAAGTGGTGAAATGGCTATTGAGTTACATCTGCAGTTCTTAATACGAAACAATAATACAGACCTCATGATTCTAAAAAACACAAAGGTAAGAAATTCATCAATAATAGAGGATTTTTAAAAATATTTAGTTCTTTGTTGCATATAAGTAATTATATTATTTCTTGTTGGATACTTTATTTTATTTCCAATTAAGGAAAAAGTATTTAAGTTTTGAAAAAATAGCAATCAATTATCCTCTTGGAGTTGTTGGAAAGGAAGAAAATGAGCAATGATTGAGCTCTTGTTTTTATGCTTATCTCTTATTGGGGAGCTTAGTTAATTCATTTTTCATTTTTAATGTATACATGGAGCAGTTAGACAAATAGCACAATCAGTATATTAAGATAGGCTCTTGAGCCGCTTGCTTCAGCCTGCTCCAACTCTGTGGAGTGTACTTTCATTTCAATAAATCTGTGCTTTTCTTTTATTACAAAAAAAAAAAGAATATAGGTTTTGTGTCTGTATTTCCCATTGAACTATGATCTCCTTGAGAGCAGCAATTCTTACCTTGTTGCAATGTTTGTTGAGCTATTGCTCTTAACAGTTATTAATACTGATTTTAATTTTTTAGCAAGTAATATATTTGATTCAAAATATTTTAATATAAAAAGATATATAACATGAAAAATCTTCCTTCTCGCTCTCTTATTTATCCAATACCCCTTCGCAAAGTCATTTTTTATAGCCATATATTATTGAATGATTAAATAGTTGTTTGATTAAAGCATGTGTAATAATGCTCTTTGAAACTTTTAATACAATTTTTGCAAATGGCAAAAAATATGGAGAATCATATAGTCTCCATTCATGACAATTTAAAGCTAGTCTTTGTAATATAGTCTCATTAAAAATAAACAAAATTTGACCAGGCACGATGGCTTGCACCTGTAATCCCAGCACTCTGGGAGGCCGAGGCAGGCGGATCACCTGAGGTCAGGAGTTCAAGACCAGCTTGGCCAACATGGTGAAACCCCGTCTCTACTTAAAATACAAAAATTAGCCGGGCATGGTGGTACATACCTGTAATCGCAGCTACTCGCGAGACTGAGGCAGGAGAATCGCTTGAACCCGGGAGGTGGAGGCTGCAGTGAGCCGAGATCGTACCACTGCACTCCAGCCTGGGCAACCAAGCAACACTCTGTCTCAAAAACCAAAAATAAACAAAATTATTTGGTAACTGTCAGAGGTGCAGCACTGCTCCTCAGGTTATCTCAACACCTTGGAGACCTTGGGCAAGATGGAGAAGAGAAAAAGCAAGTTTAATTAAACCAAAGAATAGAAAATCTGCTGTCCAAATTCCCCACCTAAAATCTGTCGTTGAGCTCTGTTAAAACTGCAAATAAAACTTTGACTTGCTTGTTTGTATAAACTAGCTATTTAGTCTTTATAAAAGAAATACTCAAGATCCATATTTTAAATCTCAGTTCAGTTTGTTCATGCTTTTACCACAAAAGAGGACCTCTGACTGTGTGTGTGAGGGCGTGCATATATGAATACTTTGCCAGTGATGAAACAATTCTGTATTTGTTGTTGCAGGATGCAGTACGGAATTCTGTATGTCATACAGCAA
Organism: Pan paniscus; assembly: GCF_029289425.2. NCBI lineage: Eukaryota > Metazoa > Chordata > Mammalia > Primates > Hominidae > Pan > Pan paniscus. Next base: position 133,705,797 of record NC_073262.2, read on the forward strand.
CCGTTATAGCAAACTCTTTTATGCACTGTGGGACAACCAGTGACCAGTTTCTTAGGTAAATATGCTTGTTGATTTTCACTTTGGTTCAAAATCTTTTTCTTTTTTTTTTTTTTTTTTTTTTTGGTGCAGTCTTGCTCTGTGGCCCAGGCTGGAGGGCAGTGACGCAATCTCGGCTCACTGCAGCTTCCATCTCCTGGGTTCAGGCGATTCTCCTGCCTCAGCCTCCCAAGTAGCTGGGATTACAGGCGCACGCCACTATGCCTGGCTAATTTTTATATTTTTAGTAGAGACAGGCTTTTGCCATGTTGGCCAGGCTGGTCTTGAACTCCTGACTTCAGGTGATCCGCCCACCATGGCCTCCCAAAGTGCTGGGATTACAGACGTGAGCCACCGCACCCGGCCTAAAATCCTTTTTAACAGACACTGTGTTAACATTGTTGTAGAGATGTTGAGGACTTTCCTTGTTAACCAGTCCTTAATTCTAAATTATATTTTTGCTATTTTATGTATTTTTTGTTGTGTATTTCTACTTGTTTTAAGGTAAAATTAATTCCTTTTATTACTTGGCTTGATTATAGGCTCTTGAAGGAAATATATTAAGCTCTAAAATTTTATATAATTTTGTTTTTATTTATAGTAGAATTACGTATCGTGCATTTTAAAAATCCTTAAAATACTAAGAACAACTTAAGAGTTAAAATAGAATCAGTAGTAACTTGAGATCCACAAAGTAATTTGGAAGGGTTCAAGGTAAAATTTTAATGCTTTTAACCTTAGTGTTAAAAAGCTTTAAGGAATTCATTTGTTTTAACACTAATTAAAATACATCATCTTTTTTTACAGAGATAACTTGGAATGGTTAGCCAGAGCCACTAACTGGGCAAAATTTACTGCTACAGCCAGTTTGGGTGTAATTCATAAGGTAATATATATTGGTCAGTGTATACAGGCATCAGAAAAGAAGTAATTTTTCTGGGGTTAAGAAAAAATAACAGTTTATTAGAATTCATTAACAAGTACACTTTGTTAAGTCAGATAAGTCATTTTGTGGAGAAGGCTGAAGTAAATAAGATACTAAAGTATTTATATGTGTGTTTGTTTTTAATAAAAAGTGGAAATTTGTTTCTATAAAGACTGTATAAGCCATTGAAAGGATAAATTGAAATGTTATTTGCATAGTCTGAGATGGATTTGGGCAAATGTTATAAAACAAAGGGAAAAAATTGAAGCATTTGTGATTTTTTTTTTTTTTTTTCTAACCAGAGTGTAACTGGGTCTCTTTAAAGGCTTGTCCTCTTGTTTGAGTTATACAATTATATGAGAGAGAGCCCCACTACCTCCTTCTCTATTAGCAAGTGAACATTCTGGGGAAAAGGCAGTAATCATAGAAAACATTGTCTTTTTTCTTCTTACTTTCTCTTTTTGATGTCTTTGTTATGACTTACCTTTACAGGGTCATGAAAAAGAAGCATTACAGTTAATGGCAACATACCTTCCCAAGGATACTTCTCCAGGATCAGCCTATCAGGAAGGTGGAGGTCTCTATGCACTAGGTCTTATTCATGCCAATCATGGTGGTGATATAATTGACTATCTGCTTAATCAGCTTAAGAACGCCAGCAATGATGTAAGTATTAAAATGGAAAACTAAATTTCCAAAACTCAAGAATCCAGGATAACACATTTGCCACATTATTTTAGTGACGAGATTTTGTAGAATTTGGGAATACCCAAAACAACTGTTATCTTGGATTTTTTTTTTTTAGGTAATTTCATTTCCTTCTTGATAAGCTAAAATTGTGTTTCTCACTCCTTTAAACCCTGTGTGTATTTGTAAAACATGTTGTTTTCCCACACTTTCATCTTAAAATGTTACAACTACAAGTGACCTTAGTTATCATCTAGTCTAGGCCCTAACATTTTACTGGAAATTAAGGCCTAAAGAAGTTGCAGTCTCTCAGAAGTTAGAATCCTTGCTTGTTTTGATCTTTGATAATTGTTTAAAATGTAAATCTTTTGGAAAAGCTTACTAAGTAGCCCTTTTCTTATTTTAAGGAACCTTAAAATGTAATTTTACACTAACTTCTATATTGGAGTGAGGGCCATCAGGAGAGTAGTTAAGTGAGCCAGAAAACCTTGCCCTCATGCATAAGTGAAAAGATTGAAGCCAGGGCTGGGCACGGTGGCTCACGCCTTTGGAAGGCCGAGGCGGGTGGATCACCTGAAGTGAGGAGTTTGAGACCAGCCTGGCCAACATGGTGAAACCCCATCTCTACTAAAAATACAAAAAATTAGCCAGGCATGGTGGTGGGCACCTGTAATCCCAGCTACTCTGGAGGCTGAGGCAGGAGAATCACTTGAACCTGGGAGGCGGAGGTTGCAGTGAGGCCAAGATGGTGCCACTGCACTCCAGCCTGGGCGACAAGACAGAAACTCCGTCTTAAAAAAAGAAAAAAAAAAGATTGAAGCCAATAGGATGATGTCTCAATTAATAAGCCTCTTAGCCACAAATCGTGTGTGCAGATACACACATTTTTACCTTATTTCCCCTGGTCTCAGGTAAAAACTTTCTTATCAGATAGGGTTTATGGTTACAAAAAAACAAAAACAGCAATAGACAGCATTAAAAACCATTTCTAACTAACTTGAATAAGAAGTTTATTGGAAATAGCTTATATAATTAATAGAAAGGCTGATGAACTAGTTCTCACAAAGGTTAAAGAGCCAGAGCAACACCACAGATGCTAGATAACAGGAACTAATGAAATAGCCTTTTCAGGACCCTACCTTCAGGATGAATGAACTTGAAACATTTTTGGCCATTGGGTTATTCCACTTAAAGACGAAAATTGCAAAGAAGGAGCATTGTATTGCTCTGGCTTGGGTCACACTTTGGCTAGGGGAAGGTGGGAGATTCTTAAATGACAGTCCCACCAGGACTCTAACCAGTGCGGAGGAGTATTACCAAAGGAATGTTGGGATGCTGTCACTAATAGAAGCATGCTGTGCATTCAGAAATGACAGATGACCACTAAAGTTTCCTCTTTCAAATGTGTATATTTCAGAGGTACTCTAACCTCATTTTCAACCGCTTTCTTCACAACCGTGTTCCATTAGATACCTTTTTCTCCTCTGTCTTTAGCCTCTCACTCTGTACTGCCTCCTTTCCCTCAACCCATGAACATACTCTCATCTATCCTAAACAAAATTCTTTTCTTGACATCTCCCTCTTAGTTGTTCAGTCTTTTTCCTCCCCTTCTCATGTAAACCTACTGAAAGAGAGTTGTCCTCTCTGCCCACTTTGTTTTCTCACGTTCACTTCACAACTCACTATTTTTAATTTATTATTATTATTTTTTGAGACAGTTTCTTGCTGTGTTACCCAGGCTGGAGTGCAGTGGCACAATGATGGCTCACTGCAGCTTCAGTTTCCTGGGCTCAGGCCGTTCTCCCACCTCAGCCTCCCGGGTAGCTGGGATCACAGGCATGCACCACCACGCCCAGCTAATTTATGTTTATTTTTTTGTACAGACCGAGTCTCCCTATGTTGCCCAGGCTGGTCTCAAACTTCTGGGCTCAAGTGATCTTCCCACCTCAGCCTCCTAAAGTGCCGGGATTACAAGCATGAGCCACCAGTCCAGCCTCAGCTCACTATTTTTTGGCATCAGCAAATATCATTCTATTAAAAATGAAATTGCTGGGCTGGACACGGTGGCTCACACCTGTAATCCCAGAACTTTGGGAGGCCAAGGTGGGTGGAGCACCTGAGGTCAGGAGTTCCAGACCAGCCTGGCCAACATGGTGAAACCCCATCTCTACTAAAAATACAAAAATTAGGCAGGCGTGGTGGCAGCCACCTGTAATCCCAGCTACTTGAGAGGCTAAGGCAGGAGAATCACTTGAACCCAGGAGGTGGAGTTTGCAGTGAGCCCAGATCGCGCCATTGCACTCCAGCCTGGGCGACAAGAGCGAAACTACGTCTGAAAAAAAAACTGAAATTGCTGAGTTTATCACTGACCTTTTGATTATCACATCCTTTGATCATTCTTACTGAGCCAACCTCTGCATATTTAATGTGAAACTGTATTTTGAAATTAGAATAAAAACTTGTATGTTAAGTACAGTGTACCAAATCAATGGAATCTATGTTTTTTCCTTAGATCGTTAGACACGGTGGCAGTCTGGGCCTTGGTTTGGCAGCCATGGGAACTGCACGTCAAGATGTTTATGATTTGCTAAAAACAAACCTTTATCAGGATGATGCAGTAACAGGTAAGCATTTCTTTCTAAAGCTAACAAGCTTAAGTATTAATTAATGTAAATGTAATTACATTAGTTTTTACCTATATTTTGTAGCCTTTTAAAATTCCGATGGATTTCTCTAGTTGAAGAGGAAGTGAATTTTGCTCCATTTGTCAAAGTTATCTTTTAAAACAAGTTTTGTGATATATAGGCTTTCTAAAATGGTACATCCTGTGTGTCCACTTTCATAACTGACTTTTGCAAATAGGAATTTATTAGGGTGATCTACTTACTCCATACTGCTTGGCAATAATATAGAAAAAATGTTATCTAAATGTCTCCTTTGAAATCACTGTAGGATTTGATGGTACATTCTGTCAAAGTTTAAAAGGAAAACAACCCTAAATATGAATGTGCGAACCCTAAATGTATGAATGTGCTTCCACATAAAGTATCCTTTTTACCAGGTGGTTTAAAAAAATGCTGTCAGAAGCTAATGGTTTTTTTGATAGTTTATGCAAAAAGAGTGCTACTTTCAGTTGGATGTTTTACTGACTTTAAAAACATAACTCTTTGTTAACATTTTACTCGTTACTTGCCAGGGGAAGCAGCTGGCCTGGCCCTAGGTTTGGTTATGTTGGGCTCTAAAAATGCTCAGGCTATTGAGGACATGGTTGGTTATGCACAAGAAACTCAACATGAGAAGATTCTGCGTGGTCTTGCAGTTGGCATTGCTTTAGTAATGTATGGGAGGATGGAAGAGGCTGATGCTCTCATTGAATCTCTCTGTCGTGACAAGGTGAGATCACATACGTCCCTCACTGTCCATTTATCTCCAGCATGTAAAAAACACTTAACTTCACTGGAAATTAACTCTGTTCCCATCAGAACATGTAGGTACACTTATTCATAAAACTTCTGGCAATGTATATGAAGCCTAATAGAATTTAAGAAATAAAAGCACTGATTAGAAAAGGTACATGGGAGTAATTTGAGGATTTTAAATTTTGCTGTAGCTTCAGATTGGTGATACTCATAAGCAGATTCAGCATAGTTCTTTAGGAATTCACGAGTTGATTTCTTTTAGAAATAATAATTTTTGGGCCAGGCGTGGTGGCTCACACCTGTAATCCTAGCATTTTGGGAGGCCGAGGCAGGTGGATCACTTGAGGTCAGGAGTTCAAAACTAGCCTGGCCAACATGGTGAAACCCTGTCTCTACTAAACATAGAAAAAAAATTAGTCAGGCTTGGTGGCGGACACCTGTAATCCCAGCTACCTGGGAGCCTGAGGCATGAGAATTGCTTGAGCCTGGGAGACAGAGGTTACAGTGAGCAGGGATTGAACCACTGCACTCCAGCCTGGGTGACAGAGCAAGACTCCATCTCAAAAATATATATATATATATATTTTTGAATGATTTGATAGTCATTTAATAAGATACAAAGTTTACTTCATTATTCTTTTATCAGAAAACAGTAGCAATCTCTATACTTGTTTATTTGGGTGAGGTTTTTTTTCCATTGCCTTTTGTTTAGTTTTTATAATGGTGTTGTATATGGTGGGTAGTTAGTGGCAGGTAATACTGTCCTCTATAATCAATAAGAACCACTGATATAGTTTATTGATAAAATTATTAATTAATTTGTTCAGTTACCAGCTCCATCTTTCTTCCACTCAGCACTCAGTACCCAGGAATTTAAATAAGGTAAAAATGTAGAATTAGAAGCCAACTTCCTTGCTTGATTGATAAAAGGAAGTGGACTGCCATAGGAGTGGCTGTTGCTGTTGACTTGACTTTATACTTCCTAAAAAGTATGAAGCAGGGCAGGCATATTGCATAGCGTATTGGGAATTAAGAGCAGCTACCTCCTTCTGTATTTATGTGTTTTATTGCCCCATTTATTTCAAAAACTACCAACCACAAAAGAGTTATTGAGCTCATCATTTCCTATCTGAGACCAGCTTACTTGGTGGATGCCACTATGCCTATTAGACTGTAGAAGTTACTCTTTGAAATAAGTTGATGATTAATGTTAAATTATTTTTCTTAGGACCCAATTCTTCGAAGGTCTGGAATGTATACTGTAGCCATGGCTTATTGTGGCTCTGGTAACAACAAAGCAATTCGACGCCTGCTACATGTTGCTGTAAGTACTCTGACCTTTCTTGGGAATGGGGTGGATGGAAAAGCTTGCAGATGGACAATAAGTGTCTAGGTGACTCCAGCATCCACAGCACATGACCACCACCAGTGGTCTTAGGTTGTGATTCTCATTTACTGGACCCAACAGGCCATAACCTAGCACTAGATTCACTTAGCTTTTCAGAAGGATATGGGATGGGATAACAGTCCCATATAAATGGAAGTCCTTAAAGCCATTCAGGTGCAACTTCTAAAATCCTACTGCAAGGAGCACCCTCATTTGTAAGGGATAAGACCTTGTGAGTATGTGTGGCCACCCTAGGATAGAGAAATTCAGTGAAGAACAGGAACCATTTATTTCTTTTTACAGCCAGTAGAGTTAGCTTCCACATACCCCTAATGGGTGCAGTGGCTCATGCCTGTAATCCCAGCTACTCTGGAAAGTGAAGTGGACAGTGAGCTATAATTATGCCACCGCACTCTATCTAGCCTGTGCGACAGGGCAAGACCCTATCTCTAAAAAACAAACAAACAATCCCCCACCCCCACACCCCGGGACCCCTAAGGAACATGATCTATTACAAGAGATGCACTGCACAGGAAAGCCAATGCCCATGTTTTCCAAAAGGCTTTCCACTCATAGTTCTCCTAATCCAAATGTAGTTATCAGCAATAAGTAATATTGCCTGGTCACACAGTGGATATTCCACGTGTCTTAATAGGTTTTTATCATCGTGGTGCTGGGAAAAGGTAAACCAAGGGTACCTTTCTATGCAGAAAGACTTAGAATTATTGTTAACTCCTTTTTCCCAGAGATAATATTTTCCACAGTATTTATTAGTAATTAATAAATAACTTTTTTAGCAGTGCAGTATGTTCTAAATGTTCATATTTTGCAAAAGCCATAATGCAGCTGAAATAGTCTTTTTCTTTTTTCTTTTTAGCGACTTTGAGACAGGGTTTCTCTCTATCACCCAGGCTGGAGCGCAGTAGCACAATCACAGCTCATTGCAGCCTCAAACTGCTGGGCTCAAGTGAGCCTCCTCCTACCTCAGCTTCCCATGTAGCTAGAACTACAGGCACACACCACTGTGCCTGCCTAATTTTTTAACTTTTTGTGGAGACAGGGTCTCGCTGTGTTGCCTAGGCAGATCTCGAACTCCTGGGCTCAAGCAATCCTCCTGTTTTGGCCTCTCAGAAGTGCTAGGATTACAGGTGTGAGCCACTGTGTCTGGCCAGTTGAAACGGTCTTAAGAAGTAGCCCTGGGGCCGGGCATGGTGGCGTACACCAGTAATCCCAGCACTTTGGGAGGCAGTGGTGGGCAGATCACCTCTGGTCAGGAGTTTAAGACTAGCCTGTCCAACGTGGTGAAACCCCATCTCCACAAAAAATAGAAAAATTAGCTGGGCGTGGTGGCACACGCCTGTAGTCCCAGCTACTTGGGAGCCTGCAGCAGGAGAAACACTTGAACCCGGGAGGCAGAGGTTGCAGTGAGCCAAGATTGTGCCACTGCACTCCAGCCTGGGCGACAGAGTGAGACTCTGTCTTAAAAAAAAAAAAAAACAGAGAGAGAGAAAAGTAACCCTGAATCTTAAACTTTATCAAGCTGTGAAGACTTCTAAGCCCCTGAATTGAAATTTTTCAATAACTTTTTCTAAACTGGGGACAGAAATTTATTCTTCAAAAATACATGTGGCCAGGTGCAGCGGCTTATGCCTGTAATCCCAGCACTTTGTAAGGCCAAGGTGGGAGGATCTCCTGAGCCCCAGAAGTTTGAGACCAGACTGGGCAACATAGGGAGACCCTGTCTCTATAAAAATAAAAATACATGTGTCTATTTTTTGAATGTATTCATTTATTGTATATGTTTAGAGGTGTGCAACATAATGTTTTGATATACCTATCAGTAGTGAGGTATACTCTCACTGTTGAATGATGCTGACCTCTCATGTCAGTTTGGTCTAGTGGTAGACTACATGGTATAATATAATCTTAAACTTTTCCCCCTAGGTAAGTGATGTTAATGATGATGTCAGGAGGGCAGCAGTAGAATCACTTGGGTTCATTCTGTTCAGGTAATAACTTCAAACTTCTTATTCTATTTATATTTCATTTTTTTTGGAAATGTAGTAGTCACTACCGAAACTACCAAACAGTAGTTAGTCACTAAACAAAAACTAAATACCTGAGGAGTATATCTGGGTTCAGAGTGAGGACCATTTAATAGCGAGATTAGTACTGTTCATCTGAAAAAGAACAAAGCATATCATGGGATTCTGAGAACCTCTTTTAGAAGTAGTTATTTCTGTTCATTTTTTGGTAGCATTCTGCTTATTCATTTAACTTTTTAAATCCAAATAACACATCCAGTACTCCTCTTCTTGTATATTGGTAGTTCAAATGGATATTATCTCTTACACAGGTTTGTAAAGTTTTTGAAGGTCTTTAGTGAAAGTGAAAGGTAATAGGTTTTGTTTAAATGCCAGAGTGAAAATTTTTAAAGATTATCTTTTACTTGTAGTCATGGAGATGTCCTTGGCAGTATGATATAGTTGTGTTTAAGAAGTCATACTCTTGGCTGGGCGCGGTAGCTCACGCCTGTAATCCCAGCACTTTGGGAGGCCGAGGAAGGCGGATCACGAAGTCAGGAGTTCGAGATCACCCTGACTAACACGGTGAAACCCTGTCTCTACTAAAAATACAAAAAATTAGCCACGCGTGGTGGCACGCACCTGTAATCTCAGCTACTCGGGAGGCTGAGGCAGGAGAATCGCTTGAATCTGGGAGGCAGAAGTTGCAGTGAGCCGAGATCGCGCCACTGCACTCCAGCCTGGGGTGACAGAGTGAGACTCCCTCTCAAAAAAAAAAAAAAGAAGTCACACTCTAAACCTGTCTGCCTGGGTTGACTCCTGACTCAGCTTCTTACTAGCTGAATGACTTTCAGCAAGTTGCTCAACCTCCTTGCGCCTCAGTTTCCTTGTCTTTAAAATGAGTATAATCATAATACCCATCTGAGAAGATGTTTTTGACAAGTGAATTAATATATATATGCAATGCCCTTAGAGTGGTGTCTGGTACTAGTAAGAACTAAGTGTGTATTAATAATGGTAATTGTAGTAGTTGTAGTTGTGGAGTTGGTGGTAGTATTAATAGATGTAATAGTAGTTCTTCCAGTAGTTCATTACTGTCTACTTAGATTCAATCTCAGACATCAGTGTTTCTCTTAGCTAAGATACAAGCATACCTTGTTTTACTGCACTTTGCTTTATTAAGCTTTGCAGATACTACATTTGTTTAAAAATTGAAGGTTTGCGACAACCCTGCATCAAGCAAGTCTATCAAAACCATTTTTCTAACAATGTGTGCTCATTTCATTTCTCTGTGTCACATTTTGGTAATCCTCACAATATTCCAGACTTTTTCGTTATTTTATCTGTTATGGTAATCTGTCATCAGTGATTTTTGATGTTACCATTGTAGTTGTTTTGGGACACCCATGTAAAACAGCAAACTCAATCAATAAATGTGTGTGTTCTGACTGCTCCACACACCGATCATTCCTCCATCTCTCTCCCTCTCCTTGGGACTCCCTATTCCCTGAGACACAATAATATTGAAATTAGGCCAGTTAATAACCCTACATGGCCTCTGAGTGCTTAAGTGAAAGAGAGAGTCCCACATTTCTCACTTTAAATCAAAAACTAGAAATGATAAAGCTTAGTGAGGAAAGCCGAGATAGACCAAAGGTAGGCCTCTTGCATCACAGATAGCCAAGTTGTGAATGCAAAGAAAAAGTTCTTGGAGAAAATTAACAGTGCTACTCCAGTGGACACGCAAATGATAAGGAAGTGCAACAGCCTTATTGCTGATAAGGAAAAAGTTGTAGTGCTCTGGAGAGAAGATCAAAGCAGCCACAACCTTCCCTTAAGCCAAAGCCCAATACAGAGCAAGACGTTAACTCTTCAGTTCTGGAAAGGCTGAGAGAGGTGAGGAAGCTGCAGAAGAAAAGCTTGAAGCTAGCAGAGAGCTTGGTTCATGAAGTTTGGGGAAAGAAGCTGTCTCCATAACATGGAGGTGCAAGGAGAGGCAACAAGTGCTGATGCAGAAGCTGCAGCAAGTTACCCAGAAGATCTAGCTAAGATCATTGATGAAGGTGGCTATCCTAAACAACAGATTTTCCATGTAGACAGAATAGCCTTCTATTTGAAGAAGATGCCATCTAGGACTTTCATAGCCTAGAGAGCAGAAGTCAATTCCTGGTTTCACAGCTTCAGAGGACAGGCTGTTCTTGTCAGAAGCTAATGCAGTGGGTGACTTTAAGTTGAAGCCAATGCTCTTGTATCATTCTGAAAATGCTGGGGCCCTTAAGAATTATGCTAAAGCTGTTCTACGTGTTCTAGAAATGAAACAACAAAGCCTGGATGACAGCATGTATTAGTCAGGGTTCCCTAGAGGGACAGAATTAATAGGATATATATATATTTGGGAGTTTATTAAGTATTAACTTAAACAATCACAAGGTCCCACAATAGGCTTCTGCAAGCTTAAGGAGCAAGGAGAGCCAGTTTGAGTCTCAAAATTAAAGAACTTGGAGTCCAATGTTTGAAGGCAGGAAGCATCCAGCACAGGAGAAGGATGTAGGCTGGGAGGCTAGTCCAGTCTCTCCTTTTCATGTTTTTCTGCCTGCTTTATATTCCCTGAGAGCTGATTAGATTATGCCCACTCAGATTAAGGGTGGATCTGCCTTCCCCAGCCCACTGACTCAAATGTTAATCTCCTTTGGCAGCACCCTCACAGACACACCCAGGATCAATACTTTTCATCCTTCAATCCAGTCAAGTTGACACTCAGTATTAACCATCACACAGCACATCTGTTTATGTGGTATGCTAAATATTTGAAGCCCACTGTTGAGAATTACTGGTCAGAAAAAAGATTCTTTTCAAAATATTACTGTTCATAGACAATGCACTTGGTCCCCCATGGGTTGTGATGGAGTTGTACAAGGAGATTAATGTTATTTTTATGCCTGCTAACACAATAACCATTCTGCAGCCCGTGGATCGAGGAGTAATTTTTTACTTTCAAGTCGTAATTTTTTATTTAAGTCATTTCTTAAGACTATAGCTGCCATAGGCTGGGCGTGGTGGCTCACGCCTGTAATCCCAGCACTTTGGGAAGCCAATGCGGCAGATCACCCAAGGTCAGGAGTTCGAGACCAGCCTGGCCGATGTGGTGAAACCCTGTCTGCGGTGAAACCTTGTCTCTACTAAAAATACAAAAATTAGCTGGACATGGTGGCAGGTGCCTGTAATCCCAGCCACTCAGGAGGCTGAGGCAGGAAAATCATTTGAACCTGGGAGGCGGAGGTTGCAGTGAGCTGAGATCACACCATTGCACTCCATCCTGGGCGACAAAGCAAGACTCCATCTCAAAAAAATAAATAATAAATAAAAAAGACTAGCTGCCATAAAACGTGATTCCTCTGATGGCTCTGGGCAAAGTAAATTGAATACCTTCTGGAAAGCAGTCACCATTCCAGATGCCATAAGAACATTCATGATTCACAGGAGGAAGTCAAAATATCAACATTAGCAGCAGTCTAGAAGAAGTTGATTCCATCCCTCATGGATAACTTTGAGGGGTTCAAGGCTTTAGTGGAAGAAGGAATTGCAGAATTGGTGAAAATAACAAGAGAACTAGAATTAGAAATGGAGTCTGAAGATGTGACTGAATTGCTGCAGTCTCATGATAAAACATCAATGGCTGAGGAGTTGTTTCTTGGGATGAGCAAAGAAAGTAGTTTCTTGATTTGGAATCTACTCCTGAAGATGCTGTCAACATTGTTGAAATGTTAGGTGTAGGAAAAAATAAAAAAGAAGTAATCACTTGTTGGGTCTGACCTGCAGACCCTGGCCGAGTGATAGATGAAAGAAGTTCTCAGACATGGATATCCAGTGAAGGAGTGGGCTAGGGGGCTGCTGGCACTAGGGCCGAAGAGAGTTAGCCGCCTCGATAAGCCAGAGATGCTCGTGTTTATTTAGTACAGATTTAATGAGAAAGGCTTGGAGCAAACACAATTTGTGGGTAATTAAGATTGTCAACCCACCAAATAGAGAGCAGTTCTGCACACGATTGATCACAGATTAGTTTCTGGAGACAAGAGTAAACAAGTTTATCTAGATAAGTTCCTTTACATTCCCTTGTTATGTAACCCTTGCTCTTAAGAGAATTTAACTGCCTTCAGCTAAATCCTCTTGAAGCTTTTGCAAAACCTCCCGGCCTTCCAATAAGGTTTGCATCTTTCCCTATAATTTTTATAACTTTTCCCACCACCCTGACTGATCTCCTACATCTCCCCCTTCCCTTTCTGCTTTTTACATCAGGTTTTGTTAATTGAAGAGTACAGATGTGTGCAGCAGCAGATTTGTTAGGCATAGTGGTTATAACTCGTTTTCCGGCTTTGCATCCTAGAATTAGTAAATAACATAAGACAAACATGAGTATAATCAGTAACATTCTTTTCCAAGCAAGGAGTGACCCCCAGGAGTGGGGGTCTATCCAGGAGAGATGTTATCTCACATCCTTCCATATGGCTGTTTGTTGGGCGTGTAGATCTACGGTGTTTAGGGATTCTAGAATTTTAGTTTTAAGTTGCCTTACGTCTGCTGTTAAATTATCGTATAAGGTTCCCCAGGGGTGTTGTTTCACCTCATCCCAACTATGTATTGATTGATTCCAAGGTAGAGAGGTGACACAGATACACTTATGCTCCCAGTCACAGTTTAAGTGCTGTCGGAATGCCAGCGCATCTTGCTGCTCCCCTGTATATTCTAAGGCAGCCTCAGGGGCTTGCAGGCGTGCAGGAATCTTTTGATCTGTACCCTGCTCTAAGAGAAGTTCATTAGACACATTTTTGGCCAAGTTATCTACAAAGGTAGCTGTTTTTACAGATTCAGTAATAGAGGCCACAGCAATACTAGCAGTTGCTAAGATGACTATGGCTGAGACTATAAAGGTTTTATAAGTGTGCCTATGAATCTTTTGGGTCTGACCTGGGACGGGGCATGTTCTCAGGTGACAAGAGCAGAGGAACCTTGCCAATCACATGTCAAATTGGTAGGAATGCTTCAGATTGTCTCCTTAATACCATGATACTAGTAATATTTAAATTAGATATATTATAATTAGTGATGCATGAGGCAAACCAAACCTGTCCCTGCACTCGGGTCACAAACGTGGAGTTTTGGGGTGTAATGGAAATATTGGTTCCCATAAGGAAAACATATGGATGGGTAGTGCAAATCAGGCACTGATCTGTGTGATTATGAATAAAGGTCACAGTATAGTTGTTACTGGAATTATGGTATGTTCCATACCAGGTGTAAAGGGAGATGCTAAGATGTCCAAGGCACCATAAAGTGTCTTGGGGTGGCATGGACTCTACTTGGGATCTGGGATATCCCGTCCCTCCATCGGCCCAAATTGTAGGGGAATGAGACGTGGCTACAAAACTGTGATTGATGCCACGATGGATGAGGACATCAGTATGGTTGCTCTGCAAGTGTCAGTGGGGGCTCTAGTCTAAGATGTTATAATAGCCTAAATGGAGTCTACGGGCTTGTCCTCCATGACAGACCTCCCAGCCAAAGTGGAATCCATTACTTTCCTGGCTATGTTCTTTAGCACAGGAAGGAATGTTGGGGAAAGTGGCGTTGGTTGCATTGCCCGGTTTGAGGCTATCTGCAACCAAGAATGTTAAGGCATTTCCTTTGCCATGATATAGCCACACTTGAGTTTGGGCAGGTACACAGTAAGGATTGGAACTTTTATAACTAATGCACAGTGGGAGGATAGTGGAGTGATATATAGTGTTACCTGGCATCTTAGTCCAATGTGTGCCATTAATGAGGGACCCCACTGGGGGTAAGTCAATCCCTCCTAGCCAAGCAGTTATGTTATTAGAGGTTGGGAAGGAGGTGTCTGCCCAAGTAACAGGGCAAAAGAAAAGCAGATCTAAGAGATGAGCCCAATAGACAGTAGCAGGTGCAGGTTGCAGGCAGAGTGAGAGATTAAGAAGGGTTAATACCCTACGAGAGTTGCAATGTACAACACAAGGCATAGCAAGGAACAAATTATGTGGAGTGAATGGTGTCTGTGTCTGGAGCAGGATTCGCTCAGCCTCCTGAGTTGTCTTCTTCAGCATCCCCCAGGTAAAGTCCGGGGCTTGTGTCATCCTAGGAAGCCGCGTCGTCCGGGGCTGCGGGTCCTGCAGGGACATTTCCTTCATTTCTGGTACCGGGTTGGGTCCTAGCCACACCATGGTATGATTTGATGTGTCGTGCTAGAATCCAGAGAGGACCTGAGGGGGTGTGAACACAAGCATATCCTCTTTCCCATGTAAGCAAATCATTTGGACCACACCATACATTACTATTTACATTTTTCCATTAAACTGCAGGTTTTATGTCTTGAGAGGTTTTAGCAAAGTGCTTTTCTATGGCTGATTGAAATTTATCATCTAAATTTTAAAAATTAAGGGTAAATAAGGCTTGTGCCAGTAGTGTTGCCAGGTTCTTACCCATATTCCCCCTTTTTTGTTTTTTTGAGCATATTTTTAAGAGTGGAATGGGTACGTTCTACTGTCCTTGGGGGTTATACGAGATGCCTGTGGAATGTTGGATGTTCCACGTGTGACAAAATTGTTGAAATTGTGAGCTTGCATAAGCCAGACCATTATCAGTTTTAATTTTTGTGGGCCGCCCTATAAATGCAAAAGTTAAGAGTAGATGTTTAATAATATATTGGGTGGACTCTCCAGGAAAAGTATGTGCACTAATTAAGTGAGAATTGGCATCAGTGGATACATGTACATATCTTTGTTTTCTAAATTTAGGGATGTGAGTAACATCTGTTTGCCATAACTGATTAGGTTCTAGTCCTCTACGGTTAACACCTGTTGAAGGAGGGGCGGTGCCGTCCTCTAGGGTTAACACGTGTTGAAGGAGGGGAGGTGCCTGTGAGCTGGCAATCTGGGCATTGCAGGATAATTTCTTTAGCTAGCCTTTGGGTGAGTTTAAATTGTTTAGTTAAATTACTCCAATTTTGGTGGAAAAATTGATGCAATTGGGTGGCTTGGTCAAGCAGTGACGTCATAACTTGCAGATCTGCTTGTTCATTGCCATAAGCCAATGGGCCAGGCAGTGAGCTGTGGGCTCCAATATGTGTGATTAGAAACAGGATGTGTACGTTGATCCAGCAATTGCTGAAGTCAAAGAAAAAGTGCACACAGGGTGGGCTCGAGAATGGACTTGAGGGCTGTTTCAAGGTTCTGCAATAAATAAACAGAGTAAGCAGGGTCACTAACAATATTGATGGGCTGAGCAGAAAAAGTTTCCAGTGCCAGTATTAAGGCTCCAACCTTAGCTGTCTGAGTGCTAGTAAATCCAGAATGAGTAAGGGAATTATGTGGTTTCTACCAAATTGCCACTTTTCCATTTTTACCAGAACCGTCAGTAAAAAGCATTAAAGCATTGGGTATGGGGGAGTGAACTACTTTTATAGGCACAACTACAGGAGTATGAGATAAGAACTGAATTAAGTTTGTCAGCAGGAAGGGCATGCTCTATATGGCCTGTATAATCAGAAAGTGCTATTTGCAGGTCTAGAGATAAGGGCAATACTGCTTTGAATTGCTTTTTACTTGAAGGAATTCTGTGACATCAGGGTCATAACCTAGCGACTGATTACATTGTCTGCAGCTTGTATAGTTGACTTTATTAACTAGCTGGATATAGGGAGATAGTGTTTTAGTCCAGGTATGTGAGCAAAAAACCCATTCTAGGAAGCGTAGCCCTGGGGCCATTTGTCCTATTAACCCTGTCGGGGAGTGTTTAGTAGGAAAAACAAACAATTGAACTGAATAGTTTGGGTCTTTGCAATTTAGTTGCCTCTGAGAAATAGCTTGCTCTATTTCCTCAATTCCCCTTTTTGCTGCAGGAGTTAAATACCTGGGAGAGTCTGGGGCTGTATTGCCCTTTAGGATGGAAAACAGGTTTTGCAGCTTATCAGTAGTCATGCCCAAGGTGGGACGAAGCCAATTAATATTGCCCAGTAATTTTTGATAATCATTTAAGGTGTATAAGTTGCTAGTATTTAATTTAACCTTTTGAAGTCTTATTGACCAGGAAATTAGCATGTATCCAAGATATTTCCAAGGAGAGGACATTTGCACATTTTTAGGTGCTATGTTTAAACCTCTTAGCTGTGTATTCTTTACGACAGAGGCATATAAACTTAAATGCCTTTGTTGGGGCTGCTAGTAAAGTATCATCCATAAAATGAATAATCTTGCAAGTAGGAACTTTTTTTCTACTGGGGAGCAAAGCTTGATTGACATGATACTGACACATGGTAGGACTATTTAGCATCCCTTGAGGAAACACTTTCCAATGAAATCACCTAGCTGACCTTTCATTATTGATAGCTGGTATGGTAAATGGAAATTTTTCTCTGTCCTGTTCTGCAAGGGGAATAGTATAAAAGCAGTCTTTTAAGTCAATAACGGCTAAAGGCCAATCTTGAGGAATCGCTGCGGGGGAAGGGAGGCCCTGTTGAGGCCCCATGGGTTGCAAATTAGCATTAATAGCCTGTAAGTCATGCAGAAGTCTCCGTTTGCCAGACCTTTTGGGAATGATGAAAATGGGTGAATTCCGAGGGCTGTTTGACAGTTCTATATGGCCAGCTTTTAATTGCTCCTCAACTAATTCATGGGCTCTTTGTAATTTCTCTCCCTTTAAAGGCCACTGTTCTACCCAAGTTGGATCTTGAGAGAGCCATGTTAAGGGTAGGGGAGGAATAATAACAGTGGCCATTATTAGAAAGAGGTCTGCAGAGTGACCTCAAACCTCTTGTAAATAGGCTAGCGGCTCTGTTCTTTCTAATGCTTTTTCTTATCTCTTTATAAGCTTTAAAATAAATGGGTTCATGTACCTGATTGCCTTGTTGATCTTGCATTACCGGGCAGGCTAAGAGCTCCCCTTCTAATGCTGCTTGCCTAAGACAGAATCCCATAGCTGTAGGATATCCCTTGTCTTTTTTCCAATTTATTGGAGGAGGGGACTCAGGCAAAACCTCCATTTCCTTTTTGTTATTTTTTTCTGTTAATGGCGGGGCTGAGGCAGATGGAGTCGGTAAGGTAGGTGATGGTTCCTCTTCCCTACCCTTTTTAGGCACTTCTGTGTATAGCAGGACCAAAGCAGCCCTGACTAAGGCCCATAACATTAGAGATGTTACTGGGACCCATTGCTCTTCTGCATGATGTTGTTTAAGATTTCTCCCAACTGGTTTCCAGAGCTCTATGTCTAATGTACCTTCTTCGGGGAACCACGGGTTATGGGAAACAACTGTTACATATAAAGTTTCGGTGCCACAAAAGAAATAGCACTCGAATATAAAATTTTCTTTTTAATTCTCAGCAAGGCAAGTTACTTCTATGGAAGGGTGCGCCCTTACAGATGGAGCAGTGGTGAGCGCACACTTGGACAAGGGAGGGGAAAGGGTTCTTATCCCTGACGCACATGGCCCCTGCTGCTGTGTCATTTCCCTATTGGCTAGGGTTAGACCGCACAGGCTAAACTAATTCTGATTGGCTAACTTAAAGAGAATGACGGGGTGAGCACTTTGGCGGGAGTCAGGGCAGAGCAGGTAGCAGGTAATTGGAATGAGTTAGGGTGGAGCAGATGATCGGAATGAGTCAGGGTGGAGTAGGAAATCGAAAAAGGTTGCTTTATGAGGAAGTTAAGTTTAAAAGTAGAAGGCAAAGAATTGAACATACTGACATATTAATTCTTTGAAAACAAATTTAGAACTCATATCTAACAATCCCTCCCCTTGTATTTCCTTACAGCTTTCTTTTCAAACTTTTTTACAAGTCTTGGCTTAGTTGTTTTGCTTGATTTTCCAAAAGAAGAAGCTTCTCTGGGTAAGATGGAGGATAGTTGAGGGAGGTTTTAGTAAGTGCTGTTTTTATGAGCCTCTGCATCAACTTACAGATGCATGGTATGACACAGCACCCAACAAGAATAATTACCTATTACGGCAGTGAGGGAAATAAGAATTGAGGCTATTATTCCTTTCCATTTACTGAACTACTTTTCTAGCCATCCCGTAAAGGGGTCATTTACCCTTGAGTTGCTGGCTAACTCATTGGATAGAGCAGTCAGACCTTGCAGTGCCTTTGTTATACTTCCATTAGGAACAGTGTTGTTTGGGATAAAGGTGCAACATTGAGTTTTAATCATGACACAAACTCCTGCTCTTTCTGCTAATAAATAAGATAGCCTAAGGCTATCTTATTTTCCCAAGCCATCTGACTAGTAGCCCCTAATTGTTCAGCTATTCCTTTAACAGCATCTGTAGTGTTGTTAATAAATCGCTGCTGGTTGTAATAGATGTAGTTTATACAGTCTACATTTTTATTGTCACCCACCAAAATATTGACTCAGATCCTGCAGCTATTTGATTTTGGGTTTTAAATTGATCTAGTATTCCCTGTGGGACTCTAATTGTGTCTAAATAGACGTGAGAGTCGAAAGACCCGTAAGGGGCTTCTCTTGCTTTACAGTGTCTTATTTTTCCTTCCTCTGGTTGATGAAATGCCAGGGTGAAAGGGATAGCCAATTGGACTAAAGCACAAGTGCCACTCCAGTTATTTGGCAGAGTGTCCAGCAAAGGTCCACCACAATACCACCACACATCTGCTTGGGGATGAACAAGGGCTGACTGATTGATAAGCTGTTGAAAATTCTTAAGCTCACTGCATCCCTTCAGGTCTCCAAGGAATGCTAAGTTTCCTCCCTGTCGTGAGAGACATGAAGTGAACTTAGTGTTGGGAGACGAAAGCTGGATGGCCCTCTGGGGCTGACCCGCAGGGTGCCGGACTACTTTCTTCTGCTAGCAAAGCAGTTGCCACTACAGATTAAATGCATTTGGGCCATCCACGGGTTACGGGGTTGAGGATTTTTGATAGGAAAGCTACAGGTTGTAAGTGGCTTCAGTGCTTTCCGGCTACACCCTTGTTTACACTGACAACAAGGTGGTATTGGAGTGTTATAGGGTCACGGAGAAGACCTTCAATTATCAATTATAGGTTTTTAATTTATCCTGGCTTTTAAAGGAATAGGGTACACTGTTTTCTCTTTACTACTTCTATCTCCCTCTCTCTTTGAGTTTCTGTTCTCTCTCTTTCTCTGTCTCTGACTCCCTCTTTGTCTCTCTGTCTCTTTCTCTCTGTCTCTCTCTCTCTGACTCCCTCTTTTTCTGTCTCTTCTTCTCTTTCTCTCTCTGCCTCTCTTTCCCCTTTCTCTTCTCTCTCTCTTTCTCTCTCCCCTCTCTGCTGTTCTTTCCCTGCCTCTGCCAACCACTTATGCTGCTGTTCTCCCCTCTCCTTCCCCTTCCTCTAGGGGAGGGACCAGCGGGAGTAGAGCTTCTCTTTCTTCCCCTGAAAAGAGGATGCCCAAGATGGACATTAACTCGACCCAAGTGTACAACTGAGGTCCTAAGAATTGGTCAATTTGGTCTGCCATTCCGTAAAGGTCATCCAGTAGCGGTTTAAGCGCCTTTTTAAAATTCTGGATTTCTGAACTGGTTAGGGGAGCATTTACAAAGCCAATGGCCCCCCCTTCCTTGTGGTACCTCTTTCAAAGGAAAGAAAGTCGGGGCTGATCTCTTAGGTACAGAGGGAAATGGGAAATTCTGAATATCTTTTTTACATTGTTCTACTTCACACTGGAGTCCTTTTAGAGAGGGGTATTTAGGTTGGGAGGGAACAGGCTGATGGGATGGTAATTCCTAAGAGACAGGGTTATAAGGAGGAAGGATAACGTTGAGTAGAGAGGGAATTTGGAACAGGATCTGAGGCAGCAGTGGCTGTCTGAGTGGAAAGATTGGGGACACTGAACAGTGTTAGATAGTCTAAGAGATCCCATGCGCTGGAATTTTTAGGCATGAGAGCTGGCTCCTCTGACTTTTCATTTTGAGGTACCAGATTGGGTTCTTCCCTATTTGTTTTTAAAGGAAAAAGGAGGGCAGGTCTTTGCCTCCAATAAAGGGCATAGCCTAGTTCTTCCTGAGACACTGGACTTTTACCATTAACATATCGGATTAGAAGCTGACACATTACATCCTCATTCGACCCAAACTTTGGTCAGAAGATTGAGGGTTTGAAGGTGGGTCCCTGAGTCTAAATAAAACAGCAATATTGTTATCATTTGTTGCTTTTTCCTAAGTTTAGTCCTTTCATTATCCTTCCAGTGTTTTATCATGAGACCTAGGGAGCTATCCAGGGGGATATCTTTGTTACCATCTTTATCTCCCTTGCTCCCTGTCTTGCTTGGGGTATTTCCCATCTTGATGGTTTTGGGGTATGGTTCAAGGTTCAATTTCCCTTACTGGAAATTTCTCACCTTTTGGGGTGAGGCTCAATTTCCCCACTGGAAATGTCTTGCCTTTTGGGGTGTGAGGCTCAGTTTCCCCACTGGAAATTTCTGCCTTTTCTACTACTGGAGGTTTGTGTGAGGTTCAATCCCCCGAAATGGGGATGGCTCGCCTCTTTTTAACCTCTAAGCCACCCCGACCAAGGAGTACTTCACTGCCCCCCTCCCCCTTGCGGCTTTCTTACCTTGGTCCTGACCACCAAGGAAATACTTTACTGGCTCCCACGGCTTCTCCTTCCTTGGTCTGTGCACAGAGTCATCGCTGCAGTATGTGAAGATCCTTTAAGCTAGGTTGCTGGCCAGTTTTTTATTTTTTATTTTTTTCTGCATTGCTGAGAGCTCGGTTATTCCTCGCACTGGATGGGTCTTGATTTCTCACCCCTGAGGCCGCCACAAGGGGGTGGGGCAAGCCTCCTCACGAGAGAGAACCAGAGACCATCCCAGGAGGGGAATGCAATCATGGGCGAGCCCCCAAATTGTTACATATAAAGTTTCGGTGCTACAAAAGGAATAGTACTCAAATATAAAATTTTGTTTTTAATTCTCAGCAAGGCAAGTTACTTCTATAGAAGAGTGTGCCCTTACAGATGGAGCAATGGTGAACACACACTTGGACAAGGGAGGGGAAGGGGTTCTTATCCCTGACGCACATGGCCCCTGCTGCTGTGTCATTCCCCTGTTGGCGAGGGTTAGACGCACAGGCAAAACTAATTCTGATTGGCTAATTTAAAGAGAATGATGGGGTGAGTGCTTTGGCAGGAGTCAGGGCAGAGCAGGTGGCAGGTAATTGGAATGAGTTAGGGTGGACCAGGTGATCAGAATGAGTTAGGGTGGAGCAGGTCATTGGAATGAGTCAGCATGGAGCAGGTAATTGGAATGAGTTAGGGTGGAGTAGGTAATCAAAAAAGGTTGCTTTATGAGGAAGTTAAGTTTAAAAGTAGAAGGCAAAGAATTGAACATACTGACACATTAATTATTTGGAAAGAAATTTAGAACTCATATCTAACACAACAGTTTGCATTAGGTCCCTTAATTGAGCCTGCAAAACCAAGGCTCCGCTAGCTTTAAGCAGCTGTTTCAATACTTTTATATACTGTTGCCATTGAGCTGATAACTGTTGTCCCATGATGAAACCTTAGCCTGAACAATTCCCTCAAACTTGGAAATCCACAGTGGGCACCAATGACTTACTGACTGCACAGTTTCTTCACCTTCATTTTCGAGGGTTCCCTCGCAATCCGTTGCATCGTTCCTCACGCGGGGTCACCACCTGCCGAGTCTGTCCTGCAGATTCTGGCCAAGCAATGGATGAAAGAAGTTCTCAGAAATGGATATCCAGTGAAAGAGCAGGCTAGGGGGCTGCCGCCACTAGGGGCTGAAGAGAGTTAGCCACCCCGATAAACCAGAGATGCTTGCACTTGTTTAGCACAGATATAATGAGAAAGGCTTGGAGCAAACACAATTTGTGGGTAATTAACATTGTTGACCCCCAAGTAGAGAGCAGTCCTGCACAGGAGTGATCAAAGGTTAGTTTCTGGAGACAGGAATAAACAAATTTATCTAGATAAGTTCCTTTACATTCCCTTGTTATCTAACCCTTGCTCTTAAGAGAATTTAACTGCCTTTAGCTAAATCCTCTTTTGATGCTTTTGCAAAACCTCCCGGCCTTCCAGAAAGGTTTGCATCTTTCCCTATAATTTTTATAACTTTTCCCACCACCCTGACCGGTCTCCTACAATCACTTCCAAGATTAGGCTGTAGAAAAAAATTAATGAAAAGAAACATAGTTGAAATTACAACAAAGAATTGGGAATATTTAGTAAAGTTAGTTGGTAGAGTAGCAGCAGAGTTAGAGAGGATTGACTACACTTTTGAAAGAAATTCTGTTGTGGGTAGAATAGCATCAAACAGCATCTTATGCTACAGAGAAATCTTTTGTGAAAGGAAAAGCTAATGTGGCAGACTTCATTGTCTTGTTTAAATAAATTGCCACACTCACCCCAGCTTTCAGCAACCACCACCCTGACCAGTCAGAAGCCACCAACGTCAGGAGAAGACATTCTACCAGCATAAAGATGAATATGCACTGAGGGCTCAGATGGTCGGTGGCACTTTTTAGCTATAAAGGTTGTTGGGTTGTTTGTTTTTTAAATACAGAGGGTCTTGCTCTGCTGCCCAGGCTGGAGTGCGGTGGTGTGATCATTGCTCAGAGGCAAACCTGAGCTTAGGGAGCTTGGGTTGAGGCAAAACTGTAGAATAGCAGAGACTACAGGCACTCACCACCATCCCTGGCTAATTTTGGTTTGTTTGTTTTGTGAAGACAGTGTCTCACTGTGTTGCCCAGGCTCATCTTGACCTCTGGCCTTAGGAGATCCTCCTGTTTCCACCTCCCAAAGTGCTGGGATTACAGGCATGAGCCACCCATTGGGTCTGGCTATGTTTTTTAACTGAGGTATATACATTTTTTTGGACATACTGATGTTGCACACTTAATAGGCTATAGTATAGTGTAAACATAACTTTTATATGCCCTGGGAAACCAAAAAGTTCGTGTGACTCACTTTACTGCTATACTCTCTTTATTGTAGTAGTCTAGAACCAAACCCACAATACCTTGAGGTATTTTATTAAAGAATAAAGTTAAAATACAGTTGACCCTTGAACAATACGGGAGTTAGCATCACTGACCCCACAACTCTTACACTGTCGAAAATTCATGTATAACTTTTGACTCCCCCAAAACTTAGCTACTCATAGCCTATTATTGATCAGAAGCCTTATGGATAACATACATAGTCAATTAACATATAATTTTTATGTTATATGTATTATATACTGTATTCTTACAGTAAGGTAAGCTAGAGAAAAGAAAATGTTATTAAGAAAATCGTAAGGAAGAGAAAACACTCGTCTTCACTATTAAGTGCAAGCGGATCATCAGAAAGGTCTTTACCCCGTTGTCTTCACATTGGGTTGGTGGAGGAGGAAGAGGAGAGGTTGGTCTTGCTGTCTCAGTGGTGGAAGAGGTGGAGGAGGTAGAAGGGGAGGCAGAAGAAGTAGGTACACTCAGTGTAACTTTTAGTGAAAAAAAAAATTGCATATTAGTGGGCCCACACAGTTCAAGCCCATATTGTTCAAGGCTCACTGTTATATGGATACTGCCTGTTATAGCTTACTTGTTATATTTGTTATATTTGTTATAGCTTATTTGTTATATTTGTTATAGCTTATTTGTTATGAAATTACACAGTAAGTTGCTAAAGTGCATGTTAGATGAGTCATACCTCTTATGTCCTTTTAAACTTTAGAAGAGATTTTCTACCCCAGGTTCCCTGGGAGTGAATCTTTGTTATAAAAATTGTATGCAAATCCAACACATAATTTCTTGAACATCCATTATGAACTAGGTACAGAGTCTTCTCCATAATATCCCAGATAGGAAGTCATCCATCTACAAACTGTAAAATATTTTTTTCCTATCGTGGATGGAAATGTTGAATAAAACAACAAAACACAGACTCATATAGCATGGTATTTCTTCTTACACCAGTTTTCTTGAATATGATTGTTAATCAAATACTGGTCTTCACTGTGTTATCCTCTAACTCTCATTTTGCCAACTTTTTCATAAAGACTCTAGACAATTTTCACAAAATCCTTATGACATAATATTTACCCAAGTCTACTAGTCTGGCACCTCTAAACGGGTTATGTGACTTATTGGGCCTGATTGTTTCTTAAGTTACACTTTTCATAGAAGTGTCCAGTGTTCTTCGAGGCCTCTTCTGAGATCTGGCAAAACCTATGTGTATTTAGCTATTCTGCATTTTGTCAAAAGATCTGCCACAGACTCCACACTTTGAACTTCTTGAACCTATCTCTTCTTTTCTCTTTTAAAATATTGGAATACTTCATCGTTTACATTCTTTTTGTACTTTGCAGTTTTCTGTTTTTCTTCCAAAATTTGGTTTCATAATTACATACACAAATTTCTTCTATTTCTAGGAGGTGATTCATTTAGCTTTGTGACTGGAACTCATCTAAGGCAACTAGACTCTTTATCTGTTTTGTGTTTGATAGTCTTTCTGTCTAAAAATTATTCTCCTTGAGAGAAAAGATGGAAGCAAAATAAAATTTAATTACTTCTATTTCCTTCCTGTTGTCTTAGCATATCATGTAGCCAAGCTGTGACCCTAACCTTTCCCTATTCTTGCTGTAGAGATTAGACACAATTAAAAAATGAGAAAATGGTCTGTCATGGCCATCCAGAGTGGGTTCTTTGTGTGAATTATCAGAGAACTAGATAATTTCAGTATGGAAAGTATATTCTTCCAGGTATACCCTTAGTATCTCTTGGGTTGTGTAAAGCATCCTACTCATGTTTGACTCTTAGATTGTTTTGTTTCCTGTCAGTTGTTAATGTTTTGTATTGTCAGTGACTTTATATTTTATAACAATATAAATCAGTGGCTTGGTGTTTATATTCTGCCACATAGGAAGTTGACGGTCATATAAAACTGTTTTTCTTCCATTTTTAACCTGATGGTGCTTTGCTCTCTAGTTAACAAAATTCATGTCTGCCCTTTTGTTTCCTGTAGCTAACACAGGTTAAGTTCCCAGTTTCAGCAGCAGATGTCTCCCGTGAGCTGCTTAGGTTTTGCTGAGTTTTTTACTACATAGGATAGTCAAATAAGTTATTTATGTGCTTGCTACTTTTAAGGGACCATTCTTGGTTCTCTTTTCATAAAACGAATCTTTAAGAAGTGGGAACTGGAAAAATTTTGTCTAAAATTTATTTTATAAATGAAAATTAAATATAATTGACCTGTTTAAAGAGCTGGAGTTAAAAATCCTCTCTATGTTCTCTAAGTTTTAGTTTACTGCCATTTCCCTAGAGTGAGAATTTTTTAAAGTAGAAGAAACCAGTATTCACATTTTTTTTAAAGATAAGGAAATTGAATTCCAAAATGTTTAACAAATTTCCCCACTGTCATAAAGCTAAATACTGAGATTCTAAACAGGCTTCATGATAGACCAGTGCTTTCTCCACCTTGCTTTCAGTCAGAGCACCATCTTTTTGAGCGGCTGTGATAAAACAGCTTTATTCTCAATTTTCCTTATTAACTTTAATATTTGAGAAGTGTCTGTCCTATCTCCTAAGACTGGTACATGTTTTCTGAAGTGACATCATTTACTGTCTTAGCATGCTCTCCATCTTTTTTTCCCCCCTTTAGATTTCCCTTTTAAAATGAATTTGTGGACATTTGGTCTTATACCATGTTTTAAGAGTTTATTTCTTCATAATTTTTAAAAACTTCTTTTTAAGTATACTTATTGGATATGAATACTAAAAACATGTTAGTAAACACATATTTGTACTTCAACAACTAAGATAATATTGTCTTTGTGTAAAATTCTTATGTATATTATCTCCTTTATTCTTAGGATAGTCCAGGGTGTTACAGTATTTTATTTCTTCCTTCTGATATTTGTAGATTGTTATTTGTTCATAATGCTTGTAATAAAAGTAAAAAATTAATTTGATAACTATTCTTGCTTAATTGAAATGAACATAGTACATTAATTTTTTATCTAAATAAATGTTCTCTAGTGGAACATCTAATAAATAAGTGATTGTTGGGCCCATTGTTAGTACTTTCGAAGGCAGATTTTATTATTATAACAACTTATGCAGTACTGTTCATGTCATTGACTTCTGAAAACTCATTTGGAAGTGAGTAGAATCTGAATTATTTTAACTTGACACTGGAAAGGAAAATGAAGAAAGTCAAAAGAATTGGTCTTTGTATATCTGTTGAAATTAAGTTTCTATAATGAACAAATTGATAATCTGATATGGACATTTCTTAAAATCAGACAGTCTTGGTGGTCCCTTGCAGGGTGCTATGACTTAGGCTGTTATAATATGGCATTAAATGTTTCTCAGTGTATAAATTCATAAGCTTTTAGATACGGATCTTGCAAGATGAACAACAGATTCTTTGTGCAACTGTTTTTTAGACCACACAAAGTGATTCCTTGAATATAAAAATGTTACATCATCATTGATCCTTATAATTTGAAGAAACCCTCATAGTGAACCAGTTACCACTAAATTCGTGATCATCTTTACAACATCTCCATTCACAATTCTATATCAATTTGATACACATTCTCTGTATACTGTTCTCTGTTTTTGCCCCAGTATCTTTGTGTTTCTGTCTGGGTGCTGTGACTTTTCCTTACTTTTTGTCATTTTCATTTTTTTTCTACATCTTTGTTTTCTTCTCTCCATTAATTGGCAGTACCATGGAATAAAAAGCTTTTTTTTTTTCAAAATTATTCTAAATAGTTATAATCTGTTCCTTTTTTTCTAAGATAAGACTATTAACTGGAGTTCTTTTGTTACATAAGGGTGTTTAACTGCTGAGATTTGCTTTCAAATTATACATCTCTTTAAAGTATTCATAAAATGGAAATACCAGTTCTGCATCAAAGTGGTAAGAGTTTGTGGCTTTGTTGTACTTTTCAGAAATAGTCAATAGTGGAGTTATGTTTCACTTTCTAGAATATTCTGGAAATAGTAGAAAGGTCTCTCATTAACTATAGAAAGATCTCTGGGTTAATTGTAAGCAAGAGCTAGACATGGTGACTCACACCTGTAATCCCAGCACTTTGGGAGGCCAAGGCAGGCAGATAGCTTGGGGCCAGGAGTGGAGACCAGGCTGACCAACACAGCGAAACCCCGTCTGTACTAAAAATACAAAAGTTAGCCAGGTGTGGGGGCAGGCACCTGTAATGCCAGCTACTCAGGAGGCTGAGGCACGAGAATCACTTGAAGTCAGGAGGCGGAGGTTGCAGTGAGCCAAGATTGCGCCACTGCACTCCAGCCTGGGTAACAGAGTGAGAATCTGTCTCAAAAAAAGAAAAAAAAAATTGTAAGCAAGGAAATTTTTCTTAAGGGTTTGACATGAAACAGTTTATAGGTGTTGTGGCTAATTCTTGTAGGTGTGCGTATATTTAAGCACACAAATTTGGAGGCAGTACAAAGCATGTGAGAAGATAGTTCTTTTGATCTAGATTGTTATCTATGGGTAGAGTTTTGGCAATGTGATTGCCTGCCAACTCTGGTGTATAGATTTCCTGAAACAATTATGTATGCCTTCAGATGCATAAAATACAGAATTTGGAATACTGTCATAGTGATAACTGAAAACTTAATCTCAACATACCTTGGCAAGAATATAAATCTTAACATATGACAAATCCATCATATTAGAGACCAGAACCAAAAACCAAAATAGAGAATGATTTTTTTTTAAGGAATGTAAATTATTTTGCCTCTTATGTGAGATAACCATCCCTAATGCTGCTGAAAAATCTTAGACTAGTAGTAGGGAAACATACCTAAAGCTTTGATGATTTAGGAATTAAATGTGTATGATATGCTCTTCCCAGCAGATTATATATAGCCAGTAAGGAATCATAACAGATTAGGATTTATGTATTAGATCCGCATTCTAGCAAAGGATTCTGCCACTGTGAAAATATATGCCTTGTTCACTTATACACTGAGATTCTCCATAGCCAATACATTTCTTGAGGCAATTATCCTAAACTGAGTTGCCTGCAGAAGGACAGCAATAGAGTCATAGGTCGAGGGACAAATATGGGTGAACCTGAAAAGGAAAAGCTAAGGTATGAGTTGTCTTCACTGCAGACCCCCTTAGTCTAAATTTGCACTTATAACAGGAGCATTAAAATATATATCAAAAGTAGATTGAATTGTCTACCATTTACTTAGTGCCTTCTATGTACTCATCCTCATAAGAATTGTATAAAATGCAGATGAGAATACTGGGGCTTGAAGAAATTAAGTATTTCTCCTAAATTTAATCAGCTGTCTGGTAAGTGGCACAGGTTGGACTCATTCTGAGATCTAACAGTGCAAAATAATATACTGAAAGGATGAATAAAAAATTTTGTGCTGGAAGTTCACTTGAGTCACTGGACAAGCATAGATAGGCAGGCATGATCTCACTTAAAGTTTGTATCCCTGATTAAGATCCCATGCTTGTGCACGTTAATTAATATCTCTAAGAAACCTAATGTGGTTCAGGTACCCAAGAGCGATTTTATTTGCTTTTTCCTCCTTCTCCAATAGAC
The DNA here is from genome assembly GCF_029289425.2 of Pan paniscus. Lineage (NCBI taxonomy): Eukaryota > Metazoa > Chordata > Mammalia > Primates > Hominidae > Pan > Pan paniscus. The sequence continues at coordinate 133,734,846 of NC_073262.2, forward strand.
CTACCTGTGCTGAGTAGAAGCTCAATATCAGTCGTTTAACAAACAGGTCTAGTTCCAAGTTCTTGTTATTTTGTGTGATATCCAGCTACTATCCTCCCTATCCCTTCCACCAAAACAGTTTCCTGATCAAAGGAAAATTATGACTGCATTCAACTAAATCAGACTATAAATGGCAATCTTAACTCACCTCCAGATGTGATCACTGTTTTGTGCACTTATTTTTAGCTCTGTGTTCCTTTTGTTCTGTATCATGCCTTATGCTTTTAAGACCTGGAAGGCAAGGCTAATGTTTGTTTTATTTCATTCTTAGCACAACTTTGCATATAATTAGAAACCAAATAAATTTTATGATGACAGTGGTTCTTTTTAAAGCCTGAAATTTATTGATTTGACTTTATTTCATTCGAATACCTTAAAATTTAACCAGAGTGCTGGATTGTTTTCATTTGTAGCTATATAAAATTATTTTCCTCATGGAATAATCTTGTCCAAATTAGGAAAATTAGATATTCTTAATACTTACTTCTTAGGTTAAAGAGATGATTTGATATATGACATAAAATTCTTTATATAATATATTCTTGGCACATTTACATCTCATTCATCATCTTACTCATCATTATGTTTGATGACAACTGCCAGTTCTGCTATACATAACTAACTTGCTCTTCAGTTTTGTCACCTTCATTTTCAGTGAGGAGAAGTGTATCTAGTAGAATGATTGATGAAGACTGAATGGTTGAACTTCGGAGCCTCATTGGACTCTGGTACATGGCAGGATTAATCCCATTTCGAATTCCATGTTTCTTGAAAAACTTAGAGTTCTCTGCCATTGGATTCCGGAAGTAGATCTTACTGGAGCGTTTTCTGAGAGTTTTTACTGACTTTGTGGCCCGGTAATTGCAGGTGATATATCGGCCAAATGCATCCCGAAATGTCTTATTGAAGAGGGTGTAGACCAAAGGATTCACTCCTGAGGAAACATAGCCTATCCACACAAATATCTCCAGGAGCATTTGGAGAGTAGTTTGGTTACAGGAATCACATAAAACTAAAGTTATATTTGTAATAAAGAAGGGACACCACATAAGCAAAAAGAGGAAAAACACAATCCCTAGGACCTTTGAGGCTCTCTGTTCATTGGAAATGGTCTGCACTGACTTTTTCCCAATTGTGGATGTTCTTCGCATAAGTGTTTCATCACCTGAGTTGGGCAGAACCTTGTCCTTTCGAGAACCATCCAGCATTGCCACCTTTTCCGGTGACGAGCAAGGTGTTTCATCCCTTTGGAAAACTGTAGACACAGTCAACCATGTTAGGCGTTGAGGTGGCTTGTTTTTGACTAAGTAAGCTTTCTTCTGTAAAGCGTGGATAGTGAGAAAGTAGGTGACAATCATAATTGCAAGAGGTGTGAAGAAGGCAGCCAGTGAGCCAAAGAGCATGAAATTGCCAAAACGTTCCTTTGTCAGCACACAAGTGATATTGTTTGGGTTGTCCACATCAGTCTCTATCCCTTTAATAGGGACTGGAATGGCAATGCCTAAGGAAGAGGAAAACAAGATAAATTGAGTCATTTTATGACCTGTAACTCTTCGATTAGATCCTTTTGGATTGTATCCTTATAACTTTATGCTTGTTGGTGCATTATAATTCCCGGGACCCACAATGCAGGATTTGTCAAAGCATTCATCGGTGAAGATTTGACAAACAGAACCTAAGTGAGCAAATCTGTTTTTAAACAGAGATTGGTTAGTAATTTCAGATTTATAATGAAAGCTCCCCTAAAGCTATAGTATATCCATGATACAGTGGAGAATGTCTTCATTTATTCTACATTTCTCATAATCTATTTTTGTTTTTTAAGCTATCTCAGATTAAGGAAGAGAAATTCAGAAGAGAACCTGCTTTTTTCTTATTATCCAGTGTAGTTGATCTAGAGGCACTCCAGAGTACATTTATTCAATATCTTTACTCAGTTTTGTCTTTGAGGTTACAGTTTCATTTAACAGTTTTTCCTTTTGATATGTGTGAATGTCTTTTAATCCTTTCCATCTAACTTCTTAGGGAAAACTAAAGTTCATTAAAAAGTGCTACTTAAAATTTGAGTGTGTGTGAATCATGATGTTGAAAGATTATGAGTTCTTAATCTTTCTTCTTCTGTAGAAGCCTGGGCACAGTGGCGCTCACGCCTGTAATTCCAGCACTTTGGGAGGCCAAGTGGGGGTGGATTACTTGAGGTCAGGAGTTTGAGACCAACCTGGCCAACATGGCGAAATCCCATCTCTACTAAAAGTATGAAAATTAGCCAGGCATGGTGGCACGTGCCTGTACTCCCAGCTACTCAGGAGGCTAAAGTGGGAGAATCACTTGAACCCAGGAGGCCAAGGTTGCAGTGAGCCGAGATCACACCACTGCCCTCCACGCTCAGCAACAAAGTAAGACTCTGTCTCAAAAAAAAAAAAAAAAAAGTTCTTTTATGACCTGGGAAGAAATATACCTCATGTTAGTTTTCTGATCTTTAAATACCATGAAGTATTTAAATATGATGTTTCTTAGTGAAGTAGCTTATTAGAAAGACAAATAATACAGGGGTTAACCTGAATCTTTTTCCTTTGAAACAGCAGATATTTTTTAAATGTCTGAATTAATTGATCTTTAGAAACCTCTGGAATCCTTGTGTTGTTTTGTGAATCCAAGAGCACCCCTCATCTACACAACCTTTTTATGGTAGCTAAAGAGCCATTGACAAGAATATGTTCCTCAAACCCTTTCTCACAGAGGTCATTACTTTCTCTACTTTTCCTCATGTACACCACCAGAAAGAGGATTCTGTATACTTGTTCTACACCAGGGGTCATTATACTACAGTTTGAGAACCATTGGCCCACATTCTATTTTTGTAAAAGTTTTATTGGCATACTGCCACTCCCATTTGTTAATAACGTATTGTCTGTGGCTGCTTTTGTTCTACTGCAGCAGAATGGAGGAGCTGTGACAGAAACCATATATGCCCTGCAAGCCCAAAATATTTGCTGTCTTACCCTTTATAGAAAAAGTTTGCTGACCCCTGCTTTACCCTGTTACTTTCAGATCACCATTCCACTGTTTATTTCTCCCCCAAAACACTTGCCTTTTGAAGTTCATTTTATCTACTTAATACTTTCTTCTCCATCTTGCTTTTCTGTTAACCTCCATGACATTTGTTCATCTTCATCAATGGCTTCAGTACCTGCTATAGTCTTCTCTCCACTGTTCCAGTGCCAGCATTTTCCACAACTTCATCCCATTCGTGACCCTTCTAAGAACTTAATTTTATATTTCTTGAACTCTTTGACTCTAATTATTATTATTTGCACTAAAGCCATCTACAAGTCTACTTAGAACAATCCCTAAGATTATGAACTCTAATACTTCCCTTCCTTGTCCTGCTACCCCTCACTCCTAGAGAACTTCTGTTTCCTGTTATTTTTATCTCTAGTTCATTCATTCATCTCAGTTTTCACATTCTATTAACTCATTCTATTAATGAGACTTCATTCGTCTCAGTTTTTACATTCTGTTAATATCAGGACTCACACTACTTTCCTATCCAGCTTGTTGGTCAATAACTGTAAAAGTTTTCACTGGTACTTTTTATGCCCTTACCCTGTTGTATTATTATACTTTCTGTTGCCAGGTATTACCTAGAATAACTGTAAGTCCAAAAGAAGAGAGTGAGCTCTCTTCAGCATTTTGTAGAATTTCAAAACTGAGCTTATTGTCATCTGCATTTTCATTTTTTCAAAGTTATTAATTTGTGATCGGTTCTACAAGACAAAGTGCAATGAGGTGAAAGAGCGTTGATCTTGGCCTTGGTGCTGAAAAGCTGTAAGAGTTCTTAAGCCAACTGATTAAAACCTCTAGGTTTCTTTTTTCTTACCTATAAAAGGAAGAAGTGGATTTCTAAATCTATATATCATGAGTCTTCCTTTTAATCTTTTTTCTCCTGCATCACTCATCACTTTGTGTTAGTGTAATTTGTTTATATGTCCACCTTTCTTGAGTGCAAAGATTCTTTTTCTTGATCATCTGTGTATTCTTAGTACCTAGCACATTATAAACACTCAATAAAAATGTCAATTTATAAATTGATGGTATCCAGCCTTAATCTAGATGCCATTTATACCAGCAGGCTGCTTACCTTATTAGCTTGATCACATTTCACAGTTTCAAATATTTTAATTATTCTTAAGGATCCATTTCTTCAACTTTTTTTCCCTTTCTCTGTCCAACTCTCCCACCCCACCCCAATATACACATACCTCACACTCTCCCTTGCCCTCTCCCTCATTGCAGTGAGCTTACCAAATGTGAGTCATCTGGCATAAATGACTTTATTATAGTTTTCCTCCTCTCCACTTCAAATTTTAATTTTCACCCATTGTCTCCCATTCTCTTTCTGTAGCTGCTTTTGGGGGGCTGGTTCTGCTCTGTCGGCATCTGCCCCCTCATCTAGCCTTTTCTCACTGTTTTTAAATCTCTTCATTCTGAATAGACTTTTTCTTGACCCTGTTCTCTTCCCATACCAGAGGAGTAACACAGCTTGCTTTTACCTCCAAACTTTTTCAAAGAGATCAAGCCCTTATATCATCATTTCAGGAATATAAAGGTCAATTTCATTGTTTTGCTTTCTTGCTGTTTTTGCCCCAGTGCTCCTACTCAGGTTAGGGAGGTGTAATTTAAGTATTCCAGGTCTCTTAATTTTTTGCCTATTTGAAATATTTTTACAAGGAAGAAGCGAATCTGCTGGTCAAACCATTGTAATTTTTGCAAATCTATTTGTTTTTCTGATACTAACATATAAGAGCTTTGAATGATTTACGCATACTTCATGATAAGAAGTATAGCTTTGAGTATTATAGATGAGTACAGGGCCGTAAGACGATTTAGAAGAAAAAGGATTTCTTTTATAAATAATTTCTGAACATTAGTATGTTTTCTTTGCATCTCTCTTAAAACTTTGAATTAAACATACTCAAAACACTTAAGTGCAGTGACTCATGCCTGTAATCCCAGCACTTTGGGAGGCTGGGGCAGGGGGATCACCAGAGCTCAAGAGTTTGAGACCAGCCTGGGCAACATGACAAAACCCCACCTCTACCAAAAATACAAAAATTAGCCAGGCATGGGGGGTGTGTCTGTAGTCCCAGCTACTTGGGAGGCTGAGGTGGGAGGATCGCTTGAGCCCGGGAAGTCGAGGCAGCAGTGAACCATGATTGTGCCATTGCACTCTAGCCTGGGTGACAGAGCAAGACCCTGTCTCCAAAAAAGAAAAAACAAACCAAAAAAACCCACTGAAGCAGACACTTAACTGCCTTTAATCTGTACACGTATGTACAGAAATGTTGGCTTCCAAGATGAATTTGTGTTCTTTGATACCTGCCTACAAAATGTTTGAGTTGTTATTTTTGTTTTTTCTCTTATTAATCTTTTAAAATGTGATTTAAGGTGCATTTCTTGTTATTTTAATGTAATTACAGGATTCCAAATGCTAGCTAGACCATAATTATCTGTTGGGAAATATGAAGACTGTTCTCAAACTTAACCTTTCTGCATATAGAAATCTAAGCAGAAAGAAATCTCAATAAACACTGTGCAGATGGTTCTTTCTGAGGACATGAGGTTTGTTACTTGTCACACTTTTTACCAACAGTATGGTTTAGAAGCCGTATGATAAATGCAGTGACATAAGGAGCTTATGTTAATGTATCAGTAGGCTGGCTTGACCTCTCATGCTGAGTTTCATTGCCTACCAGACCTGGTATTCTCCTAGCCAAGTGGAACCAAAGATTTTGTATACCACCCACACTCTGGGATTCTCTACATACCTATTGAAATTAACCACACCACTGTAATCTTGATGAATGCTGTAGCCCGTGAGTTATATTGATTGGCCTGGATTGGCTTTTTGATGGCTATGTAACGATCCACTGAAATGGCACAGAGATGCATGATGGATGCAGTTGAAAAGAGAACGTCAAGAAATAACCAGGCAGGACATAGAACAAGTGGGAGGGGCCACATAGCCTCTGAAAGAAACAAAAACAAGACAAACATTTTCTTCTATAAAATGGCAACCTTCAGTCTACAGTTTTTCAGGTGATACATCTTTTGTCTTTTTTGTTACTCATCTGAAATTTTATAACTTTAACAACATAATGTTTAACTTCAGATAATGGAGACAACATTAAATTCAATATTTCTGTGGATGGTAACTTTTAAATACATTTTCTATTTTGCATAATAATTGTACCTTTTTTCTAAGTCAGCAGCAGTTTAACTTTTTAGCATTATTATGACCTTTGCTCTTTTGTCGATTCCATTTGTGATCTTTTTAAAATTTATGTAATATTGTGACTGGAACTTAACCTTGGTATTTAAATAAAATTTATTTTTAAGTAGCTGTTGTATAAAAAGAAAACATTTTACCATGTAGAGGAAACAGTATGACAAAAAGCATATTAGGATGGGAGTCTCTGTGACACCTGGGTTTTGGGCTCACTTCTAGCAATAACTAGCAGCAAGATCCTTGTTTATAGCATACTCTAGTTTGGTGAAATAGTGGAGTGATTTTTTTGACAGAAATAGTTCTCAAATAAAGATTGCAAAAAGGAATGGCTTCAGATTATCCGGAAGAAAAGTAGATTGTTTCCCCTTCTATATTTCATCATTCACTCCAAAAACTGGAGATAAAATAATTAGTACAGACTTTTGATTTGAAAAGAAAATCTCAGGGTTAGACGTAGTACTTAATTTATTTAACAAACTCTTATAAAACACTGCATACTTCATATCGTCTTAAGCACTTTAGAAATATTAACCTTAAAAAAATTTTAGGTGTGGATGTGATATTGAATATTCTGCATAGTTTTCTAATAAATTTACTTACACAGATGTTCATACATATGTGAATTTAATATATTATGCATTATATATTACACCCACCACTTACATGTTTACAGTTTCAAAACAACTAAAATTTTAGAATTCCCCCTAGAATATTTCCATTAGAATCCAGTTTAACTCCTGTAGAGAACAGATGTCATGCATGTGAGATTATCTAAGTCTCTTTTAGGATTTGATTGTTATATGTCCACTGATAAAATGTAATCTACTTTTCTTCTGGCTATTGCAGGTATATCTGACTTTGACAGGTATAAAGTGATTGTCATAATTGAAGGAAAACCAGAATAATCATCTCAGGATTACAGAACAACAAGAGACTCTTCTATTAACTGTTTAAAATTTAAGGAGCCTGGGGGTGGAGAAAGATTAAAATCTCAGACCAAAAAAAAAAAAAATAGCATAATTTAGGGGCAGAGTTTTTAGATAGATTTGGCTGTTATTTTCAAGCATCAAGTAGGAGATTTTTTTAAAGTCAGGTAGGATTTCAGTGAAAAATATTTGGGCACTTGACAAAGTATCCAAAAGGTAGCAAGGCTGACACATCTACTTTTTGGTGCCTTCTGTTTCCAGAGTTGGTATGTGGCATTCTGAATAAGAATATTAAAATATTTCTTCCTAGGAACAAAATAACAAAATCAGCACAAACTTTTAGTCAAAAAGAATAAATGATTGGGACTTAGTTCTATGTTCAGCAGCTTCTTAAAAAGGGATTGAAGCATCAAGTGGAAAGGGTCATTCATACTTTTCAGTGTATTACTGTAAATAAACTTTGCCTGCTTGTTGAATTGGGGGTAGGAAGGGATAGAGGTGGTAAATTTTAGATTTATTGAGCTGGAAGGAGCCTTAGAGATTACCATTGATCTTGCAGATGAGTAAATTCAGGTATAATTAAGTCTGAATATAGAGGTAAGGAGGGGAGGCATTTATTTATTGAAATGTAAATGTTATTTGAAAGTGTTATTTAGAACTGCCACTCAGAGTTTGCTCTGAAGATGGAGAGAGAGGATCGGCATCACCTGGGTACTTAGATATGCAGGCTCTTGGGTCTCATCTCAGACCTACTGTATCAGACTCTGCAGTTAAATAAGGTTTCCAGGTGATTCGTATGCAAATTAACATTTGAGAAGCAGTGCTTTGGAAGACTTTCTGGTAAGGTTTGTGTCTGAGTCTTAAAAGATGCACCTAAGTTTCCTGTTGTAGGGTTGGTTATAGGCACTTGGAATGTCTCATGGAAAGGAACTAATGGGAGGCCTCTCAGAATAAATTAAGTCAGAGAAACTGGTGTTTGGAGAAAATCTGATCAATTGGATTTTCTCACTCTTAGCCATAGCATTCAGATTTTTTGTCATTTAATGGAAAAGGACCTTGGACACAGGCAGCTTCAAAGCGAACTAACAGTCTAAGTATAGTGAAAAGAATCATTTTAGAGTTTGCAGTGGAAACTACTAAAAATGAGGGTACATCTTGAGCTGAAGTTCTAGATTTAGGACTGTAAGTAGGGTGGTAGAAAAATACTCGTCTAGAGCTATAATCAGAGATATTGATTGCAGTTAAGGATTTAAAAGGCAGGTAATTATTGTGTTGTATCTTAGATTTCCTTCCTTGAAGTCCTTACTCTCTCTGTAACATCTTTTAAAATGGTTTGCCAACTATTTAAACCTGTCTATTTAGCTATTCTAGTTATGGATTATACTTCTGAAGATTAAGGTTTGGAAAATTCTAGTCATAAATCTAGTTGCCATAAGCAGGAAGCCATAAGAAAATTCATATAAAAAGTACGTGTCTTTGGAATTTGACCATCTGATCCACATACTCCTAATTGTGGGCTAAGAAGGAAAGTTTTTTTAGTGCTGATTTAAGTAACCCTATGAAGCCCTGTTAGCCTCACTTTAAACAGAATTTATAAACTCATTCCCACTTAAAATTCACTAGAATTTTCTTATTACAGTTAGTGCTTTATTGTTAACAGAAATATTGAGATGTGATACAGAATTTTCTTTAAGAAAGAATGAGACTGAAATTTAAGATTAAGAGAGATGAATCTTTACAATTCCAAGCCTTTCTGATTTCAAGTTTCGTGAAACACTGGTGGATAGTTTTAATGAAACTAACATAAAAGAAAAAGATAACTGCATTAAATTAATAGAAACCTTATATACAACACAAAAAAGAAAAAGAGGCTTTTTTAAATGCCTAATAGATTTGGGTAATCTAAGAATTTATAGAAATTAAAAACAGTTCTAGACACACTTGTTTTATAAAGGGGCTTTTCCTAGTCTAGAGACTTTCATTCTAAAATCATTTTTTAGTTAGTATTAATTTAGTTAGCTCAAAGTCAGAAAAGTTTATTTCTGTTTAGAATAACTAAATTAAAGGTTAAGTTGGTATGGTGAAATACTTTATTTCAAAACGTTTATTTTAGGAGTTTTGGTTTTAAGAATTTCTAATTACATTTATTTGTTATAATGTATTCTGTCCAATGTACTTCCACAAAGACTTAAGACATTGAAAATTTGAAATAATGAAGTGAAACAGTTACATACTTAAATGGAAAGAAAGAAATGTGTATCTAAGGGTCAGTCTGAGGGAAATAAGTTACTAGGTTCTTCAACTAAATTACTGTTATTCTGGGGCTCTAAATTAGACTCTTTCATTAAAATTAAGAAAGAATAATAGCATTTCTGTCAATGCCTGAAATAATTACAGACTGAATATTAAAGCAACAAAACAAGTCCTAGATGGGTCTTGTCTTATAGACAATTGTTTAATTATCTAAAGAATATCAGTAGCACAAATATTTTATTGTTTAAAATGAAGACTGCTTTAAATTCTGCCATACATGAGGGATGGTAGGAGTTGTCATTCAGTTATATAAATTTTTATTTGTCTCCCAGACAAGGTTCAACAACTTCATAGGTATGGGCCTAGGTCTAATACCTTCCACAGAAAAGAGATCTTGCAGTCATCTGAAGGATTTGTACAAGTATAGGTTGACGCTCAAGTATTCTTTTCCACTTAATATGAAATATAACTTTAACTGAAAAGAATACTGAGTTCTAACTTGTCCCTAGGGGGGAAAAAATTCTGTGATCCTCTGAACAGTTACATGGGGTTATTTAAGGTATAAATGTTGGTTCTGTATGCCAAATATGACAGTTTTGGCTGGTCAGATTTCTCATTGACATTTGAGAAAGCGGAATAATAAAGGTTAAGAGTGTGAATTCTAGAATCAGTCCTCCTGGGTTTAAATCATGTCTCTGCCACTTACCTTGTAATCTTGAACAGATTACTTATCCCTCTGCTTCTCTGTCCTCTGTAAATTGGGGATAATAGTACCTGTTTTATAGGATTTCTTTAGTAGAGTTTATATGGATGATGATTAAATACATGTGAAGTGTTTAGAACAGTTCCTGGCATAAAGAAAACACTCAATAAATGTTAGTGCTTATTACTATTGTTTAACAGAAACTAGCCAACTAACTCAACCGTGAAAACACTCCTACATAGAAACAAGTCAAATCATCAGTATGAAATAAGAGTGTTTGTCTTTCTACCTGCTGTAGCAAAAGTGCATGCATCTGATTCAGCTTAAAACTTTAAGCTGTACTTTCCAGGGGTGAGGGAGGATGGGCTGAGAACAGTTTAACTCTGTTTAACTTTGAATTAAATTTGTCATAAAAGTATGTTTTTTACTAACGTTGAATTTTAACTGCTGTTTATTTTATATACGGTACAGGAAAATAACCTGTATGCATTGCATGTCTGGGTTTTTTGTTGGTTTGGGTATTTTTTTGTTTGTTTTTGCTTTCTTTTGAATTAGTACAAAAACCTGAGGAGTTTTACTAGAAACCCCGTATCTTGATGAGGCAGACTTATTTTATCTGAAACCTGCTTAACCTTTGGACAGCTTTTTAGTTTGGAAAGTCAGGTTACACTATTTGTCCGGAAAATAATTAGCATCAGTCCATAAATCTGGGACATAAAATGTTTCCCTTTGGAGGATGTAAAAGACTATTTTTAAAGGCATTCCAAGTGGGCTGTTCCTATAGTTTACAGAGGTACTCAGTTCATGAACTTATTGCAGCAGGACAAATCATAAATAGTTCTTATGTCCAAAAAGAACATAATTTTCAAATATACGTTTATCTCAGAAATTCTAATGCTTCTGTCTTTATCTTCCAGAAAAGAAAGACATAGTTCAGTTCAAATTATTGTTTAAAAGTTTCTGTTTTGTTTTTTACTTTTTTCACTACATTTGAGCATATGAGTTATCCTGGGGTTCAGTGTCTAATATGATAGTGTTTTAAATGTTTTAAGCATTTTAATGCTTACAAAATTTTTTTCTGGTTTTTAAAATTTCCACTTTACAAAAAGAAGTGCCTTTAATTCATTGCTTTTCTCCTCCATTTCAGAATTGGGTAGGCTAACATTTTACTGCATAAATGAATAACTGCCATTTTTCTCTTACTGCTATACATTTGTTTCATCTCTGATTAGACTTGCATCTCAACTAAATCATATTTAATTTGCATGCAGTACTCTACCAGTTACTATTAGTGCTTATAAGATGCTGGGCCCTGCTTGACAAGGTGATTGAGCTCTGAAATAATAAGTGATTGAACTCTGAAATAATAAGTGACTTGCCTGATCCAACACAGGAGAACCAGGATTCAGACCCTGGGATGTCTTGCTTCAAACAGCCATCTTTCAGCCATTTTATATACTCTTTCAACTATACCACGGATACTGTTTGAACTTATAGATCATGAGGCATCAATTGAAACTTAAGTTATAGCCAGGTTTGGTGGCTCATGTCTGTAATCCCAACACTTTGGGAGGCCGAGGCAGGTGGATCACCTGAGGTCAGGAGTTCAAGACCAGCCTGGCCAACGTGGCAAAACCCCATCTCTACTAAAAATACAAAACTTAGCCAGGTGTGGTGGCCTGCGCCTGTAGTCCCGGCTACTCGGGAGGCTGAGGCAGGAGAATCGTTTGAACCTGTGGGTGGAGGTTGCAGTGAACTGAGATCATGCCACTGCCCTGCAGTCTGGGCAACAGAACGAGACTCTGTCTCAAAAAAAAAAAAAAAAAAAATTATAAATAAACCAATAACACCCAATGGATGGCCAGATGCCATACTTTCCCGTGTTACTTTTTTTTTTTTTTTTTTCCCTGAGACAGAGCCTCACCCCGTCACCCAGGCTGGAGTGCAGTGGCACCATCTCGGCTCACTGCAACTCTGTCTTCCGGGTTCAAGCTATTCTCCTGCCTCAGTCTCCCGAGTAGCTGGGACTACAGGCGCGTACCACCATGCCCAGCTAATTTTTGTATTTTTAGTAGGGACAGGGTTTCGCCGTGTTGGCCAGGCTGGTCTCGAACTCCTGACCTCAGGTGATCCATCCGTTTCAGCCTCCCAAAGTGCTGGGATTACAGGCATGAGCCACCGTGCCCAGCCTCCCCTGTTACTTTTTAAATCACTTATAAAATGAAAGAAAGGTTCAGAGAAGCTCTTAAATGGTGAATATCCTGTCTTTTTTATATCAGCATAAGGTGTTGTTTTCTTGCTCAAGTATTTCTAACGTAGGTATTTTCAAGCCTTGTGTTATAAGCTGTTGATTTGTGATCATGGATTTTAGGAATTATGGACAAGACAATAAAAAACTACAACTGTAAAGATCAAGTCCAGTGCTCCCAGATAGGAAGAAGTGGCAGAAAAATTGACCTAGCACAACTCATTTGAAAGACAGTGTTGTGCCTGAGTTGTCATAATCTTGGGAAAATATGAATTCAAACCGTATATTGTTAAATATTATACAGATCAGTGGTTGAATAAAATATCTTTCAGTATAAGGACACAAGGTCCACTTTTATATTTTACTGCTCTTATTTTTAAAATTTCATTTTATTAGACTACGAGCTAGTATAGTTTTTGTGTTACTTTCATTGAATTCCCCTGCGATAGCTAAAATTATTGCTCATAGTGATAGTTAATCTTTTATCATAGAACCAAGAACGCTTGTTTGTACAAACGTTAGAAGTCCTGAAGATTAACACTACAATAAGAGTGTAAAGTCTAATTCTGCCTTTTAAAGTTATCAGAAGTTCTTATAAATGCATTAGTTTAGAAAAATCTTTGTGTTTGTTAACTTGCAAAAGGTTATAAAAATATCTTAGTATTTGAAGTCAGGTTTCCATTTGTAATACATGCAGTTCCCAATTTATGAATTCATCCTTTGAAGTTTGTTAGAGGGCAACATGTGTTTTTTTCCTACATTTTTTCATAGAAATTGAATTATGCTTTAAATAATGCAATAATGTATTAGATAGTGGTTCACAGATTTGTTCATTTTTTTAAAATCTACAAACCCCACTATACAGCTTGTTTCTGATAGTAAAAGTGTTTGGGGCTATAAAATGTTTTATTTTGTAATTAGAAATTAACAAACATGAGCCAGGCATGGTAGAATGTGCCTGTAATCCTAGCTACTTAAGAGGCTGAAGCCAGAGGATCACTTGAACCCAGGAGTTTGAGGCTAGCCCAGGCAACATTGCCAGACTCCATCTCTATTAAAATAAATAAATAAAAATAAATTTAAAGTTAACAAACATTTGCAAGAATGAAATACTATTAAAATGTCTTATCAATTATTTAAGACATAAATATGAAGACATTTCACATATTTTATGTTAACATATGTTGGGTTTTCTGCTAACTTGTATTGCTAAGGATATGTTGGGTACCAGCATTTTAAATATACACTTAAAGTTTTCAGCTGCTGGATACCTATTTTTCTATAGAATACATGGAATTATCTTTGTTACCTGTTTTTGTATTTTGTTTGTTAGCTCACTTTAATTCTATGGTACTTTGCCTTTTAAGAGTCCTTAACTATTTAGCTGATAATTTAAGTATCTACCATGGTACTTTGCATATAATAGATGTTTGATATTTATGGACTCAAAGATTTTAAAGCTAAAATTCACTTCTGCATAATTCTTTCGATTTCATGTATTGAATGACGTATTAAATTTTATGGTAGTCTGAAATAAGCATTTTGACATTTTCTGTATGCCTAGCAAAGCACAGTTTGAAGAGTATGATTTTACATCTTAAGCTACTATTATGCACATGGAGATGAGAGCTAGAATCATATGCCTGTACAGTATTTATCAAATATGCATATATATTTCTACATAATACTTTCTTTTAAGCTTTATTCAGAATTAGGGTTATGTTCTCTATTATAGTAAGATTTCTTAATTATTTTTCATGGTTTCATGCAGCATTAGATTACTTAAAAGATTACAAATTTATAAAACAGGGAGATAGAAAGACTGTTAATTATTAGAAAGTCTAATTAAAGCAGTAGAACTTTACTCATTACTGCTTGTCCTGCCACATAATTTTCTTGATTTATTTTAAAGCCCAGGTAAATGTTGATTTAAAATGGAAGGTGTAAACCTGTTACTATCTCATAATAGTTTTAGATATCTTTCTGTTATTACTTATAAAATTGTAATGTATAAAACCTGGGTATAATAGTTGGAATAGCAGGGGTTTTTTACCTTCTAATATGGATTCTAGTTTAATAAATTTTACTTCTGTAACTTAAAATATTTTTATCTTCATATAAGTAAATATAATTCTAAGAAACTATATCTGCCACAAGTAATCATTTTGCTTAGGCAGTTTATGAATGGAATATCAGTTTATACCAAGCACTGAATAAGTTAAATATCCTTTTAATGCTGATTCCAAGGGTCTAGGAGCCCTCATAATTCATCAGCAGAATTATTTGTGTTTATCCAAATTTTATAACTAGAGATGATATGCAGAAATCTGGAGCTACTTATATCTATTTTTTTATTATAGCAAACTAAGATTTCAGTGTCAAACTATACCTTTTATTATCACAATAACTAGGTTTTAATCCACTTAACCAACTTAGAGGCCTATCAGGAACACAGATGCCCATATATCATTAAAAAATTGAATCGATAGATCATCTCTTTGGACACTCTGAGCCAAACCATTTCCTTCAGCAACTAAACATAATTTTTCTTAACATGACACATATGTAGGAATTGTGTTCAAGTTTATAATATACAAACTATTAAGAGCTATAATAAGAATTTTTGGACAGTTCCAATTTTAAACTGGGGTTTAGCGATTTAAATTGGGATTTAGTAATTCAAAGACCTTATCGTTAACCCAGTGCATATCTGTCCCGGAAGTGTCCTAGTTATTGCTTTGAGGAACAAAAGTATCAGTGTAGAAAAGTTAAAGTATAGGCCTATTTACTATAATTTATAGATAATATATTCAGAATCTATAAATATCACTAACTTGAATGACTTTTTAAATGATTTTATTAGATAGCTTAGGAGGGAGAAAAATAGTTTACAAAAAATATTTTTTGCTCTTTAAAACTGATGATCAACCATAGAGAATGATATAAAACAAGGGACTGTTTACTTGCCGTATCTTTAAATAGTCCAAGTTCATCTTTTATTTCAAGAAAAGTAAAGATGAAATGAGTGTCCATTCTCTAATAGTATATCATAGTTCTGTGGTTTGATGGCACAAACAAAGTGAAATACTTACCAAACATTATTGTCAAGAGGGCAATTGGCATCACAAACAATCCAACCAGCAAATCAGCCACCGCCAAGGACATTAGAAAGTAATTAGTAGCATACTGCAGCTTTTTCTCCAGCGAAACAGCCAGAATAACAAGGGTATTTCCACCAATTGTGGGTATTATCACCATGAGTATCAGAAGAGCTGCCCAGTGCAGTTTATTTCCCTGTTCCTCAACAATCTGTTTCATTTCCTCTGGTATTGATTCTGTCTGTAATCCAGACCAGTTAGAAGAGATAACGTGAACAAAGGTGCTCTGCAAAATGTGCTCAGGAATTGTGCTTTGAAGTTCAGACACTCTGTAAGAGAGAGCCATTTGCTGTTTTTCTGTGATTCAATCCCGTTCCGAACAGTGGTCAGCATGGTTAGTAGCTAAGCTGCTCATCTGTTTTTTTAAGGCATTGTACCCATGCCAAACACTCAAAAGCCAAAGTTGACACCTTCCTTTAAAAAAAAAAATTCCAGTTCTCTAAAATGAGCGCATACACACATCTGTCCATGTTTGTAGGTAAGATATCCAAGTATTTATTATTTTCTAGAGGCTTAAATTTAGGAAAGCTCAGTGAAAGAAACTGATAGCTGTGAAAAAAATAGGATATATATATTTTTTTAGTTTCTCTCTCTTTTTCTGCCGTAGTTGTAGAGTCGTGTTTGAACTTGCATGCCAGAGAGTTCCCCCTAGATACAAAATACATAGACTGCATTATTTTATTCATTTCTGAAAGTGGTAAAAACACTTGAACTTCATAGCCCTTCCCTTCTTAGTAAGTCTGTTGTGCATTTGTGACAATGCAGCCAATTCTCCAAATATACTGTATTTCTGATGTTGCTCAGTTAATGAAACAGAAGACACATTAATTTTTTCAATGGTTATAATAAAAAGTTAGGTGTTTCCTGACCCTTGAATGTCTTTTTACCTTTACTTACAGAAGAATAGAAAAGTTGAAACACAATAGTTCAGAATAGAACTTTTAGTATGCGCTGGCCACCCACCTAGAAACACTCAAAGCCCAACAAGGGTCTAAATAAATGTTTTACCAGCTAGGGATCCTTATATGTAATTAGCTTTGTCTTATCAGGTTTGTGAGTACTGATATAAATGTCATTTTAGATTTCCTTTAGTTTGAGAGAAGGAAAAAAAAGGTATTACTAGGATCCAAATAATTGTTTTTAGTAATTTCATCTCTCATGGTATGTCTTTGCAACAATTGTGTTCTAAATTTAATCACTAAATTTGCCAAATTCAAACCAGTTCTTTTTTTGTTTTAAGTAGTGTTTATTTTTTTAACCTTCCCAGTTGCCTTGAGAAGAAAGGGAAACCAAAAGGAAGATTAGACCATTTATTTGTTCATCAAATGTACAAATCACGTTTTTAAAAACTCTCCTTTAGCATTAGTAAATTTTTCATTTTGATTTTTAAACCGCTGAATAGAAATGAAAGATTATGATAGCAGAATTCTTGAAGATTTAAAAAAAAAACCTTTAGATTAATTCCATATGTGTTTATTAAATGCTTACCTCTGGTTTCGTTGTTATTTTGCCGAGCATGTCATCTTATCTGTTCACTAGACTTGCTTGCTGCTGTGACTGAAATCCTCCTCCCATTGACTTATTCTGAGCCTCCAGCACAGGCGGTTGAAAGCAGTGAAACAAATACGTTGTATAGCTGCAAGCATGCCAAGGAGGTTATTTCCTCTTTGATACATTCATTTTTAGAGAGTAGCAGCATTCATTGTAATTCATAAAACCACTGTTAAGCGTGTCGAACCAGTTCATGGCCCTTATTCAAGTTATATTTTTAAGAGTTCTCTTTAATATTTGGGGGTCTGTAATAAACTTGATCATTTTAGCTTCAGATAGTTTTGTTTGGGGTTACGCCTGAGCTGTTTTTCACATTTGAGAAAAAATAAGATATAATCTAGCTATTTTAGAGGTTTCATTCTTTGAAGATTCTGCCCTTTTAAAAGCCTATAGTGATTTCTACAGTTCTGATTTCTAGCAGTGAAACAAGATTCTTATCTAGCTTTTGTGCCTTTGCTGTGGAACACCATTAATTTGCTCTGGTTGCAACCTTATATAGAAGAGCACAGAAAGGCCTGAATTCTACATGTATACATAGGTTTTAGCAGAAACTTTTTTACTGCTTATTTTTAAACAGATGATCTCTGGGTTTAGGAGTGGTTCACAGCTTTTTTTCCCCATAGATTTTACGTTGGAGAAAATACAAGTAATGAAAATAAGTTTTTGCCTTACTTCAGAAAATTGGTGTTTAAATCTTAATAGTTATGCTATTTAAGTTTTCTGTAACTATAAGACTAGCTTAGTATTAGAACCTCAGCATTCTCAAGGTTTCCTTTTAAAAGATCATTATAGATGCATATTTTAAAATTAATTACTTATAAATCAGTGATGACATTTGTGCCCTTTTCTTGTTTCAAATTTGTATTCCTTTGCTCATGTTGAATGTTATTGGAAAATACTCAGTTCATTTTAGCTCTACTGAGCACTTCAGAGTTTATTCAGAATTTGCTGCTTTTTTAAAAACTCAAAATTTACTATATTAGAAAAAATACTTGTGAAGAATTCTAGATGAAATAATATTCAAGAGAAATCAGATGTTTTTTAATGTACCAGAATTTCTATTCAGGAATATGAAAATATTTTAAGGCAAGGTGCGGTGGCTCATGCCTGTAATCCCAGCACTTTGGTAGACCAAGACAGGTGGATTGCTTGAGTCTAGAAGAGACCAGCTTGGGCAACATGGCAAAACCCCATCTCTACAAAAAAAACCACACAAATTAGCCAGGGGTGGTGGTTCACACCCGTAGTCCCAGCTACTGGGCGGCGGCGGAGGGGTTGAGGGTTGAGGGTTGGGGGTCAGGGGAGACCTGAGGCAGGAGGATTGCATGAACCTGGGGGAGGTCGAGGCTGCAGTGAGCCGAGATCACACCACTGCCCTCCAGCTTGGGGTGACAGAATGAGATCTTGTCTCCAAGATTAAAAAAAAAAAAAAGGAAAAGAAAATATTTTTAAATACTGCTTAGTTGTGAGTTACACTTTGACATCTGTGCTTATGAAGGCAGGTAGGGATCTGCAAAACAAGTAATGTCAGATTGAAAATAGCAGCACCATTTTATATCCAGTGAAAAGACTTGTATGAAATAAGCCTTTATTGATTTGTTTATAGATAAAATTTTTTAAATATTAAGTATATTATAAAAATGCAGTCATTGTTATATTTTGCCTGTATTAATCCTTTCACTCACATTCACTCATTTTTTGCCTCAACTTATAAAAAGTAAGATTGGTACTCTGATTTTTTTTATTTTTGCTTTTTTTCAGTCTGTTTAATGGCTAAGGAACATAACTAGTTAGAACAGCTACTTATTTGGCAATCTCAAGTTATGGGAAGCATAGCTGAGAATCAAGAAAAAAGCAAAATAATAATAAATAAATAATTATATAAAAGGATAGTTGAGTCTCAGCAAATAACTAAACCTGTGCTCTAAAACCCTAAGCACTTTAAGTAGAAAGTAGCCTCTAAGTCCCCACTTCATATCTTTTTACTCTTTACACACATACACGCACACACACACACAGACGTATACACACACACAAAACTTTGCCTCTCCCCCTTCTTTAGTGAAAATAACATTTGTACATGGTGGTAGATGTAGATGGTACAAAAGAATGTTGAGTGATAAATTCATGTGAGACAATTTTAATAAACATGTTTCCCTGCCTACTCCAGATTTGAGTAACAAGTTAAAAGGTGGACAAGCACTTTGATAATAGCAAATAGGGTCAACTGAAACAGCAACAACAACAACAACAAAAAACAAGAATTTAAATATATAAACATGTAGGTCTACTAAAGTAGAGACTTGTACCTTTTTTTGTGTTTGTTTTTGTTTTGTTTTTTGAGACAGAGCCTTGCTCTGTCACCCAGGCTGGAGTGCAGTGGCACAATCTCAGCTCACTGCAACCTCTGCCTCCCAGGTTCAAGCAATTCTCCTGCCTCAGCCTCCCAAGTAGCTGGGATTACAGGCGCCTGCCACCACACCTGGCTAATTTTTGTATTTTTAACAGAGACGGGGTTGTGCCGTGTTGACCAGGATGGTCTTGAACTCTTGACCTCAAGTGATCGCCTGCCTCAGCCTCCCAAAGTGCTGGAATTACGGGCATGAGCCACCGCACCCCACGCCCTTTGACAACATTTTATGTGGCATAATGATGGATAGCACAGTGATGACTTCTGTGTACTTAAGAAAAGGCTAGATCATGTTCATTCAGCAAATAAATGTGAAATGAATTTATTAAATATTTCTATCCAAATAATAAATATAAAAGTATGATTCTTAATGGTAGAGTGAAGTTTTTAATATCTGGAAGCTTCATTTGTGTAGAATATTTCCTTTCCCAAAAGCTTCAGATAAAGTAACTCTTACTAAAGTAACTTCAAGGTCAGACTCAGCCTCTAATCCAGTAATAACCAAAAAAACCTAATTGGCACATTTTTTTCTAAGACAATTGAATTTTCTCCCTGATGTCTTTTTAATTTATTGAGCAGATTCTGTCTTTAACCGAAAAGGGCAGTCTAATATTCTTTATAGGTCTAGGAAGACAGCTTAAATATCAGCCAAGAACACTTTTTTACCTCTCAGTCATAATACCTATTAAACAGTAACCATTAAGGAATGTTTAACATTACAGGGATTGTATCTGCTACGTATTCATTTGTGAAGTATTTACTAAGTGCCATATGCTCATGGAGATATATTAATGAATAAGGTAAACATTTGCTGTCCTCATGTAATTTATAATTTTATGGAGGATGCAAACAAGTATATTGGTAACTATAGTACAGATATGGTAGAGCTAAGACTAGCTTACTTCAACAGGACCTACAGTGGAGTTCAAATATTTCTCAGCTTTCTTTTTATTCATTCCTCTCATGTTCATTCTCTTTGACAAGATCAGTGAAAGAGCTGAAACTATAAGAATAGCTATTTCAAACTTAATCTGTTCTCGTTAGACTCCTTCATTCTCTTCTGACTGCCTGTTATTTTAATGAAAGACTTTGACAAATCAAAAACAAGCTTCCTTCACTGTCTTCTCAAAATGTCTTTCTTTTCATCCATCCTATCCTTCTTTGGGATCATGTTTTCATTCCTTTCCACAATTGACTTCTACTTAGGTTCTTGATCCCATCTCATATGTATATGAAGTCTGTGTTGCTTCCTCTGACATTAGCAGCCTATACCAGGAGTGTGATAGGCTGCCATCTCTACTGTCACAGCTAGTCTAGGAGTAGGGGTGTGGTAGGCAGACAGTTTAAGATGCCACAGTGCTGTCTTACCACAATACAGCACCTTCTTCTTTAAGCCCTCCCCTGGTTAAGTTTTTTACTGGATTCCTGTGTAAAAGTTGATCTAGACAATTTTTGCCAGGTTATTGCCAGAACAAAAGAATAAGATTTTTTTTGTCATCGAAACTCTAGAATACAACCTGATGTCATAAAATGGTGTTGTCCTTTAATCAAAAGACTGCTATACCTGGAATTATAGTTGATGATCATAACCCAAATATCTTTTGGAGTAGATATGCTCAACTCTGCATGTCCTCAGTAATCACAGTAATCAGCTATTAGAAATAGACTTTTATCATTAGAATACTTGTCTAAATATCAGAAGTGATTAAAACTTTTTGAGAATCAAAGTACATTTATGTTGATTATTATAAAAATCAAAGAAATACCAATAAAGTTCTCAATAAATAGCAGTAAGTTGATGGCAGCTCACTCATACTGCAAGACTTTTCTTAGTTTGCTGATTAGAAATGAAAACAAGTGTGCTAATAATGCTGCAACTTTGAATATTACAGATGTCTGTAGGTCCAGGAATGCAATCTGAGATTTTTAAGAGCTCTATTTATTATGGTGACACAGCAATTTCTTTGAATAAGGCTTGTGACTCTTCTTACATCTTTAAAATTCCCTCCCTCGCCCATTTTAGCAGCACCTGAAAAGTATTAGTCTTTTTGGAAATGTACCAAAAGCTTGCCTAAAAGTATACTAATTTTTAGTTTTCTGAAGTCCAGGAAGATGACAACAAATAAATTCTCTTTCACTGAATTTGTAACATTTATGGCACAGTCTGTGTGGTTTTGTTTTTTGCTTTTCCTTGTGGTAAGTTATATGTATTCACTATATACTAAACTGATAAGAGTTAAAAGCTACAAATAGCAGTAGCTTAGAATATGGAGGTATGAAGAACAAAAGTATGTTTGGGAAAGAAAATTGTTTTCTTTCTCAGCTTTTTCCCTGAAAATGTTTTATGCCACAAAATTCAAAAAAGCATAATATGTTTCCCCTACTTTTTTGTTTTTTACCTGTAATGGCACTGTTTGTTTGTTTTCGAGACGGAGTCTCACTCTGTCACCCAGGCTGGAGTGCAGTGGCACTGTGTCAGCTCACTGCAACCTCTGTCTCCTGGGTTTAAACAGTTCTCCTGTCTCAGCCTCCCAAGCAGCTGGGATTACAGGCGCCCACCAGCACGCCCAGCTAATTTTTATATTTTTAGTAGAGACGGGCTTCACTGTGTTGGCCAGGCTGGTCTCAAACTCCTGACCTCAGGTGAGCCACCACACCCAGCCAATGGCACTGTTGTTTCTTTTATTATTATTACAAGTTGTATGAACTAGCCAAAGAATAAAATAAAGGAGAACAAGAAAAGTTCCTCAGATTCCCACAACATGTAGCTCTGTCGTTGAGTACACATGCAGCTGGCAAATTTATAATTGTCTAAGTAAGTATACTTTTTTCTGTAAATATACTTTTAAATAACATATCAAAACATGTGAAAGAGCTAAGTTATAGGTAACACATTCTATGCTAATAAAATGGTCTACCACGTATTGATTTCTTTCCTCTCCACTGCCCTTCCCTAAAATAAAGTCCAGCGTTTTTCCTGTGACTTGACCATTTCTCAACATTTAGTTTTCTAAATACGTTGTTTTGTTTTGTTTTGTTTTTTGAGACAAGGCATCACTCTGTTGCCCAGGCTGTAGTGCAGTGGTGTGATCTCAGTTCACTGCAGACTTGACTTCCTGGGCTCAAGTGATCCTCCCAAGTAGCTGAGACTACAGGCATGCACCTCCATCCCCGGCTAATTTTTGTATTTTTTGTAGAGATGGGGTTTCGCGGGAATGCCAAGGATGGTCTTGAATTCTAGGGTTCATGCAATCAGTCCTCCTGCCTCGACCTCCCAGAATGCTGGGATTACAGGCATGAGCTACTGTGCTTGGCCAGTTTTTCTAAATATGTTTATGGAGACATAGAAATAAGCTTTATTGCTGATTAAGGATTAGTCATTTAAATACTTTGTTATAAATGCTGATCCGAGGTATTATAACAAACTGGAGGAATTATTTCGTGATGTTATCTAGAAGGCAAATGTTTATACTGAAGAAAGATTTAGGGAGTGTCAGAATTATTGAAAATAACTGAAAGAAAGCCTAGTGGATTGTTACTAATGATTTAACGTATTTTCTTTTAACCTGTAGGTTCTCTCTTCATCTCTTGCCTTGCCCTCTTTTTCTTTCTTTTCTTCCTCCTTGCAGTTTATTTGTTGAAGAAACCAGTTGTTATCTCTGTTTTGTTTCCCATGGTATGAATTTTGCTGAGTGCATCTTTACATGTAGTTTAATGTGTTGTTTGGTCCTTCACATTTCCTGTAAATTGACAGTTGAATCTAGAAGCTTGATCACATTCAGATTTTTTTTAGGGTGGTGGGGCTGGCGGTACACACAGTTATTTCCATTTTCATGATGTTAGCAGTCGTTGATAATCATGCTGCCATCTATTCATTATATGTTACAAAATGGTGATACAATTTTATCATTTATTAACTGTTCCTTTAAAAGTTTATATCATATATCTCTGTGTGTATATATAAAGATTAATGTGCAGGAGTTTTGCTTTCAGTGAATGTTTGCATTCCAATCATTGCTTAGAAAGTTTTTTTGCCCTTTTAGAGTTGCCTGCTGAAACATTGAAATAAACATATAAGAATATTATGGTTTTACTGTACTCTTGAAAAGATTGAATGTCTAAACTAATTTAAAGAATTTGTCATTCCTTGTCTTAACACTTGTTTTTTCTAAAGAATGTGTCAGAGTTGGAACTGTTGTTAGATTGAGACACTGTCAGGTTTTTTATATGCTTTTGAGTTTATAGCCTTCACAGCCTATTTCAGTCTTTATTGCAATCAACTAGGTAAAGTTCTGCATTAGGCTTCTGGTATTTATGTTCTCAGGCAAAATTTTTTCTAAACCTCATGGAATTGTTAGTGCCTTTTGGGAAGCAAAACTTAAGTCTAACTTCTATCCCCTTTCAGAAAACTTTTCTACTAAAGAAAAGAACTTGAGTTTTGTGGTTTAAGAATAGTATATATGTTATATTTTATTTACTCTTTTATAACAAGTAAAAATGACAAAATAAATGAAATGTTGACAGATTTTAGGATAAGCTCTTTCCTGTGAGTCAGTTTTCCCTGGAATATCCTGCCCTTGCAGCCAAGGGGCAACTTGATAAGTATTCTGCATGCCATTAGTTCCCTAACAAGTTGATGACGAAATTCTGGAGGTCTGAACCCTAAATATAACCAGCTTTCTAGGTTTAATATTCACCTTGTTTTATATTTTGATAAACCTTTGGACATCAAATATTAGTAGCCAAATTTCTGGTTCTGATCCAAAGCCAGTTTCTGGTTATGCATCTAGATTTCAGTGATGGTAGTATAGTATTTTCCTCTACCACTCCACCAACTCTCCCCAGCATACATAAGGAGGAGCAGGTATTGTTTTATGGATAAGGCAATTAAGGCTCAGAGAAATTTAGTGATTGTCACCCTGCTAATAAATGGCAGCACTAGAATTGGAATCCAGGTCTTTCTGATTCTAAGCCTCTGTTCTCTCTACCACAACAAATGGAAGAGAGGTCAAGAAAAGAGATCCTTTAAGGAATCACTGTGTTATTTCCAGTGAGAGGTGATAGGAACTGAAACAAGGCAATTGGAAACAGAAATAAGATTTAACGGGTTCTCTTGACTTGGCGGCAGATTATATGTGGAGAGTGAGGGAACAGAATGATTAAAGATACGAGTTTCCTAGGTATGTCAATGAATTGTCATGGTGGGAAGAGAAGCAACTTGGAGAGGGATGCCCTTTTTTATTCCTTTCTTTGTGGGTTTTTAAATGTTGATTGAGGTTTGTGGTATACTTGGTTAAAGATTTCCAGTAGGCACTTAGAATTTCAGATTACTACTCAGATTATTTGGAATCTGTTGTTAGAGAGTACAAGGGAATTAAATAGAGACAGATACATTCTTTTTTTGAGACAGTGTCTCACTCTGTCGCCGAGCCTCCTGAGTAGCTGAGACCACA
Source organism: Pan paniscus (assembly GCF_029289425.2). Taxonomy (NCBI): domain Eukaryota; kingdom Metazoa; phylum Chordata; class Mammalia; order Primates; family Hominidae; genus Pan; species Pan paniscus. The sequence continues at coordinate 133,759,876 of NC_073262.2, forward strand.
GATGCGCGCCACCACACCTGGCTAATTTTTGTAGTTTTTGTAGAGACGGGGTTTCACCATGTTAGCCAGGCTAGTCACGAAATCCTGGACTCAAGCAACGGGGGCAGATATATTCTTAATTGCTGTGTATTGAGTTAATCCTCTAACACTGGCACTTACCTAATGAGAATTATAAATTCATAATTCTACTAAGGGACTATCCTGAGGCTTAAAGCCTCAAAAATTCTGTCTGAATTCTTACCTAGCATTATAGGCACATAGCCACAAAGGTGGTTTTCCCAGGGCACAGTTTGTCCATTGCACTTTGGATGAGCTGACCCCCTTGATGTGTCTAAATGTGGAAAATTTGATTGCATAATTTATGGTATTGGGGGATGGGGGACTGCTTTCAGGTAGTTCCCTGGGGCTGACCCAGGGGGGAAGAATTCCCTCTGTGATAGCCCCATTTAGAATAGTGTTTCTGCCTATCTATGTATATTGCTGTTTTTCCTCCTTTAGTAAAGATGGATTAGAGAGGGAAAAGAAAGACACCATATTCTTGAAAGCATCTTGATTTATTAGTGATTTAATGTTGAGGTTGCACAAAATATTCATAAAGAAATAGTATTTAAAAGCCAGTGTGTTGAAAGAAAGGAATTCATATGTGCAGTTTATGGTCCAATGATATGGCAGTGACTTATGCATATGCCCTTGCACAATTCCTGCTCTGTGGAAAGCTTGTACAAATAGTAACATTGGCAAGATGACTGTTAGTTACAAACCAAGAAATTTTATTGAAACAACAAATTAGAATGTAGTTAGCTTATTTTGGTGTGCGTTTCATTTTTTAAAGCAGAAAATTACAACTTTTTTTCATTAAAAATTGAATTACGTACTTAGGATTAAAGCAAAGTTTTTACTTACTGCTGCCTATTATATTATACCTTATGATGAACCAGAAGTATAGTAATACTAAAGAGCAACAAAGTTGTTTTTCATTTTCTTTACATGATAATTGTATAAACTAGGTTTTAAAGCCTTGGGATACATTCCCTCATGTTACATTTAAAGATTCGACTCCCAAAATTCTGTGTTATCTGTGTGTTTAGAGGGGCAGGAGGAAGGAGACTCTGATCCAAAAAAGATTTAGAACCGCTGTATCAGACAATTGCCAGATAGTCACATAACTAAGTCCTGAGCGAGCCTAAACCAAGACCCAGTTTTTCCAAATGTTTGTTATTGTCTAAACCTACTGTGTCGTGTATAATAATCACTCAATAAATATGACTGACTAGACCCAGCCACCAGGTCTTAAGAAAGAGAGGGTTCTTCAGAAAGCTCTGATTCCTGCCATGCACCCAAGTGGTTATTATGCTAGTAGTCCTGATTTTTTATTTCTAGTGTTATCTTCATTATTCCTCTACACAAAATCAATATGGTTTTTCTACCTACTTTTCCTCAAGCTTGTTTCTCACATTCCAGTGTTCATTCCTTTCCAACAACATTTATCCCTCTGCTATCAGAATTGTGCCCATTCAAGACTCAATTAGCCTTAGAAAGAAATACTCACAGGTATGTCAGTTTTCCCTGGTTTTGATTATCTAGCTGAATTATAAATTTAAGGGAGAAAGCAAAAGTGGAACAGGAAAGAGCTTGGTGTATTTCCTAGTGCTTAACCATTAGGCCTTGAACTTAGTAGAAAATACTTGCTAAGTCTCTAAATGTAAATTTAGTTTAACTCTCTTTGTCTCTTATTAAGTAATAAAAATTATTTTACCTATAGTACCTGGCACTGTGCTAACAAATTATGGGGGACAGAAAATATAGTCTCAGCCCTTGTGCAGTCTAGAGTGGTTTTATTGGTAATTAATTAGGTGGCAAAACACTTGAGTGAGTTTGTTAGACGATTTGGGTATCAAATTATGGAAAGAGCTTTAAGTTCTTAGCCTTATAGGAGTGAAAATAGAAGTTAAATGGTAGTTTCAACTACAAGTTTTAGAATAACTTTTCAATAGCCTCTTTGGTGTAATATCATTTTAAATTTTATTTTTATTTCATTGGAATGTTACTCATTGAAGAAAAGTTGTCCTATAATAATAGGCATTGATTTAAACCTATAATAATTGGTTCATTTTTAAATGCTGTAGAATTGTAAAGTTGGAACAGACTTACAGAACTTCTAGTCCCATTCTTCCTCTTTTCAGATGAGGAAAGGACCCTGGAATGTTTGGTTGATTGAACATTGTCTAAATTGGCCCAACTGTTTAGAGACAAAACAGGAACTAGAACATGAGTTTTAGACTTCATGGTTCCCTCTTATATAACTTACTGTTATTTTTCTCAGTACATAATAACTGATAGCATATATGTTATTACTATATTTTCAGTTACTTGCTCATCTGGTTTTTGTTATTCCTGGAAAACAGTCAAGAAAATCTATCTCTAATTATAAAGGAGAAAACCCAAGTGATTTGTCTAATGTCACATAACTAACAAATTTAGCAAAACTAGAACTAGGACCTAGATCTTTAGTTTTCTAATATATTGCTTTTTTCACACCACCATACTGTTTCTCCCATACTGTTTCTAATAATACTAGTGACAATTAGTATTATTTCCAAATTATTCATACAAGGAAGTTTAGGCAAACTGAGAACATTCTCAAGAAAGAGTGATGGACTCTATTGTAGGGAAAAATAATCTAACCTTTCCTTATTGCAAAATTTCATTTTAACAGTGACAGTTTTCATAAACTTCGTTCTACTCCTTTGAAATTTGAATTCACCACTCTCTGGAGTTTGAGGCTAGAGGACAGTTCCAACATAGAATTATAGATTTGAGTTGGTTTGTGGTAATTGTTCTCATTCATAACAGGATAGTCATTTTTTAAAATGCCTTTTTAATAAATAAATGTTTTAATTAAATGTCTGAAAACCCTAAAATGTCAATTAATTAAATGCAAGTCAACTTCTATACAGTTACATATAAATTATATTCAGTGTATGATTTCGGTTCACTTTAGTATTTTTTAAAGAAAGTAGGGCAGGACCTCCAAACTCAGTGCCTGGGCCCTAGGAACTATGAAGGTCTTGAAACAGCCTTTCTGGAGAAGTTGGAAATTCGGGTTTTAATGTGAAATATTCCCATCTTAAATGTTGACAACTTATTTTGAATTTTTTTAAAGTATGTAGGCCAAATAAAATCTGCTACGGGCCAGATTGGGCCCTTGGGCCAATAGTTTATGAATTTTATTTTATTGGTTTGAATTACTGAAATAGTTTTCTTGCTGGTTTTTCCACCTTCATGCTTTTAACCTGTCTTGTTCACAGGTATCTCCTTAGTCTTTCTAAATCATCATTCCATTTATCTGCAAAATAAAATGCAAATTGCTAAACCTGACATTCAAGACACTGTATCATTTTGCTCTTAATTGCCTTTCCACTTTTAATTACATGTGCTACAAAAACACTGACTGTGTTCAAATTAGACAAGCCAGGTGAATTCCAATCTCTAGACCTTTGCTGACTTACTTTCCTTACCCTGATGCCTATATTCCTCTTCATCATTTGTCCAATTCTTCCAATACTTTCAAAGTCACTTTATGTCTGCATTCTCTGTGAATTCGTCTCCTGACCACTGTTACCTCTTTCTGTGATATTTTTTTCTCCTTAGCATTCATATCTTAGGTAGTTTATGCCGCTTTGCCACTTTTATATATATAATATATATTATATTTACATATAATATATATAATATATATCATATTATATAATTATAATATATAAATAATATATAGTGTTATATATTTATATACCATATATTATTATATAATATATAAATATATATTTATATACCATATATTATTATATAATATATAAATATATATTTATATACCATATATTATTATATAATATATAAATATATATTTTTGTGTATAATATATTATATATATTATATTTATATATTATATTTTTTATATATATATATTTTGTTGTTGTTGTTCCTTGAGATGGAGTCTCACTGTCTCACCCAGGCTGGAGTACAGTGGTGCAATCTTGTCTCACTGCAACCTCTGCCTCCCGGGTTCAAGGGTTTCTCCTGCTTCAGCCTCCCGAGTAGCTGGGATTGCAGTTGCCCACCACCATGCCTGGCTAATTTTTGTATTTTTAGTAGAGAGGAGGTTTCACCATGTTGGCCATCTGGTCTCAAACTCCTGACCTCAAGTGATCTGCCCACCTCAGCCTCCCAAAGTGCTGGGATTACAGGCATGAGCCACTGTGCCCGCCGTTAATACACATTCTTATGTGTGTTGGTTTTGTCTCAGTAAATGTTTGGCGATGGTGAAAAATCTAGAGCTGTATATGCAGCTTCAAAGTTTAGGAAAGAGCCTAGTTTCTTTTTTTTCTTTCTTTTTTTTGTAATTTCAACTTTTATCTTAGATTCTGGGGGTACATGTGCAGGTTTGTTATGTGGGTATATAGTGTGATGCTAAAGTTTGTGGGACAGTAGATCCCGTCACCCAAGTATTATGCATAGTACCCAATGGTTTTTCAACCCAGCACCCTTCCCTCCTCCCTCCAGTTCCCAGTGTTTGTTGTTGCCTTCTTTATATCCATGAATACCCAGTGTTTAGCTCTCACTTATAAGTGAGAACATGCAGTATTTGGTTTTCTGTTCCTGCCTTAATTCACTTAGGATAATGGCCTCCATCTGCATCCATGTTGCTGCAAAAAACATGATTTCATTCTTCATGGCTGCAAAAAAATCTTTTTATTGAAGTTTAATATACATTCAAAACCATGCACAAAATCATTAGCCCACAGCTTGGTGAATTTTCACAACTGCATACACCTGTGTAACCAGTACCCAATTCAAGATCATAACATTACCAGCCTTCCAGAAGCTCTTCTTACATTCTCTTCTAGTTATTACCCTAGTCCTGCTGCTCTTCAAGGATAGCCACTGTGCCAGCCAGGATCATCTTTTAAAAGATGGGGTCAGGTATACCATTAGTCAAGTTTGTCCTATTTTTTATCTTGTTGCAAATATGGAGAGAATGAAAAATAATTTCTCTTCTTACCAACACAAAAATAATTGCTAAGGCAAAAATGCGGAAGTCAGAATTTCTTCATTATCAAGGCTTCTTTATCAGTTTATTATTCAACTAAAGTGATACTGGGGGATTTAAATCTTTCATGTAACTCAGGAAATGTCCAGGAATTACTATAAATGACTTTTGTCTTCTGGAACAAAATGCAAAGTAACCAAGAAATAGGAAAATAGATGTAGAGCAGTGTGCTACCCCCCACATGGCTGTTCCTGCCATGGAGGAGGTACCAGAGAATAACTGGAATCCAGACCTATGGCTGAGGACTCACTTATACTGAGAAAGGAGTCCCCTTTCTGTACATATATTCTCTGAATATTGAAGATCAGATTTCTTCTATCAATAATTAGAACTCTATGAAAGATTTTTAATTCTGCAATTTATGTTTTAAATGCTCATTGTTTCCTATAACTTTTTCAAAAACAACTTGGTTAAAACCCTTCTGTCTTAACTTAAAATACATTACCTATAACAGTGGCTTCGCTTTCTGTTTCTTATCAGAACACCTGAACAGTGCCCAAGTGTTGTCTCTTTGTTGTCAGAGAGTTACAACCCTCATGTGCGCTACGGAGCTGCAATGGCCTTGGGGATATGCTGTGCTGGTACAGGAAACAAGGTAAAGCCCACAGCCAATGGGGTCAGTTCTTTCTTGGCGCCAGACTGTTTTCCCTCGCCGCAGAATTTATGTAACAGCTGTAAAAATACAAGTGCAGTGTGATCTGTAAGACTAAACTTGCCATACAAAGTTTCCCAGTACTCCCTCATTCTGCAATGCTGGATTGCCCAAAGCTGCTTAAGAATAAATCATCACATTACATGGATAGCTGTAACTGAAACAGTACTTTTGAATTTCTTTTTGAAATCATTGATTTCTGGGTTTTTTGTTTTTGTTTTTGTTTGTTTATTTGTTTTGAAACGGAATTTCACTCTTTCATCCAGGCTGGAGTGCAGTGGTGCAGTCTCACCATGTTGGCCAGGCTGGTCTCGAACTCCTGACCTCAGGTGATCCACCCGCCTTGGCCTCCCACAGTGCTGGGATTACAGGCATGAGCCACCGCACCAGGCTTTTTTTCTTTCTTTCTTTTTTTTTTTTTTTTTCCTTCTTTTGAGTCTTGCTCTGTTGCTTGGGCTGAAGTGCAGTGGCAGGAACACTGCCCACTGCCAACACACTCAGCTAATTTTTTTATTTTTTGTGGAGAAGGGGTCTCACTATGTTGCCTAGGCTGGTCTCACACTCCTGGGATCAAGTGATCCTCCTGCCTCAGCCTCCCACAGTGCTGAGATTACAGGCATGAGCCACTGTGCCTGGCCCATTGATTTCTTAAAAAAAAAAAAAAAAAAGAAGAAGAAGAAGAAGAAAATAAAATAGTTTTTGTTGTTGTTAAATAACTACTCAGGTTATTTTATATGATTATGTTACATGTTTAATTTGTATAATTAGTATTCTGGAAAACAAGGTTCTCATCCGAAGCCACCAAAATTGGCTGATTTGATAACATTTCTGTTTTAAGCAAATCACCGATGTGCTATTTACCTGTTTTCTCATATCTAACCTTAATAGGTAACCTGGTATTTGTTAAGCCCTCAAAAGTTATAAAAAAAAGAGTTGAATGGGGTAAGGTGATGATTTGAAAACATAATTCATCATGAGATTCATAAAGAAATGTGCTATTGCATAAATAACAAGTATTCATAATTCACAGCAGTGACATAATCATGACACTTTGCCTCTCATAGCACATATGCACAAACCTTGGCCACCTCCCAGAAGTGAACCTTTTAACAAAGTGTGTATGTATAAGACTGAGAGCAAGGCTTTGCTCCCAGTGCCTTTGCATCAGAGAGAAAGGAGTCACTTTTTTTATCATCTGTTGTCCAAACTCAAAACAAAACATAGTTGTAAGTTTATGGACTGATTCCAGGAATCTAAAAATTTTAGATTCCTTGAATTTTTTTCCAATAAAGAATATTGGTATTGTGGGCCAGGCGCTGTGGCTCACACCTGTAATCCCAGCACTTTGGGAGGCTGAGGTGGGCAGATCATGAGGTCAGGAGTTTGAGATCAGCCTGACCATCATGGTGTGAAACCCCATCTCTACTAAAAATACAAAAATTAGACAGGCATGGTGGCACACGCCTGTAACCCCAGCCACTCAGGAGGCTGAGGCAGGAGAATTGCTTGAACCCAGGAGGCAGAAGTTGCAGTGAGCCAAAATCCCGCTATTGCACTTCAGCCTGGGTGACAGAGCAAGACTCCGTCTCAAAAAAAAAAAAAAAAAAAAAAAAGAGTATTGGTATTGTGTACAAATAAGTTTTTCTAGTCACATGAAAGATTATTGAGGCTGGGAATAAAAATAGCTATTTTTGGCCAGGTGCAGTGGCTCACACCTGTAATCACAGCACTTTGGGAGGCCCAGGCGGTTGGATAACCTGAGGTCAGGAGTTCAAGACCAGCCTGGACAACATGGCAAAACCCCAACTCTACTAAAAATACAAAAATTAGCCAGGCGTGGTGGCACACACCTGTAATGCCAGCTACTCGAGCAGCTGAGGCAGGAGAGTTGCTTGAACTCAGGAGGTGGAGGTTCCAGTAAGCCAAGATCATGCCCTTGCACTTTAGCCTGGGGGACAAGGGTGAAACTCCGTCTCAAAAAAAAGGCCAGGGGTGGTGGCTTACACCTGTAATCCCAGCACTTTGGGCGACCGAGGCGGGTGGATCACCTGAGATCAGGAGTTTGAGACCAGCCTGGGTAACTTGGTGAAACCCCTTCTCTACTAAAAATACAAAAATTAACCTGCTGGGCACGGTGGCTCACACCTGTAATCCCAGCACTTCGGGATGCCGAGGCAGGCGGATCACCTGAAGTCAGGAGTTCAAGACCAGCCTGCCTAACATGGCAAGACCCTGTCTCTACTAAAAATACAAAAAATTAGTGTGGTGGCAGGTGCCTGTAATCCCAGATACTCGGGAGGCTGAGGCAGAATTGCTTGAACCCAGGAGGCAGAGGTTGCAGTGAGTGGAGATGGTCCACTGCACTCCAGCCTGGGCGACAAGAGTGGGACTCTGTCTCAAAAGAAAAAAAAAAAAAAGCTATTTTTCACTACACATGGCAACAATTGTGTAAAAATTTGTAAAGAGACATCCCTCCTTTCCAGTATTTCATCCTATTCTGTCTGCTTACCCTGCTTTACTTTTTTTTTTTTGAGACAGTGTCTCACTCTTGTCACTGTCACCCAGGCTGGAGTACAATGGGGCTATTATAGCTCACTGCAGCCTCAATCTCCCAGTCTTAAGCAAGCCTCCCAATTAGCTGGGACTGCAAACGCATACCACCATGCCAGGCTAATTTTTTTTTTTTTTTTTTTAATAGAGACTAGGTCTTGCTGTGTTGCCTGGGCTTTATTTTTCTTCACAGCACTTACCACCACCTGATATATTTTACACTTATTTATTGTTTGTCTTTGCCGAAATGTAAGATCACTGAGAATATAATGTTCACTGCTGGAACCTAAAATTAAAGCTTTGTTTGTTGCATGAATCATTAAAGGATGTGATGGTGACCAAGTTGGACATCATCTCTGTCATTACAGAGTTTTGTTTTTTATTTTTGTATTTATTTATTTATTTATTTTGAGATGGAGTCTCACTCTGTCACCCAGGCTGGACTGCAGTGGTGCAATCTCGGCTCACTGCAACCTCCGCCTCCTGGGTTCAAACGATTCTCCTGCCTCAGCTTCCTGAGTAGCTGGGATTACAGGCATGTGCCACCACACCCAGCTAATTTTTGTATTTTTAGTAGAGGCGGGGTTTCACCATGTTGGCCAGGCTGGTCTCGAACTCCTGACCTCAGGTTGTCCACCCGCCTCAGCTTCCCAAAGTGCTGGGATTATAGGCATAAGCCACTGTGCCCAGCCAGTTTTTTTATTTTTAATTAATTTATTTATGTTTTAATTTATTTGGGGGGAGAATTTCTTACATGAGAATGTATCTTCAGTTTTACTAGAGATGTCATTGGGTATATCGAATGTAGTTATAGAAATTGGCCTTATTTTTTTTCTACAACACATCTGTTCTGTAAACAAAGGAAGAATATAGTTGTATGTTTTACTAAGTATTTCCCCCCTCGAGTCTTAAGTTGACATTTATGTCAGGCCTCATAAGTTAAATGTAAATTAGATTCTTTTTTCTTTTCAGATTATTCTGAACTTAATATGATATCTAGGAGCAAATGTTCTTTGAAACACAGCATCTGACAAGTTAATTCAATGAAAAATTTTTTTATTAATCATACTAAATAAGCCTTTATTTCTAGATAATTTATGTGATCTAGGTATCAGTACCTATCTAACTGGTTTGGGACTTTTTTTTATTATTTCTTAAAAACCTGAAACATCTGTTTATTCTAAAATATACCATTGGGGTTGTATTATGTACCTCAAAGGCCGAGTTACTGTCTTTCACCTTCTAAAATGGAAATTTGGTTATATTTTTATCATGACTACTTCATAAAGAATATTGACAATATGTTTGAAAAACATACTCCCTGTGCACAGTGTCATTACATTTTTCAGTAATGTAGGGAGAAAGGATACCCATATCTGCTGTGTGTATTATCTGTTAATAGCTCTAATTTTAATATATATATGTTAAGTTTACATGTAGAGGAATCCAAAGTCACTTTCCAACAAAAGATTCAGTTCATTCTTTTCCTTGGTCTTGGAATGAAGGATACTTGAGAAACATCCTACCAAATTAAGAAATATCTGATAATCTTACAAGCCTATTACTCTTTTCGTCCCAGATTTATACCTACCTAAGGACCTTGTAAGGGATGTTGTGGGGTTTTTTGTTTGTTTTTCTTGTTGTTTTGTATTTTTTTTTAACTCTGATCTCAATGACAGATTAAAGGAACGTTGTGGGTTTGGTTTGGTTTGGTTTGGTTTGGTTTGGTTTGGTTTGGTTTAAGACAGAGTCTTGCTCTGTTGCCCAGGCTAGAGTGCAGTGGCGCTATCTCGGCTCACTGGAACCTCCACCTCCTGGGTTCAAGTGATTCTCCTGCCTCAGCCTCCCCAGTAGCTGGGATTACAGGTGCCCACCACCACGCCCAGCTAATTTTTGTATCTTTAGTAGAGACGGGGTTTCACCATGTTGGTCAGGCTGGTCTCGGACTCCTGACCTCGTGATCCACCCGCCTCGGCCTCCCAAAGTGCTGGGATTATAGGCGTGAGCCACCGTGCCCGGCCAGGGACATTGTGTTTTAAAGTGGCTCTTCCCAAAAGTCCTGCAGAGTATGAATAGAAGTTATATGGGGCAAAAGAGTTTTTGATCAAATACATTGGACAAATGCTGGTATAAACAACAGTTGAGTGGTTTATAATAAGGCATCCTAGAACTTTTGTTATGATATGTATATTCCTAGAACCTTTGATACAGTGTATACATATATTTTGTATCTGCAAGAGGAGATGATATATGTACAGTATGCCTGAACTCCCAAACTTATTTATTAAAGGACTTCTTTTTTCATAGAACTGATATTCTGAAGACTAGGATATTGGGGAAATACTGATAAATATTTTGGAAAATTTCATCACTTGTGGTCTTAGGAAGTGCAACCATGAAATCAATTCTAGTCTATGATTTCATTTGTTTTGCTATTCTACTAGCTAGTAAAATATTTTGTTTTGAAAATTTTGGGTTTTTTGTTAATTTTTTTGTCTTGATTTAATTTTTAAAATTAGGTCTTATAAAATTATCTGAGATGTTACCTTACTCTAATATTTGTTTATTACTATTTTTCTTTTTTATATTAGAGACAGGGTCAACTATGTTGCACAGGCTAGTCTTGAACTCTTGGGATCAAGTAGTCCTCCCACCTTGCCTCTCAGAGTGTTGGGATTACAGGCATGAGCCATCGCACCCAACCTTACACTAATATTTGAAAGAGGTTTGTTTCCTTTTTTTTTTTTTTTTTTTTTTTTTGGAGACAGAGTTTCACTCTTGTTGCCCAGGCCGGAGTGCAATGGCACTATCCTGGCTCACTGCAACCTCTGCCTGCTGGGTTCAAGCGATTCTCCAGCCTCAGCCTCCCGAGTAGCTAGGACTTCAGGCGCCCGCCACCACGCCCAGCTAATTTTTTTTTTTTTTTTTGTATTTGTATTTTTGGTAGAGACAGGGTTTCACCATGTTGGCCATGCTGGTCACGATCTCCTGACCTCAGATGATCCACCCTCCTTGGCCTCCCAAAGTGCTGGGATTACAGGCATCCGCCACCACGCCCAGCTAATTTTTGTATTTTTAGTAGAGAAGGGGTTTTACCATGTTGGCCAGGCTGGTCTCAAACTCCTGGCCTCAATTAATCCACCCACTTTGGCCTCACAAAGTTCTGGGATTACAGGCACAAGCCACCACGCCCACCCAGCCTGACAGAGGTTGAATTATACAAATTTTGGATTCAGACTGGCCTGGGTTTGCTATCAGTACTTACTCGACTTTGGGCAAGTTATTTAACCTTTCTATCTCTCAGTTTCTTTGTTTATAAAGATTGTTTTGTGCTGGATTTTGTTTGTTTTAGGAGTAAGAGGGTTATATAGCATAATACATAAAATACCTAGTACTGTGTCTGAAAAGTAATAGGTGTTTATCAAATGTTAATCCCATTTTCTCTTAATTTTTTATGACCTCTTACCTCAAGACGAGAGCACTCAAGTTCTTAAGCTTCCTTTTCACTTACCCTCAGTTATATTGAAATTTAAGTAAAGCATAACCAGTTCTAAACTATTCCATTCACGTAGTTGTTAATTAACTTCTTACTACACTGTTGGATGAAATTATTGACTTAGAGTGACAGTAGATATAGTTGTGCATCATTTAAGAACAGGGATGTGTTCTGAGAAATGGCAGTTCCGTGAATGTACAAACATCATAGAGTATACTTACACAAACATAGATAGTTATGGACTGTTGCTTCCAGAATACATACCTGTACGTCATGTTACTGTACTGAATAGGCAGTTATGGTAAAAAATACAGTATAAAAGATAAAAAATCATACAACTATATAGGGCACTTAACCCTGAATGGAACTTGTAGGACTGGAACTTGCTCTGGGTGAGTCAGTGAGTGAGTGTTGAGTGAATGTGAGGGCGTAGGACACTATTGTCACTATAATAGACTTTATAAACACTGTACACTTTGGCTGCTAAATGTATACATTTTTTTCTTCAATAATTGATCTTAGCTTATCTTTTTTTATAAATTTTTAATTATTTTTAATTTTTTGACTCTTGTAATAACACTTGGTTTAAAACACAAACCTGGGCAGGCGCAGTGGCTCACGCCTATAATCACAGCACTTTGGGAGGCTGAGGTGGGTGGATCACCTGAGGTCAGGAGGTGGAGACCAGCCTGGCCAACGTGGTGAAACCCATCTCTACTAAAAATACAAAAATTAGCCAGGGGTGGTAGCATGCACTTGTAATCCCAACTACTCTGGAGGCTGAGTCAGGAGAATTTCTTAAACCCAGGAGGCAGGGGTTGCAGTGAGCCAAGATTGCGCCGTTGCACTCCAGTCTGGGTGACAAGAGTGAAGCTCCATCTCAAAAAAAAAAAAAAAAAAAATTGTACCACTGTACAAAAATATTTTTTCTTTATGTTCTGTAAGGTTTTTTCTGTTTTCAAAATGATTTATTTATATTTTTTAAACTTTTTTGTAAAAAACTAAGACACACATACATTATACTAGGCCTACACAGGGCCAGTATCATCAGTAAGTCACTTAGGCAATGGGAATTTTTCAACTCCATTATAATGGGACTACCATCATATATGCAGTGTGTCACTTCCCGGAATGTTGTTACATGGCATGTGAGTATAAATTGAAAGTTCAGCCATATCAACTTTATTTAAAAGTTGTGTGTTTTTTTAAATTCTTTCAGGAAGCCATTAATTTGCTAGAACCAATGACAAACGACCCCGTGAACTACGTGAGGCAAGGGGCACTCATAGCTTCAGCTCTCATCATGATCCAGCAGACTGAAATCACTTGTCCAAAGGTGAGCAAACAAAGAAATTCCCTGGAAGAGAGATGGTTTGGTCTTTTCTTTAGTAACTTATCGTCTTTTGAGGACATTTTTTAGTTCAAATATGGTAAACACTGAAAGTAAAGTAAAAGTAAAGAGAGCATTTTAGAGTATAAGAGAATGGGGAAACTTTAAATATGTAATGCTCTTTAAATGTATTTTTTACAGACTTAATGGTCCCTTTGTTAATTTAAGTATGTAACCATGCTTGAAAAATTAGAACTCTTGGGGTGTTAAAACCGTAAAATGAACTATTTTTTTGCCTTTCACTGTCCTTTTAAAATGTATTCAGTGGGATAACTTTTTCCTCTGATAATACAGGATGCGAACTTAGGCAGTCCATGACTTTTTTGATCTATCCTTCTAAGGTAATTTTTAAAAAGCCTGCAGTCACTTTGTATCGTACATACCATCTTAGTTTAGAAATGAGTACATCCACATTCTTTTTGGAATGTCATTGCCCTCCTAGGCGATCTTTTTGGGTGGAGTTCCAAATGGCTCCAAGACAGCTTTCTTTTCCACTTGACTCACATCTGCTCCACAGAAACACTCTTGTACATTTTGCCCTTCTGGATAGGAATATAATAGGATGTCAGTGCTAGTACCTCAGCTAATAGCTAATGTCTCAGTGCACAGCAGCCCCTGATCATATTGGACACTCCAAGTGGACCCTCTGAACCCCTATTCTGTAAACTTGGAGTGAGGGGGAAAGACTCACAACCCAGCTTGCCCCAAAGAGATCCTCTTCACATATCCTCCACAATCCACACCCACCTTGTGGGTGACTCCATAATAGTTTTGAGACACCTGTTTTAAAATTCTCTGATGAGCCCAGCATGGTGGTTCATTCCTATAATCCCAGTACTCCCGGAGGCTGAGGTGGGAGGATCACTTGAGCCCAGGAGTTCAAGGCTAGCCTGGGCAACATAGGGGGAGGCCCCATCACTACAAAGAATTAAAAAGGAATTAGCTGGGCATGGTGGCATGCACCTGTAGTCCCAGCTATTTGGGAGCTGAGGTGGGAGAATCACTTAAGCCCAGGAGGCCAAGGCTGCAGTGAGCTGTGGTTGTGCCACTGCACTCCAGCCTGGGTGACAGAGCAAGACCCTGTCTCAAAAAATAAAATAAAATTATCTCATGATAATCTCTCAGTCCTCAGGTTGTTAGTGTTTGATATCTCATGTATCTTGTCATTTCAGCCAAAACTTCTCATTTTACTAAGAAACAGAAAATGCATGTATCTTATTTTTAATACATGTACTAAAATTAGCATGCTTGATATACTAAATAGACATGTGTAGCTTACACAACAATTTCAGATCTTCTAATTCTTAAAGCTAGGGACTTTAGTATCCATGTATTAATTAATCCTGCTCATATAATGGGAAGTAGTCAAAAAATTGACAACAGAAAAAACTGTTGGCATTGTGTCTTATGCCTCATCGAGCAAATAATAGCACACCACCCTCATTTTCAGCAAAGTAGATTTGAGGAGGTAGAGAAAAGAAAAATTTCCAGAACTCATTGATTATTCTAATTTTATGGAGCTTTGTTTAAAAAATTTCAAGTTCTAAACAGTTGCTGTCATCTTTGCTTCATTTATTTAGTGCTTCTATTTCTGTCTCAAAATCATTTTCAGGACTTTCAAAAATTGTATTATTACAAAGATAGAATCTGACTTCTCATCCTGTTTTTATAACGTATTACTTAATATACTACATTTTCTAGAACATAAACATCTTTCCAAACACCACATTTCTTTTTGTTTTTAAATATAGCAGCTATCATATGAGTAGCTTTTACATATTTTATTTCTGCTTTTGATCTTCAACTGAGCTTTTGGAGGTTATCCAACTGAGTAGTGTCATTAAAGAAACAAATTTTGGTCATGGAATGCACCTCCTCTAACAGTAATACATAGACATTCACTTTGACCCCACATGTTGCTTTCATGTTACTTGTATTGTCAGCAAGACAAATGTTCTGTCTTCACATCCTCTGCTGTAGGATTTCATTGATTTTACAATTATAATCTCTGTTCCAAAAATGGCAGAGTCCTTTAGGAGCTGGATAATCATTCCAGGAACTGTTGTTGAACCAAGTCTTACCTGGTGCAGATACATGGGGCACACTCCCATCTTCAGGTTGTATCGGAATCTTAGACACTGATTAAAATGTCAAAGTGAAGTCACAGCTAGTAGCCTTTGCCATTAATATAAACTGGGTAGATAAATGTAAGTGTATATACCACTGACTAAAAAAGCAAAATTGACATGTGAAACTCAAAAATTCTTTCAGGAAACACTACTCTTTAGAGCGAAGTTGTTACTCAGCTTAAGAATTCTTAAAGTTAATTTCATTGTTTTCTGTTATTAAGCAAGTGATAAAGAATTTCATAGACTACAGTTTATATCATCTTTCCTTTATCTGATAATTGCCAACAAGACAAAATTGACATTTTGGGGATGGTATACAGCATGTTGCCAAAAAGAAAAATCTGTTGAGAAACTCTGAAGGGGAGTAGATTCTCAAGGCTACAGAGTCTTAATTGCAAGATTGCAAAACCAGTCCATGAAATAAAGTGGAAATGGCTCAAAAATAAAGATCAAATGTGAATTTCATCAAGAGTTATAAACCCCTCTCAAAGGAATTCAAAAGAGAAATTTCTCAGATATTTTGTGAAATTCACAATGGAAATTTCCAAAGGAAATGTCTTATGTAACCATTAATATATGTCACATCCCTAACACTTAGCTCCACACGTTGCCCTCTTAGTTGAAGTATCTCCAGTACATCTTTGCTTTGCTTCTCTCAGTTTCTCGCTAGCTCATGCTCACAAACATAAACCCAGGAACATGCACACATCCCTGGATCAAAGGTTGACATTTAACAAGGGTAATGTTCTTTTTTAGGTCCTTGGAGCTATTTTGCTCTAAAAACCCAACTCTCCTCTTTATTAAATTATCTATCTTTTGTTTTTCTTGTTAAATGAAATCCACCATTAAGATGGGCACAGTGGCTGAGGCAGGAGACTCGCTTGAGCCTGGGAGTTCAAGGCCAGCCTGAACAACATCCCAAGACCCTATCTCTAAAAAACAAACAAAAAAAAATCACCATTAACAGTTACTTGAACATGTACATATTAAGTATCATATATAAACTCACATCAAAATATTACACTTTAAATATAGAATCTGGTGTTCCTATTACCAATATTACTTGGCCTAAGGCCTGGTACAGGAAAGCTTCTCGTATCATTGACAAGTACCCTCTTTGGAAGTAGAATTAAGCTCCTGCAGTTCTAAAATAAATCACTGTATATATGATTTTATAGCATAACACATTTGTAAGTAGTAGTCTATTACCACACTGTCATTTTAAGATAGGGACTTGGACTCTTACAGTGTTAGTGGTAATAAAAAAGAAAAAGGCTACAGAAACTACTATAAGCAAATTAATGCCGATAAAATTGAGGAGGGAGCTGAAAACTCATTTGGGATCCTGATAATGGGGAAGTCATGATAGCATCAACAAGAATATTTTGAAGGAAGAATACAGATAATATTCATTTCAGGCATATTGAGTTTGACATGACAGCATGTCATTGGAAACAACATGGGAGCATAGGAAAAAAATTAGATGCTAAATACGGAGATTTGGGAACTAGCCATAAAAAAAATTATATAGGCCAGGCACAGTGGCTCACGCCTATAATCATAGCACTTTGGGAGGCCAAGGCGGGTGGATCACGCGGTCAGGAGTTCAAGACCAGCATGGACAACATAGTGAAACCCCGTCTCTACTAAAAATACAAAAAAAATTAGCTGAGTGTGGTGGCGGGCGCCTGTAGTTCCAGCTACTTGGGAGGCTGAGGCAGGAGAATCACTTGAACCTGGGAGGCGGAGGTTGCAGTGAGCCGAGATCACACCACTGCACTCCAGCTTGGGCGACACAGTGAGGCTGTCTCAAGGAGGGGGAAAAAAAAAAAAGTATATATATCTAAATAGATATATACAGATATATATACACATATATAGACATATATAGAGAGAGACATATATAGACATATATATATGTGTGTATGTGTGTTTATAGCCCTTTATCTACCATTACAGAATCCAGAAAGCTCTGAAAACTCAGAGGTTTGTTTGTTTTTAAAGACTCATTTGGATGTAATTATTAATTCATTATCATTTATCCTACTTAGTATAAATATTCATATATTGTGCTACTTCAGAAATAATTTATTTGATTATGGGATATCATAATATATAGAGCAGTACTACACTGGGAGTATTGTATAATATATGGATATGTATCATGTTAGCCTTCTAAATTCTGAATTCCAAAATACATCTCACCTCAAGGATTTCATGGAAGGAATTACAGACATATATTTGAAGTCATAAGCACAAATATAATTTCACAGACAGAAAAAACACCTCCAAAACTGATCCTTGATGTACAGCTACATTTCCATAACCAGGAAGATAGAAAAATAGAAAGGAGGAGTCACACTCAGATGATAAGTACCAACAGAAACAACTCTAAGGAACTTTATTGCTTTCTCCCTGATATCTAAGAGTGGGCTTTTTTCCAGCAGTATAGGGCATACAAGTAAAAACATGATGAATGTTAAAAATGCAGCTTTTTGAGAAGGTAGATTTTAAATACTCCTACATAGTACAATGCATGGATCACAGTGTTGCATAAAATTTTAATTGTCTTTTTTTGTGAGATTGTTGTGATATAAAATGGAAAGCTAATATGATTTTTCTCCTGGAAATTCTACTTTTTGTTTTTTTTGGTGGGGGGAGACCATACTATTCATAACAATGAAATTGAGTTAGAAAATCTTAATCCTCACCCTGATTACCATTAATTGCTTGTGATAGCAAGCAAACCAATTGTTTTGCTTGTCTTTTTAGTCTTCATATCTGTAACTAGATGTGAATAGAGGGAGTAGACCAGATGGTCTCAAAGCTGACTTCGAAATTTAATGTATGTCCTAATCTACTAAAATAATTCTTTACCAAGAATTACAATAATGAAAATTAAGTTACTGATACATAAGAAATAAAATGTGAGAAAAAAATTTAAAATGATAAAAACTAGCTTTTTAAAGCATTCTATTTAGATAAGCCGATTGTATAGTTGGACTGATTTTTTTATCCATTTGTCAGTTTTACTGAATGCTTTTCTATTGTTTTGGGTACAATTTTAAATTTAAATTTTCCCTATAATGTACATTCAGTGCTTTGTTCTATGTTTCTTTTTATAATTTTGTGAAATATTTCTTAAGCCTTTAGCACATAAAATTTCCATACTGTATAAGGTAATGTAAGTGTTCATCTAAAATAAGTTCAGAATCAAAGGAACTTGACTGGTCGAACCAGAATAAAAGCATCAAACATGAGATTTTTTTTTTTTTTTTTTTTTTGAGATGGAGTTTTGCTCTTGTTGCCCAGGCTGGAGTGCAGTGGCACGATCTCGGTTCACTGCAACCTTTGCCTCCCGGGTTCAAGCGATTCTCCTGCCTCAGCCTCCTGAGTAGCTGGGATTATAGGCGCCTGCCACCATGCCCAGCTCATTTTTTGTATTTTTAGTAGAGATGGGGCTTCGCCATATTGGGCAGGCTGGTCTCAAACTCCTGACCTCAGGTGATTCACCTGCCTCGGCCTCCCCCAAAGTGCTGGGATTACAGTCATGACCCACCTCACCCGGCCACATGAGAATTTTTTTAAGTAGAGGGGAATTTAGTGATGATTTAATCATGCTAGGTTTTATAGTTAAAGAAATCCTGAGAAGTAAGTGACTTAAGTGGTTGTGTGCTGGGTAGTGGCAGAGTTAGTTCATTGTTTCCCCACTATATTCTGTTGCTGCCTGTGAATAAAAAATGAGAACCATGTTCAAGGAATATTATTTTGTTAGTAGCATTTAGATTGCAGAGATAATAGGAGGGATTGGTAGGATTCTTCCCCCATATGGTGAAACAGTCACGCTTATTGAACTATGAAATGCCCTTTATACATTACACGACGTATATGTTACCTCATATAATCCTATAATAGCCGTGTAAGGTAGGTGCTAACATCCCTGTAGAGATGAAGATACTGAGGTTCATAACAGGTAGTAACTTACCCAAACAGCTTATAAGAACAGCTTATAAGCCAGGGTTGTGTGATTCTATTATTCTGCCACTGTATCACATTGTGGCCTCCCAGACCAAGACAAATGAAAAGGGGGAAAAGATTCTGAAAGAATATGTAATGCAGATAAAGTCATTATATTAGGAAACTCAAATTTGATATTTTCTGCTTTTGGCAGATTTGGGGAGCTCCATGATTATGTGCTTCTTGAACAAGCCGACTTCTTCCTGGGTGCCTACCATTTGAAAAGCACTGTTGGGAAAACAGAGAAGTGTAAGACATAGAAGAAGCATAAAATAGTTTACTTATTGTCACCCAAACAGATTTAAAGGAATATTAATTATTCATACAGAATATATTTTATAAATATATGTTCTAATCATAAAAATAATACATATTAATTTTAGAAAATGCAGAAAGGATAAAGAATTACCAGTAATCCCACCTTAAGTGAGTCAGCACATTTTCCATTCCGATACGCTCCTTTTGGTACGAGTACACATTCTGACAAGTCCTCAGAAAATTAATGTGAGTAGATAATGGAAATCTCTACTTTACGTGAATATACTTAATGCAAAAGATACCTCACACAGCTTTGGTGAAGGGTAATTTACTTTAAGGTGGAACTGAAGGACCATGCTTTTTAGGAAACCCGCAAGGTTGGTGGTAAACAGAATAGCTATAATTCAAAATGCAATGAAAGCCTTAGTGTTTGCTTGGACTTTTTAGGCCTGCTGACTAACAGTGGTAATGTATGAAATCGCATTCAACATTCCTTTGACCTTGAAACATCCACTGTGGAATGAGGATTCAAGACAGAGCTGGTGCTCCCACACTAAAAAGTCATAACACCCGTGATTGCAACCACGGAACTGCTCTGCCTTCAAGTCTGGTCCATATCCCTCTCTTGAGCATTACGAAACTCAGAACTAACTCATTATCATTGGAGCAATATTATTCCCTGTTCTAAAATGGTACCACAAATGAGTAGACTTAGACTATAATTCTTTCTCTTGCTCCTTCAGGTGAATCAGTTCAGACAGCTGTATTCCAAAGTCATCAATGATAAGCATGATGATGTCATGGCCAAGTTTGGCGCTATTCTGGCCCAGGGCATACTGGATGCAGGTAAATGTTTTTAAGTCTTCGAGATTTATTTATTTAAACTAAATCTAATAAAATAACTATCTGCTCTAACTATATGACATAATGGAAATTGAGTCTGAGGCAAATTATTCCTGGAGAAAATTTGGAGCCTGCAGTTCATAGAGATCATGTACATTTAAGAGTACAGGCCGGGCGCAATGGTTCATGCCTATAATCCCAGCACTTTGGGAGGCCGAGGTGGGTGGATCACCTGAGGTTGGGAGTTCGAGACCAGCCTGACCAACATGGAGAAACCCCCATCTCTACTAAAAATATAAAATTAGCTGGGCGTGGTGGCACATACCTGTAATCCTAGCTACTTGGGAGGCTGAGGCAGGAGTATCACTTGAACCCAGGAAGTGGAGGTTGCAGTGAGTCCAGATCGCGCCATTGCACTCCAGCCAGGGCAACAAGAGCAAAACTCAGTCTCCAAAAACAAAAAAACAAAAAAAAAGTACAGGCTGTTGGCCAGGCACGGTGGCTCACGTCTGTAATCCCAGCACTTTGGGAGGCCAAGGCAGGTGGATCACCTGAGGTCAGGAGTTCAAGACCAGCCTGGCCAACAAGGTGAAACCCTGTCTCTACTAAAAATACAAAAAAATTAGCCAGGAGTGGTGGCATGCACCTGTAATCCCAGCTACTCAGGAGGCTGAGGCAGGAGAATCACTTGAACCTGAGAGGCTGAGGTTGCAGTGAACCGAGATTGCTCCACTCCATTCCAGTCTGGGTGACAGGGACAGTGGTGACAGTGCCTGTCACTTAGTAAAGTGACTGTTGGTTGGTTTTTTGTTATTTTTCTTTTAAGACAGAGTCTCACTCTGTCACCCAAGCCGGAGTGCAGTGGCACGAGCATGGCTTGCTGCAGCCTTAACCTCCTGGGCTCAGGCAATCCTCTTGCCTCAGCCTCCCAAGTAGCTGAGACTACAAGCATATGTCACCACACCCAACTAATTGTTTAAACTTCTTGTAGAGATAGGATCTCACTATGTTGCTCAGGCTTGTCTTGAACTCCTGGACTCGTGCAGTGTTCCCACCTCGACCTTCCAAAGTGCTGGGATTATAGCTGTGAACCACTGTGCCCAGCCAATTTATTTTTCCTTTAATTTTCTTAGTATTATATGAATTTTAAACAAGTTGACATTGAATCATTTTTGAGGAAAACATTTTAAATAAATTCTAGCAGCCAGATCACTTATAAAATAAGGTAAGTTGAATATTTACCTAATAAATGCATACAGAGCACACTGTGCCATCTGGCTCCAGAATTCTCACCATCCACCATAATACCATAGTGTGTTTCAAAAGATAGAGTGGTGTGCTTTATTTCCTTAGACTTGGAGTTCATTTGACATATGCCTTAACGTTATTATTGGTGACCTCTCAATAGGATAAGAGGAGAAGAGCAGATACATACTTCATTGTTCAACTATGTGATTCTTTTTCTTGATGTACCCTATCCATGTGAATATAATCCTTTTTATTTTTGCTAATTTGAAAGGTGAGGAATAACATCTCAAGGTTTTTATAGCAGTTCTAGTATTAAGGGAGCATTTTTTTTCACATTTATTAGCCATTGGATTCTAAGAAAAACAGTTAGCCTTATTTGTTGCAGTCATTGTTTCCTCAGTCAACTAGGAATGTGTGTATATTTGTAGTGAAGGAGATGAGGAAAAGAAGCTGCTATTAATTTGATAACTCATAATTTTTTGTTTTTAATCTTTTTGGGTTTTCTACTTGCTGAGAGTGTTTTAATCATACCACAGTTTTCAGAGTCCTTTTATAATTTTAGATAATCTCCCTCATATGGCCTCTTTCTTTAAAAAAAATCCATATCTCCTTTCTAATTTGATTAATCCTTTTTTCTTTATTAGGTTTGCCAGTAATTTCTCTATTTATGTACTTTGTTCTTTTTTTGTAAATTCTTTATTTTTGATCTTTATTATTTGCTGTTTTATAACTTTGGTGTTCTTTTCTAAATTTTTGAGGCAAATGTTCCTCTCTTTTAACCTATTTGTCTAATGGAGTTTTTTGTTTGGTTGGTTTTTATTTTCCAAGAAGTTGAGAGTTTTCTGGTTAAAATTTTAATATTGAGGCATAGTTTACTTTTCTCTTTCTTTTTAATTTAAAAAATATTTCCTTGCAGCTGTTTATAGATAAAAAAAATTCTATAAATATTTTAGGTAAAGTAAACCATTTCAATTCTAAATGGTATTGATTCCCTCCCATTTACAAGCTACATATGTAGGTTTCCATAGTTTCTCCCTTCTCACTCTTCACTACCTTCCAATATTTTTATATTATGTTTATGTTGTCAACAGTTTGTGATATTTACATTGTCTTCAGAAATCATAATTCTTACAATTGTATGGTCTTAGTTTCATATTTAAATGGATTCAGTGCCCATTTCTTTTATTGCAGCTTTTTCATCCTTAGGTTATCTGTACTAAGTCTAGACACTTAATTGGCTGGATTTTATCAGTAATTAAGTTTTTTTAATTGGGCTTTTAAAATTTTTTAGATTTACAGAAAAAATTGAGGAAGAAATGCAGAGTTTCCATATGTCCCCTTTGCCCCTCCAATTTCCCCTGTTATTGGCATCTTGTGTTAGTGTGGTATATTTGCTTACAATCAATGAGCCAATATTGACACATTATTATTAACTAAACTCCCTAGTTTACATTAGAGTTCACCCTTTATGTTGTACATTTTATGGGTTTTGACAGATCTTTAATGACATGTGTCTACCATAACAGTATGATACAAAATAGTTTCACTACCCTAAAAATTCCCTGTGCTTAACCTATTTATCCCTCCTTGCCCTCCCCACAAGTCCCTGACCTTTTTACTGTCTCCATAGTTTTATTTTGTTTTAATAGATAAAGTTTCGAATTTATTGAAAGTTTTTTTATAATATCCTCTTACTTTTTCAATGTCTGTGGAATCTGTAGTGATATCCCCTTTTTCATTCTTTTTCTTTTTAAAAAACTTATTTTTATTTATTTTATTAAGGTATGGTTGACAAATAGAAATTGTACATACAGTGTACATGGTGATATATATACATGATATATATACATGAGATATATATATATAGTAAAATAGTTAAATCAAGCTAATTAACATATCTGTCACCTTACATACTTATCATGTTTTGTTATGAGAAAATTTAAGATCTCCTTAAGCAATTTTCAGATATACAGTACATTATTATTAGCTGTAGTCATCATGCTGTACTATAGATCTCCTGAACTTACTAATTATCCTAATTGAACTGTCTCCACAGTTTTAGTTTTGCCTTTTCCAGATTTTCATATAGTTTGAATAATACATTATGTAGCCTTTTCAGATTACTTCTTTTGGTGGTGAGTATTTAAAACAACATTTAGGGATAACATTTTACTGCTCTGTAATCTTTTTTTTCTCTTTTAGCTGCCACTTTTTAAAGTGTATGATTTTAGACTACACCCCTTCACTTGTTCACCACTACCACAGTTTTTTGCTGGTTTTTACTATATTAGGGTTACTTGTTAAGAATTGGGGGAGACTGCTCTGGGCACACTACCTGTAGGGTAGCCCTGCTCTGCAAGGAGCAATACAAAAAAAGAAAAATAAATTTTTAATTAAAAATATAAAATTATATATTAAGAAAAAAGAATTAAGGGAGGATAATTCTATGTTTCGCCTCTTCTCTGCCAGATTTACTACAAGTCATCTCACTGTGTTCTCTTCCTTCCTCTTTCAGCCTCTGTTTGTCTTTTCTTTTTCTTTTTCTTTTTTTTTTTTATATCTTCTTTTTTTGTTTGGGGCTTTTTTACTTTATCTGTTTGTCTCGTGGACCAATCAAGTTTTGGTGCTTCTTTCTGTTTCTCTTTATTTATAACAATTTTTGCTTTAGACATTTATTACATAAAAGTTCTTTTTTTGCGGGCGGGGGGGGGCCAACTCTGTCACCCAGCCTGGAGTGCAGTGGCATGATCTCGGCTCACTGCAACCTCCACCTCCCGGGTTCAAGCAATTCTCCTGCCTCAGTCCCTCCTGTAGCTGGGACTACAGGTGCACACCGCCACGCCCGGCAATTTTTTTTGTATTTTAGTGGAGACTGGGTTTCACCGTGTTGCCTAGGCTGGTCGCGAACTCCTGATCTCAGGCAATCCACCCACCTCAGCCTCCCAAAGTGCTGGGATTACAGGTGTGAGCCACCATACCTGGCCCTACATAAAAGTTCTATACTGTAGTGTTCACTGTTATGAGCATAGAATTAATCTCATGTCCTTTTTCACTTTTTAATATCCTATCCTCATAGAACACTGTGCTGCAACTGCGTTAGAAAAATTTGCAGTCTTGATCTTCTCTCAGTAAAATTAGTGGTAGTAGGCCTGGCTTAGTGGCTCACACCTGTAATCCCAGCATTTTGGGAGGCCGAGGTGGGTGGATCATTTGAGGTCAGGAGTTTGAGACCAGCCTGACCAACATGGTGAGACCCTGTCTCTACTAAAAATACAAAAATTAGCTGAGCATGGTGGTGCATGCCTGTATTCCCAGGTATTCAGGAGGCTGAGGCACGAGAATTGCTTGAGCCTGGAGGTGAAGGTTGCAGTGAGCTGAGATTGTGCCACCGCACTGCAGCCTGGACGACAGAATGAGACTCCATCTCAAAAAAAGAAAAAAGAAAATTAGTGGTAGTAGAGAAAAATCTAGAGAGGGCAACTTCAAGGGAAGGAATGAAGTTGAAGTTTATGAGAACTCACTCAGTGATTCGGTCTCTTCTGGGAGAAAAGCCGAAGATAAAGAAGTTGATTGAAGTTTGTTAAACTGCAAATTATCAATATGATAAACTCTACCTTATTTATTAAATCTCAGAATGTTAGAACAAAAGGCTAATTTAGCTTCTAAGTCCGAAGAAGATAGATTTCATTGAACTAAAAGGAAATTCAGCTTCAAAGTTAGATCAAATAGCACGTTAGCTAGGCATCGTTTTCCTCTCTTCTGCCCTCCCCAGCCTCCATCCCAGGTTAGTTACTATGTCTTAGTGAAATGTTCCCACTAGCACCCAGGTTTATAGCTATCATAATACTTTCATATCTTATTTTAATTATCGAATTATCTGTCTTCTTTGTGAGACTGGAGTCTCCTTAGGATCTTTTCCAGTATGTTATTCACAATCCTCAACATAGAGTTAGCATTCAGTGAATGGGGGTTAGCGTAGGGAAGAGTACAAGTAGACAATAAATGTATATAATTCATTCCTATTGGAAAAACAAGATTAAAGTATACCTGGCCTTTTTTTCAGATGAAAAATTTAAATACCTTTAGTGGAGTATTAAGAAAATCTAGATTATTTGGTTGAACAGTAGAAACCTGATTCTTATAAAAATTAAAATGCTGCTTGGTTTAGTCAAGTCAAGTCAGTGTTTGGTTCTTGACTCCAAGCAAAATGTGAAGATGCCTATAAAACACTGAGATCAAGAGAAGAGAAATGTAAGCAACAGGAATCCGCATTGGAATTCCAATTAAGACCCTGATTAGGCACAGACAAGCCCCATTTTTATAGGATATATTATTTAAATGAAGATTCTTGCATTTCAAAGTTCTGTGATCCAGCACTAACTCTGTTACCATCTAGCGCATGGGCCAAATCTGATAATGGTGTGTTTTGTTTTGCCTGCCTAACAAAATTTGCAAGATTTTGGACAAAATCCATAGTCTACTTTTAAAAACAAAATGACCTAGTGACCCTGGACCTACACTGTAGTAAGATATTCCCTTTAAATAGAACATGTGTTTTCCAGTTTGCTTCAGTTTTAAAAACAAAATGACCTAGTAATCCTGGACCTACACCCCCAGTAACAAGCTACCTTTAAATAGGACATGTACTTTACAGTTTGCTTCAGTCCCCAGTGCTCCCAGCCCACTTATTCCTTATTTGTTTACTTGACTTGTTCCTAAAGGCATTTGGGTTTGTAATCCCTCATAGCCTCCTAGAATCTCAGCCTTACAAGGGCTCACCAGCTCTCCCCAACTGATGGCTTGGATCTTAGCTCTAGTTCACTGGCTTTCAAACTTTATCTGCACTCTGTAGAGGAATAGTCTAGGGCAGCAGTCCACAACCTTTTTGACACCAGGGACAGGTTTCATGGAAGACAATGTTTTTTTCTACGACGGGGGTGGGGTGGTTTCAGGATGAAACTTTTCCACCTCAGTTCAGTAGGCATTAGATTCTCATAAGGAACGTACAGCCTAGATCCCTCGCATGTGCGGTTCACAATAAGGTTCACATTCCTATGAGAATCTAATGCCACTGCTGATTTGACAGGAGGCAGAGCTCAGGTGGTAATGCTCAGTTGCCCTCCGCTCACCTCCTGCTCTGCAGCCTGGTTCCTAACAGGCCATGGACAGGTCTGCAGCCCCAGGATTTGGGGACCCCTGGTTCCAGGCCATATATTCTCCCAGCAGTCCAAACTTCTGATTAAACAGAAGCAGCTCTGATTTCATTCCTTTACATATTGTGTTTCCTTAGAAAAATTTCAGTTGAATCAAGGGTTAGAGGTTAAGTTTTCTTTTGTAAGTGGTAGTGTTCTCGTTCAAGTGTTCAAATTCAACCCCTCATTTTGCTAATGGGAGAAAAGGAATTAGAAATAAAGTGTTTTGTCCATGGTTACAGGGCTAGTTAATGTCAGAGCTCCTCCCACCAATTTAAGTGGCTTAATAATTCGTCGGGTAATGCTCAATGCTTTCATAGATTTTTATATAGCTGCATATAAATCTTCATAATTTGTAAGGGATATTTCTCAAAATTCTAATAATGTTTATGCTGCTTAGCACCTAAAAGACCAAGAGTCAGAACATATTCTTTACTGTTTTATATAAATTTTTATAAATGTGTAAGTATATTATAAATATGTATTTGCATATGATTGAAGCAGAAAGAGTAAAACTAAGCAAACTATCTATGCTTGCCTCTGCTATGCTGTGCAAAAAGTATATACTAAAACTTTGCTTTTTATTAACACATGAAAAGCCAATATATAATGCAGATTAATACTTAATTTAGCATCACAGTTTTCATACCCTTCAGGCCTAGTTTTTGAAAAACGCCTGCCTATAGAGAAAGTAAGTCTAGATGTGTGCTAAATCCAGTTAAAAGTACACTTCCAATTTTGGAGAGCCTGGATAACTCACTAATTCCAAGGACTGCATATTAGACTGCACATATGAATTGTGCTTTTAAAATCATCACCAGATGTTTCCCTACTGCAGCACTTACAGATCTTTGTTATTGCCTGGGTGTAGTGCCTCACATGCTTGTAATCCCAAGACTTGGGAGGCTGAGTCAGGAGGATCATATGAGGCTAGGAGTTTGAGACTAGCCTGGGCAACATAGTGAGACCCTCGTCTCTACAAAAAATTTAAAAATCAGCCAGGTGTGGCGGCGCGCACATGTAGTCCTAGCTACTCGGGAGGCTAAAAGAGGAGGATCCCCTAAGGCCAGGAGGTCGAGGCTGCAGTGAGCCATGATCGTGCTGCTGCACTTGGTTGCAGTGTTTCACTCTGTCACCCAAGCTTGGGTAACGGTGACACCCTATCTCTTTAAACAAAAAAAAAAAGAAAGAAAGAAAGATATCGTTATTATTGTCCTACTATAATAATAGGACAATACTATTATTGTTCATGGTTTCTCTCTTTTTCTACAGGTGGTCATAATGTCACAATCTCCTTACAGTCCAGGACTGGGCATACTCATATGCCTTCTGTGGTTGGCGTCCTTGTATTTACCCAGTTTTGGTTCTGGTTTCCTCTTTCACACTTCCTGTCATTGGCTTATACCCCTACCTGTGTCATTGGCCTTAACAAGGACTTAAAGGTATGTCTGTGAGACCTCAGCTTTGTAGTATTTCCTGTTCACCGTATCTTATTCATATTTACCACCCACTTGCAAGGATTTCCATTAAATTTTAAAGATGAGTTAACATCTTATAATAACATTTTCCCTTCAAGTTGAATCGTCACCTTTTTGAATGGAGTGTGTCATTGAAAGTTTTGAAAATCATATCTCCTTACTAGCTGTGTAACTTCAAGTAATTAGTTGAGAAAGAATGGTGAGAGAGGGGGCTAAATATAAACATATGAAGAGGCTTTATATACCACTCTGATGAATTTTATTTAATACTAAAGCCTGGGAACTGTCGAAGGATTTCAAATGATAAATGAACATGAGATTTCCATTTAGAAAGATCTTTCTGGTATCAGTGGAAACTCATTACAATGCTATTGCAGTAATCTGGGCAAGGAAGAATGCAAACCTAAACTAAATCTTCCAGAGTTATCTGATACTCGAGTGGTTGATGGAAGAAAGAATTATTACTAAAGGGAAAAAGCAAAATAGGAGGATGACCCTTTGGTAGAAGCAGGAAACAAGACCAACTGTGAGGAGCTAGGGAATCTGATGGAATGTAACTGCTGACTTAAGTCAGAAATTTAAGGCACTGCGTGCCCTGTCATCACATTTGTGGTCATATTTTTTTAATGGAGTTTGTGTTTAGGTCTTTCTTAGTCCTGTGACTTGATGATTCATCTTCTTGTTCTTTAAAAGTCGAAAGGCTTTTTGACCTTTAAATAACTCTTACATCTGGTCATCACTGTTAAAATGTTCTACTACATTTTCAGAGTGGAAAAGTTTTAGGCTTAAAACTGACTGGTAAAAATAGAATATTTCTTTGTATTGATTTTTTCAGTATAGCTGTACAGCCAGTTATCCTTCGTTAAGTGTTTCGGTACTAAAACTGCTCACATTTGTAAATATTGAGCAGCTTTATTGTCAGAACAAGAATCCCTTGGTTTCCCAATCCCCAACTTTTAACATTGTAATTAAACATCCTGTATAACCTGTTTTATTCTCTGCCAAACAATTTTATGACTGCTGTTTTTACTCTTTGTAATGAAAATGGGATGGAGAAGATAAGGTTCTTTGTCCTTATGGTGGTATTTATTATCATCCTCCATCAATGCAGATTGGGTAAATAGAGAAAAATTCAGGCCGGGTGTGGTTGTGCACATCTGTAGTCCCAGCTGCTTGGGAGGCTGAGGCAGGAGAATCGCTTGAACCCAGGAGTCAGAGGTTGCAGTGAGCTGAGATTGCACCACTGCACTCCAGTCTGAGCAACAGAGTGAAACTCTGTCTCAAAAAAAAAAAAAAAGAAAGAAAGAAAGAAAGGAGGCCGAGGCAGGTGGATCACGAGGTCAGGAGATTGAGACCATCCTGGCTAACACAGTGAAACCCCGTCTCTACTAAAAATACAAAAAAAATTAGCCGGGCATGGTGGCGGGCACCTGTAGTCCCAGCTACTCGGGAGGCTGAGGCAGGAGAATGGCGTGAACCCGGGAGGCAGAGCTTGCAGTGAGCTGAGTTTGCGCCACTGCACTCCAGAGCCTGGGCGACAGAGCGAAACTCCATCTCAAAAAAAAAAAAAAAAAAAAGAAAGAACGAAAGAAAGGAAAAATTCAGACCAAAGAACTTTAAAACTGGTCACTAGGTAATGTGAAGCTGACTTTCTATTAGGCTCATGTTACACTCTTACAAGGCATGATTATATATGGTGTGGAAATTGTATTCAGGCTAGTGTAAGTTACTAGTCTGGTACAAAGAAGGGAAATGGCAGTTTGTATGCAGGATAGACCATCAAATGCTTTACAAAGGAGAGAACAGTTGATCTGATGCTCACACCATGAATAGGACTTACCCATTGAAGCAGGTTGGTTTGTTCATAAAGATAAAGGGATGCCCATTCAAAGGCACAGAGATTAAGAAAAGTATAGAGAACTGCAGGTAATTCTGTAAAGAACCTAAAAACTAAATCAGTAAAAGTAGACATGGCTTTCAGAGAGGAGTCATAACATAGTTGAACATATAGCCTGCATTAAAACTTTGGTCTCCTTTTGTATCCGTATGCTTGTGGAGAGCACAGAGTACTTAAAGCCAATGTTATTTTAATGGAATTTCTTCAGATGCCGAAAGTTCAGTATAAATCGAACTGTAAACCATCCACATTTGCATATCCTGCCCCTCTGGAAGTACCAAAAGAAAAAGAAAAGGAAAAGGTAGGTTCTTTGTTCCTTTTAGCAGCATTTGTACTTAAATATAGGAGCCACTGAGTATTTTACTTTTTCTTTAACTATGTTTTATGTTTTAAAAGTAACACTTCTTATGCTAACATTTGACATTACACAAGAATATGAAGTAAAAGTCCTTTTCGTCTCTTGGTCATCCAAGTCTCATGTCACAGGAGTCACAACTTCTGAATCCCTCTGAAGGTTTTCTCTGCACATGTCAGTACTTTTTATACCACGAATAAAATTATTCTCTACATACTTTTCTGCATCTTGTTTTCACATTAACTATATATTTTTTTATTTTTAAAACTTTCAATGTATACAGATCTCATTTTTTCCCAGAGCTGCAAAACAATGCCTTTACTATGTGTAGTACTGTTTGTTTTACCAGTGTTTTCTTTGATATTCATTTAAGATTATTTCTCATTTGTTAGCCCTACACAAGTGAGCCTGGAATTGAAAGTCTTTATACACATGTATTTGTGCACTGTGTGAGTATATCTGTAGGTTAGAATCCTGGATGTCAGGTTACTTGATCAAAAGTAATGCACATTATGTTCATAGTTATTAACTAATTTGCCTTTCAAAATGGACATAATCACTTTATACTCCTACCAACTGCGTATGAGGACACTCCTGTATTAAAGAATAATACATTAAAGAGTTGTACTTGCCCATAAAGTTTTACTCAGTAAAATTATACTTTTTTTGATACCTTATATATAGGAAAATGGCTCTTTCTCTCATGATAATTTTCATATTGGCCAGTTGTTGATTATTTGCTGTAAATTTTGTGTATAAGTAAGGATAATTAACCAAATTTGAGGGTAGCAGTTAAGGAATAGCCTTGACAGCATCTTGTTTCATCAGCCATGTTTCAGACCCTCCTTTGGGTCTGAAACAAAATCAGCTTTTACACCAGTATTGCCCAGCTTTTCACCTTTGTTTTCAGCAAGACCCATGAAGGAGAATAATATAGGCTAACCACTCACCCACTGTGTATTAGCATTGTAAGACATGTAGTCCAGAGAGGATATCTACAGCCAGCGCTGAAGGAAATTGTTCTATTTTCCATTGCTTTCCCGTAAAGCAAAAAGGCTATAGCACCCAAATCTCAATCTTGGAAGTACATGAGAGCAAATTCATATCCAAGGTAGGCTACAGATCAAAAAAAGGGAAGAGTTATATTGGACACAAGCCTCCAAGAACTAAAGATTCACTTGATGACAAGAGTAGTAAATTATTTCAGTAAATGTCCTGTTTAGTTTTCCCATTTATTCTTTGATTTTTAGATATATATATATATATGTGTAATACAGCTAGGAAATAGAATAGTGTTGTAGGACTGAGTTCTCTAGGGCTTGCATGTTTGTATGTCAGTAAGGGATTACAACAATTTACCCTGCTCATTTCCCCAGGTTTCTACTGCTGTATTATCTATAACTGCCAAGGCTAAAAAGAAGGAAAAAGAAAAGGAAAAAAAGGAGGAGGAGAAAATGGAAGTGGTAGGTATAACTTGGTGGTCATGTGGATTGAAGTATCTCTGTCTCTGTCATGGTCGAGATTCTTCCTTAGTCGAATATTATTCTACCTTGCTCTTGGCTTCCTTCAAATAATTATCCTGTTCCCAGCATGTGGAATCATCAAACTGTACTTGAAAGAGACTCTAGAAAATATATCCATTTGTGGGAAGAATAGAAGGGTAC
Organism: Pan paniscus; assembly: GCF_029289425.2. Lineage (NCBI taxonomy): Eukaryota > Metazoa > Chordata > Mammalia > Primates > Hominidae > Pan > Pan paniscus. The sequence goes on from NC_073262.2 coordinate 133,792,152, forward strand.
AAATCAGTAAAAAGTTCCTGGAGCAAATGACAACTAAAATAGGTTTTGAAGGGCAAAGTAGGTTTTTCACAGACAAGATGATGAGGTGGAGAAAGAAAAACCCTTTCAAGCAAAGGGATTATCATTTGTTTAGGTAGACCTTTTTCTGATCTCTGCTGGTAGAAAAACCTTTTTATCCTTTAAAACCAAGTCAAATACCATTCTCATTCCTAAGCAGAGTTACTTTTCCCTCCTCTGAGTCTGATAGCACTTTAGTTGTGCTTCCATTACTACCGACCACTACCTCTTGTACCTTATAGCTGCTCAATAAACTTCAGATGTTACTCAGTTCTGTGGAACAGAAATGAACTTCTATTGAACTTTTTTTAAATTTTATTTTATAGGATGAGGCAGAGAAAAAGGAGGAAAAGGAGAAGAAAAAAGAACCTGAGCCAAACTTCCAGTTATTGGATAACCCAGCCCGAGTTATGCCTGCCCAGCTTAAGGTCCTAACCATGCCGGAGACCTGTAGATACCAGCCTTTCAAACCAGTAAGTTACCAGTGACTCTTACTGTATATACCAGTGGGATATTAATCCATAGGACAATAGAATATTGATAGAGAATGATAAATCTCCAAAGCATTTGAGCAAGCTCACTAGTTCTAAGAAATTATTTAACAAAAGAGAGAATGTTCTTTTCCATTTCATATAGATTTGGGAGAATTTTTCTTTTCCCTGTGTAACCCTACAAACTCCCGTCTTCTACCACAGACATACGACGTAGGAGTTCCTAATACAGCAATTTGATTAGGAATATAGACTCTACAGCCAAGCATACAGGATTTGAATCTTGAGTATACTGCTCAGGCTAAGTGACCTTAGGCCAGGTACTAAATCTCTCTCTGCCTCAGTTTTCTTTATTATAAAACAGAGATTACCATCCCTGACTCAGAAATGAGGCACAGATTGAACAAGCACTGAGAACAAGACTTGGGACTGCTCAATAAGTATTGATTACTATGGTAATTACACCGTTGTCTTTTTTTTTTTCTATTTCATTACACCATTGTCATAAATGCATTGCATTTTAGTTAGAAAAGGATCTTCATGGAATTTAATTTATTCCAAGACAGAGTGCTTCATGTTAAAAACAAATGCTTATCAGAAATATGAGTGTGATACTGCCTTTATCTTCCAGGTTCTTGTAGATAACTAGAGCACCATCAGTAGACCCATCCAAGACATCCGGATGCTAGATCTGTCTAAAATGTCAGAGATTCGATTTCTAGATCCTTATCCTTATACAGGAGTAAACTTATTCTTATCAACCTGATGGTGGGTCAAAGGCAACTCCTACCTATAATTGTGAGTCGGGGTCTTACCTGACTAATTTATCAGCTAGAAGAGATAAACCCAAGGGATGCAAGATAGTGTATGTAGTGGTTTAGAGCTGGAATTTGGCATAACTGGGTTTTTATTTCTACTGTTAGCTGTGTGACTAAGACAAGTCATTTAATCTTTGTATTTCAGTTTCCTCATCTGTAAAATTGATATGGTAATGCTACCTACCTCCTGTTGATGTTGTGGAGATTAAATAGGTTGTTACATGTAAAGCACCTAAAACAATGGTAAATGCTAATCTGTAGCACTGCCTGATCTGTAGTAGTTGCTGTGTAGTGTTAAATGAATGGACAGAATCATCAATGGATACCTTTAATGCAGTCGCTGTCTGATCTGCAACCTGGTTCATCTCGGTGGCGGTTTTACAGAGAACGTATTCTAACTGTGTCTGTAAACTTATCTTACCAGTAGCATGGGAATCCAGAACAGATGTATTAGGACACAACTAGAGCATATTCTAAGCACGTGAAATAACTAGTGTTTTTGATAATTATGAACTAAGACAGTGAGGCACATGCTCAATGCCATTAGGCCATATGAGCACACTGTACACCACAGTAGAAAACTAAATGATTGCTAAGCCTTTGCTCAAATTAAGTCAGAGATAGCTATAACAGTTGGTCCACCTATGAATTAAAAGACTGCATATGTCTGTGCAAGGAAGAAATGAGGAATCCTGTTGAAAGTATAGCCCTACACACACACACACTCCTTCAAAGAGTGGGAGACTTTGTGTTCCAAAGTGTTTAAGGAAATTCCTGTCCAGTTGTTAGCTGACTACTAAGTTAAATGAGCATTGACTTTAGTGGACACACAAATCAGGGAATACAAACTTTATAGAATAGGAGAAAATATTTTCAAATCATTTATCTGATAAGACAGTTACATCTAGAACATACGAAGAGCTCCTCCAACTCAACAATAAAAAGACAACCTAATTTTAAAACAGGCAAATGATTTGAATAGACATTTCTCCAAAGAAGATGTACAGATGGGCAAATAAGCACATGAAAAGATGCTCAACATCATTACTCATTAGGAAATGGAAATCAAAACCATAACAGGTGCAGTGGTTCCCACTTACAGTCCCAGCTACATGGGAGGCCAAGGCAGGAGGATTGCTTGAGCCCAGTAGCTCGAGGCTGTAGTGCAATATGATTGTGCCTATGAACAGCCACTGGACACCAGCTTAGGCACATAGCAAGACCCCATCTCTTAATTTAAAAAGAAACACAAAACCATAAGAAGATACCACATTCTACCCACCAGGATGGCTGTAATCAAAAAGACCGCACAGACAAGAATATGCAGAAATTGGAACCCTCATAGAGTAATAGTGGGAAAGTAAAGTTACAGCCACAGTGGAAAAAAAGAGTTTGGCAGTTCCTCAAAAAGTTAAATGTAGTCTTATCATATGACTGGCAATTCCATTCCATACCTAAGAGAAGAGAAAACTGTGCCCACACAAAAGCTTATACACTAATGCTCATATCAGCATGATTCATAATAGCCATAAAACGGAAACAACTTAAATGTCTTATCAACTGATGAATGAATAATGTGAGATAATAATGGAATATTATTTGACCATAAAAAGGAAAGACTTACTGATGTATGCTACAGTGTGTGTGAACCTTGAAAACATTATTTTAAGTAAAAGAAGCCAGACGTTAAAGACTGCATATGGTATGGTTCCCTTTATGTGAAACATTCAGAAAAGGCAAATCTATAGAGACGAGTTAGATTGGTGGTTACCAAGGACAGGGGAAGGGGAGAATGGAGAGTGGCTGCTAATGGGCCCACAGTTTCTTTAGGTTGATGCAGATATTTTTGAATTAGATAGCAGAAGTAGTAATAGCTGCACAAGTTTGTGAATGTACTAAATTGTACGCTTTGAGAGAATGAATTTTATGTTAATATATCTCATTTTAAAAAAGAAAACACTGCCTCTGTGTATGTGCAGTGACTCACTCCCCTACCCTCAGTGGCAAGGTCATGGGACCCTTCCTCAGACACTGCATTTGAAAGAGGCAGCTGTAGTTTTGGAAACAACATTCCTACCCTGCTTCCTGTCCACCATGAGGCAAGAGGAAGTGTTTCATTGCCTATATCTACAGTTGTAATTAGCCTCCCCAGAGAACAGAAAATTGTGTATCTTATGCATAGAGGGTGTGAACTTTCCCACCAACGTGTAAAGCATTAACAAACCTAGACCATGTATAGCTATAAACAGCCCTTTCCATGTGTTGATTTGGATTATTAGTTTTGGGATTTTTTGTGTGTGTGTGTTACTGTTGTTTTTGTATGATGAGGCCTTCCTTTGATTAAGTTGGATTATTTCATTCCAGTTAAGCATGAAATAGCATAACCTGGATCCACATTTTCCAAAAAATAGAAAGTCCTCATGTGAACGTGGATATTTTCTTCTGCTTGGTAGGAGATTCATCTCCATTTGGTCCATTAGGTTCAAGTAAACTTTTAGGCTATGGAGGATTAGGACAGTGGCCCTACGCTCCATTCTGGGAGTATTGGCAGTAAGGGCAGGGTCCATTCATAAAATGGATCCTCTTCAAGGAAAGCAAACTTTTTAAGGGAAGGGGTTGTAGAAAAATGTATGATATGTGTGTGTCGGGAGAAGGGAAATAGTTTGGAGTTCACGAAGCACACCAGTTTTATAGCACAGCAGGGCAGAGTTCTGATGAGTAAAAATTGGATTAGGTTGAACTGCAGAGATGCTTATACATATGTCAATCATTTAACTAATGTACTTGTGCTTCTTTTCCTTCCCAGTAATGTGCTTTGGTAGAAATATGCTTTTTCCAGATGTGCCCTGCCACTGTTGACTGATTTAATTACATAGAGCAGCTTTCCATTTCCTTTGACACAGGCAAGCAAATAGAATAAGATTAGCACACCAGAGAGGGGTGAATAGTTTAGTGTTTGAATTTACCTTCTGTAATATGTTTGGGAGAGGGCTTAATAGAATTGCTGCTACAGTCTACTTCCCTTTTGTTTCCCATGTATTTTTTCATCAGCTTGCATCACGTGGATTTATAGATTAAAGTGAAAAACCCGGGATATCTGTGTTATTCTCTCCATCATTCTGAAATTGCTGGAGAAAAAATTGGCTTTTAATGTATACACGCTCGTGTTCAAAATGATTATCATCTCACAAATCATACAGTATGCATTAGACTGCTTCTCAAACTTCAGTGTGCATCAGATTGACTGGGATCTTGTTAGAATGCAGATTCTGCAGATCTAGGGTGGGGCCAGCTTTTCTGCATTTTTAACAAGCTCCAGATGATAATGATGCTTCTGGCCCAGGACCACATCTTGAGTAGGAAGGAATTAGGATACTATATTTGGACAGTAAACATTCTTCCTGCAGTGAGACTGAGGCTGGTAGTCAAGGCCATGGCTGGGAAATAACTATTCTTGAATTGGGATGCATCATCCAAGTAGAACAGCATCACATGTTATACCATCTAGAGCTACTGGGTTACGTTTGCAAATACTTCGTATAGATCACAGTTATCTTTATCCCAGTAAAGTTCTACTCCAGTTTTTCACTTCCAAATCATTTAAGTAGTTTTAAAGTACCATTTAACAAGTATTTACTCTAGATTGTGGAGCACGCTTGAAATATGAGTGTACGCTTCTGCACGCCCCTGTGTTTTCAGCTCTCTATTGGAGGCATCATCATTCTGAAGGATACCAGTGAAGACATTGAGGAGCTGGTGGAACCTGTGGCAGCACATGGCCCAAAAATCGAGGAGGAGGAACAAGAGCCAGAACCCCCAGAACCATTTGAGTATATTGATGATTAAGGACCAGAGGTGCGTGTGCAACAAAATTATGAAGGGAAACTTCTTTGTCAATACTTCACAAATGTTTTTTGCAAGGACATCATCTCACTTTTTTCCTTCCTTTTGTGTTTAATCCTTATTTACCTAAACAGTATTAAAACTTCCCCGTTTCAACCTTTTTCTGCATATATAACCACAAATTCCTTTTTCTTTCCTCTTTGACTCGTACTCTACTCATGTTATTCAAAGTGGCTGGTCTGCAAACTATATTTATAGGTCCATAAGGAGATAGGAAGCTTACTCCAGAATCTGTCTGCTCAACGCTTCTTTCATCAAGAAAGTCTTCCCCAAAACATCAGCTGAACTGCAGTTTGCTTAGTGATAGAGTTGATTTACATTCTGATGTAAGCTTCTTGTTGTGGATCAGTTATAGTTGTGGACTGGCACTGGCCCATAGGTGACACTTTTGAGTAGCACAAATATAGGCTTCTCACTGATTTTTCTCTCTCCCCATCTCCTTCGACAGTATTTTTGGCATAGAAGCCTTAACATTCATTTATTCTATGGTGGTGCTATTGAACATCTACTGTGTATAAGACATAGTGCTTATAGGGACTTTGAGGTCAGTTAGACTAACCACAAGGCTGTGTCCATTGACAAAGATCATTTACTATATCAGTGTCTTAACAGTGTTGAAAGGGGTCTTTAGATGGGAAAGTTTGGAGTAATCTAATTTCATGAAATTGTCGTTCTTCATTTCCCCATTTTCTTTTGAGTGTTCATCACATATTTGAAGACATTGTGAGACATAATCAAGGTTTCCTAATTCCACCCAAGCACAAACACGTTTTCAGACAATTTTTTTTTTTTTTTTGAGACGGAGTTTCGCTCTTGTTGCTCTTGGCTGGAGTGCAATGGCGCAAACTTGGCTCACCGCAACCTCCGCCTCCTGGGTTCAAGCGATTCTCCTGCCTCAGCGTTTCAAGTAGCTGGGATTACAGGCATGCGCCACCACACCCGGCTGATTTTGTACTTTTAGTAGTGACAGGGTTTCTCCATGTTGGTCAGGCTGGTCTCAAGTTCTGGACCTCAGCTGATCCACGAACCTCGGCCTCCCAAAGTGCTGGGATTACAGGTGTGAGCCACCACGCCCGGCCAATTCATTCTACTCTTTAAAAAAAATAAGGACAGTATCATTTGTTATATTTGAAGGTCTGGTTGCAAATCTAGCATGCTGTGTGTTAGATACTGACTAGCAGTTTAGGAAAGATTTGCAGAAATCTCAGATAAATATTAAGGTGGAAACCTGCCATTAGTAGGAAAATATATTTATACCTCAGGAAGACTATTAGTTTGGGCCTTAGAGAAAGGCAGATTTATACTAACCTTCCTATTTTCTAAACTTACTTTTGAAAATTATCTTTCAGCCTTGATAGTTTCCTAAGCTTTACCCAACTTGCACAGTACAGCGTAGGCTATCATGATCACTCAGTCTGTCTGAGAATTGAGGTGACTCATGTTAGCTCCCATCAAGCCTTTGGCAATACCTCATGGAAAACACTTGATTACAGCTTTCAAGGCAGTTAATTACAAAATGGCTTAGAGGTTTATAGCTGGAAACTGGAATCTTGTTAGTTTTCAAAGGGGTAAAATATTCAGTCCATTAGGAGTTTGGAAACTATAATCTGTCGTGGCACAAACTGGTATATTAGGACTGCAGAGGCAGGGTTGGGGCCTAGTTTTAGATTTCAACAGTTAATAGTAAAGAGGAAAAAAAGAATGTCTTGAAATTAAGAATGACCCTAGCTACTACTGTTCTTTCTTCCCTTTCCCAGGATCTCACTTGCTTATCTGAAGAAGATTGTCCAGGCTCATATTGGGAATGCTTATGAGGAAATTCATGCTGAGACCTGCTATTCAATGCATGTATCATTGCCTCTGCACTGACCTGAAGAACCCTGTCTCCAAGTCTTTGGTTGAAGAGAAGATATATGACTGTTGAGTGTGCTCTTTCACAGAACTTGGTTTTCAAATAAATATAAGATCTCCAGATGGACAAGACATTTGTTTTTCAGCCTGGGTTTTTAATAAATGTATCTAATCCTCCCCACACCATGAAATGCCTAAATCCCAAGAGCCAGAGTCTTGATTTGCTAGGATGAGTATGCACGACTTTCATATTGATGAAAAAGTCAAACTATTCTTAAATTATAGACCATGAAAATAATGGAAGGGAAAAAAATCAAACCTTGCTCATCACCCCCAAGAATTCTCTACAGTTTTGTTGTGGTTGTGGGTTGTTCAATATGGGGTCTAATCAGCCAGGGCAACATGGTGAGACCCCCATCTCTACAAAAAAATTGAAAAATTAGCTGGGTAGGCCAGGCAGGGTGGCTCACACCTATAATCCCAGCACTTTGGAAGGCCAAGGTGGGCAGATTGCTTGAGCCAAGGAGTTTGAGACCAGCCTGGGCAACATGGCAAAAACTCACCTCTACAAAAAAAAAAAAAAAAATTAGACATGCACAGTGGCATGTGCCTGTAGTCCCAACTACTCAGGAGGCTGAGGTGGGAGGATCACCTGAGCTTGGAGGTCGAGGCTGCAGTGAGGGTTGATCGTGCTAGTGTACTCCAGCCTGGGTGACAGAGTTAGACAGTGTCTGAAAAAAAAAAAAAAAATTAGCCAGGCAGGGTGGTATGCACCTGTAGTCACAGCTATTCAGGAGGCTGAGGCAGGAAGATCAATTGAGCCCAGGAGGTTGAGGCTGCAGTGAGCTGTGTTTGCACCACCGCACAACAGCCTAGGCAACAGGGCAAGACCCTGTCTGGGAAAAAAAAAAAAAAGAGTCTCACTCTGTCGCTTAGGCTTAGGCTGGTCTCAAACTCCTGGGCTCAAGCAATCCTCCCACTTTAGCCACCTGAACTACAATTTTTTAATCGAATAGAGGGTGTCATCACTTACTGAAGTCCCTTTTATAATCCAAGGGAATTGTGTGTTTAGGCAGCTCAGAAGCTTTTTTGTTAAACCTTTGCTTATTGTTTCTTGCTTTTGATCCTGTTAATAGATAAAATTTATTTAGTTTCATTTAGCCACAGGATCTGATAACGTACCTTTATTCCTTTCTCATTTTCCAATCTTTTTTTCATGTTTTTTAAAAATTAAAGTATAATTTAAAAGCAATAAAATGCAGACATTTGATTATATATACAGGATAATGAATTTTGACAAGTACAATTTTGGTTTCTAGATTATCAAGCCTTTCTTGGATGCTAGGCTTTTAGAATAAGCAGTCAGTGTTGATATTCTGACGACTACACCATCTCCTCATGTTCTGGCATATGAAATGGATGTTTCTGATTTGCTGGGACATGGAATTTAAAAGAGCTGGATTTCAGGGGTTTTGTGTTGTTTTATGAGTAGGTAGCTTAAAAAATTATACAGGAATGGCATTTTGCCCCTACCTTGATTCTTTCACTCTTAACTTAGGATGTAGTTTTCTGAATCTTGTTGGGGGAAACTATTCTTAAAGGAAACAAATTCCTGAGTAGATCAGCCCTAGTACATTCATCTACCACAGGCTAGTTTTTATGTCCAGGTCTAAAGGTTACTAATCCCAAAGGATCAACCACTCATTGGTTAATTTCATTGTATCCCCTCCTTTGTAAATTCCTTGTTTCCTCAATATCAGATGATTCTATAAAAGAGATTATCTCATTTCCTAGCCTCTCATTAGCTATGTCCTTCCTGTTCAAGCTTTTAACGTTGCTTGCATTTCAGACAGTTATCTCTTACATTTCCCCTAGTATATGAAATGTTTAAAAAACAGAAGTCTCTGGATGTCACTGTACAAAATTGAGTAGTCTGGGAGGGGTGGTACATTCGCTGGCCTCCTGCCAATGTCATCACACTCCTTCCAAAATAATAGACTGAACTTCAGGGAGCAGTTAGCACTAGTTCCTATTAGGCAGTGCAATTCAGAATTTAAATCTTGAAAAGGTTATAGCATTAAAAAGTGCAAGCTATAAAGTAAAATATCTACATGGAACAGATTATGATGAGACAGTCGGTGTCTGCTTTCCTGATGAATATTTATTTATTTGTTTTGAGATGGAGTTTTGCTCGTGTTGCCCAGGCTGGAGTGCAATGGCACGGTCTCGGCTCACCGCAACCTCCACCTCCCGAGTTCAAGCAATTCTCCTGCCTCAGCCTCCCGAGTAGCTGGGATTACAGGTATTTGCCACCATGTCCAGCTAATTTTGTATTTTTAGTAGAGACGGGGTTTCTACATGTTGGTCAGGCTGGTCTCAAACTCCCAACCTCAGGTGATCTGCCCACCTCAGCCTCCCAAAATGCTGAGATTACAGGCGTGAGCCACTGCGCCTGGCCTCCTGCTAGGTTTTTTTTTTCCTAGATGTCCTGGGAAATGCATAGGACTGAGAGCTAACCAAGGAGTAAGGAAGTCTACAGTAAAATAAGAGTGAAAGTCATATGAAAACAGGCTAGGAGCTAGAGTTGACACAACCAATAGAAGAAACAGAAGGGAGGGTGGCAGCAATTACTCCCAGATGGTGTCATTGTGGCACACAGTGTCAGGGTTGACGGTAAGTGGGATGCACAACATTGAAACCAGGTGCAAGTGATAAATGGTTTGGTTTCTTAAATGGGACCGATCCTAGAATCTAGTCTTTTCCTACTGGCCTGCAGGTAAATGACTTGCGTTTTAAAAATACTCTCCTTGGGGCTGGACATGGTGACTCATGCACTTTGGGAGGCCAAGGCAGGTGGATCACGCGATCAGGAGATCAAGACCATCCTGGGCAACATGGTGAAACCCCGTCTCTACTAAAAATATGAAAAAGTTAGCCAAGCATGGTGGCACGTGCCGTAGTCCCAGCTACTCCGGAGGCTGAGGCAGGAGAATCGTTTGAACCCAGGTGGCAGAGGTTGCAGTGAGCCAAGATCGCGCCACTGCACTCTAACCTGGGCAACAGAGCAAGACTCCGTCTCAAAAAAAAAAAAAAATTATCCTTGGCTTTCTTGCTCTAATTTTCCTCCTGTCTCTGACCTTCTCTTCATTTGACAAATCAATAGTATTTCTCTTTATTTGAGCATCTGTTTGTGCAGAGATACTTTGGTTTTTTTGGCAAGTCCCACTCCCTCTGACTGCACTTTAACTGCCAACCTTCAGAATTTGGTCTTTGATCCTCTTCTCAGTCTACTTTCTCCAAGCAACTTCGTCCATCCCATGTCACCCAGGCAGGGGAGTGCAGTGGCACAATCCCATCTCACTGCAATCTCCGCCTTCTGGGCTCAAGCAGTCCTCTCACTTCAGCCTCCCGAGTAGCTGGGACTACAGGCGCACGTCACTACACCTGGCTAATTTTTTGTGTTTTTAATAGAAATGGGGTTTCACCATGTTGGCCAGGATGGTCTCCAACTCCTGAGCTCAAGTGATACACCCACTTACCAAGCTGTTGGGATTACAGGCATGAGCCACCACACCCAGCCTCTGAGCTTCTGACATGTACATTTCAGCAACTCACTGGTGTCCCTATCTGGGCTGCTGCACAAGCACTTAAAACATTATGTCCAACCACACTCCACACCCATCCTGCTCTACTTCGGGCTAATGCCAAGCCCTCCATCTGGTTTCCTACACCAGAAACCCCAGCTTCACCTTGACTCAATGCTTGGCATCTCAATTATCTCTCCAGTTCATCCACTTCCCTTCCCCACTGCTCAGTACCCTCAGCTGAAGCATTTAACTGGTCTGTACTTCCAGAGTTGACCCATTCTAATCCATTCTCCAAACTGATCTCTAAAACACAAATCAGGCCAGGTATAATGGCTCACACCTATAATTCCAGCACTTTGGAAGGCTGAGGCAGGAATCGCTTGAGCTCAGGAATTCAAGACCAGCCTGGGCAACAAAGTGAGATCGTCTACACACGCACACTAGATGGGTGTGGTGATGCGTGCTTGTGGTCCCAACTACTCGAGAGGCTGAGGCAGGAGGATCGCTTGAGCCCAGGAATTCAAGGCTGCAGTAAGCCGTGATCACGCCACTGCGCTCCAGCTTGAATGACAGAGCGAGACCCTGTCTCCACCAAAAAAAAAAAAAAAAAGTTAGTCTTAAAAATCTGTGCTTTCTTGTTACCGAATAAAGCCCAAGTTCTTCAATATGTACACATGGCTGCCCAAGGCTTGAACTGCTGCTTGTCTCTCCAGCCTCCTGTCTCTTCATTCTTCTCTCACCTCACACTCAGAACTGCTTTTTACTTCCTCCAAAGACCCAGGCTTTCTGTCACCTGGCCTTTGCACATACCATTCCCTCTGCCTGAAATGCCCACCTCTTTTGATTCCCGCCATTTTCTGCCTAGATCTGGTAGATCTACTTGTTATTTAGGAGGTTTTTAAAGACCTCCTTCAAGAAGCCCTCCATGATTTCTCCCACCAGGGCTGACTTAGGTTCTCTGTTTCCCCAGTACCCAACATTGCCCCGCATTGCCGCCCCACCGTATTTTCATTCATTGCCTGGTTTATTTGCCTAACCTGTCCTACATTTGCTCACCATCATAAACCCTAGCATATAATTTATGGTCACATACTCATTTGCTAACTGTGGCTGCCTTCCCCAAGTACCTAAATGTCTCTTCTCACTCTTCCTCCAGTGACTAAATGCTCCCGCTAAGGACTTTTTCCATTAGTTTTGCTCTTGAAAAACCCTTGTTTTTCTTTATGTGCACAGGCAAACAGTGTCTCTGGAATTTCCAGCTGGCGTGAGATGATGAGAAGACATGAGCATGGGCAAAGATTTTGTGGCTTTGTCCCAGACAACTCCCAACCTTCTTGTATCGATTATAAATGAAACACTTCCACTTCCTTAGCAAGTGCATTTTGCTGTTTCTAGGGTTCCAGTTTCGGTTCCACCCTCTCATCCTTTACTGTTAAAGCTGTAGGGGCCCTTCCAAGCCAAACCACGTAAATGGGAAGATCATGGGCTTTGGCCTCAGATTTAAGTTCAGATCCTCATCTGAGGATCCCTTCATGGGTTCCTCATTTGCACAGAGGGAGTCATGTTGACCTCAAGATTGTTATAGGGATTTAAGAATGGCTGATTATTACACGATGGCTATGTGCTACTGATGAGAATCACATGCATTGTTCCTCATTCCTCACAGCCACTTGAAGAGGTAGATGCTATTATATAGAGAAAATCTACGTTAAGAAACCTGCACTCAAGTAGGCATTCACTAAATTTTACCTGAATCAGAATGGTGTGGCCGGCCAGACGCAGTGGCTCACGCCTGTAATCCCAGCAGTTTGGGAGGCCGAGAATGGCAGATCACTTGAGGTCAGGAGTTCAAGACCAGCCTGGCCAACATGGTGAAACCCCATCTCTACTAAACATACAAAAATTAGCCAGGCGTGTGGTGTGCCTGTAATCCCAGCTACTCAGGAAGCTGAGGCAGGAGAATCACTTGAACCTGAGAGGCAGAGGTTGCAGTGAGCCGAGATTGTGCCATTGCACTCCAGCCTGGGCGACAAGAGTGAAACTCCATCTCAAATTTTAAAGTGCCAGGCGTGGTGGCTCACGCTTGTAATCCTAGCACTTTGGGAGGCCAAGGCGGGCGGATCCCCTGAGGTCAAGAGTTCGAGACTAGCCTGGCCAACAGGGCGAAATCCCGTCTCTACTAAAAATACAAAAAAAAAAGACCGGGTGCAGTGGCTCACGCCTGTAATCCCAGCACTTTGGGAGGCTGCGGCAGGCAGATCACAAGGTCAGGAGATCAAGACCATCCTAGCCAGCATGGTGAAACCCCATCTCTACTAAAATACAAAAAAATTAGCCAGGCATGGTGGTGCGCACCTGTAGTCCCAGCTGCTCAGGAGGCTGAGGCAGGGGAATTGCTCGAACCCGGGAGGCGGAGGTTGCCCTGAGCCAAGATTGTGCCACTGCACTCCAGCCTGGTGACAGAGCAAGATTCCGTCTCAAAAAAATAATAATAATAATACAAAAAAATTAGCTGTGTGTGGTGGCACATGCCTGTAATCCCAGCTACTCAGGAGGCTGAGGCAGGAGAATCATTTGAACCCAGGAGGCGGAGGTTGAAGTGGGCCAAGATCGTGCCACTGCACTGCAGCCTGGGCAACAGAGCAAGACTCTGTCTAAAAAAAAAAAAAAAGAGCGAATCATGCGGCCTAACCCCTCATGCAGGTGAGAACATGCAGACTGAAGTGCTTTGTTCAATATCAAAAGCCATTTTTACATTTGTGTTTCTACTTCCTCTTGCCATTAACCTGGTTTCTGGCCTCTTCATTTTCTGGTATTGTTTGATCCAAAGGATCAACAGACACACCAATAGCCGTGTCTCTTTCATCCTATACCATACTCTGCTCCACATTTCTATCTGCCTCCATACTCCTAAGTCAGTATGCCTTTTCAGAAAGGGATTTTTAACAAAAGCATTCTTTCCAGTTGCCCTCTACAATGTAGCCCATTGGTGATGGGCATTTGCCACTTGTTCGCTGGGATCTGGGCAGTACCTTTGGTGCATGTACTCAGTGTTTTCCCAATCAGCGAGTTATTTATTTTTAATAAAATTATATCCCAGGCCAGGCACAGTGGCTCACACCTGTAATCCCACCTCTTTGGGAGGCCGAGGTGGGCAAATCACGAGGTCAAGAGATCAAGACCATCCTGGCCAACATGGTGAAACCCCGTCTCTACTGAAAGTACAAAAATTAGCCGGGCATGGTGGCGGGTGCCTGTAATCCTAGCTACTCAGGAGGCTGAGGCAGGAGAATCGCTTGAACCCGGGAGGCAGAGGTTGCAGTGAGCCGAGATCGTGCCATTGCACTTCAGCCTGGGCGACAAGAGCGAGACTCCGTCTCAAAAAAAAAAAAAAATTATATCTGGTAGATAATTACCTTTAGAGATCTTGGGCATTACACAGAGCTGGGACTTGGCAAAGAGTTAGACAGAGATAAGGAATTTTCCATTAAGTCTTATTCCCATGACCTAGGCTGGGCAGCATCTGACTCTTGTGCCATTATCGTCTCTCAGAAGCCCTGATTCATGTTCCAAAGATTTCAGAGGTTTACAAGTGTCTAAGCCTTTTTCTGCATGCAGAGTATCAACTAGCATCTCTAAAATAACAACAGGGACGGGTCCTAAGGAAATTCCTTCCTTTGTTCCCGGATTAGAAGCCTGATGGAGGGATTCTACTTACACCTCACTGTCAGTCCCCAGTAATCTCTTCTCTGAGCAGCTCTCAGGCATGTATGACACATGGTTCACAAGGTGATTACTTGTTCTCCTGTGGTTTCCTGTGTGTGTACAATTTTTGTTTCCTAACCAGTCTATAAATAAGCTCCTTAACAGCAAGTCCCAAAGTGTCCCCCAAAGTCCCCATCACAACGCTTGATACACGAGGCCTATTGGTATCAGATTAAACCATTGAGTTAGCTCTGGGAGTCTAGTGATGCCCTTGATCCTGACTGAGTTTCTTCATGGCACTTACACTCACCTGGCATCATAGCTGCTTATTTGTTTATTGTCTGTCTCCCCGGATTAGCACATAAACCTAATGAGGACAAGGAGTTTGTTTTTTATGACTGCTGTATTCCTAGTGCCTGCAGCAGTTTCTGGCTCATTGTAGACTCCTGGTAAATAGTTATTGGAAGGACAATAGTGGCAAAAATGTATTTGGCTCCTGTGCTCTAGGCACTGCATTCATCACTTGGCTGCCCTTCATCCTCACACTTCTACAGTGAGGTAAATATTACAGATAAAGGAAATAGAGCTTAGAGATATTACAGGTGCATAGTAATTTACAGGACTGGAATTCAAACACAGGGTTGTCTAACTATAACACCTGTTTCTTTTGGTTTTGTTTTACTTATTTCCCTTTTTTAAATTTCTTTTTTCATTTTTATTTTTAATTTGAGATGGGGTCTCGCTGTGTTGCCCAGGCTGGTCTCAAACTCCTTAGCTCAAGCCATCTTTCTGCCTCAGCCTCCCAAAGTGCTGGGATTACAGGCGTGAGTCACCGTGCCTGGCTATTTTCGATTATTTCTTAACCACTATGGCAGTGATTTCGGCAGATTTGGAGTCCACCTCAGGAATCCAGCAAGTTTAGCAGGTACTCAGATGATTCTGAGACGGATGGTCCTGAGGCCTCCACACTAAGAAACTCTCCCATATAAAGGTGCCTCCGGAAGACCTGAGTCTCCTGGCCATTTCAATGAAGCGTGGATACAGGAATAGTGCACACCCCAGGACGCTCTACCAGCATAGATGACAGTAGACATAAGCGAAAGTCCTTCCTGAAAAACAGATTTCTCCAGAGGGTACTCAGGGTCTGTCTTACCATCAATAGAGTACAGACATTTCTAGAGACGGAATATACTTCCCAAAGGGGAGTTCCCCAACCACAGAATCGATTGACCAAGTGGGAGCAGGTAGGAGTGCCGTCTATGGCCCCTTGGACGGGTCTCTCTGAAGGACACAAGACACATGGCAGCAGGTCTGCCAGATTCCCCATCTCCAGGCTCTGCTAAACTCGCCATGGCAATTACTGTTCATCATCAAAAAGGCGTTGGGTTGGCCGGGTGCGGTGGCTCATGCCTGTAATCCCAGCGCTTTGGGAGGCCAAGGTGGGTGGATCACTTGAGGCCAGGAGTCTGAGACCAGCCTGGTCAACATGGTGAAATCCCTCTCTACTAAAAATACAAAAAATAGCCAGGCATGGTGGCGGGCGCCTGTAATCCCAGCTACTCGGGAGGCTGAGGCACAAGAATTGCTTGAACCCTGGAGGCAGAGGTTGCAGTGAGCTGAAATTGTGCCACTGTGCTCCAGTCTGGGCAACAGAGTGAGACTCTGTCTCAAAAAAAAAAAAAAAAAAAAAAAAGGCTTTGTGTGTATAGGACCCTAACAGCAGCCCATATTTTGAAATGCTTCTGGCTGTCTTTCCTGGAGCCCATGCTTGGCATACCATGGAGCCCAGGGGCCACAAGAGCCAGCAGGGGCAGCCAGAACGCACCACTTCTCTTGGGAAGTGCCCTGGCCTGAGACTCTGCAGCTTGCAGCAACCCAAGGAGATCAATACACATCCGATGACCCAAGCAAACAGTGCCTATGAGTGGGTGCCATGGAGTCAGTCCTTGCCCTGGAATCTCCAGGCCTCGGGCCTGCCCCATGGTGGCCTGGACACAGGTGCTTCAGCCTCTGGTCGGTTCTCCAAGGGGAACTCTGTTCAGTCACACCAGTCACGCAACAGCGGGAAGCCAGCAGCAGGGGGAAGTGAGAGGGCCACACTCCAGGGTCAGATTAGGACAGCAGGGCCAGACTCCTATAAGCAGGCAAAGCACACGCTGGAGCCAGCACAGCAGAGGCTCAACAAAAATAATTTCATTTTTCTTAAAATAATTTGATCAACATTTGTTTGTCATTGAAATAATCTTTAACAGAAAAAGGAACAAGTCATCAGACTTCCTTATATTCATTCTGTGGCTTACAGCTGTTGTTGTTTTTAATGGGGACAAAGGGGGGGGGGGTGAGTAGAAGGCACCATAATCTTTTTAGTGCTTAGAGTCTTTAAATGTCTTAATCCAGACCCGAACAGGGACACATAATCTGTGCTCGGTCCCTCAACATTCTCAAGCCACTGGTTCAAGATAAAGTCATACTCTGGCGGTGGAGCTGATACTGACAAGGATAATGAACGTGGAGAAGGAGCACCTCGCAGGGCAAAGACCACTGACCTGACCAGACGGTGGGAAATCCAGTCTGCAGACCGGACCTAGCTCAAACTTCTGTATCAGGTTACAGACGATGGCAGAGCCTCCTTCACTCATTCATTCGCACATTCAATAGTGAACTTCCACAACGTCTGCAGCCCAGCAACCACTGGCACTCCTGGTAACGGGTATCTGTGCCTTCATTTCTTCTTAAGGGAAGTGGCCACCTCCTAGCTCAGCCCAGATGCCAGCCCACACATTCCATCCACCAGGTGACAATGATTGGTTCAGGGATGAGCACGTGACCAAGTCAGGCCAATCAGAGCTAACAAGACCCAATTCTGGGGTATCTGTTCTGGCTATTGGGAACCCATCTCTCTCTATCAATCAGCATCTATCTATCTACCTACCTACCTACCTACCTATCTTACCTCTCTACCTAATCTATCTTATCTATTGTCTATCTATCTATCTTCCACTGATGATGTAGCCTAAAACTGCTCCTTCCACCATGTAGATCCTGAATGTGGCACCAACCAAGAGGAAGCTGAGCTAAGAAGCGGATCCAGACGGGCTCTCCTAAGCCCTACGTCCAGCCGTGCCTGTACTTCCAGATTGTGTCGTTCCAGGCAGCAAGTTTTATTTGCTTAAGCAAAACACAGGCTACTTGGAGGTGAATTTCTGGCACTTGATACCAAAAGAGCACTTTAAGAGGAGCCGTGATGGGGGGTATTATGGACTGAGTTGTGTCCTCCCAAAATTCATATGTTGAAGCCCTAACCCCCCCACTAAGTACCTTCAGAATGTCACTATATTTGGGTGGGCACGGTGGTTCACGCATATAATCCTAGCACTTTGGGAGGCCAAGGCAGGAGGATTACTTGAGCTTAGGAGTTTGAGACCATCCTGGGCAACATACTGAGACCTTGTCGCTATAAAAAATTTTGAAAAAATTAGCCAGGTGTGGTAGTACATGCCTGTAGTACCAGCTACTCAGGAGGCTGAGGCTAGAGGATCGCTTGAGCTGGGGAGGTTGAGGCTGCAATAAATCGTGATGGCACCACAGCTCTCCAGCCTGGGCAAAAGAGCCAGAACTTGTCTCAAAAAAAAAAAAAAAGAAAAAGAAAAAAGAGAAAAAGGAATGTCACTATACTTGGAGGTGGCCTTTAAAAAGATGATTAATATAAAATGAGGCCATTACAATAGGCCCTAATCCACTCTGACTATTGTCCCTATAAGAAGAGATTGGGACACAGACACACACAGATGGAGGGACACTGTGAGGACACAAGGAGAAGGTGGCCACCTGCAAGCCCAGGAGAGAAGCCTCAGGAGAAACAAACCTGCCAGCACCTTGATCTTGGACTCCAGCCTCCAGAACTGAGAGAAATAAACATCTGTTGTCAAAACCACCCAGTCTGTGGCTGTTGCAGCCACCCAAGCAGGCTAACACAGAGGGCTTACCTGAAGAAAGGTGGGGCGGTTGAATGCGGGCAGGGGGCATGAAGGAGGTGAGCCAGCTGGAGGAAATCACTGCAGTCATCACTGGAGAGCTGAGGAGGAGGCGGGAGTGATCAAGAGAACATGGACTTGAGACTTGGTCACTGATGCTGACTGCATCGGCGTAGGGAGGAGATTGGCTTCTTCCTGGAGCCTGGTGGTGCCGGCTCCACTAGGAGGGAGGTCAGGGGCACTGAGTGGTGACTGTGAACTTCCCTGGATCTGTCCTCACTGCGCTCTGTGCCTCTTCCCACGCTGGATTATGAGCTTCTGGGGCTGGACTTGGGTCCCTTCATTTTCATATCCCCTCCACTTCCAGGGCCTAGATTCTCAGGGAGGGCACCACTGCCCCTGGGAAGCATTGCACACAATGATGGGACATTTTTGGTTTCTACAATGTTGGGGGAATCCAACCAGCGTTCCTGGAGGGAGCTGGCATGCTGGACGTCCTGCAGCGCTGGGTGGGCAGAGACTGACCTGGGGTGGGTTCAGAACTTTACCAAGGGCTGTTCATCATTTTGAAAACTCACATCAAAGATAGCCACACCATTTGTTCTGCTGAGTCACCAAACCACCACACACCTATGCCAGTGCGAGTGTGCATGACCCACTCTGCCTCAGGTCACCTGCATCAGACTTTGCTTCTTTCTAGAAAGATCTGCATTTTTCTATGCTTTCTGGTATAGTCAGCCTAAGCGCTTATACATGGAAATTATTATATATATATATAATTGCTTTCCCCAGCCTGGGCAACATGGCGAAAACCTGTCTCTAAAAAAAATACAAAAATTAGCCGCGTGTGGTGGTAACTGCCTGTAGTCCCAGTTACTTGAGAGGCTGAAGTGGGAGGATTGCTTGAGCCCGGGAGGTTGAGGCTGCAGTGAGCCATGATCACACCGCTGTACTCCAGCCTGGGTGACAGAGAGAGACCCTGCCTCAAAAAGTAATTACTTAATTAATTAATTAAAATAAGTTGCTTGCCTTTTATTTCTTCTTTCCATTAGAGATAGGGCATTATAAGGGTCATTTTTAAATCATGTGGATAAATATCTGGGAATTTCCTTTTAGGACAGGAAAAGAGGATATTACGAAACATGTTATTAAAGGGGGAGTCTGGAAGGGTGGAGACTCACCGCCCAGGTCAGCCAGGCATGCTCGATGGGGAGCCCCTCTGAGGCCACCCTGCCTGTCCTTCCCCGCAGGCCTGGCACTCTTCTCAGCCTCTACCCTATAAGGCCATGTGAGGGCTGAGCAGCAGACAGAATGAATGGGCTTCCCTGGCCGGTGGCTCTCACGGCTCCCCGGAGCAGAGGGAGGGGAAGGCTGTGGAGACTGGGACTGAGCAGCCTCCCAGGAGAGGAAGCTCCACAGCAACCCCTGCCCCGGGAGCCCCCGATTGGAGGTAGCCTCCGGAGCTGATGCTGGGCAAGCCAGACTTTGAAGTGCAAGCAAGGAAAATGCCCTGTGACCCCTGCTACTTCCCTCTAGACAGGTGCACACACATGCCCATGGGACAGATGGGTCTAGAAAATGTGAGTCAGGACAGATCAGAGCCTTGAAGGCTCCTGGGGCCAGAATGGAGGGTGGGGAGGGAAATCTGTCCCTTGTCTTGGCTCCTTCCCCAGACCTGTGTTCTGGGTTTGGTGCCACTGGTGGAGATGGCGAATGGCCTGCCTAGGGGCGGGTGAGGCCACAGCTGGCCTGGCCTGAGACCTGAAGGCCTAGACAGCTTGGATTCGGGGGGCTTTGGGCTCCAGACCAAGACCTTGATGCCGCAGGGATGGGGCCCCCATAGTGTACCACCATCTGCAGAGACCCCTGGATACAGTGGGGGTTCAACCATGCCCCCACCTCCCTGGAGGGCCAGAGCCTTGCTCCAGTCCCCAGCCCCACCAGCACTTCCAGGCTGGTTCCAGGGAGGCTGGGAAGAAGCTGGGCCTGGCCTTCCTTCCACAGTTGTTCTTGGAACCAAAAATGTTTATTTCCCAGCCTTTTGGTAGCTCCTTCAGGGAGGGACATTCACAGGCAGGCTGAAGGGGAAATGGAGGCACAGGACAGGGTGGTAACTCATCCGGGTCATCCTGTGCCTCCCTGCCCAGCCCTGGCCTGTGTGGAACCCAGGTCCAGATCATGTCACAGCGAGCCTGGGTCCCAGCAGTCAGCGGGACCACCTCCTCTCTCAGGGCCCTGGTGGATTCCCCAGAGGATGCTGCCTTCAGCCGGCCCTGTGGATCTGTGTGTCTTTGCTGGACTGCCTCTGGGACCACCCGCCTTAACCAACCTGCCAGGACAGAAGGACAGGTAGGGTCAGGCTGCCAGTCTGTCCCTCCAGCTCAGGAGTGGGACTGGCCTGAGATGATGGTATGGCACCTGCTCTGGATGGGGTGCAGTGTTCAGGCTGTGCAGGAAAAGGTCAGAGAATGATGTGGGGCCAGTGTGCCCAGGGCCAGCAGCAGAGACAGAGCTGAGATCCCAGAGCGGCCACCACCTCCAGGGCAGCCAGGTCCTTGAGCCACTTCCAGGTCCTGCGACCCTTGGGCCCAGCCTCTGAAGGCTCAAGTTCTTCGCCTGGACCTCCCCGGTCAAAGTGCTCAGCACAGGAAGCGCTGTGGGCCTGGGTGGGGGTCAACTATCCTCCCAGGCTCTGGCCAACAGGCATGAGCTATTTTGTTATTGTTATTTTTAATTTATGGGGTACATGAGATGTTTTGATACAGGCATGCAATGTGAAATAAGCACATCATGGAGAATGGGACATCCATCCCCTCAAGCATTTATCCAAATTTGAGTTGCCAACAGTCCAATTACACTCTAAGTTATTCCAAAATGGACAGTTATTGACTACAGCCACCCCGTTGTGCCATCAAATAGCAGGTCTTATTCAATCATTCTATTTTTTGTACCCATTAAGCATCCCCATCCCCTTCCAAGCCCCTGCTACCCTTCCCAGCCTCTGGTAACCATCCTTGTACTCTCTATGTCCATGAGATCAATCACTTTGATTTTTATTAATTATATTTATTTATGTATTTATTTTGAGACAGAGTCTCACTCTGTCGCCCAGGCTGGAGTGCAGTGGTGTGATCTTGGCTCGCTGCAACCTCCACCTCCCGGGTTCAAGAGATTCTCATGCTTCAGCCTCCCAAGTAGCTGGGATTACAGGCAAGTGCCACCATGCGCGGCTAATTTTTGTATTTTTTGTAGAGACGGGGCTTCGCCATGTTGCCCAGGCTGGTCTCGAACTCCTGAGCTCAAGCAATCGTCCCGCTTTAGCCTCCCAAAGTTCTGGGATTACAGGCATGAGCCACCGCGCCCAGCTATTTTGATTTTTAGATCCCACAAATAAGTGAGAAAGTGCAAGGTGTGTCCTTCTGCCAGGAACTCTCTCAGCTTTTCACCCTGTGCCCACCTATAAAGAGAATGCCACGCCCCTGCAAGTGCCCTCACCCAGGGGAAATGCACAGATGGCATGAGGGGTCCCACAGGTGGCTGGACACTCGTGCACCTCAATGTCAGGGACATGCTCCCACTATCTTGTGCTCCTATATGAGCTGGAAAATGTCCCCCTAAAATTCATTTCCACCCAGCGCTCAGAAGGTAACCTTATCTGGAAATAGAACCCTTGCAGATGTAGTTAGTTAAGATCTGGTCATATTGGAGTAGCGCGGTTCTCCAGCACCAGAAGCCAGCAGATAGGCAGGGATCAGAGTCTCCCTCCTAGCCTTCAGGAAGAGTTAACCCTACTGATCTGATGTCAGGCTTCTGGCCTCTGGAACTGGGAAGGAATCAATTGCTGTTGTTTTCAGCTGCCCAGCTGTGCTCATTTGTTATGGGAGCCCCAGCTGACTGATAAGCTACCAGGCATGGTTCCTTTCCCAAGGCCACCTCGTGATCCAACGTGGCGCCTGGGCTTCAGACGGTACATCTGCGTTCCAGCCATCAGGAGAGGGAGGAGGGAGAATGCTGAAGGCACAATCTTCCCCTTGAGGGACACTTCCCAGAAATTGTACACATCATTTCTGCCTTCATTTGGCCAGAGATTAATCACTTAGTGGTATGTGCCCAGCTAAAAATGTTTGGTTTGGCTGGGCGCAGTGGCTCATGCCTATAATCCCAGCACTTAGAGAGGCTGAGGTGGGCGGATCACTTGAGGTCAGGAGTTCGACACCAGCCTGACCAACATGGTGAAACCCCATCTCTACTAAAAATACAAAATTGGCCGGGCGTGGTGGCAGGTGCCTGTAATCCCAGCTACTCGAGGGCTGAGGCATGAGAATCGCTTGAACCAGGGAAGTGGAGGTTGCAGTGAACCGGGATCGTGCCACTACACTCCAGCCTGGGCAACAGAGCGGGACTGTCTCAAAAACAAAAATAAAACACAAACAAAAAAAATTGGTTTTATTCCTTTTATTCGTCTGGAAAAAGGGGAGAAGAAAGATGGAGGCGCTATGCTGCACACTGACACTCCACAATAAACAAACTTCCTCTATTAGATGTTTCTGGACCCTAAATCCCAAGATCCCCTGATGGAGCCAGTGCCTTCAGCACCTCCATGAGCAGCTCACCACCTTGCTAGCTCCCTTTCTCCCCAGCTCCAAAGCTCCTTCTAGGCCCCTTCTAGGCCAGGACACTCCAGGTCAGCCCCAGTGCCCCCATGGGACCACACACCCTCCACCCACTTCGGCACTGAGACGCAAAAGGCCCCCAGGCACGAGCACCCCCCCTCCTTGAAGGCAGTTCTGAGACCCCGGAGTCTCACCCTGCTCCTCTTGCCACCTCACCCTAGAGGACTTATGTAAGTATTCCTTCCTAATGAATCCATTGCTCCTCCTAAGAGGAAATCTGGAGAAAGAAATGTCCTTCATCTGCTACCATGGGACCCCATTACCTTTCCAGCCTGATTGGTCGGTTGGGCTTCCCCACCCACAGCCAGAAAACCCTCAAACTCAGAGCATCTCTTCCCTCCACCCCCACCGGCTAACGGGCCTGGAGTAAATGACACGGTGGGGTCCAAGCGGCTCAGGCTTCCTCAGCCTCAGAGCTCTCAAGGGGTGGGTTGAAAGCTTTCTTGAAAGCAGGGGGTCCCGCCTCCCCAAAACCCCTCCCACAGACTTCTCTCACTCTCCACATGTTTTCTGGCTGGTCCCAGGGACTCTCTTGCCTCTAGTAGGATGAATCCCAGAGATTTTTGGCTCCCAAATGGGACTCTGGTGCACCTCCTGGGAGCTGGGACCTGCTGCACCCTGTAGTTATGGGACTGGAAGACAGCTGCCAGGTCTTCGCCCGCAACATGGGGAGCACTGTCTCGATGCGTTCATCCTGACGGCTGGGCACTGACGGGCCAGGGAGCAGCTCTCTGAGCCTCAGCTCTCTCCATTTGATGATGCTGCCCCTTGGGTCTGTGCCAGTGTTCTGGTGTCAGCCTCCGGATGCACCCAGACCCTTGCAGGCCAACCTCTGTCAGGACAGCCCCAGTCCTCAGATAGGGTTTGCTTAAATCTAAAGGGTGGGCAGGGCTCATGTCACCTTTTTCTGGATAGCTTCTACGCCTTGATTCAAAGCAGGGGCCGCAAATACCTAGGGGAGTGGGTGACTTAACTCCATTTACTAGAAGTGTCTGAGCCTGAACAAGCTGCCGCCACACTGCACATAACTTCAGCACAACTGCCTCCTTCAGCACCTCCCCCAGGATCCCGGGGCCCCTTTCCAGGACCTGGTCCAGGCATGGAGAAATATTAGGACACGGCTGATCCTCCCTCCCACGGGAGGGGGGAGGAGGGGGCCCCCGGAGCTGAGATTCAGCCACTTGTTCTTTCCTCCTGCTTAGAACTCTGCCTCGTGGGCAGGAAGGGAGGCCTGGGATGGAGGCCGGCTCTGCCAGGGAGCCTGTAAGAGTGCATACTCTGCCTTGCAAGTGATCAGTGTGAAGAGCTCGAGTCAAAAAGGATCCTTTATCCAATACACTCAGAGGCATTTTAGAAAGTCAAGAGGGTGCAGCCATGCCAGGGTAAGGACTAGGCTCCCAGCCTCCAGGGAAGACCCTGGAAGGCCTTGGTGGCTCCTCTCTGGTTCTCAGCAGACCCAAGGTTACCCAGGCAGAGCGGACATGCAGTCCCAGTCCCACACAGGGCTGAAAGCGGAGCGGAGAGGGAGAGAGCGGGACGGAAGCCCAAAGACCGAGGGCACTGTAAAGTCCTACTTCCAGCCCTGCCCAGCGGGGCCAGCTCCACCCCTGACTTCTCAGGGATGTGAGCCAAAGAAAGCCCTTTTGGCTTAAGCTGTTTCGAGACAAGTTCCTATCACTGAATGTGAAGGATCTCTTCTTTCCTAAGACACCGGACAGTTCTGATCTGTCCTTTGTAAGGAGTTCAGGCAGGGAGGGAAAGGGCCAGGGGCCGGACCAGAGAGAACGTGCAGTAAGGGACCCCGGTGGGCCAGGGCTGCCGGCCGGCCAGGGCAGCTCCACAGTCAGGGGCTGGGGGCTAAGCCGGGGCGTGTTGAGAGGGGGCGGCTTGGGGGTCGGTGATGGGAGGAAAACAGGGAACCCAGGACGCCCGGGTGGGGACTGACTCTCCACTCCGGGGTGTATGTTTTCTGGGCGCCTCTAGCCGTCCTGACCGCTGGGCTGGCAGAGATGGAGCTGTGTTCCTGGAAATGACGGCCTAGGGGAGGTGGGGGTGCACCTGGGGCCAGGTCGGGCTGTGCTGGCTGCTCCCCAAGACTCTACCTGAGTCTCCCGCCGCAGCCAACCCCAATCCTTCCTACGCCGGAGATCACTGCAGTGACCCACCCTTCGTTAAGTGTCAGGCCACTGGGTAAAAATCCCTGCAGCCCCTCGCTCGCTTCTCTTGGCTGGAGGCCGCGGGACGGGCTCGCTCCCCGCGCCGGGACCCAGATCGGGAACTGGCCCCCACGCCAGTCTGGCTGCGTCTGGGCCGCTTCCCGGGCTGCTCCGCCGGCCGGATGCTCCCGCTGAGACATTTATCCTCGGCGGGGCAGGGCCCTGGGGGGGCTGCCCCGCCTGCACTGGCCGCGGGTCTCTCCTTGGAGTTGGCTGGGGTACCCAGTGGGCCCGCAGCTCGGCTTTCTTGGCCGCAGATGCTGCAGGGGCCCTGCCTAGGACCCTTGAGTTCCAGCAGAGGCACCCAGACTGCTGAGCCAGAAGATTTGCGTTTCTTTTCTTTTTTTCTTTGAGACAGAGTCAGGCAGATCACGAGGTCAGGAGTTCGAGACCAGCCTGACCAACATGGTCAAAACCCGTCTCTGCTAAAAATACAAAAATTAGCTGGGTGTGGTGGCACGTGCCTGTAATCCCAGCTACTCAGGAGGCTGAGGCAGGAGAATCGCTTGACCCCGGGAGGCGGAGGTTGCAGTGAGCTGAGATCGTACCATTGCATTCCAGCCTGGGTGACAAGAGTGAAACTCCATCTCAAAAAAAAAAAAAAAAAAAAAAAAAAAAAGATGTTCTCTGTGTGCTACCTCTTGCTGGTCACCCAGGTGTGTTGACCTGCCAGGAAACTACCCAAATGTGGTCACTTTAGCATCTATTCCTCCAGCTTAAACCAACATGCCACCCTCTGGGCTAACATCCTGTGCCCTGTGATGTGCTTTTTTAAACTTGCTTAGAAAGTGACAGTCCTCAGCCGGGCGCAGTGGCTCATGCCTGTAATCCCAGTACTTTGGGAGGCTGAGGCGAGCGGATCACGAGGTCAGGAGATCGAGACCATCCTGGCTAACATGGTGAAACCCCGTCTCTACGAAAAAATACAAAAAATTAGCCGGCATCATAGCGTGTGCCTGTAGTCCCAGCTACTCGGGAGGCTGAGGCAGGAGAATGGCGTGAACCCGGGAGGCAGAGCTTACAGTGAGCCGAGATCGCGCCACTGCACTCTAGCCTGGGCGACAGAGCCAGACTCCATCTCAAAAAAAAAAGAAAAGAAAAAAAGAAAGTGACAGTCGTCATGAAAAGTCTTAAGTGTCTATGTCTATGAACACCACTGATGAAAGCCCTAGCAATCTCTCCAAGTGTGCCTGCTTGGAAACCACCTGGGAATCCAGGCTTGCTCTTCCAGATGTTCATTTTGAGGCCT
This sequence comes from Pan paniscus, assembly GCF_029289425.2. NCBI lineage: Eukaryota > Metazoa > Chordata > Mammalia > Primates > Hominidae > Pan > Pan paniscus. The sequence goes on from NC_073262.2 coordinate 133,818,676, forward strand.
GAGTTTTTCTGCCAACCTCCTCCAGGCCACAGAACGATTGGGGCAGTGATGCGGCTCACATCTTTGGGACAGGGGAGGAAGGACACACACTAGAGGCCACAGTGGCTGCTCAGTGACTTTCAGGGGTCGCCTGCTTTACCGCCCACCGAGAGCTCTTTTGGGAGATGAATAGTTCCACCCGGTGTGCTCTCCTTCCAAGAAATCTTCAGCTTCCAGATATAAACAGCTTTGGGAAGGGGAGTGGGAGGAGAAGCAGCCTTTGGGAGACAATTGTTCCTCCACCCCTACATGGACTCCGGGCTGGGAAGATGAATGGACCTGCATACCCCACACATCATGAGTTTTGAGCAGCGACCAAGATCCAACTTTCCTGGAAGGAAATGTTCGCTTAAGCAGCATCTTGTAATTCATCTCTTGATTTACGCCGGGCATTTCAGTACGTTCCTCCTCCATCCCACTGATTAGATCCAGGCGCTGGGCCTGCCCAGAAACATGCTCTTGGTCTGAACTCCCCCTGCAGGAGCTCCCGGATGAGGCAACTCAGTGTGCTTAATTTAGGTGGCTTCACCCTTTTATGCAACTCAGGAAAGTAACATTTACCAACTCTCCCTCTTTGCTTGTGGTCTCAGCTCTTTGCCTTCCAACAAAGACAGCAGCCAGAAAGATGCCTGCTTTGCCTGCAAAGATGACTTCATTCATGAACTGTGTGTAGCAGGCCACAGAGGAGTGTGACCCTCCTGCCCCTAAAGTACTCAGGGCTAGGGCCCACAGAGGGCTCTAGGCTGCAGAAGAATCAGCTGTGTCCCCCACCAGAATCTAGAGCTCCACCAGTCCCTTCGATGTCCTATGCAAGGCTGAAGATATTGGCTAAAGTGTTCAGCATATTCCAAGGATTTAATTTGAGGTTAAGTTTTTCCCAGCACCAGTGTCATTATAATCCTAGAATCTGAGAGATGGGTGTATGGCGATTCACTAAACCATCCTCTGGTTTTGCATATGTTTGAAATTTTCATAATTAAACAATTTAGAAAGTCATCTTGGGCCCATTGGCAGTATGTGTCCCATTTTGGGAAAACTGGAGTGGTCAAACAAGAACATTTGGGGCAAATGGGATGCTTTGGCAGGTCCTAAGAGTGGTGAAGCTGAGGCAGCTGGTTCAGTGTATTGCTATGAACTCATGGAATATACACAGCAGAGCCAACCTAGAGACTGCCTGGAGGAAGCTTCAGACCTAAGCAGTTTTGCCTCTTGTGACAAAAGTATCCTTTGTACTCCCACGAGAACACATCGAATAAGTTAAATAGACTGAGACTGAGTCAGAGATTTTCCACCTAAATACTGGCATTATGCTTACACAAGTGTTCAGGATTCAAAGAAAGTCTTAAATTATAACTAAGGAATTATAGTAGTTTAATTATTTTTAAACTGTATCAAACCGTATCTATTTGTTCCATATCACACCTAGTCACGGGGATGATACAATTCAGAACCAACCCAGATCCTTGACAACTTGAGCTGCTGGTAAGAAGCCAGCTACTTCTGTATTTATTATAAGAAAATGAATCACCACCCCCATTGCTGAGGCCACTTTTAGTTGATATGACATTGTGAAATAAGAAAAATATATAATTAGGCTGGGCACGGTGGCTCACACCTGTAATCCTAGCACTTTGAGAGGCTGAGGCGGGCAGATCACCTGAGGTCAGGAGTTCGAGACCAGCCTGGCCAACATGGTGAAACCCTGTCTCTACTAAAAATACAAAAACTAGGTGGGCGTGGGGGCACGCACCTGTAATCACAGCTACTCGGGAGGCTGAGGCAAGAGAATCATTTGAACCCAAGAAGCAGAGGTTGCAGTGAGCTGAGATTGCACCACTGCACTCCAGCCTGGGTGACAACAGCAAAACTCTGTCTAACAAAAAAAAAAAAAGAAAGAAAAAGAAAGGAAAAATATATAATTGATCTCTGCCCCTGGCTCCTGGCACAGAGCTCCTAAAATTCTTGTCATTTCCTGAGTGATGGGGCACTAGGTGGATCTTTTTGTTCTATTTGGTCTTTGTCCCTTGCTCCTGATAAAGGGTCCTAATCCCTTGGAATTTCATGGGTGATGGGAACATCTAGTATTCTAATGAGATGACTCTTGGTGGGCTGGTCACCAGAAAAACCAAGCCAAGGTTAGAAGCTTGGAACTTTCAGCCCTATCCCCATCTTCTGGGATGGGGAGAAAAGCCAGAGATTGAGTTAATAATTGATTGTGCCGACCAGGGGCAGTGGCTCACGCCTGTAATCCCAGCACTTTGGGAGGCCAAGGCAGGTGGATCACCTGAGATCGGAAGTTCGAGACCAGCCTGACCAACATGGAGAAACCCTGTCTCTACTAAAAATACAAAATCAGCTGGGCGTGGTGGCGCATGCCTGTAATCCCAGCTACTTGGGAGGCTGAGGCAGGAGAATCGTTTGAACCCCGGAGGCGGAGGTTGCAGTGAGCTGAGATTGCACCATTGCACTCCAGCCTGGGCAACAAAGAGTGAAACTCCATCTCAAAAATAATAATAATAATAACAATCGATTGTGCCTGCATTACGAAGCCTCTGTAAAAATCCCTCAACCACAGTGTTTGAAGAGCTTCTAGACTGCTGAACCATGGAGGTACCTGGAGTGGGCATGGAAGGTCTGCGCCCCCATCCTTTGCCCTGGGTACCATCTCATCTGGCTGTTTATCTGTAACCTTTGTCACATTCTTTATAATGAGCCAGTACATGTGAGTGTTTCCTTCTATGAGCCATCCTAGTAAATTAATGGAACCCTCATTTATAGCCATTTGGTTAGAAGTATAGATGACAACTGCTACTTTTGACTGGCATCTGAGGTGGGGGACAGTCTTGTGGGACTGAGCCTTTGACCTATGGGATCTGATTCTAACTCCAGTCATTAGCTAGTATCAGAATTGAATTGTAGGACAACCAGTTAGTGTCTGCTGGATAGTTGCTTAGTGTGTAGGGAAAAACCTCCACACATCTGCTGTCAGAAGCATTGTGTTGAGGATGGGCATGGTGGCTCACACCTATAATCCCAGCACTTTGGGAGGCCAAAGCGGGAGGATCGCTTGAGCCTAGGCGTTCGAGACCAGCCTGGGCAACAAAGTGGGATCCCACCTCTAAGAAAAAAAAAAAAAAAAAAAAGCCGAGCATAGTGGTGCGCACTTGTGGTCCCAGCAGCTACTTGGGAGGCTGAGGCAGGAGGATCACTTGAGCCTGGAAGTTGAGGCTGCAGCAAGCTATGACTGTGCCACTTCACTCTAGCCTGGGCAACAGAGTTAGACTCTGTCTCAAAAAAAAAATGTGTTGAGTGTGAGAAGAGTAAAAGCAGTCAGTTTGGTTTTTCCTATCTCAAACAGACATATAGAAATTGTGTCTATATTAGTCTGGTCTCTTTTGGTTGCAAGTGACAGAAACCCAACTTGAACCAGTTTATTAATTAAAAGAATTTTTTTTTGTACAGACGGATTTTTTTTTTGTACAGATGGATGTTGCTATGTTGCGTAGGCTGGTCTGAAACTCCTGGCCTCAAGCAATTCTCCCACCTTGGCCTCCCAAAGTGCTGGGATTACAGGCATGAGCCACCATGCAGGTCCAAACCAGTTGAAATTAAAAAGATGGTTGAAGTCGGGTGCAGTAATATGTATAATCCCAGCACTTTGGGAGGCTGAGGCAGGCAGATGGCTTGAGCTCAGGAGTTTGAGACCAGCCTGGGCAACATGGCAAAACTCCGTCTCTATAAAAAGTACAAAAATTAGCTGAGCGTGGTGGCACATGCCTGTAATCTCAGCTATGAGGGAGGCTGAGGTGGGAGGATTGTTTGAGCTCAGGAGGCAGAGGTTGCAGCAAGCTGAGATTGTGCCACTGCACTCCAGCCTGGGTGACAGAGTAAGACCCTGTCTCAAAAAAATAAAAAATTAAAAAGACAGTTGATTGGAAGGATGCTGGAGGAGCTATAAGAATAAGTGCAGCTCCAGGGAACTCAGATCCTGGGACCAGGGATTTGATGTCCCCAGCACTTTCTTTGCATTTCTCTAGGTAATGGCTTCATCTTCTCAGTCTTTCCCATGTAGTGAATGCTGTAGGCTGCCCTGGAGTCTCACTTTACAATAACCTGACCACACTTTAACAGCAAAATCCCAGGGAAGGACTATCATTGGCTTTGCTTGGCTCACATGCCCATCCTGGACCCATCACTGAGGCCAGAGGGATGGGGTAAAATTGGTCCAGTTTGGACCATCTGCCCATCCTGTGGTCAGGGATGGGGTATGTTACCAGAAGGGAGAGGGGAGGTAGACAGACAAAGACAATAGCCACCACAATGACCATAATCCCGGCAGTCAGGCAAATGCACTCAGGAGGGAAAGCAAAGCAGGTGGGGTGTTCACGGCAGCTCAGAGCCCAGGGTCCAGAGACACAGAGACCTGGGTTTAGTCCTGGTCTCCTCAGTGGTGTAAACTTTGAGGAGTTTCTTAATCCCCTATGCCTCATGTTGTTCATCTTGCCAAAGACAAAACAGACAGGTCTAATCTCAGCTAATCAACCATGAGACAAAGAATGAGAAGCTGAAAAGTCTGTCCTTGGCCTTGCCGGCAGGCTCAGGCAGAAGGGAAAAGGTCTGCATTTGTCCTTGTCACAGGTAAACAAGGGGGTCATCCGTGCATCATATGGGAGGCATGAGAAAGACAGGACTGTGGGTCTGATGAAGTCATATGTGGAAGGGTAGTTCTTTCTGATAAGCTACTTCCCAGAACACAAAAGTGTGGAGGATTTTAGAAAACAAAAGGTTTGGGGGTGCGTGGGTGAGATTTCTTAACTGTAGCTGTTTTCTAAGAGCACACAGCTCAGGTTAATTACAACATTGTCAATCAGTAAAATGCTGAAAATATTATTCATCTCATAGATGTGGTGTGAGAATTAAAAACTTTTTTTTTTTTGAGACAGAGTCTCACTCTGTTGCCCAGGCTGGAGTACAGTGGCGTGATCTCGGCTCACTGAAACCTCCATCTTCCGGGTTCAAGGATTCTCCTGCCTCAGCTTCCCAAGTGGCTGGGACTACAGGCACATGCCACTACGCCCAGCTAATTTTTGTATTTTTAGTAGAGACAGGTTTCACCATGTTGGCCAGGCTGGTCTGAAACTTGTGACCTTAGGTGATCCACCTGCCTTGGCCTCCCAAGTGCTGGGATTACAGGTGTGAGCCACCGTGCCGGGCCTGGTGTGAGAATTAAAGAAAACAATCTATATGATTCACTTAGCACAATGCTGGGCACACATATAGGCTGCACGTTTTGCAAACAAAAATACAGAACAATATAACATCCTACATGCACAATAAAATGAAGCAGTATTCGGGATTTACTTATACTAAAACATTATCTAAAATTTACATTTAACTGTGTGTTCTATATTTTGTCTGGCATCTCCTGGCATACAGTTGTGTTGACGATAAATATTATGGCCATGGATTGAAGATTTATTTTCAATCCATATTACCTGGACAGAAGGTAGGGCTCTCTTCTACTAAATACAGCTTTTTTTCTTTTGGAAGACAATCCACTGGCAGGGTTGGGGACTGGGGAGGTGGTGGCCACAGCCCATCTTAGGGCTTCTTCAAAGGCGAGCTGACCTACCTTCTCCGTGCCCCATTCCCTGTCTCTGGCCCTGGTAGCCTCCTCCTTCTTGGAAGCATGGAGGTGGAAACACTGAGGTGGCAACGAGAGACTCCCACGGAATCTCAACGCCTGGAGGGGAGGGATTTTCTATCCATGGCCATCTCTTCACCCTCCAGCACAAAGTTGGGTGACTAGCAAGTGCTCATTCAGTGCTGATGAACTTCAGTTCAAAAGCATCAGGTGCAAAGAGAGGGAAGACGTGTGCTCCTGATTTATTTTTAATAGCCCACATTTAACATGGAAAACAAAAAGTTTCTCTGAAATCCTTGGAAACCGCTGCAGTGGGGCGGGACCCTGGTACCCGGAGCTTTAATGCACATCTTGGGCGTCACTTTTGGTTCTAAGGTGGCCCCAGGTCCCTCCTTTAAGATGGGAATAACCATGCCTGACTCTTTTCCCACGGACACCACACTGTCCTAGTTTGTGTTCTCTACGCGACCACGAGCTCCTTGAGACAAGGGGTTGAGCCTGCTCCGGCTCATCCCGAGAGCCGGCGCAGCGACTGGCGCAACGAAGGGGAAATGAACGAATGAATGAACGAACGAAAGTGGAGTGGTGGAGAGGACCACAGGAGACGCGGTCACCCAGCGCGTGAACCTTGACCACTGCTGGGCTGTGGACCCTCACTTCCGCCGCCAGGAAGTTTCGGGGTCGCCCACCTTCCCTCCCAGGCTGCTCCGCGTCGGCGGCGCCCCGCGCGATTGGCTGCGCCGGCCCCACGTGACGCCGGGGTGGCGGCGGCGGTTGCCCGGGTGACGGCTGCGGAGGTGGCGTCCGGGCTGGGATAGCGCGAGTGTCCGCGGCCGAGCAGCAGGTAAGCGCGTCCCCGGATGCAGCCGGGCCACCCTCCGCCCGCCGTCCTGGTGCTGGGAGGAGGAGCAGTGGGGTTGGAGGGCCGAGGCTCTGCGGACCTCTTGTTCCGAGGAAAACCCCGACGTGCCCGCTCCGCCGCCGCCGGATGCTACCACTTCTCGCCTGCGGTCCAGGGATCTTTCTTCGGCAAGGGCCGAGGCGGCCGCCTGGACATCCCAAGAAAGGACAGGCCCAGCTGCTTCCCGCAAGTAGTCCCTGATCTTTGCTGCAGTGGGCCAAACTTGGAGGGGGTCCCTCAAGCCGTCCAGCTGGTGGTGGCGGCGCGAGCGGGTTATCCGGGATTTAGATCCCCCTGATAATCTCCATCTGCTAGCCGCGTTCCTCAGGCACCCAGTGGAAGTCCAGACTTCACCTAATCTTAGGAAAAACAGGATGCGTGCTATGCAGATTCGGCTTCCATACAAATCCCATAATCCCACCCGTTTGTGGGCCCTAAATCTGTCTTATATAGGAATTCAAAAGCTGCCGCTGCAATCCCCAGATATAACTGGAAAAGTTTTTCTTAGTTTCCGCATAAAGGAGAGCACTGGTTCTCAAACTTGGGAGTGTGTAAAAGTCACCCAGGGAGCTTGTTTAAAAGGCAGATTTCTGGGCATGGTGCCTGCCACGGTGCTCAGTAAGACCAGGGTGGAGGCAGGAATTTTCATTTGCACAAGCGTGCCAGCTGATTCTGATTTAGGTGGTCCAGACTTTGGGAAATACTGTGTAGTGGTTCTTTTCAGCCGCTTAGTCACTTACTGTGGCTGTTGGGAGTGTGTCAGACTTCCTGGGCCTCAAATTGCCTCATCTGGAATGGGAAAATATAAACTATATTCACCTCTCAGGTTTACTATGAAGGTTAAATGTAAAACATTTTGCACATTGCCTGGCATACCATATACCCTCAATAAATGATCCCTATTATGATATAAAAGTTTAGAGAAAATTCTGTAATTTCTTTTTCTTTTCCTTTTTTTGAGACGGAGTCTTTCCATGTCGCTCAGGCTGGAGTGGAGTGGCATGATCTCGGCTCACTGCAACCTCCACCTCCTGGGTTCAAGCGATTCTTTTGCCTCAGCCTCCCTGGTAGCTGGGATTACAGGTGCAGACGCCACCACGCCCGGCTAATTTTTGTATTTTTAGTAGAGATGGGGTTCCACCATGTTGATCAGGCTGGTCTCGAACTCCTGACCTCAGGTGATCCGCCTGCCTCAGCCTCCCAAAGTGTTGGGATTACAGGTGTGAGCCACTGTGCCTGGCCAATTCTGTAATTTCTAAGAATGTTGAGTAATAGGATACCTAGCAGCACTCACATTCAATGACAGTTGATCACAGCAGATACTATTTAAACGGCTTAGGGAGGTCTGCTCTAAGGAGGTGATGTTTATTAGGCACAGTGGTTAACCAGGTGAAGAGAGGGAAGAGTGTTCTAGGTGGAGAGAGTAATATGCGCAAAGGCCTTGAGGTTGGCCTCAAGGTTTCAAATTCTCAGAAACTCACTTTTCCCGTTCCAGGGCCTTTAAAATGACATCCCCTCAACTCCGGCTTCATTTATTCATTATATGCCTCGAGTACCTTTCTTGCTTACTACACACTCTGTTAGGTTCTGGGGATACGAAGTTGAAATACAGCTCCCTGTCTTTGTGAACAGGGTTATAAGAAGTGCCAGGTGCAGTGGCTCATGCCTGTAATCCCAGCACTTTGGGTGGGTGAATCGCTTGAGGTCAGGAGTTCAAGACCAGCCTGGCCAACATGGTGAAACCCTGTCACTACTAAAATAATACAAAAATTAGGCCAGGTGTGATGGCTCACACCTGTAATCCCACCACTTAGGGAGGCTGAGGCAGGTGGATCACCTGAGGTCAGGAGTTCGAGACCAGCCTGGCCAACAGGGTGAAACCCTGTCTCTACTAAAAATACAAAAATTAGCTGGGCGTTGGTGGCGGGCGCCTGTAATCCCATATACTTGGGAGGCTGAGGCAGGAGAATCACTTGAACCTGGGAGGCAGAGGTTGCAGTGAGCCAGATTGCACCTTTGCACTCCAGCCTGGGCGACAAAAGTGAAACTCCATCTCAAAACAACAACAACAAAAAAATTAGCTGGGCGTCATGGCGCATGCCTGTAACCCCAGCTACTTGGGAGGCTGAGGTGGGAGAATCACTTGAACCCAGGAGGTGGAGGTTGCAGTGAGCCGAGATCCCGCCACTGCACTCCAGCCTGGGCAACAGAGCTAAACTCCATCTCAAAAAAAGAAAAAAAAAAAAAAGCCTTGGTAGGGAAAGAAGGGAGGGGTTTTTCATAGAAGACTTCTTGAAAGAGATTAAATCTGGCTTGGCTTAGAATCATGAGTCATGTTTGCCTGGGGGTGCAGAGCATACATCAACCACAGGCTTAGGATCCTGGAAGAGCTTGTTGCATGGGGGAATGGCCAGGAGTTCGCTGTTGGCAGGGTCCAGTGTGGGATTGGTGGAAGGGAGCAAGGAGAGGGATAAGGCAGGGGGAAGGTGGATGGATTTGAGGCATGGGTCCAGAAAAAGGCTGGAGAGGTGGGTGTCCTCCAGCAGCAGATGCCTTTCTTCTCTCCCCTTTTGCATCTGGCAGGGCTGGTGTGGTGCATGGGGAGGTGTCCTCCCTGCTCCTCATTACTGCTTCCAGATCACTACCCACTCCTTCACAAACCCCAGCTCCTTTGAAGCACATGGCAGATGCTGTACCCCTTGCCAGCCCTCCCTGAGGTAGCCACTTCCCAGGGCAAGTCTCTCCAGTTCCCTTGGAGCCTCCAGCACCCGGCTGGCTGCCTATCCCTTCATCTCTTTTACTTCACTTCTGGGGGTTTCCACATCCTGGCCCCTCCAGTTTCTTCATCCTCCTTACTTGCAGGCATCTCTTTCCTCCATCCTCCTCATCTGCCCACTCCCGTGGTCGGGAGCTTTTTAGTACTAGTCACCTTCAAAGTCTTGCCTTCAGGCATCTGTCCCACTCTCTGCCCACTCCTTTCCATCTTTCACACTCACTGGAATGTGCCTCCTTCAGCAGGTCTCAGACCCCACTGCTTCCTCACTGCTCTGCAGCCGCCTTATGTGTGTTCCCCTCCCCCATTCTTAACCTGATTAGTTCCAGTGTCCCATCATGGTTGTACTGTTTTCCCTTTCCTCTCTCTTCTAGAAGAACCTCTCACATTGGTTAACCTAACTCAGATAGCTGAAAGTGCCTGGAGAAGAGCTGCAAAACTGTGCAGACTGATTCCATTTTGGATTCAAGTCCAGAGATCTTAAATGGACTATAATACCAGCAACCCTGCCTTGTTGCTGTAGTCGCTTTGGTTCCCACCCTCCCTTCTCTTCGAACTGTCACCATGCTTCTTACTTGCAGCCGATGACCTTGTTTCTTTTTTTTTTTTTTTTTTTTTTTCACAGAGTCTCACTCTGTTGCCCAGGATGGAGTGCAATGGCACGATCTCGGCTCATTGCAACCTCCACTTCCTGGGTTCAAGCGATTCTCCTGCCTCAGCTTCCAGAGTAGCTGGGATTACAGGCGCCTGCCACCACACCCGGCTAATTTTTGTATTTTTAGTAGAGATGGGGTTTCACCATGCTGGTCAGGCTGGTCTTGAACTCCCAGCATCAGGCGATCTGCCTGCCTTGGCCTCCCAAAGTGCTGGGATTACAGGCGTGAGCCACCGTGCCCAGCTGATCTTGTTTCTTGTTTCACTTTTTTTTTTTTTTTGAGACAGGGTCTTACTTTGTCACCTAGGCTGGAGTGCCATGGCGTGATCCCGGCTCACTACAGCCTCAACCTTCCTGGTTCAAGTGATCCTCCTGTCTCATCCTCCCCAGTAGCTGGGATTACAGGCACACACCACCACACCCAGCTAATTTTTGTATTTCTGTCGAGATGAGGTTTCACCACGTCGCCCAGGCTGGTCTCGAACTCATGAGCTCAAGTAATCTGCCTGCCTTGGTGTCCCAAAGTGCCAAGATTACAGGTGTGAGCCACTGCACCCAGCCTGTTTCACTTCTAATCACTAAATCTGTGTCTTTGCTCAGCACCCATATTCTCTGCTATCCCTCTGAATGCCGTTCCTGCTTCTCCCTTAAACTCCAGGCTCATATATCTGTAAGAATTAAAGAAAGAGGAGAGAAACACGAAGGGTGACTCGACAGTCAACAGGTTTGTTTCCTGGGTAACGGCCAAACTTCACCCTCTTACAATGGGCCTCGGTATAACAGTGGGCCTTAATAAGGACATTCTGTTCCCTTCAGGTGCACTAAGGGAAGCTAAAAGCAGACTTGGGGGGTATGCCTGCAGCTGCAGAAAGTTGTATAGGAACAGACACACAACTCTCCCTCCCAGATAAGCACAACAGAGAGACACAGAAACAGTTCAAGCCTTTGATAAACTCTCCCACCCTGAATCCTTAAAAACTCTTAGTCTGTAGGAGAGTGTGGCTCTGACCTAACTCGGTCGGAAGTCCCTCCCAGGTTTGAAATAAACCTGTTGACTGTCGAGCCACCCTTCGTGTTTCTCTCCTCTCTCCTCTTTCTTTAGTTCTTACAATACCCACTGACCATTTCGGAACCTCCACTGGAATGTCTAACGGGCAGCTCAGACTTACAGCCAAAACAGAGCTCTTGGTTTGACCTCAAAACAGTCCTTCCCCAGGTTTTCGTTGACTCAGCAAATCACATACTCTTTGGCCAGCTGCTCAGATCCCAGGGTTTTTCCTTCCCTTCTTCCCCTCATGTCCCACAACTAACTGGTCTGCAGATTGTGCCTCTTCTGCCTTTTCCATCTGGACTCACAGCACTCATGGCCCCTCTTGCTTATCCAAATGATGCTCATGGCTGGCGTGGCCTGAGCAGTACTCATCTCCCTCTTCCCACTCCCCTCCAGTCTTCTCTGCAGAGCAGGCAACATGCATATTAAAAAATGGACATCAGCAGCCGGGCGTGGTGGCTCACCCCTGTAATCCCAGCACTTTGGGAGGCAGAGGAGGGAGGATTGAGCCCAGGAGTTCAAGACCAGCCTGAGCAATGGTGAAATCCTGTCTCTGAAAAAACCAAGGCTGGGCGTGGTGGCTCATGCCTGTAATCCCAGCACTTTGGGAGGCCGAGGCAGGTGGATCACCTGAGGTCAGGAGTTCGAGACCAGCCTGGCCAACGTGGTAAAACCCCGTCTCTACTAAAAATACAAAAATTAGCTAGGCATGGTGGCGGGTGCCTGTAATCCCAGCTACTTGGGAGGCTGAAGCAGGAGAATTGCTGAAACCCCGGAGGTGGAGGTTGCAGTGAGCCGAGATTGTACCATTCTACTCCAGCCCAAGCAACAACAGCGAGACTCTGTCTCAAAAACAAACAAACAAAAAAAAACCTCACCAAAAACCAAACAAATGAAAAAACCAGAAAACAAAAGACTTGGGGCATAGTGGCACACTCTGTAGGCCCAGCTACTCGGGAGGCTGAGGTGGGAGGACTGCTTGAGTCCAGGAGTTTGAGGCTGCAGTGAGCTATGATCATGTCACTGCACTCTAGCCTGGGCAACAGAGGGAAACTCTGTCTCAGGAAAAAAAAAAAAAAAAAGGACATCAGTGGTGTCAGTCCCCTCCTCCATACTCTCTCTGAGCCTCCTGTTACTGTCAGCCTAATGTCCAAGCCACTTACCAGCTCTGTAAGGCCCACCTGACCTGGCCCCGGCCCCCCATTGCCTGCTGCTGTCTGCCTCACCTCTAGCTACATCCCAATACCCCAAGACTGCAGAGCTCTTCAGCCTGAAGCCTGTGCACTAACAAAGCCCTCTTCCCCAGATCCAGGTGCTCAATCTTTGCTGAAATGTCGCATTCCCAGTGAGGCCATCAACCACTCTATCTAAAATAACCCCATACCCATCTCCTTCAGGTTCTGTCCCTTTCCTTGTGCTGTTTTCTTCATGTCTGGAATCAATTTCCACTCCGTCCATGTTTTTGAGCCTGTACTGTGTGCCAGGCACTGGTCTAGGCACAGGGGAACACCTGTCAGGTGCTGTTGAGAAAAATCAAGCAGCACAAAGGGCTGAGAAGTGATGGGCCGACCTCTTAGAAAGGGTGGTCAGTTAGGCAGAGACCTGAATGAGACGTATCTGAAGGAAGGGCAGTGAGCCAGAGTTCACGAGGGCAGGCGTGTGCTTTGGGTGTTCAGTGGGTGTCCACAGGAACCACACAGTGGCCAGTGTGGCTCAGGTTTACAGAACAAATGGGAGTGTGTCAGAGGCCAAGTTGTCTAGGGCTTTGGGAGTTGAGCCTAAGGAACCTGGCCTTCATCTGGAGGGCGCTGGAACCACAGGAGGGTCCCAAGCAGGAGGGGAATGCTCACTTGTTAAAAGTGTAGAAATTGGATTGAAGTGGAGAGAAAGGAGATGGGGAGGCAGTGGCAGAAAAATGTAAGGTTACAGACTCAGAAGAGATCTGACTGAGTGTGGTGGCTCATGCCTATAATCCCAGCATTTTGGGAGGCCAAGGCGGGAGGATTGCATTACCCAGGAGTTTGGCAGCTTAGTAAGACCCTGTCTCCCTGTCTCTACTTAAAAAAAAAAAAAAAATTACCTGGGTATGGTGGCATGCACCTATAGTTCTAGCCACTGGGGAGGCTGAGGAGGGAGGATCCCTTGAACCCAGGAGTTTTAGCTTGCAGTGAGCTGTGATTGTGCCATTGCACTCCATCCTGGGCAACGGAGTGAGATCCCATCTCAAAAAAAAAAATTCGATGAGTTCTGATACATTCTGAATTTTATAGATGAAAAAAGGCTCTGCACTTCAGTGAGCTGTCTCAGATCAGGTGCCAGTGAATGGCATGGTTAATATCAGAGCCCAGACCTTTTCATTCCTCTGGGGTTACGGGCAACTGCTTTGGGCTGAGCCTGGGGTGTGGGCCATGGGGAATGACTGCTTTGGGTACTCCTTGAGGGAGGGCTAGTAGAAAGAGTAGGAAGAGTTTCTTTTGACTTTAGCCATTGTATTTCCTAGTGCCGCTGAACAAATGACCATAAACTGAGTGCTGTCAAGCAACAAAGATTTAATATCTTCTAGTTCTGGAGGTCAGAAGTCTGAAATGGCTTTCACTGAGCTGAAGTCAAGGTGTCTGCAGTGCTTGATCATTTCTGGATGCTCTGGGAGGATCTGTTCCTTGCCTTATGCAGTTTCTAGAGGCTACTTACCCTCCTTGTCTTATGCCACTTTATCCCCTTTAAAGCCTGCAGTGGCTGTTGAGTCTTTCTCACATCTCATCATGCTGACACTGACCCTCTTGCCTCCGTCTGCCCCCCTCCCTCTGCTGTGACTGCCTTGGGCCCACCTGGGTAATCCAGGATCATCCCCCAATTTAAAGGTCAGCTGATGAGCAACCTTAATTCCATCTGCACCTTAATTCCCCCTTGCCGTGTAACCTCACGTATTCACAGGTTCTGGGGATTGGGGCATGGATGTCTTTGGGGGCCATTATTCTGCTCACCACAACCACCTTTTTGTAGTTTCATAGGTGGTTGAAATGAAAGCTGTTGTCTTGTATTTTTGCCTTCTAGAGATTTTTGCTGTGAGAATTAATTACCAGTAACAGTTCAATATGGGGGACATTCTGGCTCATGAATCTGAATTACTTGGACTAGTGAAAGAGGTAGGTATATTATACAAAACAGAGGTCACAGAGAAACAGATCTTGAAAACTTGTGTTTTAAAATGCAACAAACTATTTAGTGCCTTGTAATGTTTCTAATATTGTTATGTTGGAGCTATTTTTCTATTATATAATATTCCATGTATTTACATTTTGGTTTTATAACTAAACAAATCTTAAAGCCACTTAAAAAGTCCCTTGAAAGAAAATTATAAAAGCAATACATGTCCATGGTAAAAGATTCAAGCACTACAGAAGTATAAAAAGGAAATTTCCCTCCCAGACTTTTTTCTATGTATAGTAAAAATATATTCACATGCCTGTAGTTTGTTTTACAGAATGGGATGATACATTGTTCTATAGCTTGCTTTTTATCTGCCAACAATAATATAGCATGAACATCTGCCTATGATCGGCCCTAGACATTTGAATGCCATAGAGTATTTCATTGAGTGGCTGCATCATAATTTTTTTAACTCATTGTCTGGTAATGGCCTAGGTTTCCTACGCTTAAAGCTTTGACAAGTAGGGCCCAGGCCTTAAACTTTCTGGTGCTAAAGAAATGGTTCGCGCTTGCTGCTGCTTAACTGTGTGAGTAACCATCTGCAGGTTGCGAGAGCCACGGGCCTGGAGCAGGGATGAGGCACCCACCGTGCAACTGCAGATTTGGAATTTGGTGGTGTGATGGTGAATATATTCTTTTTTAAAAAATTTACATTTAAAAATCTTTTTAGAGACAAGGTCTTGTTCTGCCGCCTAGGCTGGAGTGCAGTGGCATCATCATGGTTCACTGTAGCCTTGAACTCCTGGGCTCAAGCAATCTGCCTGCCTCAGCCTCCTGGGTAGCTGAGACTACAGACGTGCACCACCATGCTCAGCTAGGTTTTATTTTAATTTTTGTAGAGATAGGATCTCACTCTGTTGTCCAAGCTGGTCTTGAACTCTTGGCTTCAAGCAATCCTCCTGCCTCAGCCTCCCAAAGTTGTGGGATTGCAGGCATGAGCCACTGCACCCTACCTATATAACACATTTTCTTTTAAAAATTTATTTATTTGAGATGGGGTCTCGCTTTGTTGCCCAGGCTAGTCTCAAAGTCCTAGGCTCAAGCGATCCTCCTACCTCAGCCTCCCAAAGTGTTGGGATTACAGGCATGAGCCATGCCACCTGGCCTATACCATTTTTTCTTTTTTTTTCTTTTTTTTTGAGATGGAGTCTCACTCTGTCGCCCAGGCAGGAGTACAGTGGTGCTTTCTCTGCTCACTGCAACCTCCACCTCCTGGGCTCAAGCGATTCTCCTGCCTCAGCCTCCCGAGTAGCTGGGACTACAGGCACGCGCCACTGCGCCTGGCTAATTTTTGTATTTTTAGTAGAGACGGGGTTTCACCTTGCTGGCCAGGCTGGTCTCGAATTCCTGACCTCGTGATCCACCCGCCTTGGCCTCCCAAAGTGCTGGGATTACAGGCTTGAGCCACTGCTCCTGGCTGGTAGTTCTATTTTTATTTTTTTTGAGGAACCTCCATACAGTTTTCTATAATGGCTGTACCAATTTACAGTCGCACCAAGAGTGCACAAGTGTTTCCTTTCCTCCACATCCTTGCCAAGACTTTTTATCTTTCGTCTTTTTTGTAATAGCCATTCTGACAGGTGTGAGGTAATTAGGTCTCTGTGGTTTTGATTTGCATTTCTCTGATTGTTAGTGATGTTAAGCACCTTTTCATGTATCTATTGGTCTTTTTAATGTCTTCTTTGGATAAATATCTATTCAGATCCTTTGGCTGTTTTTTAATTGGATTATTTGTTTGTTTTGCTGTTGAATTGAATTATTTATTTTTTATAGTATTTAGATTTTGCTGAATTTGAAGACACCTTGAAAACATTTTCAAAAGAATGCAAAATAAAAGGAAAACCATTGTGTAAAACAGTAGGCGGATCTTTCAGAGACTCCAAATCATTGACAATTCAGGTAACATTTTGCTTATTTTTCATCCCTGTAGATAATTCAGGATGCTCCCAACTTGTGGAAAATGCTGCTGTTGGATAGTGCTAGAATAGTTTTTGAGCACTTGCTCAGAGTTACTTTAGATAGCACAAGTGTTTATAGATGAACTAATAATGTCATTTTAAATCTCTGTACCCTCCCCAGGAAATGTGTGGCCATATAAGATCTTTCACAAACATTTCTTGGGAAGAAGGAAAAGAAGAAACCATGCAGTGTTTAGGAACTGAGACAATTGTAGCCTTCCTCCTGAGGAGTTTCAGGTTATTAATTCTAGGCACTGGGGATCCAGCAGTGAACAAACAAAATCCAGCCCCTTGCCAGCACAGCATTTGCATTCTAGCTTGGGGAGGTTGGAGGGAACAGGGAACAAGAGTGAGACTGACAAGGCGGGTCTGTGAAAGGAAGTCTGAGCAGCTCTGTGAATACCAGTGGGCTGCAGGGGCACAGAGGTTATACAGACCTCAACTCTCAGGGTTAGAAGGGACCTTAAAAATCCTCGACTAGGCATGGTGTCTGACTCCTGTAATCCCAGCACTTTGGGAGGCCAAGGCAGGAGGATCGCATAAGCCCAGGAGTTCAAGACCAGCCTGTGCAACACAGTAGGACCTTGTTTCTTTTTCTTTTTTTTTGAGATGGAGTCTCTCGCTCTGTCGCCCAGGCTGGAGTGCGGTGGTACGATCTCGGCTCATCGCCACCTCTGCCTCCAGGATTCAAGCGATTCTCCTGCCTCACCCTCCCTAGTAGCTAGGATTACAGGCACATGCTACTGCATCTGGCTAATTTTTGTATTTTTAGTAGAGATGGGGTTTCACTACGTTGGCCCGGCTAGTCTTGAACTCCTGACCTCAAGTGATCCGCCCGCCTTGGCCTCCCAAAAGTGCTGAGGTTACAGATGTGAGCCACCATGCCCAGCCAGAACCTCGTTTCTATAAAAAATAAAAAATTGGCCGAGCATGGTGGCATGCACCTGTAGTCCCAGCTACTTAGGTGGCTGAGGTAGGAGGATCACTTGAGCCTGGGAAATCAAGGCTGCATTGAGCCATGATCATACTGCTGCACTCCAGCTGTAGTGACAGAATGAGACCCTGTCTCCAAAAAAATTAAAAAGTCATTATTTTAACCATTATTTGATGTCTAAATCTCATTTGTAATATGCCAGGTAAGTAATTAGTTCACCTAGAATATTTCCATTGACTAGAGACTGTACCATTTCCTGAGACAGCATGTTTCACATTTGGATGATTTTATTATTTATTTATGTATTTGAGACGGAGTTGCGCTCTGTTGCCCAGGCTGGAGTGCAGTGGCAGGATCTCGGCTTACTGCAACCTCCGCCTCCTGGGTTCAAGCGATTCTCCTGCCTCAGCCTCCCAAGTAGCTGGGATTACAGGCACACACCATCATGCCCAGCTGGTTTTAGTATTTTTATTGGAGATAGGGTTTCACCAGGTTGGCCAGGCTGGTCTCAAACTCCTGACCTTTGGTGATCCACCCGCCTCAGCCTTCCAAAGTGCTGGGATTACAGATGTGGCCACCACACCTGGTCTATTTTATTTTTATAATTAAAAAAAATTATGTGGAGACAGGGTCTTGCTGTGTTTCCCAGGCTGGTCTCAAACTCCCAATCTCAAGTGATCTTCCTGCCTCAACCTCCCAAAGCACTGGGATTATAGGCATGAGCCACTGCACCTGGCCTTATTATTTTAACAGATTTTTAAATTTTAACATACCTACTTCCAGAAATAATTTTAGGCTTGGCTTGCAAGCCCCTTGAGTAGCTGGAGTTCAAGTGGCATTCACTGCTGGTTTTCTCCTAGTCCTTGACTCCCCAGTGGCCTGGCATGGGCGCTGTTGAGAGAGGGGCACTTTTGAAGTGGCCCGTGGAGCTCAAGGCAGGGCTGAACCCTCTGCCTGCTCCGCTTCAGGCCTCTGGCCCCTGGATGCTGAGCTGCTGCTGCTTCCTGTCAACACAGACTCTTCTGTGGATGCTACAGCAGCCAGACCTTCCTGGCACCCCCCACACCTAGAACGATATGTTCAGAACATAAAAGAATATAGTCATTAGTAGAGGTGAAAACAGGTTCTTAGAGTGAAGTGTGTTCCTCAGGAAATCAGCTTCACTCCCCAGCACCTGGCTTCCCTGGTTCTTTCTGGATGAAGAAAGACCTTTACCCTACACGTTGGAAGTATAGGTGAGCATCTCTTAATTAAAGCTACCATTTGAGAGGAATATAGCAAATCCTCAATACCTAACTAGCAGAAGAGTGAGACTCTTTTGTGAAGTTCACACATGACCAGATGATGTGATGATACAGGGTAAGGCCAACAGGCCCTGTGCCTTGAAGCTTCTTTGCATATCGGTCCCTCCAGAGGTGGCTGCTGTACACTTTCTGCGACTGGTTTGCCATCGCATTTCAGCTCCAGCTGCATCTGAGAACACTCAAATGTCTCTTTAGGTCTTTTTAAAAAATTGTGATTAAAGATAACATAAAATGTATCATCTTAACTATTCTTATGTGTACAGTTCAGTAGTGTTAAATGTGTTCACACTGTTGTGAAACAGATCTCTAGAATTTTTCATCTTACAAACCTGAAACTCTGTCCCCATTTAACAACTCCGCCTTTATCCTCCCCCTAGGCCTTGGCAGCCACTATTCTACTTTCTGTCTATGAATTGGCTACTTTAGATATGTCATATAAATGGAATTATGCAGTATTCGTCTTTCTGTAATTGGCTTATTTCACTCAGCATAATGTCGTCAAAGTTCATTCATGTTGCAATGTATGACAAGATTTCCTTTCCTTTTAAAGGCTGAATAATAATCTGTGATATATATTCACAAACACATACACACACACACACACACCCCCACAGTTTATCTGTTCTTCTGTTGATGGACACTTGGGTTGCTTCCACCTCTTGGCTATTAAGAATAGTGCTGTTGGGGCTGGGCGTGGTGGCTCATGCCTGTAATCCCAGCACTTTGGGAGGCCGAGGTGGGCAGATCACCTGAGGTCAGGAGTTCAAGCCCAGCCTGACCAACATGGTGAAACCCCGCCTCTACTAAAAAAAAAAAAAAAAATACAAAAATTAGCGGGGCATGGTGGCAGGCACCTGTAATCCCAGCTACTTGGGAGGCTGAGGCAGGAGAATCACTTGAACCTGGGAGGCAGAGGTTGCAGTGAGCCAAGATCACACCATTGCACTCCAGCCTGGGGTAAAAAAGTGAGACTTTGTCTCAAAAAAAAAAAAAAAAAATAGTGCTGCAGTGAACGTGGGTGTGCAAGTATCTCTTTAAGGCCTTGCTTTCTGTTCTTTTGGATGTATACCCAGAAGTATTGCTGGATCATATGGTAGTTCTGTTTTTAATTTTTTGAGGAATTGCCAAGCTGTTTTACAAAGTGGTTATACCATTTTCCATTCCCACCAGCAGTACATAAGCGTTCCAGTTTCTCTACATCCTTGCCAATGCTTGTTATTTTCTCTGTGTGTTTTTAAAATATTCACCATTTTGATGGGTTTGAAGTGATATCTTGTCATAGTTTTGATTTGTATTTCTCTGATGTCTTCAGGTCTATTTTTATATAACTTCAAAGACCTTGAAACTTTCTGATTGTCACAAGCATTTCTTTTCTGCTCATCCAGTCAACAGCTGTGTCCCCCACTATGGTAGATTTCCCAAATGAAAAATGCCTGGGTTGAATGAAGAAGAGTGGGGAAAAAATTTAGAAAGAAAAATAAAAAAAAATATCTAGAACTGAGGTTCAGCAAAATATGCTAATTGTTAGTGGAACTCAAAAAATAGTGAATTTCCCCAAGCAGTTTTATGTGTATAGTTCAGTAGTGTTACGTATGTTTACATTGTTGTGAGATATAAGAAGCGTGTGTGTCTACAAGTTACTATTGATGGTGTACACATTTTCTCATCTTGTTGATTCTGCTTTGATCATGGTTTATAGAACATCACTAATATTTTGTGACTGTAAGTTATAATAGCGGATTCTTTTATGTGTGGGAATTATTTTAAGCTCAGGGACCATTTCCAGGTACAGAATATGATTCATGAGTTAGGAAGGATGATAGATGTGATTGTAATGACATAGCAAAAGTTTGTGGTTTCAGGTCTACAAATATAGACCTTAGAACAAACTGTAGATGGGCCATTTGACTTGTGGACTCTGCCAAGCCACATTGATAAAATAACTTTCTTTAAGCCATAACATTTCACAAGAGTCTGCGCTCACCTCATCCACACAGTCAGAGAGCTCTTGGTCACCGCACTTCTCATGGCAAGGCCCCCTCAGGAATGGGCACAGGGTTTGCTTGGGACCTTGGCAGAGGCAAGCATGGGGCAGAACCTGGCCCCACAGCACTGCCCCTGGGAGGATCCCTTCACCTTTGTGGCAGTCATTAACAAGCATGCAGGTCTCTGGTCAGCTTCCCCAAATTCTTCCAAGAGGTGCCTGCATTCAGCTGCTTGTACTTTGTTTTGGCAACCCTCACCCACAGGCGCTAACACACTGTCCCTCGCCTGTGTCCAGGAGGAACAGAAGAGCCAGCCTTGAGGAGGTAGATGCTCATTGTAGGGCTTATTTGAAAAATTCTGAGTTTACTTGAAATGTAACTGGCACCTTCCAGCGTAAGGCAGTATTCAGAGACAGTTCTTGATCACATGACATAGTGAACATTTTTGTAATATTCAGATTTGAGGATTCCTTACCAATCAACATCTTTGACTTATGTGTAACCAAACACTGTTACATTATTTGTTCTCTATACATTTCCATTTTATGTTAGAAAATTTGCTTATAAACAGATAAAACAAGTAATTTTTAAAAATGACAATTAAGCAGGAAAATTATCTGTAAACGTTTTTTCTTTCTTTTTTTTTTTTTTTCTGAGACAGGGTCTCATTCTGTTGCTTAGGCTGAAATACAGTGGTGGGATCTCAGCTCAGTGCAGCCTCTACCTCCAAGGCTCAGATGGTCCTCCCACCTCAGCCTCCCGGGTAGCTGGGACTACAGGCACATGTCACCACACCCAGCTAATTTTTGTACTTTTTGTAGAGACAGGGTTTCACCATGTTGTCCAGGCTCGTCTTGAGCTCCTGGGCTCAAACGATCTGCCCACTTTGGCCTTCCAAAGTGCTGGGATTACAGGTGTGAGCTACCACGCCCGGCCATGTAAACTCACTTTTTTGTTTTTTTTTTTTTGAGATGGAGTCTCGCTCTGTTGCCCAGGCTGGAGTGCAGTGGTGCAATCTCGGCTCACCCCAACCTCCGCCTCCCGGGTTCAAGCAATTCTCCTGCCTCAGCCTCCAGAGTAGCTGGGATTATAGGCATGCACCAGCATGCCCGGCTAATTTTTGTATTTTTAGTGGAGACAGGGTTTCATCATGTTGATCAGGCTGGTCTCGAACTCCTGACCTTGTGATCCACCTGCCTTGGCCTCCCGAAGTGCTGGGATTACAGGTGTGAGCCATCTCACCCATAAACTCATTTTTAGAAGTATAAAAGAACAATGGCCAATAATGGTGGTAAATAACAATGGTATTGGGTGGGGAAGTGGGGATTCTGTAGAAAATCCAATCTCAGAAACGCTGTTGCAGTTGAGCGTAAAATGTAAGTACAAATATCTTGGGCATTCGATACAAAAAGAACAGTAGCAACTGCATTGTTTTGGACTCTTAAGAAGTTCTTTGACTTCTGCCTGATACTTAAATCCACAAAATTATGCCACAGATATTTGTGACAGGTGAGTTATCTTCCTTGTGAGACAGGTGACATGATAATTGCCACCTCCTTTCTCCAGAATTCTTTGAACTAGTGCATGCTGAATCATGATGCTGTCATTGTCCCAGGTGGACTCACACAGCTCTGTGGTCAAACGGCACTGAGCCGGTGCTCCTTCCTCCATCTCCAGCCTTCTCTGTCGCTGCAGCTGCAGCTGGCAGGCGTGGACAGTCACCTTATGGTATAATGGGGTCTGTGGTGGCTTCCTTCAGCTCCATATCAGCCTGGTGTGCTTCTAGCAATGGGGCAAGTGGCAGCGCTATCTCCTAGGCCCAGGATTGACTGGGTCAGTGTGTGTGGGCTCCCAGCCACTACAGGATGTGGAGCCATGCTGTCAGCAACCTTCCATGCCTGTGAGGTTTGTTCCTGGGAGGCCTGGCTAGACTTGGTCTGGATAGCTTTTGTCAGTTGCACGCTGTGGGTCAGCAGGTCCAAAGGGTGACTTCAGTATATTTACGTGTCCGAGAGTTCTCTGGCCCCAAGTCTTCGTTCTGTGCCTGATTCTTTCCATTTCAAAGACCTTAAATGTTTTGTGTGTTCTTTATAGTGCCCAGATTAGATATTGCAAAGGTGTGGGAAACCAGGGTTGGTGTGCAGGAATCGCAGGCTCAGGAGCTTGAATCCTGTGGGATCTCTATTTTTCTATCCTTTACCACTGAAAAGGAGTATATGGGAGATCTGTGGTGTTGAGTGGGTTGTGAGAATTTTGGGTGTTGAAATTTACAACGAGGTATATAGTCTGATGTCTTCTCCACAGAAGGATCTTGTCGCTGCATTTGACAACGGAGACCAGAAGGTGTTCTTCGATCTGTGGGAGGAGCACGTTTCAAGTTCCGTCCGAGATGGGGACTCCTTTGCCCAGAAGCTGGAATTCTATCTCCACATCCATTTTGCCATCTATCTTTTGAAGTACTCTGTGGGGAGACCGGTGGGTTTACCTGGTGATGCGGGTGGGTCTGAGCGGTGTGTTAAGGAACAGTGTTTGCTGTCGTTGTCCACATGGGCATGGATTTCATATGTGGCTGTGCTGTCATAATGCTTACAAGGTACAGGCATCCTCTGTCCTGGTGAGTGATTTTCTACTGTATTCCCAGCAGTTTATATTCTAATTTCTATGGAGATTTAATAATTTCTGTAATCAAAGCTATATTCCTAAATACCTCAAGTTTTTGAAACCTCATCAAAATAAAGTTTATTTGGCAACTTAGTATGTAGGCGTGTATGTCTAAGAGAACATATATTTCAGCTGCATGTTAGACCCTATATTAGAACATAAATTTATTTACTTATTTATTGTAGAGAAAGGGTCTTGCTATGTTGCCCAGGCTGGTCTTGAACTCCTGGGCTCAAACAGTCCTCTCACCTTGGCCTCCCAAAGTGCTGGGATTACAGGCGTGAGCCACTGTGTCTGGCCAGAACACACATTTAAACTTAAGTAGTGGAAAAGAGTACGTCTCTTTGTGGAAAGTCCTTTTGAGTGATAGGTTGAATTTAGCATCTGCAGTCCTTTCCCAGATGGGGCTGGAGATGGGAAGAGAGGAGAAGGCTGAAATGTGAAGCTGCTGCGGTGGCTGAGCTTTGAGTGCAGAGTAAATGACAGAAGGGCAGCAGAGGCAAGCTGGCATTTGACCCCGTGCATTAATGACTGCCCTGTGGACCAAGGTGAACACATGAGAATGTCAGAACACCAAAGGTGGGGACAGTGGTGGAGGGAGCAGCAGGACCATACATTGTGGTAGCTGTTGTTGGAAGCTCTTCCTCAGGTTATCACTCTTGCAGGGAAGATCACAGGAGATTTTCATTTTCTGTTTGTATTTCTGTTTAAGTCTGGGGGTCAAAAGAGGGCTCATGGTTTAGGTCAACTGAGATGTGTTTGTAAGAAGAGGCTTAGTCTATGTACGAGACTGTGAAGGCCATGATTGGTAGAGCCAGTGTGGGAGCAAAGCGCCACATTCACCTCCTCTGGTTTTCTCATTGAGGGCCAAGAGGAGATAGAAGCCCCGAGAGGGGAACTGACTTGCCTGGGATCCACATGGAATAGTGACACAGAGCGAGCCCAGGCCTTAGCACAAGAAAGGAAAGGAGTGACTTGGAAGCTTTTGTTTCCAACACCGTAAAGAAATGCCTGTTAATCTTTAGAAACCGCTCCTGCTGGAGGCATGGGAATGCAGACAGATACTTATTTATATCTGAAAAGTAGAAGCAATGTGTCTATGTAATAATGGGGAAGCTAGTTAAATAAATGTGATAGACAACATGAGGTTTTGTCCTGCCATTAAAAATGTTTATGAAGAATTTTAAGGACATGAGAAAATGGCAATAATAAAGTTAAAAAGCAGCATATTGAACTGTATATATAGTTGTCTGATCTTCCTGACATAGTCTCATTAAGGGGGAAATTTAGGGTGGATGGTAGAATTCTAGAGACAATGCACCTGCCAGGTTAGATAGGGGATGCCAGCGACACGACTGGGACAGAAGGAGCCTCAGAGAGAGGATGGGGTGAGCAGATAGACTGGGCATTGATCTGGAGACCTCAAACAAGTGTTTTCCCTTCTTCTAGGACAAAGAGGAGCTGGATGAAAAGATTTCCTACTTCAAAACCTACCTGGAGACCAAAGGGGCAGCCTTGAGCCAGACCACAGAGTTTCTTCCTTTCTATGCCCTTCCTTTTGTTCCCAACCCTATGGTGCACCCCTCATTTAAAGAACTCTTCCAGGTAAGTGTCAGCTTTTAACTCCTGTGTCAGATCCTGGGTGACATTGTGGTTTTACCTTCTATATGCTGGGGGCTTCTGAATGATGCTTTAAAAAAACTAAAATTTGCTTACATTAGTATTATTTTTAGTTATAACCATAATTTGTTTAGTCAGTCTCCTATTGGATGGTTAGTTAGGTTTGGTTTTTGCCATCCTATACTAGCAGTGGTTTGCAACTTGTACATACATTAAATCTGGAAGAGTTACAGTAATTAACACTTTGTAATAGCAAAAACTAGGAACAACCCAATTGTACACCAACAGGAGCATGCATAAATACATTGTGTTATATTCACACAATGGAATACTATACATCAATGAGAATGAATGAACTAAATTACACATTGATGAAATCTTAAGCCAGATACAAGAGAGGACATGCTATGTGATTCCCTTTGTATATACATCAAAGCAAACAAAAGTAGTTTTTAGGCATATGTGTACCAGTGTTAAAATGTTACAGAAAGTTGGCTGAGCACGGTGGCTCACGCCTGTAATCCCAGCACTTTGGGAGGCCGAGGTGGGTGCATCACTTGAGGCCAGGAGTTCGAGACCAGCCTGGCCAACATGGGGAGACCCCGTCTCTACTAAAAGTACAAAAATTAGCCGGGTGTGTAATTCCAGCTACTCAGGAGGCTGAGGCAGAACAGTTGCTCAAACCCGAGAGGTGAAGGTTGCAGTGAACCAAGAGTGCCACTGCACTCCATCCTGGGCAACAGAGTGAGACCTTGTCTCAAAAAAAAAAAAAAAAATTACAGAAAGCAAGGATTCTCACCTGCTCGAATGGCAACCTAACAATTTTTACATTATCACACACAGAATTGACTTTTCAGGATGTATAGTTCTATGAATTGTAACACACATATGTTTTGTTTGTTTGGTTGGTTGGTTTTGTCGCCCAGGCTGGAGTATAGTGGCGCGATCTCGGCTCACTGCAACCTCTGCCTCCTGGGTTGAAGCGATTCTCTTGCCTCAGCCTCCTGAGTTTAGGTGGGGCTACAGGTGCGCACCAGCACACCTGGCTAATTGTTGTATTTTTAGTAGAGATGGGGTTTCACCATGTTGGCCAGGCTGGTCTTGAACTCCTGACCTCAGGTGATCTGCCTGCCTCGGCCTCCCAAAGTGCTAGGATTACAGGCGTGAGCCACCGTGCCTTGTTTGTTTGTTTTTTGGAGACAGAGTCTCATTCTGTCACCCAGGTCACTCTCACTCAACAGCAACTGATGCAATTCTTCCAAATCCCAGTACATTTCAGCATCCCATTCAGTTGTAATTCTGTAAAACAACTTTCATCCCTCCTGAATAGTAACTGCTAAACTGAAGGTTACTTAGTTGACCGCTTTCATTAAAGCAGGCCTTTTGTAGAGTAGCCCAAGTTGAAATTTTTGCTGTTTTTTCTTGATCATTCTAGATTTAGTTTTACCTACTTCCTCTCCCAGAAGGTTGAAGAAAAAAGTGGTTAAGAAGGTGATTAAATTTGGAAGGGTTCAGATGTCTTCGAGGATTAAAACAAAGAAAATAATAAAAATAAATTTTAAAAAATTAAAAATTAAATTTAAAAATTTCTAAAAATAAATATTCTTGGAAGGAGATGGTAGATTTTCTCACAGTGAGACTTCTGTTCCTAAGTATTCTGTTCGTGAATATTCTGGCATAGTGGCATAGATAAAGCTTGGATCCAGGTGGCAGTAGAGCTGGCAGAATCGGGGATGGGGCCTAGCAGAGGCTGCAGCTGGCAGCTTGACTCACTCAGATTTGGTGTTCCAAGGTGGAGTTCAGCTTCTGGTGGTTTAAGGAATTTAATGACCTTCCGTATTCATGGAGATTCATTTTATTCCATTTTTTTCTTTTGTTAGTCTACATATGTTCTTTTAATGGTAATCACAGATATTTTAGTATGTATACATAATAAAGTCAGTCTTTTGTTTTTTTTTTTGAGATGGAGTTTCACTCTTGTCACCCAGGCTGGAGTGCAACGGCTCGATCTTGGCTCACTGCAACCTCCACCTCCCGGGTTCAAGCGATTCTCCTGCCTCAGGCTCCTGAGTAGCTGGGATTATAGGCACGCGCCACCATGTCCGGCTAATTTTTGTATTTTTAGTAGAGACGGGGTTTCACCATGTTGGCCAGGCTGGTCTCAAACTCCTGACCTCAGGTGATCCGCCTGCCTCAGCCTCCCAAAGTGCTAGGATTACACGTATGAGCCATCACACCCAGCCATAAAGTCTAAATTTAATCTTTATTTTCTTCCAGAACATTCAAGGAACTCAGAATGCATTAACTTCATTCATCCCCTTCACAATTTATGTCCTTTTTTTTTTGTCAAGTATCTTAGTTATATATTTTAAATGTACAAATTAAGAAGTTTTACTATTTTATGCAATCAGTGTGTGTAGATTTTCCCTTATAGCTACCAGTATTTTTGTTCATCATTCCATCTTGTGTTAAAGACCTTCCATCTGGGATAGTCGTCTCCTCTTATTTAAGTACATGTCTTTAAAACCCCCTTTCCTTGAAGATCTCTTCTTTCAGTTCTTGTTTGACTGCAGTGTCTTTATTGCTTTCTCAGATAGGATTAGAATACTAGGTTTACAGTTATTGTCTCTTACTACATTGAAGATACAAATCCTAGCTAGGTTGCATCATTTCCTAGCTCGCATTGCTGCTATTTTGAAGTTGGCTGTCAGTCTAATTGCCGTTCCTTTGAAGGTGATCAATCTTTTCTCTGGCCTCTGGGTTTGTATCATTTCCCTACAGTGTTTCTAGGGATAGATTTCTATTTTTACTTGAGATTTGTTGGGTTTCCTGGATGTGAAGTTTTGTGTCTTTCAACAACTCTGAAAAATTCTCAATTAGTATCTCTTTGTATATTATCATTCTCTTTATTATCTCCTAGATATCTGACTAAATGTATATTAGACCTATTATATTCTCCATGTCTTTTTTTCATTAAAAAAATTGTAAAATACACATAACATAAAATTTACCATTTTGACTTTTTTTTATTATTATTAAAGAGATGGGGTCTCACTCTATCCCCCAGGCTGGAGTGCATGATTATAGCTCACTACAGCCTTGACCTCCTGGGCTCAAGTGATCCTCCCACTTCAGCCTCCCGAGTAGCTAGACTATAGGCGTGCGCCACCACCATTTTGACCATTTCTGAGGGTTCAGCTGAGTAGTGCTAAGAACGTGCACATCATTGTGCTCCCCATACCTTTTAACATCTTATGTTTCCTTCTCTTAATCTCTCTGGCTGTATTCTGGGTGATCTCTTCACATCTGCCTTCCAGTTCACAAACTCACCCTCCAGCTATGTTTAGTCTGTTCTTTAACCTTTTCATTGAATTTGTAATTTCAGTTAACTCTTTTTTTTTAGAAGTTTATTTTTTTGTTGTTTATTGAAATTGCTGGGACATTTTTATAGTCTCTCATTCCTTCCTGTCTTTTATTTCTTTAACATATTAAAACTTTAGGCCAGGTGCAGTGGCTTACACCTCTAATCCTAGCACTTTGGGAGGCCAAGGTGGGCGGATCACCTGAGATCAGGAGTTCCAGACCAGCCTGGCCAACATGGTGAAACCCTGTCTCTACTAAAAATACAAAAATTAGCTGGGCATGGTGGCTAATGCCTGTAATCCCAGCTACTCCGGAGGCTGAGGCAGGAAAATCTCTTGAACCCGGGAGGCGGAGGTTGGAGCGAGCCGAGATCACACCACTGCGCTCCAGCCTGGGCAACAGAGCGAGACTCCATCTCAAAAAAAAAAAAAAAAAAATTCCTTGGCTTCCTAGCTCTAATTTTCCTCCTGTCTCTGACCTCCTGTTCATTTAACAAATCGACCCACCACGCCCAGCTTGGAAATGTTCTTATTCTCAGAGTTGAAAGCACAGAAAAAATAAGAATGGTCAAGAAAAAAATAGGTGACTCATGTCCAAAGAGGCTTTATTTCAGTCTCATCCCTGTCATTAGCAGAGCATCATAAAGTAAGTAATTACATTGAAAACACATATTTGTTGGTAATACAAAATAGTAATCAACAACAGAGCAATCTAACTGGAAGTCTGTATGTCCCAAGCATTTTGTTTTGTTTGTTTTTTGAGACGTAGCAGTCCTTTCCTGAGATTCTTCTCTGTGTGGTTGAGCGTAGACCACCTTGAGTTGTAGCACCTGGGTGATTTCCCTAGGGCTGCCCTAGCAAAGTACCACAGGCCAGATGCCTTAAGACAGCAGGCATTCGTTGTCTTGCAGTTCTGGAGGCTGCAAATCTGAAATCAAGGTGTTGGCAGGGCTGTGCTGTCCCTGAATCCTAGGGGAGGATCCTTCCTTTCCCCTCCCAGCTTCTTGTAGCCACAGGTGTTCTGTGACTGTGGCAGCATCATTCCAGTCTCTGTCTCCATTGTCCCATGGCCGTCTTCCTTCTGTGTCTGTGTCTGAATTTTCTTCTTCTTGTAAGGACATATTAGATTAAGGTCATATTGGATTAAGGACACACCCTACTCCAGTGTGACCTTATCTTAACTTCAATTACATCTGCAATGACCCCATTCCCAATGACCTCATGTTCTGAGGTACCAGGGGTTAGGACTTCAGCATGTATTTTGAGGGAACACAATTCAATCCATAATAACACACACCTTATAAACAAAGTTATGCAGTATCAGGGAATTACACAATTTTTTAAAAATATAAGAACTCTCTGGTCGGGCATGGTGGCTCACGCCTGTAATCCCAGCACTTTGGAAGGCCAAGGCAGGTAGATCACTTGAGGTCAGGAGTTTGAGACCAGCCTGGCCAACATGGTGAAACCCCGTCTCTACCAAAAAAAAAAAATTACAAAACTTAGCCAGGCTTGGTGACCCTCGACCCAGCTACTCAAGAGGCTGAGGCAGGAGAGTTGCTTGAACCTGGGAGGCGGTGGTTGTAGTGAGCATAGATCGAGCCACTGCACTCCAGCCTGGGTGACAAAGCAAGACTCTGTCTCAAAAAAAAAAAAAAAAAAAAGAACTTTCTGCTCATCTGGCAGTATTTTTTTCTAGAAATCAGATGACATACTGGCTAGAATGATTGGGTGGGGGTGGGAGGCATGGAGGAGGGTACAGAGCTGGAGAGGCAGAGACAGTGGGGAAGGATGGAAAGGTCTGAGGGCCATGGGGCAGCATCCAAGAGGATGGTGGGTATGAAGTTTTAGTGGCTTCGCTGCATTTTTGTGGAACTTCTTGGTTTGGGTGGAAGATATTTCTGTATAAAGAGTATAAGAAAAATTGTCCTGAGACAAAGATTGTTACTTGTTATGTTTTTTCTTAAGTCATTAATTTTTTCTTCTTAATGAGCATTATTTGAGATAAATAATTTGTTTTTAAAGGACAAATCATGCTAAGACTATATCATAATTCTTGACATGGTGGGGTATTTGTGGCAGAAAATAGCTTCTGTCCTTTTTTCTTATCTAGACGAGGTTTGTGGAAATGAGTCCCTTTCTTGGGGAGACTCTCAGTAACTTAGTGATAATTGTTTATGTTACGCCTCCCAGTGCTGTGCGTGCCTAGACTGTACTGAACTATTTTTGGTATGCAGCCTAATAAGGTTCCTTGTCACGACTGTGTTTAAATCACATGAAATACTCAAATCATGTTCAGGGTTATTTTTTCCCTGTTTATGAAAGAACTCTATTTTTTCTTCCTACTGTGGGCACTTGAATCTTCTGTAAATGAGTTGGTCAGATGTCCTAAAACCTGTTTTTCACAGCCTCACGTCACTGGCATTTTGCTTTTGGTTTCAATCACTGTGCAGGGTTTTTTAGCCTAATGACCTCAACTTGATGATGCTATTGGTACTTAGTAATCTAATGTTTGTATTTTTGTTCCCTTTTTTCTTTAGGATTCCTGGACTCCAGAGTTAAAGTTGAAGTTGGAAAAGTTTCTAGCTTTAATATCTAAAGCCAGCAACACGCCAAAGCTTTTAACAATATATGTATCCTTTTGAAGCAAATAGAGACCACCTATGGTTTTAGAGCAGATTTTATTTAGAGTTGCACGCTGGCTTAGGTTTATTTAGGTTGCCTCATTAAATCGGGATAATTAATAGTGTTGCTTTCATATTTACAAGGTCAATGAATCATTAGTGGCAGGGCCTATAGAGATCAACTTCTATATCATTGGATCTCTGAGACTTTCTTTTTGGCTAGGTCTTATTTTGATGTCACGTGACTAGAAGTTGTCTTGGTAGAAAAGAAAGTTTGTCTTGTAAAAGAATTCCTTGGGATAATTGTCCCTTTGCAGAATGTCACTTAACCACTTTTAAGCCCTTCAGGCCATGGCATATGGATTGGGTGACCATCTAACTTGTCATTCAAATTGGGATTTCTTTTTAAATAACTTTATTGAGGTGTAAATTTACATACCATAAGATCTACCCATGGTAAGTGTACAATTTAATGCTTTTTGGCAAACGTACAGAGCTGTGCGGTATCACCACAGTCCAGTTCAAACTGGGACACTTTTGAAAGTAAAAAGGGACACTAACTGGACAAAGTACCAGGGTGACAGGTGTAAATAGAGCCTGTTTCAGGAAGAGCAGAACATTAGGTCACCCAACCCATGGAAGACTAATTTCCCAAAGGTTATTAGTTTTTAAAGACAAGTATCTCCTTTTATTTGGAATAAAAATGTATCCAAAGTTATTTCATAACAAGAACATAATGTTTTGAATGGTAAAATTGGTCACCGTTTTGTTTAATTTCATGAAAAATTTAGGCTACTTTGCCGCGTAATACCTTCTGCTTCCTTTCTAACTCCAAAGCATTTGACTTTCTTGACCTAATTGAGGTTTTATTTGTCACTAGGATTCCATGCCACATTTCTACTTGAGCTTCCTAAGCCTTCCCTGTTGCCTGTATTCAAATTCCTTAGCCTGGCCTGAGCCAAACGGACTGATCTACAGCTCTCGTCTCTGCCTTTATATACAAAAGCCTTAAGACTTTTGTTTAAATTCTTCTCTTTACCTACATACCTCGATGTTCGCATATCCAAACCTTTTTCTTCCTAGAGTTCCATATACAGTGATTTTCAATGAAACTAGAACTTTTCCAACTTGACTTATAATTATTTGAACATGCTTTAAAAAATCATTTCTCAGCTTAATTTTTTTTTTTTTGATACTGCTCCTTGTGGAACAGGGCTACCCCATAGGCAGTGTGCCCAGAGTAGCTCAGCTTAATAATTATGGGTGCCAATATGTTAAGAATCTAATCAAAATGATTTACATGGTAAATTATATTAGTTATATTAAAAATATATTAGTATACTCAAAACAGTACCTGACTGGGCCCCGTGGCTCATGCCTGTAATCCCAGCACTTTGGGAGGCTAAGGCGGGAGGATCACTTGAGCCCAGGAGTTTGAGCCCAGAGTGGGCAACATGGCGAAACCCCATCTCTGCAAAAAGTACAAAAAGTTAGCTGAGCGTGGTAGCATCCATATGACTATAGTCCCAGCTATCTGGGGGAGACAGGTGGGCGAATCACCTGAGCCCAGGAAGTTGAGGCTGCATTGAGCTGTGTATTCTGCCATTGAACTTCAGCCTGGGCAACATAGTGAGACCCTGTCTCAAAAAAATAAGAATAAAAAAAGATCATAGTACCTATTTTATAGGAAGAGTATGAAGATTGAGTTAATACATATAACTTGTATGAAACAGTCCAGTATATAGTAAGTGCTTGATAACTGTTAGCTGTTGGCATTAGAATTTTTAAGTACTTGTCACCTTTCATCCTGTTCCACATGCTTTGAAGCATATGCTGAAATATAGCAGGTAACTGTAAATAACATTCTGATATTTTCCTTGTTACATGAAAATACTTGTAGTTCAGTTCAATACATTAAGCTTCTACTATGAGTCAAATATTGTTCTAGGATTTAGAGATATAAAGAAAAGTCCAAGATGTAATTCTCTTAGCCAAACTGGAGCTTTGAACAATAAAATAGGAGTCTGTGAGGCAAACAGAGGAGGGATGGGAATTACAGGTAGAGGGAACAGCCTGTGCAAAGGCACTGAGACAGTGCCTGGGAAACTGAAATAATTTAATATTACTGGAGCAGAGTATTGACATAGACAAACTCAGAGACTAGGCAGGGCCTAGGTCATAAAGGTTTATGCCAAGTCCTATAAGGAATAAGGAGCCTTTGAAGCATTTTAAGTAAGAGAATAACAGTTGTATTTGCAAAAAATAACTTTTTACTTCCTGATTATAAAATCAACTATATTCCTTATAGAAAATTTGGAAAGTACAGAAAGGTATTTAATACAGACATACACCCAAATTGTAAGAAAGGTAGGTACATGTATGTGTGTGTATATTTCTATGCATTTTTATCAAAGGAAGAGAACATCTTCCCATATCATTAAATAGCCTTCAAAAGCAGGTTAAGTTCCCCCAGAGGTTTAAACGTAGAGTTACCACATGACCCAGGAATTGGTCCTGGCTGTACACCCAAGAGCTATATACCCTAGCTATATACCCAAGAGAAATGAAACATACATACGTCCACAAAACAACCTGTACACAAATGTTCATAGTAACATTATTCATAATAGCCAAAAAAATGCAAACAACTCAAATGTCTATCGTCTTATGAATGGATAAACAAACTGTGGTGTTATCCAAATGATGGAATATCATTTGATATCATCCAGCCATAAAAAGGAATGAAGCACTGATTCATGCTGTAACATGAATGATCCTTGAAAGCATTATGCTAACTGAAAGAAGCCAGTGGCAGGGACCAGGTATTATATGACTCTATTCATAAAATGTCCAAAAGAGGCAAATCTGGAGAGACAGAAAGTATATTAGTGGTTGCCAGGGGCTGGGGAAAGCAGGGAAAATGGGAGTAACTGCCAGTGAGTACAGGGTTTCTTTTGGAGGATGATGAAAATGTTCTAAAATTGATTGTAGTGATGGTTGCATAACTCTGAAAATACTGAAAACCATTGAAATGTACACATTGATTGATGATTGATTGATTGATTGAGTCAGAATTTTACTCTTGTCACCCATGCTGGAGTGAAATGGCGTGATCTTGGCTCACTGCAACCTCCGCCTCCCAGGTTCAAGTGATTCTCCTGCCTCAGCCTCCCAAGTAACTGGGATTACAGGCACCCGCTACCATACCTGGCTGATTTTTGCATTTTTAGCAGAGACAGGGTTTCGCCATGTTGGCCAGGCTGGTCTCAAACTCCTGATCTCAGGTAATCCACCCACCTCGGCCTCCCAAATTGCTGGGATTACAGGCGTGAGCCACCACACTGGCCTGAAAGGTACACTTTAAATAGGTGAATTATACAGTACGTGAATAAAGCTATTACCAAAATACTAAGGAAAAGTTTAAGACAAATTAAGGGAAAAGAAACATGTTAAGTAACTGTCTTCAGTCATGCAGCCAGACGTGTGGGAACTGAGATTTGAACCCACGCAGTCTGGCTCCAGAGTCCATGGTCTTAGCAACACTGTGCTATGCTGTTTTCACCTCAATATCGATTTCCTTAGGATAAAGCTTTGAATTGAAGTTAGAGTTGAATTATGTACAAAATCAGATTTGCATTTTTAGTTGGCTTGGTAGCAGTGGGGAAGGCCTTTGGAAGGGGATAGGAAGGGGATAGGAGGCTGTTGAAATAGTGCAAGACTTGAATTCAGACAGTGATAATTGAGATGGGGAGAAGAGGACTTGTTTGGGAGTGAGTCAGGCCAGTATGGAGAAGTTGCTTAGCTATTTACAGCAACAGTTGGAGCTGGCCCTCCCGGCTCCGAGAATTCTGTTTCACCATGCTGAGGTGCTTTCTCACATTGGCCACAGGATGTCCGATACCCCAAGTACCGTTCCCTAAATGCCTGTTTTCCTGAACTTCTTTTTCATCCCAGAAGGAGAATGGACAAAGTAACAAAGGTAAATCATCTAGATTTAAATTTGTCTAAAAACAACTTTGCCAGTTCAGGTTTGAAGTAGTAAGATTGGTGCAAAGATGGAGAGAATTCATGATTTTGGCTTTAAGAGTCTAAATATTTATGAAAGGCTTTGCAGTCATAGTGACCTGCAGTTCCTTGAGGCCCATTTTCGGGAGGGCTGGTATTGTTAGCTTCGTCTTGCATGTCAGGTAGCTAAGCCTTGGAGAAATGAAGAGAATCCAATAATATCCCAAAGGGAGGTAACTGCAGCAGCAGCACATTTTCCCTAGAAGGTGTAGGGCAGCATGGGTAAGGATAGAGTTCTTTTAATTTAATTTATTTTAATTATTTTAATATTTAACTTTTACCTTGAACTAGTCAACAGGGGTCTTCGAAGACATATGGAGTACCCATTCTTATCAAGCATTTTCCATTCCAAAGTAGGAATTCCAGTCTTCAGTTTGTAGCATAAAGTGTTATTTTTCCATGGTCAATCATTTTTACCAGAACTGTTCACTTTTGAGTAAGGTGAGAAAAAGTGTAGTTAATATGAAGTTGGTGGCCCCAGTTGGGGCACTGTACCTCAGTTTTGCCTTTGATACTACATTTTGACAGCTGCTTAAATGATGATGCTGGAAAGGGCCTGTGATGCATGTCATCCCTCTGGTGAGTATTGATGGCATAAGCCTCAGTTCCCAGTAGGTGGAGTGTGACTACAGGAGATCTTGTTCCATGCGCCAGCACATTTGCCCTTTCAAAGCAGAGTCATGCCAGAGAGGATTTCAGAACTTCCTGCCATTGCTTTTTCCTGTTTCTTTTTAGGGAGTGAAACTCTTTTTAAAGAAAGGAAGCATTAATTAGTAAATTATTTAGCTGTTTGCTCACCAGGGAGTTGGCAGATAAGCAGTGGGGTTTGTCACCCTCAGGGAGAGCTTGGGTTTAGGTTTGTCACTCAAGATGGCTTTGGCAGCGTCAGCCTTTGAGAAGGCTTCGGATGCTTGGTTTTGCTCTTGGTAGCCTCAAGCATCCCCAGCTCAGCCGTTCTAAGTGTGTGACTGGTTCTGCCAGCCATACTGACCCTTCTGTCGCTCAGAGGGGACAGGCCCTGCTGGCCCTTCATGGAGGAGCAGGGCTACAGATACGGCCCCATGGGATCAACCTGGACTGCTCCAAGGGTCGCAGGAGCACCCTGAGTCTTGCAGCTCCCCAAGGTTGCCCTACCCCCAGTACAGTATGTGGAGGAAGACTCCCAGCCTGCATCCTCAGCTCTGCAGGCCCGCTCTCTCAGTGCTAGCCTAGGCCCAGGCCTTGGCCACGGTGCGTCCCGGGCCAGTTTGCTCACATCCAACACAGCTGGCATCTTCAACTGGACTGGGACTTTGGATCTTGCCCTGCAGCTCCTGGAAATACACCTCAGCCCACTGTTCCATTGCTGCCTGACAGACCATCCCGACTTGGTGGCACAAAACAATGACATTCACTTATAATGGTGATGATGAGCCTGCATGGTCTGGTAGCTGTGGGCTCAGTTAAGCTGTTCTCCCTCAGCGTGTCTCTCAGGTGCAGTCAGGTGGAGCGGCCTGGGGCCAACTCCAAGGCACTCACACGCAGAGTGGTGGTCGGTGCTGGCTGTCACGTGGGGTCTCAGCAGAGGCCCTTGACGAGAACACCTGCGTGGCCTTGTGGTCTGGGCTTCCTCCAGGCATGTTGCCTGGTTTCCAAGGGTGAATGTCCCCAGAGAGAGCCAGGAGGAAGCTGTATCACTTTTTCTAACCCAGCCTCTGAAGTAAGTCAGTCATTTCTGCTGCATTCTGTTTCTTGCAAGTGAATTCCTAAGGCCCCCTCACCTTCAGAGAAAGGAAATTACGGGGGGATTCCAAGCAAAGAATCCTAGAGCCTTCTAAGCTGCTTGCTCTAAGGCCTGGTGGGAGTGGTTTTATGCTTTATCAAACTGGCAGAATGATGGAATCTCTTCTCCTTCTGGATTCTTGTTTTTCCTAGCAGGAGTCAAGCAGCCCAAAGTTTTATTTAAAATAAAGAAGTGTCCTGCAGATATGAATTGTCCCCCAGACAACTTCATAATACAAAAACAGAGAAAAAGACACAGGTTTGATTCAGGCATTTTATGAGCTCAGTATAGAATAAAACATTCTTTTCTTTTTTTTTGAGACAGAGTCTCACTCTGTTGCCCAGTTGCCCAGGCTGGAGGACAGTGGCGCGATCTTGGCTCACTGCAACTGCTGCCTCCCAGGTTCAAGCGATTCTTGTGCCTCAGCCTCCTGAGTAGCTGGGATTATAGGCGAGCACCACCATGCCTGGCAAATTTTTGTATTTTTTTAGTAGAGATGGGGTTTTACCATGTTGCCCAGGCTGGTCTCCAACTCCTGGCCTCAAGTGATCTGCCCGCCTCGGCCTCCCAAAGTGTTGGGATTACAGGTGTGAGCCACCACCAGCCCTAGACATGTTTATTTTCTTAGACCTAGAAGAACTAAAAGAAATTGCATGAGGTTCAGTCAAGGGAATAGATTTTCTTAGGAAGCCCAGTGAGGATTGAGTTGAACTTCCTGAAAAGGAAATTTTAAGTCAGTGTGGTTACAAAGCACTATGTAAATAAATGTGGCATAAAATAGAAGTAAGTGTGAAACACAAATAGTGTCCAGTTTATTGTTACAAGAAAACATTCTGGCAATAAGTATGGTAGTTCTTTGAGAAGAATACAATTATTTTTCATATTGTGGATTTTTATTGATGTTGTTTGTTTTAACTGTCTTCCTAGAAATCTTGCAGCAGCTCCACCAGCAGCTGGTTGAAGCTGAACGTAGGTCAATGACATACCTCAAACGGTACAATAAGATCCAGGCCGACTACCACAATCTCATTGGAGTCACAGCAGAGCTGGTGGATTCTCTAGAGGCCACAGTCAGCGGCAAGATGGTAAGGAAGATCCCCAATTGTGTGTATGTCTGTTTGGCAATGAAGAAGGCTTATAGGCATGGACTATGTTGATATGGCAGATGGAGCCTGCCTCTCTCCATTCCAAGCCAGTGGCACCTGCTGCTCTATTTCCAAAAGCCAACATGCATGAAGGAGATAAAGCTGATATTTTTTACTGTTTTTATCAAGCTGCTTGCAGTGTTTTACCCATTTTTCTTAACATACTATCTGCTATATCTTTATTTCTCTACTTTATTCTTTTTTGTTTGTTTGTTTTTGAGACGGAGTTTTGCTCTTGTTGCCCAGGTTGGAGTGCAATGGCGTGATCTCGGCTCACTGCAACCTCCGCCTCCCAGATTCAAGTGATTCTCTTGCCTCAGCCTCCCGAGTAGCTGGGATTACAGGCATGTGCCACCACACCCAGCTAATTTTGCATTTTTAGTAGAAACGGGGTTTCTCCATGTTGGTCAGGCTGGTCTCGAACTCCTGAGCTCAGGTGATCCGCCAGCCTTGGCCTCCCAAAGTGCTGGTATTACAAGTGTGAGCCACTGCGCCTGGCCCTTTTTAAAAAATATATTTTTCAAATATTGAGACGGGGTCTTGCTTTGTTGCCTAGGCTGATTTTGAACACCTGGGCTCAAGTGATCCTCCCACCTTGGCGTCCCAAAGTCCTGGGGATTGCAGGTGTGAGCCATCGCACCCAGCCTCTACCTTATTAATATTAGCAAAGGATAAATTGTCTGGCAACAGAAAAATATGTGCTAGCAAAAAAATGAGGGGCACGTGCCCTGCTGTCGTATAGGGAAGCCACTGATTTTCTAATATTGGTTTCGTATCCAGCTACCTTTCTGAATCCCATTAATCTTGGGTGTTTTGATTTATTCTTCTGTGTTCTAGATTGACAGTCATGTTACATCAAATAATATTTGTGTTTTGCTTTTAAAATTTATCTTAACTTTTTTTTCTTAGTACATTGGCTATGGCCTATGGGATATTGTTGAATAATGTCATCATGGGCATCTTTATCTCATTCCTGACTCTTTATAAAGTACAATAAAATCTATTTGTGGACATACAGATTTTTTAAAAATTGAAGTAACTGTAGATTCACACTGCAGTTATAAAAAATAATTCAGGCCAGGCACAGTGGCTCACGCCTGTAATCCCAGCACTTTGGAAGGCTAAGGCGGGAGGATCACTTGAGGCCAGAAGTTTGAAACTACTCTGGACAATATGGTGAGACCTCTGTCACTAAAAATATACAATTAAAAATAAAATTAGCCAGGCATGGTGTCTCACACCTGTAATCTCAGCACTTTGGGAGGCTGAGGTGGGCAGATCATCTGAGGTCAGGAGTTCAAGACCAGAGCCCCGGCCAACATGGCGAAACCCCGTCTCTACTAAAAATACAGGAATTTGCCAGGTGTCGTGGAGCACATCTGTAATCCCAGCTACTCGGGAGGCTGAGGCGGGAGGATCTCTTGAACCCGGCTGGCAGAGGTTGCAGTGAGCCAAGATTGCACTCCAGCCTGGGCAACAGCGTGAAACTGTGTCTCAAATAAATAAATTTAATTTAATTTAAAAAAAGATGGGTCAGAGGAGGAAAGCTGGACTCTTTACTAGCCTTTCTAATGTAAAAGAACCGCGTGGTTTTGGTAAAAGATTGAAACACTTCAGAGAAGCGTGTAGTAAGGAGCAAAAGCTCCTTCACCACAATGCTGTAGATTCATTTCCTTATTGATGTTCAAGACTGACATTGTCTTGTGTATTATTTTAGAACATTTCTCTGCGTATGCGTGTGTGTGTGTGTGTGTGTGTATGTACACACATGCGTACAGCATTTGTACCCTTAGTTGGGATCATATGATGCGTTACTCTTCTGAAACTTGCTATTTCTCTTTCGATATATCTTGGACATCTTTCCATATGGCCAGATCCACCTCATTCTTTTTAATTCTTATACACAATTGCATTATAAGGGTGAATCATTCATTATCAGATCTCTGCTGATGAACATTTAGATTTTTTTGTTGTTGTTTGCTATAACAAAAAAATGTTGCAGTGAACATCCTTGTGTATACTGTACATCTTGATAAAATTCTAAAAGTGGAATTGCTAGGGTAAAGGTATGGGCATGAGCATTTTGATAGAGGTTGCTAAATTATTCATCCTAAAATATCAACAATGTCTACTCCCCCAATAGTGCATGAGAGTACCTATTTCTCCACACACGGCAACACCAAATAGGACTAAACTTTGAAATCTTTGTCAGTTTGGTAAGTAAAACTTGGCATTCTGCATATTTTAATTTAGATTTCTTTAATTATGTATGAGGCTGAGTATATTTTCATGTATATATATATATATATATATATATTTTTTTTTTTGTTCAGTCATCCATTTTCTTTCCTCATTCTCCTGTTTTAAGCAAGAAAGTGACATGATCAGATTGGCTTGTTAGAGAAATGGTTCTGCTAGCAGTTTCAGAAGTTAAAGGAGGAAACAGTTTCAGAACTGAGGGTTTGATCCAAAGTCTCAAAAGCCACAGAAAACTCCAGAAGAAGAGACCTGAAAAGTATCCAGTGTTTTTGACACTTAGAAGTTCACTGGTTGTGAGCTTTGCCACACGAGTTTCCATGGAGGAACGCAGGTGGAAAGTTGGTCACATTGTATTGAAAGTTGAAGTGGGTTGAGACAGTAAATGCAAGCGGTTCTTTCAAGGACCTTGGCTGTAAAGAGAAGCTGTTGAGAGAGTGATTGATAGATAAGGATCTAGGGTGAAAAAGAAGAAGAAGAAAATCTAGGGTAGAAGACGGGAAAGGTATGTTTTTAATATGAAATATATGTGAACATGTTTCTAGTTGTAGGGAAGGAATAAGTATAGAAAGAAAGGTTAAAAATACAAGATGAAAAAGGTATGTTTTTTGTTCGTTTGTTTGAGACAGGGTCTCACTCTGTTGTCTAGCTGGAGTGCAGTGGTGCAATCTCAGCTCACTGCAGCCTCGACCTCCCAGGCTCAAGCCATCCTTTCACCTCAGCCTTCTGAGTAGCTAGGACTACAGGTCTGTGCCACCATGCCTGGCTAATTTTTATTTTATTTTTATTAGAGATGGTATTTCACTATGTTACCCAGGCAAGTCTCAAACTCCTGAGCTCAAGTGAACCGCCTGCCTCAGTCTCCCAAAGTGCTGGGATTACAGGCATGAGCCACTATGCCAGGCCTGAAAAATGAATGTTTAAATTTTAATACTATAGAAATTTACTATAGAAATTCAGAAGGAACGGACTCAGGATAATATAGGAGGTCTAGCCCTGGGATGGAGTTCCTTTTTCTCTGAGTCACTTCACATGTAGCTATGTAACAAAGGGTGACAGACCTCTGCCACAGGATGGACAGAGCCTTTCATGTGGCTGAAGCAGACCAGAAGTTTCTAGCAGATAGGCAGGAGGCCCAGGAGGAGAGAAAAGGGCCCAGCCCTTTCCAGCTCCCCAGGGGTGGAGTAGCCCTGCTTCCCACGCAGTCCTGGGGGATGGCCTTCCTCCCATGCAAGTGGATGAGCAAGGGGTGGGAGAGCAACCGCTTCTACTGCCATGTGGAAGTTCCCCCAGGTGGAATCATGAAGCTGCGGAAGAGGAGACTATTTTCAATTATCATGCCTAGAAAAAAGTGTGGAAGGGTGTACACTTTTTAATAGTCATTATCCGCAGGGATTTGTTTGTGGGGGAAGGGTGGGATTCAGGAGAGGTTGTGGTACTTGTACATTGAAATGAGCATACATTATTTTTTTAAAAAGAAAATGGATGAAAAAAACTCCAAGATGACCACTTTCGATGCTGTATGTCAATCCTGAATTCTCGTAGCTGGTGAGAGAGGCACAAGAGATGCTAAAGGAGAATGCAGGATCCAGCAGCGTTGATGGCGACAGCAGCTCAGCCGCACGTTGTCGAGCACTGGATAGTTGATTAAAAGCGTTTCCATCACTCATTCAGCAAGCACTGGCCAAGCCACCTGTCATGTGCTAGGCATATCTGTGACCTCATTTACCTGCTCACTGTGGCTGTTACAATAAAGGTGTGGAAAGCGAGAGGCAGAGCTGTTGGTCTTCTCGAGTCCGGGACTTGAGCCCTGATCTTCAGATTTGAAGCTTGGCTCTCTTTCCCCCACATTATGGTTGTCCAGTGACTTTGTTACATGAATTTACCAAAGTGGTTTAGGATCTGTTTATTCTACATGACAGTGGAGATAGCTGAAGTGGAGTCAGTTAATTTGCAGTCTGATGTCTCATGAGCACACCTGCAGTGTGTTAGCACCTTGTTCTGTCAGGGCTGGTGCTTTCACTCCTCCCAAGAGCTCTGATGTTAAAGCAAATGATTATTTTTCTGGCTTACATACCTCATCATCATGCCTTACAGAAAGCTGTTGAGAGACCACTCTAATAATTGCCAGCTTGCCTCAGGTGTCCCTCAGTGAGTTTCGTGCCATCACCAGATGTCTTTGTGTCCTCCTTGCAGATCACCCCTGAGTACCTCCAGAGCGTCTGTGTCCGCCTGTTCAGTAACCAGATGCGGCAGAGCCTGGCGCATAGTGTGGACTTCACGAGGCCTGGGACGGTGAGGCTCTGCGCTCAGGGCAGGGTGCCCGTGGTCTATCCCCCTAAATTTAAAAAGAATGTAACTTTAAAAATAGCATGAAAAAATGACATGCAAGAGGCTGCATTTAAGCTGGCTTTTGAAGTCTAGAAACTCCTAGAAGGAAAATAAATCTGTTTTTGAAGAGGGTACAGCTGAAAGCTGGCCTCCTAGGGAGGGTGAGGAGAGAGGCGTGTTCTGCCCACCAGTTGCAGCCACTCAGTGGGGGCTCCCAGGGTTGGGGATCAGTAGGAGTGGATGGAAACTTTATTCTCCTTTTTTAAAAGCACTGCCATAGTGGAAATTGCGTGGTCTAAAGCAGGGACACTTTTTTTTCCCCTAACTTTTTACTTGGAATAATTGCAAAACTGCAAAAGTAGCACAAAGGACATTGGTATACCCTTTACCCAGAGTTACCAGCTGCTAGCATTGGCCCCTTCCTTTGTTGTGTCTCTACACACAAGTGAACACGCACACATATGCACAAAATCTGTTTTCTGAACTATTTGAGGATAAATTATATATATTATGACTCTTTACTCCTAAATACTTCAGTGTGTATTTCTTAAGGTTAGGAGTATTTTCTCATATAACTATACAGTTACCAACTTCAGTAAATTTAACATTGATACAGCCTTCTTATCTACCGTCCATTTTCCACTTTTGGTAGTTGAGTCAGTAATGTCCTTCACTGCATTTCCCGTCCTCTGGTCATCTAGGGTCAATTGTCACATTGAGTTGGCACAGCTCTTAGCCTCTTCTAATCTTGAACATTTCCTCAGCCTTTCCTTGAGTTACGTGACATTAACATGTTAGAAGAATATAATTTTCCCCCTTTAAAAAAAAATAGAACATTTTGCTGGGCGCGGTGGCTCACACCTGTAATCCCAGCGCTTTGGGAGGCCAAGGCGGGTGGATCACGAGGTCAGGAGTTCCAGACCAGCCTGGCCAACATGGTGAAACCCCATCTCTACTAAAAATACAAAAATTAGCCAAGCGTGGTGGTGGGCACCTGTAGTCCCAGCTACTTGGGAGGCTGAGGCAGGAGAATCGCTTGAACCCGGGAGGCAGAGGTTGCAGTGAGCCGAGATTGTGCCATTGCACTCCAGCCTGGGGGACAAGAGCAAGACTTAGTCTCAAAAAAAAAAAAAAAAAAAAAAGAACATTTCTCCTTTTGTGTTTGATATTTCCTTATAATTAGATTCAGGTT
Organism: Pan paniscus; assembly: GCF_029289425.2. Lineage (NCBI taxonomy): Eukaryota > Metazoa > Chordata > Mammalia > Primates > Hominidae > Pan > Pan paniscus. The sequence continues at coordinate 133,862,148 of NC_073262.2, forward strand.
ATGCATCCCTGAATCACCTAGGCCAAATATGACGTCGGTGATCGTGTGTCCTCCTTAGTTAGACTAGCACACCTAAAGGCCCATGGTTTTGAGGCAGGCATACTTAACCAGAAGAGACACCATTGTCTCTCAAAGTCTTCAAAGTACAGGAACCCACGGGCCAGGAGCTCACACCAACCTGCTGCCCCATTCACAGGCTGCGTGGGTGAAGCCCTGTGAAGCCAGCTGTATAGATTTGGAATGAGGCTCCTGTGTGATCCTGAGGCACCCCTGTGGGTCAGAGCCACAGCTTTTAAGTGAGGGTTTGCACATTAATATAATATTAGAGTCTTAATAAACAGAAGCCTTTTTTTTAGTATTTAAAAGAAAATTTATACCCTACCTAATTCTCAAGTAGATTTGAAGAAGTTTACTATAATATGAGAAAACATAAATATGAGAAACGAGAAGGTAGAAAATAAAAATAAGTAAAGCAGTTGTGATTAAGGGAAAATAAGGGTGGGAAAAATAAAAGTAAACAAGGGCTAAGGCTGGTACAAAAAATGCATGCTGTGAGTTGCCTCTCCGGAGAGGCAGGCTGCAGACTGGGCTCTGAGCTTTCCAGCAGTCTGTGCAAAAAGGGAAACAGGAGCAGTTACATGATTCCCAGTGCTTATAAAGCAGGAGAGGGCAGTTACATAACTTTTATTATGTAATATTTCCTGCATCCAAAACAACATATGTGCTGCATATGCAGGCTAGGAACCATGACAATAAAAGAAACACCCACAAGTCCGCCACATGTGGCTGAAATAGACCATTTCAGTGCTGCTAAACTTTTCTACCCTTCAGGCTTCTTCCAAGTAGGTGTGTTACTTATGTAATTTAAAAACAAGTTTAAATGCTTTTTTTTTTTTTTTTTTTTTAAACTGGATGGTCAGACAACTGCTTCACACAGTTATTCCCGGTGCTAAGACCCGGGATAATTTCTTGGGTCAGCAGTTTGTATGGATCTTCATAGAAGGCACGTAGTCATGTGCTGAAGAGCAGGCGGCCTTGACCACTTCCTCTCAGCCTAACAAATATCTCAGAATGGCTGGCTGTCAGCTGTTCCACACACGTGGACAGACAGATGGTAGAAGCGGAGTCTTTGGGACATGGCCACAGTGATTTTAGTGTGCCAAAATCTTAGAGAATCAGCCATTTTTAAAAGGTCAGTAAAGTCACCATTGGATATGCAAGTCTTAGAAAAGTAACCTCCTCATGAGCCCCTCAGAAGAAGGACTTGAAGCCACATCCCCGAGAATATGGCTGACCCTCTGTCCACTGTCCAGTTAACATTCGGACAATTAGGAAGCAGAGTGTGCTTACCGAAAACTGTGGCTTTCTCATAGCAATTAGCATGACAGGGTCTGTCTACTAGGAGCACTCCTTTCTTCCTCCTTCCCATTTATTTGTTAATTCATCAAAGACTTAGTGTTTTCTAGGTTCAGTTTATAAAATCCCATTATATCTTATATATACCAGCCATCCTTACATTCCCATCTTCTATAGGAGGAGTGATGTATCCAGTTTATTTAAAACTGATGTTGGTCGGGCATGGTGGCGCACACCTGTAATCCCAACACTGGTAGTCCAAGGCGGGCAGATTGCTTGAGCCCAGGAGTTCGAGGCCGGTCTGGGCAACATGGTGAAAACCCATCTCCACAAAAAATACAAAAATTAGGCCAGGCGTGGTGGCTCACGCCTGTAATCCCAGCACTTTGGGAGGCCGAGGCGGGCAGATGACAAGGTCAGGAGATCGAGACCATCCTGGCTAACATGGTGAAACCCTGTCTCTACTAAAAATACAAAAAAATTAGCTGGGCATGGTTGCGGGCACCTGTAGTCCCAGCTACTTGGGAGGCTGAGGCAGGAGAATGGCATGAACCCGGGAGGCGGAGCTTGCAGTGAGCTGAGATCACGCCACTGCACTCCAGCCTGGGTGACAGAGCAAGACTCCGTCTCAAAAAAAAAAAAAAAAATTAGCTGGGCTTGGTGGTGCGTGGCTGTAGCCCCAGCTACTCAGGAGCCTGAGGTGGGAGGATCACTTGAGCCCAGGAGGTTGAGGCTACAGCAAGAGGAGATCGCACCACTGCACTCCAGCCTGGGTGACAGTGAGAGCCTGTCTCAAAAGAAATTAAAAACTGATGACATGTTATTAAGCACGGTTTAAAAGGGAGCAGGGGTACAACACAGCTGGTTATCCCACGAGAAGTTATCAATACCATCTGTCAGGAGACAGTCCTACCACCCCGACTGTTATGTTAGCAGCAAAATACAGACTTTGTCTAACCACTGGAAACCAGGGGAGGGAGGATGAGTTATGTTTAGCTTAGTGATAACCATTCTCCTACTGAATCATTGGCTTAGGAACACGCAATAAAAGCTGCAAAAGCCTTTTACTGTTTCTAGCCGATTTCTTTAACAAGATGATAAAAAGCGGATGGGGGGTCATTGTCAAAGTATAAAAGAGTATTGTTGTTGACTAGACATGCATATATAAAGTTGATTTATGATATGTGTCTCGAGTTCAGATTTACAATGTGTGAAGAAGGAAATTAAGAAACAGTTTAGATGCAATGTCCAGTAACTGGACTGGTAGGATTTAGGATTTGGAAGGAGAAGAAGATTGCTTGCTTTTTTGCTGATTTTTTTAAAGGGATAAATTCTACTCTAGGGCCCAACAGAAGGCCATCAATTTCAAAATAAGTACGTGGCACAGATCAGCATCCTTCATAGAGCGGTCTTGGGTCAGCTCGCCGTCAGGTGCTCTGTTGAGCTTGAGTGTTACTGCTAATTACATACTGTAAAGGAGCTTGGGCTGGGTCCTTTCACAAAACCGTTGATGTCTATAAAGTTTGGTACACTTGATACTGGTTTTTATATCTGGCAGTTAACAAGAATCTGGGCTTCTACCAACTTACTCACTGTTAAAAAATCAAAAGGGCCCATTAAATCGAGCCCTTCTTTCCCCCTGAGTTCTGAACTGGTTGAAAAATAGGACAAAAGAGTAAAGGAAAAAGGAGCTGAAAATATCACTGTTGGTACTGACAAAGCTTATATTGGAGAATGTGGATCTTTTTTTTTTTTTTTTTTTTTGAGACAGGGTCTCGCTCTGTTACCCAGGCTGGAGTGCATTGGCACGATCAGGGGCCTCTGCTGCCTTGACCTCCTGGGATCAAGTGGTCCTCCCACCTCAGCTTCCTGAGTAGCTGGGACTATGGGCCTGCACCACCATGCCCAGCTAATTTTTATTTTTTATTTTTGTAGAGATGAGGTCTCACTATGTTGCCCAGGCTGATCTCAAACTCCTGGGCTCAAGCAGTCCTCCCACTTTGGCCTCCCAAAATGCTGGGATTGCAGGTGTGAGCCACCACACCTGGCTGAGAATGTGGATTTTGCTTGCAGGCAGGTGGGGTCCTACTCTCGTGCCTGGGAATTATGGAAGCATTCTTGCACAGCCCTGGACAGCTCTGGCCAAGCCTAGCCCGCTGCCATTGCTGTGGCCACCATGAGGGCGGCACGGAGGAGCGGAGTTGACACGTCGTCTCTGGTGGGCTCTGCCCAAAGCAGAAGAGGACAGGCAGGGCAGTGATGCCCAGGTCTGCCCCCAGCCTCACAAGTCCTGTTAGTCACCGCCTCTCTGGAGAGGAAGTCTCCCACTGACAGAGCAGCTCACGGTAGAAACACCACAAGAGGAAAGAAGTGTGGTTCTGCCCTCACCTAGTTCACACCCGGGTAGCTGTGTTCAGAAAGCTGCCCGTGTTATCGAAGCTGGCACAGGTGTCTAGGCACTCCCAGAGGGTTTATAAGGACGGGATTCATTTCTTTGAGGCGAGAGCTGTCCCAGGTGGCCTTTTTAGTTTGACTCCGCGTATTGCTGCTCCCACTCATTTGTCTTTCTGTAGTCCTTACCTTATCAGAGCCTGTGGCTTGCTGGGATATGGGAGAAATCAGATTTTATATTATCATCAACTTAGTGATAAGAAGTAAGGGAGAAAGTTATCCCTCAGGGCACAAGAGGCTGAGTTTTTTGTTTTCTAAGATTACGCAAGTCACACGGGTGTGTTCGTTTGCAGGGAACGCAGCGCTAGGCTGTTCCTGGATGACAGTCTGCTGTCGGGGTTTCACCCATGGCAGAGCAGCTCCCTGGCTGTGATCTATTGAAAGTCAGCCCTGGGCACAAGGGGTTAGCGTTAGGGTTAGGGCTAGCGTTACACAAATATGTTAGCTAGAAAGTATACCATTTTATCTGTAAATGAAGGAAAACCCATCCCCTCCCTTCGCTCAGCGCATCCTGCCCTCCCGTGGGAACCTGTTGCCTGCGTTTCATATGCGTCCTTCTAGAGCCTTGAAGTATATATCATTAACTTTTACTTGTGTGTATATTTTCTTTATCTTCTAGAGTTCTAATTTGAGAACAGCATTCCTCTATCAGACATTTAGGTGGCTTTTCTGTTTTCTGCTGTTTCTAATGGTGTAGTACACATTTTCCCTGCCAAGAGCAGTTGAAAGTGCCTTGGTTGGTCTTTCTCTTCTTCACCCCCTGTTCCCCCTGGGCAAATGTGAATGCAGAGACACTGGAGAAAAGGTATGCCACGAGAGGGGGCTGTTCCACCTACACCAAGCCTCTGCCCTAAGAGCAGGAGTGGGTAGAAGGCAGGCTGACCAGGAGACAGAATCTGGTGCCAACTCCTAAGGTAGAAATTCGAGCTCCTGCCCCCTGGATGAGTCCCAAGTCTGACCTAGTGGCACCTCTGGGTTTCTGGATTCCTTGGATGGGGAGGTTTCCATTTAAATGCATCCTTATTTAGAAAGATGCCCATTTGAGAATTAATGCTCTTTTTCTTCAACAACTCCAGATAAGGCCCCGTTGGAAATAAAAGTCAAAACACTTTATTTGTTTGGCTTTTATTTTAGGCTCAGCAGATACATGTGCAGGTTTGTTACATGAGTAAATTACATGTCGCTGGGATTTGGCATACAGATGATCTCATCACCCAGGTAGTCAGCATAATCCTGAGAGTTAGTTTTTCAAACCTTGCCCCTCCTACCCTCCCCCGCCAATAATTCCCAGTATCTGTTATTCTGATCTTTGTGTCCTTGAGTGCTCAGTGTTTAGCTTCCACTTAGAAGTAAGAGTGTGTGGTATTAGGTTTTCTTTTCCTGTGTTAATTTGCTTAGGATGATGGCCTCCAGCTGCATCCATGTTGCTACAAAGGACATGCTTTTGTTCTTTTTTATGGTTTCGTAGTATTCCATTGTATATGTGTACCACATTTTCCTTATCCAGTTCACTGCTGATGGGCACCCGGGTTGATTCCATGTCTTTGCTATTGTGAATAGTGCTGCCATGAACATATGAGTACGTGTGTCTTTTTGGTAGAACGATTTATTTTCCTTTCAGTATAGAATTGCTGGGTCAAATGGTAGTTCTGTTTGAAGTTCTTGAGAAACCTCCAAACTGCTTTTCACAGTGGCTAATTTACATTCCCACGAACACATACAGAGCTTTTTTTGTTTTTGTTTTTGAGACAAGGCCTTGCTTTGTCGCCCAGGCTCACTGCAGCTTCGACCTCCTGGGCTCAGGTGCTCCTCCCACCTCAGTCTCCCAAGCAGCTGGGACTACAGATACACGTCACCACACTTGGCTAATTTTTTTTTTTTTTTTTTTAAGACCGAGTCTCGCTCCATCACCCAGGCTGGACTGCAGTGGCACGGTCTTGGCTCACTGCCAGCTCCGCCTCCCGGGTTCACGCCATTCTCCTGCCTCAGCCTCCCAAGTAGCTGGGACTATAGGCTCCCGCCACCATGCCCTGCTAATTTTTTGTATTTTTAGTAGAGATGAGGTTTCACTGTGTTAGCCAGGATGGTCTCGATCTCTTGACCTCGTGATCCACCTGCCTCGGCCTCCCAAAGTGCTGGGATTATAAGCGTGAGCCAACATGCCCAACCTTGTGATTTTAATTTGCATTAAAATGGTTTTGATTTTGTGATAGAGACTATAGCATTAAATGTAAAAAGACCCAGGACATGTGGCTCTTATAAGGCACCTGCTTCCACCTCAGCCATCTTTGTCAGCAGCTTCCTGCTATGTGGCTTGTGGCTCTGGCTTGAAGCTCAGCATCTTCAGCCCTTGCCTTCTCCCCAGTGTGATTTTCTTACATCTTGGCAAATGCCTACGCTTTCCCCACATTGCTGCCATGTGTCCAGGCCATCTTCCTTGGTGCAATGCCCTGTGTATTGAGGAGTCTCCCAACCAGCACCCCTGACCCTGCTATACCTCGTATACCAATGCCTGTTGCATACCCAGACCAACCTGGTGACGAGAGGGTTTAACACCTTTGTAGGCCGGGTGCAGTGGCTCACGCCTGTAATCCCAGCACTTCGGGAGGCCGAGGCAGGCAGATTACTTGAGGTCAGGAGTTTGAGACCAGCCTGGCCAGCATGACAAAACCCCGTCTCTACTAAAAATACAAAAATTAGCCGAGCGTGGTGGCACACACCTGTAATCCCAGCTACTTGGGAGACTGAGGCACGAGAATCACTTGAACCTGGGAGGCAGAGGTTGCAGTGAACTGAGATCACGCCATTGCACTCCAGCCTGGGCAACAGAGCAAGACTCTGTCTCAAAAAAGAAAACACCTTTGTATTAATATCTCAACCAGTGAGTTAGAGCTGTGACCAGCCATCAGCTGAGACCTTTCTCGAGCTCCAAACCCAGACTTCTGGCCTCCCCATGAATGCCTGACAGCTTCACCAGATTTGTGTCCAAATCGGGCTCAACTTTTCCTCCACACAGGTGGTCTCCCCTCCTGAATTTCCTGTCTCAGTGAAAGACACTCCAGGGAGCACCTGGGAAGCGTCTGAGGTTTTTCTCTGTCCTTTGCCTGGTAATGGGATCTGCAAGAGCTTCCTCCCTCCCTGCCCACATTGCTGTTGTTTTTGTGTTTGTTCAGGCTCTCCATAGTTCCCTCTTGGCTTAATGTCACATTTCCTAACTGGTCTTAAAGCTCTTACCTTACTGGTCATTTGTCACATGGGATCTGAAGTGGCCTTTCTGGTTGTGTCTTGTTTATTTGTACCCTTCATGTTCCAGGAAGGACTCAGGTGTCTTACAGGCATCCGATCATATTACTATCTTGCTCAACACCGTTATCACCTTAGGGTAAAGTGGTTTTCATCTCTTTTAACGTGCAAGTGCCCCTTCTCGTTAAAAAGCTGGCAGGGCCGGACGTGGTGGCTTACACCTGTAATCCCAGCCTTTGGGAGGCCGAGGCGGGCGGATCATGAGGTCAGGAGTTCGAGACCAGCCTGACCAACATGGTGAAACCCCGTCTCTACTAAAAATACAAAAATTAGCCAGGCGTGGTGGCGCACACCTATAATCCTAGCTACTCAGGAGGCTGAGGCAGAAGAATCGCTTGAACCCGGGAGGCGGAGGTTGCAGTTAGCCGAGATCATGCTGCTGCATTCCAGCCTGGGCAACAGAACGAGATTCTGTCTCAAAAAAAAAAAAAAAAAAAAAAAAACCTGGCCATAGCAGCCCCTTCCGCATCTGATGGGGATGTGCCTCTGGCTTGGGCCTCCATCGCCTGCCTAGTCCTCTGGCTGAGATATTGCCTCAAGGGTTCCATTGTGGGCATTTGAACCTCTGTTGAGGTCAAGGGGCCCTACCTTCCTTACCCACGTGCATCCTGCACAGCCTGCCCAGCCACAGTGCTCTGTTAGTCCATGTGAGTACGGAGAGAAGAAGGGGTTGGCAGAAATGGCCTCATCTTCAGGGGCTCACTGGCAGCCTCTCCTGGGGTCTGGCCCCCACACTTACTTTCTGCCCCTCACTGGCCCGCGCACCCCTGCCCCATCCTGCTGCTGTCTCTACTTAGAGCAGCGTTTTCCAAAGCCTGTGCCCACAAATGCCCATCCCGCAGGATTTCCCTGCCCCACAGCCAAACAGCCTGGGAGTTAATAAGCTTGTGAACTGCCATACAGTGAGATTCCCAGCACAGCAGCACACAGGAGACTCCCGAGAAGTCCCACGGAAGAAGTGTTACCCTTGCTGAATCCAGTCAGTCTCCAGTTAGATTGGACCCAGGAACACTTTCCTTACCTTACACCTCCTGCTGGTTTGTCTTAGAAAGTCCCCATCCTGCTAGTCACCAAGAGCTGTCCCAGGCTTGGTGTGGCCCCACTGCCCACCTCCCCACATCATGACACCAGCTAGGGAGAGCAGCTGCTCTGGGAGGCAGGCCCCAGGTCTTCCTGTGGCTGAGAAGGGATGGATGGGGGCAGAAATGCAGCTGTTTCAGCTTGGCTTAGGTAGGCATTTATTTTTCCTACCCAAAGGTTCCAGAGAACCTAGAAGGGAGCCTGGCACGGGGCAAGTGCTCAGTGAATAACTGATGGGTTACTACATTAGTTGTTCCACTGTTCTTCACCTGCATCCTAAAAAGGGTTGCGCCTGCATTTGACCCAGACATCTTCAGATGGGAGCATACCACCCACCCGTGCACACCTCCACGGGAGGGAGACCACCACTTACCCGTGCACACCTCCACGGGAGGGAGACCACCACTTACCCGTGCACACCTCCACGGGAGGGAGACCACCGCCCACCCGTGCACACCTCCACGGGAGGGAGACCACCGCCCACCCGTGCACGCCTCCACGGGAGGGAGACCACCGCCCACCCGTGCACGCCTCCACGGGAGGGAGACCACCGCCCACCCGTGCACGCCTCCACGGGAGGGAGACCACCGCCCACCCCTGCACGCCTCCACGGGAGGGAGACCACCACGTGCATTCGCAGGTCCACTGTGATTGGGAGCACACCACTGTGATTGGGAGCACAGTCCTTTTTCTGATGCCCCAGGCCTGCCAGGCCTTTCCCTGAGCTCTCAGCCTGAAATCCTAGAAATGAGACAGCACTCACTTGGGCTGGAGTGGGCTGGAGTCAGAGCGTCCGTAGCAGGTGGAGTCCACCCTGTGTTCAGAACCCATTGTTAGCTCAGTGAGGGAAATTTTTCTGACTGGTGATTGGTGATTCTGACTGTGTTGGATGGTTTGGGGCTTGTGATTGTTGATGTCTTTGTTGTAGGGCTGTCTGTTGCACTGTAGGTTGGTTAGCAGCGTTCTTGGCCGTCCTCCATTAGATGCCAGTAGCACTACTCCCGCTATTAACAACCCAAAATGTCTCCAGACATTGCCACATATCCCCTATGGGCAAAACCACTCCCAGCTGAGAAGCACTAGAGGGAAAGGAAACATGGCTAGTGCACAGTGTGGAAAATGCTGCCACTCACACTGCAGAGAACGCAGGGGATGCTGAGGAAAATCAATGCCGGCCCATGCTCCCAGAGGGGAGGGTAGACGGTGATGCTGGAAATGGTCCCTGAGAGCATGGAAGGCCAGGGAAGATCGGAGCTATCTTGGAGGATGGGAGTGAAGGAGGCCGAAGAGGGTGAGGGGCTGCCAGGGAGAGGAGCTGGTGACTAGAGCCTTGCGGGGGCCTGGGTTGAGGCTGAGCAGATGCGATTTTTACAAAGACCCCTGTGTTGAGTGTGGAAGGAGGGCTGGAGGAGAGACCTGAAGCAGGGGAGTGGGCAGAGCAAATGTGGACTTTGGGACCCGACTACCTGATTAGATTCTTGTTCTAGGGGAAGTTGCTCAGTCCCTGTGTTTGCTGATCTGAAAGTGGAAATGGCAGTGCATGAAATGAGTTAATATGTGTAAAGTTCCTACAATGGCATGCCTGGTGACTAGTGAGCCCTCAGTAAATGTCAGTGAGTACATCCTTATTAAGCTAAGGTGGTAGTTCAGAGGAGAGAAGTCGTCCTGAATGGAGCCCCTGGCACGGGGATTGGAGAGAAGGTAGCAGCTGTGGGATGGAATCAGTAGGACCTGATACTTTGGGAGATGTAGAGAGTGAAGAGGCCACTTTTTTCTTTTCTTTTTCTGTTTCTTTTTCTTTTTTTTTGAGATGGAGTCTGGCTCTGTCACCCAGGCTGGAGTGCAGTGGTGCGATCTCGGCTCACTGCAACCTCCGCCTCCCGGATTCAAGCGATTCTCCTGCCTCGGCCTCCCAAGTAGCTGGGACTACAGGTGCCCGCCACCACGCCTAGCTAATTTTTGTATTTTTAGTAGAGATGGGGTTTCACCATATTCGCCAGGCTAGTCTCAAACACCTGACCTTGTGATTCACCTGCCTCAGCCTCCCAAAGTGCTGGGATGACAGATGTGAGCCACTGCACCCGGCCTGGCCACTCTTAACTAATTTAATTCCTTAACAATCCTGTGAGGTAGGTACTGCTGGTGCCACCATTATGCAGATGAGGAAACTGAGGCGTGGGGAGTTATTCGGTCATTTATCCTCCTCATTGGATTGTGAGCGCTCTGAGAAGGGCATTTGCTTTCTTCACTGCGTATCACTAGCGCATAGCAGAGACCTGGCTGATGGGGGCAGTCAGTAGGTATGCTTTGCTTGCCAAATGCATGAAATACTGCAGCCTTCTCTCCTTAATTTTTTTTTTTTTTTTTTTTGAGACAGGGTCTTGCTCTGTCACCAAGGCTGCACTGCAGTGGTATAATCATAGCTCACTGCAGCCTCAACCTCCTGGGCTCAGGTGATCCTTCCACCTCAGCCTCCCGAGTAGCTGGGACTACAGGTGTGCACCACCACACCTGGCTAATTTTTACTTTTTGTTGAGATGAGTCTCACTGTGTTGCCTGGCTGGCCTTCTCTCATTGAGAGCATGCTGAGCCACTCCTTCTACAGCCATCTCCAGCTTTGTTTATTTTATTAGATACTAAAGTTGTAATAATGTTTATCAGACTGGCTGTACTCATGAAAGGGCCAATTATTACTGCTTTTCAACCAATTTATTCACAGGGCAAATAGAATGATAGAGAGTTTAGCAAAAGAGTGTTTTAAAAGGTAGAAAACGTTTTTTGGCTACGGAAAAAGGAGAATGTTGATAAATTTCATTTGTGGAAATAACCAGCCAATATCACTAATTATCAAGTATTTTTCTTTATATATTATGGTAATATTTTATTTATTTTTGAGACAGAGCTTTGCTCTTGTCACCCAGGCTGGAATGCAATGGCATGATCTCGGCTCACTGCAACCTCTGCATCACTGATTCAAGCAATTCTCCTTCCGCAGCCTCCCAAGTAGCTGGGATTACAGGCACCTGCCACCATGCCCAGCTAATTTTTGTACTTTTAGTGGAGACGGGGTTTCACCATGTTGGTCAGGCTGGTCTCGAACTCCTGACCTCAAGTGATCCACCCACCTCGGCCTCCCAAAGTACTGGGATTACAGGCATGAGCCACCGCTCCCGGCCATGCTAATATTTTAGTATGGCCGTGTCCTTACTTGACCCGTCTGACTTGTTATCTTAGCTTCTTGGTCTCTGTAAGGTGTTAGGTGAATAATTTTTTTTCTTTTTTGATACAGGGTCTCACTCTGTTGCCCAGGCTGGAGTGCAATGGTGTGATCTTAGCTCACTGCAGCCTCAACCTCCCAGGCTCAAGCAATCCTCCCACCTCAGCCTCTTGAGTAGCTGGGACCACAGGCACGTGCCATCACAACCCCCTAATTTTTTTTTTTTTTTTTTGTAGAGATAGGGTTTCATCATGTTGCTCTGGCTGGTCTCAAACTCCTGGGCTCAAGTGATCCTCCTGCCTCAGCCTCCCAAAGTGTTGGGAGTACAGGCGTGAACGGCTATGCCCAGCTAGATGAATAATTTAGATGACATTTCAAACTTATTTTCTAAACTCACTATTTAAGCCAACAACAGGAATAGGTAATTTCTTTATTAAAACAATCAAGGGTTAAAAAGTATAAAAACATACATGCATGGTCTGAGCCACTTTTTTAATTTTAGTTTTTATTTTCATTGTTTTTTGTTTTTGTTTTTGTTTTTGTGTTTTGAGATGGAGTCTTGGTCTGTCACCCAGGCTGGAGTGCAGTGGTGTGATCGCAGCTCAGTCTCCTGTGTTCAAGCGATTCTCCTGCCTCAGCCTCCTGAGTAGCTGGGACTACAGGTGTGTGCCACCACGCCCAGCTAATTTTTTGTATTTTTAGTAGAGATGGAGTGTCACCATGTTGGCCAGGCTGGTCTTGAACTCCTGACCTCAAGTGATTTGCCTGCCTCGGCCTCCCAAAGTGCTGGGTTTACAGGCCAGGGCCACTGTGCCTGGCTGATCTGAGCCATGTAAAAGTGGTGTTTGGCTGGGCGCGGTTTGGCTGGATTGAACCTGGTAGGCGGAGGTTGCAGTGAGCTGAGGTCATGCCACTGTATTCCAGCCTGGGAGACAGAGTGAGACTGTGTCTCAAAAAAAAAGAAAAAAAAAATGTTATGGACCAGAGTTGGGCTTCTCCAAGTTTATTGTGCAGGCATGTCCGCTGGGGACCTGGCTAAAGTGCAGGTTCTGGTTCAGGAAGTCTGGGATGGGACCCAAAATTCTGCATTTCCAATGAGAGCTGGATGATGCTGCTTGTCTGAGGAGCACACTTTGAGTAGCAGGGGGCTGCAGAGTCCAGAAACAAACCTAAGGATAGATGTATACCTAGCAGACAACAGAGGTAGGAAAGGGGTGGTTTATTTCATGGGTCACGGAGTCAGATGCTGTCAGGGCTAGGAAGTGTGTAAAGCAGCTGGTGTCAGGCTGTAGGGAGCTCTGGGGCCTGAAGATGATGTTCCTTCCACCTTAGTGTTCACATTCTAATTTAAAAAGGAAGAACAAAAAGGAGGTGAAGAAAAAGATAGGGAGGAAGCAAGACTTACTGATGGAAGCATTTTGAGGTGATGTTGGATGGCCTGGGTGGGACTTACATGACGCAGCACAACTGGCTCTCGGGGAACAAGAAAACAAAGTTGCATGCCTCACTCACACCACAGAGGAAAATACAGTAGCATGAATTCCAGAAGGATGAAATCTCTAAATGTAAAAAATAAAGCTATGAAAATCTTAGAAGAATTGAGAGAATGTGTGTATCATCTTGAGGTAGGGTAGACCTTCTTAAGCAAGACTGAAATCCATGAAAACAATCTGGTATCACATAAGGCATGAAGGCAAAGTCAAAAAGCAGGTAATGTCTATGAAAAATAATGGCCAATATCACTAAAGTTTAAGAAAGTAAACTCTTTTCTACCCTTCGAATTGATGGAAGTTTTAGAGCGATAGGCTCCAGTACTGATAACGAAAAAGGAAAGCTTTCCTTCAGTGCGGGGTGTCTGGCAATGTTTATCAGAATTGAAAATCACATACCCTTTGATCTAGATTTTGGAAGTCTAGCTTAGCTCACAAAACAAAATATCAGTAAGTACAAGCATGGTGGCGCACACCCGTAATCCCAGCTACTCTGGAGGCTGAGGCAGGAGGATTGCTTGAGCCCAGGAGTTCAAGACCAGTCTGGGCAATATAGTGAGACCCTATCTATAAAAAAAAAAAAAAAATTGAAAAAAATTGAAAAAAATTGAAAAAAATTTAAGTATCATTAACTGACAATAAGATTTTTAACAAGGCTTCTGTAATTTCATGCACACAGGGGAGAATCATAAAATGGATCCCCAAGTGCCCATCACCCAGCTTCAGCAATAAATGGCATTTCACTAATCTTGCTTGCTTTCTTCTCCTCTACTTATTCCCTGCCCCCACCCTGGAGTTCTTTAAAAGCCAATTCCAAACATGTCATGTCACCTGTAAATCATTCAATATACATTTCTAACTGATCAGAGGCTTTAATATACAAGCACATAGCCACAACACCAAAGACAGTTAACACTAATTCCTTAGTATCTAATACCAGTCCACTCCATATTCAGATTTTCCTTATTTTCTCAAAATATCTTTTTACAGTTGGTTTGAGTCAGTTCAAACAAGCACTACACACTGTATCTGCTTATATGTTTCTCAGATGTATTTTAGTACATACTTAATACAGCACTACCTGTAGTGGCAAAAAGAAACACACACACACACTCACACACACACACACACACACACGCGCGCAATAAATGGGACAAGAATCTCCGTAAAGTAGGTGATGATTTTGCCTATAGACAGGATCAGGATTAAAAGAGAGTGGGGTGGAAGAGGGGTTGTTAATGTTTTTTAAACACGTGTAGAAAACGTTTGACTTGGTACAAAGTGCACATTTTTATACTTGAAGAGAAAATCTTAATAAAGAAAACAGCCAGAATAATATAATGATTCATATTGCTTTTGTTCTTCACAATGTATTTAACTAGGCAGTTTGAAATGCCCCTGGGAGTTTGGTCAGGGAGAACCCATCGTTTTCTATAGAGGATTTTTTTTTGTTTGGTTGTTTTTGTTTTTTTTCTAAAGAAAATAAAGGAATCAAAGAATGGTTACTCCGTAGGCAGAGCAGCCTCTAGAGTTTTTCTTGGAGTGGTGTAACATCAAACCAGGGCTGGGTAGGCTGTGAGCTGGATTAGTGGTGTGTAACTTTAGTTTGGGTTGATGTTTACATCATATGTGACTTTGGTTGGTGAATCCTGGTGGATTAAAACTTTGCACATCTGGGCCAGGCGCGGTGGCTCACGCCTGTAATTCCAGCACTTTGGGAGGCCGAGATGGGCGGATCACGAGGTCAGGAGATTGAGACCATCCTGGCTAACACGGTGAAACCCCGTTTCTACTAAAAATACAAAACAAAATTAGCTGAGCATGGTGGCAGGTGCCTGTAATCCCAGCTACTCAGGAGGCTGAGGCAGGAGAATGGCGTGAACCCGGTAGGCGGAGGTTGCGGTGAGCCAAGATTGCGCCACTGCACTCCAGCCTGGGCGACAGAGCAAGACTCAGTCTCAAAAAAAACAAAAACAAAAACAAAAAAACCTAACTTGCACATCTGTTGATTCCATGCTATTAGGGTAATTTGGGATCCGTGCATTGCTATCAGTGTTTAACACCGTCTGTTTTCTTCTGTCCTCTTCCCCCTAGGCATCCACCATGTTACGAGCCTCCTTGGCACCCGTGTAAGTAACTGCTCTTAGGAATTTTTATTAAGGAGAACAGCAATGTGTAAAACGGGAATTCAAAGTGTCTTTAATAAACACTTAGCAGCCTAGGTTAGAGGAATGCCTTTGAGCTAGAGCTACATGTGAATATTAAAGGAAATACGAGTACTTATAAGTAATGTTGTTAAACTAGAATTATTTTTTATTGCCTGTGTGGTTTTTTTTTGTTGTGTTTTTTTTTTTTTGAGACAGAGTTTCGCTCTTGTTGCCCAGGCTGGAGTACAATGGCGCAATCTCAGCTCACCAGAACCTCCGCCTCCCGGGTTCAAGCGATTGTCCTGCCTCAGCCTCCCGATTACAGGCATACGCCACCACGCCTGGCTAATTTTGTATTTTTAATAAAGACGGGTTTTCTCCATGTTGGTCAGGCTGGTCTTGAACACCCAACCGCAAGTGATCCACCCCCTTTGGCCTCCCAGAGTGCTGGGAATATAGGCGTGAGCCATCGCGCCCAGCCATCTTATATTGTTAATTCTATTCTTTTGGTAAGGAAGCCTCAAACAAAAAAACCTGTTGAATTGTTCATATGGTATTGTATAGAAGTGAATCTAATCTGCTATCATAGTGCAATCCACAGAGTGTTGCACTGTCTGAATTTATGTTGTCTGCTGGTTCACACTGTGATCAGGGCCATGGGCAGCCCTGTGTGTGCCTGAGCACTCCTGTCCTGATGAGTTGGGCTGTCCCCCTTAAGAGTGTCTGATGCTGTGGTGGGAAGGGAGTTGAGAATCTTTGACTTGGGCATGAGGACCAGGGTGGCTTCTGGGACCCTCTGAGCCAGCTTTGCGGGAGAGGAGGGGAAGACAGGGGTGCTGTGTGATTCCTCACACACCTGAGATGCCCACAGCCTTCCTCCTCCCTCAGCCCTGCCTGAGTCTGACCTTGACCCCACGCTTTATTCTCTCCTACCACTTTGGCAGCAGTATCACTGCACAGACTGCTAGGGTTAAAAGCCCACCCCTGCTACCCTCCCTGTGACCGGGGATTACTTGTTTAATTTCTCTGTGCCTCAGTTTCCTCACTTACAAAATGAGGAGAATCATAGTAATTCTATTATAGGATTATTGTGAGGATCAAAATTAGTTAATACGTATACAACACTTAGCATTTGGCGTAATACTGTATATTACACCAAAATTAGGAAACTATCATTGATACAGTACTGTGAACTAGACTGCAAACCTCATTTAGTCTCACCAGTTTTTCCATGCCCTCTAATCTCCTTTTCTACAATAAAACAACAATAAAACAACAATAAAACAAAACGTGAAGACGCTTGTTTTAGCGACAAGGAAGCTGAGGTGATTCCTTTTGTTTCTGGCTGACCGAAGGTGGGTGGCAGGGCAGTCTGAGCTGTGTGGATCTCCAATCCAAGGTCTCTCCTCACTGAAACCTGGCTCCCCAGAGGTCTTTGGAGTCTCCCTAAGGAGGATCTGCAAATTGTCCTACAACCAATCTCCTGCCTACGTTCCCATGCTGCTTCCTGACCACACCTTCTACCTCCTTGGAGGGCTACGCCACCCACCTAATTACTCTTTTTTTCTTTTTTTTTTTCTTTTCTTTGAGACGGAGTCTTGCTGTGTCTTGCCTAGACCGGAGTGGTGCAATCTCGGCTCACTGCAGCCTCTGCCTCCTGGGTTCAAGCGATTCTCCTGTCTCAGCCTCCTGAGTAGCTGGGACTACAGGCGTGTGTCACTATGCCCGGCTAATTTTGTGTTTTTAGTAGAGACGGGGTTTCACCATGTTGGCCAGGCTGGTCTCGAACTCCTGACCTTAGGTGATCCACCCACGCAGGCCTCCCAAAGTGCTGGGATTACAGGCCTGAGCCACCATGCCCGGCCCCCGACTACTTACTCTTCACACTTGTTTCCTGACTGTTGTTCATATTCCCCCAGTCCAGTAGCTCAGGCTTGAGAGGAACAGTGGCTTCAGGTGTTTAGGTAGAACTCTTGGGGCCTGCTGATGCTAATTTTCTTTGAATTATGTCCAAAATTCTAAACAGAACTTCAGTGGAAAGTCATGATGCCCTCAAGGTGATTTCTTCCCTATCCTAGGGAGGTCTGGCTGAAGGTGAATGTAGGGGTTTCTAAATCTGTTCAGGCAAAGACTCCTTGTTTTAGGAAAAATGTTAAACAGAACCTAAGTCCATCCAACAGAATAGGCAGAGCTGAGCTGGTTGAAGCTGAGGTAGGAGCCTAGAACCCAGCCCGCCTTCCAAGTGGAAGCCGGGAGGTCATGCTGGCAGCCCATGGGAACAGCAGGCTCTAGCTCGGGTGTCATAATGCTCAGGAGGTGTAATAAACATGCCCTTTTGCCCTTTTCTTTCTCTTTGAACTTGTGTTGCTGAGTAGGAAATTGAAGGATGTCCCATTACTGCCCTCCTTGGATTATGAGAAACTGAAGAAGGATTTGATTTTGGGCAGTGACCGCTTGAAAGCCTTCTTGTTGCAGGCTCTGCGCTGGGTAGGTGCCTTTGTCTTAAAGTTAGAAAACAAAACCAAACCAGTGCTGGTTTTCTTGGCTGGCTACCTTGCTTGTATCTTTTAACCCATCTTCCAGAAATCTTTCTTCCCCACTGTCTGCTGACACCAAGAACGGAAGTCAAAAGCCACTTCTGAAGATAGCCTGGGCCTCCTTTTAGAAACTCCTATATTATGGCAATTGTGATGTAATGAGTTAGATAAATGAATTTCAAGGCCCAAGAGACTGCACCTGTGTGTAGCCCTTTCCTGGTGATGAGCCCCACTCTGCTTGTGTGAGTGCGTGGAGTCAGGGTTACCCACAGTCCCACAGAGGTTCTGTATTCAGGCACTGCCATGCAGCCACCCTGGACAGGCACCAATGAAAGAACTCCTGTTCACAAGGCCTAAGGAAAGTGTCCTGGTCCCCATCGCTACTTTTCTGCCTAGTCTTCATATTGAGTGCAGTTGAAGTCAGCAATTGGTTCTCAAGCTTTTTAGTGTCAGACCCTTTCCACTCTCAAAAATTACTGAGGACCTCAGAGAGCTTTCATTTATGTGAATTTTACCTACCAATATTTACAGCATTTGAAATTAAAACTGAGAGGATTTGGCTGGGCATGGTGGCTCATGCCTGTAATCCCAGCACACTGGCAGGCCGAGGCAGGTGGATCACCTGAGGTCAGGAGTTCAAGACCATCCTGGCCAACATGGCAAAACCCCATCTCTACTAAAAATACAAAAAAATTAGCCAGGCATGATGGCAGGTGCCTGTAGTCCCAGCTACTCAGGAGACTGAGGCAGGAGAATTGCTTGAACCTGGGAGGCAGAGGTTGCAGTGAGCCAAGATCACACCACTGCACTCCAGCCTCGGTGACAGAGCGAGACCCCATCTCAAACAAAACAAAACAAAACAAAACCCTGAAGATTTGAAATATATGTTTATTAATTCATTTAAAATGAGCAATAATAAATGACATGTTAACATAAATAACATTTTTGTGACAAATACTACTTTCCAAACAACAATAAAATTGTGAGAAGAGCAGCATTGTTCTGCAGTTGTCTTTAATGTCTGGCTTGATGGAAGACAGCTGGATTCTCATATCTGCTTTGTGTTTGATTGTCAGTGTCACACTTCATATGGCCTCCCAGAGATTGATCATAAAAAAGGCATTGTCACATCTTAGTATTATGAAAATTGTGAACTTGCAGACCTGCTAAAGGGTTTGGGGGACCTCATAGGGTTCCCTGGACCACACTGAGAACTGCTGACTCAAGCCAACACTGGTTGAGCCAGCAGTTCTTTATCTGAACAGTCCATTCTAATTCATTAGCATCAGACACCTTCATGGACCCCCGAATTTCAAGGTATCTTGGCATCAGGATCCTTAGCAATTTCCCATCTGTGGATAGAAACAGTTCTCACTTGCATGCTTATATGGTAGTGCTTCCTGAAGTACGTCTTGAGGACTCGGACGACGTATCCAGGATCCACAGGAAGAGTCCTGTGGACAAGCAGTGGTGTCTGCTCTGGTTTTGTTTGGGTCAGGACTAGAGTGGGTGGGGCAGCATGAGTCATCCACGGTGGCTGTTTCCTCCCTGGCCATTGCCTCTCTCTGCTCAAGCTCTCAAACTCATCTTTTATGCGGCTCTTGGTTTACTGATGCTGCACTTCCTCTCAGTCCGTGCTACTCCTGAGCCTCTTGCTGAGACAGGGTATTCCTTTGCTGAGAGAGTGACATCTTCACAGAATAACCAGGAAAAGTGAACAGTTTTCTGTTTTTGTCTGTGTCCCCCTCCAGTGCCCCCACCCAGCTTCTTGCCCCTGCTTCAACCTCAGTGAACTCAACGGAAGGGTAGCAGCACCCCAGTGTGACATTCCAGGCACACCCTGGCCATGGTCATCACATCTGTTGGCAGTGCCTGCTCTGGAGGCCTCCCCGGCTCTCCTTCCAGCCCAGGGCGTCTGATGCTCTGGCCTGCGCTCTTGCCCACGCTAAGAACTAGCATATTCCTTGCACATCCAGCTTCTCTTTGGCTAGAAGCAGGGCTTGCAGCCTCAGGATTTTTATCTAGTAGGATTTTCCTGAAAAAGCAAGGATATTTGCTCACTCTGTTACATGCTTTTTCATATCCCACCTCACACCTGTACACACCGATGTGCACACACCGATGTGCACACACACATACCCATTATACATGCTCTTCACACGAAAGTTTTCTTCTAGCCCTGTGGACATTGCGTAAATTTTTACTTGTAGCAACATGACAGTTTTGCGGCTTTCTAAAATCTACAGAATTCTAGCCAGCTACCTCTACACTCATGCATGCACGCACACGTGCACACACACGCACATGCACTGTATCACTCTGTCATTCCCAATAGGATAGGATAGAGTGAATTTGTTGGCAGGGCATGCATTCAGAGTGCTCTACAGTCAGCCCTGGGCCCCTCCCACGGAGCCCACTCCACTGTGCCCTGTATTGTACTTCCCTGAGCTAGACCTCACTTCCCTATCCCCCACTGTGCTCACGCTCCCCTGTGCTGGTTAATAGGCTGCCCATCCTGCAGGGGCCAGCTCCTGAGCCCCTTTATATAAGAAATGCTTCTCTGTGCATGGATGAGCTCTTCCCTATCTGCACACTTACAGTCTGAGCATTTTGCTGCCTCACTTCTCTGGAGAGTTCACATGTATAAGTTGGCTCCTTGTGTCACCCATTAGGACATCATAGGTTCTTTTTTTTTTTTTTTTTTTTTGAGACCGAGTCTTGCTCTGTCGCCCAGGGTGGAGTGCAGTGGCGCGATCTCGGCTCACTGCAACCTCCGACTCCTGGGTTCACACCATTCTCCTGCCTCAGCCTCCCGAGTAGCTGGGTCTACAGGCGCCTGCCACCACACCCGGCTAATTTTTTTGTATTTTTAGTAGAGACAGGGTTTCACCATGTTAGCCAGGATGGTCTTGATCTCCTGACCTCGTGATCCACCTGCCTCGGCCTCCCAAAGTGCTGGGATTACAGGCGTGAGCCACCACGCCCGTCCCGCATCATAGATTCTCGTTTTGGTTGGCTGGTTAACTTGCCACCACTCCCCAAGCTGGATATTACTTATTTTGTTTGGTTAAATGTGTAGGTACTGATACTGCCATCTAAAACACACCTGCTATGAGAAACTTTTCTCCATGATAAGAGTTAGGTCTCACTACTTTTGTTTTTCTTTGCTCCAGCGCTTGACCACATCCCATCCGGGAGAGCAGAGGGAGACCGTTCTGCAAGCCTACATCAGCAATGACCTCTTGGACTGTTATAGCCACAACCAGGTTGGTAAGAGGTGGGGCCAGATCCCAGCCAGGGCCTTCAATTCTAGGGAATGATCTTAGCAGATGGGGGAAGCTTATAATTTCTCTGCACATTTTCAGCTTCGTAACTGTATGTCAGCCTTGAGCTCATGAGGTTCTGGGCATTGGCTTACTTTTTGCTTCTAGTGAAGAGTTATAAACAAGTTAGAACTGCCTGATTCATCATCTCTGGAGCTCTTTTCTGCCGTTTTTCCTTTTCTCAAATTCCCTACTCTTTACCTCACCTCACTGCTTACCATGAGTCCTGAAAACTGAGTATGACTTCGGAGGGACAAGGTAGGTAAGCAAATTCAGGTTGTTTACATCTGGGCCTGACTAAAAATTTCTTTAACACAGTACTTACTTATAGTTTTGGACCAGATAGTTCTACTGATCCTGTGGGAAAAGTATGAGACTTGGGGTAAAATAAACTGGCTTTCAAACCTCTGCTCTACCACTCATTAGCCAGGTCACCGTAAGCAAGTTACTCAGTCTCAGGCACCTCCTCATCTGGGCAAGGAGCCGCGCCTGCCTCGGGAGGTCGTTGGGATGATTACATGCAGTCAGGTGGGGGAAGTCCTTAGCCCCAGGCCTGGCACCAAGTAGTCACTACATGGTCTTTTTCTTCTGTCCTTGCCCCTCCTACCTGTATCTGCACCAAACTTCACTGGACAGGAGGAGGATCAGGATTTTGAATTCGGCACGTGTTAAGAGTGTACTACATTTTATTTTATTTCAGTTGAATTTTTATCCAGAGTGCTGTAAAAATGTAAAGCTATTGTTAAACTTCACAACGTGTGCACTGAGTGGAGTATCAAATGCTCTGGACACTCACCGATTAAACAGCTGTCTTAGGCCATTTCCTGCTGCTGTAACAGAATACCACAGATAGGGTAATTTATAAACAATCCAAGGGTATTGTCCTCATAGTTCTGGAGTCTAGGAAGTCCAAGAGCATGGCGCCAGCATCTGGCAAGAGTCATCCCAAAGCAAAAGGCAGAAGGCAGAAGTGAGCATGCAAGTCAGAGAATGGGGGTCGAAGCTGTCTTTTTATCAGGAGGCTACTCACACAATAACTAACTCACTCCGGCAATGATGGCATTAATCCATTAATGCCTAATATCCTCTTAAAGGTCCCACCTCCCTGTACTACTACATTGGCAATTAAATGTCGATATGAGTTTTGGTGGGGACATTGAAACCATAGCAACAGACCGTGGGAAAGTGAGTTTCACATTCATCTGTTGTGCATACAGGCAATACAATCTGAGTTTTGAGTTGCCAGTTTACTCTGTGAATGTAGTCTTAATGTTCTCATGAATGAGTTAAGTTTGAAAATAGTCTCTCATATTCTTGACTTATTTTCTTGCTTTTTTTTCCTGTTTGGATTTATAATGGCATTGAATCCAGCCTACAAGGCATGAAGCAGCTGAATAATGTATTGTTATAACTTCCAAACTCAAATTAAAGAGTAAAGTCAATACTGATTATTTCTAACATTATTTCATTGAGTCGAAGATACACTTTTTCCCCCCATTTTAACATCTTTGCTATTAGGGTGTATCTGACAGTCAATGGCATTTTATAGTTTAATTGGCAGGTTTTTTTTTCTTTCTTGATTATGTATAAAATGATAATGTGTCCTCTGATGAAAGGTGTGTTGGGTTTTGTCATCTGTGGTTTTTGTCAAAAAGGCAGTGACCTCTATAGCCATTGAAGAGAGTAATTTCTTCCTCAAGTCGTTATATGTAATTGCTGTGGTTTACTTATATATATTTTTTGAGATGGAGTCTCTCTTGTCACCCAGGTTGGAGTGCAGTGGCGCAATCTCAGCTCACTGCAACCTCTACCTCCTGGGTTTAAGCAATTCTCCTGCCTCAGCCTCCCAAGTAGCTGGGATTACGGGTGCCCACCACCACACCCAGCTAATTTTTTTATTTTTAGTAGAGACGGGATTTCACTGTGTTGGCCAGGCTAGTCTCGAACTCCTGACCTCAGATGATCCACCCACCTCAGCCTCCCAAAGTGCTGGGATTACAGGCGTGAGCCACTGTGCCCAGCTATGGTTTATTTATTTATTTATTCATTTATTCATTTTGAGATGGGGTTTCACTCTAGTCACCCAGGCTGGAGTGCAGTGGCACGATCTCGGCTCACTGCGACCTCCACCTCCTGGGTTCAAGCGATTCTCTTGCTTCAGCCTCCCAAGTAGCTGGGATTACAGGCATGCGCCATCACGCCCAGCTAATTTTGTATTTTTAGTAGAGATGGGATTTCTCCATGTTGATCAGGCTGGTCTCGAACTCCTGACCTCAGGTGATCCGCCCACCTCAGCCTCCCAAAGTGCTGGGATTACAGGCCTGAGCCACTGTTCCCAGCCTGGTTTATTTTTTTAAGAAGAAATGAGCTGCTGGGCACAGTGGCTCACGCCTGTAATTCCAGCACTTTGGTAGGCCGAGGTGGGTGGATCAGGAGGTTAGGAGATCAAGACCAGCCTGGCCAACATGGTGAAACCCTGTCTCTGCTAAAAAAATTAGCCAGACGTGGTGGCACGCACCTGTAATCCCAGATACCCAGGAGGCTGAGGCAGGAGAATTGCTTGAACCCGGGAGACGGAGGTTGCAGTGAGCGGAGATGGCACCACTGCATTCTAGCCTGGCGACAGAGTGAGACTGCGTCTCAAAAAAAAAAAAAAAAAGAAGAAGAAATGAGCTGAACCCTTGAACTCTTTTACACTGCTGGTGGCAATGTAAATTAGTACAACCACTATGGAAAACAGTATGGAGATTCCTTAAAGAACTCAATGTAGAACTACCATTTGGTCCAACAATCCCACTAGTGGCCATCCACCCAAAGGAAAAGAAGTCATTATATGAAAAAGACACATGCACACACACGTTTTCAATTTGCAGTTACAAAGATTTGGAACCAACCTAAGTGCCCATCAACCAAAGAGTGGATAAAGAAAATGTAGTATATATACAACATGAGATACCACTCAGCCATAAAAAGGAATGAAATAATGTCTTTTGCTGCAATTTGGATGGAGCTGGAGGCCTTATTCTAAGTGAAGTAACTCAGGAATGGAAAATCAAATATCATATGTTCCCACTTGTAAGTAGGAGCTAAGATATGAGGATGCAAACAAAAATTTTATAATGGACCTTGCACAGGTGACAGTGTTCACTGTATCCACTGGGTGCACTGAAGTCTCAGAAGTCACCACTAAATAACTTACCCTGTAATTAAAAACCACCTGTAACCCAGAAACTTGAAATAAAACTTTTTTTCTAAAAAAAAAAAAAGAAGAAATAGGCCAGGTGTGGTGGTTCATGCCTGTAATCCCAGCACTTTGGGAGGCCTGAGGTGGGCAGATCACTTGAGGTCAGGTGTTGAGACCAGCCTGGCCAACATGGTGAAACCCTGTCTCTACTAAAAATGCAAAAATTAGCCAGGTATGGTGGTGTGCACCTGTAATCCCAGCTACTTGGGAAGCTGAGTGCTTGAACCCGGGAGACTGAGGTTGCAGTAAGCTGAGATTGCGCCACTGGACTCTAGCCTGGGCAGCAGACTGAGACTCCATCTCAAAAAAAAAAAGAAGAAATGAGTTGAAGTCCTCTTAAGATGTCAGAGAATCTGCAGGGCAGAAAGACTTCTTGTCCAACATGGATGCTGTGTCACTATGGCACCAAGGTAAACTGACCTGTACAGACAGGAAATTGAATTCGTTGGTTCATTCCTCTCCCATAGTGGTTCTCAAAGTTTAACATGCATCGTTATCTCCTGGAGGTCTCATTAAAACAGATCACTGGGTCCCACCAACAGTTTCCATTCAATAGGTCTATGGTGGGGCCCAAGGATTTGCATTTCCAACAAGTTTTCCAGTGATGCTAATACTGCTGGTCCAGGATGCGTTGAGAATTACAGCTTGAGACCAAAAACTTGAATGGAGCCAAATTTAATGAAATTGTAGAGAACTGAATTGTTCATTTTTAGCTGAATTCTTAGTTTCTAGACTTCATAAATATCTCTCTTCATATCTCTAAGCATCTTACCCATTTTTAGGTGTACAGTTCAGTGGTATTAAACACATTCATAATGTGCAACCATCACGTGCCATCCATCTCCATAAATAACTTTTTTCATCTAGTAAAACTGAAACTCTGTACCCATTAAGCAATAATTCTCCATTTCCCCCTACTCCAGGCCCCTGGCAAATTCCCATTCTACTATCTGTCTCTATGATTGTGACTACTCCAAATACCTCATATAAGTAGAATTGTACAGTATTTTTCTTTTTGTGACTGGCTTATTTCACTTAGCTAATGTCCTCAGGTTCATCCACGTAGCATATGTCAGAATTTCTTTCCTTTTTAAGGCTAACATTTCATCATATGGGTGGACCATATTTTGCGTATCTATCTCTTCCTCCGTCAGTAGAAGCTACTGTGGATAGTGCTGCTGTGAAGTGTGCATGCACATCCTGACTGTTGTGTTATCTGCTCCTTGCTTTTCTTTATAGTTTTCCCATCTATGTATATCCTGCATAATACAGTGTTTGCTTTTGTGCTGAGTAGCAAGCATCAGCCTTGCTCTGCAAGGAAACAGGACTGTGCCCATGTTAGATGAAGTTAGCTAGGAGAAGATGGCATAAACCAAAGTTTGGGATGACAGTTAGACATAGCCTCCCTGAGCACTTATTGATCCCCTCTGGGGACATTGGTAATCAAAGGTGGGAGAGAGTCCTGGGAAACATAGAGCATCTGGCAGAATTGAAAGGTGGGCCAGGTACCAGTTGTCCAACAGCAATATTTATTTATTTTTTTTATTTTTTGAGACAGTCTCACTCTGTCGCCCAGGCTGGAGTGCAGTGGCGCAATCTCGGCTCACTGCAACCTCCGTCTCCTGGGTTCAAGCAGTTCTCCCACCTCAGCCTCCTGAGTAGCTGGGACTACAGGTGCACGTCACCATGCCCAGCTAATTTTTCTATTTTTATTAGAGATGGGGTTTCACCATGTTGGCCAGGCTGGTCTCAAACTCCTGACCTCAGGTAATCCTCCTGCATCAGCCTCCCAAAGTGCTGGGATTACAGGTGTGAACCACTGCACCCGGCCCGGCGGCAATATTTATGCCCAAGGGCAATGGTGAGCTGCTCTGTATTTTGGCTTTAAGCTCACTTGATCTACTTCTAGTTCTTGATCACTTGAGAACACTTCTGTGGGGGTAAAAAAAACTATTCACAGCTAATCCACACAGCAGGGCATGGAAGGGGGAGCTAGAACTTCACTAGCACTGTTTAGGGTTATCCAAATGCAGATAAGAGTCTGGGCTCGTTTCAGCAGTCATTTTGTTCTCTGTTTAAAAATTGGGACCTCGTGCACTACTTTGGAACACGGGCAGCGTTTACTAAAACTGAATACCTTATGTCCTAGCAAAACCACTCCTAGATAAGCCCCAACCAAAACGTGCCCATATGTTCACTAAAAAACATGCAAGAATATTCATAGCTGCAGTTCTAGAACCAAAACACTGGCTGCAACCCAAATGTCCATCAGCAGTAGAATGAATACCTGTGATGTGTTTGTAAAATGGGATACCTTGAGCAATGAGAAGGAACACAGCAGAGACCCTGGGTGAATATCACAGACATATTGTTGAATGAAAAAGTCAAACATAAGAGAATATATAATATATGGTTTCATTTATTAAAAAATTTAAGGGGGAGCCAAGCAACATGAATCTATGATGTTAGAAGCCAGGAGAGAGGTCACCCTTGGTTTGGAATGGGGTTCTGGAAGGGCATCTGGGACTATGGTCATGTTCTGTTTCTTTATCTGGTTACTAGTTAGCCACGTGTTCACTTTGTGAACACTCATCAGGCTGTACATGTGATCTGTGCAATGCCCTGTGTAGATGCTATACTTCAGCAAAAATTCAACCTAAATGGGTGTAATGGTAATAGGCATCTTGGGGACGACAGCCTTTGACATGTTGCCCTCTCGAATCAGCTGGGTTTAGTCTGGAAAACATTCTGGTGCATAGCTGCTGTCCAGGAGTCTCTTCACCAAACTTTTGTTGATTCCTTTCACCTCTCTCCTGAATTGGATCTCTGTTTCCAGTGCCCCATATTATCTTATTTCTTGACTTGTTCTCTCGGTTGGTGGAACACATCCTTTAGTTAATAGCGTCTAGAGAAAAAGTACACAGGAAGTAAATTTTTTTGAGATCATGTAGGGTCAAGAAATGTCTTCATTTTTCACATAGAATCCTGGATTGTAAATAATTTTCCTTCAGAATTTTGAAGACATTGCTCCATTGTCTTTTAGGTTCCAGTTTTGCTGTACAGAAATCCAAAGCCAGCTGGGCACAGTGGCTCATGCCCATAATTCTAGCACTTTGGGAGGCCAAGGCAGGAGGATCGCTTGAGCCCAGGAGTTTTTGAGCAGCCTGAGCAACATAGACCCCATTCTCTAAGAAAAAAAAAAATTCTTTTAAATTAACCAGGCATGTTGGTGTGCACCTGTAGTCCCAGCTAACTCAGAAGGCTGAGGCGAGAGGATTGCTTGAGCCCAAGAGGTTGAGGCTGTGGCTGTGAGCTGTGATCACACCACTGCACTTCATCCTGGGCAACAAAGTGAGAGCTTGACTCAAAAAATTTAAAAAAAGAAATCCAAAGCCATTCCAATTCTTTATCTTTTGTATGTGACCTGTGTTTCTCTCCCTAGAAGCATATTGAATCTTCCCAATTTCCCATTGACGTCCTTTATGAGGTATATTTTAATCCCTTTTATTGAGCACTTTGTGGGCCCTTTCAATCTGACAACTTTCATTCTGGTCTTGAGTTATTTTGTTGATGGTTTCTTCCCTCTGTTTTCTGTGTTCTCTCTCTGAATGTTGAACCTCCTGAACTGGTTTTCTATTATAGTTTTCTCTCATCTTTTCTACTTTTTGTTCCACCCACTCTTTAGGAGATTTCTTTTCTTCTTTTTTTTTTTTTTTTTTTTTGAGACAGTCTCACTCTGCTGCCCTGGCATGATCTCAGCTCACTGCAGCCTCTGCCTCCTGGGTTCAAGCAATCCTCCTGCCTCAGCCTCCCGAGTAGCTGGGATTACAGGTGTGTGCCACCACGCCTGGCTAATTTTTGTATTTTTGTAGAGACAGGGTTTCACCATGTTGGCCAGGCTGGTCTCAAACCCCTGACGTCTCTGCCCACCTTGGCCTCCCAAAGTCCTGGGATTATAGCCATGAGCCACCCTGCCCAGCCTCCCTAGCAGATGTCTTCATCTTTATTTTCTGACCCTTCTGTTGAAACTTTTATTTCCTTTTTGATAGCATTCTCTTGTTTCATGGATATAATACAGTTTCTTATATCTTTGAGGATATTATTGATGAATTTTTATTTAATTTTTAGTTTTCTTCTCCCTGCACAGTCTCATTTACTCCAAGCCCCGCCCCCGCCCTCCCCCCCCCATTTGTTTTGGCCTCCTGGTAGAAACTTTTCTCAGATGTCTGCTAGTCCTTGGTGATCTCCTAATGAGAGATTTGGAGTGAAGGGGACCACAAAGCCATTGAGTGTGATGGTGGGGCCTGTCGATGGATACTTCCACCCAGGGGGATCTGGGTGGGCCGTTTGCTGGGAACCTCTGATTTCACGGTCTCTAATTCTTTCCCCATGGGCTGGTCATTTCACTGTGAGAATAGTCTTCTAATCTCAGGCCTAGAGGGCAAAGGTCTGGTTGCCAGGGTCCTGGGAGCCAAGTTTTGGGGTGGCCCTCTGTTCCACATTCATTCTGCATTTAGACACTAACCCCCCTCTCCATTTTGTTCTAGAACCCCGGCAACCCTTGCTCTCCTCTGCCTGGTGTCCCAGATCCACAGACCCTTTGTGTCTCCCTCACAAGGGAACACCCTCTCCCCAGCCCTGTGCTGAGAGGTGTGCAGGAGTCACATGAGTGGGATCCAAGTGCTTCTTAAACAACTTTAATTCATTCGTCTTTATTTTTCTTCAGCTCTTAAGTGCTTTGAGGAGTGAGTAATGGAAATTGGGTAATTCCACAGTGCCCGTTGCTGCCTTGAGATTTGGCCTTCTTGGGCCTGCTAAGCCTCTTGCCATGCTGCATTCCCACTTCCAGAATTGTGGCGTTATCGTTTTTCGTGCTGTTCTCTCTGTCCTTGGGAATTATCTTTTTTAACAGTCCATTTATTGTAGTTTTACTGTGGCTTAGAGGGAGCCAAATTAGTCATGTGTCTTGGATCTGCCATTCTAACCTGGAAAGCAGCAGCAACGGTAACAGCAAACAGGACTGCTTCCTTCGCGCCAGTCACTGTTCTGAGGGCTTCGTGTAATTAATTCATTTAATTTGGAAGTCTGACTAACTTATTTTTGCCAAGTCTCATCAAATTTCAGTTGGAAATCAAGGCTTCCAGATGAAATGTTTGGCTTTAGTCTGTTTATTTCACCTCTAATAAATTCTGGCAGAGGAAGAGAACTACCAGACCCTTAGAGGAGACATGTGTTTATCTCTCCCTGTTCTTAACCTTGTTGTTTTTCCTCTTGACTTTTTCCCCCAGAGGAGTGTGCTTCAGTTGCTGCACTCCAAGAGCGACGTGGTGCGGCAGTACATGGCCAGGCTCATCAATGCTTTTGCGTCACTGGCAGAAGGTGAGACATCAGCTTTGCTTCAAAGAGAAGAGCTAGGTCATATTGATGTGCTTTTTCCTTTGAAAATGAGCGTTGCTCCCAAGTTTCTTAGAGATGACGCTTCCTCAGTTTGTTACTGTTTAATTCATCTAAGGTCTTTTGTGAAAATTAATTGTTGTCATATTGCTTTAGTTTATATCAGAGCACATTTGGACAGTTTAGGGGTTTATTTTGTAAACCTCCCGATTTTATTTTATAAAGCTTTCTGGTTTTGTAACATAGTAACATTTTATATTGCTTTCAAGTATATCACAGGTAATGAATGCATCTTCTATAATTTTCTACTTAAGGCAAAATAAGTGAAACAATTACGGCAAAATAAGCTTAGCGAAACAAAGCAGACTCCAATAAACACTGCACCATTTCCTTCAGAAGACTATGACCTCTTAAATCAAAGGATTTGAAAACTCTGAAAATAACATGCCCCCATAACTGAATTTAAAATGATTTTGCAAAGTGCCATTATCTTCCGTAAGTTCTTATTTATTTGAGCTCTTTATAATGTGAATAAAGGGAGTTTTCAAATTATGAATATATGATACTCCAAAACTTTGTTCATTTGTTCATTCGTTCTTCCATCCATTTGGCAGACATTTATGATAAGCCAGGATGTGTTACTGAGGACCATTCATATAATAATACTGTTGAAACTTATGTCTGAAATTAACATCTTCCATATCCATTCAGAAGTCCACAACAGGCTAGGGACCATTCTGGGCTTATTACAGGGTCCCAGGTGTGGCTTCCTGCTTCTTCTCCAGGCCTTGTACAGAGAGTGTGTATGGAAGCATTCCTTGGCTGCCTCTGTTGTGAAGACTTAAGGGCTCATAACACACACATTACCCCTCATTTCTGTTTGTAGATCTGACTGTTGGGTTCAGGATTTCATGGAAAAAAAAGGACAATGCTCCCCACAAGAACACAGCAATGAATTATGTTTAGCTCACAAGAAGAGTGGTTTTTCTAGTCACCAGATATTTCATTGAATAAAACCAATGTTTAGAAGAAATATCTTTTAATAAGTTTTAATAAGTTTTGTGGGGGTTTTGTGTGTGTGTGTTTTTTTTTTTTTTTTTTTTTTTTGAGAGAGTCTCACTTTGTCAACCAGACTGGAGTACAGTGGCATGATCTCGGCTCACTGTAGCCTCAACCACCTGGGCTCAAGGAATACTCCTTGCGCCTCAGCCCCCCAATTAGCGGGATCAACAGGTGTGCATCATCATACCTGGCTAATGTTCCTTAGTTTTTATAGAGATGAGGTTACGCCCTGTTGCCCAGGCTGGTCTCCAATGCCTCGGCTCAAACAATCCACCTGCCTCAGCCTCCCAAAGTGCTAGGATTACAGGCGTGAGCCACCTTGCACAACCAGTAAGTGTTTGCTTGTTTGTTTGTTTGTTTTGAGATGGAATCTCGCTCCGTCATTCAGGCTGGAGTGCGGTGGCACGATCTCAGGCTCACTGCAACCTGCCTCCTGGGGTCTAGCAATTCTCCTGCCTCAGCCTCCCGAGTAGCTGGGATTACAGGCATCTGCCGCCACACCCAGCTAATTTTTGTATTTTTAATAGAGACGGGGTTTCACCATGTTGGCCAGGCTGGTCTCAAACTCCTGGCCTCAGGTGATCTGCCTGCCTTGGCTTCCCAAACTGCTAGGATTACAGGTGTGAGCCACCGCGCCCTGCCCAGTAAGTTTTTTAGAACATAAAATTACCCAAACTCTACTGTGTTATATGCAAAGTAAGTTTTCGTGGGAAGTGGTTTTGTAGCATACCAGATAAATTATTTCTGTCTTTGACCTGTTTCATCTCTGGTGTATTATCAGGTCGCCTCTACCTTGCCCAGAACACAAAGGTGCTGCAGATGCTGGAGGGAAGGCTGAAGGAGGAGGACAAGGATATTATCACCAGGGAGAATGTTCTTGGGGCCCTGCAGAAGTTCAGTCTCAGGTAACGACTGTGCAATAGGTCACGGTGTCTCCTGTGAGATCAGATTGAGTTAAAATTCCCATGGCAACCCAGGAGGCAGATGGTATTTTTCCACTACACTTTGGAGAGGTTGGATGACTTTCTAAGACAGAGCTAGAAAGCTTATCTGTAATCCACTAAACTCTCCTGCGCAAGGCTGCTGGGGATGGAGGAAGACATTTTCAAAGCATCATTGGATTTTCCTAATGGACATTATCGAGTGCCAGCCATGCAGGATTGTGTCTCAGGGCATGTGCAGGGCTTAGAGACAGACACATGAATCAGACCTGATAGAGCCTCATCCCTCAAGTTACTTCCAGTCCCCTGTGGGAGCTGCACACATGAATGCACATCCCAGCAGAGTGTCAAGGGCAGTTCTGTGGAAGTCAGGGTTAGGGCCTCCTGACCTTGTCCATGATCCCAGCAGCCCACCCCATGGGATCAGCCTAGACCATCATGACTTGGAACCAATGGGGCCAGGCTAATTTCTGTATTTTTAGTAGAGACAGGATTTTACCATGTTGGCCAGTCTGGTCTCGAACTCCTGACCTCAGGTGATCCGCCCACCTCAGCCCCCCAAAGTGCTGGAATTACAGGTGTGAGTCACCGCACCCGGCCCCGTAGATTCCTTTTCAGTTTACAGCTTTGTTGAGATGTATTTACACACCATAATATTCCCCCATATTAAGCATACAATTGAAGGATGTTTAGTGTATTTACAGAGTTGTGCAGTCATCACCACAATCCAGGTTTAGGACATTTCCATCACCACAAAAAGAAACCTCATACCCATTTACAGTCACTCCTCATTCCTACCCCCAGTCCCCGGTAGCCACAAATCTGCTTTCTGTCGATTGACTTGTACTGGACGTTTCATATAAATGGAATCATGTAGTGTGCACTCTTTTGTGACTGGCTTCTCTCACTTAGCATCGCGTTTGCAAGGTTTGTCCATGTAGCAGCATGTGTCAGGGCCTCATTCCTTTTGTGGCTGAATATGTACTCCATTATGGCTACATCATATTGTTTGTTTGTTTTTGAGATGGAGTCTCACTCTGTCACCCAGACTGGAGTGCAGTAGCGCAATCTTGGCTCACTGCAACCTCTGCCTCCCGGGTTCAACCAATTCTCCTGCCTCAAACTCCTGGGTAGCTGGGATTACAGGCGCACACCACCACACCCGGCTAATTTTTGTATTTTTAGTAGAGATGGGGTTTCACCATGCTGGTGAGTCTGGTCTCGAACTCCTAACCTTGTGATCCACCCGCCTCGGCCTCCCAAAGTGCTGGGATTACAGGTGTGAGCCACCGCGCCCGGCCTACACCACATTTTGTTTGTCCTTCAGTTGATTGGCATTTGAGTTGTTTGCCTTTTTGGCCAATATGCATAATGCTGCCGTGAACGCTTCAGCACAAGTCTTCGTGTGGACATATGTTTCCTTTTCTCGTGGATCAGCATCTAGGAGAGGAACTGTTGGGACATATGGTAATTTTTTCAGAGTTTTTATTCTCTCATGATCACCTCAAGTTCTCTTTGACTTTCTTGAGAACTCTAGTCCCTGGAGTCTTCAACTTTTTTCTGTCGGTCCTCTTCTGAACACACTTTCTTCCCATCAAATGTGGTTTACATTTGACTGACTCACAAATAACCAGAAGCCTACAAAGTGAAATGGTCTAAGCATGTGTGTTTTTAGTGGGGGAAGGGATAGGTATTTGTATCTACCATTTGCCAACTCCCTGCCAATGAAAATTCTTTGTTCTAACTATATGAATCGAAAAGAACTGTAAGTGCTGCAGAGTCATTACTTCCTCAGAGCATACAAACACTTCATTTCTGTTTGTTTATAGAGAGAACTTTGCTCAATGTTGATCGCTTTGGGGAAGTTTTTAGAAATTCAATAACTATAGTTAAGTAACAGATATAAGATATGGTGAAAAAAATAATTCCTCCTGGTAATGCGAATGTTTACTGCCTGTTTATCTTTTCCTCCAAGTGTTAATTTAAGCTTTTTTGTTCTGTAAATGTGCTTAACCTTTTTGCAGTTTTCCAGAGTCTCTGCAATAAATGAAGAAGGTAGCTAGTTACCAAGAGAGCGCAGTCTTCACTGTATTCTAATAAGCCACCCTGATTGGGTCAGTGTAGTGTTTAAGAACAGAATGAACGGATAACTGGTTCTGCTGTTCTGTCCTGAGTGGTGGTTTCACCATAACCTGCTCATCCAGAGATGTGCAGAGCTGGCTTCTCTGTGGCATGTCAGTTTTCTACTAATCCAGATGGCATCTCATAATGATACCACACTTAGTCTCAGCAATTCTTAAAGCTAACCTGATGACATTCACCATCACACATTTTGATGGGGTATTGGATTTTGTAAGATTCTACACCTGGACTTTGGGTGGAAAATCATTCCTTATAATTTGCATTAACCAGGTCATTAAACTACCCTTACTCTATAGAAATGTGAATCAAAGTGATGTTAAGCTAGGCTTTTGCTCCTCCTTGTTTTCTTTATTTTTATACAGCTCAGAGTGCCTAGAGCTGGATTATAGAGAGTTTAGGTAAAAATCTATTTGTCAGCTGGGCACGGTGGCTCACGCCTGTAATCCCAGCACTTTGGAAGGTTGAGGCAGGCAGATCAGCTGAGGTTGGGAGTTCGAGACCAGCCTAGCCAACATGAAGAAACCCTGGCTCTACTAAAAATACAAAATTAGCTGGGTGTGGTGGTGCATGCCTGTAATCCCAGCTACTTGGGAGGCTGAGGCAAGAGAATCATTTGAACCCAGGAGGCGGAGGTTGCGGCGAGCCGAGATTGTGCCGTTGCACTCCAGCCTGGGCAATAAGAGCAAAACTCCGTCTCAGGAAAAAAAAAACAAAAAACCTGTTTGTCAAAGAAGTATTTCTATGGTCCCGTTTCCTGGGTTAAGTAAACCAAAAGCTACAAATAAATATTTATTAGATATTTGAAGCAATGCTCTGCTAATTTTAAATATTGAAAAGGAAACTTTCAAAGTAGGAGGCCTCCTTACCACCTTATCTTTATTTAAACCCTTAATAAATATCCCTGATATGTAAAGAATTTTTGTTATTTCAATTGTATGGGTTTAACAAAAATATTCCTCAGAGTCTATGTCTTCTGCAAGTTTGTCTTTTCTGATATGCATTCACATTACTGTTTCTTCTTTTTTTTTTTTTTTTTTTTTTTGAGACAGAGTCTTGCTCCATCGCCCAGGCTGGAGTGCAGTGGTACGATCTCGGCTCACTGCAACCTCTGCCTCCCGGGTTCAAGCAATTCTTGTGCCTCAGCCTCCCGAGTAGCTGGGATTACAGGCGCCGTCACCACGCCTGGCTAATTTTTGTATTTTTAGTAGAGACGGGGTTTCACCATGTTGGCCAGGCTTGTCTCCAACTCCTGACCTCAGGTGATCCGTCCGCCTTGGCCTCCCAAAGTGCTGGGATTACAGGCATGAGCCACTGCTCCCAGCCTACTGTTTCCTCTTATATGAAAAGTTTCTTGGCAGTTTGTATTTACCGTAGGCTCTTTCTTCCCAGGCGCCCGCTGCAGACAGCGATGATTCAAGACGGCCTCATCTTCTGGCTGGTTGATGTTCTGAAGGACCCTGACTGCCTGTCTGACTACACGCTGGAGTACTCGGTGGCTTTGCTCATGAACCTCTGCCTCCGCAGCACAGGTCTCAGCCCCAACCCTCATTCTAGTGCAAGAAGGGGAAGAGATCTTGACCCTTGAAGCTGGGTTTCTAGTGAGCCTGATATGGTTTGCTTTTAGTCTCATAGAAAACTAAAAACAGAAAAAGGAGTAGAAAGCATTTCCAACTAGGTATCAAGCTGTTGAATCCCTGAAGGCAAAATCCATTCTTGCCCTGGAAAAAATGTCTTGTATATATGTAGTGCCTTCATTAAGAGGAGACTAAGTTCATTTACCTTTTTCTTTATTGCATTATTCAAAGGTAGGAAATTAAGAATATGATCCCCTTTTCTGAAGACAAAGAAGTGTGTTCCCAAGATACTACAGGATTAAGCTGGCCGCAGTAGCAGTGACACTAAACCACACTTCCTGCCCTGAATCACACTCTTTTCCCTGCCCCAGCCCTGGAGGTGGAGGTTCTCCTGTGGGCACAAGTCATTTATATACTTGATCGCTGAAGGTAGTGATTTTAGCTTTTCCAGGTACAGGTACTATCTCATTTAAATTGTTACCTGGGATGAAAGAAGCTTCTTTGGAAGAGGTGCCACCTCCAGGCTGTGGCTTTCCCCAGCCTGAGCATCCAGTGTTAGGAGAGAAAGGCTCCCTGGGTAAATAGCTGGCTCAGGAGGACTTGTTGGAGCATCTTCCCCTCTATATACTTTGTAGACTGAACCATGTAACTGTG
Source organism: Pan paniscus (assembly GCF_029289425.2). Taxonomy (NCBI): domain Eukaryota; kingdom Metazoa; phylum Chordata; class Mammalia; order Primates; family Hominidae; genus Pan; species Pan paniscus. The sequence goes on from NC_073262.2 coordinate 133,898,063, forward strand.
TGTTGTTGACTGAGTAAATGACTGTTATTTCAGTCATTTAAAAAAATAGCATGTGCAAAAAGTCCTAGCCTTTTTTTTTTTTTTTTTTGAGATGAAGTCACGCTCCATTGCCCAGGCTAGAAGCAGTGGCATGATCTTGGCTCAGTGGTGCAACCTCTGCCTCCCGGGTTCAAGCGATTCTCCTGCCTCAGCCTCCCGAGTAGCTGGGATTACAGGTGCCCGCCACCACACCTGGCGAATTTTTGTATTTTTAGTAGGGAGGGGGTTTTACCATGTTGGCAAGGCTGATCTTGAACTCCTAACTTCAAGTGATCCACCCACTTCGCCCTCCCAAAGTGCTGGGATTACAGGCGTAAACCACCGCACCCAGCCAAAAGTCCTAACTTCTAATATGTTTATCAGATTAGAATTAGCTTTTCTTCATCATCATCACCATATTTGCAGTGATTTTTATGATGATGTTTATAACTACTAAAATGCCTATATGGTCTTCCTGATGGTGGTGTCCGTGCGTGGGAGGGAGAACGTTGCTCTATAATGTATCGTGCTTTCACTGTAATGACTCGCTGTGTGCTCTGACCGGAGTAATAGCCACCACTTGGGATGGTTTACTGAGCACTGAAGTTCTATGCTACACTGAGTCCTTTACATACATTAGTCTGCTTAATTTTGCATCACCTTTTGAGGTAGGTATGAATAGTAATCCCTGTAGTAAAGAAGAGGAAACTGAGGCCCAGATTGGTTACATGACTCACCCGAGGTCATACAGCTCATGAGCAGAGGAGCCAAGATTTGTCTCCAAGTCTACCTGACCTAAAATTGTGCTTCTGGGTTTAGACATGTCATGTTTAGCTTTGATTTGTTTCCCATAGGGAAGAACATGTGTGCCAAGGTGGCAGGCCTCGTGCTCAAAGTCCTTTCGGATCTTCTTGGCCATGAAAACCATGAGGTACTCATTCAGCACTGCTGGCCCTGGGCTCGGGGAGGCTACACTGGGGACCCAATGCCTGTGACCCCACAGGCACACAGCTGGCCCAGGATGGTTGCTGTATTTGAAAACTGTACATGTTCTCTGTCCTGGGATTTTCATAAGCAACTGGGAATCTTTTATAATTTTTAGAATTTTGGAAGTCAGAAGCAGGATGTTCTTTCCGTCCCTGTCTGCTTGGCCCACTGGCCTGTGCCGGGCCCCTCCAGCATTGCTTTTTCTCATCATCTAGCCCCCAACATTCCTCCCCCACATGCCATTCCCTTGGTATGTTTAACGTATCTCTGTGGATGTGGATGGAGCCTTAAAAGAGATATGATACTGTGTATGTGTGTATTGAATTTACAGAAATAGATTGCCCTTTAAGTCTCATTCTGTTTATGGCTTTTCCCTTGTGTTTTTAGGACCTTTCTATGTTGCTTTACATATGTCTAGTTCATTAAGTGTCACTACTGCAAAATAGCCCCTTGTTTGTGCCCCTGACATTTTACTTATCCAGCCTGTACACTTTGAGTGCCATCCACTCTCTGTTGCCACAGCAGTCCTCAGTGGGCATGGCTGCACCTGCCCCATGGGAGCCTGTGCCAGAGCTTCCAAGGATGTGTAGACACTCATCACTACTGGCTGCCAGCATACATCAGTTTCAGGTCACTGAGTCCTGCCAAATTGTCCTCCAGAATGGCTATACTAGCGTTTGCTCTCACCAGTGTCACCCCAACACCTGGTGTTATTTTCTAAGTTTTTAACCTATGGGCCCCAAGCACTTTTTAAATAAAGTAGAGGTATGTATGGGTAAACAAATTAACAAAAACAAATAATCAAATATGATTATTCTCTCACTTGCCTTCTACAAATGCCATTGCAGAAACCATGGCAAAGCTTCAACAAAAATCTAACCACTTTAGACAGATGAGATCCAGGGGTATATCTGAGCAGGATACGATTGAGTACCACTTGGTTTCCACACGTCTGTTCCCATTTCTTTCTTTCTTTTCTTTTTTTTCTTTTTTCTTTTTTCTTTTTTTTTTTTTTTTTGAGACAGAGTCTCACTCTATCATCCAGGCTGGAGTGCAGTGGTGTGATCTTGGCTCACTGCAACCTCCACCTCCCGGGTTCAAGCGATTCTCCTGCCTCAGCCTCCCAAGTAGCTGGGATTACAGGTGCCCGCCACCACGTCTGGCTAATTTTTTGTATTTTTAGTAGAGACGGTGTTTCACCATGTTGGCCAGGCTGGTCTTGAACTCCTGACCTTGTGATTCACCCACCTCGGCCTCCCAAAATGCTGGGATTACAAGCCTGAGCCACCATGCCTGGCCCGTCTGTTCCCATTTCAAGCAGACAGCTCCCATTCTGGTCATTCCATTCACATTTTACACCAGCCCTATCCACTGATTGGTGTGACTTCTTTAGCAAGTGGATGTTTGGTGTCTTTGTGACATTCATTTTATATTTTAAAGCTAGTGAGCTCTGAACTACTTCCAGGCCTGAATGAACTCTGTTCCTCACTTTATTCAACTCAGGCAGGTGAAACCAGTGGGAAACATATTCTTCCATCTCATAATAAAGGTTGGTTTCAAGTACTGGAACCAACATGTCTGCTCTGAAAACTTAATAGACCAAAGGATTCATCATATCATTACCTGTTACCAATGCATTGGCTTTGAAAATGAGCTGGATGGGCTGGGCACGGTGGCTTACGCCTGTAATCCCAGCAATTTTGGGAGACCGAGGCAGGAGGATCACTTGAAGTCAGGAGTTCGAGACCAGCCTGGCCAACATGGTGAAACCCCATCTCTACTGAAAATACAAAAATTAGCCAGGCATGGTGGCTTGTGCCTGTAATCCTAGCTACTCAGGAGGCTGAGGCATGAGAATCACTTGAACCTGGGAGGTGGAGGTTGTAGTGAGCTGAGATTGTGCCATTGCACTCCAGCATGGGTGACAGAGCGAGACTCTGTCTCAAAACAATAAATAAATAAAGAAAAAGAAAATGAGCTTGAAAAATGACATATATATATACATATATACATACATACATACATATATACTTTAGAGCCAAGTAATATGTTTGCTACACTGTAGTAGTCATGATCTTGAAAGACAAAACCAAAATAAAGAAAAAGATGCACATAACTGACTATATGAACATTACATTTTTTGATTGGAAAAAGATGCCATAATCAAAGTCAAAAGATGAATGAAACCCCAAGGAAAAGTTGCATCACATGTGACAAAAGTTTAATATTCCTAATAGATGAAGAGCTGGTATAAATTGGTAAGTAAAAGTCAAGCAATCCAATCGAAAAGAAGGATAAAGGATATGACTAGACAGTTCACAGAATCGTGCTGCCCCAGAAACATGAAAAGATGTTCAGTTGTGCTAGTTCAATCGGGAACTGAAAATAAAAACAACCGTAGGATGCCTTTTTTTACCCATCAGCTTGGCAAGCATTGAAAGTGCTAATGAAGTCCAGTGCCGAAGGAGGGCGGTGGGAAACGAGCCCTCCTCCATTGCTGTGGCGGGCACAGCGTACAGCCTGCTGAAAAGGGAACTTGCTTATCAGCACCTGCCATGCTCCATGTCCCATGTGTGCAAGTAAAACATGGGTCCTGTCTTCAAAAAGCTCATAATAAAGGGGACATAGTGTGAATTTAAAAGGATACTGCCTCCAGTGCTGTAGTGGAGGGATGTACAAGAAGCGGAAGTGAGTGCCCTGTATGGGGGCAGTGGGGCGGGGGTGGGTTCAGGAGAGACTTCCCAGGAGACATGTCTGGGCTTAGTTTTCAAGGTTCATTGTATGTGTGAAGACCATTCCTGGCAAGGTGAACTGCCAGAACCTGGCTGAGACATGGAACAGCCTGGTGGGGGGCATCCCTTAGGTAGTATGGACACTTTGTGGTGGCAGGGAGGAAGAAGCAGAGGTCATGAGATAGAGGCCACCCCTTGAAGATCCTGTGTGCCACACCAAGGAGTTCCACCTTTCCAACTGGGCTCTATGGAAGGTTTCGGAGATGGAGGGAGGGATGATTTGGCCCACGCTATAGAATGTTGGTAGTGATCGATGGTTACATTAAAGGGTGAATATTGAGGGTAGAGAGACTGGTTTGGAGATTTGATGTAGCCTGGTTCATGGACGATGATGTCTGAACAAGGACAGTAGCAGTGGATATGGAAAAAGAGGGGTTCCTATCGAAGAGGCTTGAAGACTAAGTATTGGAGACTGAACAACAACAACAACAAAATCAACGATGACTCCAGAGTTTCTAGCCTGAGTGATTAGGAAGTTAAAGGTAACTTTAAGCAATGAAATGCGCAGGAGTAAGCTTTGGGAGGGAGTGACGAATTTGGTTTTAGACTCAGTGGTAGCTGTCACCTGGGCATGCAGATGGAGATGTCTGTCACTTGGAAACATACATCCTGGAGCACAGGAGAGCTGCGAGGACGGGAACACCCACTCTCCCCATTTGCCAGATTGTTCTGAGGTGTGGTGTTTGATATAGAGTTGTGCAGTATTTGAAAACTTGCAAATAACTGGTTTTTTTTCCTCCCCTTAAAGATACAGCCATATGTGAATGGAGCTCTGTACAGCATCCTTTCTGTTCCATCCATTCGTGAGGAAGCAAGAGCAATGGTAAGAAAGCGTGCCTGAGACACATGTGAGCTTCCTTCAGCGCCGCAGTTCAGAGCTTTTAGAGCAAGACCTCCTTGACTGGGCTCCATAGAAAGGCTCAGATCCGTTCCAAACTCCTTGAAATTGTATGCAAAATGTATATTTGCCATTTCCTGGGGAGAGAGTCTGTAGCTTTTATCAGATCCTCAAGGGGATCCCTAACTCCTAAATGGTGAAAAATTAAAGTGTTAGAAAGTTCCCAGCAGGCTGACTTTTGCAAAGTTATAGACATTCTGATGGCAACCAAATGGAAAAGATTATAAAACTGTCTAGGACTTGGTTTGGTTGGTAAATAGTAAACTCAGTGTTTAATGTGTACGTTAACGCTTGTATGTGAAGTAAAAAACAAACCTCAGGTGATTAGTATATTATTTTGAAAGGACAAATGTTTCTAGATCTAATCAGGAAAACAACTAGAGTTTTGTCTTTTTTCTTTCTACCATGTGAAACCAGATTAACAGTGTATTAAATGCTGTGGTGAAAGAATTAAATATATTTCCACCTTCAAAACACAGGCAAAATTCTCATTGAGACCAACAAAACATTCTTCTAATTGGTTTTGCTTACTTAAAGAATTGCTAAATCTTCTCATTGATCATTTAAAATTACATCAACAATTACACCAGAGACCAAACTTATTTAAGAACCATTCTATGTGATCACACTAAACAGTGGACCTTAATTGTCTACTGCTTTTAAATTTCACTACAGAACAGGGGAAAATAAACTTGCTTAAATTCTGTGTTATGGTCATTTAGGTGAAAGAAAGGGGTTGTCAACCAAGGCAAAGAAGAGGAAAAAACATGTAGGCTGAAGAGAAAGAATGGAGGTAGCATTCAGTCAAAGTGTGAGATGCAGCATGGAGGAAAGGCACCAGGGCAAAGGGATGGAGGGGGTGGGGAGTGAAGCTGAGGACGGGCCATGTGAGGAAGAGTCACAGTTGCAGGTTGTGAGAGCAGGACTGCCCTTAGAGATCCCAGAGCAGGGAGAAAAAAGACGGAAGAGAGGGACAACTTCTGAGACCTATGTGACAACATCAGGTCTGACAGATACCCAATAGGAGTTCCAGAAGGAGATGAATGTGAGCAAATGGGGCGGAAAAATGATTGAATAAATAATGAAGACATGGTGAAAAATACAAACGTAACAGTAAGGTGTCTAGGAAACCCCTAAATGTTTGGAAAATAAACAGCACACTGGTATTAGTTATCTGTTACTGCATAACAATTTACCCCAAAGCTTAGTGGCTTAAACAAGTTTTTGTTTTTGTTTTTGAGACAGAGTCTGGCTCTGTCACCCAGACTGGAGTACAGTGGCACCATCTCGACTCACTGCAACCTCTGCCTCCTGGGTTCAGGCGATTCTCCTGTCTCAGCCTCCCAAGTAGCTGGAACTACAGGTGTGCACCACCACACCCAGCTGATTTTTGTATTTTTAGTAGAGATGGGGTTTCACCATCTTGGCCAGGCTGGTCTCAAGCTCCTAACCTCAAGTGATCCACCTGCCTCAGCCTCCCAAAGTGCTGAGATTACAGATGTGAGCCACCATGCCCAACCAATTTTTGTTTTAGTTTTTGAGACAGGGTCTTGCTCTTTTGCCCAGGCTGGAGTGCAGTGGCCTGATCGTAGTGCACACTGCAGCCTCCATCTCCTAGGCTCAAGCCATCCTCCTGCCTCAGCTTATCCAGTAGCTGGGACTATAGGTGTGCGCCATCACACCTAGCTAATTTTTTTTAAGAGACAGGGTCTTACCATGTTGCCCAAGCTGGTCTCAAACTACTAGGCTCACGTGATCCTCCCATCTTGGCCTCCATGCAGGGATTACATGCATGAGCCGCTGAGCCTGGCCATTGAATTTTTAAATTACAGTCATGTACCACGTAACGACATTTTGGTCAACAAAAGACTGCATATGTGATAATGGTCCAATAAGATTATAATACCCTATTTTTACGGTACCTTACCTATGTTTAGAGATGCTTAGATACACAAATACCACCTTGTTACAGTTGCCTACAGTATTCAACACAGTCACGTGCTGAACAGGTTTGTACCCTAGGATCTTATTAGCTATGCCATATAGCCTAGGTGTGTAGTAGGCTACACCATCTAGGTTTGTCACTTACTCTATGATATTTATACAATAATGACATCATCTCACAACACATTTCTCAGAACATATCCCTATCACTAAGCTACCAATGACTGTTTCTGTGGGACAAACATTCAAGAGCAGATAGCAGCATAGTCCTAACTAAGAGTTGCTCAGTTTATAGTTGAGACTTCAGCCTCTGCTTCCAAGCTCACTCACCTGGCTGTCAGCAGGAGGCCTCAGTTTTCTTCTGGCTATTGACTGGGGACCTCATTTTCTTCCCCCTTGGGCCTCTCCATAAGGCTTCTCTTGACATGGCAGTTGGCTTCCCCTAGAATGAATGATTTGAGAGAGAAAGTAAGCAAGACAGAAGCCCCAGTGTCTTTTAGAAAAACCTACTCTCAGAAATGAGATACCATCGCATTTATTGTCTTGGTTACACAGACCCACCCTGGTACAGTGTGGAGGGGATGGAACCAAGGATGTGACTACCAGGAGGTGGAATCACTGGGGCCACCTTGGGGCTGGCTGCCACACACTCCTAAGTAACTGTGGGTCAAAGAAAAAAGCACAAGAGAAGTGAGGGGCTATTCTTTTGAAAAATATTACAAATATTTTCTCAATTTTGGTTTGTCTTTTTAAATTATGGTAGTTAGCCAGAAGCGGTGGCTCACGCCTGTAATCTCAGCACTTTTGGAAGCCGATGTGGGCAGATCACGAGGTCAGGAGTTTGAGACCAGCCTGGCCAACTTGGTGAAACCCCGTCTCTACTAAAAATACAAAAATTAGCCGCGTGTGGTGGCACGTGCCTGTAATTCCAGCTACTCAGGAGGCTGAGGCAGGAAAATTACTTGAACCCAGGAGGCAGAGGTTGCAGTGAGCCAAGATCATGCCATTGCACTCCAGCCTGGGTAACAGAGCAAGACTCTGTCTCAAAAAGAAAAAAAAAATTATAGTGGTCTTGGTCAAACATTAGCTTTAATGATAGCCAGATCTGTTAATATTTTCCTTAATGGCTTCTACATAGGTTTCTAGATAGGCTGTGAGTTTTGGACTTTGAAAAGGGAATGTGGATTACTTACATAAAGATGTAAGTAGATGATGGGGCACGGTGGCTCATGCCTGTAATCCTAGCACTTTGGGAGGCTGAGGTGGGTGGATCACCTGAGGTCAGGAGTTCGAGACCAGCCTGGCCAACATGGAGAAACCCTGTCTCTACTAAAAATACAACAATTAGCCAGGTGTGGTGGTGGGCGCTGATAATCCCAGCTACTCAGGAGGCTGAGGCAGGAGAATCGCTTGAACCCGGGAGATGGAGGTTGTAGTGAGCTGAGATCATGCCACTGGACTCCACCCTGTGCGACAGGGTGAGACTCTGTCTCAAAAAAAAAAAAAAAGATGTAAGTAGAATAAGCTTCCCTCTGGCATTTAACAGAGATTAAAGATATAAGCCAGGGAGGAACCCCCTTTTAGCCTGAGAACACATCACCTAGGCAGTTGCCTACTTAATTATTTGTGAGAGTGACCTCTAAGGGATGATCATGCCCACAATAAGGTTTTTCTAAAACCCTGAGATTTCCCTCCTTTCACGTTTATCCTTGAGGAAGTTTTTAGATTGATAAAGCCATTATATTCTCTTTGCATGTAGGTCTCACATGGGTGCATTTGCTTGGCAGAGTTTAGGTTGTATGCCTGCACCCTAGCTGAAAGGGAGGCTAGAAATGCTGAATAATGAAGGAAATAAGACAACAAGGAAAACGTTTCCCACAATTCCTCCACCTTGACATCTGATCATGCATGGTGCTAGGGAAGTGGAGGCAGAATTGATGTCCTCAGCCCTGCTGGTATTTGGTTTTTATTTGTTTATTTTTTTGAGACAGAGTCTCGCTCTGTCGCCCAGGCTGGAGTGCAGTGGTGGGATCTCGGCTTACTGCAACCTCTGCCTCCCGAGTTCAAGCAATTCTCCTACCTCAGCCTCCAGAGTAGCTGGGATTACAGGTGCCCACCACCATGCCTGGCTAATGTTTGTATTTTTAGTAGAGACAGGGTTTCACCGTGTTGGCCAGGCTGGTCTCAAACTTCTACCTCAGGTGATCCACCCACCTCAGCCTCCCAAAGTGCTGAGATTACAGGCGTGAGCCACCGCGCCCGGTGCCTGCTGGTATTTGTATGTGTGTCAGCACAGTCCTTCTGGAAAGCAGTTTGGCAGTTACATGAAAAATCACTAAAGGATCTATCTTTTGGACTCATTCATTTTCTTCTGGTTGTTGATGCACAGAAGAAGAGCTCTATGCATGACAATGCTCATTTCAACATTTTTATGAGGGAAAAGCTGGAAGCAACATAAATATCTAGTAATACAGGAATTGCTAATGAAATTATGATTCTTTTGCTCAAAATATTAATATCTATTGAAGATGATAATTAGGAAAAGCAGTATGAAGCAGTATGGAAAAATTTATTTTACTGTATAATGAGAGATAAAAGCACAGTATCTAAGAATGTGTGTGCTCATGGAAAATGACACAATATACATAAAAATTACATTAGTACCAAATGCTATTATAGTAGTCTTACAAGAATACCTAAAGGGAAAAAGGAGAACAAAATAAATGAATCCCCTGAGGCCCATTTGAACTTTAAGAGCCTGCCAAGGCCTGGGGCTGGAGAAGAGATCAGATAAGTGGAGCTGCCCTAATACCCACTCCCCAGGCCTCCTGCAACTAGGGCTGGAGTCATAGTCAGCCATGGGCCTCTGCCCTGGGGACCCCAACAAACATCCTGCCCAGGGCTGGAGCCGATCAGAGACTCTGCAGGTTATAAAGGCTCCCAGAATCTGGGAAGGCCAGGGAGCTGGGCTTAGAAGCCACTCAGCCCAGAGGAATGTCCAAGCACACCATGGGGCTGCTCTGCTCCAGTGACCCTGGGGCCCACAGCACAGGCCCATGACGCCTGCAACTGCCTCCGCTCTCTCCAGAGGGCTGGGTGCTGCTGCTCCCCACCCAACAGAATGATGTGTATTCCCCACGCACCTGATCCTCCACATTGCCCACTTCTGAATCAAAGTCATTTGCTTGGCAGAATCTAGGTGGTGTGCCTGCACCCTAGCTGCAAGGGAGGCTTGGAATGTGAGTATTCTGTCTGTTGCCTTGGGAAATTAACAGTGTAGAGAACCTGGCTATAAGGCATTTGTCAGCCACAGGTGTCACAGTTGTCCATTACAGGTGGTCAGCCTAGTCACTGTATTCCGTGATGCTCACTAGGTACGGGCTTTGCTTTGCTTTGCTTTGCTTTGCTCTCCTTCCTTTCAACGGGGTCTCACTATGTCACCAGGCTAGTCTCGAACTCCTAGGCTCAAGCGATTCTCCTGCCTCAGCCTCCCAATCTCATGATTACATGTCATGTAATCTCATGTCATGTAATCATGTCATGTAATCATGTCATGTAATCATGAGATTACAGACATGAGTCACCACGCCTGGCCTAAGTATGGGCCTTTCAAAATTAGTGTAGAAATTTTTCATATTCTTGGCCCCATAATTCTACTTCTGAAGCTCCACACAAGACATGAGCAAAGATGTATGTATCAGAATGTTCATTCCAGCTTTATTGATCATAGCGGAAGACAGGAAACAATGACAAGACCTAACATGAGGGAGTGACTAAGAACAGAGGCCGGAAGGTAGAGTAGTTGAGAGTGGGTACTCCTGAGCCTGAGGCTGGCTTCGAATCGTGTTCCGCCACTTCCTAGTTGGCTAGTGACAACTGAAGCTCTCAGTGTGATCGTTTTTCCATCTGTAAGATGAGGATTATTGCAGTACCAAACTCATAGGATTGAAAGCATTGAAGGAGCTCATAATATATTTAGAAGAGTGCCTAGCGTGCAGTAAGCATTGAGAGATGTTAGCTGCTATTATTATTATTATAGCTATGAAAATGTAGTTTATAAGATTTTTATTGAACATGAAAATGATCATAAAGTTAAATAAGAAGCAACATATTATCAGTATGTTCTGAGTTACGTAAAACAATGCACATAAAAGGAAGGAAATACTTCAGAATGTTCCCAATTATCTCTGGGTGGGGGGCCTGTGAGTAATTTTTATTCTTTCTTTTATGTTGTTTGCAAGTTTTCTATACAGAACTTGTGTCACTTTCATAACTAGAGGAAAATATTTATATCTACCTGAAATAGATATTTGAATTTCTCAGGGGAAAATTTCCCTTGAAGACCTTTAGTGATAGAGGATTAGACTGTGAAGCTGGAACGATAGAATGCGCTAGAGAGTTCAGTTGTTGAGTAAAAGTAGAAGTGAGTTCGAAGTTAGTTGTTCTGTGTAGCGTTCAGTGCGTGTTGTCAGGCTCTGGAAGAGATGCTTTCTCTCATTTAATCCCTCAAAGGTCCCCTGAAGGAGTGACTGCGGTTGTGCCCATTTTGCTGCTGACAACATCAAGGCTGAAAGGTGAAATCCTCTGCCCAGGGCCACACGGCCGGCGAGGGGCTACGCACCGTGGTTTGACTCCAGAGCCCTCTGCACCTGTGCTGCAGTATCACTCCAGACTTGGGACTTTCACCTAGTCAGACATCTGCACATGACAAATTGTTTTCTTTAACACTATATATACAAATACAGGCTTCTCTATGATTATCTTTATGGTAGTCTTTAATGATAGCTAGCTGGAAGGAGCAGGAGTTCCTTATTTACTTTTTGCACACTGCTTGTATTCCCATTTTTATGCATCTGGATTATTCACTAGGACCTTTTATTATCCTTCTGTCTTCCTGGACATTGTTACCTGACCTAAATTATCTGAAATGACAAGTTATTACTTTCAGGATAAGATGTGGTTGTTCTATGACTTCTTTCTATAATTTAGATCAGATATTACCTAATGTATGTGATTTTTTAAAAATACATGATATTTTGGCTGGGCACACAACTCACACCTGTAATCCCACCACTTTGGGAGGCTGAGGTAGGAAGACTACTTGAGCCCAGGAGTTCGAGACCAGCCTGGGTGACATGGTGAAACCCCATCTCTACAAAAAATACAAAAATTAGTCAGGCATGGTGGCACATGCCTGTAGTCCCAGCTACTTGGGAGGCTAAGGTAGGAGAGTCACTTAAGTCTTGGAGTTGGAGGTTGCAGTGATCAGAGATCGTGCCACTGCACTCCAGCCTGAGTGATAGAGCAAGACTCCATCTCAAAAAATAAATAAATAAGTAAAAATTTTTAAAAGGGGCTTATCACACTGCTTTTTGCTTGATAACTTTCTCCTTCCTGTGGCCCTTACATTGAGTGGGGGATGGAGAAGAGAGGAGAGACACATTTGTGAGATAGATATAAAATTCAGCTCTCCCAGCAGTGCAGGGCCAAGGCAGTCATTGGTTGGTAACTGTCTCTCTGGTACGACAAGCCTGGCCAGGTGTCCAACTGGTCCCACAGGAGCCTGGGCGCTGCTGCTCCCTCAACTCATGGACAACTTTCCAGAGTCCTTCCTCCCTTCCAGACTGTCACCTCCTCCTCTGCGAGCTTACCCATCTCTGCCTCCCAGCTCAGTGTTACTGTTCCCTGAGGTTCTATCCTAACCCTCTGCTCTTCTCTCACTGCCGTCACTGGGGAACCTTGTTTCTTCCCTTTGCTTCAGCTACCAGATCTCTCTCCTGAGCCACGAACCCCTACTGGACACAGCAAGCACAATCTTGACCATTTATCAAGCATCCACTCTGTGCCAGCCATTGGACTAGAGGCTATTTCTTCAGGTGTAATTTACAAACAGTGAAAAGCACAGGCCTTACATGGGGGAGTTTAGTACATCTTGACGAATGTGTATATCTGCATACCAACACCCAGTTATATACTTTGTCTTTTAAAAATTTCAAGTCAACTCAAATTGTTATCCTCATATTTATAGTTGAAGAAACAGGCTAGATGAAGTTGAGTGATTTGAGTGAGGTCACACATTAAATTCATGGGGGAGCTAATTGCAATTACAATACTGATTTAACTTTTCTAGAAGGTAGTGCTCTGTTTTGGATGATAAGAACTCAGCATGTTCAAAGCTGCACTTGGCATTTCTTTAATTCAGTTAGAGCTATTGATTCCAAACTGGCCTACATAAAAAGAGAACTTGTTGGCTCATGTAACTGAAAAGTCCAGGAAAATGTTCAGGCACAGTTTGATCAGGGGCTCACATGCCACTAGATCCGTTTCTCTGGCAGTACTTCTGGACTCCACTTCCTCTGTTTTGAGATCATTATTAGAAGCACTTTCCCCTCACAGTGGTTAGAGGCCTCATCAGCTCAAGCTGTATGGACTCATTCAAATCCTGCCAGGGAAGAGGAGGGAGGGGAATTAGACAATGTGCTTAAGTCGGTATCTTATCCCTACTTTTCCCTGGAATTCTTTTACCCAATATTGAAAATTCTGGCATCAGGGTATTATAATAAACAATGTGTAGTGTAGTGACTTTATAATTCTTTTACTAGAAAAGGAATGAAATCTGTTTAAAGAGAGGTTCTATTCATTTACTTCTCTAAGCATATGGTTTCACTTCTCAATGATCATATTTGGCCCTAAAATCCAGAAGACAGTTTATAAATTTAGGGAAAACACAGGAAAAAAAAAAAAGTAGCTCCCAGACCAACATATTGCCAAAACTTAAGGCAATATTATGCAGTCAAATTTTACAATAGTTTTTTTTTTTGCTAAATGTGTTATAATTCAGCCAGAGAGTCAATAAAAAGAAAATTATTTCACTGTGAATTATGAAAAGGATAAAATGAATGTTTAGTATAAGCCAAGGATTTTTCCTTCTGCCCTTGTGGGACCAGTTGGACACCTGGCCAGGTTTGTCTTGCCAAAGAGATAGTTACCAACCAATGACTGCCTTGGCCCTGCCCTGCTGGGAGAGTTGAATTTTTGTATCTATCTCTTAAACATATCTGCCTCCTCTTCTCCGTCCCCCACCCAAGGTATCCTCTTCCTCTCCCCAAAACATTATTTTTTGGATTAGATGAGATGACCTCATTGAAAAGTAGTTTCCCCCCAGACACTGAAATGTTAACTGTTACTTTCGCCAATACTTCTAGGGAATGGAAGACATCCTACGCTGCTTCATCAAAGAAGGCAATGCTGAAATGATCCGCCAGATAGAATTCATCATCAAGCAGCTAAATTCCGGTCAGTTTGATGCAAGAATCTTTGATCTATCTTTTGAATTATTCACATTTGCCAGAAAGACATATGGCGTTTCATTCAAGAGGCCTTTAGGAAGCCGGGCACGGTGGCTCGTGCTTATAATACTGGCACTTTGGGAGGCCGAGGTGGGTGGATCACGAGGTCAGGAGTTCAAGACCAGCCTGGCCAATATGGTGAAACCCTGTCTCTACTAAAAATACAAAAATTAGCCAGGTGTGGTGGCTTGGCCTGTAGTCCCAGCTACTCAGGAGGCTGAGACAGGAGAATCGCTTGAACCCAGGAGGCAGAAGTTGCAGTGAGCCGAGATTGCACCACTGCACTCCAACCTAGGTGACAGAGCGAGACTCCATCTCAAAAAAAAAAAAAAAAAAAAAAAAAAAAAAAAAAAAGAGGCCTTTAGGAAGGTGGGGAGACCCTAGTGAACCCATAGACAAAAGTTCAGCCAGGTAGGCTGAGCGCGGTGGCTCACACCTGTAATCCCAGCACTTTGAGAGGCCGAGGCAGGCAGATCACTTGAGGTCAGGAGTTCGAGACCAGCCTTACCAACATGGTGAAACCCTGTCTCTACTAAAAATGCAAAATTAGCCAGGCGTGGTTGCGCATGCCTGTAGTCCCAGCTACTCAGGAGGCTGAGGCAGGAGAATCGCTTGAACCTGGGAGGCGGAGGTTGTAGTGAGCCGAGATTGCGCCATTGCACTCCAGCCTGGGCAACAGAGCGAAACTCCTTCTCAAAAAAAAAAAAAAAGTTCCGCCAGGTAGTCAAGGCCAGATTGTCCAAAGATTAACAATCTCTTATCGTACTCTAGGCATATAGTCAACAAAAAGAACTTAAAAGCAATTACAGAAACCCTCCCCTAACCTTGTAAGTTCTCTTTATGTGGCCTCTCCCTTTCCCCTCCTAAATCCTGCCCCACTATTAAGGTGGCTTCCCAAGGGTCCTGGGGTCAGATAATGAAAGCAAATGCCACTGTAAGAAACTTCATCATTTTCCCACTTTTATTCATTCACTGCAGAAAAACTGATGTTGCCAACTGCAGTGTGGAAGGAGGCAATGTGGTCCTTCTATCCAGCCTCCTCCATTACCATAACAACCCACATCCCATAGTAAGCAGGAGAGAGGAAGGCCAGGAAGCCTGGGATGGGGCAGAGGTGGTAGGGAAAGCTCTTCGGCTGTTTCTGTGGACTCCTGACATCATTCACCTGCCAGAGGTACCAAGCACTGCTGGAATCCGGGGCCAGGTTTGTCACCGAGTCTCTCTCCATGCCCTTCCCTGACACCCAGCAGTCCACATCCCTGCAAGTCACATGCGTGAATCCCTTCTGCACATGAGCAGAAAGTGAAGAGTGAGTCTCAAGAGAGCTGCTTGGCCAAGGCCAGAAGCCCCCAGGTGGCCTTTCTTCTAGCTCAGGGTTCACAGTCTGGCTGTACAGGGCAGTCACCTGGGGAGATGTTTAAATCTTTAAGACTGTACCCCACACAAATTAAATCAGAACCTCTCAGAGAGGGGATTTCAAGCTCCCAGTGGGGGCCTCATGTGCAGCCAAGGGCAGAGCCTCACTGCCTGGGTCGCAGAAACGAGGGTGTCCAAGGGGCTCCCGATCAAAAGGAGGCAGCTGAGGAGAGCAGCCAGGGAGCTTTGAAACCTTTGTCCTTTTTAGGCTGGGTGCCCATTTGCCTTGAATATCTCTTCTTTGGGTTGTATGGAACAGCTATAATTCATCCCAGATTCAGGTGGGCAAAAATTAGAACTTTATTTTTTGCAGTAACTTCATTTCTGACTCTCAACCCTCATTCTGGTATATTGAAAAAAATAAAAATAAGACCTGAACCTCAGTGCTGCCTGAGGTTGCTCTCCTGCCTTCTCTGGGTAGGCCACGGTGTGGGGGCGGAGGATTGTTGCACATCCGCGCCTAGTCATCAGCTGTGCCCAGCCCTCCCAGGCCAGGAGTTCTCTGCATTCAGGCTGAGAATCTTCTTCAAGGCCACCTGTGTGTTTTAGTCCACTGAGATACATCTGTCTCCTTGTCTTCCCTCCTTCCTGGCAGCCAAGAAGCAGGATGCAGGCCCCCTTTACTCTCTGGCCCAAGAAACATCTTTTTCTCTTTTATAAGCCTGGCCCTTGGACCAGCCTGCTAGAGTGGGATAAGGGGACAATTTACACTTTTGTAAGGGATGTCTCTGGAAGAAATTGTGTTGGGCAGAGCTAAACTTTCTAACCCTGGGCATTCTGGAAGGCTTGGGAAATACCTACTTAGTTCAGTAAGTTACTGTTTAAATAAAGAGGGCCTAAAGTATTTATCTTTCTATCTCAAGCACCTAAGTTATTCTGTATCCATAGGACAGTGGCAGGAGCCCGCCACTTTGAAACGAAATTTTACAGTGGTTGAACATTCAGATGGAAGACCAGACACACAAGTACCTCGGGACGTCCATCACCAGCATCAAATCAAAGTGAAACCCAGGAGGAGAGCCTCCATCCTGTCTTCATCCTCAAGTGGAAATTAATAGCAGAGTACAAATTGTTGCTAGTGTACCAGTTCTTAAGATGTGTGAAATGGCATTGCCACCATCTTTATTTAGATTATTGGTTTCCTTGTTCTGTTTCAGTAAACTTGAAAACATCTCTGTGGGTTTTCACACGTCCAAGTCCAATCACAGTCTTCTAGCACAATTTATCCAGTAAAGTTTTAAGGTCTTCAAGTATTAAAATTCAAGTATATTTTAGTGACCTAACCCCACAGGTGGGGAAGGACTGTTCTGGCAAAGCCTAAAGGAAAATTCCAGCTGGTGACATTGACAACGCCGGGTGAGCTGCCAACAGCAACAGCAGGGAGATTTGTCCCCTGGCTTGGGCCTGGACCACAATGTCAGCCCTCAGGGAGGGGAACCAGCACCAGAGAGACAACAGAGGCACCAGCCAGGTCACTGGGCAGGAGCAAGGCAGAGCCCCTGGGAAAGGAATGATACTGGCCATTCTAGCCCCACGTGCGTTAGATATCGGAGTGCGGGCACCTCATGGAGTGTGGACCAACTCAGGGAACAGGATGGGAGACAGTCATCCCAGAGAGGAGCTGAGGTCTACAAGGCACTTCACTTCTCAGGACAGGATTATTCTGGGTAGTGGGATGAGTCTAAGCCAGCAGGCCTTGAAGTTATGGGGTCAGGAGAAGGGGAGCTGGGCAGGAGGAGGCAGAGAAAGAGAAGCGTGGCTGGGCTGTCTGTGGCCTTACAAATAGCCAAGAGTCTTAAAAAAGGCATTTCTGTATTCGAAAATGAGCGGTTTATAACTGATGAGTACAGCAGCACTTCCTGAAGGTGGAATGGTGTATGCTGTTGGTGGATAGGGAAGTTAGTCATTAAACTTCAGCCAGAAAGCAGAGTGGCATCACATCTTCATGCCTGCACAGTAGCTTTCTAGACTAAATGGCATTCACGACAATGCTGCGACCCATGGGGCATGCAAGCCTCAGTGAGCAGGAGGACACTTTGGTGTCCCACTGGCCTCGGTCCAGTGAAGTCAGTGGAGTCCTTCCCTTTAGAATGAGCGTTGGGTTGAGAACATGGGTTTCTACATCTTCCCTCCTGGGAATGGTTTGGTGTTTGATCAAATGTGGGTGCACCCTGCCTGCCACTTTACAAGCTGGGTGCTCTCCTCAAGTATGGCTTTAGTTCCTTCTTTTCTCCTACTTCCCATTTGACTTCCTTCCTTCTTTCAGGCTTTCTTTACCTTCATGTCATTTGTTCAAGAAACAAGTGCTAATAAGAAAGATGTAGTAGGGATAGAGGGAGGGGTAAGTCAGCTGCTCTGTCCCCTGGGACTCACAGTTCAGTGCAGTGGGTGAGAGACAAGTCAGTAAGCATTCATTCATTAGTAAGCAGCAATCTTCCAGAAGTGGCGTGAACTGTCAGGAGTTCTAGATAAAACGCTGAGTGTGTTCAGGGGAGGAAGAGATGGCTGCTGAGCAAGGGGATCAGGGAAGACTTCGTGGAGGAGAAAGTACCAACACCTCTGCAGTGCCTGCTTCGTACCTGGCCCTAAGCCGGGCGCTTCCCTTGTGATGTATTGTGAGGTCCTCCCGACAACCCTGAGAAGTGGCTGGTACAACCCCCATTCTACAGAGGAGGAAGCCAGGGCTCTTTCTTTCTGTAACTCCTTTGTGCTACCAACTTACTGCTCTTTTTCTCATTAAGGTGTTTATGTCTCTGCAGAGGCTGACAGATTCTGTGGACCAAGGCTCCCACTGTTTATCCATTATTCATTGATTCTTTTTTTCTTTATAGAAGAGCTACCAGATGGTGTTCTTGAATCTGATGATGATGAAGATGAAGATGATGAAGTAAGTTGGAGGTTCTTGACACCACATAGAAAACCCACACCAAACTGTTCTCTCTTTCCTGCCTTGACAAGTGAGTCCAGAAATGGAGATTTTTCATTCCTGCTACACTATTTCTCACAATTCTGAGGGTTGGCTAAAGCTCAGCTGGGTGGTGGTTCGGGTCTCACTTGGGGTCTCATGTGGAGAGCCCAGCGGCCATGTTTGAAGACTCCCACACTCATTGCGTTCACAGCAGAGACACAGCATTGCATGTCATTCGAGTTTCATGGGAAGCTGAACAATGACCATTCTTCTGTGTGAGCTTTTGCTCTGAAGGGGCACGAGCCTCGGCCTGTCTTCCTCACCGGTGGGAGTGCTGGGCGTGTAGGCGCCTGGCGAGAGTCTCTGGCGTGAGGGGTGCTGGGTTTAGTTCAGAGCTAATGGAACTGACCAGTTTTCTCTGTTATTTGCATTCTTTTGACTTGTGTTTCCTCAGCTGTGAAAAATCTACTTGCCTGGTGTTTTAGAGCATGAAGGTTTAGAAGTTAATGTATGCGAGTCTCTGAAATGATGTAAAGAATGGTGACTCAGGGACTGTAGTCGGATTTTCAGATGACAAGATTTTACATGGTTTTCCTTCAGATACCTAGGAAGAAAAGACCTGTTGTCCCCTCTGGTCATCCTTGATTTGCCTGCCTTCATTTGCAGGGAGCAGTTACTCCTGCAGTGAATGCTGGAACATTTTCATCTATTTTGGGGGGAGCATTCACTGAAAAAGTGGATGTCAGAGGATGTTTTTTTGTTTGGAGTCGTGGCCTATCAGCTTGTAAAATGTGTAAAAGCCAGGTTTTTGATCACTGATGGCATCAGTTGGGAAAGAGGTATTTAAGAGCCCCTGCCAGAGAGGATGTGCTAAGATCTGCTGGGAGATGCTTCCTCAGCAGGCGGCCTCTGTGGCTGCCGTTTTCTTCACAGGCTGCAGGTGGCATCAGCGGGTACGTGCTCCTGCTGGCTCTTCCTGCCTTGTCCAGCAGTGCAGAGCTTGACCTCCAGATAGGGGTCCTGGCCCCTATCATCTTCTCCAGGCCCCTGTGTTTACAAAGGTGGAGGCAGAGGGAAAAACACCAGCTTGAGCTCACACAGAGAGTTGATGGTGGTAAAATTGGGTTTAGAACAGGAGTCGGCAGACACTTTGTGTAAAGGAAAAGATAGGAACTATTTTAGGGCTTGCAGGCCACACAGTCTCTGCTCCAGCCACTCAATTCTGCCATTGTAACACGGTGGCTGTCAGCAGTACATAAGTGGCTGAACGTGGCTGTGTTCCTGTAAAACTATTTATGGACGCTAAAAATTTGAATTTCATACAATTTTTGCATGTCATTAAATATTTTTTCAAATACTTAAAAACACAAAAATCATTCTTAGCTAGTGAGCATAGGAAAGCAGGCACCTGACTCGTGGGCCATTGTTTGCCAGCCCCTAGGCAGTTCCCGGACTTGGGCAGCCTTCTCTTGATTATAATGAGTCACCACCTTTGTGCCTGGCCCTTCAATATCATTCTAAATGATAGTTTAAATTAATATTTAATTATTTGTTTTTAACAGCTTTTTTTCATTGTGTCCAAAAGTTCGTCTCGAGATCTGTTTTCTTCCCTTCTTGTATCATCCCTTTGGGTTTTTCGGTTTGCTTTGGTTTTTCGTTTTGCTTTGTTTTTGCTATAAATCCTGTTTTTATCTTATAAGGGAAAATTCATTTTGTTCAACTGTTCTAGTTAATGATGAGAACTCAATTTCTGGAAATTTCATTCTGAAAGCAGTTGTCTACTGTAAATGAACAAATACAGAAGTCTTATAATTTTCTGGACTTTTGCTACTCTTTTAAGAGGTTGATGTTTGAAAATACTTGTGATAACTAGAATTTTCAGAAGATTTCTAGAAGAGGTTTAGTTGGAAAATTATAAGGAAAAGATCTGTCATTTGGGCCAAATGGGACTCTGTGATGAACCCCGGGCAGCAGATGGGGGCTCCTTCTCCCAGGTAAGCCTCACTGTGCATCACCGGTGCCAGCCGGGGCAGTCCGGGCACAGCCCATCTTGCCTGGATTTTACTCAGCTTTCACCGGAGGCTAGCATTACGTTTATAACTGTCTTTCAAAGTTGGAGGGAAAAAAGAGAGTGACAGATCTTAGGCTAAAGAAAATTTCTAAGAATCCTTTGAGAAGTAGCACTGTTGTTGGAATGTGGTTATCACTTCCCAAGGTGACAGCGCTGAAGGAGACAGCAAAATTATTTGCAAGGTGTTGGAGTCATACCGTATCTTGCTTAGCAGTGTAAATGTTCTTTCATTTAATATTTAGACCCAAAACACAGAAAAATGAAACCACTGTTTTCAGTTAGCTGCTTCGCGACTCTAAAGATAAAATGGTTCTAATGGGGCCAGGCACGGTGGCTCACACCTGCAATCTCAACACTTTGGGAGGCCGAGGTGGGCGGATCACTTGAGACCAGCCTGGCCCACATGGTGAAACCCCATCTCTACTAAAAATACAAAAATTAGCTGGTTCATGGTGGCGTGCGCCTGTAATCCCAGCTACTAGGGAAGCTGAGGCACGAGAATCACCTGAACCTGGGAGGCGGAGGCTGCAGTGAGCTAAGATCCTGCCAGTGCACTCCAGCCTAGGCAACAAAGCAAGACCCCATCTCAAAAAAAGGGGGGGGCTCTAGTGGGATGGGGCCTGAGACCAGGGTAAATTATGCTCACTCTAAATCACATTGAGCTGAAATCTGCACTCGCAACTTCCACCACTGCTATCCCTGCTTCACTGGAAACTCTCAAGAGAACCCCTGATGCAAAGTCTCGTTTTTCTCTGTAATTTATAATGACTTGATCTAATGTGCTAACCTAACAAAGTTATGTCTGAATATACATACATTTATACACTAAAATTTAAAAAAAAATAAAGGTAGAGCTAGAAATGCATCTTCTGATTTATAGACTGTCTAGGATATAGTGTCAAATAGAAAAAGGAAATCATAAAGTAATTTGACCAATAATTTCAGAAAAAGCAAATGTATAAACACACAGGGCTATGGATTATGTATGTGCCTATGTAGCGGAAAGGTGTGGACATGTACGCCCTCTTTGCTGACATTATAAACTGCAAGGGGGGAATAGGAATAAGGAAGTTTGGGTGAAAAATGCAGAGAGGCCCTGAGGCTCCTCAAGAGAGAGAAGTGAGAATAGGACACGGGGTTTAGTGGCATGGAAGTCAGTTGCTGTGCATTTTTGTGGGTTGATGGAGCAAAAGCGAAATGAATGGATTAAGGGCCAGGTGGGAAGTGAGAAAATGGCTTAAGAAGTGTATGCTGCTCCTCGCCCAGTCTGGCTGTGCACAGAAGAGCAATAGTGGCTGAAGGGGGCGTTTTTGTTTGTTTTAAGATGAGAGAAACCTGAGCATGTTAAAATGCTGATGGAATAGCTCCAGCCGAGAGGGAGAGCTGGAACATTCAAGGCAGGAAGAGTCTACAGGATGGCATCGAAAAGATGGGTGTTTTCATTGTTTTCTAAACCACTTATACTTTCTTGGCCCACAAAGCCCCAGACCCATTTAAACCTCCAGAGAAACAAAACCATCATTAGATCAGCTTGGACAATACACCCCAGGGAATGGACAATGACAGCTGTTATTTAAGGATTCAAATGCATCTCATTTAGCACTTCAGAGAAATGTTGTTACCTGATGCATTTATTTTATATGAAACAGACGTAATATGTTACAAAAGGGCTGTTGGTAAATCACTAAGCTTAGGAGCCTGGTTCCGTTGTTCTCACCCCCAGTGACTCAGGTTTCCTTACTATATATCACAGCCAGTTTCCTTGTATGGCTTCCTTAAGTAGAAATGCAAGACCTTCCTGTGCTATTCTAGAAGACTGATTTTAAGACAAATATTCTCGCCTCTTGACAAAATAGGTTTAAGTGCCAGGTGAGGTCAGCCGTGGACATTTACTTGCTGGTTGCCATGTAAGTGCCAATCATATGCTCAGCAATTTCCTTCTATACAAAGTGCTCAAATCTAAGAGTTGCTCATATATTTACTCAACAAATATTTGAGGGCCTCGAAATAACACTATTGTAGGAACTAATAGGGAAGGGATGCAAAAGAAATCTAAAAGAGTATCTGTGGTTTAAAATACCTCCAAGAATTTCCAGCCTAGATAGGGAAGATCACAGTGATTCTGACAACAGCAGCTCCCGCCTGCTGGCAGTGCCGGGTGCCAGGCACTGTTCTAGGCGCCTTATGGGTGTTCAGTCATCTCCTCTTCTTAGCAGCCCTGTGGTAGGTGCTATTTTTATTCACATTTCACAGATGAAGAGACAGAGAGAAAATAGGTCACTTGCCAAGTTCACACAGCTAATAAGTAACTGATGGGGCTGGGATTCAAATCCAGGTGGTCTGACTCAGTGGTCCATGCTCCTAACCACTGCCCTATATTACCTTCTTGTGAGACATACATGAATGCAAAATAGCAAGTAACAGAAAATAAATATGTGATCACAGATTCATAAAGGTGATAGACACAGGAAGTGCCACAGAAATTCCAAGTACTCCAGGAATACTGGGAGATGGCTGGTGTGGGGTAAAGAGGAAGTGAGATGAGTTGAGGAAGGGAAGGGTGTGGCCAGCAGGGGTGGCATCCTCTAGGGGAGACAGCGCAAGCATAAGCTTTATCCTTTGCCTCTCCACTGCACTCACATCAACCCCCCCAAGAAACCCATGTTAGTGATCTAGTGTGTGCACGTGCTTTCATACTTAAAAGATGCACACACAGAGTACATGGAGGTATGTACTACACACAGATCCATATATACTTTTGTCAGTATTTGTTTTTCAAAATGAGATAACATAGAGATAGAAATACACATACTTCTACACCATGTTGCCTTTTTCTCTTGTTAATGTTTCTTGAAAGTCCTTCTGAGTTAGGCAGTGTAGCAAGTTGATACTTTTTAATGCTATGAATGTATAATTTTCTAGATTTTTTGCTATTTCAAACAATGCTGTAGTAAAATCTTTGTAAAAATATCCTTATTTACCAGGGCTTTTATTTATATGGGCTTTTGCTGCTGGATGAAAAAGTATTTTTTTAATAATAGATTTTCCCAGATTGCTCTTTTTCAAAGGCTGTTAATAATTCAGATTTCACTAGGAGAACATGAAGGAGCCTCTTCCCTCCATCTCCACTAGCAATAGGTGCTGTTACTCTTTTTTTTTTTTCAATGTTTTTGCCAATCTGGATTTGGATTTGCTACATTGTACATTTCCAATTTCATATCCTTTCTGTTTTTTTCAGTTGTGCTTCTTTCCAAACCCTTTTCACCATCATTACAAATGTTTTAAAGATATGTTTTTTCTGATCTCTTTTGCCACAAATCTTTAAAAAAAATTTTTTTAAGTTAAAGATTGAGGCGGTATGTGGTGGCTCAAGCCTGAATCCCAGCAATTTGAGAGGCCAAAACAGGCATATCACCTGAGGCCAGGAGTTCAAGACCACCCTGGCCAACATGGTGAAACCCTGTCTCTACTAAAAATACAAAAATCAGCTGGGCGTGGTGGTGCACACCTGTAATCCAAGCTACTCGGTAGTCTGAGGCGCAAGAATCATTTGAACCCGGGAGGTGGAGGTTGCAGTGATCCAACATCATGCCACTGCACTCCAGCCCGGGCAGAGCAAGACTCCATCTCAAAAAAAAAAAAGTTAAATATATTGGCTTTTATTTTATAGCTCCTGGGTTTCCTGTCCTGGTTAAGGTCTTCCCTAACCCTAAATTTTACATGTAGTCTCCTAGGTTTTCTTTTAAGATTTTAATTTTTTCATTTAAGTTTTAGTTATTAAATATGTTATACATAGGAAAGAAAAACATACATGTTTATATAAGGTTTGAAGTAACCATTCTCCAATTTTTGGTTTCAGGAGCCATTTACATTCTTAAAAATTACTGAAGATTCTGAAGAGTTAATGAGTATTTTGTCTATCAAAATTTTTTAAATGAGAACTTAAATATGATAAAATGTTAAATATTAAAATATTAAATAACTTAAAATGGCAATAATAAATCCATTACATTAATATAAATAAGATATTCTTATGAAAAAATTATTTTTCAAAACAAAATTTTATTAAAAAGTGTAGCATTGTGGGTTTTTTGTTTTTTGTTTTTTTTTGCCAATCTCTTTAATGTCTGGATCAGAAAAACACAATTTGATCTGGGCTGTATCTGTTGTCATATGTTGTTTTGATTGAAGGACATAAAGAAAATCTAGCCTCACACACCTGTGTACTTGGAAAGGGGTGAAGTATTTTCAAAGCCTTTTCAGATAGATATTTCTGCTCAGTATTACTTTAAAACCAGACAGGTAATAGTTTATTAAAAGTTAGTTGCAATGTGGAATTAGAAACCAATTTTAAATATCATTTTTATTGGCTGGGTGCAGTGGCTCACGCCTGTAATCTCAGCACTTTTGGAGCCCCAGGTGGGCGGATCACCTGAGGTCAGGAGTTTTGAGACCAGCCTGGCCAACATGGTGAAACCCCGTCTCTACCAAAAATACAAAAATTAGCTGGGCGTCGTGATGTGCGCCTGTAATCTCAGCTACTCTGGAGGCTGAGGTGGGAGAATCGCCTGAACCCAGGATGCGGAGATTGCAGTGAGCCAAGATCACACCACTGCACTCCAGCCTGGGTGACGGAGCGAGACTCCGTCTCAAAAAAATAAATAAATAAGTAAATAATCATTTTTATCTTGTTAATTAAAATCTATTGATCTATCTTGCATTTTGTTAATTTGATTTTCTGATTGTTCCCTAACAATCAGATGTGCTAATGTATAGAAATACAATTGATTTTAGAATATTGAACTTGTATCCTACAACCTTACTGAATTTATTAGCTCAAAGAGTTTTTTGTTTGTTGTGGGTTTTGGGTTTGTTTGGGTTGTTTTGTTTTGTTTTGTTTCGTTTCGTTTTGGATTCCTTAGGATTTTCTGTATAACAAGATTGTGTCATCTGTGAATAGAGATCATTTTACTTCCTTTTCAATCTAGCTATCCTTTATTTTCTTGCCTTGCCTGATTGCGCTGGCTAGAGCCTCTAGTACAATGCCAAATAGAAGTGGAGAGAGCAGGCATCTTTTGCTTGTTCCTGATCTTACAGTGAACGTTTTCAGTCCTTCTCCATCTAGTACAATGTTAGCTGGGATTTTTTCATAGATCTCATTATAAGATTAAGAAAGTTTCCCTCTGTTCCTAGTTTGCTGAGTGTTGGATTTTGTTAAATGCTTTTTCTTCATCATATGAGATGATCATTCTTTGATTTTTTCCCTTTCATACTATTGATATGGTGTATTTATTTATATTGACTTTCAGACCAGGTGCGGTGGCTCATGCCTGTAATCCCAGCATTTTGGGAGGCCAAGGCCGGTGGATCACCTGAGGCCGGGAGTTCAAGACCAGCCTGGCCAACATGATGAAACCCCATTTCTACTAAAATACAAAAATTAGCCGGGTGTGATGGTGCACGCTTGTAATCCTAGCTACTCAGAGGCTGAGGCATGAGAATTGCTTGAACCTGGGAGGTGGAGGTTGCAGTGAGCCGAGATTGCGCCACTGCACTCCAGACTGGGCAACAGAGCGAGACTCAGTCTCAAAAAAAATAATTATGGCCAGGCGTGGTGGCTCACGCCTGTAATCCCAGCACTTTGAGAGGCCAAGGTGGATGGATCACCGGGTCAAGAGATCAAGACCATCCTGGCCAACATGGTGAAACCCCATCTCTACTGAAAATACAAAAGTTAACTGGGTGTGGTGGCGCACGCCTGTAGTCCCAGCTACTCTGGAGACAAAGGCAGGAGAATTGCTTGAGCCCAGGAGGCAGAGGTTGCAGTGAGCCGAGATCGCGCCACTGCACTCCAGCCTGGCAACAGAGACTGCATCTCAATAATAATAATAATCATTATTATTATCATATTGCTTTTCTTACTTCCCAATTTCTACTGGCATCCTGCCTGTTTCATATTTTCAATAGCTCTTTTACCCATGCAGGATTTTGTATTATAATTCATTGATCATTTGGAAAATATTGGCTTACCAAGTTTTACAGTTTTTCCAAATTTTTTGTTTGTTTGAGACGAAGTCTCACTCTGTCGCCCAGGCTGGAGTGCAATGGTGCAATCTCTCGGCCCGCTGCAACCTCCGCCTCCTGGGTTCAAGTGATTCTTTTGCCTCAGCCTCCCAAGTAGCTGGGGTTACAGGCATGTGCCACCACGCCTGGCTAATTTTTTGTACTTTTAGTAGAGACAGGGCTTCACTATGTTGGCCGGGCTGATCTTGAACTCCTGACCTCAGGTGATCTGCCCACCTCGTCCTCCCAAAGTGCTGGGATTACAGGTGTGAGCCACTGTGCCCAGCCCCAAATGTTGATACATTTTATTATATAACATCAGAAATTGTGTGTTATCAACACCAATAGCATCAGAAAAGCCTTTAGGTATTGGGAAGCTATTGAGCTCACAATGGCAGATATAGGTTTCTCAAAATTCTCATTTTTTCTTGAAAGTTTAAATTGTATTATTGCTGACAAATACTATTGGTTGTTTTCCTTAAAGTGACAGGCTCACTTCATTAATTTTTGAGAAGACATCTGCTGTATACTTAAGTCTAAATAACCATAGTCTGTCAGTTACTCTTTCAAATGAAAATGGTGTTCCTTGAAAAAAGTGGCTTGCAACTTCATCTCACAAGTCCCATTCCTGAAGATAACCATCCGCTTTAGTATAGCAGTACTGCTTTATCTGCCTGTACATTCCAAAAGATGGGCCATAAGGGTTAAGAGTTAATAAAATTAATTCCTACCAGTTCATCAAGGACAGCCTTCAATGAAACTCTATCTACCTGTCATCTATCATCTATCATCATCCCCGTATTTATCTATGGTGAAATACAGTGACTGCTACTAGAGTTTGAGATCGCTGCCTTGGTTTGTGCTAAGGCACCAGTGGTTTTACCCATCATTGCTTTTGTATCATGAGTGCAAATGTCAATGCATTTGTTCCAGGATAAACCATGAAAGTCAATAAAGCATCCAACACTTTAAGTATTTCAGCCAGTATTACTTGTGCTTCGTTGCCAAGTATTTACATAAGAGATCTTTGTGATTAGTGACTGTTGATACTGGAAGATTACAAGCAAAATAACAAATCCAGGCGTAGTTCTGCAGATGAGATATTAACTCAGCATTCACGTTTACAGCTTCATCTTTAATTCGACAGGCTATTGTTTCATTGGAAAGTGACACTAATGTGATTTCTTTTGTAACTTTCCATCCAGCAGGCATTCAGCAGTGGCAGCTGTACAAGGCTATCGTGTGTGTTTCTCTAGCGAAGGCAATATAACTTACCTACCCTGCAAGGTTCTTTACTGGCCGTGTTTTAAAATTTTGGGTGCTGGGGGGAGAATAATTTTAGATTTACAGAAAAAAAAATAGTAGAGAGGATTCCTGTCTACCCATCATACAGCTGCAGTGGCTTTTTAATTTCTAGTTTGAAAAGTGATAAAAAACAAATGTTCAATTTCTCACTTTTAAAGAACTCATCACGATTTAAATAAACTCATCACTCATCAATATTTAAACAAACTCATCTTGTTTAAATAGTCAAATTCTTTTTCATTAAACTCCGAATGATTGGTCTCAAAATTGCACTCCAACTTAACTGACGTTTGCACTCCAACTTAACTGACATAGTTAAATACATTCTGTTACATAAGTTACAATAAGGTAAATTATTGACATCTGTAAAACTGAGGGAAAGACAGCTTTCATCATATTTATTTTTTATTGGCAGTTTCATCCAGCTTCTTTGGAATAGATTCCTCCCTTCCATGAGTCAGAGAACTTTCCCTCCCTTATTACTTCCCTCCTTCTTGCCACTAGTTGGGATTTTGATTGGGACTACATTAAATCTATAAATCAATTTGAGTGTTTTATTCCATGAGCATAGTATGTCTCCATTGTTTTGAGGCCTTTTTATACTGTGCTTCAAATCTAATTTAAATACCTGATACATAAAGACTTGAGTCATTGCCACCTTTTTTTAATATCCAGAATCATTTGGAGAATAATCCAATGTGAATAAATTCAAATGTGAATCATTTGAAGAAGCTAATTGGTAGAGTTAGAACAGTATAATGGCCAAATTAATACTTTTCTTAGAATTTGAGACAATAAATAGAAAAATGTGGCTGTTGGTCACATTAGTGCTATAATGGAATTGTAATGAAACACAGCATGACAGATCCAACAAAGTGCAATCAGAACTAGCTAGACCGGGGCATGGAACTTGTATACATCTCGAGAGCAAGAAGTTAAATTCAAGAAGATGGGCTGAACAAGATAGGAACAAGCTATTTGTCCAAGCAGTCAAGAGTAACAAGATCTTCCAAGTGAGGCCTAAGAACTCAGGCAAGGAGGAAAAAAAAAAAAAGAACTCAGGCAAGGAGACAATAAGAAACAACACGGGACTTGTAATCCACACAGAGGATCTGGGCAGTGAGTCTTGAACAACAGGGGAAGCGACAGTGAAGCTTAACACAAAGCAAGAGTTTTATAATCTTATTCTTCCTTCCCTTCTTGACCAGAGCCACAGGTGGCCTTAGCACGGACGTGGAGCTCTAGGGTGTCTGGCCCAAGGATGGTGCTCAGGGCTGGATCATTGAGTTCCTCTGAGAGTGCCTCTCCAGAGGGCTCCAGTGCAAACCTCAAGGTGCCCCTGGTTTTCCTTTCCCTTGCCCTGGTGTTCTCCCCTCTCCATCTCAGTTTTGCCTGGGAACAGCTCTGCTCCATGGAAAAGACAGTTTGCTGCTCACAGTGCCCCAGAGGCAGGGGCGTGCCACACCACAGGGAGTCACACAAGGAAGCACTGGGGTGGAGCAAGAGGCTGAGAGAGGGGGTAAGTATAGGCGAGGTGGCATAAGCATGCTGAGGATTGTTTCGTTTGGATGAATTTCAGTGGGCTCTCGAGCAAAGGGGCTTTCCCTACTTGTCTGGCACCTAGCCCTGGGGTGATTAGGGCAGGTGGATAATGGCCAGGCGTGTAAGAGCCCAATAAAGGAGATGGTTGGGGTGTGAGCTCTGGATTGGTTGATTTGTATTTGGAAAGCACACTTGGGGGCAAATGTTTTAATATTCCTAAGAGCTGACTAGTTCTGGAAGGGGCAGTCCCTCCAGGGCCAGGCAAGCTCCAATCAAAGCATCAGCGTAGAGGGAATGGAAGACATGGCTAAAACATGAGACCTCCACAGCCTGGCCTCACTGAATATCTAGTCTCATCTCCCTCTCCTCTCGGAAATGGACTCTGGGCCTGAAGGAGTTCCAGGGACCTTACATGGCCCCAAACCCCCCTTCTTGGTTTTCCCACTTCCTTTATCCCATCATTGCTGTCAACCAGGTTCCAGAGCAGGGACAGTTGACTGCCACCAGGCATCTGGCCATAACGTTGACATTGCTCCCCTTGTTATTCAGCCCAATTGACAAAAACTGAAGTCTTTCAAAAGGAACTTTTATTAAAAACTAAAGGAAGAAACTTAGCAAATAAGAGAGGTGTTCAAGCATAGGTTCCAGATTGAAATTGCAGAGCAGGTGACATCCCAGCTGAGGAGCAGCAGGAGCCAAGGCACCGGCCTGATGCTAACCAAGGGGGGTTCACTTTGGCCACAGCTCAGGGAGTGTGGAGGGCAAGGGTGGGAGACAAAGCTGGAAGGATGAATTGGAGCCAGACAGTAAAGAGTGGACACTCACTGAAGATTTGTGAGCCCAAGAGACGTGAGCAGAGCCATGCCTTCAGAGGACTACTCTGGCATCAGTGTTCAAGTTCACTGGGGACCCGAAGAGCTTAGTGCGGCAACACAGCCAGTATTTTCCCAGTGCTTCCGTGTGCAGACATGGGCCAAGAGCTTCCCTGGCTTTCTCCCGTGCATTCCCCTCACCCTTCTGCCGGGTGTGTGCTATTCTTAGCCCCATTTTATGGATAAGAAAACCAAAGTTCAGAGAGGTTCAGAAACTTGTCTAGGGTCCCAAGGCAGTAGCTGGTGGGACAGAGATTTAAGCCCAGGCTGGCGTGAGAGCCTGCAGGCTGCAGCGGCAGTGGGGCTGAGCTTGGCTGATGGCAGAGGGTGCTCCTGGAGGTGGGACCTGCAGGAGTTGGGAACTCACGAGCCATGACATGAGTAACCAAAGGCTGGTAACCTTGGACCCTAGGTAGCTGGGAGGATGGCGATGCCATTAACAATACGGGGAACACAGGCTGGGGGTAAGAGCAGATCATGTGTAGGGCGAAACTAGATTTTGCACGTGTCAGGAGGCACAACAAGATGATGTGGCTAGAACGGAAAATGATAGGGCATAGAACCAGACAGTTCCTGACCAGCCTTCCTCCAGGTGACTTTGCATTCCATACGCAGAGACATACTGTTGAGGGTTTGGGGCCTCCTTTCTCTTCGGCCACCTTCATACGTGACCTGTGAGATTGTGGACCCACTTGAAGCTGCTTGTAGGTGCATGTCCAGAGAGCCAGAGGCTAGCTGCTCTCCATGAATCAGTCACCTCTGATGGGTCACCCGTCGTGGCCAGCTCGCTTGGCATGGCCAGCTCGCTTGGCGTGGCACAGGCTACGCTTCTAATCCCCGTTACCTAATGAGTAAAGAAGTGTCTGTCTTATGTCTGTGTTACTTGCAGGACCTTTCCATTATTTAACCAAGTCAATAAAGAAACCAGTGTTTCCCAATTAAGGCTTTTGCTTCTTTCTGGTACCTTTTCAGCTTCTAAATTCGTTTATTTCTGCAAGACTGCTCGTGTGCTCTCAGACCCTGGCTGGGATGCACCACCCAGCAGGCTGACTCATGGCTCCTGCCCTCATTTCCACTCTGGTTTCTATGGAAATAGACATCCGATGGCTCAAAACAAGGTGAGGGCTTGTAGACACCTCATGATTCCTAGGCATTTATAAACCCTATTTGTCCAACATCGGTTGCCTTGGAAACAGGTGCAGAAAAGGTTTTCTCTCTTATCTGATTTTTTAAAAATTTTACCAAAGCAGTGATGAGTTTTTCCTGTTATCACGGAATTTGGGAATAATAGTACATTTTATGTAGTGAAGCATATTTCTAGTTTTTCATTATTTGATAAATAAATGCATTCTACATTATTTCATTTTACAATATTTATTTAATAAATAAATACGTTTCTATCCATTTGATCAAATCACTATCACTTGGTATTCAAAGATGAAATGCTTAGCGTCTGGGTCTAGAAATATGACTGGAGAAAAAATGTGTATGGCCTGCTGTTCCTTGCAACTTCAGAATTCGAGGCATCTAGGGCATAGATGTCTTGAATTCTGAAGTTGGAAGGACAACAGGCCATATACCACTTTTTACAATTTTTTTTTTTTTTTGCAAAATCTAAGATGTTTTTTCCAATTGAAGTTAGAGTTTAAGTGATCAAAACTGATGTTTATGCTGAACCTTAGCAAGTGGGAAAAGCCAACTAATTATTTCAGTCTTATACTATCCTGACCAAGGTTCTTGGCTTGCATCGCTGCTTGGTTTTAAGAGCTCAGGGTCTGTTTACTCAAATTGAGCCATTTTATATCTAAATTCTGTGTGCCATCCATGTTATGTAAAATATGGAGCATGTCTGTTATAGAAAACATAGAAATAGAAGCAATTTTCTGTTAATCGTGAGCAAATGAGCAATGCACCATACTCGGTTTAGTGGAGTGACGAGGACTACATAACTAACTGATAGTCATTCATTAAGCATTTGTTAGGCATGGTGTATTAAAGTTCAGCTATGGGGCCGGGCGCGGTGGCTCACGCCTGTAATCCCAGCACTTTGGGAGGCTGAGGCGGGAGGATCACCTGAGGTCGGGAGTTCGCGACCAGCCTGACCAACATGGAGAAACCCCGTCTCTACTAAAGCTACAAAATTAGCCAGGCATGGTGGCACATGCCTGTAATCCCAGCTACCCAGGAGGCTGAGGCAGGAGAATTGAATTGCTTGAACCCGGGAGGCAAGGTTGCAGTGAGCCGAGATCGCGCCATTGCACTCCAGCCTGGGCAACAAGAGTGAAACTCCATCTCAAAAAAAAAAAAAAAGGTAAAGTTAAGCTATGGGCCGGGTGCAATGGCTCACGCCTGTAATCCCAGCACTTTGGGAGGCCGAGGTGGGCGGATCACCTGAGGTCGGGAGATCGCGACCAGCCTGACCAACATGGAGAAACCCCATCTCAACTAAAAATACAAAAATTAGCCAGGTGTGGTGGTGCATGCCTGTAATCCCAGCTACTTGGGAGGCTGAGGCAGGAGAATCGCTTGAACCCGGGGTAGGGGGGAACGGAGGTTGCAGTGAGCCGAGATTGTGCCATTGCACTCCAGCCTGGGCAACGAGTGAAACTCCGTCTCAAAAGATAAAAAAAAAAGGTAAGCTGTGATCTGCTGCTAGGGGCAGTCCAATCTTTAAGGGGAAAAGCAGAGTAAGTTCACTTAAAATAGAAAGACAGAAAAGCAG
This sequence comes from Pan paniscus, assembly GCF_029289425.2. Taxonomy (NCBI): domain Eukaryota; kingdom Metazoa; phylum Chordata; class Mammalia; order Primates; family Hominidae; genus Pan; species Pan paniscus. Next base: position 133,930,950 of record NC_073262.2, read on the forward strand.
GCCAGGCACAGTGACTCATGCTTGTAATCCCAGCACTTTGGGAGGCTGAGGTGGGAGGATCGCTTGAGCCCAGGAGTTTGAGACCAGCCTGGGCAACATGATGAGACCTCATCTCTACAAAAAATTTAAAAATTAGCCAAGTGTGCTTGTGCGTAACTGTAGTCCCAGCTACTTGGGAGGCTGAGATGGGAAGATCGCTTGAGCCCAAGAGGTTGAGGCTTCAGAGAGCTGAAATTTGTGCCATTGCATCCCAGCCTGGGTGACAGAGCAAGACTGTGTCTCAAAAAAATAAAAATAAAAATAGAAAAAGACAGAAGCATAGTGAAAGTTAATGTTGCTGTGTGGGGAGGGACACTGCAGAGAATTTGCTATGCAGCTCACTTTGCAGCCGGCTGTGTGCTACTTTCTGGCATTTATTTTCATATCCTCTTTCCTGGTGGAGTCATTTTTTTTTCTTTTGCTGCTATTCACACTACCTTTTATTCTGTGTTAGTGAATTGTAAGTGCTGCTGGGACAGGGCCGTATCAGTGTGGTTCTCCAGAGGCTCCTCACTACCGGCACAGCACTTGGCACATACCAATGGTGGGGTAGGTATTTGCTGACTGAGCATGTGCCCCGTATAGAACACTGTGCAGGGGTTCTGCTGGGCGCAGTTGCTCACGCCTATAATCCCAGCACTTTGGGAGGCCAAGGCAGGCGGATCACTTGAGGTCAGGAGTTCGAGACCAGCCTAGCCAACATGGCGAAACACCGTCTCTACTAAAAATACAAAAATTAGCCAGGTGTGATGGCATGTGCCTGTAATCTCAGCTACTCTGGAGGCTGAGGAGTGAGAATCGCTTGAATCCGGGAGGTGGAGTTCTCAGTGAGCCGAGATCGTGCCACTACACTCTAGCCTGGGTGACAAAGTAAGACTCCATCGCAAAAAAAAAAAAAAAAAAATATTGTGCAGGGGTTCTGATGGTTCCTTTCCGCAGAGAATCCCTTCAGAGGAATGTAAGAAGGCAGATTCATCCAATCCCAGCCTGGAGAATTTTCACAAAGTGCATATACCTATGTAATTCAGACACCACCCACCCCCTCAAGTTCTTGACCTCTTCTTGAAATTTATATAAATGGAGTTATTCAGTATAATATACTCATGTGTCTGGCTCATTTGATCAATGTTATGTTTGCTAACCCCCAAAAAACTACCCCAAATCTTAGTGGCTTAAAAAACAATAATATTTTCCTCCCAATTCTGTGGGTTGGCTTGGCAGGTCCTCTGCTGGTTTCACCTGGACTTACTCATGTGGCTTCATTCGGCTGGATGTCAGCTGGGCCGGAAGGTTCGAGGTGGTTTGGCAGTTGGTGCAGGCTGCCAGTGCAGTGTGCCTCAGTTCTCCGCCACGTGACTTCACTCCTCCAGTGAGCTGGAACTGGGCATCTCTGAGTTCCAAGAGGTTGAAGTTGGAAGCTTCCAGTCCTCTTGAGGCTGAGGCTCCAGAATTCTCAGGGCCTCATTTCTGCCAAATTCTACTGTCAAAGTCACAAGGCCAGCCCAGACTCAAAGGATTAGAAAAATAGACCCTTCCCTGCATGGGATGAGTGGCAAAGCCACATAGCAAAAGGATGTCCTTGCCAGGATGGCAGGAGTTTGTGGCGGTTAAACAGTCTGCTACAGGGAGATTCTTCTCCGAACAAACCGTTTGAAGATAGTCTTTGTGTGCAAAACAGCCTTTTACAGTTTCACACACTTTTTTTTTTTTTTTTTTTTTTTGCAAAATCTAAGATTTTTTTTTCCAATTGAAGTTAGAGTTTTGGTGATCAAAACTGACATTTATGTTGGCCCTTACTAGGTGGGAAAAGCCAGCTGGCTATTTCAGTCTTATACTACCCTGGCCTTACCACGCTCTATCCTCAGTTCTTAATTTCAGAAACGTTACCATTCTTTTTCTAACAAAAAAGTAGTATTGTAAGGACTCAATGAACTAATCTGTATATTATCCTGAACAGAGTGCCTTGTGTGTATAGTATACATTCGGTTCAGGCTTGCTTTTTTGTTTCCTCCTAGTTCTCCCGAGTGGATCAAGCTCTGGGAATGTTGTAAAAACTGACTTGGCTAGAATTCATCTATTTAACAAATATGTATCAAGCACCTGTTATATGCCCAGGTCTATTCTATATCCTTAGTGTTTTTTTCTGTCTACTCATTCTACCAGTTACTAAGAGAGGAGTATAGAAATCTCCAACTAAATTGTGAATTTGCCTATTTTCCCTTTCAATTCTGTCAGTTTTGGGTTCATCTATTGTGGAATTTGTTTGCTTTAAGCATATATGTTTGTAATTCTGTCATCCAACAGTGTTGACCCTTTATCACCATGAAATGTCCTTTGTCTCTAATAATGTCTCTAGAATATTTGGTCTGTCCGATATTAATATAGCCACTTCAGCTCTCTCATGCTTGCTGTTTGCGTGACATGTTTTATTCTTTTACTTTCAACCTATTCGTGTCTTTTAATATAAAGTACTTCTCTTGTATACAGGATATAGCTAGCTTTTGCTTTTTTAATCCAGTCCGACAATCTGCCTTTGATTGGAGTATTTATTTAGTGTGTTCACATTTTTGACAGTTTTATTGAGGATATAATTTATATACCATAAAATTCATCTGTTTTAAGTAAATGTATAATTCCATGAATTTTAGTAAATTTATAGAGTTGTGCTACCATCCCCACAATTCAATTTTAAAATATTTTCATCACCCTGCAAAGCTCCCTTGTACACATTTGTAGTCAACCCTTGCCTGGGTCCCCCACCCCCACAAACCCCAGGTAACCATTAATCTGCTTCTGTCTCTAGATATTTGCCTTTTCTGGAGATTTTATATCGTATGCATGTGGCTAGTGTTTTCATTTTCTTTTTTTTGTTTGTTTGAGACAGGGTGTCACTCTTGTCATGCAGGCTGGAGTGCAGTGGTGCAATCACGGCTCACTGCAACCTCCACCTCCTGGGCTCAAGGGATCCTACCACCTCAGCCTCCTTGAGTAGCTGGAACTGCAGGTGTGTGCCACCACTTCTGCCTAATTTTTTTTTTTTTTTTGGTAGGACGGAATCCCACTATGTTGCCCAGGGTGGTCTTAAACTTCTGGGCTCAAGTGATCTTCCCACCTTGACCTCCCAAAGTACTGGGATTACAGGCATGAGCCACCACACCAGCCATCTTTTCTTTTTTTTTTTGTTTTTTGTTTTTTGTTTTTGAGACGGAGTTTCACTCTTATTGACCAGGCTGGAGTGTGATGGCGCAATCTCGGCTCACTACAACCTCCGCCTCACAGGTTCAAGTGATTCTCCTGCCTCACCCTCCCAAGTAGCTGGGATTACAGGCTTGCGCCACCACGCCTGGCTAATTTTGTGTTTTTAGTAGAGATGGGGTTTCACCATGTTGGTCAGGCTGGTCTCGAACTCCCGACCTCAGCTGATCCGCCCGCCTTGGCCTCCCAAAGTGCTGGGATTACAGGCGTGAGCCACTGCGCCAGGTCATTTTCCTAATAGTGTCTTTTGATTTGTAAAAGTTTTTTATTTTGATGAGGTCTAGTTTATCTTTTTCATTTTTTCATTTATGGTCTATGCTTTTGTTGTTGTATCTAAGAACTTTTTGCCCAACCCAGACTTTCTCAACCTTGGCACTATTGACATTTTGGGCCAGATAATTCTTTGTTGGGGAGGCTGTGCTATGCGTTAGTGGGTGTTTAGCAGCATCCATGGCCTCTGCCCATTAGATGCTAGTATTAATCCACCCCTCTTCCCAGTTGTCACAACCAAAAATGTTTCTAGACATTGCTAAATGTCCCCTACGAGGCAAAATTACTCCTAGTTGGAAACCATTGGCCTAGGCCAACATTGCAAAGATTTTCTTTTATGTTTCCTTCTAAGGGCTTTGTTTTTAACTCCTATGTTTAGGTATAGGACCATTTTTAGTTAATTTTTGTGTGTGATGTGAGATAAAGATCTAAATTCACCCTCCTGCATATGAATATCCAGTTGCCCCAGTATCATTTGTTGAAAAGACTATTATTCAACCCATTGTATTGCTTTGTCAAATAGCACCTTTGTAAAAAATAAATTGGCCGGGTGCGGTGGCCATAATCCCAGCACTTTGGGAGGCCAAGGCAGGAGGATCATGAGGTCAGGAGTTCAAGACCAGCCTGACCAATATGGTGAAACCCCATCTCTATTAAACATACAAAAATTAGCCAGGTGTGGTGGTGCATGCCTATAGTCCCAGTTACTTGGGAGGCTGAGGCAGGAGAATCACTTGAACCTGGGAGGCAGAAGTTGCAGTAAGCCAAGATCATGCCACTGCACTCCAGCCTGGGTGACAGAGCAAGACTCAATCTCAAAAAAAAAAAAAAAAAAAAAATGCTGGACGCAGTAGCTCATGCTTGTAATCCCGGCACTTTGGGAGGCCAAGGTGGGCAGATCACGAAGTCAAGAGTTCAAGACCAGCCTGGCCAGCATGGTGAAACCCCATCTCTACTAAAAATACAAAAAAATTAGCCAGGCGTGGTGGCGCACACCTGTAGTCCCAGCTACTCAGGAGGCTGAGGCAGGAGAGCTGTTTGAACCTTGCAGGCAGAGGTTACAGTGAGCCGAGATTGTGCCACTGCACTCCAGCCTGGGCGACAGAGCAAGGCTCTGTCTCATAAATAAATAAATAAATAAATTGACCACAAATGTAAGAATTTATTTCTGGACTCTCAATTTTGTTCACTTGATTCATATGTCTAGCTCTATGCTAGTACCACATGATGTTAATTACTATAGCTTTATAGTAGGTTTCAAAATACGAGTTCTTCAACTTTGTTTTCTTTTTCAAAATTGTTTTGTTTAATATTCATATTTAATGTAATAATTGATACGGTTGGGTTTAATTCTGCCATTTGCTATCAGTGTTCTATTTATCTCTTTGTTACTCTGTCCTTCCTGCCTTCTTTTGTATTAAGTAATATATGTACTGCTGCCCTTTGTATTAAGCAAATATTTTTTAGTAAACCATTTTAATAACTCTACTAACTTTTTAGCCGTATTTGCCTTTTTGTTTGTAAGTTGGTTCTAGGGATTCAGTATGCATCTTTTACTTGTCACAAACTACTTCGAGTTAATACTGATTTATTACTGGTCAAATAGAAGAACTTTGCATCAGTAGGCTTGATTTCTGTTCCTCTTTTGTGCTCTTGTTGCCATATTTGCTACATTTATATTTATTATCAACCCGGTTCTATAAATAGTCATGTATCATTTAAAGAAGGAACATGTGTGTATGTGTGTGTGTGTGTGTGTGTGTGTGTGTATCTCCACCTACATATTTACCATTTCCAGTGCTCTGTAATGCTGGTCTCTTAACAACAAATTCTGTTTTGTTTTTTTTTTAATCTGGAATTTTCTTTAGTTCACCTTCTTTTTTTTTTAATTGCTACTTGATTTGGTCAAAACACCTTCATTTTTGAAGCATAGTTTCACTGCATATAGAATTCTTAGTTGGCAGGGCGCAGTGGTTCATGCCTGTAATCCCAGCACCTTGGGAGGCCGAGGCAGGTGGATCACCTGAGGTCAGGAGTTCGAGACCAGCCTGGCCAACATGGTGAAACGCCATCTCTACTAAAAATATAAAAAATTAGCCAAGCGTGGTGGCACATGCTACTTGGGAGGCTGAGGTGGGAGAATCGCTTGAACCCAGGAGAATCACTTGAATTGAGGCGGAGGTTGCAGTGAGCCGAGATCATACCACTGCACTCCAGCCTGGGTGACAGAGCAAGACTCCATCTCAAAAAAAAAAAAGGATTCTTAGTCAACAGGTGTTTTTTCCCCAGCACTTTTAATAGGTCGTTCTTTTGTCTTCTGGCTTCCATTGTTTTGTTTTGTTTGTTTGTGACAGAGTCTCACTGTGTTACCCAAGCTGGAGTACAGTGGCTTGACCTTGGCTCACTGCAACCTCTACCTCCCAGGTTCAAGCAATTCTCATGCCTCAGCCTCCTGAGTATCTGGGATTACAGGCATGCACCACCACACCTGGCTGACTTTTGTATTTTTGGTAGAGATGGGGTTTCACCATGTTGGCCAGGCCGGTCTCAAACTGCGCCCAGCCCCATTGTTTCTGATAAGAAGCCAGCTGTTAATTGCATATTTTATCATTGCTCCCCTGTATGTAATGGGTTGTTTTCCCCTTACTTTTGAATATTTTTTTTCTTTGGTTCTTAGCGGTTTGTCTATGATGTACCTAGGTGTGGGTTTTTCTGTGTTAATCTTTTTTAGGGTTCATGGAACTTTTTTTTTTTTTGAGACGGAGTCTCATTCTGTCGCCCAGGCTGGAGCTCAATGGCGCAATCGTGGCTCACTGCAACCTCCGCCTCCTGGGTTCAAGCGATTCTCCTGCCTCAGCTTCCTGAGTGGCTGGGATTACAGGCGCCTGCCACCATGCCTGGCTGATTTTTATATTTTTAGTCGAGGCAGGGTTTCACCATGCTGGCCAGACTGGTCTCGAACACCCGACCTGAGGCAATCCGCCTGCCTTGGCCTCCCAAAGTGCTAGGATTACAGGTGTGAGCCACTGCCCCCGGCCTGGAACTTCTTGGATCTATAAGTTACAATGTTTTTTGTGTGTGTGTTTGTTTTGGGTTTTTTTTTTTTTTTTTAAACCAAATTTGAGTAGTGTATAACCATTATTTACTCAAGTGTTATTTTCTGCCCCTTTCCTCTCCTCCTGAAAATCCAGTTGCACACATGTTAGAATGCTGATATTATCTAACAGATTTCTGAGGCTTTCTTCATTTTTATCCAATGTTTGTTCTCTTCTTTGAGCTGGATACTTTCTCTTGATCGTCCTTCCAGTTAACTGATTCTTTTACCCTTTTGTATCTGCTGTTGAGCTCATCTATTGAATTCTTCATTTCAGTTATTGTACTTTTCAGCTCTGGAATTCCCATTTGGTTCCTTTTTATAGTGTCTATTTTTCTGTTGAGATTTCCCGTTTTTCACTGATTTTCAGTATTTTTTTTAAAACTTCTGAGCACATTTTCCTTTAATTCTTTGAGCATATTTATAATAGCTGCTTTGAAGTGTTTTTCTACTAAATCTAACATCTGGGCCCACTCAAAGTTAGTTTCTCTTGTCTATTTTTCCCCCAAGGACAGGTCACGCTTTGTTTCTGCTGTATCTAGTAATGCATTTGGTTGACAACCAGACGTTATAGATAACGTGTTGTCGTGATTCTAGATTACGTTTTGCTCTCCTGAGGGCTGTTGCTTTCATTTGTTTGGTAAGCAGTTAACTTGCCTGCTCTTAAACTGAGAAATGTGTCTCCCCTGTAGAAGGCAGCCACGAGTGTGTCTATCATTTTCTCCAATCCCAGGGGTCTCCCCTGCATAATTTAACTGTTGATTGGGATGGAAATTGTGCTCAGATGCCTGAAGCCAGTAAGGTTTCCACCTTCTGCTGCTTGAGCTGTGTGTGGATTGAGGAATACATTTGCAAGCACAAAAAATTATCTGCAAGTTTTCCCACACTGTTAGTTTCCTCTGGGTTCCTTGGGTTTTCTGCATGTACCTGTAGTTTAGCAGTCAGAGATGTGTGGAGATTGTAACATCTCTTAGCCTCTGTAGCCCTCTTGCTTCCAGCTGTCCCCCTTCAATTTCTAGCAGCTGTGCCTGCCACTTGCCCTCTACCATGTTCACACCTCCAGGCCCTGGGGTGTCACTGCCTACGATGGGAACGCCTCCAGGCAGGAAGGCCATGAACACACAGTTCTCACCCAGTGCCCTAGCACTTCCCCACTGAGCAAGTACTGCTTAAGTTGTTGCCTGCCATTGGTCATTTTCCAGTGTCCTGGAATGATTATTTTTAGTAAACGTATCACATTTTGCACTTGATAACTGTAGAGAGGAATTGCCTGACCTACTCCTGTTCCAGGAACAGGAGTATATGCCTAGGGCCAGAAGTCGTTAGATCCTAGGGATATAGCGGTAAAAGCAAAGTAGACATCCTATTTGGAGAAAGCAAGCCTTCAACAAATAAGCAGAGATCATAGCCAGGTGACCATGAGTGCTTTGAAGAGCAGTGGGGCAGAGGGAAGAGCAAGTGGCAAGGTCCTGAGGCAGAAGCATATTGGGGGCCTTCCGGGAACAGGAAGAAGCAGGGAGGGAGTTGGATATGAGGTCAGATCACCTAGGGCCTGGGGAAGGACCTTGGCTTCTATCCTGAGAGAGGAGGGAAGCTGTTAGAAGGTCACTTTCATTTTTAAGTGATCAAAGTGCTAGTTTACTAATTTACAGTGAGAAATAAAACTGCCTGAGTGAGGTCAGTAAGTCATTGACTGGGCTGGGCTATTCCTGGGACTTGAACTGAGCCCAAAGGCGCTGGGACCAGGTAGCCTTGTAGAGCTCATGAACATCCAGGTGGAAGTGGCCACTGGGCTCTGCCAAGTGTCCCCCATCCTAGGATCAGGAGCCCTGTTCGGGTCCTGATTCTGCCATGTACAAGCCTTAGTTTCTCTAAATGGGCTAAAACTAACTGCCACGAACCTGAGCAATGCTCAGCCCAGCATCTCACCCCCATGCTAGGCACTAGTAAGGGGTTCTAACCCAGATGTGGGCATAACAAACACCTGAGGCTCATAAATCACCTGGCGGTCCCAGGCGCCCATGCTCCTTAAACTGCTAAGTGACCAGGGACTCTTCCTCTCCCTTACACTTTGCTGTCATCTTCCAGATGGTGTCTACACACTGTGGCTCATCGTTCTGGAAGTCACTTTCATCTTCCCCTTCATTTCCTTTCTGCTCCACATCCTGACTTAAGCCTCACACCCCTCTCTGTACTAACTTCCCAGCCTTCGGTCTCTGGCCCTCCCAGCTTGTCCTGCATGTGGCCACCAGACCATCTTCTTAAAGCAGAGCTTGGACCACACGGGGACATGATCACTTAATTTTTAAATTAGGGAATATTTTAAACTTTTCAGAAAGAACAGAAAATAATATAACAGACAGCTGTGGCTGTATCCCTTCCTCTCCCTCCCCGCCTTCTCTCCCCAGAATTAACCACTATCTTGAAGTTGGTGTATTAATTCCACAGATGATTCTGTACTTTCATAATATACACTGTTATGGTTTTTAATTTTACATAAGTGGCTAGTATTATATGAATTGTTTACTGGCTTGCTTTTTTCATTCAACATTATGTGTTAGAGGTTTACTCATCCCAATACCCAGTTCACCCACTTAGCTGCTGTATGTAGTATTTCATTGTCAGAATAAGCCCCTGTGTGTTTCTCCTTCCTTTCCTGTGTTTTCCACAGTGCAGCAAAGAGCTTCCTCATCCTCGTGTCCTTATATGCCCTTGAGTGCTTCTCTGCAGCTCACACCTAGATGCTGAATTGCTGATGCAGGGGGATGAGGGTCTCATCTTTACTAAATCCTGCCAAATTGCTCCCCAAAGGGCTGACCCATTTGCACATTCACATGATGCCTTTTAAAACACTTTCTTGCTCCCCATCACTTGGCACAATCTCAAGTTGCTAACGGTAGTATTCAAAGCCTCACTCATTAAGACCCTGTCTACCTTTATATTTTTATTTATATTTGTTTTTTCATCTGTAAAAATAGGGATAAATAATGACAGAGATGTGAACAGCAAGTTCATCTGTGGCCCCTCATGGACAAAAAAAAAAAAAAAAGATAGTGTCCTTTCCTTCCTTTTCTTCCGTATAGTGTCCACTCGCTGGTCTTTCTTCTGGAGCTATATAGAATAAGCCTAATCCAGAAAAGGCAGTGGCAGGGGGTGGCATTAAAGCCAAGGCTGGGACCTGTCTTAATCCCTGTTAGGCATCTTATTGGCAGGTGAGCTGATGGTCACAGCTCACTGAGGTATTGGATCACATCCTTGTCTTGTATCACGTGTGCATTTGATCAGCATGCTCTTCCTGTCCTTATTCCAAGTCCAAGGCAACAGGGAACAGGTGGGGCCAAGCCTGGAAGCCTCTCTATACCTGCCAGAGACTCACAAAAATGATAGATGCATGGTTAATACTTGCTGAATGTCGAGTCAGTGACTGGCAGAATCTGAACACCAAGAAACGGTTCAGAAGCTAACTCCCTGTGTTTGAGCCCTGCCCGACAACTTACCAGCTGTGTGTGGCTTTGGGCAAGCTGGTGAACCTCACCAAGCCTCAGTGTTCTCATCTGTAAAGCGAGAATATTAATACCCTTTCCATCAGGTGCTTGTGAGGATCAAATGAAACAATCCATGTCAAGTGCCAGGCAGACTCAATGCCTGTCAGCTGTTTTTAACACCGCCCTTGCGATCTAGAGGCAGACTGGCCTGACTGGTCTGGAGGCAAGCCGAAGTCTGCTGGAATGGAGGTTCCTCATGTGCTGCCTGGCCAGAATGAGAGAGAGCCAAGGCCAGGGCTGGCCCGGATGGAGCGGGGATGGAAAGCAGCTGGCAGAGAAGTAGAGCACCCTCAGTGGGGAAAGGAGGGGTGGGAGGAGGCTGGTCCCAGGCCACACTTTGGGTAGCAGCAGCCTGGGAGTTTTTCCTGAGGTTTTTTCTGTGAAACTTTAAGATTCATCTAAACAGTATTTCAGAACATAGACATTATATTGAATAATAGTTTTTTTTTTTCTTTATGGCATTCCTGCTGGCATGTAAGAAAATCCCTTCATTGGGTCAGGAGTGTGTCCAGTCCTGGAGTGGTGGTTTCTTCTTAACTAGCCCATCTTCACTTGCTCCAGGTTGGGGTGGGGACATACCCTGCCTTGGTCCCTAGGTCTTTTGTTCCCCTTTGCCCCTTGTGTCCTGAGCACACTCTTAGGATCCTGTTTGGAAGGGGCCCTGATTTCGGTTACCCTCTTCCTCTTCTCCATGTGAAGCGCGGTGTCTGTGGTGCTGCTGGGACACTGGGTCCCTCTCCCTCTAACCTCATGGAAGCTTTCTGCTCTTTCACTTCCTGTCCCACTGAGCCTCCAGGTCTTCTCTTATTGGGTGTATTAAATATTGCGATAAGCCCTGCTTTTCCTAGGGCAACTTTGCCATCATCTCCACATTTCTTGCTGTTTTTGCTTAGAGTACAGAAAAAGTTTAAGCAAGTAAACTGAGCGGCGAAAGCAAGAGACTGGGAGAATTAGGGAAGTAAAGGTTGTTTGGGTTCTCCGGTTTCTGTCATATCCTTATTTAATGAACTGGTCTGGTTGTGAAACCAACTGTCATACCCTGGGCTGCATTTTTGTGAATGGGGAAATGAATGTAGAGGGAGACTTCTCCGCGTCGCAGGGAGCCCTCAAGGATCCCGGACGTGCTTCCATCTGCAGTCGTGGGCACGTGCTCAGGAGGAGAGCTGCACACGTGGCCAGGGCCCATTCCACTGGGGAAGTCAGCGCCTCACGCTGCCTGGCCTGGTCACCTCAGTCCACCTCGCTCTCCCATGTGGAGTGTTTTTCCCTTATTTTCACAAAGAGTGAGATTTACAATTCAGCGTTCTGAGAAGGTGTCTCAAATTTAAACTACTTATAGAAGTCTTATAATTATTTCAAGTGGAAAGCACACTGGATACTTTCACTTGTCATGTGTAAAACCTCCTGAACACATTCTGCTCTGCATTCTATCTGTAAGAATCTGAGTTTTCAAATGCATTTAGTGGTCACCCTTAGTTTTGTTTTCAGGCCAGTTGCTTAGAATCTGGTTTGTCTGGAGTATTATGTATCGAAAGCCTCCAGTTAAGCATCTTGTAATGTCATAAGGTCACCAAGCTGCCATGGGGAAGCTTCGCATTAGGACATCTAAATTCATCTCAGCTCGAGCGCCTTTTTTATGAGGCATTCTTAATTTCTTGAAGTAATCAGTTATCACTGAGCTCTAACGTTAGTAATCTGATGCATTCTGCTCTGGTACATAAAGACCAGTAATTTTAGTCAAATTCCTCCAACAATGGTATTTAAGACCCACCCTAATGAGGCATTTATTCTTGAGTATTTCTTTATCCATCACTCCCTTACTTCACAAAGTAGATTTTAAAATATGTCGTTTCGTTTGGAATTCACAAGCAGCTCAGACAAGTTAGCACAGTGGCTGGTGCCTTTGTCGCCCAGTGCACCCAGCACCTTGCCAGGCTTGCATTGAGAGAGGCTAGCAGAATTCTTTCCCCGAGCAGGGCACGGTGGCTCATGCCTGTAATCCCAGCACTTTAGGAGGCTAAGGTCGGAGGAATGCTTGAGGCCAGGAGTTAGGGGCTATAGTGAGCTGTGATCATACCACTGCACTCCAACATGAGCTACAGAGCAAGAACCTGTCTCTTAAAAAAAAAAATGGGGGGAGAACTGATGGCAGTAGTGGCTCCCCTCCCAGCTGGAAGGCCTGAGTTGGCATTCTCAGAGGGTGCCTCCTGGCCTCACCTCTGGGTTTGCCCATTATTAAAAGTCCGGATACATCCTCAGAGTTGTTTTCATCTGCCTGGCACTGATTGAGAAAGTGGAGCAAGCGCCTGCTATCAGCAAGCTTCATTTCTGGGAGGTTCTCTGCTTACATTTCCCACCGCAGGTAGTGGGCTCCTCTGCCTGCAGGTGTTACTGGGAACGGTTGAATGAAGCTCTGGCTTCTTTGTTAAGCTGCCCTTCCCACCTCAACTAGCGCAGCTCAGTTTGCTTCCGCTCTCTCCCCTCCCGAGCCCTAAGGATGCCTCCATTCCCTTTTCGCCGGTTTCAGTGTTTCTCAGAAACCATGGCAGTGACTTGTTTATATCTACACAGTATCATGGCGTTCCAAAAGCAGAGAATTTAAGAAATTTCTTCCATCAGTAAGTCATGATTTTAAAGGAGGCAGCCAAGTGATCCCATTTACTAGCTAGAGAAAATGAGGCGCTGACAAGAATCATGTCTTTCTGAATTAGAACCTTGGTACAAAATTTTTCAAACCAAGAACCATCAATTTGGGGATGATTTTCACCTCAGTTTTCTTACATCTATGCATTTTACATTGAAGTAACAATAGTGTTTGCCTGCATGTTGCACTAGAGAAACTGAGGCAGCGGAAGCCAACCGTCCCTGTTGTGAGCAGGTCAGCTGCGGGCCCTGGTTCTGCCCCAGGCCGCCCCCTGCTCACACTACTAAGCTGCAATTCAAGTTAACTTTTATTAATGGGTAGCAAATATTAGGACCAAATGCAGAAACTGTCCTGTGTTTCTGGAGGTTAGGGAGGGCCTATCAATTCTCAACAAATTTAATTGTAAAGTACTTTTTTTTTTTTTTTTTTTTTGAGATGTAGTCTTGCTCTGTTGCCCAGGCTGGAGTGCAGTGGTGCGATCTCGGCTCACTGCAACCTCCGCCTCCCAGGTTCAAGCGATTCTTCTGCCTCAGCCTCCCGAGTAGCTGGGACTACAGGCACACGCCACCACGCCCAGCTAATTTTTGTATTTTTAGTAAAGACGGGGTTTCACCATATTGGCCAGGCTGGTCTTGAACGCCTGACCTCGTAATCCGCCCACCTCGGCCTCCCAAAGTGCTGGGATTATAGGCCGCCCGGCCTATAAAGTACGTTTAATTAAAAAACAGCTTTGTTTTAATTAAAAAAAAAAAAAAAAGGCCAAGCACAGTGGCTTACACCTGTAATCCCAGCACTTCGGGAGGCCAAGGTGGGCGGATCACCTGAGGTTGGGAGTTCGAGACCAGCCTGACCAACATGAAGAAACCCCATCCCTACTGAAAATACAAAATTAGTAGTGGCGCCTGCCTATAATCCCAGCTACTCGGGAGGCTGAGGCGAGAGAATCACTTGAACCCAGGAGGCGGAGGTTGTGGTGAGTGGAAATCGCACCATTGCATTCAGCCTGGGCAACAAAAGCAAAACTCCATCTCTAAATAGATAGATAAATAAATAAATAAATAAATAAAATAAAATAAACCAAAATGAGGACAGGTACAGTGACTCACGCCTATAACCCTAGCTATTCGGAGGCCGAGGCAGAAGATCGCTTGAGCCCAGGAGTTCAAGTCCAGCCTGAGCAACATAGCAAAACCCCATCTCAAAAAAAAAAAAAAAATTCGTTTAATTAAAACAAAATGAGCTGGGTGCAGTGGCTCATGCCTGTAATCCCAGCACTTTGAGAGTCCGAGATGGGTGGATCACTTGAGCTCAAGAGTTTGAGACCAGCCTGGGCAACATGGAAAAACCCCGTCTCTACCAAAAATACAAAAATTAGCCAGGCGTACTGGTACATGCCTGTGGTCCCAGCTACTTGGGAGGCTGAGGTAGGAGGATCACTGGAGACTGGGAAGTTGAGGCTGCAATGTGGCCCTTGATTACGCCACTGCTCTCCAGCCTGGGAGACAGAGCAAGAGACCCTGTCTCAAAAAATAATAAATAAAATAAAATGGAATAAATAACTTTAACTTGTGATTGAGATGTGTTGTTTGCTAGTTTGTGTTTATATAAGTTGATTTGCAAGTAAATGGGTCTTACATATGTACTTGTCCAGGATAAAGAAACACTTTTGCTGGCATTGACTGAAGTTAGCCATTGACTATGTGTCTCTCGTTGAAATGGAATATGGACATTTATTTTGTTTCTTAATGTTTCGTATTCCCTCCTGGCAGGGAAGTAGTGTCTCACCAATACCTTGGTGAAACTGTGATTCCAATGCCCATTTCCAGCTGGGGCCTCTGAGGCTCTGTCCCCTGGAGAAGAGGTGAAACACTACTCCATGCCCAGAGCTCCCTGCCGCTCACTCAGACCACAGAGCTGCTGCTTTGGTTCACAAGGAGTACTCATTTTCCTAAAATTCATCATAAAATGTACACACACCCTTTGATCACTGAGATGTTGTTATTTTGGTGAAGTACTCTAAGCCAAGGCAACAACCTCAATCTTCCGTAACCGTCCCAGAGTTGACTTGGGGTAGGGCCTCACAACAGGATTACCTTTAAGGAAATTTCAGGACAGCGGGTCTGCTAGCACTTGGCAGAGCTGGCAACTCAGATGCAGCAGCAGGAGAAGGTGGCTGCCCTCACCATAGGGCATGAGTCCCAACTAGAGCTTAAATTGCAGTGGTAACTGTGAGCCTGGGCCCTGGGTGGGGCAAGAGTGGATTCTCCATTTGTGATTAAACAAGAGAAGGGGAGAGAGAGGGACGAGACCCTGAACTTCAGATGCCACTATAGCCCTCCCTTCCATTACTCTCTGTGTCCTGTTGAGCTCAGTCTTAGCCAGGCAGCAGGGACCCAAGCTATCCAGCCTGTACCTCCTCAGAAACAGGCTTCTTCTGTGGGGCCCCAAGAGGCCCAAGTCAAAGACCTGGGCAGAAAGGGGCTGCCCCAAGCTTAAAGTCCAGACTCCTAGACTCAGAGCTGGGCTACTGCTGTGGATTTGTCACTTCTCTGGGCCTCTGTTTCCACACCAGGAAAATCCACACCAAGCCATTGTGAAAGTTAAGATGTAAAGTGCTATGGAAATGTAAGGTGGGTTCCTTAATTATTCTATGACAAGGGACATCAAATAAATGCCCCCAAATGCAAGCTAGCAGGAGCAGCATCTCCTCAGTAGCCCCTTCCCTGAGTAAGATGGTGCTGATTGTTGGAAAAGGCTCTGGATTGATCTGGGGCCTGCCTCTTATGCTGCTGGTTCAGGCCTGTCTTTGGGGACAGCCTAGAGTAAGTCGAATCCCCTTTTCTTAGGACAGCCCATCCCAAGGTGACACCGTCTGGTGATGGCAGGTGGCACTGACTATGTGGTTGAGAGACTGGAGAGGCGGGGTAGCTTCCCCCAGCGCAGCCCTAGCTAGGACAGGCAGCATCACATTTCAAGGCCCAGTTCCCAGCCACAACCTGCCTTCCAGGCCCAGGAGGTTGAGCCTTCATATTCCTTGGAAACTGACTGGGGCAAATCAAACTCACCAAAGACCAGAACATCCTGAATAACTAGAAATTAGTCGGAAATGAAGACAGGGTACTCATTTTTGCAGAATACAGCTTTCTCTTCCTGTTGGCAAGTGTCAAGGAGCCAATTATAGTCATTAGATTGTTGGGTGGGCCAGGAGTCAAAGGGAAGGACTGGGTAGATGATCTTAGGGAACACTGTCACCAGGAGATGATGGCCTGCCCTCCCCCTGCACCCCTAGACCACTCCAGCACTTGGCTGCCACCTTCCTCCAGGGCCCCTCCTTCCCCTTTTTCCCTCCATAGCCAGCAGCTTCCCTCTTTCTGAGTTAATATTTGTATTGCTCTTTGTAATTTAACCTGCAAAGGACAGTCTAAGGTCGGCCGGAAGCTTTGGCAGGGACGAGGAAGGGGCAGTGCACGCTCCCCCATGACTGTGTGTGCCGTTCGGTCGGCGTTCGAGTATACAGAGCCTTGTGACATCTCACATATGCTCGTTTTTTAATTTTTAACTCTTCTGTTTTTAATTCAAGATCAGAACGTTTCCATCACTCAAGGATCCCTCATAGAAGGATCCCTTTTACAGCCACCGCCATTTCCTCCTTAACACCTGGCAACCACTAATCTGTTCTCCATTTCTATAATTTTATCATTTCCAGAATGTTATAGAAATGGAATCATATAGTATGCAACCATTGAGGACTGGCTTTTTTCACCAACATCATTCTCCGGAGATCCATCCAGGCTTGTGTACATCAGCAGTTCCTTTTCTTTCTGAGTAGTATTCTGTGGTGTGTATGTACCACCTTCGTTTACCTGTTCTCTTGTTGAAGGGCATCTATTGTTTCCAGTTTGGGGCTATTATGAATAAAGCTGCCATGAAACATTCATATACAGATTTTTGTATGCCAACAAGTTTTTATTTCTCTGGGATAAATGCCCAGGAGTATAATTGCTGGTTCTATATAGTTGCATGTTTACCTCTTTAAGAAATTGCCGAAATGTAGTTGCATGTTTAGCTTTTTTTGTTTTTGTTTTTTTGGGTTTTTTTTGACACTGAGTCTTGCTCTGTCACCCAGGCTGGAGTGCGGTGGCATGATCTCGGCTCACTGCAACCTCTGCCTCCCGGGCTCAAGTGATTCTCATGCTTCAACCTCCAAAGTAGTTGGGATTACAGGCACATGCCACCAGGCCTGGCTAATTTTTGTTTTGTTCGTAGAGACGGTGTTTCGCCATGTTGCCCAGGCTGGTCTCAAACTCCTGATTCAAGTGATTCGCTCGCCTCGGCTTTCCAAAGTGCTGGGATTACAGGCATAACCCACTGCACCTGGCCTGTTTTTGCCATTCTAATAGGCATGTAGTGATATCTCATTGTGGTTTTAATTTGCATTTCCTTAATGGCTAATGATATTGAACATCTTTTCATGTGCTTATTGCCATCTGTATATTCTCCCTGGTGAAATGTCTCTTCATGTCTTTTGCCCATTTTCTAATTAGATTGTTTGGGTATTTTGAATGTTGAGTTTTGAGAGTTCTTTATTTTAGTTACTAGTCTTCTGCTGAGTATGTGGTTTCCAAATACTTTCTCCCTGTCTATAGCTTTCCTTTTCATCTTCTTAACAGCGTCTTTTCACCGAATAAGTTTTTAAGTTTTTTGATGAAATTCAGTTTATCAATTTTTTCCTTTTATGGGTTGTTCTAAAAATGTGTTAGTTTTACGTTTAAGTCCATGATGCATTTTGAGTTGATTTTTATATAAGATACGAGAATTAGATTGAGGTTCAGTTTTTTTTCCTACAAATGTTCAATTTCTCCAGCACTATTTGTTGAAAGGACTATCCTTTCTCATTGAATTTCTTTTGTACCTTAGTCTAAAACCCACTGGACATATTTGTGTAGGTCCATTTTGGAGTTCTCTGTTCCATTCCATTGATCTATGTGTCTGTCCCTCTACCAGTAGCATACAATCTGGACTACTAAGCTTGAAATCATGTAGATTGATTCTTCCCATATTGTTCTTTTTCAAAATTGTCTTAGCATGTTCAATTTTCTTTTCTTTTCTTTTCTTTTTTTTTTTTTTGAGTCGGAGTCTTGCTCTGTCGCCCAGGCTGGAGTGCAATGGGGCAATCTCGGCTCACTGCAAGCTCCGCTTCCCGGGTTCACACCATTCCCCTGCCTCAGCCTCCCAAGTAGCTGGGACTACAGGAACCCACCACCACGGCGGGCTACTTTTTTTTGTATTTTTTGGTAGAGACAGGGTTTCACCATGTTAGCCAGGATGGTCTTGATCTCCTGACCTCGTGGTCCACCCACCTCAGCCTCCCAAAGTGCTGGGATTACAGGCGTGAGCCACCGCGCCCGGCCAACGTGTTTAATTTTCTTTGCCCTTTCCATATAGATTTTAGAATAATCTTACTTATGACTACAAAATATCTTGCTGGGATTTTGATAGAAATTCCTTTACACCTGTAAATAAATATGGGGAGAACTATGTTGAGTCTTCTTGATTCATGAACGAGGTGTGGTTCTATATTTATTTGAATTTTTGATTTCTTTTTTCTTTTCTATTTTGAGACAGAATTTTGCTCTTTTTGCCCAAGCTGGAGTGCAGTGGCGTGATCTCGGCTCACTTCAACCTCCGCCTCCTGGGTTCAAGTGATCCTCCTGCCTCAGCCTCTGAGTAGCTGGGATTACAGGCATGCGCCACCACGCCCGGCTAATTTTGTATTTTTAGTAGAGACGGGTTTTCACCATGTTGGTCAGGCTGGTCTTGAACTACTGACCTCAGGTGATCCGCCCACCTCAGCCTCCCAAAGTACTGAGATTACAGGCGTGAGCCACCGCGCCCGGCAGATTTCTTTCACTAGATTTTTGTAGTTCTCAGCATACAAATGTTGTATATGTTTTGTTAGATTTATGCCTATTTCTCTTTTTCTGAGCACTTGTAAATGGCATTATATTTTTAATTTCAATGTTCGTGTGTTCCTTACTAGTATATAGAAATTGATTTTATATGTCTTTCTTATATCCTGTGAGCTTTTTGAATTCATTACTTCTAGGAGGGTTTTTTGTGTGTGTATGTGGTTTCTTTGTAGATTCCTTATTTCTACACAGACAGTCATATTATGTGCAAATAGGGATAGTTTTTCTTCCTTTTCTCATCTGTATGGCTTTTATTTGCTTTTCTTGCCTTGTCAGGACTCCTTTTCCTACAAATGTTCAATTTCTCCAGCACTATTTGATGAGATAACTATCCTTTCTCATTGAATTTCTTTTGTACCTTAGTCTTAAACCCACTGGACATATTTGTGTAGGTCCATTTTGGAGTTCTGTGTTCCATTCCATTGATCTATGTGTCTGTCCCTCTGCCAGTAGCATACAGTGTGGACTACTATAGCTTGAAATCATGTAGATCGATTCTTACCATATTGTTTTCAAAATTGTCTTAGCGTGTTCAATTTTCTTTTTCTTTCTTTTTTTTTTTTTTTTTTTTTTGAGACGGAGTCTCGCTCTGTCACCCAGACTGAAGTACAATGGCGCAATTTCGTCTTCTAATTACTGCCAGGTTTGAGTAGAATTCCAGGTTCCATGCTTGGCCTGGTTGACACCAGATAATGGGGGGTCCCGGAAACCCACTACGCCTCCACTAATGCCTCCCTGCCTAGAAGGGACGAGAGTGCCCCGTCACTCACTGCGCCCCACATGGCTCCTCCAACACCACCCCAGGAAGGGTGTGAGGGGCATCTGGTCACTGCCAAGTGTGGGTAGAAGTCTGGGCTCCCACCTGGTCTTCACTTACATTGTGGGGTGGGGGCCTCCTTACCGCCCAGCAGGGATGAAACTGCTGCCTACCCAGCCTTCTCTAGTAGAGAGAACCCACCGCCAGGGGTGTTGGGGTGTGCGGCCCAGCCTGGTGAGGGTACAGCTGGGGCTCCTGAGGCCCTTGCTGGCGCAGGTGGGAGTGGAGCTACCATATTTTCTCCAGTGTTTATTTCCTAAAATCTTCCTGTCATGCCAGCCTTCCCCTGTCAGGTCCTTTGGCTAAAGGAAGCAGGCTTTGGGTAAAGGAAGCAGGCTTTGGCTAAAGGAAGCAGGCTTTGGCTAAAGGAAGCCGGCTTTGGGGGGCTTTTTTTGTTTTCACCATTGACATTTCTGGGTTGTTGGTTTCTTGGGCTCCAGGTGTGGCATATATGAAACAAAAAGAAAACCCAGGCAGCCTGGGTAACCTGGCAAAACCTCGTCTATACAAAAAAATACAAAAAGTAGCCGCATGTGGTGGCATACACCTGTAGTTCCAGCTACTTGGGAGGCTGAGACAGGAGGATCACTTAAGCCCAGGAGGTCAAGGGCACAATGACCTGTGATCATGCCACTGCACTGCAGCCTGGGTGACAGAGCGAGACCCTATCTCAAAAAGAAAAGAAAACCCAGGGAAGTCACCAGCTGTCATCCTTGGGTCTCAAGGCCCCTAGGCAGTCTGCTTTCATCTCTCCATCTTTCAGAGTCACCTTATGTTTCTTTTATAGGTAGTGTCCAGTGTTTTTGGTTGTACGTAGTGGGAGGAATATGGAAAGGAACATCCACTGGGTCTTCCCAGAAGCAGGACAGTGCTGCCCTTTTTGCTGAGTCTTGTTACTTATTGGCTGTAAATGTTCCTGAGACGAGCAAACCTGTTCTAGAGTTCCCTATCCCCCATAAGGCCTGTGTATGACTGACTGGCTGTTCATATGGTGCCTTGATCTCACAGAGAGAGAAGTTCTGAGAACTGTGATTAGGAGAGACTTTAAAGAGCCTTCTGGAACCTCTGCACACCTAAGCAATGGAGGCTCCCTAGCTCCCTAGCTTCCTGAAGAGGCTGGTTGGCCTTGTCCCTTTGGTCTTCATGGAGAGGTTGGGAGCAGAGGCAGACTGCCCCTGAGCCCCCTTGGAATATAAGCCTCCAAGTTGCTGTGATTGGCCGAGGCCTTCTTGTTTCATGACAGCTACACATTCTGGGGAGCCACCCCTTGGGAGCTTGTGGCAGGGTGTCCATGGCATTCACCCCATGTCTCCTGAAACAGGAGGACCATGACATCATGGAAGCCGATCTGGATAAAGACGAACTGATCCAGCCCCAGCTCGGAGAACTCTCAGGAGAGAAGCTTCTGACCACGGAGTACCTGGGGGTAAGTGCCACACAAAGGGTGGGGATCCTGAAACAGAAAGGCCAGATGGACATTGATGGATTTCGTGTTTTCAGTGACACAGAGGGTTTAGTTTGGTTTGTTACCATACTGTATTTATGAGAAGGTCCATGTTAGCCAGTCTGCTCTCAGTGGCCCTGAAATGCACTGTGGCCCTAGCTACCTGTCACAAGTAGACAGGTGTACGGATTGGGGAAAGATATAACTAGAAGGCATATGCCAGGGGCCTTTGGAACATCAGAAGATATGCCTGGCCCCAGTAGCAATCGCCTACCATCCCACTTTTTAATTTCTGTATGCCTTATGTATTGGAAGGGAATACTGAGGTAGACTTGGAAGTCCTTGGTGCAGAGGTGTTGGCTGAAACCATCATAGCCCATGAGGTTACCCACTGAAGCACAGTGTGGAGAGAGAGTGGGGGCTGAGCAAGGAGGGGCATTCCAGCAGTCAGGAGTGGGAGAAAGGAGAGGACCCGAGAAGGCCAGAAAGTGAGTAGTCACCGCGTCCTCAGGAGAACTGAAGAGGGTCATGGAAACAGAAGGGAGAGGTGTTTCAGGATGGAGCCAGTGGTCAGTGCAAGCATCCAAGAGGCCTGTGGAGTCACCATCTGGGATGGGTCCTTAAGCTGACCTGTGAGAGCTCCCGTTGGCTCGGATGCTCAGCCAGCTCCAGAACCACTGGCTTAACGACCCACCAGCTAAATAGGGCAGGATGTGAGTCAGGAGGAAGCAGCCACTCCTCAGGAGAGGATAGCAGTGCCAGGGCCCGCAGGTATCTCAGAGAGCAGGTTGGGGGGCCTGGTGGGATGCTGGAGTGTAAGGGTCTGGAAGGGAGGAGCAATTGCCAGGAACCAGGACCAATTCAGACTGAAACCCTGTGTGGGACAGCTGAGCACATAGGGTAGAAGAGTCACTAAAAGAGGCTCCTAGAACTTTGAAGCTGGTGGTTGCTTCAGTCAGTTGTTTGGACCCCAAAGTCTTCCTCACAGCCAGCAGGTTGGTGTTGGAGAAGAAGGGTGGAGCCAGCGTCTCAACAATTGACTGGCACAGCCAGAGCCTTGGGAAGGAGAAAGACGATGCATGCAGGTGGCCTGAGGCTTTATGGGAGCAGGTGGAAGCAGAAAGTGCCTGCCAGGTCCCATTGCCACCCCCAACCCAGACCCTTGGCACCTCCCCAGGACACTGGGCCCCCTGGTCACCTGGCCCTCATCTCTTCCTCATCATCTGTGGAACTTCAGGGATTCTAGGCTGGAGTGCAGTGTGTGGTGGTGGGACTTCAGGTTGGAGAGAGAGCCACAGTCCAGATCATGTGGCTTTGTAGGTCATGGCGAGGGTTTGGGATTTTATTTACAAGAGCTAGGACGCCACTGGAGGTGAGAGCAAGGAAGTGACTCGGTTTGACTCATGTTCTAACATATCCACTATATTTTCACTCTGCTGCTTTGTGAAGGCAGGGAGGTGACTGATGGAGGCTGGGGGGCGGGGAACCACCGCGAACCCCTTCAGGGATAGGGGTTGCTGGGCAGTACCTGCCATTCCTTAGAACATCTCAAGGATTAAAGTAGTCTAATTGGCTGTGGAGCTGTTTACATTAGGTGGAGCAGGGAGGTGCTCAGGAAAGGTCAGAAGTGCAGCCGTCAAGGTTCCAAGTTGTTGATGGAAGCCTAAGGCTTGACTAGGCCTCTGTCGCCCTTTGGAAGAACGCTGGTTTTGTCAGAGACGCGGCTCCGTGTGATTGGTTTCACAGGCAGGCGGTGAGGAAAACAGAGGAGGCAAATTGGTGGGGCTTCCTCAGAGGGCACGTGTTGATACCTGTTGAGACCGCGGCGCATGTACCCCTGACCACACTACCGCACAGACAGACACGCAGGCACGTAAACATGAGCAAGGATGGCCATTTGCAGCCAGGTCAGACAGAAGCCTGAATACAGCGCTTAGTTAATAATCTAGAGGACCTCTCCCCGGCAAAATGCCATGGGGGAGGATCTTCTGTTGATATGGTAAACATCTTCAGTAAAAACAAAAAAGCAAGGTGCAGAACGTGGTGAGACTGCTAGTTTAATCATGCAGATTGGTGAGGCGCAAAGGCACAGAGCTTTCAAATCAATCAGTAACCCCAGTTTAATGGCATCTGGAAATGGTACCATCTTACCATAATATGCAGTTCTAAACCTCCTAAATGTTTATGGATGATCCTTTTACTAGAAGGAAACCATGGGTGGAGATGTGAGTACTGAGAAACACAGAAAGAATCCACTGTGAAGATGGGAAGACCCAGTACAATTTGGTATTTCCCATGGCTGCAGTAACAAAGCACCACTAACTGCAGACTTAAAACAGCAGAAATGTATTCTGTCTTCGTTTTGAAAGGCAGAAATCCAAAATCAAGGTATCCTTAGGGCTCAGCTCCCCCAAAGGACTCTATGGGAGGATCCTTCTTGCCTCTTCCAGCCTCTGGTGGCCCCAGGCCATCCTTGGCTTGTGGCTGCAACATGCCAATCCCTGGCCTGCCTTCACATGGCCTTCCCCTCTTCTGTCTTTTGTAAGGACACTTGTTCCCCCGGGTGACCCAGGATGAGTTCTTCCTCTCAAGGGTCCTTATTACATCTACAAGGGTCTTTTTTCCAAATAAACTCATTCACAGTTTCCAGGGGTCAGGACATGGGCATAGCTTTTGGGGGCCACCATTCAGCTGACCACACCAGGTCACCATAGGATCTCATGAATATTTTGATTAGAAAATTTAACGTGGAGCAGTAAGCGCTGAGGCCGGATTCACTCCCAGCACTGCCCCTGTTCATGAGTCATCCCCCACCGCCCTGTCACCCGGTCTTGTGATCTGACATTGCCAGCCTGCCAGCCTCTGTGTGCCGGGTTGGGGATCTCAGAAGATGGGATCCCACCTTGTCATGCCCTTGCTCTTGTGGTGCATGAAAAACCTTTAAATTCACATTTTTGTCGCGTTTTGTGTGTGTGCCAAGCTGAGGAGCTCTGACCAAGATAGAAGACGTTTCACTGGGAAATATGGGCCTGAAAGTCATGATCCAGGCCCCTTGTTCCGATGTACTGGGTACATTGCAGATTTTTCAAGATGACTCTAAAGATGTTGGCGTTTTGAAACATTCTGTCAGAAAATTGTATTCAAAAAGCTTTGAGTGAACCTGTGCCATCTGCCCAACACAGCGGAATGCCGAAGAGGCTTAAGACACAGCTGTTACCGTCAAGAAGTTTTCAGAAGGCCCCAAACAGATAAAACTGCTCTTGCTGAGTGGGGTAGATAACAGCTGGTCAGTGGCCAGCAGGTGTGATCCTGCAGGGTGAGAGCTAGTCCCAGACCACTGAATCTGGGTTAAGGATAGAGTCTAGGCCCTACCCTATACCTCCTGACCAAATCCCAGGAACCAATCATGGTGCACGCCAGTAATTTAAAAACCAACCAGCAGCTTGGGAGTAAGGGTGGTGGTGCGACCGGGGCGTCCGCCAGAGTGTTCGGGGATGGGAGGAAGCTGTTCCCAGGATCCTGGACCAGTAGCCACCCGTTCCTTGCAGGGCCACACTGCTAGTCCCCACCCTCAAAGTCTACCCACAGCTCCTCTGCTCTGCAGAGCACAGGCTATGCAAAATGCTGAAGAGCACGGCGATCTCAGAAAGCTAGGGACAGAGAACAGGTCATGCTTCCGAGGCTTGCGGGAGAGTAGCGGTGGCCCCATGAGATGTGTTGCTTACTCGTAATTCTAGTAAAGCCATGTGCTGTGTTCTGCTATAGGCTGTGAACGTCAGAGTTCAAGACTGCTGACTTTCCTCCTGCTTCTCCTGCCTCTAGTATTTGTGAAATTTTTAGTGCCGTGCATACCGTGCTGAGTAATCAACAATGCCTCTGGCCAGGTGCGGTGGCTGACGCGTGTGATCCCAAGACTTTTGAGAGACAGGTGGGAGGATCGCTTGAGCTCAGGAGTTCAGGACCAGCCTGGGCAATGTAGGGAAACCTTGTCTTTACTAAAATTTTTTTTTAAATTAGCCAGGTATGGTGGCACGCACCTGTGGTCCCAGCTATTCAGGAGGCTGAGGTGGGAGGATCACCTGAGCCCAGGAGATGGAGGCTTCAGGGAGCTGTGATTGCACCACTACATTCCAGCCTTGGAGTGCAAAAATAAATAAATAAATTATTATTATAAAAATAAATAAATACAAATACAAATAGAAAACAATTCTTCTTAAGAAGAATGCCCTGACTTAAATAGCTCCATCACCTGGGTTAAAGGATATAAACATTTATGACAGAATCATAGAATCCCAGTTTTTTTTTTTTTTTTAATTTCATAGTGACCTTTAACAGTAATAGGCAGATCTCAGATTAATTCAGTCCATGCCATGGGCCAAGCCCTGTGCTGACTGCTTCACACAACTCCATTTGACTGAATCCTCCCAGCAAACTTACGGGGCATCTTCCACTAGTATCTGCATTTTATAGAGGAGGGCGCTGAGGCTGAGAAAGGCTGAGTCGCTTCCAGGCGTCACCTGAGCCCACCTGCCTTTTACCACTCAGCCGGGCCGCCTTGCAGCAGCACTGGCCGTTGTCAGGTGAGTGGATTCTGTACTTGCAAGTTGAGAGAGCTCCAACCCGTGTGACATATTCGTAATAACTATATGATCTATGTTTTCGTCACAGACTCAGTTTTGGGGGGAATGCCTATAGTGAACGCTAATTGCTCCCTTTCCACACTTCCTTTCCCCTCCATCAAGTGAGAACCCAAATTCATTTAGTTTTCCTAAGAATCCCCGAAAGGGCTGGTTAGAGTGCAGGTTCCTGGCCCCACCTCCAGAGAATCTGAGGCTGTGGCAGTGCCCCAGGAGTGTGCATTTTTATTTTCCCCTAAAGTGGTTCTGAAGCAGGAGTCTGGGCCCTGGAGACTTGGCCCATTTGGACAGAACTCAGGGTGTTCATGGAGCTGCCCCCAGCCTGTCTTCTGCAGCATGGCACCGTGCAGAGCTGAGGCCCTCCTAGGCTGGGCTCAGGCCTGGGCGAGCACCTGGAGACAGGAGAGGGCCCTGGGATCCTGCTGTACCCTGTCCTGCTGTGCCTAGAGGGGCAGAAGCATGAGGTGGCTTGCAGCGGGCCCTGAGATCTCCTGCCCTTCTGTGCTCACAACAAAAACCAAAACTAGAGGAGAAAAGGCCTCTGTTTCCAAATATTACTTTTCGGGTTTTTTTTCACATATGTCTCCACTTTGGGGCATTTCCTAATCCCTTTTCAGTCTATTATTCCTGCCCCGTGTGACTGTAATGGTTGAAGAGCCATTGCCTCTGCTTATTAGGGGATTTGTTGGAACTGACTCAACGTCTATACATGTGTGTGTGTATATATATATATATATTTTTTTTTTTTTTTTTTGAGACAGTGTCTCACTTTGTTGTCCCAGCTGGAGTGCAGTGGCACAATCTTGGCTCATTGCAGCCTCCGCCTCCCAGGTTCGAGGATTCTCCTGCCTCAGCCTCCTGAGTAGCTGGAATTACAGGCGCGCGCCACCACGCCCGACTAATTTTTGTATTTTTAGTAGAGACAGGGTTTCACCATGTTGATCAGGCTGGTCTCGAACTCCTGACCTCGTGAGCCACCTCACCCGGCCTCAATGTCTATATTCTTGTACATGAAAACACAACCAAATAAGCAGGGGAAAATCCCAAACCCCAAAATATCTTGAATCCTTTTCGTTTGCCATTTGTTTCTTATTCTTTTTTCTAATTACAAAAGAAATGTATGCTTATTCTAAAAACTCGAAGTAACAGAACGTAAAGACCAACCCTAAGTCTACCCAACCAGAGGTAATCACTGTCTCTTGTTGTCTTTCCTTATCAGTTAGGATTGGGCTGAGCTGCAAATAGCAGAGAGTCCTACCTTATCAATCCAGCTAAAAATTCCTGGCAGGTGGGGGCTGTCAGAGCCCAGGCTCTTTTCATCTCTTAGCGTGGCCCTGCCTGCCGGAAGGGCAGATTTAAGCGTTGTGGTTCCTCCAGCTTACAAGGGCTTGGGAGGCCTCCTCTAAAATAATGGAATGCAAAATGAGGTATAAAAACGGGTGCTTATGTGGAATGAGAATTAGAAAATAAATCATAGTGAAGCTCACATTTTTTTTTTTTTTAAACAGTCTTGCTCTGTTGCCCAGGCTGGAGTGCAGTGGCGCAATCTCGGCTTACTGTAGCCTCCACCTCCCAGGTTCATGCAATTCTCGTGCCTCAGCCTCAGCCTCCCAAGAAGCTGGGACTACAGGCGTATGTGCCACTATGCCTGGCTAATTTTGGTATCATTAGTAGAGATGGGGTTTCACCTTGTTGGCCAGGGTGGTCTCGAACTCCTGGCCTCAAGTGATCCACCTGCCTCAGCCTCTCAAAGTGTTGGGATTACAGGCATGAGCCACCTCGCCCGGCCCCAATTCACTTTTTTTTTTTTTTTGCGACAGTGTCTTGCTCTGTCACACAGGGTGGAATGCAGTAGAGCAAACATGGCTCACTGTGGCTTCAACCTCCTAGGCTTAAATGATCTTCCCACCTCAGCCCCCCAAGTACAAGTTCAAGTTTTAAAAATTGGCAGATAACACAAACATTATAAAATCTAGAAAAATAATGTTTATATTAACTAGCTGCTTGGCAAACACCTCATAGTTTTTCTTCATATATCTTCTGTTTTATGCCCTTTGATTGCTTCTGTATATGGCAAATTAGTAATGTTTTACAAGCATAAACATAAAAATGTAATGTTTTTGTCTACATATATGAAGATGTTTTTAATGTTTTCTACCGAGAAAGAAAAAAAGATTAGCCTTTCCTGTAACATATTTGATCAAATTTTCTTAATATTGATTGATTAAAAAACTTTGTTTTGGCCTCACATTTAGTTCATGGTAATGCCCTGTAAATCTTTTTACTTAAAAAATTATATGTATAGGCTGGGTGTGGTGGCTCACGCCTGTAATCCCAGCACTTTGGGAGGCCAAGGCGGGCAGATCACAAGGTCAGGAGTTCAAGACCAGCCTGGCCAACATGGTGAAACTCCGTCTCTACTACAAATACAAAAATTAGCCAGGCGTGGTGGTGTGCATCTGTAATCCCAGCTACTCAGGAGGCTGAGGCAGGAGAATTGCTTGAACCTGGGAGGCAGAGGTTGCAGTGAGCCGAGATCGTGCCATTGCACTCTAGCTCTGGGCGACAGAGCAAGACTCTGTCTTGTGGAAAAAAAAAAAAATTATATGTATTTTTAAAAGACAAAAATTTAAATCAACACCTGTAGAAAATAATAAAAAATAATACAAAAGAAAATGTTTATGTAAATTTTTGTTTTGTTTTGTTTTAGAGATATGATGTCACTCTGTCACCCAGGCTGGAGTGCAGTTGTGCAATCATAGCTCGCTGCACCTCAAACTCCTGGGTGGCATTAAGCAATCCTCCTGCCTCAGCCTCCCAGAGTGCTGGGATAACAGGCGTAAGCCACTGTGCATGACCCGTTTTGTTATTAAATTTGAGAAAACCATCCTCAAGTTTCTTCCATAAAAACACTAGGCCGGGAGCAGTGGCTCACGCCTGTAATCCCAACACCTTGGGAGGCCGAGGTGGGCAGATCACCTGAATTCAAGACCAGCCTGGCCAACACGGTGAAACCGTATCTCTACTTAAAATACAAAAATTATTCAGGCGTGGTAGCACATGCCTGTAATCCCAGCTACTTGGAAGGCTAAGGCAGAAGTAATCGCTTGAACCCAGGAGGCAGAGGTTGCAGCGGGCCAGAATCACGACATTGCACTCCAGCCTGGGTGACAAGAGTGAAACTCCGTCTCAACCACAACAACAGCAAACACTATATAGGGGAGGCAAAATTTTACCTTTCTCCCTTAGGATTTTTGGCTGGGCCTGAGAATTAAATTGATGTAAAACAGATACACAGGAGAAAAGCATATACATTTCTATAAGTTTTATGTGACATGGGAGCTCTCCTGCAGAAACGAAGGGAAAAGAACTGGCAGAACCTAAATGCTTTTAAACTAGGTTGAACAAAGAGAGGCAATGGTGGAAAAGTTACCAAATTATATGGGGAGGCTAAAGGAAGACAAGAATCATGTTACCCAGGTCTGTTTGTACAGAATTCTCTCAGCTCTGACAACATGTGGTTTTTTTCTTCTGGTACCCGGAGAGCATCTTTCACATGGGAGTTTTTATCGCTTGTTTTCAGGAAGAAAAGAGGAAGATTAGAATGTCCTTCTTGCATCAAGCGCCTTTACCTCAAAATAATCCTAAGCCAAAGTGGCTTATTTTGGAATGGCATATTCTGCCACCCCTTAACTGTAACTGGGGGCATTTGAAGTTTTCTTGCACACTGATTATTCACAAATACTCTAACAACATAGAGAATTACTAGAGACCATTCCTACACCAGGACAGATAGCAATCATTTGACTATGCATGGAAGGTACTGTGAATCATGGAAATTTTTCCCACTAAATCTAAATTAAGGCCAGGCTGAGTGGCTCACTCCTGTAATCCCAGCACTTTGGGAGGCTGAGGCAAGTGGATCACCTGAGGTCAGGAGTTCGAGACCAGCTTGGCCAGCATCGTGAAACCCCGTCTCTACTAAAAACACAAAAAATTAGCCAGGCATGGTGGCACATGCCTGTAGTCCCAGCTACTCGGGAAGCTGAGGCAGGAGAATTGCTTGAACCCAGGAGACGGAGGTTGCAGTGAGCCAAGATCGCGCCACTGTACTGCAGCCTGGGCAACAGAGCAAGCTCCGTCTCAAAACAAACAAACAAACAAAAAACAAGTGTAGGGCTGGGCATGGTGGCTCATGTGTGTAATCCCAGTGCTTTGGGAGGCTGAGGAATGAGGATCACTTGAGGCCAGGAGATCAAGACCAGCCTCAGCAACAATAGGAAGGCCCAT
The DNA here is from genome assembly GCF_029289425.2 of Pan paniscus. NCBI lineage: Eukaryota > Metazoa > Chordata > Mammalia > Primates > Hominidae > Pan > Pan paniscus. The sequence goes on from NC_073262.2 coordinate 133,960,954, forward strand.
CTCTACAGATTAATTAGCTATGGTGACGCATGCCTGTAGTCTCAACTACTTGGGAGGTTGAGACGGGAGGATCATTTGAGCCTAGGAGTTCAAGGCTTCAGTGAGCTATGATTGCACCACTGCACTCCAGCCTAGGTGGCAGAGCAAGACCTTGTCTCAAAAACCTACACGTACATAAAATGACCATGTGACACATTAAGTTTCATTAGCTCTGGTAATTCTGCCTTGATGTCTTCATTCACATGCCTGTTGCCTCTTCATCATATGATGACGGGTACATTTCCTGGCACAAATCTGTGATCAACTCAGGAAGAAGGCCAAATGTGCAGGTCAGCCAAATCTGCCCCTACAGTGCTTTCCTGAAGCTCCACTTGGTGACCTCCACTTAACTAACTGGTCAAAACTGGGTCCTATGGCCCCTAGCTGCACGGGAGTCTGGGAGGTGAGTATTTTTAAGTAGACACATTGCCGTGCTGACAAAATCAGTTCTGTTGGTCAGGAAGGAGAGGGTGAATATTATGTAGACTGCTAACAGTGTCTGCCTCCCCTTTCAGATTATTTTCTATGTATACAGAGATATAGATGATTGATTGATCAATAGATAGATAGATAGATAGATAGAGTATACCTGTATTTTTTTACAGAAATTCATACTGCTTTATAATGTCTTTAAGCGATTCACAAATACTCAAAACCAATTAGTAAGAAATTTTTTTTACCTAAATTGACATGTTGACCAACTTTTACTACTGAGTAAATTGCATTCAGCTAAATAATATGCTCTTTTTTTATTGTGCTTAAATATGCTGCATTTTTTAGTAGCAGAACCTTCTTTCAAATAAATAATCTCCGTCTGTAACACTGATGAAAGCCGGGTTCTCTGAATGAGTATAGGTGGATGTGAGGAGCCCTTGCTCTCCTCTCTTCCCAGACCCCAAAGCATTTCTGCGGAACTCAGTATAAACAGCTCTGTCTCAGCAGGTTGTTGGACAAGATACCCTCTAAGATCCTTCAGCCCACAAAGGCTTCTTTGCAACTGAGGGGCCCGAGAGTAGGCTGGGTGGCTCACACTGCAAGCAAGGGGAGGGGAAGCCCAGGCCAGCAAGAACAGGCTGGGAAGCAGCTGCACTGCCAGGCCCTGCACACTGAAGCCGCTCCACTGAGGGCCTTTCTTCAGGCATTTTTGCAACAGACCAGGCAGTGCTGGCCCACAGGCCAGACGCAGTTTCCCCATCCACTGGAGAGGAAAAATGCCAACCACTTTAAATTATTTTCCAGGTTTCTGTAGTTTAAGGAGATGAAATAACTGGCAGAGTCTAAAATATTCTCGAATACGTGACATGTTCTGTCATTTCCAGGAAGACATTGGGAGGAGCGAGCTCAGATGACCGCTGACAGTGGGGAAGTGGAGGCAGAGGACTAGTCACAGGCTCGAGAAAACCCGCATGTTGACTGTTTCCCCTTTTCCAGTTGCCTTCTTAGTGTTTCTCTGTGGGAGGGCTCAGGGGTCCTCTGGCATGAGGGACAGGAAAAAGAGAAGGCAAGAGTCACCCTGGAGCACCGTGATGAGAGCGTGTAAAGCCGACCCTAGATCCTCCTGGATCGGGGAAGTGGGGTGGAAGGGAAGTTACAGTGGAAGCAGACAGCAGTGTTAAGTGGTTGCAGTGAAAATATCCTGCCTTGGTAGATTTCTTTAGAGACAGAAAAGGCGACGCAACTGCATTTTAGTTTTTATTTACGTGGCTTAGTTACATTCCATTTCCCCCAAGAAGCTGGGTGCCTCCCACTTTCTCACTCTCCCAGGCTTTTTCCCTTTCACTCTTCTTTCCATCCCTCCCCACCTCCTAGTCAGGGCAGGGTTTTTTTGTTTTTGTTTTTGTTTGAGATGCTCTTGTTGCCCAGGCTGGAGTGCAATGGCGCCATCTCGGCTCACTGCAACCTCCACCTCCCTGGTTCAAGTGATTATCCTGCCTCAGCCTCCTGAGTCACTGGGATTACAGGCATGCACCACCATGCCTAGCTAATTTTGTATTTTTAGTAGAGATGGGATTTCTCCATGTTAGTCAGGCTGGTCTCGAACTCCCAACCTCAAGTGATCCACCCACCTCGGCTTCCCAAAGTGCTGGGATTACAGGTGTGAGCCACTGTACCCGGACCAGGGCAGGTTTTGACCCCACCTGTCACTTCCCTGACTGAGAACTGTCTCAGGGTCCAGTGAGGCTCACTGAATCCCATAGGCACTGGCCCTTTTTTTCTTCCTCTCCCTGCCTAAGATACTAGATAAACGCAAAGGAATTTTCAGCAGAAATCAAAGATGAAATTCCAGTGTTCAAGAAGTTTGGTTTTTTGTTTTTTATTTTATTTACTTTTTGTTTTGAAATAATTATAGATTGATAGGAAGTTGCAAAAGTAACACAGACAGTTCCCAGGCGCCCTTCACATAATTTCCCCTGGTGCTAGTATCTTATGTAATTTATAGCATAATAATAGCAAAACCAGGAAGCTGACATTGGTATCATCCACAGACTTTATTCACATTTCACTAGTTTGACAGTGATTTCCTTTTTAAACAGTTTTTCTTAAGTATTAACATAATAGTAACCATGTTACAAAAAATTGTGGCAGAAAAAAATATTCTTAGTTCTACTGTCCTGTAGAGCCACCCTAATCATGTTAAGGTTCATTTCTTTCCAAGGTCTTTTTGTGCACTTTTAGCACAATTGAAAGCATTGTTTAGCTGGACACAGTGGCGTGCACTTGTAATCCCATCTACTGGGGAGGCTAAGGCAGGAAGATCACTCCACTGCACTCCAGCCTGGGCAACATGGCAAGACCTTGTCTCGAGGAAAAAAAAAAAAAGCATTCTTTATGTACATTATTATAACCTGATTTTTATTTAATGTTTTAAATAAATATATTTCTGCATAACCTGTTCTTTATCATTGTACATGGCTATATGATATATATATCAAGTGAATATGCCATGTTTTACTTATTTACTCCCCTGTTACTAGACATTAGATCATTTCAGTTTTACTCTATAATAACTTTATAATGAACAACCTTGTTTATCTTACGCTTTCCATGTTTTGGATTCATTCACTCGTATTTACACTCAAGGATGTGTGAACATTTTTACAACTCTTGATAAAATGCCAAATTGTTTTCCAAGAGTTGTCTCAAATTTCAATCTCCCTAATTAGTGTTAATCGTTAAACTAGTGTTTTAAACTATCGGGAGCAGTGGACGGGATCGTTTTTCTGTCATTCTTATAATAGTTGAAGAATGCCACCTTGTTTTGTGAAGTTGTAGTTTCTAATTTCTAGTAAAGTTGGTCTTTTTTGTTTCTTCTACTTACTAGTAATACTTTCTATTTTGTGACATGGTGGTTTGAATTCTTTGCCCGATTATCAATTTAGTGTTTTACTTACTGATTTGTAGGAGCTCCTTAGCTATGAAAATGTTAACCTTTAATCTGTTAAATTTGCTTCAAATACTTCTTCCAAGTTTGTTGTTTGCCTGTTGATTTGGTTTATTTTTAACATACTGCGCATGTGGAAATGTTCGTATTTTTATGAAATCAAATGTCCGTCTTTTTTTCCCTTCTCATTTTTACAAACCCAGTCCTTTTCAGAGATGTGATGAGTTACAGTAGATCAACCGCTTTCTTCCTTTTCCTAGGGTTTGACTTTGTTTTAATTTATACTGCTAAATGGTGTGATACACAAACCGTTAGCAAAAAAAAGGGTTTTTCCCCGCAATTTCTGTTTACCTGAATAATTTGTGACATGATCCTTCCTCATTTATTTGCAAAGCTTCTTATCATTATAGAGTAGTTTATTCAGTGTATTCTGCTTGACTTCTAGCTCAGCTCTCTAATAGATATTTCTCCAGCCCTTTTTTCTCTTTCCTTCCACCAGATCATGACCAACACAGGGAAGACAAGGCGGAAGGGGCTGGCTAATGTGCAGTGGAGCGGGGATGAGCCCCTGCAAAGGCCCGTCACCCCCGGCGGCCACAGAAACGGGTACCCAGTGTAAGTCAGGGCTAAAGGAAGCGGGAATTGACTTTCTTAAGCTTTGTTTTGATTACAGTGTAAGATGTATGTATTTTTAAAATTCAAAATAAAGCATTCATTTTGAAAAGCATTTATCTCTTTATTTTGGGGGGATTTTTGGAGGGAAAGAGGTTGAGTCCTTCTCCCTTCCCCCAGGATTTTTTTATTCCAGAAGGAGAAGTGGTTGGATTACAGGATCTCCAGGGCCACTTCAGAAGACAAATGTTGGCCAGAGTAATTTCAAAAGAAGGGACCTGAAAGGAATCGGGCTCTCTCCAGAAGGACTCCTGTCGTGCCTTTTCTGTGGCCTCTCGTCGCAGCACCAAGCCCTGTGTTGGGATTGGAATGTTACAGTTTAAGACTCGAAATCAATTTATTTTAGATGACTTTTTGGAACAACTGGATGCTGTTTTAGCTGCCGAGCCTTATTCATCTTCCATAGCCTTGCTCGTACCCCATTTGTAGAAATGAAATTTTAGTCTCGTTACGTAGAGCCTCTGGTCTCCCTGGAGGCCTAGACCCCTTGTGGGCTAGGGAGCCCCAGATCAGACAGTCCAGTGGGTGGTAGAGAAGCCACTTCTGTGGTCTGGGTGGCCTCTCTTTTCCTGTCTAGAGAGAATATTACAGCAAAATATTACAGAGAGCAGGCTAAAAACCTCCATATATTCATTCAAAAAATAATGGCCATGTAATTTTTAAAAGAATATACCGTGTTTTACTTAGTTATCCCCTGAAACTGGGCACTTTATTTTTTCCAGTCTTACTCTATTGCAATTTTGTAATGAACAACCAGGCAACGGAATTGAGCAACAAAACTCAGAAATGCCTGCCCTCATGGAGCTCTGTGCTGCCACGGACACCAGGGACACCAGGCAAGACAGACCCAGCTCCTTGATGAGTTCTGTTGCCCATCTGGGATTTGTCCTATAAATGTTTCAGGGCCCATGCCATAGATGAGTGCTCTGAGATCTGTTTGGTTTGATTTCATAATTAGGTATGATATGCTTATATTTCTAGGTGTTTATTTTTAGTTACTGATATATAAACTAGTACATGCCCTTTTCTCTCTTAAACTTACAATCAGTGTTTTTAACCTACAGAAAAGTTAAAGAATATTACACTGAAGATGGCCGGGCGTGGTGGCTCACACCTGTAATCCCAGCAGTTCGGGAGGCTGAGGCAGGCAAATCACAAAGTCAGGAGATCGAGACCATCCTGGCTAACATGGTGAAACCCCATCTCTACTAAAAATACAAAAAATTAGCCCAGCATGGTGGCAGGCACCTGTAGTCCCAGCTACTCGGGAGGCTGAGGCAGGAGAATGCCGTGAACCCAGGAGGCAGAGCTTGCAGTGAGCTGAGATCTCGCCACTAGCACTCAGCCTGGGCGATAGAGCGACACTCCGTCTCAAAAAATAAAAAAAAAAAAAAATTACACTGAAGAGCTTTCAATTAACATTTGTGTGCCCTATCTCTCTCTCTTGCTCTCCTTCTGTGTGTATGATACGTAATTTACATGCGTATACATTTTTTTGCTCAACTATCTGAGAGAAGATTGTAGACTTTTGCACATAACCCCACTATCACAGCTAAGAAATTTGACAGTAATAATATGGATATAGTATTATAGTATTCCTTAATTGTCCCCTAAAGGTTCTTTACATCTGAGTGGTTTTGGATCATTTGGTTTTCATCCAGCAATACGGCCAGTTACCAATTACTAGTAAATCTAGTTGATAAATATAATACCTTTTTAAATGGAAGTAGCAACAGGAACTAATAAAATTCCTCTTGGCTTGACATGGGAAAGAGGACACTGAATCATTGTCTTAAAAGTATTTTTCAATTATTTTTTAAAATAATTAAAACCCTGCTTTCATGAGAGGCAACAATGACATAAGGCTATTTTAATCAGAGATAAGGATAGGGAATCTAATAAATGTGGGGCTAACCAGTGGGCACAGTTAATTCTTGGGTCAGGTGTTCTTCTTTGTAGAGAAATTTGAGGATGTTTTCCATGCCTGGGAGCACATCTGTCTCCCCTCTGATATGTGGGGGTGGCCCCATCAAGATCTTTGGCTGTGGCAAGCTGCCAGGTAATGAGGGCAGCTCATTTTCCTGAAACCATGGAACTTCCCACTATAATGATGCAGTCGCCCCGTCACCAGCTTCCCTTATCAGGCCTCAACAAACATTTTTATCACTTCTCTGCCATATGGTGTTCTCATTGCTGGGGTTGCAGAAATCAATAAGATGTGACTCCCTGCCCTCAGAAGCACACAGACCAAGCTGTGTGGTAGGGAAAGAGGTGGTCAATGGAATGCAGTGGGCACTCTCCCCAGCGCATGGGTACTCCAGATGGGCTACACGATGCTGATGTGCAAGATTTGCAGTTCTGCCTTTGCATCTCGAGCTCACCTCTACAAAGTTTGAATGCTGGGGGTCTTGGACATCATCCTCTACAGATAAGAGACTACTATATGTGATGTAAGATAGGCATCCTGGCTTATTTTTCTCCATGTAGAGAGCTACTCTTCTCTACACCACCTATAAACAGCTCATTATTTCTCCACTGATTCAAGGTGCCACTTTAATTCTATATCCCCTCCAGTCACCCTAGCTCTCTATTTTGACACATTGTCCAGTTGCCTGTTGCCACACCAGTGTTTATTGCACAGATTCTTAGCATATCTAAATATTGCATAGAAAAATCCTCTCTCCCTGCCTGACTTTGGCTTTCTCTTTCAGAGCTGATTTAACTATGTAGAGACCTTTATTTTTCTGTAAGCATTTAAAAATAAGTCTGGCAACTTCCTTAAAAAATCCTTTTAGGATTTTGATTAGTATCACATTAAATTTATGTAATGTTTTGGAGATGATTGAAATCTTTGCAATGTTAAGTCACTGTGCAGCATTACATCATATTAATTTTATATGTTAAGACAGAATAATGGTCCCTCAAAGATGTCCACATCCTAATCCCCACAACCTGTGACTAAATGACATTACATGGCAAAAAGGACTTTGCTGATGTGATTAAGTTAAGGATCTAGAGATAGATGATTCTGGATAATCTGGGTGGGCCCAATGTAATCACAAGGGGCCTTACTGAAGGGAAGCAGGAGTGTCAGAAACAAAAGGAGGTGTGACAACTGTGTCAGAAGTCTGAGTGATGCAAGGCCATGAGCCGAGGAATGCAGACACCCTCTAGAAACTGGAAAAGGCAAGGAAATAAATTCTCTCCTGGAGCCTCCAGAAAGAATGCACCCCTGTTGACCCACTGTAAACTCCTGACCTCCATAATTGTGAGACAAGTTTGTGTTGTTTTCAGTCACTAAGTTTGTGGTAAGACTGCAAATTATGAAACAACTACAGGAAAACATTGGGGAATGTCTCCAGGACATTGTTCTGGGCGAACATTTCTTGAGTAATACCTGACAAGCACAGGCAACCAAAGCAAAAATGAACAAATGGGATCACATCAAGTTAAAAAGCTTCTATAGCAAAGGAAACAATCAACAAAGTGAAGAGACAGCCCACAGAATGGGAGAAAATATTTGCAAACTACCCATCTGACAAAGGATTAATAATCAGAATTAAAAAGGAGCTCAAACAACTCTATAGGAAAAAGTCTAATAGTTGGATTAAAAAAATGGGCAAAAGATTTGAATAGACATTTCTCAAAAGAAGACACATAGATGACAAACAGGCTTATGAAAGGGTGCTCAGCATCATTGATCATCAGAGATGCAAATCAACACTACACTGAGATACCTTCTCACCCCTGTTAAAACGGCTTATCTCCAAAAGTCAGGCAATAACAAATGCTGGCAAGAATGTGGAGAAAAGGGAACCCTCATACACTGTTGGTGAGAATGTAAATTAGTACAGCCACTATGGAGAACAGTTTGGAGATTCCTCGAAGAACTAAAAATAGAGCTACCACATGATCCAGCAGTCCCGCTGCTGGGTATATACCCAACAGAAAGGAAGTCCATGTGTCAAAGATAGCTCTGCACCCCATGCTTGCTGCAGCACCGTTCACAGGAGCCAAGATTTGGAAGTAGCCTCAGTGTCCATCAGCAGATGAATGGACAAAGAAAATGTGGTACATATACACAATGGAGTACTATTCAGTGCAAAAGAATGAGATCCAGTCATTTGCAAAACATGGATGGAACTGGAGATCATTATGCTACATGAAATAAGCCAGGCACAGAAAGTCAAACATCACACGTTCCCACTTACTTAAACAATCTAAACAATTGAGCTCATGGAGATAGAGAGTAGAAGGATGGTTACTAGAGACCGGGAAGGGTGGTTGGTTGGGGGTGGTGGCTAGGGGAGTTGGAGAAGGTTAATGGTGCCAAAAAAACACATAAAGAATGGGCCAGGCATGGTGGCTCATGCCTGTAATCTCAACACTTTGGGAGGCCAAGGCGGGTAGATCACTTAAGGTCAGGAGTTCGAGACCAACCTGGCCAACGTGGTAAAACCCTGTCTCTACTAAAAATACAAAAATTAACCAGGTGCGGTAGCGAGTGCCTGTAATCCAGCTCCTCGGGAGGCTGAGGCAGGAGAATCACTTGAACCTGGGAGACAGAGGTTGCAGTGAGCTGAGATCACACCACTGCAATCCAGCCTAGGTAACAGAGTGAGACCCCCAACTTAAAAAAAAAAAAAGAGTAAGACCTAGTATTTGATAGCACAACAGAGTGACTATAGTCAATAATAATTTAATTGTACATTTTAAAATAACTAAAAGAGTATGATTGGAATTTTTTTTACACACAGGATGAATACTTGAGGGGATGAGTACTCCATTCTCCATGATGTGATTCTTACACATTGCATGCCTGTATCAAAACAATTCACGTATACTATACATATATACACCTACTGTACCCACAAACATCTAAAAAAAAAAAAAATTGAGGGGAGTCTTGCTCTGTTGCCCAGGCTGGAGTGCAGTGGCACAGGCTTGGCAACTGCAAGCTCCGCCTCCCAGGTTCAAGCGATTCTCCTGCCTCAGCCTCCCAAGTAGCTGGGATTACAGGCACCCGCCACCACACCTGGCTAATTTTTAAATTTTCTGTAGAGAAGGGATTTCACCATGTTGGCCAGGCTGGTCTTGAACTCCTCACCTCAGGCGATCCGCCTGCCTCAGCCTCCCAAAATGCTGGGATTACAGGTGCGAGCCACTGTGCCTGGCCTTAAAAATTGAAAATTAAAACAAAAATATTACGGTACTTTGTTAGAACAGCAGTAGAAAATGAAGACAACCATCCTGTGTGCAAGTACAGGATGACTCTCCAGTTCTTTAGGTCTTGTTTGATACATTTCCTTGCTAGGAGAAACCTGAGGCCAGGCATGGTGGCTCACACCTGCAATCCTAGCACTTTGGGAGGTTGAGGCAGGAGCATTGCTTCAGTCCCAGAGGTCGTGGCTGCAGTGAGCTGTGATTGTGCCACTGCTCTCCAGCCTGGGCAACAAAGTGAGACCCTTGTCTCAAAAAAAAAAAAAAAAGAAAAAGAAACTTCGTATGTTCAAGGCAATGGTGGGCATGTTCTTGAGGGAAGGTCAGGACCCTTCTCAGCCCTGGAGGTTGGATGTGTTTAATTTAGCCCAGTTTTTTAAATTTAACTCCCCTTGTCAATGATGATCTCAATGGGCATGCAATCCATTCCAGCCATGGGATCTAAGATTTTCCAACTTTTATGAAGGGCTTGAGAAACTCTGTACTTTCTTTTCCCCTTTTGGGCTTTGACTGTTGCTTGAGATGCTATGCTTGGAGGTCCTGCAGCCATCCTATTTGCACAAAGTGACAATTCTTTTTTTTTTTTTTTTTTGAGACAGAGTCTCGCTCTGTCACCCAGGCTGGAGTGCAGTGGCACAATCTCGGCTCACTGCAAGCTCCATCTCCCAGTTCACGCCATTCTCCTGCCTCAGCCTCCCGAGTAGTTGGGACTACAGGCGCCCGCCACCATGCCCAGCTATTTTTTTGTATTTTTAGTGGAGACGGGGTTTCACTGTGTTAGGATGGTCTCGATCTCCTGACCTCGTGATCCGCCTGTCTCGGTCTCCCAAAGTGCTGGGATTACAGGCGTGAGCCACTGCACCCGGCCACAAAGTGACAATTCTAAGAACAAAAGCAAAACCACACCAGGAAGGCCAGGGAAACCCAGCAGAGAGAACCTGGATCTGCAGCAAAGTCACTCAGCTTTGCATTCCCCACCCTGTACTCGCTCCCTCTGGAATTCTGTTTATGTTGAATATTACATTTCCCTTACCGTTTAAACCAGTGGTGTTGAACTTTTGTTACTTGTAGTCCAAAACATGTATGGAACAAGTAAATATAAAGAAAATAAAAATTATTTATTCCAGCAACCAGAGAGAATTATGATCATCATTTTAGTGTATTACATTTAGTGTAGTTTTTTCCTACTTATATTTTTAGCAAACAAGAAACCTTTTAGTGTTTGTGTATGTGTCTACATGTATATATGGTTTGTTTGCAGTTTGATTTTTGTTTGTTTTCTTTTGCATTGTTGAACATCCTGTAAAAGATGATTTAATGATTTATATTATATTTACATACCCTAATTTATATAGCCATGCTGCCATTTCTGACATTCGTTTTTACTGATTTGGAGTTATTATATGCTTGGTGAACCAGTAAGTACATAAATATTCGTAACTAAAACAAAAAAAAAATGATGACCCTCCCTTCACCACCAGCACCCTCTGGTATCCTGTTGCCAGGAGTGTGGATACATCTAGAATCTTAGTCCTCTTGAGGACACAATGACAGTATGTATTGCACACATTCAGAATACCAGGACTTTTTTGGTTTTGTTTTAAGACAGCATCTCGCTCTGTCACCCCGGCTGGAGTATAGCGGCACAATCACAGCTCACTGCAGCTTGACCTCCTGGGCTCAAACCATCCTCCCACCTCAGCCTCCCAAGCAGCTGGGACCACAGGCATGCGCCACCACATCTGGCTGAATTTTTAATTTTTTGTGGAGACAGGGTCTCACTATGTTGCCTAGTCTTGAACTCCTGAGTTCAAGCAATCCTCCTACCTCAGCCTTCCAAAGTGCTGGGATTACAGGTGTGAGCCACTATGCCCAGCCCAGCCACTAGTACTTTTGGAGCCAGTAATTCCACTGCTAAGATTTTTTTTTTTTTTAACAGTCTTGCTCTGTCGCCCAGGCTGGAGTGCAATGGTACTATCTCAGCTTCTTGCAACCTCGGTCTCCTGGGTTCAAGCGATTCTCCTTTCTCCTGTCTCAGCCTCCCAAGTAGCTGGGATTACAGGCGCCTGCCACCACGCCCAGCTAATTTTATTTTATTTTATTTATTTATTTATTTTTTTTTTAGTAGAGACGGGTTTTCACCATGTTGGCCAGGCTGATCTGGGACTCCTGACCTCAAGTGATCCGCCCGCCTTGGCTTCCCAAAGTGCTGGGATTACAGGCGTGAGCCACCGCACCCACTGCTAGGATTTTATACTGAGAAATAATCAGATGTTCACAGGATAGATAGATAGATAGATAGATGACAGGTAGGTAGATAGATGGATAGAAGATAGGTAGGTAGGTAGACATAGATATAGATAAATAGATAACCATATATACACACAAAAGGTTATTTGTTGCAATATTATTCATAAAATTAGAAATTACATTCCCAGGCCGGGCGCGGGGGCTCACACCTGTAATCCCAGCAGTTTGGGAGGCCAAGGCAGGTGGATCACAAGGTCAGGAGTTCCAGACCAGCCTGGCCAAGATGTTGAATCCCCGTCTCTACTAAAAATACAAAAATTTGGCCGGGCGCCATGGCTCACGCCTATAATCCCAGCACTTTGGGAGGCCGAGATGGGCGGATCACAAGGTCAAGAGAACGAGCCATCCTGGCTAACACGATGAAACCTGGTCTCTACTAAAAATACAAAACAAATTAGCTGGGCGTAGTGGCGGGTAGTCCCAGCTGAGGCAGGAGAATGGCGTGAACCCAGGAGGCAGAGCTTGCAGTGAGCCGAGATCGCACCACTGCACCCCAGCCTGGGCGACAGAACGAGACTCGGTCTCAAAAATAAAATAAATAAATAAATAAATAAAATACAAAAATTAGCCAGGCACGGTGGTAGGCGCCGGTAGTCCCAGCTATTTGGGAGGCTAAGGCAGGAGAATCACCTGAACCCAGGAGGCAGAGGTTGCAGTGAGCCGAGATCATGCCACTGCACTCTAGCCTAGGCAACAGAGTGAGACTCCATCTCAAAAAAAAGAAAAAGAAAAATTACATTCGCAAAATAGGAGGCTGGTTATATAAATTATGATATATTCACACAAAAGAGTACGGAAGATGATGTTTTAGAAAAATATTGAATGACATGGGAAGAGCCTCACAATATATTGCTAAGTGAAAAAGCAGATTATGGAATGCTGTGAACATAGCATGCTGGCCATTTAGAGTGAACCCCAGCTAGAATTTTTAAGTGTATATTTGCATATTTTTAAAGATTTTTTAAAAAATCAAATGTTAAGTGGTTGTGCTTAGATATTGGGAGTGCAGGTCATTTATATATTCTATATATTTATCTAATTTTTCATGAAAAACACTTACTGGTTTTATAATCAAGGAAAAAAAGGTTGCAGGTAAACACATTTGCCTTGTGCAATGGGGGCTCTCCCACCCCACCTCAGCCTAGCATCAGCTGCGCCTCCCTGGCCATTTTCTTCCCACCCAACCCTGCCCCCTTCGATGGTTCCAGATCCTTCTGTCTCCCCGATCTCTGTGCAATCCCTGGACACATCCTTTGCTCTGTCTTCATCCTCCCCTCCCGCTGCCTTCCTTGGGCCTCTTGACAGGCTCTGGGGCTGTGCCTTCCTCCCTCTCAGGCCCTCTCTGGCTGTGTCCCTGCCCCATCTTCCTCTCCATTCAGCCCTCCGTGGCCAGGCGATGACTTCCAGAGGGTATTTCTGCCAAGACCACAGGTGACCTTCCAGTTTCCAACCCCGGAGGACACTCAGGGCACATTGTCCCCACTCTTTCAGTTGCCGGCTGCTGACCCCTCCTAGGAGTCATTCCACCCCAGTCTCCATGTGCTGGCCTCGGCCTCTCACCCCCTTCCTCCCTGGAGGCCCCAGTGAAGGCCCTAACTCCATCCTGCCTGTTCCCTAGTTTCCACTACTCACTCATGACACCCACACTCAGCCCAGATGTCCCTACAGCACCCCAATTCAGCATTTCCTAGAACGACACAGTTGCCATCTGAGTCCCCTGCTTCAGGGCATGGCATGAGTGCCCGCAAACAGCCAAGCCAGAGTCCAGCAGGTTTGCACACTCCTCCCACCCCGTCCTGCCCACCACTGGCCTTCACGGCTCAGGGAGTTCCTCCTAACAGTGTTCCCTGCCACCGGCTACCTTCCACGACTGTGGATGGAATGATGTTTCTAGCAGGGAATGTCATTCCTTTGGTTCTCCATTACTTGGGGATCAAGTTTAAATTCGGGCCTTACAGACTGCTTCTCAATTGACACCCCTGTCACAAGCATCAGAGCCCCCCAGGACACCCTGCCCCCTCCACACTACTGTCGCACAGGTCTTTTCAGGAGAGGGAGGTAGGGGACATCCATATTTTGTGATGTTTTAAATCTTTCTGTAACAATGCAGCATACACACACACACACACACACACACACACACACACACACACACCCCATATATAGATATATAGATTTTTTTCCCCTCTTCACCTTGCTCATGGTGTTACTTCTGCTGGAAAACCTTCCCTCTTCTGGCACCTGGCAGAACTGAGTTCAAAACTCAGAAAAGAGTTCAAAACTGAGTTGGCTAGGAGTGTGGTGGCTCACGCCTGTAATCCTAGGACTTTGGGAGGCCAAGGTGGTAGGATCACTTGAGCTCAGTTCAAAACCAGCCAAGTCAACACAGACCTCATCTCCATTTAAAGAAAAAAAAAAAAAGACTGATTGCCCACCTCGGGAAGACTTTCCTGCCCCCCTCAGGCTCCTTATCTTTGACTTTGGGTTGAGCCATGTGAATTTTTTTTTTTTTTTTTTTTTTTTTTTGAGACAGAGTCTCACTCTGTTGCCCAGGCTGGAGTGCAATGGTGCAATCTTGGCTCACTACAACCTCCGCCTCCCTGGCTCAAGCGATTCTCCTGCCTCAGCCTCTTGAGTAGCTGGGACTACAGGTATACATCACCACGTCCCACTAATTTTTATATTTTTAGTAGAGACGGGGTTTCACCATGTTGGCCAAGCTGGTCTCAAACTCCTGACCTCAAGTGATCTGCCCGCCTTGGCCTCCCAAAGTGCTGGGATTACAGGCATGAGCCGCCACGCCTAGCCAGACATATGAAATTGACATTCAAAAACAACCATTTGCAGGGTCCAGCCCTAGGCAGGCATGAGCTTGTCGTGTGTTCCCCACTGAGCCCTTGTTGGAGTAGGTGGCCCATATCTCCTTGTTGAAGGGGGAGTGAGGGCTCCGTTGCCTTACAGATAACTGGAGGGCCTTCCTCGGAGATCTGTGATCAAGGTTGACCCAATGAGGCTGTCCCAGCCAGCTGGCCCTCGCAACTGGCTGGATCTGGTGCAATGAAGCTCTCAGCACTTGTCTGCTGGGCGAAGGTGTCTCCCCCAGCTTGGGTGCCAACATGAGGCACTGCAAAGGAGCTGTTCTGCACACATCCTTTAGGTAGTGTTACAAGAAAGTTAAGTTCTAGGCCAGTCACAGTGGCTCACACCTGTAATCCCAGCACTTTGGGAGGCCAAGGTGAGAGGATTGCTTGAGCCCAGGAGTTCGAGACCAGTCCTGGCAACATGGAGAGACCTTGTCTCTACAAAAAATAAAAAAATCAGTTGAGTGTGGAGGCGCCCATCTGTAGTCCCAGCTACTCCGGAGGCTGAGATGGGAGGATCACTTGAGCCTGGGAGGTCAAGGCTACAGTGAGCTGTGGTTGCACCATGGCACTCCAGCCTGGGCGACAGAGTGAGACCCTGTCTCTAAGAAAAAAAGAAGAAAGTTCTGCAGTCTCGTTCTTGGCCAACACTTGCCACGGCTGACATGACATGTTATGTCTTCTCTGGTTGGATTCATCCCTTCATTCATCTGCTTCATCCTTGGAGAAACCAGCAGATCCGTGCCTTACGTTGTTTGCTTGAAATGTCATGGTCCCATGTCACCCAGGGTCGTAACACGTAATTGTGTGTTAGGAATACACCACGCCATGTATCACTGTGAATACAGAAGGGGGCTAACAGGAGCAAGGGGAGGCTACTGCCTCAGAGGGTCAGCCTCCTGGCTCCTGCCAAGACCCTTTAAAAGGTCTGATATGCTAATGATGGTTTAACAAGACTTTGAGGCACCGCCCCCTCCTGTATTTGTGATGCTGCAGTCAGCAGTCCGAATCTCCTGGCTGGCTATACTTACTGCCGTTTTTCATGTTTTTCTCCAGGGTGGAAGACCAACACACACCTCCCCAGACAGCCCAGCACGCCAGAAACGGCCACCCGCAGGCCCTGCCAACCGCTCACGAGGCTGTCTACAGGGAGGGCAAGCCCAGCACCCCGGAGTCCTGCGTCTCCTCTTCATGTAAGAACGTGGGCAGCACACTGGGTCAGTTCTGGGATTGTGATGTCTAAAACCTACGCAAAACAGCAGCAGGAGTGGCAGACGCACGTCTGCTCCTGGGAAGCCCTCTGGTCTCAGCAACAGCCCCGTGTCACAGAGGCTCACGGGATTCCCAGCCCACAGCCAGACCCATGCTGGGCTGGTCCTCTGCGTCCCCTTCTCAGAGCACTGCCTGTTGTCCCGTCTGGGAGCTCCTGGGGCAAGATTTCTGACTGGTGAAAGCCGGCTTTAATGTGAAACTTCGGAGGAGGAATCCCGGGCTGATGTTGATCTGTGACCCTGATTCTGATAGCTCAGATTCTGGTGCAGAGGAGGCCAGCCGCCTGCTGGAAGGCTGGACGGAGGCAGAAATGTGCAACTAAGAGCACAAACAACTCTGGGATCCAAACGCCTTTGAAACTTCCAGCTGAGTTAACCAGAGGCTGATGGGAGATAAAAGTATTTTTTAGATGCCAGAAAAAATATATATACTTTGAATCAGAAATGTACAAAGTATTTTTTTTAATTTTTGAAAGGAAATTAAAAGGATTATGAGCAGTTCAGATAAGACTCTAATTTCCATTTGAGTAGGAAAAACAACAGAGGAACGGGTTGGATTCCTGTCTGAGAAACATCTGAGAACTTGCATCTGCTCACAATTGGATTCAGACGCTTCCAGGCCCAGGTGCAGAGCGGTAGCCAGTGACGAGTCAGCAATGGCTGGGTTATTTGCAACCCCTGGGTCTCTTGGTGATGAGCAGTTTCAGAGGTTTTGCCAGCGTTGATCATCAGTTATTTTACATGTGCTTTACTAAAGCTGTAAATATTAATATGCTCTCCAAAGGTGAGCAGCTTAGTAATTTATCCAGAGATTTCTGCTGCCAGGGTGGAGGTCTTAGGGGGCGTCTAAAAAGTTTTGCCAATTTGACTGAATGCCATTGAGTTAAAACATTTCAAGTTCTTAGGCCTGGACTTCCTAAAAGGCTCCACAGTACATTCAGGGTAACGTAGCGGTAACATCCTTGCTTTACCAAAATGACCACTGAGAGGCCCTTTATTTTTGCACTGATTGGACGTGCCTTTGGGAAGCTGTCATGCTGTTACCTGCAGGGCGGAGGCACTTGAGGTTGGCATGGATGGAAATGGCCAAGGAGCAGCTGCCGCAATGTTGATGTTATTGTTGTTTTCAAGAACAGTTTACTTTAGCCCTGACAAAGTCTGGGCCCAGGCACATTCCGGGTTCTTGCATGAACAGGGTGGGCACCCACCAGGACACTCAGCCTTGGTGGTCACGGACGGTTGCCAGTGCTTCTTCCTAGGGAGGCAGCAGCTGCCCACCAGCCCCCAGATGGACCAGCTGGAGGCAGAGCAGTGCTTTTCCCAAATCCCGCTGTCGGTGCCCCCATTAACCTGCCCCAAATGCTGAGACCATGTTCTGAGTGTCCCTTCCTTAAGCCTGCTCCTATTGGCTCAGCCTGGCTGGGACCCAGGACACAGACCCACGCAGCCCTGCCCTTCTCCACCTGCCAGAGACCAGGAATAGTCACTGCCCTCCCTGGCCCTGCCAGGCCCGCTCTGAGCCTCAGGCCAACACCCCTAGTCCTCCTTTTATTTTATTTTACTTTATTTTATTTTATTTTGAGACAAGGTCTCACTCTGTCCCCCAGGCTGGAGTGCAGTGGCCAGTCATAGCTCACTGCAGCCTCACATTCCTAAGCGATCCTCCCGCATCAGCTTCCTGAGTAGCTGGCACTACACATGCACCACCATACCAGGCAAAGTGGTTTTCTATTTTTTGTAAAGACGAAGTTTGCTGTTGCCTAGGCTGGTCTTGAACTCCTAGTCTCAAGTAATCCTCCTGCCTGAGCCTCCCAAAGCACTGGGATTACAGGCGTGAGCCATCATGCCTGGCCCTCTTAGTCTCCTTTAAAATCCTTTTACTTGACAAAAAGTTCTTCCTTTGGAAAAACCAAGCCCCAGGTGCAGTTTCCTCTGGGTCATGAGTAAGCCTTTGCCACGCCTGGAGTAGATTCCATTCTGACCTTCTTTCAGACAGGCCTGCCCACGGCCTGTTGCGTCTCCCCAGTTGGCCTCCCTGCCCCTCTCCCTGTCCTGTCACCTGCCTCTGTCTAAGGGATGGATGGCAAACAGCCCTCTGCTTCTGTGCTCCATCTGGGCTTTGCAGATAGGGGGACTGCGGTTAAGTCCATTAAGCCAGGGGATGAATGAGGGGGAGGGGGATGAGCAGCAAGGACAGCAGGGAGTGGGCAGTGCTGGGCTGGGCATGGGCACCCCTGAGCCATGTTGCCTTCTGCTTCATTCCTTCCCTGCTCAGGAGCTTGCTCTGACTTCCTCCAGACAGTCCTGCTTCTCCATCCCTCCCCTCCACTTCAATTGATTGATTGATTGATTGATTGATTGATTGATTGATTGATTGTAGAGAGAGGTGTTTCTCTGTGCTGCCCAGGCTGGTCTTGAACCCTTGGGCTCAAGCGATCCTCCCGCCTCGGCCTCCCAAAGTGCTGGGATTACAGGCATGGGGCCCTCTCCACTTCCCTTCTCTCACTCACCTTGCCCCAGGCCCATCCTGGCCCCAGGCAGTGCTCCCCACAGGTCTCCTTGCACACAGCTCGCTGCTGAGTCTGGCCTGTGCTGGGAACTAACGCCCCACCCAGAGACCCCGTGGAAACCCCCACCTTCACGCTGAGTTTCTTGAGGAAGAGCCTTTGCGCTTTGCGTTCAGTCAGCACCTCAGGGAAAACTCATGAGGAGGAACCTGTTGGACCCTCAAAGTGCTTGATCGGTTGAGTGCAGGCCCAGAAAGTACATTCTAGGCAAAAGACAGCCCCAAATGCCAACAGGAAATAGTTCCCAAGGGAAAAGGCCAATAATATGGCTTAGCATTTTGCAGAACATTGGCCTGAGGAAAGCTATTCTCATTTCCCCACCAACCAGGACTATCTTCAATATCAAAATCACATGCCTTGGGACTTCATAGCCCTGGGAGTTAAAATGCCCAGCCCTGTCTGAAATGGACCAGCAGGCAAGAGATACTACTGTCCCAGGAAGCCCCCGGTGCACACCCATGGCTGCCCCATCTCCTAGCTCCTGGCTGTCTTAGTTAGGGGGGTCTCCTGTTCTTTTTTTTTTTTTTTTTTTTTTTGAGATGGAGTCTCACTCTCTCACCCAGGCTGGAGTGCAGTGGTGCGATCTTGGCTCACTGCAAACTCCGCCTCCCGGGGTTCAAGTGATTCCCCTGCCTCAGCCTCCTGAGTAGCTGGGATTACAGGCATGTGTTACCATACCCGGCTAATTTTTGTATTTTTAGTAGAGACAGGGTTTTACCATGTTGGCCAGGCTGGTCTCAAACTCCTGGCCTCAAGTGATCTGCCTGCCCCAGCCTCCCAAAGTGGTGGGATTACAGGCGTGAGCCACCGTGCTCAGCTGGTCTCTTGTTCTTGGTGGGACCTCTGAAAGTCTTCAGTGTGGCCTGTGCTGGAGGAAGTAGGAGAGGAGAAGGGGACAGCTGAACCAAGACCACCTCATGGTCTTGGGACGCTCCAGCTCAGTTCCTCCTTTTTTATGACCACCCCATCCCCTACGCTCACACCCCCTGGGAAGCTCCTGGTCCTGGTCCTAGAGGACTTGCCTGGCGTGGGCACAGCTTTGTGACTCCACACGTTGTAATGGGGTTCCCCTGCGTGTAGCCCAGCAATTCGGTGTGACTTCACTCAAGTATTCTCTTGTACACCTACGCTTTTTCTCCTGGCCTTATTCTAAGCACACTGAGCATGTGCCTCCTGTCCTGAAGCTCTATTTCTAGACCCAGATCCAGGTGGAGACCGCCCAGTGCCACCCGCTGGGTTCTGGTATCAGAAATAGATTCTCGTTTGGGTCAAAAGAGAATTATCTGGAAGTCAAAGCCCCTTGCTACAGGGAAACCTGCAGGGAAGATCCCTTTATATTTAAGATTAAACAGATCACATTGCAAAGCCACAGAGGAGCTGCTAAAATGAAAGAGCTGAGAGGAGCTTGGCCTAAGGGAGTCACGGATGCAGCCTCTGTCACAGTGTCGCTGCAGCAGTGACATGGACCCCTTCAGCTGTAGGAGAAGAGGAGAGGCGGGGTGGGGGAAGGGGTGCGTGGCATCTGAGATGAAGGAACATCTGTTCCCAGGCCCTTGGGGAGCCCTCCGTATGCTATGATGCTATCTGGGATTCTCCGTCTGCTTCCCCGTGAAGGGCTCCTGCATGTCCTGGGTGGCCTGGTTCTGGGTGGGCATCAGCTACAGCACAAGTCACTGGGAGGGCACTTCCTGGCCACCCTGGGTGTACCGAGGGGTTCAGCATTAAGGAGCCTTGGGCTGCTCGGTGAGGAGCACCCTACCTCTCAGGTTGTTGGTTTTAGCAAATTAAACTACACACCACCCAGTTACATTTGAGTTTCAGATAAGCAAATGGGCCTCCACATTCTGTCTGGGGGCGCCTAGCCATGGCCCAGGGAGACAATTCGTTGTTCTGAGGGCTTTCCAGAGGCTGAGGGGTGCCAGGAAGGCTGAGCGGCCAGGGTGATCTGAACCTCCCTGGGCTGTGCCTGTCACCGCCAGCAGTGTGCCTGCCATCCCCCGCTACCTGGCAAGTTCCCGGGCTGCACGAGTAAACAAGTATCCCAAGCCACAGGCGCCAGGGAGCCCGCAGGGCCTGGCCTGGGGTGCGTGCTTTTCTTGGCTTTCCAGCCCAGCCCAGGAGAGGGCATCCTTAGAGGGGCTCCAGAGCAGATGTGGACTGAACTTTCTCTCCTCCTCCCCAGCAGCCATCATCGCCAAGCCAGGAGAGTGGCTCCCAAGAGGACGCCAGGAAGAGCCTCGCCCAGCCCCCACGGGGACCCCCCGCCAGCCAAGGGAGGCGCCCCAGGACCCAGGCAGTGGAGTGACCACCAGGTAAGGGGGATATCACAAGGCCTCGAACCTGACTCTCGGAGCTCTGGGAGTGGGCGCCCCACACCGGATGCAGAGCACCCAGGAGACCTGGAAGGCTCCTCTGAGGCCCAGCCTCTGACAGGGGAGGCTAAGGAGCAGTGTCAAGATTCCCAGCGGAGTGCAGCCGCCACTCCTGACCACCTCGGAGGGCTGTGCTGCCTGAGAGCCATCAGTCAGACGGGAAGGACACGGCACTCAGAAGCATGCCCATGGGACTAGTTTTCAAAACTGCCAGGCGGACTTGTCCGGGGCTGGGTGATGGGGTGACTTAGGGACAGTGTCCTGTCAGCTTTTTGCATTTGGAGGAAGTGGGCTGTAGGGCAGAAAGATGGAGAAGGAGGTGAGTAAATGGTTTGGCTCAGAGGTCACTTCCTGAAACAGAAACTGGGCCTCCAGGCTGGGGCGTGGTGGCGCACGCCTGTAATCCCAACACTTTGGGAGGCTGAGGCAGGAGGATTGCTTGAGCCCAGGAGTTTGAAACTAGCCTGGGCAACATAGTGAGACCCTGTCTCAAAAAAAAAAAAAATCAAAAAACTAAAAAAAAGAAAAGAAAAAAGTGGACCCCTGAGCAGAAGAAAAAAAAAAAAAAGTGTCCTCTCTTCCACTGTGCCACGTGAGCACAGACTGGCCCTGTGGGTTATTAGGGGTTCTTTAGGGTCTAGAAAGGACCTTTCCAATCTTGCCAGCTCTTTCTTTTGGATCTGGAGAAACCTGCTCAGGGAGAGGGGCCTGGCCTGGGTCTCAGACCCTGCCTGTCCCTGACCACCAGACATGCCAGCTGCCCCTCACCACTTCCTCCTGGCCATGAAGGAAGCCAACCTCCTGCGGTAAAATATGGGGCTGGAGCAGGATCAGCTTAGTTCTGGGGGCCCCAGGAGAGGACAGGCAGGAAGACTGAGCAGAACCTACACCCACTGGTGGAGAAAATCGGAGAGAGAAAGAGGCAGGAAGAGAAATCAATGGGGAGTGGCAGACAGGAGGAGGATGTAAGAGAAAGGGGGCGCAGATGAGTGTGCTGAGCTTCCTTGGGTGGGATGGGCTAGAAGCCGAAATCGGAACTGTGGGAAGGATGGGAAGGACTTCAGGACCTGGGCTAGGGAAGGGTGGGGGCAGTCCCAGCTATCTTTAAGAAGCACAGGGGTCAAAGGTGGCTGCATTACTGGGGGAGGGGCCAAGCCTCTGGACTCCTCCAGTTCCACTGCCAACCTGCCTGGGGACCCAGGGACCTACCTCCCCTACCTGGGCCTCTTCCCCTCTTTCTGTGGCTGAAGAGGAGCTTGTCAGCCAGACCAGGGGTTCTCAGGCTCTCAGCATCCCCCTGAAATGGGGACTCAAAATGAGAGACCTCTGAGGAGTGGGCTAGAGCTATCTCATGCCCCCAGTCCAGACTGGATCCTCCCCTGCGGTTCAGCCAGGCCAAACCTACGCTTCCGGTATAGGCCACTTCTTTTTACTTCCTGCAAATGCTGAGTTCATTTCTGAGGCTCCCCACTGGGGACAGCCCTCTCTCCCCAGAAATAACTGTTTTCACAGTAGGTAGGCAGCCGACCCTGAGGGACCTCATTACATCAAGCACGGTTGCCTAGCTGGCCCCCCAAGATTCTATTGGCACAAAGACCCCTCAGGGTCCAACCCAGAGGTGCCCTCCCCTTGGTGTCAGTCACTGAAGCCAGCTCTTATTTTAAGCCTGGGGGTTCAGTGTGAGGAAGAAGAGGATGGAAGGAGGGAGAAGTACAAGTTGTTCCATCTTCCCCTTCCTCCCTCACTGGCAACGTCATCTAGAATATTGCGGCATTCTAGATGGGAGATATATATATACCTCATATGTATATGGTATACCTCATCTAGAATGCCGTAATATTCTAAATCACAAGTGGCCATCTCTTGTCAGGCTGACTTCAGCCCCAATTCAGGTCTCACTGAAGCATCCCTTCCTCCTGCCTGACCCCAAAGTGCAGGTCACGCCCTTCTGCCAGGCTCACAGAAGCCACAGTCCCTCCACGGGGCGGAGACCCCACTGTGTTGTCATGTGGCTGCCTCTCACTGCCTCAGAGACAAGCGCAGTGTGCAGGGCACAGAGAGCGTGCAGGGCCTGCTGGGTATACGGGAAATGCAGGGCTGCAGGGAGTGTGCACAGTGTGCAAGGTATTCAGGAAGTGCAGGGCTGCAGGGAGTGTGCAAGGAGTGCAGGGAATGCAGGGCATGCAGGAGTGTGCACAGAGTGCCAGGAGTGCAGGGCATCTGTGCTGTGCTTCTGCACCTAGCCTAGGTGGTTAGAGTACTTGTTGATGAACAAGTAGGAGAAAGGGAGAAAGAGTGGTTCTCTATGTGGCTTTGGTGGGGAACGTTTGTCCCCTCAACTTCCCCGAGCTCTGTTCTCTTGCTCTTTCAGGTGAGGTCTCATACCCAGAAGAAGAATTGGTGGATGGGCAGGAAGCCCTTGGGGCAGAGGTCTGGGGTCAGTGGTAGACTGAATGATGGCACTGTTTACTTAGCCCGGCTTTCAGGTGTTTTAAGGATAATGGCCACTCAAGCTCTGTGCCAGTGACTTCCAGCAACTGTCTTGCTGTAAAATTACTTTCTCGGAGGCTGGGGAATAAAAGTCTAGACCTGCCTGGCGCAGTGGCTCACGCCTGTAATCCCAGCACTTTGGGAGGCCAAGGCGGGCGGACAACAAGGTCAAGAGATCAAGATCATCCTGGCCAACATGGAGAAACCCCGTCTCTACTAAAAATACAAAAATTTGCTGGGCGTGGTGGCACGTGCTTGTAGTCCCAGCTACTTGGGAGGCTGAGGCAGGAGAGTCGCTTGAACTGGGAAGCAGAGGTTGCAGTGAGCCGAGATCACACCACTGCACTCCAGCCTGGATGACAGAGTAAGACTCCATCTCAAAAAAAAAAAAAAAAAAAAAAAAAAAAAAGCCCAGACCCTACAATCATGGTGCCTTCCCCCAACCCCCATGGTGAAATGTTCCTTTTCCTTTGTCAGCTTCTTAGACTCCTTAGATTAAGTAGCAGGAGAAAACTAATGTTGACCAGCTTTAAAGATGTATTTATTAAGAAACAAATGCATTTATCCTGCGAAGAGCCAAAGTGCATCCCAAGAAGTATGTCAGTCCAGACCACAGAGGCTGAGTTGCACCCTGGAATGTGCAGGAAGGTGATGGCAGGGCTGCCTTGACTGTCACCTGTCAGTCCTTCTCAGCATGGCCCTGCCACTCCAGAAGAGCAGCCCCAGCCAGGTGTGGGGTGCTTGTGCCTGGAAGTTCACCTCCACGTGGCCTGAGGACAGGTGAGGGAGGTGGCTCTGTCTGAGGAGCTCCTCGCACCCAGGCCCAGGACAGGATCAGAAGCAAATGTCAAAGATCTTGTCCTGCCACAGATGAGAAGTGATTCTTTTGCAAGTGCTGTGACTTTTTTAAAATGAGAAGAGATTGTACATATGTCTACATGTATGCCTTTCCCCTCACGTTTGTCCCTGAGGATGGACAGCAGCTCCCAATGGCACATTCATGCATCCAGCTAAAGAAACAACACATGCTCATGCCTGGAATCCCAGCACTTTGGGAGGCCGAGGCGGGCGGATCACCTGAGGTCCAGGAGTTTGAGACCAGCCTGACCAACATGGTGAAACCCTGTCTCTACTAAAAATACAAAAATTAGCCGGGCATGGTGGTGCATGCCTGTAATCCCAGCTACTCGGGAAGCTGAGGCAGGAGAATCATTTGAACCCAGGAGGTGGAGGTTGCAGTGAGCCGAGATCACACCATTGCACTCCAGCCTGGACAACAGGGCGAGATTTCGTTTCAAAAAAAAAAGAAAGAAAGAAAGTGGCCCTCGGCAGAGCATCAGGGAGCTGCCCCTTGGCCTGGCAGAGCCCACCCCGTGAGGCACCCTGACCACCTTGGGGGCTGCTTCAGGCAGTGCCTGTGTTGACCTAGGAGGCTGGGCCCCTATCACTGGATGCTCCGGCTGCTCTAGGAAGGATGCAGTGGGAGGTGGGGTGGACGGCTGTTGGTAAGTGTCAGCTGAGCCCCCGGTGGCCTCAGGGCCCTCCATCCTCCCAGCATGGTGAGCTCAGCAGCCTGGAGGCAGCCAGGAGCCAGGGCCAGGAAATGGCGCTGGTGTGGCCTGAGATGAGGCCAGATTAGGGCAGAGCAGAGAAACCATGTGGAAAGGAAGTCCAGGACGGCAGTCACCTATGACATAGGGGAAGTCATGTGCCGCAGAAACGCATGAGACTGAGTCCTGGAAAAAATGTAAAGGGTGATATACGGGAAAGTTGGGAGGTGCTCTGCAAGGTAGGTGATTGTTTATTAGAGCAGCCTGGCCCTTATATGATCTCAGCGTATCAATAGGAACATTGTGTTGGGAGGGAAGAGCCATAAAATGCCTCGGGAGATGCTGAATCTTTCCCTGTGTTTGCAGTGCTGCTGAGTCATAATCCGGCTGCTAAGCATCACCCAGCAGAGGATCCTGTGTCCCTTCTGTTTGCATTAAGCCCAAAGAAAAGCATTCAGGGCCCCTAGGCGACTCTGCCCAGAGGGTTCATAACCGGCTCTCAGTTATTGCTGCGCACATTTCATCTGGATTATAAGAAAACCCAGAAAGGGGCAGAGGTGGGGAAACGGGCCAGAACAGAATACACCAGATAAAGGCAGATAGGAACCAGCCGCACACACAGCAGATAGGAACCAGCTGCACACACAGCTCCCGTGCCATGGGCACACATTTGGCTACACGTCTCAAGCTCCTCGGCCTCCTGGGGCTTCATGTGTCGTTTCTTTTTCTTTTTTTTTGAGACACAGTCTCGCTCTGTCACCCAGGCTGGAGTGCAGTGGCACGATCTTGGCTCACTGCAACCTCTGCCTCCTGGGTTCAAGCTATTCTCCTGCCTCAGCTATTTTCTCCAGTGCCAGTGGGAGGGGCCAGCCAGAGGTAGCCCCGGTCTGAGGAGGCTCATTCCCACCCCTCACAGTCATGTCCTAGGGAGAGGGGGACAGGCTTAAGGTGTATTAGTTAGGACTCTCCAGGGAAACAGGCTGATTTTAGGGAATTGGCTCATGTGATTGGAGAGGCTTGGCAAGTGCAAAAAAATCTGATTGGGTAGACCAGCAGGCTGGAGAGTCAGGGGAGAGTTGCAGTTCAAGTCCAAAGGCCATCAGTTGGCAGAACCCCTTCTTGCTCAGGGAATATCAGTCTTTTTCTATTATGGCCTTCAGCTGACTGGATGGGGGCACTCATGTTATGGAGGGTGATCTGCCTCACTCAGAGTCCACTGATTTAAATGTTCGTCTTGTCCAAAAAAGAACTTCACAGAAACGTCTAGAATAATATTTGACCGAATATCTGGGCACCATGGCCCAGCCAAATTGACACATAAAAATAACCATTACGGGCCAGGCACGGTGGCTTATGCCTATAATCCTGGTACTGTGGGAGGCCAAGATGGGAGGATCTCTTGAGGCCAGGAGTGTGAGGCCAGCCTGGGCAACATTAGCAAAACCCCACCTCTAAAAAAATAATAAAATTTTAAAAATTGGGCCAGCTGCGGTGGCTCACGCCTGTAATCCCAGCACTTTGGGAGGCCGAGGTGGGTGGATCACGAGGTCAGGAGATCGAGACCATCCTGGCCAACATGGTGAAAACCCGTCTCTACTAAAAATACAAAAATTAGCTGGGCATGGTGGCGGGTGCCTGTAGTCCCAGCTACTCGGAAGGCTGAGGCAGAATTGCTTGAACCCATGAGGCGGAGGTTGCAGTGACCCAAGATCATGCCACTGCACTCGAGCCTGGTGACAGAGCGAGACTCTGTCTCAAAACAAAACAAAACAAAACAAATTTTTTTTTTTGAGACGGAGTCTCGCTCTGTCGCCCAGGCTAGAGTGCAGTGGCGCAATCTCGGCTCACTGCAACCTCTGCCTCCCGGGTTCACGCCATTCTCTTGCCTCAGCCTCCCGAGTAGCTGGGACTACAGGCGCCCGCCACCACGCCTGGCTAATTTTTTGTATTTTTAGTAGAGATGGGGTTTCACCATGTTAGCCAGGATGGTCTCGATCTCATGACCTCGTGATCCCCCCGGCTCGGCCTCCCGAAGTGCTGGGATTACAGGCGTGAGCCACCACGCCCGGCCAACAAAACAAATTTTAAAAAATTATTTTTAATAACCATCACATAAGGGCTTTGATACCCAGTGGCAAATTGCTCTCCAAAAAGATGGTGTCCTCTTCCAGTTATCCTTGGGGTGGGACGTTACAGATTCCTGGGCCCTGCCGCCCAGGCTTTCTCTCCTTGGGCTTCTTGTTGACTCGCCTCAGCTGACCCTGACCCTGCAACTTGACCTTGCTGCCTGCCGGCTTTAAGGCGCCATATGGAAGCCAGCTATCCCTCCTGGAATTGCACTGCCAGTTCCTCCAACCCTGGGGGACCCTGGCTGCCTTTGAGGGCTGCCTCCCAGGCTAGCTGGTGCTGGCCGCCCTGTCCCCAAGACCATGCGATGGTCCTAGGGCTAACCCAGCACTAACCCCTGCCCTTACCAGTGCTGGGAATAGTACCGCTGTTCATGTGAGTCGTTTTTACTAGGTTTCCTGTTGTTCCTTCTTAAAATATGGCAGGGCTACACTTAAAAATGATAAAGATGGTAAATATTGTGCATATTTTACTACAATTTAAAATAAGTTAACTGGCCGGGCGCGGTGGCTCATACCTATAATCCCAGGACTTTGGGAAGCAGAGGTGGGTGGATCACCTGAGGTCAGGAGTTTGAGAGGAGCCTGGCCAACATTGTGAAACCCTGTCTCTTCTAAAAATACAAAAATTAGCCGGGCGTGGTGGCGGGCGCCTGTAATTGCAGCTACTCGGGAGGCTGAGTCACGAGAACTTGAACCCAGGAGGCAGAGGTTGCAATGAGCCGAGATCGCACCATTGCACTACAGCCTGGGCAACAAGAGCAAAACTCCATTTCAAAAAAAAAAAAAAGATAAATTAAAATAAGTTAACTATTATAATAATGACACAAAATATCAAAATATGAATAGTAAAACATAAAAATTTGAACCAAATAATTTTAAAACACCTCATTTGATGGTTACACACGTTATATCTGCATCAGAATATCACACTGTACCCCATAAATATGTACAATTATTTATCAGTTTAAAAAAGAAAGAAACCACCTCACTAGACCACGTACAAAGCTCCTTTGTATGTGTGAAAAAAGCATCAGCAAAGCTTTCATGTAATGATTTTACAACCCAGTTCCCTGGTCAGATAGCCCCGCGTATCTGTGAACTCATCCCATCAGGAAATGCATCCTGATCTCTGATCCCCAGCCCCTAGCAGAATTCTCAGCACGCATGAACTTGATCAATGAATGAAAGAAAAGCAGAACATCCATTTATTAAATCCGAGTATATCAATCAGAAGAAATAATACCCAACTCTTGTAAATGCTAACGACAGGCTGCATGGACGTGTGGAGAGGGTGGGGTGAGACTCATAAAAGCAGAGTGGTAACAGGAGCCTGTAACTGTACCTACAAGTAAGCAACAATGTCACATAGGCAAAAGGTAGAATGTGGAAAATATTTGGGGGAATAGTGTTATGAGTGATACAAAAATTTTATTTTTTGAGACAGGGTCACACTTTGTTGCCCAGGCTGGAGGGCCCTGGCGTGAACAAAGCTCACTGCAGCCTTGACCTCCCAGGCACAAGTGATCTTCCTGCCTAGCCTCCCAAGTAGCTGGGATTACAGGCACATGCCACCATGCCCGGCTAATTTTTTGTATTTTTAGTAGAGATGGGGTTTCACCATGCTGGCCAGGCTGGTCTCGAACTCCTGACCTCGTGATCTGCCCACCTTGGCCTCCCAAAGTGCTGGGATTACAGGCGTGAGCCACCGCGCCCGGCCTATTTTTCTAATTATTAAAGTGATATATTATCAATGTAAAAAAAAAAAGGCATATAGAAACACATCAAACCAAAAGAATCCCACAGTCTCCTCCCAAGTCCTACTTCCCAGAACTATACTTCCATCTAAGGGGTGCTAACAACTGGGCCCAGGATATGACCTCACTGAATTCTCACAGCTGTTCCTTAGACATTTTACAGGCAGGGAAACTGAGGCTCCCAAGGTGTCAGGGAACTCCCGTGCAATCACCATCTGGAGAGCGGTGGGGCTGGACCCAAGGCTGCATGGCATGGGGATTCTTGCCCATGGGTGCCTGCATTTCCCCACCTTATGCCCATCGTCTCCTTCCTCCTGTGGTTTCTTTTTTTTCTTTTTTTTAATTTTATTTTTTTGAGACAGAGTCTCACTCTGTCACCCAGGCTGGAGTGCAGTGGCGTGATCTTGGCCCACTGCAGCCTCTGCCTCCCAGGTTCAAGCAATTCTCCTGTCTCAGCCTCCTGACTAGCTGGGACTACAGGCATCTGCCACCATGCCCGGGTAATTTTTGTATTTTTAGTAGAGACGGTGGGGGGGGGGGTCTCACCATATTGGTCAGGCTGGTCTCGAACTCCTGACCTCAGGTGATCCGCCTGCCTCGGCCTCCCAAAGTGTTGGATTACAGGCGTGAGTCACCATGCTCAGCCAGTTTCTTTTTTTTTTTTTTTTTTGAGACAGAATTTTGCTCTTGTCGCCCAGGCTGGAGTGCAACAGTGCCGTCTTGGCTCACTGCAACCTCCTCCCAGGTTCAAGCGGTTCTCCTGCCTCAGCCTCCTGAGGAGCTGGAACTACAGGTGCCCGCCACCCCGCCCGGCTAATTTTTGAATTTTTAGTAGTGACGGGGCTTCACCATGTTGGCCAGGCTGGTCTCTAACTCCTGACTTCAGGTGATTTGTCCGCCTTGGCCTCTCAGAGTGCTGGGATTACAGGTGGGAGCCACCACACCCGGCCCCTCCTGTGGTTTCTAATGCTGTAGTAGCTGGGACTCCAGGTTGCACGTTTTGTTCTAGGGAATGTGCATCAGCCTTCACCTGCAAGCCCCGGGCCCCCTGCACTCCAGAGATGCTGGACTGGAACCCACCCAAGGCAAAGGCGCCAGTTCTGGCCCCTCTGTTCTCTTCATGTGGCCCCCAGCAGGCCAGCCGCCCCGGCTCCACAGCGTCCTCCACAAGGGGCCTGCCGAGTAAGTCAGCCTGGGCCCCACTGGCGTGGGAGCCTGGCCACCCGCCAACCTGGAGGGAAGGGCATTTTGCTGCTATATTTGGCCCCATGCTCCTGTGTGTACCAGGCCAGGCCAGAAGGGCAGAAGGCCTGCTTCCCTTCCCCACACAACCAGGCCCCAGCAGGTGGCTTCCTTTCCTCCAGGGACTGGTTCTGCATGAATCTTCCTTCCTATTAAATTCCCTTTGGCTTCAGTGACTCAAACTCAAGCTGAGGAGTGAGACCTCCAGGCAGGTCACTGAGAGAGAAGCCCCTCCCCACTTCCCTCTGTGGAGCTCACAGAGTTGGCCCTGAGCTGGCCCTGCTGCCCCGGGGTTGGCCCTGAAACTCGGACCTGCCCTGGTGGGAGGTGGTCCAGCCCCTGGTTCAGCCACTGTGTCCCTGCCTGGCCCAGCCTCGGTCAGGCCACCCCCAGGTCAAACAGAAGCGGGTGTCTGCTCGCAGGCTGGATGGAGGGGCCGCCAGAAGGGCCTGAAGATGGGATGGGCCCAAGGGGCCCCACTCTCTCCCTGGGGCCTCCCTCTCACCCTCTCACCTGAGGCTCACTGTAAGGACCACTTCTCTGTCTTTCTCTGTCCCCTTCCAGCTTCTGCCAATTGATAGCCCCTCCACCTCCACGCCCCAACTGAGCTGAACCTTTCTAGAGGGCTTTACCAAAACACAGGGAAAACAAAAGGACAGAACAAAAGGCCAGGCAGGACTAAAGGAGTCCCGCTTAGGATATGCGCATTTCTGTGGCCACCCCCAGCCCGCCCCACCCTACTACCTTCCTGGCCAGGCCCTGGGTGCTCTGGTCAGCTGGGGACATGCTGGGTTGGAAGTGGGGGTAATGGCCATGGCTGGGGAGCCAGGTTGGGACCCCTCCCGCTTCCCACTGGGAAACACACCCAAAACCCCAGCCCAGCCAGTCGCAGCCCAGGTCAGGCGCAGAGGAGGTACAGCAAATCCAGGGGAGGCTCGGCCAGGAGGAAGGTGCCACTGGGGCAGGGATCCCCAGTCATAGCAACAGTGACACCAGCAGCTGGTGGCTGGCCTGGCCCCACATCTAGCAGCATAGCGTGGCCACGGTGTGGACGGCTCAGCCAGCCATGGGCGTTGTGTGTCCTGTGGGCTCAACAAACACGTGAGCTGTTGCCAGCAAAGCTGACTAAGTGACCCGCACCAAGCAGCCTGCTTCCTGTGAGGAAAGAGCCGGCCTGCCAGTCGAGCCCAGGCCACAGAACAGGTGACCTGGGAGAGGGAAGGTTCCCTCGCTTCTGAGCCGGCTGAAAGAGGGACTGAGTGGGACAGAGGGTATTCTGTGCGGAGACCACACAGCACTGGCATCTTGCTCTGGCTTTTCTCTTCAGGCAGCCAGTCTCACAGGAAGTAAGGATGTCCCCGGGTGTCCCCATCACGTTGCCGGAGGACCAGCCAGCTTCCCGCTCTCAGCTGGCAGCAGCTGTCGGTGATGGATGTGAAGGGACAGTTGTCCACAAGACTCTGGGAGCTGAGGGGAGGCCGGCTCTCCAGGCAGCACCAGAGCAAGGCCATCGCAGCCCCGCCAGCCGGGTCACTTTCTCCCGGGGCAGAGCCACCAAGGAGGGCTGGGGAGAGCCTGGCATTGCCCTCCTGGAGAGGGGAATTTCCTGCTCACCCTTCACACACAGAGGAGAGGGGTGGCTTTTGCCCGCAGGAGATCTTCTGGCCCCAGAAACAGCAGGTGCTGGATTTGCAGCCCTGGCCCTCCAGGCCCCAACAGGGCGACAGTGTGGGGCCAGCCTGGAGCAGGGCTTTTCCAAGGCTGCTGAAGCCAGCCCTCCTCACTTGGACTGACTACCAGGACCCAGAAGGAACTCAGGGTGAAGCTCATTTTATTCTCAAGCCTGCGTCTCAGCAGCAAAGTTGGTGTTTTCTTCCTGTGTTAAACTCTGAGAAAGAAGGCCAGGTGCGGTGGCTCACGCCTATAATTCCAGCACTTTGGAAGGCTGAGGCGGGCAGATCACGAGGTCAGGAGATCGAGACCATCCTGGCTAACGTGGTGAAACCCCGTCTCTACTAAAAAAATACAAAAAAATTAGCCGGGCGTGGTGGCGGGCGCCTGTAGTCCCAGCTACTCTGGAGGCTGAGGCAGGAGAATGGCGTGAACCCGGGAGGCGGAGCTTGCAGTGAGCCGAGATCGTGCCACTGCACTCTAGCCTGGGTGACAGAGCGAGACTCCGTCCCAAAAAAAAAAAATTCTGAGAATATGGTGTGTTCCAGCCTCTTCAAAGCTCTGCTCTTCTGCACACGTTTTTTGAAGGCCTTAAAAAGGCCACCAGTGTGACCAGGGAGCACCCTCTGCCTCCCTCCCTGCACTGGGACCATAAACATAAACAGCTCTACCAGCAAAGTGACCCATCCCGCGGGGGAGGCCTGCGCACGCCCCTCACCAGGGCTGTCATCAGAATCCAGTCTTAGGACAGAGGAAGGATGTTTGCCTTCAGGACCAGCAAGTCACAGGTGTCCTGGATGTTACCCAAGCTCTAAAATCAAATAAAACCCATCAGTATTTAGTGGTGTGTGTGTGTGTGTGTGTGTGTGTGTGTGTGTGTGTGTGTGTGTATGTGTGTGTATGAAGGGAAATGGAAAGCAGATAAAAGTCGCGTGCCCTCCCCCAGGCACCTGATCTGCCCACAGACCCTTCAATGGGGACATCTCTGGTCCCAATGGTCGTAAATAAAGGCTAAGCGCTGGATTTTTCCATGGCCCCCTGACTCCTCAGGAGCGCAGGCAGAGGAGGTAAACAGGAGGCCAGGTTACCCATGAGATGACCAGAAGCTCATCCAGGGCCGGGACCCTGGTTCATCTCGTGAATTCTTGGCAGCGGCTCCAGGCTGGGCACATTAGATGCTGTCAAGTGACTGGCCTGGTGGCCCCCTCTTGGTTCTCTGGAACTGTGTCCACTCTGTGCTCAGGGAAGAAGGCTGCCGTCCTGACCTGTCAGCCACCAGGCCCTCTCTGAACTCCTCACTTGACCTGGAGGCATTGGGAGCAAACACAAAGCTCGCCCCTGGTGTCGGTGCAGACAGAGGAAAAGCAGAGGGTCCGCAAAATGCAACTCCTCCGTGGTGAGACTTTGAAAAGGTGTAGAGTGGTTGCAGACAAACAGCAAAGGAGTGGAATGGAAAAATCTCTCTTGCTCCCCACAAGAAGTCCACTCCCCTACAGATTCCTCAGATGCCACTGGCTGGCACAGCCTTTCCCGCCCTTGGTGTGGGAGCAGCAGAAGTCCAGGGGGGGGTGGGAGAATCATCGGGGTCAGGTCAGTGTCTCCCTCGTCTGAAGTCAACCACTACTTTTCCCTCAAGCCTACCAAAGAGCTAAAGTCTGATCTGTAGATGTCTGATGGTTTGAGGAGAAGAAAAGATAGTCTTTTAGAGAAGTGGGGAGTATCCAACTTAGGGTCAAAATACACTGAGATTAGGCCGGGCACGGTGGCTCACACCTGTAATCCCAGTGCTTTGGGAGGCCGAGGCGGATGGATCACTTGAGGCCTCCAGGAGTTCGAGACCAGCCTGGCCAACATGGCGAAACCCCGTCTCTACTAAAATACAAAAAATTAGCTGGACGTGGTGGTGGGTGCCTGTAATCTCAGCTACTCAAGGAGGCTGAGGCACAAGAATAGCTTGAACCGGGAGATGGAAGATGCAGTGAGCCAAGATCACGCCCCTGCACTCCAGCCTGGGCGACAGAGACTCCGTCAAAAAAAAAAAATACATTGAGATTACCAGGTGGGGTATGTGTGGTTCTTCCAGGAAAGTGCTGAAAATATCACCCAGGCCTCTGCACCACACCCTGGGAGAGTACACTCCTGGGCTCACGCCTCTGCATTCCAAGGCTGACAGCTAGAAATATACTTTGTAAAATACCAACAACTTATTCACAAATATTCCAACTATCTACCGGCTCCAATGAGCTTGCTGAGGATGGGTATGACCCCAGTCTAAGGGGAAAGAATCTAAAACACAAGTAAACCTGTTTAAAGGCCAGATCTCCAGATGGAGATCCAAGCAGATGGCGCCTAAGGTTTGCCCTTGAAAACTACCAAGGGAAGCCACAGAGAGGGATCTTTGGACCTTCTGGAAAATGGTAAGGCCCCAGGTAGATTATGGCTCCTCTGCCCTGGAGGCTGAGCCGCCCCTCTGGTTACCTCACGTCTTCTGGTTTCTTCTGAGTGGGACTTGATCTCATTTCTGCATTCACAGCAAGGTGGAACTGTCTGGCAAGAGCTTAAATTAGGACCTGTGGTGGGGACTTTAATA
Source organism: Pan paniscus (assembly GCF_029289425.2). NCBI lineage: Eukaryota > Metazoa > Chordata > Mammalia > Primates > Hominidae > Pan > Pan paniscus. The sequence goes on from NC_073262.2 coordinate 133,995,074, forward strand.
GGCAGGTGGAGGTTTGAGATCCAGTGAGATGCCAGAGATTAGTCAATAGGTGAGGAAAGATTTGGCCCAAATCAAAAGAGCTAAAAATAATAATAATAAAATAAAAATAAAAATAAAATAGTTGAACAAATAAGGTTCATGAAAAAAAAAGAAAAGAAAGAAAAGGTAAAGAAAAGAAATCCGTGATAAAATATCAAACTTTTTAATAAAAACAAGTCTGGCCCTGTACTTGGATGACCCCACCTGGCTTGTCTAACCCTAATCCCAGCCCCAGTTTTAATAAAACTGTATTTACAAAATAGGCAGCTGGGACGTGGACCAGAGATACCAATTTGATTTTTTTAAAATATTACTTTAAAATATTACATCATGTGTCTTCATTACTGAGTTTTGGGGTAGCCCTTTAAATTTTGTATGCAAGGTGAATACCTCACCCCTCTCTCCTGGCCTAGAATCTGGGGGATCCCCCTGTCCCTCCCACAGTGCCTGATAGCACAGCCTGTGGCTGGTGGTGTGCCTGTTTGCCTAGCTTTATCTCTCCAGATATTATTTGGGGTGTGCTGTTCTAAGAAGTGATTAGGTTAGCTTTTGCATATTAACAAACTACCTCTGAAACTTAGTGGCTTAAACCAACAAATTTATTAGCTTTATAATGATTTGGATCAGTGATGGGGGCTGGGCACAGATAGGCGATTCTTCTGCTGGGCTTGGCTGAACTCAACTATGTCTTATGGTCAGAGGGCAGTCAGGGGCTTCACTCATGTCTGGTAGTTGGCTGTTGGCTGAGCCCTTGGTTCTCCTCTGGCTTAGGCTTGTTCACATGGTGGCCTCGGGGCTCCCATGGCAGTTAGAGAAATCAAGCCCAAGTCTCATATCACGTTCACTATTCTCCCATTGTCCAAAGCAGACCACATGGCCAAGGCCCAAGTCTGTGTGAAAGGATGTGGATACAGGGACCCCGAATGAACCAGAGGCAATACTGCTGCAAGCTACCACATAGATGCTGTTCAGAGCTTTGCAGAACCAAATCTTTTAGGGCTGTTTTTCCATTGTGGTATACCCTCTCCATTTAGATTCAATTGAACAAATATATTCTTTGGGGCTGCAGTGTGTCAGATGTGGAGACACGGTCCCACTGGCTTTCAAGTTGCCATCCATCTTCTAGGGAGAATTTCTGGCCTTTTCGGATGGCACGGTCCAGGCCAGAGCACCAGTCCCAGGTTGAAACATCAGGCAGGTTTCTAGGAAATGGTTGCAAAATTAGCAAAAAGTCAGGGCTACAGAGCCCTATCCAGAGTCATCTCCTTAAGGTGTCTACTAAAGCCTGGGGGTGGATGGGATCTCAGAAGGGGGACTAGAGAAATAGGAAACTGGGGACAGAACCCGGGGGTGAGAAAGAAGACAGCAGGTGTTGTGGGAAGTCAGGGACCCCAAACGGAGGGACTGGCTGAAGCCATGACAGAAGAACGTGGATTGTGATGATTTCATGGACATTTATTAGTTCCCCCAAATTAATACTTTCGTAATTTCTTATGCCTGTCTTTACTACAGTCTCTAAACATAAGTTGTGAATATTTCATGGACACTTATCACTTCCCCAATCAATACCCTTGTGATTTCCTATGCCTGTCTTGTCTTTAATCTCTTAATCCTGTCAGCCGAGGGGGATGTATGTTGCCTCAGGACCCTGTAATAATTGCATTAACTGCACAAATTGTACAGCATGTGTGTTTGAGCAATATGAAATCTGAGCACCTTGAAAAAAGAACAGGGTAACAACAGCAATTGTTCAGGGAATAAGAGAGATAACCTTAAACTCTGACCATGGGTGAGTCGGGCGGAACAGAGCCATATTTCTCTTCTTTCAAAAGCAAATGGGAGAAATATCGCTGAATTCTTTTTCTCAGCATGGAACATCCCTGAGAAAGAGAATGCACACCTGGGGGTGGGTCTCTGAACTGGCCCCCCTCCCCCGGGGGCGTGGTCGTCTCTTATGGTCGAGGCTGCAGAGATGAAATAAACTCCAGTCTCTCATAGCGCTCCCAGGCTTATTAGGAAGAGGAAATTCCCGCCTAATAAATTTTGGTCAGACCGGTTGCTCTCAAACCCTGTCTCCTGATAAGATGTTATCAATGACAATGGTGCCCAAAACTTCATTAGCAATTTTAATTTTGCCTTGGTCCTGTGGTCCTGTGATCTCGCCCTGCCTCCACTTGCCTTGTGATATTCTATTACCCTGTTAAGTACTTGGTGTCTGTCACCCACACCTATTCGCACACTCCCTCCCCTTTTGAAAATCCCTAATAAAAACTTGCTGGTTTTTGTGGCTTGTGGGGCATCACGGATCCTACCAACATGTGATGTCTGCCCCGGACACCCAGCTTTACAGTTTCTCTCTTTTGTACTCTGTCCCTTTATTTCTCAAGCTGGCCGACGCTCAGGAAAAATAGAAAAGAACTTATGTGATTACTGGGGCAGGTTCCCCGATAGGCAGGTGCAGGAGTTTCAAGGAAGGAGGAGGAGGAGGACTAGGGATGCAGGGAGGAGGACTTGGAGTGCAGGGGGAGGACTAAGGATGCAAGCTCTGGAACCCAGGGAGGAAAGCAGGGGATGGAGGGCGGTCACCATGGTCGGGCTGTAGAGGAGGTGGGGAAGAAGATAACAGGCTAAGGCCAGCTTGAGAGCAGTTTCCTTAGAGCACTGGCCAGAGGTCAGCCTGCACCAGTGCCCGTCAAGGCGGTGAGCTGGATGCCAAAGGCATTGAGGTCAGAGGGGAGACCCAGAGAAGACAGGGAAGTGGTGGCATGAGCTCTAAGAAGGGAGGCTGGAGCAAAGGCCTTAAAGTTGTGATCTTGAGGGGTGCTGGGGAGCAAGGAGTCCACCAGGCTCTCCTCTGGCCCCTGGGCAGGAGGCAGCGGTGTGTGGCCAGTTTGGGACAGCTCACAGAGCTGATTACTAAGTTTGGGGGGAATTCTTTTTTTTTTTTTTAGGACAGAGTCTCGCTCTGTTGCCCAGGCTGGAGTGCAATGGTGCGATCTCGGCTCACTGCAAGCTCCGCCTCCCGGGTTCAAGCAGTTCTCCTGCCTCAGGCTCCCAAGTAGCTGGGATTACAGGCACGTGCCACCATGCCTGGCTAATTTTTGGACTTTTAGGAGAGACGAGGTTTCACCATGTTCGTCAGGCTGGTCTCGAACTCCTGACCTCAGGTAATCCGCCCACCTTGGCCTTCCAAAGTGCTGGGATTACAGGCATGAGCCACCGCGCCCAGCCCAGTTTGGGGGAATTCTATGAGCTGCTTTTAAACATAGCCATTACCAAAACTTAAGTTATATAAACTTACAGTAAAATAAATTCTATTAAGAACAAAGGGAATAAATACTCAAAACATCCTTTCCTAAGGATTTTCCTGCATCCACTGTCCTCAGTCCTGGAGGTTATTCACATCTGTTGCATCTGTATGGTGGAAATATGACAGAATTAACAAAGGCTGCTGGACATCTCTTCCCAGCTCTGTGTTCAGTGACATCATTTTGGTAGCTTGAAACTGGCCATGGTGGGGGTATTTACACCCAGAAATTGGCAAGCACCACAAACCAGAGCTTTAGCCCCCACCCCCAAGAGCCGGTTATTAAATGTTTACCAGCACACCACTGGCAGAAGCCGTGCAAGACGGTGCAGCCTCAGAGGCAGGATGTTGGGTGGATCAGGAACTATGTCAGGGAGAGTTAGAGGAAGCAAGGCAGTGTGCGTCCCTGAAATGGCAAAGTCAAGGGTGTGGCATGCACGATGGAGAGGTAGCGGCTGACTCTGCCCAAATCTCTTTCTACAGGTCCTCAGGGATCGCACTGGCCCAAAGCACTTGTGTCAGCTCACCTTCCAGCATCTGGCTCAGAGCCTCTCCCCATTTCTGTGATCACCGAGGGCTTCTTCCAGTTGTCCTGGGTGTCACTTGGACACCTTCCTGCTTGGCACAGTGTTGCTGCTCACGCTCTCGCTGTCCCTCTGGGCCTCTGGAAACACGCCTGCCCCAAGTGTGCACAGGTGTGGAGGTGCTCTTTGTCACAAGTCTTCAGTGATGAGTCACCAGTTCCCGGGGGGGAAGAGTTCACTGGATACATGATAGTGTGGCCTGGGTCTCAAACAGCCTGGAGTAGGGAGCGCTGACCAGGCTGGAAAGGAGGGGCGTACAGGGTGCCACCCTCTGACCAGCAAGTTTCCAAGTTATGCCAAGTCAGGCCTCAACTCAGGCAGCACCGTCTTCAAGGGAGAAGCCAGGCAGAGGGTCCCAGTGGCTTATAGGCCCTGAGGGGCAGGACCAGGGACCCTGGGTTTACTGAGGGAAGGTGGGGTAGAGGCTGGATAAAGTACCTCAGCCAAAGGCAAGAAGAGTGGGGCTGAAGGGCTGGGGCCTGGATTTGGGACGCCATTACCATTGCCATTCTCAGCCAAACACCAGTCTTTTTTTTTTTTTTGAGACAGTCTTGCTATGTTGCCCAGGCTATCCTTAATTGATCCTCCTGTGAGGCCTCCCAAAGTGCTGGAATTAAAGGCACGTGCCACCAAGCCCAGCCGAAGGCCAGTCTTTCAAGGCCTCAAAGGGGAACAGCATGATTAGAATGTGTGCACAGCTGGCCGGGCACGGTGGCTCACGCCTGTAATCTCAGCACTTTGGAAGGCCGAGGTGGGCGGATCACGAGGTCAGGAATTCAAGACCAGCCTGGCCAACATGGTGAAACCCTGTCTCTATCAAAAATACAAAAATTAGCCGGGCATGGTGGCGTGCGCCTGTAATCCCAGCTACTTAGGAGGCTTGAGGCAGGAGAATTGCTTGAACCCGGGAAGTGGAGGTTGCAGTGAGCCGAGATTGTGCCACTGCACCCCAGCCCAGGCGACAGAGAGAAGAAAGCATGTGTGCACAGCCTCCAGGGAGGCCCTTGGCCCCAGGGTCTGAGGATAGGCCAATGGCCCTCCCTGGCCTCGGGCATCCCACCTGGGCCCTGTTGGGATGACTACCCTGGGGCTGTGTGGCAAACCAGCAAGGAGGCGGCTGCTGTGCGCTGAGCACCCTGGACAAGGCCCAGGAGGCTGCCGCAGAGACAGGGGAGGCTGGGGGAGGGGGAGGGAGGCAGGGACAGGGAATCAGCATCCCTGGGAGACCCCAGCAGCAGCCAAGACTCCAAAAAGGGCATGAAATAGTGGTCAGGTGGAAAAATGCAAAAACCAGGCCAAAGAGGAGAGAAGTTTCAGATTTTGTGAAACCCCCCTCCCCCAGAGACCCTGGAAATAGTGACAGGGAGGAGACCTCGCTCTCTGACTCACGGCTATTGCTGTGCCGCATGAGTGCACATGAGTGGGCAAGGTTGCTGGGGTACTAGGAGACCCCAGGACCAATAACCCCCATCCTAGGAAAGGAAGCAGAGTCAGGCAGGGTGAGGCCATCCTCTGGGGTGAGGCTGAGGCCCAGGCAACTGGATGTTTGTTGTTCCCGTGGCTGAGAGGAAGAATGGAGGGAGTGGCCATTGTCAATACAAAGATCTCAAGGAGAATCAGGTCATGAGTCAGGCCGACTAGAGCCAGTAAGGGGGGCCACGATCAACAATGGCGCTTCCAGAGGCCACCATGGCCGAGGCCGTGATGTGGAGAGGATGGGTGGGGAGTGGCATCACACAACACCTGGAACTTGGGCTTCAGGGCGTCCTGGTGCTCTGCTGAGCCCGTCCGTGGGGATCCTCTGGTGTGGCCTGGGATCCCAGAGCCATCAGCAGCTGCGGCGCTGCCTGGCCAGGGTGAGGGTTGAGCAGGCCTCCCTCCAGGCGGAGGCCTCCCCTCCCCACTCTCGCCATGTGGTCTACATGGGAACTGCCCGACTGCCCTGGTCGGGAGCAGATGGGACCCCCCACTTTCCCTTTCAAAGACAAAGCTGAGATGAGAGCTGCCAGTGGCTGGGCCTCCATCTCCAGAGGAAGCCATGGTACAGGAGGAGAGAGAGAGCCGCTATTCAGGAAGAGGCAGAGGGGCCGATCGCCCGGTGGAATCTGGTTGTTTCCAGCAATACCCGGCCCTGCTCAGCTTAACTGAGCCAATAAATCCCTGCCTTTAAAATAAAAAAGATACTTCAGGTTGGGTGTCGCTAGCAATCCAAAGGTTTATAACCTAAACACTGACCCTGGTCACTCAGACTTGGGATTGCTGCTTGAGTTTTGTGTGCCACGTTGCTCCCATCTTCCTTCAAAACCCACCTTCAAGCCCAGTGTAACTCTGGTCCTTAAATTTTTAACTGTGAAACCACCTCCAACGCTCCACAGGCCCTTTACCCTTCCATCAGGAGGTGCCGATGGATGCCCAGGGCTCGGGTGCTTCCAGGGAAATCAGCATTTGGCTGGGCCCCTTTGGTTTGCTTAGGAGCAAACTCCTCTTTCTTTGAGTTCAAAACCACTCCAGGCTCCACTCCATCCTCCACTCTCTACTCCATCCACCACTCTCTTCTCCACTCCATCCTCCATCTCTCCTCCACTCCATCTTCCACTGTCTCCTCCACTCCCTCCTCCACTCCATCCTCCACTCCCTCCTCCACTCCATACTCCACTGTCTCCTCTACTCCCTCCTGCACTCCCTCCTCCACTCCATCCTCCATTCCATCCTCCACTCCATCCTTCACTCCCTCCTCCACTCCATTCTCCACTGTCTCCTCTACTCCCTCCTTCACTCTCTCCTCCACTCTCTCCTCCACTCCATCCTCCACTCTCTCCTCCACTCCATCCTCCACTCCATCCTCCACTCCCTCCTTCACTGTCTCCTCCACTCTTCTCCACTCCATCTTCCACTCTCTGCTCCACTCAGGAAAACAATTTTCCACCTTCACTTTTATTTCAAAATTGTGAGGGTTCTCTTGGTGTCGTGTATAAATGTAAGATGATGAAGGGACAAAAGAGGGGATGATGTGGCCTGTGATTAAGGAATTCAGCACAGAGATTAAAGGTGGGACAGATGGTGACAGTGGCAGTGCCCGGCTCGAGGTCCAGACTCAGCTCTGGACTCTTTTGGTGGATGAGACCTGGGCCACAGCCTCGGCCATGAGGCCCAAGGTTCGTGCTGAGGATTTTAAGGTCTCCATCAGGCACAGGCAGCAGTGGGCCCAGCAAACTGGACTGAAAAGTTCACGGTCATAATTGTAGTTAAATAAAACTCAGAAACTCAATCTGGCCCAGGGGTGAAATACACCACAGTTTTTTCCCACACAGTGGTTTGGCTAATGAAAAGTTTACTGCTGGACTATGAGGCTCCATGACCAGTGGCCATGGGTGGGGACAGGCAGGCACTGCAATGCTTTGACTGGGCTTCATGCCCCACCTAGGGGCTCTGGCCTCCCAGCACTGTCTCCAGGCCCAGGACCCTGCAGCACGCTGCACTGGCCCTGCCCCTCTGCCCTCACCCACTCTCTGGCTGGTCTCAGGGGTCAGAGAGCAAAGCAGGTCCCCAAGCCAGACAGACGTGGCATCAAACCTCATAGCCTTCCAAAGCGATGGAGACACAGCAAAAGCTGACGCCTGTCACCTGTGAGTCAGGCTCCAGTTCTCTCACCGAGGCCTGTCACCAGAAGCCCTGAGTCCCCGTTACAGAGGCCTTCTGCTCTTACAGCAGCAAACCCAGCACTGAGCTTTTCTCTTCTGCTCTGTTGGTTCTCCAACATCTACCATCAGTAGCCACCCCAGCTCCTGGTGTCACCCTCCCATGTTAAGGATAGATCCCAGTTCCACTCTCCAGAATCTTGGGTCCTCTGGCTCTGAAAATGCCCTGAATCTCTCCCACCCTCATCTCAGCCCATCAGTGACCCTCTTCCTGCCAGCCACCCGCTCGTATACCCAGGGCTCCCGTTAACCTTCCAGCCCTGACTCCTGCGGGATGACAGCCCAAGGAGAAGAGGGCACAGGGGTTCCACCTGGCGACGGGAGGGTCTAAGCAGGGATGAGAGGAGGCGCCCAGCCTCTGCTCCTCCTCTTGTCCTGGTGCCTCTGGCTCCATAGATTCCCAGAAGCAAGATGGCACCGTGGGCCTAACGCTGGCATTAAACCAATATGATTTCAGGGGCAAGACCAAACTGCTGTTCCAAATTTTAGTCTGCGATTGGGCCAAAATGGCATTATCACTTTCCTGGGCAGAGGATCCTCATTTCTGAGTCCCTATCCTAGGCCGGGGCCAAGGGCTCCAGCTGCAGTGGCAGCAAAGCCAAGACTCTCCCCTAACTCAGCATGGAGGGGAGGGAAGGAAGACCAGGGCCAGGCAGCGGGCTGGGAGTCGGGGGTGTGGGAGCCAAGACGGGGATTGGACTAGGGCCAGGGAGGGCCCTGAAGGTAGGTGCTAAGCTGAGGTGTGTGAGGGACCCTCTGGGAGGTCTTGACCCCATGGGATGCGGAGTTGGGTTTTCCTAGCCCTGGCTCCTGCCTCCGTCCCCCTGGCCTACAGCCCCTGCATGCCTTGGCCCCTGCCTGCTCCTCCCAATGCCACCGCATGCCACCTTTAGGCTCTTGTGGGACCTCAACTCCTCAGCTTCCTGCCCCTCTCCACCTCCAGCTCTCAGACCTTTCCCCTCCCTGTCACTGAACGCACTGTGAGGCCCTTGCTTTGAGAGGGCAGGGTGGGCCTGGGACTGTTCCCACAGTGTCCTGTCGGGGCCAGGCACAAGCTCAAACTTAAATGTGCATATGGGTCACTGGGCAGGGCCTCACGGGCCTGGGAGCTTGCACTCTAAGGAGCCCAGGTGCTGTCGATGTTGCTCAGCTTCTGGTCGCAATGCAAGGGTCCCTTCCTGAGCTCACCACACGCTGGGGTCACTCCGGGCTGTGGCTACCACTGGGCCTCGCTTCTGCCTTCTGCAAAAACCGCAAACTCCCCAGGGCAGCACATGTGTCACAGACGTCTTTTTAACAGCTTTATTGAGGTATAATTGACAACAATCAACTCTATGTGTTTAAAGTATACAATGTGGTGAATTTTGACGTATGTAAACAACCATAAAATCATCGCCATAATCAAGATCGACACAGTCAACGTCACTCCCAACAGTTTCCTCTGGGCCCCTTGTAATTCCTCCCACCTCACCCCATGTTTAGGCAATTGACATTTCTTGTCATGATAGATTAGTTTGCACTTTCTAGAATTTTATACATACAAGGTAAGGCAAGATAGGTGGGTGGGGACAGGCAGGCGCTGCAATGCCTTGGCTGAGGTTCATACCCCACCCAGGGGGCTCTGGCCTGGCAGCCCTGTCTCCACACCCAAGACCCTGCAGCACGCTGCCCTGGCCCTGCCCCTGCCCCTCTGCCCTCACCCACAGTAAAGACACCTCATCACACAAGATATATTCTTTTTTTGACTGGCTTCTTTCATTCAGAATAATTATTTTGAGATTCATCACTGTTGTGGTGTGTAGCAATAATTTAGTCCTTTTTATTTATTTATTTTTATTTTTATTTATTATTTTTTTGAGATGGAGTCTCACTCTGTCGCCCAGGCTGGAGTGCAATGCCATGATCTCAGCTCACTACAAGCTCCGCCTTCTGGGTTCACGCCATTCTGACTGCCTCAGCCTCCCGAGTAGCTGGGACTACAGGCGCCCACTACCATGCCCAGCTAATTTTTTTGTATTTTTAGTAGAGACGGGGTTTCACCACGTTAGCCAGGATAGTCTCGATCTCCTGACCTTGTGACCCACCCGTCTCGGCCTCCCAAAGTGCTGGAATTACAGGTGTGAACCATCGCACCTGGCCTAGACCTTTTTATTAGTAGTAGTATTCCATTGTACAGATATGTCACAATTGGTATATGTGCCTACTACAAATAAAGCTGCTGTGAACGTTCATGTACACATCTCGGTATGGACACACATTTTGTTTCTCTTCGAAACGTATAAAAGTATACGTTTAACTTATTAAGAAGCCATCCTGGCAGGGTGCAGTTGCTCATGCCTGTAATTCCAACACTTTGAGAGGCCAAGATGGGAGGATCACTTGAGGCCAGAAGTTTGAGACCAGCCTGGGCAACATACTGACACCCTGTCTCTACAAAAAAGAAAAGAAAAGAGAAAGAAAGAGACCATCTAACTGTTTTCCAAAGTTATACCAATTTATATTCCCACCAGAAGTGTATGAGAGTTCCTTCCAGTTGCTCCACATCCTCACCAACACTTGGTATGGTCAGTCTTTCTAATTCAAACATTCTAATGGGTGTGTAGTGCTTTCTCGCCATGGTTTTAATTCATGTCTCCCTAATGACTAATGATGTTGAGCAACTTTTCATGGGAGTATTTGTCATCCAAATGTCTTCTTTGGTGAGGTGTCTGTTCAAATCTTTTGCTAATGTTTCGATTGGGTTGTTTATTTCTTATTTATCACATTTGAGAGTTCTTTACATATTCTTGATACAAGCCCTTTATCAGACATGTACTTTGCAAACAGTTTCTCCCAGTCTGTGGTTTGTCTTTTCATGCTTTTCCAAATGTCTTTCAAAGAGCAGAAGTTCTTAATTTTGATGAAGTCCAATTTATCAATTTTTTTATTTTAGGAATCACGTTTTTGGTGTTGTATCTAAGAAATGTTTGTTTCCATTTCAGTGCCTGGCCCTAGGCATGTATGCCCCTGTTGCTCAATCAGTGCTTGTGTCCGGCAGAGCAAAGGTTGAGGCAGGCTGGCCAGGGGACTTTGGCTATAGATGAAGGAAGACTAGAGGTGCTAGGAGACATGGCTCCAGAGGGCTGAAGAAACACTGGTAGTACCTTGAGATGTCCCAGGAGGTGAGCAGGACAGGCTGCAGCTGCGAAGGGATGCCTGGGGCAGGGAGGTGCAACTTGGGAGCTTGGATGCTGTGTTCTCCTGCCATTGGTGGCAAATGGCATCTCTCTCCTTTCCTTCCTCTCCCTCCTCTCCTCCTGTCCTTCCTTCCTTCTTTATTTCTACCTTCTTTTTATTTCTTGCTTGCTTGTTTGTGAGCTGGCTTTACTTCTCTTTTGTGAACTCTTTGCCCTATTTCTCTCCTGGGGTCTTCTTGTCTATCCATGTAGGGGACCTCTGCATGTAGTAAAGGCACCAACCTTTCCTTTCCTATTGCTCCCAATCTTCCTCGGAATCATGATTTTCTGTCTTTTGACCCTGCCAACCTTTGCAGGCTTTGACCAAACCACCATAGAACATTCTCAGACAAGTCACTTCTCTCGGGCTCCCAAGTGTGCTCTCTCTCCCCAGTGACCCCAGACCTGCTGGGGTGGAGGAAGGGATCCATCTATTTAGGTGAGGAAGGGGTAGATCTGGGTCTTCTAGAAGAACCTTTGAAAGCTCTGTAGCCGGGTGTGGTGGCGCATGCCTGTAGTACCAGCTACTTGGGAGGCTGTGGTGGGAGGATCACTTGAGCCCAGGAGGTCAAGGCTGCAGTGAGCCAAGATTGTGCCACTGCACTCCAGCCTGGGCAACAGAGTGAGACCATGTCTCAAGAAGAAAAAAAAGAAAGCAAGCTCTGATGCTCAAGAAGACTTGTCATTCTCACAGCCTTTGCTGCCCCCACCAAAAGTTTCCCCATGTTCTGGTGCCCCTGTCTCCTCCCCATCTGCTAGGGCAAGCCGTTTGTGGGAGACAGATCACAATAACAGCATCAGTCTGGAATCTTTAGTCATGAGTGACCAAAACCACAAATGAAAAATTATTGGCTCCTGTAACCAAACCAGGGGAGGCAGGGTAGCACCTAAATTGCCACACAAACATAGTGGCTTAAAACAGCTCACACTGACCATCTCACAGTTTCTGCAGGTCAGAAGTCCAGGCCGGCTCAGTTAGTTCTCAGCTCAGAATTTTATAAGGTTGGAATCAAGGTGTCTGTCAGTCACCGGGGCTTTACTGGGAGGCTCAGGAAGCTCTTGGGTCTAGGCTCATCAGAGCATGGGCAGAATCCAGTTCCTCAAGGGTGTGGGACTGAGGTTCCTGTTTCCTGGCTGGTGTCAGCCAGGGCTGCCCTTGGCTCCTCAAGGACCCCTCTGGAGTCTCTGGACCAAATATGGGTCCAGTAAAGGAGGCGAAAGCCATCTCATGCGCAGAATCTCTAACTTTCTCTTCTGCTGCATCACCTCTGCTTGCAGCCAGCGACAGTTCCTTGCTTTTATGGACTCGTGTGATTAGCTTGGACCACCCCAGATAATCCAAGATAATTTTTCTGTTTTAAGGTCCATGACCTTAATTACATCTGCAAAGGCCCTTTTTTCCCTGTGACCTAACATAGTCCCAGGTTCCAGGAACAAGGGTATGGATATCTTTGGGGAAAGAGCATTCATTTGCCCACTGCAGGGCCTCGAAACCAGGATTCCAGCCCTGTTCAGACTCTGGTTTCTCTGTTTTGCTTTGCGTGTTGTTTTAGTCTTTTCCCTGCAGTGAAGGGGCCTGGGGTGCACAGCACAATATTTCCCCAATATATTCAGAGTCACACCCTAAAAACCCTGATGATCAGAGACCAGTGCCCTTTGAAAATCCCCAGGGAAGGGCCTTGATTGACCCAGCTCGGGTCACAGGCCCATCCCTTGGACCAAGCACATTGTTGGGGTGCAAGGGGTATAAGGTACCATGACTGGTCCAACCTGGCCAAGAGGCCACCCCTGAGACTAGAGGAGTGAGGTCTCTGCTAAAAGATGGAGACAGGTGCTAGCTACAAAGCCAGAAATGATGTTGTGATTATCATCATAGGGGGCCACCTGTGGATCCTGCTAGTGGGTCTCAGGGAGGCTGCTGCCTTAGTACTTCACTGCAACCCTGGGAGGTCACACTATTATATTTTTTTTTTGAGAAAATATATAATAATATTATTTATTATCATTTATGCTGGAAAGCAGTGGTGCAGTCATGGCTCACTGCAGCCTCAATTTCCCAGGCTCACCTCAGCCTCAGCCTCCTCTCACCTCAGCCTCAGCCTCCAAAACCACAGGCACGCACCACCACACCCTGCTAATTTTTAAATTTTTGTAGAGACGGGGGTCTCACTGTGTTGCCCAGGCTGGTCTTGAGCTCCTGAGCTGAAGTGATCCTCCTGCCTCCGTCTCCCAAAGTGCTGGGATTACAGGCGTGAGCCACCACGCCTGGCCAGGTTGCATTATTAACGCTACTCTAATGGCACCAAGTCCCAGCCCCACCACCCACCTGCCTCAGTTTCCTTCCCTGTAAAATGGGACTAATAAGAATCTGTGCCTGGCCAGGCTGTAGGGCTGCTGGGGAAGCAGAGAGGAGGGTGTGTGTGAAGAGGAGGCTTCGCGTGTGTGAGGAGGCCTTTGGCCAGAGCCTGGGAAGGACTTCTGGAGCCCTCCAGCTCTCCAGCCCACCTCTCTCCCAGGGCAGCAGAGCCACGGGCACAGAGATCTGGCGGGCCTAGTGGGAGCAGGGCTGCCCAGCCTGCACCTGGTCAGGCTCTGCTCCATGAAAAGGCAGCCATTCAGGGCCAGCTTGGACGGCGGCCGGGTGACGAGAGACAGGGAGCCCTGTGCTCCGGAGAGGAAGCAGGCCTCCGTGTGGCCTCAGCGTGGGGCTGAGCTGCCAGCTCGGGAGGGGAGGCGCCCGAGAGGGAAGACTAAGCTAGTGTTTGGGGCTGAGGGGCTGAAAGGAGGCTGTGTGTACCCAGGCTGGCCGCCCGGCGGGCGGGATGTGAGTCATGGTGGCCTGGGGGAGGAGGGTGCTGCCTGGGCCCAGCTGTCCAGGGCGAGGGGCACAATGCCCACCGCGGGTGAATATGTGGCAGTGTGTGCTGGGGGTGGGGCTGAGGCTCTGCACATCTGGCCAAGCCGCCCCAGGCTCCCTGGGGTGGGCACACCCCATTGCCCTCTGAATATGGCTGCCCCTCCTCCCTGCCCAGGCCTCCAGGCTGCCATGCTGGCGATGTGGTCCCGTAGTTGCTCAGCCAGTGGGCATCAGCCCCGCCCTTCTGCGTGCTGCCCACCAGGAAAACGGAAAGGCCCGTCCCTGCTCTTAGTGGTGCCCCGTGTGGTGGGACAGGTGGAGGAGGGACAGACAGAGGAGGCTCGTGCAGGGGAACGCCAGCCAAGGAGGGAGCGCCTGCTCCAAGGGAGGGGGCATTTGAGGTGGGTTTTGAAAGATGAGCAGGAACTCACTGGATTCTAAAAGGTGGGTGGAGAGAGCACATTTGAGCAGAAGGAAGGCTGGGATCTGAGTGAACGGAGACCAGGGTTGCTGGATTGAGGTTGGGGGCAGATGCGGGTGGTGTTAAGGGTTTGTGGACGGTGCCCAGAGGGCCCTGAAGGTCATGGGAGACACAGACTTGAGAACTTGGGCAAAGATCACAAGGGCTGCTCACGGATGTAACAGGGCCCTGCCTGGTCCTCAGCCCCTTCCCAAGGGCCTACCAGGCAGAGTTTCACTGGTAACAGATGAGCTGGCTCGGGGAGGCCCCTTCCACCTGGGAAAGGCCATGGACATGGTGTGTGTGTGTGTACGTCTCTGGCTGTGTGTGGATGGGTGTGTGTGTGTGTTTTTTACCAAGTGTGCATGTATCTCAGGTGTGTGAGGGTTACATGCATGTCTGTGTATCTGACCTCTATGTGTATAGGCATGGTTTGTGTCTCTCCAAATATGCGTGTGTGTCTGTATGTGTATGCATGTCCCTGAGTGTGTGTGTTCATGCATCTGGGTTCACACGTATGCCTGCGTGTTTCTGTGTGTGTGTTTGTGAGAGTGTGTGTCTATGTGTGCCCACCAACGCCCCTGCCGACAGCAGCCTAGGTGCAGCCCCGCCGCCCTGTGTCCGGGGCGCGCTGCTCCACTTCTTCTTTGCCTTCTGAGCCCTCTTTGCTGGGCTTCCAGTTCCTCGGCATCTTTGAACTCCAGCTTCTCTCTCTGGCTGCCCAGCTCCACCCTGACTTTCCTGGGTCCCAAACCCAAAAAGCTCAGAGCAGCCAATGGGTGCCTGGGCACAGGAAAGGGTCCAGAGAGCTGCCCAGCCCCAGAAGGAGCTGCGTCCTCCCTCCACTGGCCAGCCTGCGGCTCCTCCCCACCCCAGAAAGAAGGGCTGATCAGGAGCACATGTGGAGGCATTTCCCAGCACCTCTCACCTGATTCTCCAGCCTTCTGGGACTCTCATCTAGGGCTCTGTTTTGGATGATCTGAGAGTCCCAGGGGCTTGGCATGAGTGGGAGACCAGGCCCAGGCATCTCTGCAGCTGCTGAGTGAGCCTCTGGAACCAGGTTTTCTTGATAACAGCAGCTTCCTTTGACGGATCTGCCCACTCCAGGCTGTTCTCATGGGGCTGCAAATCTCAGGACTTGTCCCAACCACAGAAGGGAATGCATAACCCAGGCCTGGCCAACTGTGGTACCCCCGCCCCCCCGCAACGTGATCATTGGCCTAGGTTGGGGACATGACTGAAGTGAGACTAGTGAGAGTCCTTCCCTAGACATCTGTATATGGAGGCCGAGACAGGGAAAAACCTCTCTTTTCTCTGAGGTCCCTGAGATGAGGTGACAAATGCCTCAGCCCATTTGCGAGCCTGTGTTTCTCCTGCTCTTCATGAAGAAGCCCGCAGACCTTAGGGAAGAGCTAGGGGCTGGGCAACTGTCCAGAGAGAGAGGCTGTGGAGGGAGAGGGGATCCTGTTATATGAACCAACAAATCCCTCTGGCTGGAGCCACCTTGGGTCGGGCTGCTGTCTCTCACAACCAGAGGAGCCCTGAGCGATCCCTGCCTGGAACCACACAGCTGGGTTTCCAGGGAGCACCTTTGCCTGGCCCTCGACATGCCTCATCGTTCCTCCCTGGCCTTCTCAGATCCTGCACAGAGGCTGTGGACACCCTCTTCCATTCCTCAAGCTCTAAACCCACTTCTGCTTCCTCAACTGCCACCTATTTCAGTGGGAAATTTTAACTTCCTTAACTCGTTCCTTTCTGGCCCCAATTGCTTCCATTGCCGCTTCCCCATTCTGTCCTCCTCCTGCCCAGGTTCAATGACGCAGTGGCCCTCCTCTGGCCCTGGCTCAAGGCCCACCAAGAGAGCAGGGATTGGAGGGCTCAAAACCGGTGGTTCCCAAACCTGCCTACACTTTGAGAATCACTGGGAATCTCTGGGGAATTACAGTCTCCTAGGCAGCATCCTTGCATGCAGGCTCTGGAATTGGTAAGAAGCACCTCCTCTGGGAGGGCAAGGTGTCTTCCTGGTTGTTGGGCTTGGCTTTATTGGGCAGGACTGGGCCATGGAAGGGCACCTCAGGGTTCCCCACAGCAGGATGCTGCCTGGCATGCTGCTTCTATGAGAGCCCTGCTTGCAGCCTTTTTTTTTTTTTTTTTTTTTTTTTAAGATGGAATCTCACTCTGTCGCCCAGGCTGGAGTGCAGTGGCACAATCTCGGCTCACTGCAAGCTCCGCCTCCTGGGTTCAAGTGATTCTCCTGCCTCAGCCTCCCAAGTAGTTGGGATTACAGGCACCCGCCACCACGCCCAGCTAATTTTTATATTTTAGTAGAAACGGAGTTTCACCATGTTGATCAGGCTGGTCTTGAACTCCTGACCTCAAGTGATCTGCCCGCCTCAGCCTCCCAAAGTGCTGGGATTACAGGCCTGAGCCACCATGCCCGGCCACATGCAGCCTCTTTAAACTTCTTCCTGTTTCAGTTCAACGCCTTGTGATCTGGGCTTCTTTCTGGCCCAGTCTTCCCTTGGGCAAGGGGAGTTCCCAGACTCCAGACCACCCAAGCCTTGAAGACACGGTCATCTCCTCCTACCTCGCTGCTTGCTCCATCCTGGCCTTCTCCTCCTCCCACCCCTTCAAAGGAAGACCTGTCCCCCAGGGAAATGTGTTCTCCCTTTTCATTTTCCATCCCTACTTCCCTTCCTGCCCTAGATCCACACACTGCCTTGGCTTCACATGGGAGCCATTTCTGGGAGACACCAGTTTACCTGGGGGCACTCCCCCAGTGCTTGTCTGGGTAGTGACCCCCTTGACTCAGCAGCCTTGAGGTCCCTCCTGCACTGCCCTGCAGGATGGGTCAGGTTCTCTGCAGAGGATATTGGTGGCCTTCAAGGACCAGAGGTAGTTGAGAAAGCGTAGGTCTCACCCCACCCTTCCCCATCGGGTGGCATATTATAATGAAATCAACTCTCAGACCCAACGGCTACCCTACTGGAAACATCTGTTAGCACGAAGCACAGAAACAGACACCCTGCCCCTGCCCACAAGCTCAGGGAAGTCTCACTCTGTCCTGTCACAACAGCTTTTGTCAGGGTGAATTCAAGGACATGCTCACCATGACTAGCTAACCTCCAGTCAGAGCACCACCTGTGGGGGCCCAGAACCACTCAGAGAAAGTTCTAGACCCGGGGCACTGCCCTGCTGGTGGCTGGACTTGCCCAGGCACAGGCAGAGGGGACTTGTGGTGCCTCTTCCCAGGCACACATCTTCAGCAACACTCTTTTTACTACAGAACAATGATTTCCGACCCTCCCGTGTTAATGTACAGACCCTCTGCTGTGACAGTAGACAACCACATTTGAAGTGCTGGCTGTGGCTGCCCCTGGAGTGTAGACTGCTGCTCAGGGTCTTTCAAAAACACCAACTAAGATTAACTCACAAGCTCACAAAATCACAGCAGCACTGAGGCGATTACAGCCAGCATAGCTGCCTGCCCGTGGCCCCTGCTGGGCTCCGCGCTCTCGCCCCACGATGGCCACCTCTCTGCAAGGCACGCAAGACTCCTCACCTTCTGCTTTGGGGGTCCCTCTGACCCAAGTTGGCCCCCACCTTGTCCAGTCAAGCCACTGACCCAGTGTGTTTTCTGGCCAGTCAGATACTCCCACCCTTGGGTCTCTGCAGCCCTCGCCTCTGGGCAAAGGCCTGTGCTGGGGTTACCAGCAGGGTGGGATTCCAACCTATTCTGGAAGGTTGAAGGGGTGGGATATAAAAGAAAGTGGAGGTGGAGGTAGGGATGGGCTGAGGGGCCAAAAGATGTACTGGGGAAGGGGGCATTTCTTGGGGTCCTCCAACGTCCTGGCTCACGAGCTTCCCCCTCCAAGGGAGCAACCTGAGGTGCACAGAGTGGCCTTGTGACAAGGACACAGAACCCACCTCCACCTTGGCTTGGGACTCCTGCAGCCTATGCAGCCAGCTCATCCGTCACCCACCCTCTTCTCCTGGTATCTGCCACTCTGGAACTTCCCTCTACCTCTGGGCTCTGCCTTCAGCCAGGGTTGGGGACAGCAGGTAGGCAGATCCCATCGCAGACAGGCCTGCCTTCCTCAGGGCCTCGCTTAAATCCACAGGAATCTGCTGGGGCTCTGCCCTCTGGCTGGGGCAGGTGGAACTGGCCAGATTGGCGGTGGGGGGACCACTGTGCTTGCCATAGGGACTGGCCCAGCTGCCCCACAGGGGAGCACATTGGAATAACAGGGGAGGCTGACCCAAGCCTGGCCCGGCTCCACACTCCCCACCCCCACCCCACCATCAGGGACTCGCATTTAATTGTCATTCATTTCCCCTCTCTGAATTCAAACTAGGCACAGATCAAATGATTCCATGATGACAAACTGCCTGTCTCAACTGACCAGATTCCACTGGCAAACACTCCGCTGACCTTGGGCAGCTCCCTCTGCTCCCACCTCCTCTGGCCCTTGTGCTTCTGGGGCTTTGTGGAGTAGCTGGACATCAATGATAACACTAACAGTAGCCGGCCTGCCACCAAGTTCTTTACATAGGGGATGCCTATGTCTGTGCTTCATTGGCGTCATCTCACAAGGCCCTGAGCTGGCAGGAAATTGAGGTCTCAAGGGGAAAAGCCACCTGCCCCCAGTGACAACCAGGAAGTGCAAGACTCTGACCCAACCCCCATGCCTGCCATCCCCAAACATGGGCTTAAAACCCCTTCCCAGGGACGGCTGTGTCCACCCCTCAGCAGGAGAAGGAGACCCCACAGCACCGGGTGAGAGGTCAGTGCTGAAGCCAGGGAGGCAGCTCTCAGCAGGGCACCTGTGTGGAGCCAGGGAAGCCAGGGCCACACTTGCAGGGTGAAGTGGGGAACCCGGAAGGCTGGGCAGTGGAGCAAAATGCTTGGTGCCCTGCGGGAACCGGTGGCCAAGGCTACACTGGGATGAAGGGAGCCGTGGAGCTGCAGAATCTGCGGGTGGCCCTCAGTGGCAGGCAGCCAGGCCAACAGGGGCTTTGGGCTGCAGGTCAGCCCCTCCCCTGCTCTGGAACTTTTGGAGGGCCATTACAAAGGACATCAGCCCCAAGATACTCCTCTGAAATTCTGCCTGAAAGGCCCTTCACATTCCCTAATTGGCACTTACAACATTCCAGAACATTCTATGGTACCTTAAGTTTCTCCTCCCCCTCCAAAGGGCCCTTGAACCTTAAGGATAGGGCAGAAGGGGCTCCTCACCCTGGCCTCGAGGGCTTAAGATCCAGCTGAGGACTCCTAGCCTCCCTGTGTGCTGGGCAGGAAAGTAGCTCCTTGTCACTGCTGTCCCTGGGAAAGGAAAAAAGGTTGAGGAAGGGCTCAGAGCCAGCCTTCAGACCAGGCAGGAAGGGTTCAGAGCCAGCCTTCAGGCCATGCAGGCCTCCTGGATGTGCTTACTAACTCTGGGCTCGCTGTTCTCTGAGCTGGCTGGGAGTTCCCCTCTGCACCCCCGTTTCCTCCCCTGTAAGGTGGGAATAATAGTGTATGCCTCGAGGATTAAGTGAACCAGTCATGCATGGGCCGAGAACCAGGTTTGGCATATTGTAGCTGCTCAGTGGACGTTAGCTGTTATGATTGGACCACAACGTGCTTCCGTTTCAATTCTATGGGCATTTTGGAGGTCCTGCTGGATGCTAAGCACCGAAACCTCAACCCGGAACAAGACCAGAACAACCTGAGCAACAACAGGACCAGCGATGGCTCTCCCGGCTGGAGGATTCCGGAAGTCACCTGGCTGGACCAAGCCCTCTCCGTGTTCTCTGTCAGCCCACTCCCCAGAGCCGCTAGGCCTGATGTGCACAAGCAGACTAATAAAGGCTTGAGGACAAAAAGGGTTTTGAGTGATAAGTGAAAAAAGAAAGGAGATAGGGCTGGGCCAACAGGCCTTCCCTTGGTGGTGGGGAGCCCTCAGAGGTGGGAGGAACCCCAGAGGTGAAGAGAGGGACATGGTGGGGGCACAAAAAAAGCTTCCAGAGCCACAGCCTGGGCGAGTCCTGACATGGAGCCCAGTCTCATACGGCCTCTTTCCCTAGTGGCTGGCTTTGCTCCTGGCCCTAGGTAGCCCAACAGCTGGGCAAGGGGTCTGTCTGGGCAGGGGAAAGGTGCAGGGGCAGAAGGTAGCAGAGGGAGAAAAGGACACCCTGTCTGCCTCTGGCCCCAAAGACAAGTCCGAATGGGGCCAGAGGGAAATGGCTGGGCCTTGGGGTGCCCCAGGGTCTTGGAGGGGACTGGGTGTTCAGGTTTCGCACAAGTACAGGAGGGACCGGCGACCGCCCTCCCCCCGCCCCGGGAGGCTCCGCCAGGGACAGGCGTCCCCGGGATTGGAGGTGACCCCCGTGGGCTCCGAAGCCCCGCCTCGGCCATGCACTGTCTACTAGGCGCGCTTGGGGAGCCTAGGGGCCGTCTCGGAGAAATGGGGTGGTCCCCGCCAGGCGGCGGCGGGGCGGGCCCGGGGCGCCGAAGGGGTTAAGGCACCTGGGCCACCGCCCCTGCCGGCCCCTCCTCCCGCGGCCGGGAAGAGGAAAGTCGCGGCGGGGGCGCGGCCCGGCCTCCGTCCCCACCCGCCCGCCGTCCCGCCGGCCCGAGCCGTGGCGCCCAGAGCTGCGAGCCGCTCGCCCCTCCGCCGCTCCGGCCCGGGCCGCCATGTCGCTGTGGTGAGTGGGGCGGGGGGCCGTCGGGGGCCTGGGCGGGGGCGTGGGCCCGGGGCTCCCCCTCCTCCGTGGCCACAGACGGGCGCCGGGACTCCCGGGATGGGAGATGCCCCCGCGCGCGCCGCGCCGGCCTCAGTTTCCCGGGGGCGGATGGGCGGGCGCGGCGGCGGCGGCGGGAGATGTTCGCGGTACGCGGCCCCGGACCCCTGGGGGGCGTCGAGGGGTCTTGGGGCGCCGCGCTCAGCTCCCCGGCCCCGCGGCCCTGGACACCGCTCCAGGACCCCGGCGGCTGGGACCCCAGGTCTTGCCGGCAGCTGGGTCCCCTCGCCCTTCCAGACCCTTGAGGGCCCCCTGCGCCCGGGCCACTCTCCTCCTCTCGGGGCTTCCTTCCGCGGGACCTCGGACCGCCGCCCGCCCGGCCCCTCTCCGCCCCTCCCGGGCTTTCCCTACGAATGGAGCGGACCCGGCAGGTGGAGCGCCCGCAGCCCAGGGCTTCGCCGCCTTCCCGGTGCACCCCCCGACCTCCCCCGTCCCGGCCTCGGTGGGCGGCTTCCCTGGAACCCCTAGGGCTGGCAGGGCCGGATCCGGAGCCCTCCGTTTCCTCCCCGGAGAGCTGGACCTTGGGTCACACCCCCCAGCCTGCACCTAAGTTGCCCCTGTCTTCCTCCAACCACATGCCCCAGCAACCTGGGGACCCTATGGGGAAAATGTCGCTCTATGGGGCTCAGCCTGCATTCACCCTGGGGCCTGGACCTGCAACCGGACCAGCCCTCAGGGCAACCCAGGCGTCTCCACGGGCTGCCTGTCTCTCCTGGCACCCTGCTCCTCCCCCTTGGAGGTCAGCGCCATCTCTCTGCTAGGCTGGCCCTGGAAGGCCACTCTGCTGTCCCCAGAGCTCTCAGCCCCCAGGTCTCCACTGGGGAGGGTGGGGCAGGTGTCCTGGCAGCCCCTGGAGGGTGAGATGAAGAGAGGAGGTCCTTCAGGACAGGGGCTCAGGCCCCAGGGCTTGGGACGACCAGCACTCCTGGCAGAGAGCTCTAATTTCTGCTTCTGAAATGGGTGTGGACCGGGGTTGGGGTGGGGGGGTCTCTGGGCAAGAAGGGTCCCTCAAGGGCTGGAGCTGCAAATGTGCCCCCTCCCAGGGAGTAGAGCTGTAGCCTCATGTCTTCTAATGGGGTGTTATGAGCTGGGGATGTTAAGGTAGGGGTGAGGGGCAGTGCCATGCTAGAGGTGCTCACTGCATCCTTGGGCCTCCATCAACCATGAGGGCTGCTCTTTGTTGGGTGAGACAGACTGGAGAAGGGGGAGGAGGGCCAGTCTTCCTCGGGTCCCAAGCTCGAGCCACTCTCCAATGTGCCCCACATGTGATGGAGCTCCCGGGCGGCACAGAGGGTCAGAGGGTGCCCTCTCAATGACTCTGGCTCTGAGTCACCTAATGATACCAATACCTACTGCTGTGGGTAGGTACACCACAGGGAAATGAAAGGCATTGGGGTTCCAGGCGTGGGGAACAGGGCAGAGGTTTCCACCTGAGGCCCTCCTGTTAAGGTGACAGCATTCCCCTAACTGTGCACCCACTGCCTGGTACTTTATATGGCACTCCAATCCTGTGTTTTAGCCCCATTTGGGGGAAGAAGAAATCGTGGCTCAGAGTGGTTGTAAACCACTCATTCAGCTTGTAAGCGTCAGGGCCTGATTCCACAGTGCTCCTTGAGGAGAGGGCAGGGTGGGAGAAAGAAAGGGCAGGGTGGGAGAGGAAGCGGGACCCTACCCTGACAGCTTAGGGACTCCGGGACTGAACCTGTGCCCAGGTCCACTTGCCCGTCTGGGACCACCCAGCCTCCCAAGGGGGGTGCCAGGAGAGCCCTGGGCTCATCTTTTCTCTCTCCTCTGTACTGTCCGCTCTCCCCCACAGGAAGAAAACCGTCTACCGGAGTCTGTGCCTGGCCCTGGCCCTGCTCGTGGCCGTGACGGTGTTCCAACGCAGTCTCACCCCTGGTCAGTTTCTGCAGGAGCCTCCGCCACCCACCCTGGAGCCACAGAAGGCCCAGAAGCCAAATGGACAGCTGGTGAACCCCAACAACTTCTGGAAGAACCCGAAAGATGTGGCTGCGCCCATGCCCATGGCCTCTCAGGGGCCCCAGGCCTGGGACGTGACCACCACTAACTGCTCAGCCAATATCAACTTGACCCACCAGCCCTGGTTCCAGGTCTTGGAGCCGCAGTTCCGGCAGTTTCTCTTCTACCGCCACTGCCGCTACTTCCCCATGCTGCTGAACCACCCGGAGAAGTGCAGGGGTGATGTCTACCTGCTGGTGGTTGTCAAGTCAGTCATTACGCAGCACGACCGCCGCGAGGCCATCCGCCAGACCTGGGGCCGCGAGAGGCAGTCCGCGGGTGGGGGCCGAGGCGCCGTGCGCACCCTCTTCCTGCTGGGCACGGCCTCCAAGCAGGAGGAGCGCCTGCACTACCAGCAGCTGCTGGCCTACGAAGACCGCCTCTATGGCGACATCCTGCAGTGGGACTTTCTCGACACCTTCTTCAACCTGACCCTCAAGGAGATCCACTTCCTCAAGTGGCTGGACATCTACTGCCCCCACGTCCCCTTCATTTTCAAAGGCGACGATGACGTCTTCGTCAACCCCACCAACCTGCTAGAATTTCTGGCTGACCGGCAGCCACAGGAAAACCTGTTCGTGGGCGATGTCCTGCAGCACGCTCGGCCCATTCGCAGGAAAGACAACAAATACTACATCCCGGGGGCCCTGTACAGCAAGGCCAGCTATCCGCCGTATGCAGGCGGCGGTGGCTTCCTCATGGCCGGCAGCCTGGCCCGGCGCCTGCACCATGCCTGCGACACCCTGGAGCTCTACCCGATCGATGACGTCTTTCTGGGCATGTGCCTGGAGGTGCTGGGCGTGCAGCCCACGGCCCACGAGGGCTTCAAGACTTTCGGCATCTCCCGGAACCGCAACAGCCGCATGAACAAGGAGCCGTGCTTTTTCCGCGCCATGCTCGTGGTGCACAAGCTGCTGCCCCCTGAGCTGCTCGCCATGTGGGGGCTGGTGCACAGCAATCTCACCTGCTCCCGCAAGCTCCAGGTGCTCTGACCCCAGCCGGGCTACTAGGACAGGCCAGGGCACTTGCTCCTGAGCCCCCATGGTATTGGGGCTGGAGCCACAGTGCCCAGGCCTAGCCTTTGGTCCCCAAGGGGAGGTGGAGGGTTGAGGCCTACGTGCCACTGGGTGTGGTGGGGTGCAGGTAGCCAGAAAGGGACCTCCCTGTGTGGATAATTCTAGGAAACTGAGGCCCAGGAACGGTTGGAGCTGCCCAGTCTGGAGGCCCTCTCTGAGGAGCGAGGTGCCAGGCCCTGGCAGCCCTCCTGACCTGGGTCCGTTGCTGCCCCCTCAGATGTGGTGGGAGGTCCTGGTGACCTCTGGAGGAACGCTGTGCTCAGGTACCTGGGCTAGGCCTGGCCTGATGGGTCTGTGGCCGCCCCTCGTCTTCACAGGGAAGAGTCTTCTGTGAAATGCCTCAGTCTCCCCAGAGGCCGGGCGGCCCTGGCAGGAGAAACTCAACCCTGTGCAGGCTCACAGGCACCCCCCAGTCCACGCCCCGGTCTCCTGGGAGAGAGGGCCCAGCAGGCTCTCCGCAGCCCCAGGCCTGCCTGGAGACGGGCCGCCTCTGCCACAGGGCCTCCACTCCCGGCTGTGTCCTGTAAGGTCTGGAAGGGCGACCGCTCTGACTACCTCAGCGCCCCTCAGAATCTCCCTGGGGCTGCAGCCCTACCCCACCCCGACACAGGGCAGAAGAGCAGCGCTCCTGGCCCCTCGAAGTCCCAGAGCTGCTGACCCCCGCCCCAGGCAATTCCCTCCCGCAGCCCCCACACCCCCAGGCCTGGCTCCCTGGCTGGAAAGCAGCCGGTTTGGCCCTGGAAGTGGACATTCCTCTATTACTGTGAAGTTTTATTTATGAAGAATTTGGAGGGAGAAGGCTCCAGGCTTCAGGAGGGGGCGGTGTCCTCCCTGGCCCTCCTCCCTTCCCTCCCCTCATTCCAGCTGCCTGCCCTCAGCACCCCCAGGCCCCTCACAGCCCAGCCCCCTCCAGAGCCCTGCCCCACCGCACCCTGCTTCTCCAGGGCCTAGCAGACCAGCATCTGCCCCCGTGAAGGGATGGATCAGCTGTGGGGGTGGGTGCAGAAGGTTGCCACCTCCTACCTCAGCGAGAGTCACCTAGGAAAGATGGAGGGATTGACACTATTTTCTCAATAAAATGGGACTTTTTTTTTTTTTTTTTTTTTTTTTTGGTGTGAAACTTCCTGTTCCCAGCTGCATCAGAGAGCCTGTCTGGGGCCAAGGTTGCCAGAGATTTCTGAAGACACAGCTTGTTCCTTGTTCTTGGCTGGTGGGTGCACAAGGACTTCTGGAAGGGATTTAGACGGGGCTGAGTGCTAGGATTAAAGTGGGAATGGGAGTACGGCAACAGAAAAACCTGGGAGCTAGCAATGCACCCAGCCCTTGACTGTGCCCTGGTGGACAGCCGAGCTGTGGCTCAAGCGTGAGCCAGTGCCTTCCTGTCCCTGCCAAGGGTGAGGCCAGAGTTGGCCCCAAGGCTAATGTTTCAGTGGGTGGGATTAGGTCGGCCGTACAGAGGCCGGTGGGCTCCCTGACGTCCCTTCCAGGCAGCCTGAAAGCACTGAAATAGCTTATGGCCCTGTGCCAGGGACCTTGGCCCAAGCTGCTGACCTCCAGGGTGGGGAGGGAGCTACCCCCAGGAGAAGAGTCACTCAGGCAACAGTATGAGCAAGCCAGCCAGCAGCTCCGTGCCTGCACCCAGCTCAGGGGAATCCCAGGGGGTTCAGATGCCCAGGAAGGAAAAGGGGACAGCGCTGCTGCTATGGAATGAGACCACCACTTCTCCTGTTGTCCTTCCCAGCTTCTCCCCAACCTCCCCTTTTCCCTAGTTTATAAGACAGGAGAAAAGGGAGAAAGCAAAAAGTTGGAAAGAAACAGAAGTAAGATAAATAGCTAGACGACCTTGGCGCCACCACCTGGCCCTGGTGGTTAGAATGATAATAATAATATTAACCCCTGACCAAAACGACTGGTGTTATCTGTAAATCCCAGACATTGTGTGAGAAAGCACTGTAAAACTTTTTGTTCTATTAGCTGATGTGTGTAGCCCCTAGTCACGTTCCTCACGCTTACTTGATCTATTATGACCCTTTTATGTGGACCCCTTAGAGTTGTAAGCTCTTAAAAGGGCTAGGAGTTTCTTTTTCGGGGAGCTCGGCTCTTAAGACGCGAGTCCGCCGATGCTCCCGGCCGAATAAAAACCTCTTCCTTCTTTAATCCGGTGTCTGAGGAGTTTTGTCTGGGACTCATCCTGCTACATTTCTTGGTTCCCTGATCGGGAAGCGAGGTAATTGACGGACGGTCGAGGCGGCCCCTTAGGCGGCTTAGGCCTGCCCTGTGGAGCATCCCTGCGGGGGACTGTGGCCGGCTTGAGCGACGCGGATCCTGAGAGCACTCCCGGGTAGGCAATGCTCTTGACGGGTGGAACACCTCGTCAGAGCAGTGTGTGGCAGGCCCCCGTGGAGGATCAGCGCAGTGGCTGAAGGAACGGGCACTTGGAGTCCGGACATCTGAAACTTGGTAAGACTGGTCTTGGGAACTTGCCCACTCCATTTGAGTGGAAGCATGTCCTGATCACCCACGGTGTGCCTGTACCGGCACTTTGGTTTTTGTTTTTGACTTGACTTGAATTGCTTGATACTTTGGTTTTGGTTTTGACCTGGCTTGGATTTCTGGATACTCTGGGTTTGGTTTTGATTCTGGTTTGGTGTAAACTGAAAGTGTGTGTGCCCTTTTTACCCATTCTTTGTTCTGTGTGTGCGTGCGGTGTGAGCTTGGTGTTTTGTCTCAAGGAAACACGGGTCAGACACAAGGTAAGCCTACTCCGCTAGGAACTATGTTGAAAAGTTTTAAGAAGGGATTTAACGGAGACTATGGGGTTACTATGACACCAGGGAAACAATTTTGTGTGAAATAGATCGGCCAACATTAGAAGTGGGTTGGCCATCAGAAGGAAGCCTGGACAGGTCCCTTGTTTCTAAGGTATGGCACAAGGTAACTGGTAAGTCAGGACACTCAGACCAGTTCCCATACATAGACACTTGGTTACTACAGCTGGTGCTAGACCCCCCACAGTGGCTAAGAGGGCAGGCAGCAGCAGCGCTAGTAGGAAAGGGACAGATAGCCAAGGAAGGATCCCGCTCTACCCACCGAGGGAAATTAACTCCTGAATTTCTGTTCGACCCAACATCAGAAGATCCATTGCAGGAGATGGCACCAGTGATCCCAGTGCTGCCCTCCCCTTACCAGGCAGAGAGGCTCCCTACTTTTGAGCCCACAGTGCTTGTGCCTCCGTAAGACAAACATATCCCTAGGCCACCCAGAGTAGACAAGAGAGGAGGTGAAGCCTCGGGAGAAACCCCTCCCTTGGCAGCTCATTTAAGACCCAAAACTGGGATACAAATGCCCCTGAGAGAGCAGCGGTATACTGGGATAGAGGAGGATGGTCACGTGGTGGAGAAGCGTGTTTTTGTGTACCAGCCCTTCACCTCTGCCAACCTTCTCAATTGGAAAAACAATACCCTGTCCTATACTGAAAAACCACAAGCTCTAATTGATTTGCTCCAAACTATTATCCAGACCCATAACCCCACTTGAGCTGATTGCCACCAGTTGCTCATGTTCCTCTTTAACACAGATGAAAGGCAGAGAGTGCTCCAAGCAGCAACTAAGTGGGTACAGGAACATGCACCGGCTGATTACCAAAACCCCCAAGAGTATGTAAGGACCCAGTTACCAGGAACTGACCCCCAGTGGGATCCAAATGAAAGAGAGGATATGCAAAGGCTAAACCGAGACAGGGAAGCTGTCTTGGAAGGATTAAAGAGGGGAACCCAGAAGGCCACAAACGTTAACAAGGTCTCTGAGGTCATTCGGGGAAAAAGAAGAAAGTCCAGCACAATTCTACCAGAGACTGTGTGAGGGCTATCGTATGTATACTCCCTTTGATCCCGTTAGCCCTGAAAATCAGCGGATGATTAACATGGCTTTAGTTAGTCAAAGCGCAGAAGACATTGGGAGAAAACTGCAGAAACAGGATGGGTTTGCAGGGATGAACACATCACAGTTATTAGAAATAGCTAACCAGGTGTTTGTAAACAGGGATGCAGTAAGCCATAAGGAAAACCGCAGAGAGAATAAACGTCAGGCCCGGCGAAACGCCGACCTGTTAGCTGCAGCAATCGGGGGGGTCCCCTCAAAGAGGCAAGGGAACGGGGGCCCCTGGAAAGAAACTCAGCCTGGCTGTCAGAGCTTGCAGTGTAACCAGTGTGCTTGTTGTAAAGAAATAGGATATTGGAAGAACAAATGCCCCCAGCTAAAAGGAAAACAAGGTGACTTGGAGCAGGAGGCTCCAGACAAGGAGGAAGGGGCCCTGCTCAACCTGGCAGAAGAGTTATTGGACTGAGGGGGACCGGGCTCAAGGGCCCCCAAAGAGCCTATGGCCAGGATGACAGTTGGGGGTAAAGACATTGATTTTCTTGTAGATACTGGTGCTGAACATTCGGTAGTAACCGCCCCGGTCGCCCCCTTATCCAAAAAGACTATTGACATAATCAGAGCCACGGGAATTTCAGCAAAACAAGCTTTCTGCTTGCCCCGGACTTGTACTGTAGGAGGACGTAAAGTGATTCATCAGTTTTTATATACGCCTGACTGTCCCTTGCCCTTGTTGGGAAGGGACTTGCTTTGCAAGCTGAGAGCCAGTATCTCTTTTACAGAGCATGGCTCTTTGCTGCTAAAGTTACCTGGAACGGGAGTCATTATGACCCTTATGGTCCCCTGAGAGGAGGAATGGAGACTTTTCTTAACTGAGTCAGGCCAAGAGATAAGACCAGCTCTGGCTAAGCGGTGGCCAAGAGTGTGGGCGGAAGACAACCCTCCAGGGTTGGCAGTCAACCAAGCCCCCATACTTATAGAAGTTAAGCCTGGGGCCCAGCCAGTTAGGCAAAAACAGTACCCGGTCCCCAGAGAAGCTCTTGAAGGTATTCAGGTCCCTCTCAAGTGCCTAAGAACCTTTGGAATGATAGTTCCTTGTCAGTCTCCATGGAACACTCCCCTCCTGCCTGTTCCCAAGCCAGGGACCAAGGACTACAGGCCGGTACAGGATTTGCGCTTGGTTAATCAGGCTACAGTGACTTTACATCCAGCAGTACATAACCCGTACACATTGCTGGGGTTGCTGCCAGCTGAGGACAGCTGCTTCACCTGCTTGGACCTGAAAGACGCTCTCTTTAGCATCAGATTAGCCCCTGAGAGCCAGAAGCTGTTTGCCTTTCAGTGGGAAGATCCGGAGTCAGGTGTCACTACTCAGTACACTTGGACCTGGCTTCCTCAAAGGTTCAAGAACTCCCCCACCATCTTCGGGGAGGCGTTGGCTCGAGACCTCCAGAAGTGTCCCACCAGAAACCTAGGCTGCGTGTTGCTCCAGTACATTGATGACCTTTTGCTGGGACACCCCACGGCAGTCGGGTGCGCCAAGGGAACGGATGCTCTACTCCGGCATCTGGAGGACTGTGGGTATAAGGTGTCCAAGAAAAAAGCTCAGATCTGCCGACCGCAGGTACGTTACTTGGGATTTACTATCCGACAGGGGGAGCGCAGCCTGGGATCAGAAAGAAAGCAGGTCATTTGCACTCTACCGGAGCCTAAGAGCAGAAAGCAGGTGAGAAAATTCTTAGGAGCTGTGGGGTTTTGCAGACTGTGGATCCCAAACTTTGCAGTATTAGCCAAGCCTTTGTATGAGGTCACAAAGTAGGGGGACTGGGAACCTTTTGAATGGGGATCCCAACAACAGCAAGCCTTTCGTGAGTTAAAGGAAAAACTTATGTCAGCCCCAGCCCTGGGGCTACCCAATCTGACAAAGCCTTTTACATTGTATGTGTCAGAGAGAGAAAAGATGGCAGTTAGAGTTTTAACCCAAACTGTGGGGCCCTGGCCGAGGCCAGTGGCCTACCTCTCTAAACAACTAGACGGGGTTTCTAAAGGATGGCCCCCATGTTTGAGGGCCTTGGCAGCAACTGCCCTGCTAGTACAAGAAGCAGTTAAGCTGACTCTTGGGCAAAACCTGAACATAAAGGCCCCCCAAGCTATGGTGACTTTAATAAATACTAAAGGACATCATTGGCTCACAAATGCTAGACTCACCAAGTACCAAAGTTTGCTCTGTGAAAATCCCCGTATAACCATTGAAGTTTGTAACACCCTGAACCCCACTACCTTGCTTCTGGTATCAGAGAGCCCTGTCGAGCATGACTGTGTAGAAGTGTTGGACTCAGTCTACTCTAGCAGACCTGACCGCCAGGACCAGCCTGGGGCATCAGTAGACTGGGAACTATGCGTGGATGGGGGCAGCTTCATCAACCCCCAAGGAGAGAGAGGTGCAGGGTATGCAGTGGTAACCCTGGACACTGTTGTTGAAGCCAGATCGTTGCCCCAGGCCACTTCAGCCCAGAAAGCTGAACTCATTGCTTTCATTCGGGCCTTAGAACTCAGTGAAGGTGAGACTGTAAACATTTACACTGACTCTCGGTATGCCTTTTTAACCCTTCAAGTGCATGAAGCATCATATAAAGAAAAGGCCCTATTGAACTCTGGGGAAAGGACATAAAATATCAACAAGAAATCTTGCAATTATTAGAAGCCGTATGGAAACCCCACAAGGTGGCAGTTATGCATTGCAGAGGACACCAGCGAGCTTCCACCTTGGTGGGCTTCGGGAATTCCTGTGCTGACTCAGAGTGCCGGAAAGGTAGAGTGGATGAATTGGACTATCAAAAATAGTTAAGGGAAAGTATGTCAGGAAACAGGATTAAAATGGATACAGGCTCTCCCTATGGTATTATTTAATATTAGATGTACCCTTTCTAAAAGAACAGGATATTCCCCTTATGAAATATTGTAGCCCCCTCCCCTATTGCGGGGACTTCCAGGCACTCCCCGAGAGGTGAAATTGAGTTACAGCGACAGCTACAGGCTTTAGGAAAAATTACACAAACAATCTCAGCCTGGGTAAATGAGAGATGCCCTGTTAGCTTATTCTCCCCAGTTCACCCTTTCTCCCCAAGGACTGGAACATAGCCTCTTTGTGCCCACGGTGGAAAGGACCCCAGACTGTCGTCCTGAGCACTCCCACCGCTGTGAAGGTAGAAGGAATCCCAGCCTGGATCCACCACAGCTGTGTAAAACCTGCAACGCCTGAAACCTGGGAGGCAAGACCAAGCCCAGACGACCCTTGCAGAGTGACCCTGAAGAAAATGACAAGCCCTGCTCCAGTCACGCCCGGAAGCTGACTGGTCCACGCACGGCCAAAGCATGAGGAAGCTCATCGTGGGATTCATTTTTCTTACATTTTGGACTTATACAGTAAGGGCTTCAACTGACCTTACTCAAACTGGGGACTGTTCCCAGTGTATTCACCAGGTCACTGACGTAGGACAGCAAATTAAAACAATCTTTCTGTTCTATAGTTATTATGAATGTATGGGCACGTTAAAAGAAACTTGATTGTATAATGCCACTCAGTACAAGGTATGTAGCCCAGGAAATGACCAACCTGATGTGTGTTATAACCCATCTGAGCCCCCTGTAACCACTGTTTTTGAAAGAAGATTAGGAACTGGCCTTTTCCTAGGTGATACAAGTAAAATAATAACTAGAACAGAAGAAAAAGGAATCCCCAAACAAGTAACTTTAAGATTTGATGCTTATGCAGCCATTAATAGTAACAAGCTAGGAACAGGATGTGGTTCTCTTAACTGGGAAAGGAGCTACAGAGTAGAAAATAAATATGTTTGTCATGAGTCAGGGGTTTGTGAAAATTGTGCCTTTTGGCCATGTGTTATTTGGGCTACTTGGAAAAAGAACAAAAAGGACCTGGTTCATCTTCAGAAGGGGGACGCCAACCCCTCCTGTGCTGCCGGTCACTGTAACCCACTAGAACTAATAATTACCGATCCCCTAGATCCCTGTTGGAAAAAGGGAGAACGTGTAACCCTGGGGATCGATGGGACAGGGATAAACCCCCAAGTTGCCATTTTAGTTAGAGGGGAGGTCCACAAGCGCTCTCCCAAGCCAGTGTTTCAAACCTTTTATGAGGAGCTGAATCTGCCAGCACCAGAACTTCCGAAAAAGACAAAAAATTTGTTTCTCCAATCAGCAGAAAATGTAGCTCTTTCCCTTAATGTTACTTCCTGTTATGTATGCGGGGGAACCACTATCGGAGACCGATGGCCTTGGGAAGCCCGAGAGTTGGTGCCTACTGATCCAGCTCCTGATATAATTCCAGTTCAGAAGGCCCAAGCTAGCAACTTCTGGGTCCTAAAATCCTCAATTATTGGACAATACTGTATAGCTAGAGAAGGGAAAGACTTTATCATCCCTGTAGAAAAGCTTAATTGTATAGGACAGAAGTTGTACAACAGCACAACAAAGACAATTACTTGGTGGGGCCTAAACCACACTGAAAAGAAC
Organism: Pan paniscus; assembly: GCF_029289425.2. Lineage (NCBI taxonomy): Eukaryota > Metazoa > Chordata > Mammalia > Primates > Hominidae > Pan > Pan paniscus. The sequence continues at coordinate 134,027,521 of NC_073262.2, forward strand.
CCATTTAGTAAATTTTCTAAATTAAAAACTGCCTGGGCTCATCCAGAATCTCATCAGGACTGGACGGCTCCCACCGGACTATACCGGATATGTGGGCACACAGCCTACATTCAGTTACCTAATAAATGGGCAGGCAGTTGTGTTATTGGCACTATTAAGCTGTCCTTTTTCTTATTACCCATAAAAACGGGTGAGCTCCTAGGTTTCCGTGTCTATACCTCCCGAGAAAAGAGAGGCATAGTTATAGGAAACTGGAAAGATAATGAGTGGCCCCCTGAAAGGATCATACAATATTATGGGCCTGCCACATGGGTACAAGACGGCTCATGGGGATACCAAACCCCCATCTACATGCTCAATCGGATCATACGGTTGCAGACCGTCTTAGAAATAATTACTAATGAAACTGGCAGAGCTTTGACTGTTTTAGCTCGGCAGGAAACCCAAATGAGGAATGCTATCTATCAGAATAGACTGGCCTTGGACTACTTGCTGGCAGTTGAAGGAGGAGTTTGTGGAAAATTTAACTTAACCAATTGCTGCCTACAAATAGATGATCAAGGACAGGTGGTTGAAAACATAGTCAGGGACATGACAAAGTTGGCACATACGCCTGTACAGGTTTGGCACGAGTTTGATCCTGAGTCTTTATTTGGAAAATGGTTTCCAGCTATAGGAGGATTTAAAACCCTCATTGTAGGTGTATTGCTAGTAATAAGAACTTGCTTGCTGCTCCCCTGTGTATTACCCTTGCTTTTTCAAATGAGAAAAGGTTTTGTTGCTACTTTGGTTCATCAGAAAACTTCAGCACACGTGAATTATATGAATCACTATCGCTCTATCTCGCAAAGAGACTCAAAAAGTGAGGATGAGAGTGAGAACTCCCACTAAAAAGTGAAAATTCTCAAAGGGGGAAAATAGGGAATGAGACTACCACTTCTCCTGTTGTCCTTCCCAGCTTCTCCCCAACCTCCCCTTTTCCCTAGTTTATAAGACAGGAGAAAAGGGAGAGAGCAAAAAGTTGGAAAGAAACAGAAGTAAGATAAATAGCTAGACGACCTTGGCGCCACCACCTGGCCCTGGTGGTTAGAATGATAATAATAATATTAACCCCTGACCAAAACTACTGGTGTTATCTGTAAATCCCAGACATTGTGTGAGAAAGCACTGTAAAATTTTTTGTTCTGTTAGCTGATGTGTGTAGCCCCCAGTCACGTTCCTCACGCTTACTTGATCTATTATGACCCTTTCACGTGGACCCCTTAGAGTTGTAAGCTCTTAAAAGGGCTAGGAGTTTCTTTTTCGGGGAGCTCGGCTCTTAAGACGCGAGTCTGCTGATGCTCCCGGCCGAATAAAAACCTCTTCCTTCTTTAATCTGGTGTCTGAGGAGTTTTGTCTGCGACTCATCCTGCTACACTGCTATTTCTCCCTCCTCAGCACAGGTCTTCCCACAGTTCTCTCTTGGCCAGCCGGCTGCATAATTTGCAGAGCCCAGTGCAAAATGAAATTACAGGACCCTGGTTTTAAAAAGGTATTAAGAATTTTAAAGGTCAGGCTCACGCCTGTAATCCCAACACTTTGGGAGGCTGAGGTGGGAGGATGGCTTGAGCCCAGGAATTTGGGACCAGCCTGGGTGACATAGAGAGACCCCTGTCTCTACAAAAAAAAAAAATTTTTTTTTTTTTTGAGACAGAGTCTCACTCTGTCGCCCAGGCTGGAGTGCAGTGGTGCGATCTCAGCTCACTGCAAGCTCTGCCTCCCAGGTTCACACCATTCTGCTGCCTCAGCCTCCCGAGTAGCTGGGACTACAGGCACCCGCCACCACGCCTGGCTAATTTTTTTCTAAAAAAATTTTAAAATTACCTCAGAGTGGTGGCACGCACCTGTCTGGGGCCAAGGTTGCCAGAGATTGCCTCGGGAGGCTGAGGTGGGAGGATCCCTTGAGCCCAGGAGGTCGAGGCTGCAGTGAGCTGTGATCGCATCACTGCACTCCAGCCTGGGTGACAGAGCGAGACACTGTCTCAAAAAAAAAAAAAAAAGAATTTAAGATTGCCACAGCAGAGCATTGAGCATTAAACCAAGTGCTGGGAGCTTCTGAGGGAGGCCTGCGACTGTGATGCCAGCCCTATTTGCCCCTCCTCATCCTCAGAAGCCAGGTCCTGCTCTGGGCTGCAGAGAGGTGATTGGGGCTCACAGTTCAGCACGGGAGAGGGCAGCCCAGGGACACCCAGAAAATGGAGGTGTACAGGCCACAGGACCCAGGCCCAGGTGGAGGCCCAGAGACGGTTATGGGTTCAGCTGCCCCTGAAGGATCAGGCAGAGGGAACCACGTATACCAAGGGCTGCTGGGAGCAGGGTGGATGCATTCTGAAGCGGAAAGGAGCTCCTCTCGGGGCTGGACCTGGGGTGAGAGAAGGGGTGGGAGGCTGGGAGGCAGGCAGGGCAGTTTCTCAGGTCTTCTAGGTTCAGGAGTACTTTAACTTTATCCTGTGCACAAAGGGACAAGGAGCAGGGGTTCACGGCAGCCTGAGGGAGCAGAGGGCAGTTTTGAGGCACCTCCACCCCTCCCTCTGGCGCACTTTGGCCCATTCTGGCCATCTCCAGTGGGGCCCCACTCTGGAAAATCAGGCATTTAGTTTTGCTTCCTGGTAATGATAACAGCTGACATTTTATGGAGGACATTTCATATGCCAGGCACCCTGGTAAACATTTAACGTGTAGTCAATATGACTTTAACTCAGGGTACAAATATGGTTACTTTTTAATTTTTCTCATTGATTGCTCAAATCCCTCATGTACCATTATTGGCAGAAAAATCCAATATCAGCCTCTTGGAACCCACTCTCAAATTGTCCAAGAACCTCAGGGATTTCCCTCCTCCAAAGAGAGGGTTCTCTGGAAAGTCTGAGCAGTCATCTCCAGTTGTTCCCTCTCTCTCCACACAGGGGCGCTGTGGAACAGCGCCTGTGCACAGTCCTGTGGCTTCTGAGGCTTGGCTACCTTCACTGCACAGGCTGCGGTGGGGCCTATGCTTCCAAAACAAAGTTACCCTTCTCTCAGTCACCCTCACAAGCTCAACAACCTTTCCCCAGAGAGCAGCAGCATGCCAGGGGTGCTGGGTCCTGTGGCCCCCCAGTCAGCTACACAGTCTGTGGGGGAATCCCACAGACTCAGGTTCTCTCTGGCCTGGTGAAGCAACTTTTTAGACAGTAGATTTTAGTTGGTCCCAGGGTCTTAACTCTTTCCTCCTCAAAGGCCCTGCCTTTGCAAATTGGTTCCCTCCTCCCCAGCAACTGGCTGTGCATTCCAAGGGGCCTTGAAAAGGGGTAGCCTTTGTCAATCCTCAAAAAGTCCAGTTCCACTCTTCCCCCAGGGTAATGGGTGCCTACTCAGCCACATTTACATAACTAAAGGAGACCACTCAAAGAATCCTACTCTTAACAAAGAAAGCCTGTTCCTAGGTGACTTATTCTGTGCACCTAAACTGAGAAGGAGCAGGGGGAAGCTTCTGGAATCCTGTTATACACCATGTTCAAAGTAAGAAATGGAGGGCTCTAAGAGAAGGATCCCACGGCTATTGTGTGACAGGCACGATTTGAACTCTGTGCCCTGCACACCTAACCCCCATACTCTACTGTCTCCCAAGAGCCTCCAGCCTCCCATCCTTTTTCCTTAGCAGTAACTTAGTCATAAATATCTGTGTTTGTTGTTTCTGTCTAAAAGGAGGAAAATGTTATGTCCAATGAGCGATTGAAACTGTTATGTCCAATGAGCGATTGAAACTGTGATGGTTGGGGGAGCCCAGCGTTATTAGGGCTGTAAGAAATAAATGTTTCCAGAGAGTTATTTAAGCTATTGTGAAGAAAAACTTTTCTGTTCCAGTGAAACACTATACATTATCTAAAGCACAGCCAGACCTGTCTGCTTCCAGCCCCATTCATGGTCTTTGAGCTATTTTGCACCTCTTTTTAAGTTGCAAGTACTGAGGGCTTTGCAAACTGTCTTGTCAGGTGAAGCTTCCATTGACTTCTCTTCCACTCCCCACCAACACCCCCACGGTGGAAAAACCAGTTTGCCGCTGTTTGCAATTCAATTCCTTCACTCCATATAAATTTGTGCTCTTTGATGTCTCCTTTGAACCAGATATAACATCTACCTTGTCTTTCTTATGAGTAAAATAAATCTTTAATACATGCTCATTTTTTATTTCTGAACAAGGGTCATGAATCTACCTTTTTCTGAAAATTGTCTTTTACCAATTGCCTTTATGTGAAAATGAACACAGATACATTATCGAACAGAATGCAATTTTTGCTTATATTTCTAAAACAAAACTTGAATCTTGGAATACATTGTATACTCACTAAAGACCCTTCCAAAGTGAGCCAAAGCTTAGAGCTCAATCCTTTTAGAGGCTTTTGCCCCTCGGGAATTTGAGAAAATATCTAGTCCAGATCGCAACCAGACAGAATGAATCCGAATGAGTGAGTGGGTGGGGCGCGAGCCCAGGCATTTTTTATCGCTCCCAGGTGACTCAAGTTGGGAACTACCCGCCCGGGCTAGGATTGACTGACCCTGCCGTGCAGCCTGTGACCTATCACAAATCACCTTGGCTTTGTTTTTCCTCGGTGCGGCCGAATCCCACAGGAATGCACGGAATCCCTGCCCTCACCCATGGCGAAGCTGCCCCCCTCGGGCTCCGCCTGCCCCCCGCGGCTCCTCGTCGCCGGGCAGCCAGGAGCTGCCGGGTGGGCGCGGGCGTCTCGGGGCGCGATGCGAACCAGACCCCCTCGCGGAACCCGCCTGGGCTGTGCAGGGGACAACGCGTTAGGCCGTCGAGGGTGGGGCGAGCCCTGTGTGTGTGATGGGGGTGGCATCCGATGGATCCCGGGGGCCTGCGGAGGAGGTGGGGATCTCGGCGCCACCCGGTGCGCGCCCCGAGGGCATCTCCCCTCGAGACCAGTCCGCGGGGCTGGGCGAGGCGTGGGGTAAGGCGGCGTAGACCTCCCAGTGCCGGCTGCAGGGCCGCGGGTCGGGGCGGGGCCCCGCGAGGAGCAAGGGGCTGGCGGGGCTGGAGGGCTGGGTGAGTCCCGGCCCTGGCAATCCCAGGAGAGGGCAGGGAGCGCCCCCAACTGACCGCCGGGGGCATCGTGACGCTGAGGTGGATGGGAGACTGCACGATTTGAGCAGGTTGTGTGAAATCTGGAACTCCATTACTTGTACCCCAAGGCATCTTTTTAATGCGGATTTATGCTGGAAAGCCCCACACCAAGCTGTTAACAGGAACTGCTTCGTGGCACTGAGATTCCAGGGGCTGCTCGTTCCTTTCTCTGGCTCATCTGTGTAAGGAAGACTTTCCTCCGTGAGCCTTTCCACCAAGCTCAGGCCTGAGGCTTAGGAGAAATGTGCGAGATCCCGACAGCCTCGGAGGGAGTGAGGGGGCTTCGAGAACCTCAGGGCCACCTTAGGGGCCTCTACCAGGGAAGGAGAAATGATCTTGTTTCACCGGCCAGGGAGGTGAGTGCAGCCCCTTCAGGACCTCAAAAATCTCTACTGGGGGCCCACCCTCAGAGGCCTGGTGAGGTCAGAACTAAGGCCTTGGATAGCAGGATACAGTTTGCTGTTCTAATTGTTTAGTATCTGATCTCATAGACAAATGACACAATAATCATTTTTTCATAAAATCTTAATATATAAAGCCAACGATGGTAAGGATATGTTTGGTTTCAAGTGACAAGAGATTCTGCTCAGTTGGGCTTGGTGGCTCACACCTGTAACCCCAGCACTTTAAGAGGCCTAGATGGGCGGATCGCTTGAGCTCAGGAGTTTGAGACAAGCCTGGCAACATGGTGAAACACCACCTCTACAAAAAAGTACAAAAATTAGCCAGGCATGGTGGCATGAGCACCTGTAGTCCCAGCCACTGAGGGTTGCGGGGGGGAGCTGAGATGGGAGGATCCTGGGAGGTTGAGGTTGCAGTACCCATGCACTCCGGCCTGGGTGACAGAATGAGACCCTGTCTCAAAAAAAATAATAATAATAGAAAGAAAAGGAAAAAAGAAAGTCTGCTCGAACTGGTTGCGACCAGCAAGGAGATGTGTGGGCTCACAGAAGTGAAAGTACAGGGATGCCTGCCTCAGGGGCTGATGCAGGACAGAAATATAAAACAGCCACTCCCCATACTGGAGCTGCCTAGCTGGAAAGGGGCAGGTTGAGATTGCTCTCAGGTGGCCTGACTGCAAAAGCTGCATGTTAGCCACCACTCAGAACACGTGCTAGGGTCTGGAGGATGGAGGCAAGTCTGGAAACAGCTGCCTGTCCACCATGACTGCAATTTGTTAAGACCACCTGCAATTTGCTAAGCGCTAATGGGGAGGCCAGGCTCAGCTCAGATAGCTCAGCTCCTGCAGACCTAGTCGAATGTTTCTTGCTAGATTTTGTTTTATGTACTTTTGTAACCAAATGCTCCCATTTTTTCTAAGAAAAACAGAATGAATTACTTTTTTTTAAATTATTATTTTCTATTCTCTCCCCTTTCCCTCCTTCCCGTTTCCTACTCAGCCCTTCAGAAATGCAAATGTAACTGTTCACCTCCCCCTATACATTCCCTTCAGGGTAATTCCCTTCAGGGCAATTTCTTCAATGGCTCCAAGACAGATCTTTTCCTTGAGAGCTGACAGTCGATTTGCTGACAGTTGATTTGCAGACTGAAGCATACCTGCCACGGAACTTTTACCTCCATGGGATGGCCTTAGAACTTCTGCTCTGCAAGCTGGAAGTGACCTTCATCCTCCAGGAGGGTATGTCGAAAGCATTCCCGCTTGGCCACTTTTACAAGTTATTTCTGCCTGGGAAGGCACCAACTCAATTATCCAGTAGATAAGACGCGGGGCAACAGGGGAACCCCTGCCTTGCATACTTGCTCACCCCCTACCTTATAAAAGTGTCCATGTTACTGCTCCAAAGGTGAAGCAGCACATGTAAAGGCAGGACACGTTGTGTCCCTTCCCCAAGCTACCTTTGGAATACATTCACTTTTCTTACACCAGACCTCGCGCTTGTTCATTGGACTCTGCATGCGATGAGCAACTAACCTGCTTTTCAGTTATGCTTTGGAGCCATGTTGTTTAGCACTTAGAAAATAGAGGTGAGTCTGGGCGTGGTGGCTCATGCCTATAATCCCAGCATTTTGGGAGGCCGAGGTGGGTGGACCACTTGAGGTCAGGAATTCAAGACCAACCTGGCCAACTTGGTGAAACCCTGTCTCTACTAAAAATAGAAAAAATGAGCCCAGCATGGTGGCACATCCCCGTAATCCCAGTTACTCGGGAGGCTGAGGCATGAGAATTGCTTGAATCCGGGAGGTGGAGGTTGCAGTGAGCCGACATCACGCCACTGCACTCCAGCCTGGGCCACAGAGTGAGGCTCCGTCTCAAAAAAAAAGAAAATAGAGGGTGTCTGATAAAATGTACCTTCTCTAGTGTGCAGCACAGTAAATCCAGCACCCCAGAGATGTCCTGCCTGGCTCCCTGGAACCCGTCTGTGCACATGATGAGATGTCACCTCTGTAATTAGCTTAGGTTACATGGCACAATTAGCCTTAAAATAGGGAAATATTCTGGGTGAGCCTCATCTAATCCCATGAGAACTTAAAAGCAGAGAGCTTTCTCCCACTATCAGCAGAAGGAGAAGTCAGACTAGAAGCAGAATTCACATGCCATTGTTGACCTGAAGACTGAGGGACAAGGTGGCAAGGAATGATAGCAAATTCTAGAAGCTAACAGCAGCCCCTGGCTGGCAGCCAGCAAGGAAATGGGAACTTCATACTGAATTCTGCCAGTAATAGAAATGAGCTTGGAAGAGGACCCTAAATTCCAGGGGAGGGATGCAGCAGGCCAACACCCTGATTTCAGCTTGGACAGAGAATGTAGCCATGCTGTACTGGTCTCCTGACCTGTGGGACTATGGCAAAATAAATGGATGTTGTGTTAAAAAGAAAAAACCTAAACACTCAGAAAAAAAGAAAAATGTTGGCAGTACAAAGAGATATTGCCAGAAACACAAATATAGTGAGTCTTTAACATACTATTTAACAACCTAGAAGAGATTTAACTTACCAAAATCAGAGACATCAGGCCAGACAGGGTGGCTCACGCCTGTAATCCCAGCACTTTGGGAAGCCAAGTGGTTGGATCACTTAAGGCCAGGAGTTCAAGACAAACCTGACCAACATGGTGAAACCCCATCTCTACTGAAAATACAAAAGTTATCCGGGTGTGGTGGCATGCGCCTGTAATCCCAGCTCCTTGGGAGGCTAAGGCAGAAGAATCTCTTGAACCCGGGGGGCAGAGGTTGCAGTGAGCCAAGATTCCACCACTGCACTCCAGCCTGGCCTGGACAACAGAGCAAGACTCTCTCAAAAAAAATAAAAATGAAAATAAATCAAAGACATCAAAGACCCAAACAATACTATGAGTAGTTTGAATCAAAGATCTGTATCAAATTCTGTACCACACACAGCTTGTATCTTCTTTTTGCATATGAAACCTTTACCATATATGTGTATTAGAAGGAAAGACAACATCAACTATCCCCCAAGGCAGAAATTAAACAGGCCAAACTCTATGTCCACAATATACGGTAAATCAGAAATTACCCACAAAATTAAACCAAACAAGAACAATGACAAAAATCCTAGCCTGTTTCTTAAATAACTGTTGAGTCAAAGAGAAAGTAAAAACTATAATGGTTCATTGTTTTGAAATCGGGAAGACCACATAATTATATTTAAGGGAATAATGTCAGTTTACCTCATTTTGACTTCAAGGGGTGTTACGTGTCAGGCCTTGGGCTTAAGGCTGTAGCTGCTGAACATTGCCCAATTTAACAACTATAAATGCATTCATTATTGTAAAAATAAAAATAAAAACAAGTGAACTAATGTTTCAACTCAACATTGCACGAGAATAATTTTATTTTTATTTATTTATTTTTTTGAAACAGGGTCTCGCTCCGTTGCCCAGGCTGGAGTGCAGTGGCACCATCTTGGCTCACTGCAACCTCTGCCTTCCAGGCTGAAGAGCTCCTCCCACCTCAGCCTCCCCAGTGGCTGGGACTATAGGCACACCCTCCAGGCCTAGCTAATTTTTGTATTTTCGGTAGAGATAGGGTTTTGCGATGTTGCCCAGGCTGGTCTCAGTCTCCTGAGCTCGATTCATCTGTCCACCTCAGCCTCCCAAAGTGCTGAGACTACAGGCACGAGCCAGCACGCTGGGCCAGAAAAGAACTTTATTTATTTATTTATTTTTGAGACGGAGTCTTGCTCTGTCACCCAAGCTGGAGTGCAGTGGTGTGATCTTGGCTCACTGCAAGCTTCGCCTCCTGGGTTCAAGTGATTCCCCTGCCTCAGCCTCCTGAGTAGCTGGGATTACAGGCACCTGCCACCACACCCAGCTAATTTTTGTATTTTTAGTAGAGACGGGGTTTTGCCATGTTGGCCAGGCTGGTCTTGAACTCCTGACCTCAGGTGATCTGCCTGCCTCAGACTCCCAAAGTGCTGGGATTACAGGTGTGAGCCACCACGACCAGCCCAGAAAAGAACTTTAAAGCAGAATAAAACAAAACCAGAAAAAAGAAATAATAAAGACATAAGAGAGATGAGTCAAATTTAATGAATTTGAAAGGAGTAGATAAATAAATCTGTCGGTTATTTTTTTTAAAAAGCGTTAAAATAGCTAAACCTATGCCAAATTTAATGAAAGACAAATGTAATTAGCAAGTTAATTAAATGCAGTTTAAAGTGTAAAAGTATAAGAATTATAATTCATATATGAATAGATTTTTAATTTTTTATTTTTAAAATTAATTTTTTTTTTTTACAGAGTCCTGCTCTGTCGAACCAGGCTGGAGGGCAGTGGAGCGATCATAGCACACTGTAGTCTTGACCTCCTGGGCTCGAGCGATCCTCTTGCCTCAGCCTCCTGGGTAGCTAGGACTACAGGCATGTGGTACCACACCCTGCCATGAGTAGATTTTAAATCTTGTTGAAAAGTATGCGGCCTGAGCAACATGGAAAAACCCCATCTCTACTAAAAATACAAATATTGGCCAAGCATTGTAGCATGCACCTGTAGTCTCAGCTACCTGGGAGGCTGAGGCAGGAGAATTGCTTAAACCCGGGAGGCAGAGGTTGCAGTGAGCCGAGATTGTGCCACTGTACTCCAGCCTTGGTGACATAGTGAGATTCTGTCTCAAAAAAAAAGAAAAGTATGGTTCAAATAAACAAAAGGAATAGAGTCAAAAAGAAAGGAAGCCAGGTGTGGCACACACCTGTACTCCCATCTATTAGGGAGGCTAAGGAAGGAGGCTCACTTGAGCCCAGGAGTTCAAAGCTGCAGTGAGCTGTGACCATCGCACTGCACTCCAGCCTGTGCAACAGAGCCAGACCCTGTCTCTAAAAATAAAGAAAACCCATATGCTCCCATAAGCCAGGAACAATTGGAAAGAGTTATCAATCACCTTCCCAGAGTCTCTGGAGACCATTTGGGCAGTAAGTTCTTTCAGGCAGTAAGGTCTTTCAAACTCCCAAGAAACAACTAGTTCTAGCCTATGAGCCCATTTTTGCCATGGCAAAAAATGACAAGCTCTCCAATTCATTGTATGAAATTAATATAACACTGATCCCAAAGCCAGCAAATAGAGCACAGCTAAATTACCCCTGATTCCCACAAACTGCATTGTAGCCAGAAGCCGCCTTGCTATCCTGGTCTCATAGCTTTCAGGTACTTGGCTCCTCATTTGTTCCTAAATCCTACTGACAGGGACATGAGGTGGGAGAAAAAAAAAGAAGAATTTGCCAAAGATGGCCGGACTTCAGGGGAAGATTACCTACCCCACATCCCTCTTAACAGCTCCCCTTCCCACTGAAAGCCTTTTTTTTTTTTTTTTTTTTTTTTTTTTTTGAGAAGGAGTTTCACTCTGTCGCCCAGGCTGGAGTGCAGTGACACATGCCCTCCAGGCCCAGCTAATTTTTGTATTTTCGGCTCACTGCAACCTCTGCCTCCCAGGTTCAAGCAATTCTCCTGCCTCAGCCTCCCGAGTAGCGGGGACTACAGGCACGCGCCACCACACCCAGCTAATTTTTGTATTTTTAGTGGAGATGGGGTTTCACCATGTTGGCCAGGATGGTCTCCATCTCTTGACCTCGTGATCCGCCCGCCTCAGCCTCCCAAAGTGCTGGGATTACAGGTGTGAGCCACGGTGCCCAAACCGAGCCATTTTCATTGGCAATAAAATCTCCCACATTTACTATCCTTCAATTCGTTCGTGTGACCTCATTTTTCCTGGATGCCGGACAAAAGCTTAGGAGCCACAAGTGTGGATACGAAAGGCTGTCACACTGGCCCTTCGCCCTCGCTAGCAGAGGGCAGCCATGGGCCCACTGAGAGCTGTTAACACTTAAGCCGTCCGTGGACAGCAGAGCTAAAAGAGCACTCTAACATGGCCTCCGGGGCCCCGGGAGTCGCAGGCACCCTGCCTGGACGCTGTTGTGGGGCCTGAACGAAGTTCACTGCTGCTGGCGCCCAAAAGCGCTCGCTCCACCTCCTGCACCTGCTCACCTGTGTGCTCCCTTTCACGAGGGTCGGAATGCGGTGGATCTGAGAGAGTGGAGTCTGATCCTGCCCGCACTGAAACAGCTGGCTGGTTCCAGCACTCCTGCGCTCCAGTTCCCGCCTGGTTTGCTGTGTGCTCCCTCCCACCAGCAGTTGAGAGCAGTGGGCTAAGTAAACTAGGCACCCCTGTCCAAAGTCCTGAGAAGGGCTCAAGGAACTATCCTGCTTCACTATTGATCAGTGGTCTCCCTGTCAGGGGCAGATCCGGCCTTCTCTTCTCAAATTATCCTGGGTGATAATACCCATGGGGTTTGTCTCCTGGGTGATTCCCTCCACGGCTGAGCCTCACCCACTACCTTCTCGTCAGTGTCATTGACTCTGCACACAGGTTACTGTTGCTCACCCACCACTGGTGCCTCTGACCCTTCTAGGACCATCTAGGTCCCCCTGAGTAACTCAGGGGCATTGCTGACCAGCTGTGGACCAGAAGGCTCCCTTAGGGCACCTGCTGCATGGTAGGGCTAACTGTAGCTGTCCCCCAAGACCTGTGGGGTCAGGCCCTTCCCTCTGATGTTGGGGTTGGGGACCTTGCAGCGGAGTCAGAGGGAGAAGCTTCGTGTTCCCTCCACCCCAGGATCCTCCACCGAAGTAAGTAATTTGGCACAGAGGAAACCAGATGCACAAAAATTAAAAGGATAAACCATAATTCAGCTAAAATACCCAAGGGTTGAAATTGCCAAAGAACGTGCAAAATTCAAGGAAAAAAAGATACGAAAGTGGGCTGGGCGCAGTGGCTCACACCTGTAATCCCAGCACTTTGGGAGGCCGAGGCGGGTGGATCACGAGGTCAGGAGATCGAGACCATCCTGGCTAACACGGTGAAACCACGTCTCTACTAAAAAAATACAAAAAAAATTAGCTGGGCGTGGTCCGGGCACCTGTAGTCCCAGCTACTCGGGAGACTGAGGCAGGAGAATGGCGTGAACCCAGGAGGCGGAGCTTGCAGTGAGCCGAGATCGCGCCAGTGCACTCCAGCCTGGGCGACAGAGAGAGACTCCGTCTCAAAAAAAAAAAGATACAGAAGTGAAATAATAAAGGTAAAGGAATGAGATAGCCAGGAAAAGATAAGCCAACTTAAACAGAAAAGCCAGGAGGAGCCAGGTAACTCAGAATGGTAGGTGTGCTAGATTGAACAATGTGTGTCTAAAGTCACACATAAACAAAACAATTTCAACCTATGTGTTTTAAAATTAAAAAACAAGAAGTAGCTGGGCACAATGGCTCACACCTGTAATCCCAACACTTTGGGAGGCCCAGGTGGGAGGATTGTTTGAACCTGGGAGTTCAAGACCAGCCTGGGAGACCCATCTCTACAAAAAATTTAAAAGATTAGCCCTGCGTGGTGGTGCACACCTGTGGTTCCAGCTATCAGGGAAGCTGAGGCAGGAGGATCGCTTGAGCCCAGGAAGTCGAGGCTGTAGTGAGCCATGTTTGCACCACTACACTCCAGCCTGGATGACAGAGCAAGACCCTGTCTCAAAAAGGAAAAAAGAAAAACCAAAAGGACCTCCATAAAACAAGAAGTAGCAGGCAGTTGGGTGCAGTAGCTCACCCTGTAATCCCAGCACTTTGGGAAGCTCCCTTGAGCCCAGGAGTTCCAGACAAGCCTGGGCAACATCGTGAGACTCCATCTCTACAAAAAATTCAAAAATCAGCCAACGCGGTGGTGCACCCTTGTAGCCCTAGCTACTCAGCAGGTTGAGACAGAAGGATCGCTTGAGCCCAGGAGTTCAAGGTTACAGTGAGCTATGATCGTGCACTGCACTCCAGCCTGAGCAATAGAGCAAGACCTTGTCTCAAAAAAAAAAAAAAGTAGCAGACAAAGAGCATGAGCTCATAAAGGGTCATCTGGACTGAAATCTGGGGGTGAAGGAGAGGGCAGGGCCCCAGCACCCCAGCAGCCTGGACACACTCCTGCGCCAGGTGCAGCCCCCTTTTCAGGGGATGAATGGGGGACTTGTCTTCCTCTGCATTCCTTGACCAGCCTGAGTGCCAGCCTCACTTCACTGGTGCTGGAGGAAAAGCAGTGGCCTATGGAGACCCCAGTCCCAGGCTGGCTCCTGTTCTTGCTCCAGACAGAACTTTTGAAGCCCTTGGTGTTGCTAAAAGTGCTTGTTTCTTGGCCCCGCTCCTCTCACTCTGGGGACTAGGAGGGCTGATGCTGTTATCCAGGTTGACAGGGACTGCTTTGTGCCTCGGTCAGGGCTCTGTCCTCACAACCTTTCCGGGCCTTCTCAGAGTCTGTGGGCCACCCATTTGGCTACCCACACTGCTGAGAGTCACTGGGCAGAAAATGCGGAGTTTCTGCATTCCATTTGAAGCTGCTTGGTGTTCCGTCTGAACAAACCATGGTGTATTTAACCAGCCCCTGTGGATGGACGGTGCTAGATCAGTCCTTGTTAATGTAACATCACTCCCATCCCCTTCTACATCTCCCTGCATTTCCAGAGCCCCTTTCCAGTATATCCTAGGCTGAATTCTGCCCATGAAGGAAGCAGAAGCCATTGGTCTCCAGCAGCTACTATGTTAGGCAGCAAAACTCATGGCAGACTCCTTTCCTCAGCTTCTGGGCATCACCCTGCATGACCCCCACTGCAGTGCTATAAGCAGCTGAGATCCAGCCAGGCACAGTGGCTCACACCTGTAATCCCAGCACTTTGGGAGGCCAAGGCTGGCGGATCACTTGAGGTCAGGAGTTCGAGACCAGCCTGAGATCCTTGGTGACAGCTTCCGGCAGCTCCAGGTGTCCCCCTGGGCATCATGTGCTTTGGCCCTGCCAGCACCGAGGATCACTGGTGATGACTTCCCTGCCATCTCCTAACTTCTAGAACTTTCCTGGCCTTTCCTCTCCCAGCCCTTCCAATGCATCTCTTTCTGCTCGAAATACCTAGAGTGGCTTCTGTTTTCTTGATTGAACCCTGACTGCTACAAACAGTACCCTCGCATATCCTGCACATGCCAGGAACACATGCCAGTCTATCTGTAGTATAAGTTACTAGAAGTCAAATTTTCAGGTCAGTTTCAAGGTTGATGGTGTATTAGTTTGCTAGGGCTGCCATAACAGAGAACCACAGACTGGGTGGCTTAAACAACGGAAAGTTTATTTCCTCACAGTCTGAGGCTGAAGTCTGAGATTAAGATGTTGGCAGAGTTAGTTTCACTCTATGGGTGTATGTGTCCAAATTTCCTCTTCTTATAAAGACATCTGTCATATTGGATTAGGGCCCCACCCTAACAATCTCTTTTTAACTTAATTCCCTCTTTAAAGACCCTGTCTCCAAATGCAGTCACATTCTGAGGTACTGGAGGTTAGGACTTCAGCGTGTGAATTTTGAGGGGATGCAACTCAGTCCGTAACAGATAACTAGCTATTCCCAACTCACCCTCCCTGGCAATTGTCCCAAACAGCAGGTACATGAAATGTGTCAGCAAACCTGGTGATCATCATCAATCTAACAGGTAAGAAAATGCACATAGTGTTGTTTTAATTTGCATTTCTCCTACTCTGAGTGACATTAACATCTTTTCATGTGTTTGAATCATTCATATTTCCTTTCCTGAGAAAGATTTGTACAGGACAATTCTCTAGGTGACCTTAAACCAGCCCGGTTCTCCCATCTTTCTTGCTTGTAGTTCTGAAAAATAACTGTAGAATGTGCTAGAAATGCAACATCTTGAGATAAGGGGGAGCTGGCCAGAACTGCTCAGGCTCTGTTCCAGTTCCCCCTTAGAAACAGGGTGGCTCATGCCTGTAATCCCAGCACTTTGGGAGGCCTAGGCAGGCAGATCACCTGAGGTCAGGAGTTCAAGACTAGCCTGGCCAACATGGTGAAACCCTGTCTCTACCAAAAATACAAAAAATTAGCCAGGCATGGTGGCAGGTGCCTGTAATCCCAGCTACTCGGGAGGCTGAGGCAGAAGAATTGCTTAAACCCGGGAGGTGGAGGTTGCGGTGAGCCAAGATCGCACCACTGTACTCCAGCCTGGGCAACAAGAGCGAGACTCTGTCTCAAAAAAAAAAAAGAAAGAAAAGAAACAGGGTGTCCTTCAACACTGCAGCTCAGCCACTCACAGAGCATAAAGCTCAGGGCAGGCTGCTTTTCAGGGTTCTTCAGCCATGGTGCAGGTGGGACGCATGAAGTCAAGATTCCATCAGCCCTGGGCAGCTGGCCTGAGCCTGGGGAACTGGCTCTGAATGAATCCTAGGCCTCTGTTGCCCCTTGCTGCCAATCTGTAATAAATCCTCATCATGTAACTGGGTGCATGTGAGTGTGTTCTGTCTCACCAGATGCCAACAAGTTGGTAAGCAGCGCACGGTGAGCCTGCTTCACCGTTGGTTCATATCCTTTGCCTATTTTTCTATTGGCTTATTTGTCTTTGCCTTTGTCTTTTTTTCCATTGCTACACCTACTAAAATGGGATTGACTTTTACTTATTGATTTGTAGAAGAGGTTCATTAAAGACATTTATCTGATATGCACTGAAAATATTTTTCCATTTGTCATCTATCTTTTGACTTTGTTCATAATTTTTCTGTGATACAGTGATATTTTAATGTAAATTTTCCATCTTTTCCTTAATGGCTTCTAGGTACTATGTCGTTATTCTTAGAAAGTCCTCTCCTACCCAAAAAGCACTGAAAATTTAAAAATTAAAAATAAGACTGGACGTGGTGGCTCACACCTGTAATCCCAGCAATTTGGGAGGCCGAGGCGGGTGGGTCACGAGGTCAGGAGTTTGAGACCAGCCTGGCCAACATGATGAAACCCCGTCTCTACTAAAAATACAAAAATCAGCCGGGCCTGGTGGCACATGCCTGTAATCCCAGCTACTAGGGAGGCTGAGGCAGGAGAATTGCTTGATCCTGGGAGGCGGAGGTTGCAGTGAGCCGAGATCGCACCATTGCACTCCAGCTCTGGGCGACAGAGCAAGACTCTGTCTTGGAAAAAATAAATAAATAAAAATTAAATTTAAAAAGCTCTTTCCAACTTTAAGTTATAAAATAAATTTTCCATATTTTCTTCTAGTACTCTCATATTTCACTTTTTACATTAACATATTTGATCCACCTGAAATGTATTTTAATATAAGATATGAGGTATTGCTGGGCATGGTGGCTCATGCCTGTAGTCTCAGCACTTTTGGAGGCCAAGGCAGGATGATCACTTGATTCCAGGAGCACAAGATCAGCCTGAGCAACATAGTGACACCCCATTTCTACAAATAATAGTCTAAAAATATTAGCCAGGAGTGGTGGTGTGTGCCTATGGTCCTAGCTACTCAGGAGACTGACAGGAGTATCACCTGAACCTGGGAGCAGTGAGCCATGATCACACCACTGCACTCCAGCCTGGGTGACAGAGTGAGACCCTGTCTCAAAAAAAAAAGATATTAATATAATTTTTCCTCTAGGCAGATGGTATTCCAGTTGCGCCAACATCAGTGGAAGTGGCAGATTTATTACGTACTGAATTATCGTGTGGACTTGGGTCTAATTCCATGTTTCCTGGGCACATTTGAGACCTCTGCACTTCTCTAACCTCTGACTCTGACATCTCCCCTCTTTTCATCAGATGACCTTGCCTTTTAATTCAAAGAGCACGTGGAAGGACTCGTGGGAAGAGCACCTCCAGTTTAAAAACAAAAGATCCATCCCCTGCTTGCCTCCGCCTGAGTCTCAGAGCCCACCCTTCCCAAGCCCTTAGGACCACTGTCTCTCTTCTGTGGTCAACATCCATTGCTCCACTAATCCTTCTCCATAGCCTTTTCTTTTCTTTTCTTTTCTTTTTTGAGACGGGGTCTCATTCTGTTGCCCAGGCTGGAGTGCAGTGGTGCCATCTCGGCTCACTGCAACCTTTGCCTCCCAGGTTCAAGCGATTCTCACACCTCAGCCTCCCAAGTAGCTGTGATTACAGGCACCTGCCAACACGCCCAGCTAATTTTTGTATTTTTAGTAGAGACAGGATTTCACCATGCTAGCCAGGCTGGCCTCGAACTCCTGACCTTATGTGACCCGCCCACCTCAGCCTCCCAAAGTGCTGGGATTGCAGGCCTGAGCCACCGCGCCTAGCTCCATGGCCTTTTAAATGGGCTCAAGACTTTTACATGTTGAAAACAAACAAAAACAAGAAACTCCTTCAACCCCACGAACCTCTTCAGCTGTGTCCCTACTCTCATCCCACAGCCACATTCCCTGAGGGAATTGTAGTCTCTGCAGTCCCGTTCCCCAGTTACTCCTCAAGACCCTGCACCCCACTCATCCAGAGTCAGAAATAGTGGAGAGCTCTTGGTCTTGCTTGGTGTCTGGTCTGTCCTCCCAGCTCTGAACAACCACATCCTCCGCCAACATCAAGCAGGACTTCAGCTGGACAGGATGTGGCTCATGACAGCCACTTTCACAAGGTTCCCAGAAGGGGAGCCAAAGGGTAGGAGGTCTCAGAGGTGGCAGCCTTCAGTCTCCTGCGAGAGGGAGTGAGAGGAGCCGCTGGTCTTCTCTTCCGCAAGTGACCAGTCAGGAGTCCGAGTCCACCCACAGATGTTGCAGAAAGCAACAGGGCTTGCTCCAAAAGCCTGAACATCACTGGGGTCTGGGGCTGTAAGGGGGTACCGGGGGGCTCATGAGAGGGCAGTGTTAAGTGCCTTCCTGCCCATCTTCAAGCCAGGCCCTGGAGCCAGCCACCTGCCTCAGCAATTTCCCCATTGCCAGTTCCAGGCCAGGTGAGACTCATAAAATCACTCACAAAGCAGAATGTGTAGTCAGAGCTGGGGAAGCACCAGCCTGAGGGGCAGGAGGCTAAAGTCAGGAGCTGTGTACTAAGCAATTCACACCCTCCCTCTCCCCAGAGAGATCTGGCCTTTGTCCCTTTGTCCTGGTTCCTGGAAGACCACACCTGATGGTTTACCGTTACCCTAATGAGGTGACTCATGATGGGCCCCTTAGGGCGAGAGCTGTCAGAGCAACCCCCGGGGCGAAGAAACAAGCTAGAGACCCAGTTCAACCTCACAGGCAATGATTCCATCACCCTGCCCACAGAGGGAAACTGCAACACAAATTCTGACATCAAAGCCCGGGGAAGCTTCCGTGGTCGGCAGTACTCTGCGAATTGTCACACATCACAGCAAGGAGGAGGTGATGCCACACCCGTGGCTGCCAGCTCCTCATCAGGACCCTCCCTGGACTCTGCCCTGTGTCTCTTCCTTTGGCTGGTTCTAATTAGTATCCTTTCCCGTTCATAAACATGGGGGCAATAGTGCTGTGCTTAAGGAAGCACCAGCAATTGGAGGTGAACCCAGACAGGAAGAATCCAGCCCCAGCCTTGTCCCGCCGTCTGAGGATGACACCAGGAAGTCCTGACCTCCCAGGACCTGAAGCAGAAGGGCGCTTGGTATGGTGACACGGGCGGGACGGTCTGCCACTGGGTTGACCAGCCCACCTTTGTGATGAACCTAAGTAGATTAATTTCATTTTCTGGGAGGGTGTAGTGGGTGGAGGGCACAGATAGTCAGCCAAAGTATCATCCCAGACCCAAAAAATCAGGGGATCTGTTTGCTTTTTAAATAAAAAGAGATGGGGGTAAGTTTGTGCAGACACGAGGAGCACTTAAAATCACAGGTAGAATAATAGGAGAAGAACAGAATTGTCTGAGTTTAGTGCAAGGATAGGGAGAGGCCTCAGAGCCACTGGGGCCAAACCCCAGCCCTTGCAAACAACGCTTCCTCAACACCTGTAGGCAGCCATGGTTTTTTCGGATGGATCTAGCTTGGGGCAACCACAGCTTAAGGAAGAACTAGGGGTACTGTGTCTTCAGCTGGGGAGCAGAGCCCATAGGCCTGCTGAGCCCTCAGCCTCCAGTTCCCTGGTCGGGCCTTCCAGCTTCACTGCTTCCTCAGAGCCTGTGGGAACATTGCTACCTCCACCCTTCACCATGATTGGTGTGGGCCTTTGCATTATCCTCTGTTAACCTGCAGGTGGTCTTAATCTGGGGTCCACGAATGCCCACAGGGTCCACAGAGAGCATTCAGGGGACTCATATGCATGGATGGGAATAAATAGACATCTTTGTTTTCACCAACCCTTAACTTTTCTTCAAAATTTGTTAAGGTAGTGGCAAAAAACCACAATAGTATTAGCAGTTCTGTGACTTTGTCACTATATCAGTCAGATCGCAACCAGAGAAACACAACCAGCAGGAGGTACAGCCCATGCTCCTGATTCGTGGTGGTTATGTTCTATAAAATCACCACAAACACTGGATTAGTGAATGTTGAAGCTTTGCTCCTAGGAGAAATTAGGTTTCTCCTTAGGTTCCTGTGAGGGTCTGGTCACAATATTTTCTTTCTTTCTTTTTTTTTTTTTGGACCGAGTCTCACTCTATTGCCCAGGCTGGAGTGCGGTGGTGCGTGGTGCATTCTCAGCAAACTGCAACCTCCACTGCCTGGATTCAAGTGATTCTCGTGCCTCAGCCTCCCAAGTAGCTGCGATTACAGGTGTGTGCCACCACGCCTGGCTAATTTTTTTTATTTTTAGTAGAGATGGGGTTTCACCATGTTGACCAGGCTGGTATCAAACTCCTGGCCTCAAGTGATCCACTCACCTCGGCCTCCCAAAGTGCTGGAATTACAGGCTTGAGCCACCGTGCCTGGCCTAGTCACAATATTTTCATCAGTTGACCAACACATAACCTTTTTTTATGTTTGTTTCTGTTTAAAGACACCGAAGTTAATATACAGTTGATTCATTAATTTTTTCTTTTTTTAGTTGTAGTTTTACTCTTGTTGCCCAGGTTGGAGTACAATGACATGATCTTGGCTCACTGCAACCTCCGCCTCCCAGGTTCAAGCCATTCTCCTGCCTCAGCCTGCTGAATAGCTGGGATTACAGGCATCTGCCACCATGCCCAGCTAATTTTTTGTAGTTTTTAGTAGAGATGGGGTTTCACCATGTTGGCCAGGCTGGTCTAACTCCTGACCTCAGGTGATCCTCCTGCCTCGGCCTCCTAAAGTGCGGGAATTACAGGCATGAGCCACCACGCCCAGCCTGATTCATTAATATTGGACTCATGGCACCATAACTCACACCTGAATGAAGCTTCTCCAATGCACAGATTTTCTCCCTATAGCACATCACATCCTTCTTGCTCTTAGGAGCACCAGAAAGCTCATCAGCAGTTCACTTGGGGGCCACATGAAACAAGAAAACCAGCAACAAAAAGCACAAAATACAAAAAAAGTGGCACTGGCTGGGCGTGGTGGCTCATGCCTGTAATCCCTGCACTTTGGGAGGCTGAGGCAGGCAGATCACAAGGTTAGGAGTTCAAGACCAGCCTGGCCAACATGGTGAAACCCCATCTCTACTAAAAATACAAAAATTAGCCGAGTGTGGTGACACGCACCTGTAGTCTCAGCTACTCGGGAGGCTGAGGCAGGAGAATTGCTTGAACCTGGGAGGCAGAGGTTGCAGTGAGCCGAGATCGTGCCACTGCACTCCAGCCTGGGTGACAGAGCGAGACTCTGTCTCAAAAAAAAAAAAAAGTGGCACTAAATAGACCACCAAAAGGACACATGTTTACAGTGTGAGAGCTGAAACAAGAAGGCAGGCTCAGCCGGGTATGGTGGCCCACGCCTGTAATCCCAGCACTTTGAGGCAGGTGGATCACGAGGTCAGGAGTTCCAGACCAGCCTGGCCAAGATGGTGAAACTCCATCTCTACTAAAAATACAAAAATTAGCTGGGTGTGGTGGCGCATGCCTATAATCCCAGCTACTCGGGAGGCTGAGGCAGGAGAATCGCTTGAGCCAGGGAGGCAGAGGTTGCAGTGAGTCGAGATTGTGCCACTGCACTCCAGCCTGAGCGACAGAGTGAGACTCCATCTCAAAAAAAAAAAAAAAAAGAATGACATGGACACATATGGAGTAGTTTTAAGGAGTGGAGAGTTTAATAGGCAAGAAGAAAGGGAGAAGACAGAAGAAAGAAGCTCCCCCATACAGAGACAGAAGGAGGGGGGCTCCAAAGTCCAAAGAGGGAACCCCAAGTGTGGTGAATACCAGCCAGGTATATGTAGAGGCTGGAGGAAGCAGTGTTTGATTTGCATAGGGCTCAGGGGATTGGTTTGACCAGGCATGTCATTCATGCAGCCCGTGAAAAAGCTGGCCCTCCCACCCTAGCCTTTTAATATGCAAACGCAGGGTGCCATGATGTTCTACACACATGGGGATATGTAGGGGTGGCCATGTTGCCAGGAACATGTGGGGCAAGGGCAAGAAGGTCGCAGGAATCGCCATGTTTGGGTGGACCCAGTTTCTAATGGCCTTCATTTGCATATCAAAGGTTGCCGGCCTGGCTCTAAGAGCTGCTTTAAAAACGAAAATTTCCCAGGGACCCCTTTTCCTCTCTTATCTGCCTAAAATAATTTCTTAACTCCTACAACACTATCATACCACATTACAGTTGTAGTATTGAAGAAAGAGACATATGATAAATACGTATTATCCAGTTTCAGTTTTGGCAATGAACATGACAGTCCACAAAAGCCACCATGTTTTTTGTGCTGAAAAATTCTTGTGAATGGAAGAATGAAACCAGCAAAATGAAAAGGATCCCTTCTGAAAATGCATTTAAAGATGCAAGGGTTTTTTTGTGTAAGGAAAGCTCAATTCAAAAATAGCTGGGGCCAGGTGTAAGGGGCTCACACCTGTAATCACAACATTTTGGAGTGCCAAAGTGGGAGGACAGCTCGAGGCCAGGAGTTCGAGACCTACCTGGGCAACATAGCAAGACCCTATCTCTTTAAAAAAAAGAGAGAGAGAGTTGGAGCACTTGATTTTTGTCAACCACATCTGTGTGAAGAGACCAGCAAGCAGACTTTGTGCGAGGAATAAAGCTTTTTAATCACCTGGGTGCAGGCGGACTGACTCTGAAAAAGCAGTCAGCGAAGGGAGATAAGAAAGGGACAGCTTTATAGGGTTTGGGTAGGCAGTGGAAAGTTACAGTTAAAGGTGATTATCTATTGTTAGCAGGGGAGGGGGTCCCAAGGTGCATGGTGGAGAGATCATGGGACTCATTGTCCAGAGGAAGAGTGTCCCAGGGTCAATTGATCAGCTGGGGCAGGGCAGGAACAAGTCATAATGGTAGAATGTCATAAGGTGGATTAATTAGTTAAGGCGGGAACTGGCTGTTTCACTTCTTCGTGATTTTTCGTCTGCTCTAGACTTCTTGGCTCCTGCAGGCCATCTTGGCTCCTGCAGGCCATCTGGACTTATATGTGCAGGTCACAGGGGTTATAATGGCTGACTGTCAGGCCTCTGAGCCCAAGCTAAGCCATCATATCCCCTGTGACCTGCACGTATACATCCAGATGGCCTGAAGCAACTGAAGAACCACAGAAGATGACATTCCACCATTGTGATCTGTTCCTGCCCCACCCTAACTGATCAATTGACCTTATGACAATACACCCTCCCCGCCCTTGCGATCATGTACTTTGTAATATCCTCCCCCGCCTTTAAGAAGGTACTTTGTGATATTTTCCCTGCCCTTGAGAATGTACTTTGTGAGATCCACCTCCTGCCCACAAAAAATTGCTCCTAACTCCACCACCTATCCCAAACCTATAAGAACTAATGATAATCCCACCACCCTTTGCTGACTCCTTTTTTGGACTCAGCCCGCCTGCACCCAGGTGAAATAAACAGCCTTGTTGCTCACACAAAGCCTGTTGGTGGACTCTTTTCACATGGACACATGTGACACTGAGCTTTGGCTCAGAGGCTTGACATTCCTGTTTTTTTATTTATAAAATATACAGTAATAAGAAAAGATAAAGAAAATGTAAGTTTCTTCTGGGGATTATTGGCATAGGGGCGATGTTTCTCAGGACTGCTTCAAGCGTGACCAGGACTGTGCGGACACCTTAAAGAAAATTTAAGGGTAGAGGGCAGCATAAGAATGGGAATTGAGGTTAAAAGTGAGTATAAAAGTAAAGAATAGGATTTCATCAGGGTGAAAGTATTGGAGTGTGCCCTGCCAGCAAAGATCTTCCATCCACTCCAAAAGGGAGTCAAGAGTGGCGGTTTGGGGACAGCACCAGGAGATATCAGCTGTGATGGTTTGGAGAAAAGGTGTAAACTGTCAGTGTAAACAAGAGCAAGGCATTTATGAGTAGGTGAGAATGGTGAAGAGGAAAATAGCAGAGATGAAAAAGTTTGTGAGGTGCAGTCCAAGAAGGAGGGGGTGACACCAAGAAGGAGGGGGTGACTGCGTAAAGCCTTGTTGTAAAGAGTAGAGTAAGGAAGAAGAGACCTAATCCTGTGAGGCTGGAAGGGCATATTTTCCTTGGTCTAAGAACCATTTGTCTTGAGTGGAGAGGGATTGATAGGTGGAAACTTCAGTGGGAGAGTAAGTAGCAGTGACTGATGAGAAGGAGAAAAACTGGCTGTGAGGGACAGAAATAGGAATACTGGCTGCTTGTTTAGCTGTCTTATCAGCATAATTGTTACCTTGAGCAGTGGGGTCTGAGGCCCTTTGATGGCCTTTGCAGGGAATGACTCCAGCTTCTTTTGGAAGTAAAGCGGCCTTAAGAAGAGTATTAAAGAGGCATTAATAATGGAGGACCCGTGCGTAGTGAGGAAACCTCTTTCTGCCCATATAACAGCATGGTGGAGCAGGATATGGAAGGCATATTTAGAGTCAGTATAAATATTGACACACAGTCCCTTTGCAAGACTGAGGGTCCCATTTAAGGCAATGAGTTCAGCTTGCTGAGAGGTAGTGGAGGCGGGCAGCACAGTGGCCTCAATGATAGATGTGGAAGATACTATAGCACAGCCTGCCTTTGCTGGTGAGTGGCGATTAGGCCTGGTGGAACAGCCATCAATAAACCAAAGTGTGATCAGGGTGAGGAACAGGAAAGAAGGAAATATGGGGAAATGAAGTGAATGTCAGGTGGATCAAAGAGATACGGTCATGGGGGTCAGGTGTGGTATCAGGAATATTGTGGGAGGCTGGATTGAAGTCCGGGCCAGGAACAGTGGTAATTGTGGGAGACTCAACGAAGAGTGAGTATAGCTGAAGGAGCCAGGGAGCAGAAAGTATATGTGTCAGGTGTGAGGAAGAAAGTAGATTTTGAAAGTTATGAGAACTGTAGAGAGTGAGTTGAGCAGAGTTTGTGATTTTGAGGTCCTTTATAAAAGTATTAGAGTGGTGGCAGCCGCCGCACACAGACATGAGGGCCAGCCTAAAACAGTAAGGTCAAGTTGTCTTGTCGCCTAGGCTGGAGTGCAGTAACCTGATCTCAGCTCACTGCAGCCTCTGCCTCCTGGGCTCAAGCAATCCTCCCACCTCAGCCTCCCTAATAGCTGGGATTATAGGCATGCACCACCACATTGGGCCATTTTTTATATTTTTTATAGAAATGGGGTTTTGCCATGTTGCCCAGGCTGGTCTTGAACTCCTGAGCTCAAATGATATGCCCACTTCGGCCTCCCAAAGTGCTGGGATTACAGGCATGAGCCACCATGCCCAGCCTATATTTTTTAAATTAATGTATAATTTACATCCAAAAAAATGCACAAATCCTAAGCTTACAGTTTGATTAGTTTTGACAATTGTGTACATCTTGTGTAATCACCACCCCTTTCAAGATATAGAATATTTTCAACACCCCAGAAAATTCCCTGGGTGCCTTTCCATTCAATCTCTACCCTACCCCTGGAGACACCCACTTTTCTCTTTTATCAATTTCAAAATTTTTTTCTCATTATTATTTATTAATAATTTCTTTTTTTAATTTTTCAAAAATTCTTTTATTCTCTAGTTATACACACATACTCACTTTCAAATAAAATTCTATATTAGAAGGAAAGGTCTCTTTGTAAGGCATAATATTGACTTTTTCTTATGAGAAAACAGGAAATATCATTGGTGCTTTTAAAAAAGTGAAAGCATGAGAGAAAAATCAGGGCTCCATGTAGAGAAGTCTAATTGTTTCTCTACAAAAACCAACTGGAATACAGGATAGCTCTGTCCTACAGCAACCTAAAACACAACCTCCCTTGATGTACGTATAGAAAATACATGTCTTGTGGCCGGGCGTGGTGGCTCACGCCTGTAATCCCAGTACTTTGGGAGGCCAAGGTGGGCAGATCACAAGGTCAGGAGATCAAGACCATCCTAGCTAACACGGTGAAACCCCGTCTCTACTAAAAATACAAAAATTAGCCGGGCGTGGTGATGGGTGCCTATAGTCCCAGCTACTCAGGAGGCTGAGGCAGGAGAATGGTGTGAACCCGGGAGGCGGAGCTTGCACAGTAAGCCGAGCTCACGCCACTGCGCTTCAGCCTGGGCTACAGAGAGAGACTCCGTCTCAAAAAAAAAAAAAAAAAAAAAAGAAAGAAAGAAAGAAAATATATGTCTTAACCAACTTGGGGTTATTCTTTTTTCAACCTGGATTCAGCCTCAGGCTGCTGTTGACATCAGTGCTCCTCTCTGGGGCGAGGCTGGAGGGCTTGCATTGCACTGGAAGGGCATGAGGCACCTACTGCCACAGCAGAGAATCAAAGGACCATAACTCTCCCTTGGGGGTTGAAGAATTCTTTAAAGTCTGAATATTTGGGGAACACAGAGCAAGGCTGTGCCCTGATTTTCCCTTTCTGAAAGTCACACTTTAACTAAAACATTTCTGTTCTACAAATTTCCATATATCAAAAGGTGCTGTAGCATTTAATTCATACTGTCTTCTCAAAAGGAAGAGGGAAAAAAAAAACAGTTCTTCATAGAAGTCTTTTCTTTTTTGGTGTCTTAAATGTCAATTATCACAAAAACTTCCGGCTTCTCTTCATTATAGACCTGCATTGCTGAATATGTTATTGCCTTGACTTCTGTTCCCTGAGGGTATTTGGACAATGAAGACTCTTCTCCCCACCCAATTGATCATAATTTGAAATTTCTTTGATCAATACTAAGTACTTTCACTTCCCGGGGTATGAAGAATTCATCAGCACTGAACTTATAAAGCCATTCATCCAAAAAGTGAAACAGGAGAGACTGTAAGTCATCTCCTTGGGTTTCTACTTCTACTGTTGGGAGGGGCTCCACTGTCCCAGTATCTGTCATGTAACCAAACATGGCCATTGCACATTGCTCGAATGCTTCCTCCAGAGTATCTCCCCATGCGTGTAACTGCACATCCGCTGTATGATCCAAATACTCGTACTTCCTATTGACTGGTGGATACTTGGCCTTGATCACCTTCTGTTCCTCAGTCAAATTGTAATCTCTAACATCTTCCTCTGCCTGCGCCATGACTCTTTATTAATAATTTCAACTTTTAGGCTGGGTGTGGCGGCTCATGCCTGTAAACCCAGCACTTTGGGAGGCTGAGGCAGGCAGATCACCTGAGGTCAGGAGCTCCAGACCAGCCTGGCCAACATGGTGAAACCCTGTCTCTACCAAAAATACAAAAATTAGCCAGGCGTGGTCATGGGCGCCTGTAACCCCAGCTACTGAGGAGACTGAGCAGGAGAATCGCTTGAACCCAGGAGGCAGGGGTCGCAGTGAGCCGAGATTGCACCACTGCACTCCAGCCTGGGCAACAGAACAGACTCCATCTCAAAAAAAAAAAAAAAAAAAAAAATTTAGTGGCCGGGCACAGTGGCTGACGCCTGTAATCCCAGCACTTTGGGAGGCCAAGGTGTGCAGATCATGAGGTCAGAAGTTCGAGACCAGCCTGACCAACATGGCGAAACCCTGTCTCTACTAAAGATACAAAAAATTAGCCGGGTGTGGTGGCGCCCACCTGTAATCCCAGCTACTCGGGAGGCTGAGTCAGGAGAATCACTTGAACCTGAGAGGCGGAGGTTGCAGTGAGCTGAGATTGCCCCATTGCACTCCAGCCTGGGCAACAGGGTGAGACGCCATCTCAAAATAAATAAATATAAATTTTTTAAAAATTCAACTTTTATTTTATATTCGGGGGTACATGTGCAGGTTTGTTACATGGATATGTTGTGTGATGCTGAGGTTTGGGGTACAATTGATGCCATCACCCAGGTAGTGAGCATAGTACCCAATAGTTGGTTTTTCTTTTTTTTTTTCCCAAGACAGAGTCTTGCTCTGTCATCCAGGCTGTAGTGCAGTGGTGCAAACTCGACTCACCGCAACCTCTGCCTCCCGAGTTCAAGCAATTCTCCTGCCTCAGCCTCCCAAGTAGCTGGGATTACAGGCACCTGCCACCGCACCTGGCTAGTTTTTGTATTTTTAGTAGAGACAAGGTTTCACCATGTTGGCCAGGCTGGTCTGGAACTCCTGACCTTGTGATCTGCCTGCCTCAGCCTCCCAAAGTTCTGGGATTACAAGCATGAGCCACCGTGCCCGGCCAATAGTTGGTTTTTCAACCCTTTTCCTCCTTCCTTCCCCATCTAGTGGTCCCCAGTGTCTATTGTTGCTGTCTTTATGTCCCTGAGTACCCAATGTTTAGTTCCCACTTATAAGTAAGAACATGCGGTATTTGGTTTTCTGTTCCTTAGTTACTTTGCTTAGAATAATGCCTCCAGCTGCATCCATGTTGCTGTAAAGGACATGATTTCATTCATTTTTTTTTTATGGCTGTATAGTATTGCATGGTGTATATGTACCACATTTTCTTTATCCAGTCCACCATTAATGGACACTGAGGTTGATTCCATGTCTTTGCTATTGTAAATAGCGGTGTGAAAAACATACAAGTGTATGTGTCTTTTTGGTAGAATGATTTATTTTATTTTAATATGTATAATATATTATATACTTAATATATAATTTACAGTGGCTCACGCCTGTAATCCTAACATTTTGGGAGGCCGAGGCAGGCAGATCACCTGAGGTCAGGAGTTCGAGACCAGCCTAATCAACCTACTCGGGAGGCTGAGGTAGGAGAATCACTAGAATTCGGGAGGTGGAGGTTGCGGTGAGCCGAGATGGCACCATTGCACTCCAGCCTGGGCAACAAGAGCAAAACTCCATCTCGGAAAAAACAACAACAACAAAAATATATATATACACACACACACACACACACACACACACACATACATACATATAATTTAACATGGCCGGGCACAGTGGCTCACGCCTGTTATCCCAGCACTTTGAGAGGCCGAGGCGGGCAGATCACTTGAGGCCAAGAGTTCAAGACCAGCCTGGCCAACATGGTGAAACCCCGTCTCTACTAAAAATACAAAAAAAAAATGAGCCAGGCTTGGTGGCCTGTAATCCCAGGTACTCGGGAGGCTGAAGCATGAGAATCGCTTGAACCTGGAAGGCAGAGGTTGCAGTGAGCCAAGATCGTGCCATTGCACTATAGCCTGGGTGACAGAGTGAGACTCCATTTCAAACAATAATAATAATTTAATATATTATATATATTTATATAGGCCAGACAAAGTGGCTTATTCCTGTCATCCCAGTGCTTTGGGAGGACAAGGCAGGTGGATCACTTGAGATCAGCAGTTCGAGACCAGCCTGGCCGACATGGCGAAACCCCATATCTACTAAAAATACACAAATCAGCTGGGCATGGTGGGGGCCGCCTGTAATCCCAGCTACTTGGGAGGCTGAGGCATGAAAATAGCTTGAACCCAGGAGGTGGAGGTTGCAGTGAGCTGAGATCACACCACTGCACTCCAGCCTGGGTGACAGAGTGACTCTGTCTCAAAAATAATAACTTTATATATATTTTATAAGTGGATTAGAGTTTATTAAGCAGGGGAGTGGAAGAGATGTGGCACAAATAGAGGTATGTAACATTCAAACAACAGAATCTGGGATTTTTGAAAAAGTATTTTAGTTACGGGTACACAAAGGATCACTTCCACCCCCAACGACACTGGGGCCTCTGAAAGGGGAGGAAGGACTAAGTCCCACGGCAGGGCCAGTGGTTGCTCCTGGGTTTTGGAATGATCTCTGCAGAGCTTTCAAGGCCAGACCATGGGCTCAGGATTGAGACTTCATAGCGGTTGTGACTAGACCCAGCAAGATGGCTGCAACTGTGAAGCCCTGGACAGCGATCCGGGTGCGTGTCATGAGCTGAGAGCGCTGACTGTGGCCCTGGTGGAAGCAGTAGAGGCCGTAGGTGAGGGCGGTCGCCATGCCCAGGCAACCTGGGAACCTGGGTACCATGTGGTTCTCGCGGGTCTTGTGAAGGAATTTTTCCTTGAAACTCTCTGGATTGCTGTAAACAGTGGAGCTAAACCCCTAAATGACTGGGGGCTTCCATGGTTCCAAGGGGACCTCTGGAGTCACAGGGCCAGGAGCCGCCATATCCAGGCCACAGCTACGGGAGAAAATCGGGACTCCGAGCTCTGCCTCCTGGTGAAGGTCAGAAAAAGAAAAATATATATTATATATATTTACATATATTTCTTTTAATAATATATATACCCAGGAATGGATTGCTGGATCGAATGGTAGTTCTGCTTTAAGTACTTTTAGAAATCTCCAAACCAGCCGGGTGCAGTGGCTTATGCCTGTAAACCCAACACTTTGGGAGGCTGAGGCATGTGGATCACCTGAGGTCAGGAGTTCGAGACCAGCCTGGGCAATGTTGCAAAACCCCATCTCTACTAAAAATTAGCTGGACGTGGTGGTGTGCACCTGTAATCCCAGCTACTCAGGAGGCTGAGGCAGGAGAATTGCCTGAACCCGGGAGGCAGAGGCTGCGATGAGCCGAGATCGAGCCACTGCACTCCAGCCTGGGCAACAAGAGTGAAACTCCGTCTCAAAAAAAAAAAAAAAAGAAATCTCCAAACTGCTTTCCACAGTGGCTGGACTAGTTTACATTCCCACCAACAGTATATAAGTGTTTTCTTTTCTCCACAGCCTTGACAGCATCTGTTGTTTTTTGACTTTTTAGGAATAGCCATTTTGACTGGTGTGAGATGTTATCTCATTGTGGTTTGTTTTTGTTTTTGTTTTGAGAGTCTCGCTTTGTTGTCCAGGCTGGAGTGCAGTGGCCCCATCTCAGCTCACTGCAACCTCTGCCTCCCAGGTTCAAGTGATTCTCACACCTCAGCCTCCCATGTAGCTGGGATTACAGGCATGAGCCACCATACCTGGCTAATTTTGTATTTTTAGTAGAGATGGCGTTTTGCTATGTTGGCCAGGCTGGTCTCAAACTCCTGACCTCAAGTGATCCACCCATCTCGGCCTCCCAAAGTGCTGGGATTACAGGTGTGACCCACCGCACCTGGCCCAGCCCCGATTGTGGTTTTGATTTGCATTTCTCTGATGATTAGTGATGTTGAGCATTTCTTCATGTTTTTTGGCCACTCTTGTCTTATTTATTTGTTTGTTTATTTATTTATTTATTTATTTTTTGAGATGGAGTTATGTTCTTGTTGCTTAGCCTGGAGTACAATGGCATGACCTTGGCTCACTGAAACCTCTGCCTCCTGGATTCAAGTGATTCTCCCGCCTCAGCCTCCCAAGTAGCTGGGATTACAGGCATGCACCACCACACCTGGCTAATTTTTGTATTTTTAGTAGAGACGGGTTTCTCCATGTTGCTCAGGCTGGTCTCGAACTCCCAACCTCAGGTGATCCACCCGCCTCAGCCTCCCAAAGTGCTGGGATTACAGGCATGAGCCACTGCGCCCGGCCACTCTTGTCTTATTTTGAGAAGTGTCTGTTCGTGTATTTGTCCACTTTTTAATGGAGTTATTTGTTTTTTGTTTGTTGAATTCTTTAAGTTCCTTATAGATTCCGGATATTAGACCTTTGTCGACTGCATGGTTTGCAAATATTTTCTCCCATTCTGTAGGTTTTCTGTTTACTCTGACAACCACTTTTCTGATTTCTATGACCAGTGATTAGTGTTCTTGTTAGTTCTAGATTTTGTCACTCTACATAAGATTTTTGAGTCATCCACGTTGTTGAATGAATAAGTAGGTTTTTAAAAATTGTTAAGTAGGCTGGGTGCAGGGGCTCATGCCTGTAATTCCAGCAGTTTGGAAGGCCAAAGCAGGAGGATCACTTGAGCACCAGGAGTTTGAAACCAGCCTGGGCAACATAGGGAGACTCCGTCTCTAAAAAAACTTAAAAATTAGCTGGATGTGGTGGCGTGCACCTGTGTTCCCAGCTACTTGGGAGGCTGAGGTGGGAGGATTGCTTGAGCCCAGGAGGTAGATGCTGCAGTCAGCTGATATCACACCACTGCACTCCAGCCTTGGCAACAGAGGGAGACCCTGTCTCAAAAAAACAAAAATGTGCTAAGTGATATTCCATTGCCTTAATATACTACAGCTTGTTTATCCATTCTCCTCCTGATGGACATTTGAGTTCTTTCCAGTTTTGGGCTATTATGAATAAAGCTGCTACAAACATTGTTATACAAGTCTTTTTGTGGACATATGTTTTCATTTCTCTTGAGAAAATATTTAGGAGTGGAATTGAGTCATAAGAGTCGGTATACATTTAAGTTTATACTCTTATAAACTGTCAGAGTTGGTGGGTGTTTAACTTTATAACAAATGGTCAAACACTTTTCCAAAATGGCTGAGCCACTACAGTAGGTAGCTAGTCAGGTATGAGCAGGCCAGGAGAAGGCTCCCCACACACACACTAGGAGTGTCGGGCAACCATCAGGTGATGGTCAGGTGGTTGTTAACTGTCTCTCTAAAGTAATAATTGATCACAGCCAGTGCAGGGAAAGGCCGTCTCTTAATAGATGGAAAACACCTGAAATTGGTGATCAGCAGCTTTCCAATAAGATCCAAGGAATGGGGAGAACAAGACTCCAGAAGTAGGCCAACGTGCAAAACCCCAAGTCGAGACGTCGAGCTGTGCACTAGGGTCTCTCGAGTCGCCTGCTTGGCCCTCTTCCAAGTGTACTTTCCTTCCTTTCCTTACTGCTCTAAAGCTTTTTAGTAACTCACTCCTGTTCTAAAACTTGCCTTGATCTCTCTCCTTATGCCTTACGGCCCTCAGTCGAATTCTTTCTTCTGAGAAGGCAAGAATGGAGGTCGCTGCAGACTCATACAGGTAACTACCACCACTAACAGTGCCATTTCATATTCTAACAGCAATATATGAGAGTTCTTGTTGTTTACACCCTTGTCAACATTCGGCATTGTCAGTGTTGTTAATTTGAACTATTTGGTGGGTGCATGTTGGTATCTCATTGTGGCTTTAATTTGTATTTCTCTGGTGACTAACGATGTTGAATGCCTTTTCTTTTTTTCTTTTTTGAGACGAAGTCTCACTCTGTCACCGAGGCTGGAGTGCAGTGGCGCCATCTTGGCTCCTTGCAACCTCCACCTCCCTGGTTCAAGCAATTCCCCTGCCTCAGCCTCCCAAGTAGCTGGGATTACAGGCACACGCCACCACTCCAGGCTAATTTTTTTGTATTTTTAGTACAGACAGGGTTTCACTATGTTAGCCAGGCTAGTCTCAAACTCCTGACCTCAGGCAATCTGCCCACCTCAGCCTCCCAAAGTGCTGGAATTACAGGCATGAGCCACCACTCCTGGTCGTTGAATGCCTTTTCATGTGCTCTTTTCTTTTTTCTTTTCTTTTCTTTTCTTTCTTTTATTTCTTTTTTTTTTTTTTTTGACTGAGTCTCACTCTGTTGCCCAGACTGGAGTGAAGTGGCGTGATCTCAGCTCACCACAACCTTCACCTTCCAGGTTCAAGCAATTCTCCTGCCTCAGCCTCCCAAGTAGCTGAGATTGCAGGCATGCACCACCATGCCCGGCTAATTTTTGTATTTTTAGTAGAGATGGGATTTCACCACGTTGGCCAGGCTGGTCTCAAACTCCTAACCTTAGGTGATCTGCCCACCTGGCCTCCCAAGGTGCTGGGATTACAGACATGAGCCACCACACCCAGCTGGTATTTTTATTTTATTTATTGAGATGGAGTTTCACTCTTGTGGCCCAGGCTGGAGTGCAATGGCACGATCTCAGCTCACCGCAACCTCCACCTCCCAGGTTCAAGCAATTTTCCTGCCTCAGCCTCCCAAGTAGCTGGGATTACAGGCGTGCACCACCATACCCAGCTTATTTTGTATTTTTAGTAGAGATGGGGTTTTACCGTGTTGGTCAGGCTGATCTCCAACTCCCGACCTCAGGTGATCTGCCCGCCTCAACTTCCCAAAGTGCTGGGATTACAGGCATGAGCCACCGTGCCCGGTCTAATTTTTGTATTTTTAGTAGAGATGGGGTTTCACTGTGTTGGCCAGGCTGGTCTCAAACTCCTGACCTCGTGTTCCATCTGCCTCAGCCTCCCAAAGTGCTGGGATTACAGGTGTGAGCCACCGCACCTGGCCTCTTTTTTAATTGATTAATTAATTTTTTAAAAAGAGATGAGGTCTTGCTCTGTTGTCCAAGCTGGTCTTGAACTCCTGGGCTCAAGCAATCCTCCTGCCTCAGCCTCCTCCCCAAGTGCTGGGATTACAGGTGTGGGCCACTGTACCTGGCCTTCTGTGCTTTTTTTTTGCTGTCCAGATATCTTCTTTTATAAAGTATCTGTTCAAGCCTTTAGTCCATTTTGTTATCAATTGTCTTTTTATTATGGATTAGTAATTCTTTATATATTATGATACAAATGCTTTGTCAAAAATAGGTATTGGGCTGGCCGAGGTGGCTCATGCCTGTAATCCCAGCACTTTGGGAGGCTGAGACAGGCAGATCACTTGAGTTCAGGAGTTTGAGACCAGCCTGGCCTCAAACTGTGTTTGAGACACAGTAAAACCCCGTCTCTACCAAAAATGCAAAAAAAACTAGCCGGGCGTGGTGGCACATGCCTGTAATCCCAGCTACTGGGGAGGCTGAGGCAGGAGAATCGCTTGAACCCAGGAGGCGGAGGTTGTAGTGAGATCATACCACTGCACTCTATCCTGAAAAAGACAGACTCTGTCTCAAAAGAAAAAAAAGTATTGCATTGCATTGTAAAGATTTTCTCCCAACCTGTGGCTTGTCTCTTCATTTTCTCAACAGTGTCTTCTAATGAGCAGACATTTTAGTTCTGATGAGTCCAGTTTATCTTTTTTCTCTCATTTATGGTTAATGCCTTTTGTATCCTCTCTAAGACATCTTTCCCTACCCTTAATCATAAAGATATTCTTCTTTGCTTCTAAAAGCTTTATGATTTTAGGCTTTGTATTTATATCTATAACCTGTCTCAAATTAATTTTTGTATATAATATGAAGTGAAAGACAAAGCTCTTTTTTTTCTTTTTTCTTTCTTTTTTTCGAGATAGAGTCTCACTGTCACCCAGGCTGGAGTGCAATGGCTCGATCTCTGCTCACTGCAACCTCTGCCTCCCAGGTTCAAGCGATTCTCCTGCCTCAGCCTCCTGAGTAGCTTGGATTACAGGCATGCCCCACCATGCCCAGCTAATTTTTGTATTTTTGGTAGAGATGGGGTTTCACCATACTGGCTAGGCTGGTCTCGAACTCCTGACCTCAACTGATCCACCTGCCTGGGCCTTCTAAAGTGCTAGGATTACAGGTGTGAGCCACTGTGGCTGGCCAAGAATACCTTTTTTTTTTTTTTTTGGTCTCTGTCGCCCAGGCTGGAGTGCAGTGGTGTGATCCTAGCTCACTGCAGCCTCGACTTCTTGGGCTCAAGCAGTCCTCCTGCCCAGCTTCCCGAGTAGCTAGGACTTTAGGTGCACGCCACTATGCCCCACTAATTTTATTTTTTGTAGAAATGGAGTCTCCCTATGTTGCACAGGCTGGTCTCAAACCCCTGGGCTCAAGCCTAACAAAGTGCCAGGATTATAGGTTGGAGCCACTGCACTCAGCCCATATGAATATCCAGTTTTCAAAACATTATTTGATGAAAAGACTCTTTTCCCATTGAATACCTGCGTACCTTTATCAAAAATAAATTAACTATATATATGAGGAATGGTTTATTGACTTTCTAGTCTGTGTCACTGATGTATATATTTTCCCTATAACAATACCACACTATTTTTTATTACTGTAGCTTTATATTAAACCTTAAAATCATTTAGTATAAGTCCTCCAACTTTGTTTCTTTTACTTTTTAAGATTGTTTTGAGCCAGGCACAGTGGCTCACACCTGTAATCTCAGCATTTTGGGAGGCCGAGGCGAGCAGATCACTTGAGCCCGGGAGTTTGAGACCAGCTGGGGCAACTTGGCAAAACCCTGTCTCTACAAAAAAATACAAAAATCAGCCAGGTGTGGTGGTGTGTGCCTGTATTCCCAGCAACTTGGGAGGCTGAGGCAGGAGGATCACTTGAGTCTAAAGAGGTCGACGTTGCAGTGAGCCAAGATCATGCCACTGCACACCAGCCTGGGCAACCAAGCGAGGCCCTGTCTCAAAAAAAAAAAAAAAAGATTGTTTTGGCTATTTTAGTGTTTTGCATTTCTATATAAGTTTTCAAATCATCTTGTCAAGTTCTTTTTGTTTTTGTTTTTGTTTTTTTGAGACGGAGTCTCAGTCTGTCACCCAGACTGGAGTGCAGTGGCAGGATCTCGGCTCACTGCAACCTCCCCCTCCCGGGTTCAAGCGATTCTCCTGACTCAGCTCCCGAATAGCTGGGACTATAGGCACCCACCACCATGCCTGGCTAATTTTTGTATTTTTAGTAAAGATGGGGTTTCACCATGTTGGCCAGGCTGGTCTCGAACTCCAGACCTTGTGATTCGCCCACCTCGGCCTCCAAAAGTGCTGGGATTACAGGTGTGAGCCACCGTGCCCGGCCCATCTTGTCAATTTCTATTCAAAGCTTTTCTGAGATTATGATGATTGGGTTGAATCTGTAAATAAGCTTGGAGAGAACTGACACGTTAACAATATTAAGTCTTTTCATTTACAAACATGGTGTATCTCTCCAGTTATTTAGTCAATTTCCCTCGACAATGCCCTGCTCACCTCGTATTAAATCTATTCCTCAGTATTTTGTTTTTCTTAGTGAAATTACAATAATTTAAAAATTTTCTATTTTCCAGTCATTTGCTGTTTGGTATATATGTGAAACCAATTTTTACATATTGATTTTATGTCCTTGAAACCTTGGTACTTTTGCTTATTATGACAGTTTTTTGTAGATTCTCAATGATTTTTCTAAATATGTAATCATATTATCTATGAATAATGACTGTTTTAGTTCTTTCTTCCCAATCTTTACACTTTTTATTTCTTTTCCTTGCCTTGTTGTACTGGACTTCCAACAGTGTTACTTGGAAATAGTGAAAACAGACACCCTTGCCTTGTTCATGATCTTAGTGGGAGACTGTTCAATATTTTACTAGTAAGTGTGATATTAGCCTTAGGTTTTTCATAGGTGTTCTTTATCAGTCTGTTAAAATTTTGTTGAGTTTTGTTTATCACAACTGTTAATTGTTGAAGTTTGACAAATGCTTTCTCTACTTTTATTTGGACAATTGTATTATTTTTGTCCTTTAATTCTATAATATTGTGAATTATTAGGTTGGTGGAAAAGTAATTGCTGTTTTGCCAGTGAAATAATGGCAAAAACTGCAATTACATAATACATTGATTTTTCAAATGTTAACTAAACTTGAATTGAGACTATACCCTACTTGATCATGATGATCATCATTTTTATATATGTCTTGATTCAGTTTGATTTTTTTTTGTTTTTGAGACAAAGTCTTGCTCTTGTCGCCCAGGCTGGAGTGCAATGGCACAGTCTCTGCTCACTGCAACCTCCGCCTCCCAGGTTCAAGCAATTCTCTTGCCTCAGCCTCCTGAGTAGCTGGGATTAACAGGCGCCTGCCACCACACCCAGCTAATTTTTGTATTTTTAGTAGAGATGGAGTTTCACCATGTTGGCCAGGCTGGTCTCGAACTGACCTTAGGCGACCTGCCGACCTCAGCCTCCCAAAGTGCTGGGAATACAGGCATGAGCCATTGTACCCGGCCAGTAATTTTTTTTTTTTTAGAGATGGGGTTTTGCTCTGTTGCCCAGGCTGCAGTGCAGTGGCATGATCATCGCTTAGTGCAGCCTCAACCTGCTAGGCTCAAACAATCCTCCCACCTCAGCCTCCAGAGCAGCCGGGACTACAGGTGCATCACCATATCTGGCTAATTTTTTTTCTTTTTTTTTTTTTTTTTGAGACATCTCACTCTTGTCCCCCAGGCTGGAGTGCAATGGTGTAATCTCGGCTCACTGCAACCTCCACCTCCTGGGTTCAAGTGATTCTCCTGCTTCAACCTCCCAAGTAGTTGGGATTACAGTCACCTGCCACCACACCCGGCTAATTTTTGTATTTTAAGTAGAGATGGGGTTTCACCATGTCGGCCAGGCTGGTCTCGAACTCCTGACCTCAGGTGATCCGCTCACCTCAGCCTCCCAAAGTGCTGGGATTACAGACATGAGCCACTGCACCCAACCACATCTGGCTAATTTTTAAAAATTTTTTTGTAAAGACGGGGGTCTTGCTATGTTGCCAAGGCTGGTCTCAAACTGCTAGACTTAAGCAATCCTCCTGCTTCGGCCTCCTAAAGTGCTAGGATTACAGGCATGAGCCACCATGCCCAGCCTGCTAATATTTTATTTTATTTTATTTTATTTATTGCCACCATGCCCAGCCTAATATTTTATTGTATTTAGTTTTTGAGATGGAGTCTCACTCTGTGGCCCAGGCTGGAGTGCAGTGGCATGATCTTGGCTCACTGCAACCTCTGCCTCCCGGGTTCAAGCAATTCTCTTGCCTCAGCCTCCTGAGTAGCTGGGATTGCAGGTGTGTACCACCGTACCCTGCTAATTTTTGTATATTTAGTAGAGATGTGGTTTCACCATATTGGTCAGGCTGATCTTGAACTCCTAGCTTCATGATCTGCCCACCTTGGCCTCCCAAACTACTGGGATTACAGGCGTGAGCCACCGTGCCCGGCCCCAGCTTGCTAATATATTTTTTAAATTTTTATGTTTATGTTTCATGAGGAATATTGGTCTTTTTTTGTAATGTCCTTGTCATATTTTGGTATCAGCACTCATAAAACAAATTGGAAAAAGTTTTCTTTTCTTCTACTTTCTGAAATATAGTTTGTGTAAGATTGGTATTATTTCTTCTTTCAACATTTTATAGAATTTACTCATAAAGCCATCTGGGCCTGGAGTTTTCTCTGTGGAAAGTTTAAACGATTAATTCAATTTCATCAGTACATGTAGGATTATTCATATTTTCCATTTCTTCTTGTGTACGTTTTGGAAACTTATGTTTTCAAAGAATTTGCTCATTTTATCTAAGTTGTTAAATTTTGTGAAGTAAAGCTATTCACAATACTCCTTCATTATATTGAATATCTGGATGGGGTATGGTGGCTCACACCTGTAATCCCAGTACTTTGGGAGGATAAGGAGGGAGGATTACTTGAGGCTAGAAGTTCAAGACCAGCCTGGGCAACATAACAGGACTCCATTTCTACAAAAATAAAAAAAAAAATTTTTTTTTTAATTAGCCAGGCATGGTGGCATGCACCTGTGGTTTCAGCCACTTGAGAGGCTGAGGCAGGAGGATCGCTTGAGCCCTGGAGTTCCAGGCTGCAGCGAGCTACAGTCGTGCCACCACACTCCAGCCTGGGCAATGGACAACAGAGCAAGACCCTGTCTCTTAAAAAAAAAATAATAATAATAATAATCAGTACAATCTATAATGTGATGATACCCCTTCTTTCATTCCTGATAATGGCTATTTGTGTTTTGTCTTCTTTTTTTCTTGATCAGTCTTGCTAGAGGACTATCAATTTTATCTTATTTATCCTTTCAGTGAACTAATTTTTGTCTTGATTTTTCTATATCATTAATTGTTATTTTTATTATTTCCTTTTCCTATGTATTTCTTCTTTCTTTTTTACATGCTTAAGCTGGAAACAGTTAACTTTAAAACTCTTTTTCTTTTCTAAAGTATTTTAAGTTATAAATTTCCATCTAAGAACTGCTTTAGCTGCATCCCAAAATGTGTTTTTATTGTCATTCATTTTGAAATAGTATCTAATTTCTCTTGTGATTTCTACTTTGATCCATTCAGAAGTGTTTTTCAGAAATGTAATTAATATACAAATGTTTAGGAGTATTCTAGGTATCTTATTGTTATCATTTCTAATTTATTTCTGTTATATCAGATTGTATATTTTCCAATCCTTTGGAATTTCTTGAGATTTGTTTTGGAGCCTAGAATATTTTGGTGAATGTTTTATGTGCACTTGAAAAGAAGATGTGTTTTTCAATAGCTAGACCTAAATGACCAACAGTTTTCAATTCTTCTATATCATTATTGATGTTTGTCTATTTACTTTATCTGTTACTAAATGAGGGGTGTTAAAATCTCCAACTGTGATTGAAAATTTGTCCATTTCTCTTTATCTCTATCAATTTTTTGCTTCACAGGTTATAAAACTCTGTTATTGTTTGCATGCACATTTAAGATTGCTATGTCTTTCTAGTAAATTTACCTTTTTTTCATTACGAAATGTTGCTCTGGGCCGGGCGCAGTGGCTCATGCCTGTAATCCTAGCACTTTGGGAAGCCGAGGCAGGCGGATCACGAGGTCAGGAGATTGAGACCATCCTGGCTAACGTGGTGAAAACCCGTCTGTACTAAAAATACAAAAAATTAACTGGGTGTGGTGGCGGGCGCCTGTAGTCCCAGCTACTCAGGAGGCTGAGACAGGAGAATCGCTTGAACCTAGGAGATGGAGGTTGCAGTGAGCCACTGCACTCCAGCCTGGGTGACAGCAAGACTCCGTCTCAGAAAGAAAGGTTGCTCTGGCCAGGTGTGGTGGCTCACATCAATAATCCCAGCATTTTGGGAGGCTGAGGTGGGAGATCACTTGAGCCCAGGCGTTTGAGACCAGCCTGGGCAACATAGCAAGACCCTGTCTCTATTAAATAAAAAATTAAAAGAAAAAAGGAATTTGAAGGCAATTTCTATGCAGATTTTATGGTTTCCTCCTCTGTGTCTCCCTCATTTTCATTATTTCCCAAAATTTCCGACTCATACTCCAACCTGATTCCTCAGCACAGTAAGACACCCACTTTCTGCTCTATTCCCCCGGAGTCACGCAGGTTGGGTGATGCCCTCAGGGGAAAAGCTGGTTAAACATGGGTCTCATCCAGTGTGCTTCCCTTCTTTCCAGGATCGATACCATCTTCCCTGGGTTGCTCCAGTTTTCTATCTGGTATTATTGGAAGACAAATCAACTTTAGAAGTTGATCTTTAAATATTTCGCCCAGGGCCTGGTGCGATGGCTCATGCCTGTAATCCCAGCACTTTGGGAGGCTGAGGCAGGCGAATCACCTGAGGTCAGGAGTTTGAGACAGACTCGTCAACATGATAAGACCCTGTCTCTACTAAAATTACAAAAAATTAGCCAGGCGTGGTGGCACATGCCTGTAGTCCCAGCTACTCAGGAGGCTGAGGCAGGAGAATTGCTTGAACCTGGGCGGTAGAGGTTGCCGTGAGCTGAGATTGTGCCACTGCACTTCAGCCTGGGTGACAGAGAGAGACTCCGTCTTCAAAAATAAAAATTAAAAAATAAAAAACTAAAAATAAAATAAATAAATAGTTTACCCAGAGTTTTTTTGTTTTGTTTTTTTTGAGACAGGCCTCCCTCTGTTGCCCAGGCTGGAGGGTAGTGGTGCAATCACAGCTCACTGCAGCCTCAACCTCCCCAGTGGCTCAGGTGATCCTCCCACTTTAGTCTCCCTAGTAGCTGGGACTATAAGAGCGTGACACCATGCCTGGCTAATTTTTTTTTTTTTTTTTTTTTTTTTTTTTTTATATATAAGGTCTTGCTCTGTTGCCCAGGCTGGAGCACAGTGGTGCAATCTAGGCTCACTGCAACCTCTGCCTCCCAGGTTCCAGAGATTCTCCTGCCTCGGCTTCCCGAGTAACTGGGCCTACAAGCATACGCCACCATGCCCGGTTAATTTTTGTATTTTTAGTAGAGGCGAGGTTTCACCATGTTGACCAGGTTCGTCTTGAACTCCTGACCTCAGGTAATCCGCCCGCCTTGGCCTCCCAAAGTGCTGGGATTACAGGTGTGAGCCACTGCACCAGGCCCGCCTGGCTAATTTTTGTATTTTTTGTAGAGACAGAGTTTCACCATGTTACCCAGGCTGGTATCAAACTCGGGGGCTCAAGCAATCCGCAGATCTTGGCCTCCCAAAGTGCTAGGATTACAGGTATAAGCCACCTGTCTGGCCTAACCAGAGTTTATAATTGTCATCAACAGAAGGATTAGTCTGTTATAAGCCACTTCATCACTACCAGAACCAAACTACCTGTGTTTTCAATGTAAATAAATCTTACCTAATCCATTAATGAACATATCTATAATTCTATCACATAAGTTGTGCTCAAATATTTTAATAACTAATTTCAATATAATTGGTCTCCCTTGTATTCCTTTTATATTTTAAAGTGATTTAGAAAACATTATTCTGAAAAGGGTTCAAAGGCTTCACCAGACTCCCAAAAGAATCCTTGGTACAAAAACATTAAGAATTTAAACTGGATGCAGTGGTATGTGCCTGTAGTCAGCTACTGGGGAGGCTAAAGTGGGATCACTTGAGCCCAGGAGTTCAAGGCCATACTGTGCTATGATAACATCTTTGTACTCTAGCCTGGGCAACAAAGTGAGACCTCATCTCATTTTAAAAAATAATAAAGTAAAAATAACTTTAAAAATATGTTGGCCAGGTGCAGTGGCTAACACCTGTAATCCTAACACTTGGGGAGGCCAAGACGGGAGGACTGCTTGAGCCCAGAAGTTTGAGACCAGCCTGGGTAATGCAGTGAGACACTGTCTCTATAAAAACATTTTTTTTTTTTAATTAGCCAGGCGTGGTGGTGCACATATGTAATCCCCACCACTAAGCTACTCGAGAGACTGAGGTAGGAGGATTGCTTGAGCTCAGGAGGCCAAGGCTGCAGTGAGCCATGATTGTGCCACTGCACTCCAGCCTGGGCCACAGAGTGAGACCTTATACGTAAAAAAATAAAAAAATTAAAAAATAAAAGTATCTTTATCTTTATTTATTTATTTATTTTTGAGACGGAGTCTTGCTCTGTCGCCCAGGCTGGAGTGCAGTGGTGTGATCTTGGCTCACTGCAACCTCCGCCTCCCAGGTTCATGCCATTTCTCCTGCCTCAGCCTCCCGAGCAGCTGGGACTACAGGCACCCGCCACCACGCCCAGCTAATTTTTTGTATTTTTAGTAGAGACGGGGTTTCACTGTGTTGGCCAGGATGGTCTCAATCTCCTGACCTCGTGATCCGCCCGCCTCGGACTCCCAAAGTGCTGGGATTACAGGCGTGAGCCACTGCACCCGGCCCCTTTTTTTTTTTTTTTTTTTTTTTTTTTTTTTTTTTTTTTTGAGACAGAGTCAAGCTCTGTTGCCCAGGCTGGAGTGCAGTGGCACAATCTCGGCTCACTTCAACCTCCTAGGTTCAAGTGATTCTCATGCCTCAGCCTCTGGAGTAGCTGAGATTATTGGCGCCTGACACCACACCTGGCTAATTTTTCTATTTTTAGTAGAGACAGGGTTTTGCCATGTTGGTCAGGCTGGTCTCGAACTCCTGACTTCAGGTCATCCACCCACCTTGGCCTCCCAAAGTGCTGGGATTACAGGCGGTGAGCCACCATGCCTGGCCCTACTGCCTAAATTCTTAGCGGTGGAGGAGGAGTTTCGGCAGGAAGGAGGGATAGTCTGTTAGATGCTGCAGGGAAGTAGGTGAACCTAGGGAAGGCTGACCCCTGGCTTTGGCACCTGGGGGAAGGGGGACAGAAGCCACACTTCGAGAAGGCTAGAGTATGCTCATCCTGAAAGTTTGGCAATGAAGGGAAGAGACAACTGTGTGAGGTGGCAGGGTCAGGAGACAGTCTTTTGGGGTGAGAAAAGCTTTGGTATTTTTTTTAAGCCTGATGAGAGACAGTGAGACACACAAAGATAACGGGGTAACTCTCAGAGAAAGGGCACAGGACATGCTTCCAAATAATCTTAGCTATAGGATCCAATTGGAAACCCCTTTTGCAGGGGTTGTGCAGCATCACTCAAGGTGGGAGACTCCCTGGGCCTATCCACTGGTCTGGAATCTGAGGCTGAGTTTGGAGTTAGAAGGCCTGCCTTCAGCTCATCACCAGGCCTCCCTCCGGCAGGAGTTTCCACATCCTTGTGGACTTATGCTGCCACCTGCTGGAAACATGACAAATGTGGCGACAACCATTTGCAGAAGAAAACTATCACTT
The DNA here is from genome assembly GCF_029289425.2 of Pan paniscus. Taxonomy (NCBI): domain Eukaryota; kingdom Metazoa; phylum Chordata; class Mammalia; order Primates; family Hominidae; genus Pan; species Pan paniscus. Next base: position 134,071,412 of record NC_073262.2, read on the forward strand.
TTCTAAAATGGCTCCAAACACCTCCAAATCAGAAACTAGAGACAGGCACTAGGGAAGACTGGGAATTTGACTTCAGTCCCTAATCGCAAGCCTCAATGTCTCTTTCTGGCCCTGCAGGGTAACCCACCTTCCATCTTTTTTTTTTTTTTTTTTTTTTTGAGACAGTGTTGTCGCCCTTGTCGTCCGGGCTGGAGTGTGATGGCGCATCTCGGCTCACTGCAGCCTCTGCCTCCTGGGTTCAAGCAATTCTCCTGCCTCAGCCTCTCAAGTAGCTGGGATTACAGGCGCCCACTTATCATGCCCAGCTAATTTTTGTATTTTTAGTAGAGATGGGGTTTCACCATGTTGGCCAGGCTGGTCTCAAACTCCAAACCTCAGGTGATCCACCCTCCTTGGCCTCCCAAAGTGCTGGGCTTACAGGCCTGAGCCACCGCACCCGGCCTTCATCTTCGTTCAACAGGAAATCAGCACATATGATTAGAACAAGCACTGAGAAATCACAGGACTGGACCGTCTCTGCTTTCCTTCTCTTAAGGAATGGTAAAGAAAAAGAATCAGGAGACAGGAACGTTAGTGTCCTGCCCTTGTCTTGCCTCACAGCAGGTTAGTAGAGGGGCTGAGGAAAAAGCCCAGCTGCTGAGCACAGTTGCCCAGCAACTGCCCCATTATTAACAGCTACTTGATAGAAATGCAAGCCCCACCTTGGGAGCCATGAGCTCTTCCTGCAATTCAAGCCCTATCAAAATCGCACTCCCATAGGCTCTCCAAGTATGGAAAAAGCAGTGACTGTGCTGCACCAGAGCCACCAGCAATCCCAGCCCTTATTCGTAGATGGCCACACGGCATATAGACTATCGCTTACTTTAACCCACAGGCCTCCCAAAGAAACCAGCTGCAGCACATTCTCACCTCGGTGAAGGCTGCAGGGAACCGAGGAGAGCCCTGGAGGCATCATTTCATAGATTCCAGAAGACCTAGACACCAAGTCACAAGGTTTTTCAAGCTGTTTGTCACCCAGGCTGGAGTGCAGTGTCGGGCTCAAGCAATCCTCTCACCTCAGCTTCCTGAGAACTGCAGGCTTATGCCATCACGGCCACCTCATTTTTCTTGTAGAGATGGGAGTCTCACTGTTGTCTAGGCTGGTCTCAAGCCATCTCCACACCCAGGCTTCCCAAGGTGTTGGGATTACAGGTATGACCCACGGTGCCCGGCCTCACGGGATCTTTCTTGAAAGCCACTGGAGATAAATTCATACTTATGTTCATACTATGTGCTTTGCTGCAATTTAAGAGCTAACAGACCTAATCCACAACACGCCTGATGGGCTTCAATTAACTGAGCTTTTAATTCCTTATCCAGAATACGGGCTGCGAGGCCTTCCTTTTTGTCCTTAGGCTTGCCTCATAGGAGACCCTCCCACTGCTTTTTCATCGTAGTTACAACCCTGGCTGGCCACCTTCCTCTCTAGAGCATGAGGGTCTTGGAACTGGATTGTCACCACCCCCATCCCCTGGACATGGAACAGGGCTGACAAGCAGTAGGTGATAAGCCCAAGGATGTTAAGATTTCAACAGCCCAACTGAACCAGAGTAAACCCAAAGCAGCTATGTATTCTTCACGTTTCCTTCTAAGCTTATCCAAGTATCACAGTTTGATTTCACTAGTCTGACTAGAACAGGTTTTTGGACTTGGCTACCTATGTTGATTTTGGGCACTGGGTTTCAAGTAAATTCATCACAATGTTGATAGTCCCGCCTCTCACGTGGCCTTGTTTTTTTTTTACTAAAAGGGGAGGTTGAGAGGCAAGTACTTAAGACCAGAAAGAATAAGCAATATACGTAGTGCAGAACAAATGGCTTTTTGGGGGTTTACTGGATGGGCAGTTTCCTCCCCAGCCCCATGGTTCCAAAGTGTCCATTGGTCTATCCATCTAGCGTTGAGTTCTATTCCAGAACTGCTTTTTGGGAGATGGGAGTCTCGCTTTGTTACCCAGCCTGGAGTATAGTAGTGTGTGCTCAGCTCACTCTGCTTCCCGGGTTCACGTGACTCTCCCGCTTCAGCCTCCTGAGTAGCTGGGACTACAGGAGTACACCACCATGCCCAGCTAATTTTTGTATTTTTAGTAGAGATGGGCTTTTACCATGTTGGCCAGGCTGGTCTTCAACTCCTGACCTCAGTTGATCTGCCTGCCTCGGCCTCCCCAAGTGTTGGGATTACAGGAGTTAGCCACTGCTCTTCCCTGAAGCTCTTCCTTGTCCTAGGAAACCTGACTAATGTGTTCCTGCACCTCTTTCCAGAGTCGTCTTCAGGACATAATCCTCAGACCTGCTAAAAGTAGGAGAAGCTGCAGCAGCCTTCAAGTCAGCACCAGGGCTGCAGGAGCAGGTCCCCTCACCAGCATTTCAACCAAGTTAGTTAGGGCTGGGATACTGGAAACACGCACTAAGCCATTTCCATTGGGATGGGTGAAGCAAGTGGCAGAGCTGGCTTTGCCATGCTCTCCAGTGACATTCCAGGGGAAACACTCTTTAGGAAGTAACACGTCTGGCACCAGAGTTGACTTTTAATTTGTCCTAAAGCCGCTGAAGCAAAAACCATGATAAAACATTCTTTCTTTTCTTTTACAACCCCACGAACGCAAAAGAAAAAAACAAAAAAACAAAAAGAAACAACAACAAAACCCAAACTATTTGTAGGAAAAAATGGTTTTGTACATGGGATGAAACAATATAAATTCAAAACTTACAGATAAGGGTTAGCTCTATCACTCAACTCTTTAAAAAGTTTATATGAATATCCAGTCAAAACCAACACGGTATTGCCCTTGAAATGTTAACTAGACGGATTTCCAAGGAGACCACAGGACTGTATACTGTCTTGGAATGTCCTCAGAAGGCTCTGTCATTGATCAGGTAACAGTAAAAACCCCAGAGTCCTTTCTTTCAAATGGAAAAGGGAAAGCAGAGGGACAGAAGCTATTCAAACTTCGTCTTCTTTCCTTGTGGCTTGTGGTCACCTCCTCCTCCTCTGCCTCCTCGGAAGCCGCCTCGCCCTACAGGAGGAAGGCAAGACACTGTTAAAAGAATGGGTACAAAGCTCCTCCTCCCCAGTGATTAGGAACCGTGACAGGGCACAGGGTCTGAAGAGCACATGCTATGTGGTGTCACTATCTCTGCGTGCCTTACCTCCAAAGCCTCCCCGGCCTCTGCCACCAAATCCTCCTCGGCCTCCTCTACCACCACCTCGTCCTCCAAAGCCGCCTCTGCCTCCACCACGACCCCCGAAGCCACCTTCACCCTTAGGTTTGGCCCAGTCCAAGGTAACTTTATTTCCATCAATTTCACCGTCTTCCATGGCCTCCTTGGCAGCTTTGGCATCCTCCTCACTGTTGAAGTCTACAAAACCAAACCTAGAACACCAAATGAAATTGCCCATTATAAAAAGCACCTACTACACATGTCCCAAGTTAACTGTACATGCTGGGGAGCCATCCCACAGAAAGTAGCCTTGTTTATTTGGGAAAAGATACCAGTGACAGAGTAGCTCTCTATGGAAAACTAACTGGTGTGACAGCTTGAACCCCAGAATGTCTCACAATACAGCTAAATATACCTCTGTAAAGACAGAAGGTAAAATAATGCTAGTTCTGTGAATTCTCTCTTCTTCTCGTGCGAATCCATAAACTGCCACTGATAGACAGAAAGGAGCTCAATGAGAAGACACATTAGACTCAAGGTCTGCACAGAACAAAAACCCCTTCAAGTGGAAGCAGCACCTTACCCTTTGGAGGACCCAGTTTCCCGGTCAGTAACTATCCTTGCCCGAACGGAGCCGTCAAATGACTCCTTTAATGTCTCTTCAGTGGTATCCTCAGACAGGCCTTTGACAAACAGAGTTTTGGATGGCTCTGGGAAGGAAAAAAAAATGTGACTTTATGTGAAGTCACAGTTCGTAACACTGAATTTGCACAACGCCTAGTATGACTACTAGCCAAGAATACTTGTTTTAGTGAAAAAGCAGTTAAAAGCAACTAAGCCAACTAGTCCTTAATTAAAGTAAGGCTATTCTGGGTTTACATTTTTTAATTGCCATTGCATAGTTGATATCCTGCCCCAGATCTTCTATGGAAAGTGGGAGAAGCAACCCAAGCAGGTGCTGCCCACTGGATGGGGCAGGAAATCATGGGCAAACTTGCTACTCTGAGTTGACACAGCTGGATCAGAACTTGACTATCTAGAGGAATTTTCTTGAGATTTCATCAATTATTTCTCAGGTAATCAGTCATCATATCCAGTTATTGTTCACTCAGTAGCAACAGGAAACACAGAATTTGTGCAAAAAATAAAGCACTGAGAGTGCTACCCCCAACCACAGCACCCTAACCAGGTGAACTTACGGCTTCTGGCATTAGGGGATCCCCTGGGTCCTTGCAACTCCAGCCTGATTGCTCTGCCCTCAATTTCCCTTTTATTACAGGAATTTAAAGCTTCTTTAGCGTCTTCGAATGAAGCAAACTCTATAAATGCATACCTGAGGATGAACAGTTAATGCTTAGAGTAAGTTACCAGGCACATGCTCCTTCACTGTCACATGATGCTGCCAAGCCCCTTCTCTCAAGTTGGTACCTAAATGATGATCTTTATTTTACACTCATTTACGTAGCTAAAATTATTTGGCTTTTCTGACAGGATCACATGACCTTACGTTCCTTTAGACCTCTAAGACATATATAGCCTATAACTGATGATATAAAGGTATTATCTTACCCTTTAGATTTGCCATTTTGGTTCTGGGGTACTTTGATAAAAGTTGCTTTCTCAAATACTTCCTGAAGAGTTTCTTCTGTTGCACTGTAGGAGAGGTTGCTTAAAACCAGAGTTTTTGATTCACCTGCAAATAGAGATGCCACATTCCTAAGACTCTGAAACAGTGGTTCCCAGCTTCGGTCACAACAGTAATATCTTATTCCTAAGAATTTCAGTGCTTGAGTTAATATACAAATACTCATGATGTAAGCTAAATCCATTTCTGTTACTCAACATATTAAGCACCTAGTACGTGTTGCAATGTCCTGCTGGTTGTTCTTACATAGGCTGATGACTGGTCTGTTTTCCTAGAATCATCTGAGTTCAAAACGCACATGGTCAAAGTCATTTAAAGTATAAAACATGCCTACAAAGGAAGCTTGATTTGCCTACTGTATTCCAATGCAAAATGATTTTAGAGCTCTCATTCAAGATTGGAAATTACTATTCCAAATAAGAGTATGACTTGGGGTATCATGTCCTTGATCTTCACCTACATTTAAGTAACTTTGATTAAAAAGTATTTATAAACTTATGAAATACAAAGACACAAAGGAGTTCCCTCCACCAATTCTGGAACCTTGTAACAAGCCTAATTTCTTACCACTCCAAGTGCTATTCTTTCCACCTCTATAGTCTTGATTTTGACCTTTCTCTCCAGTATAGTACAGGGAAATAGATCGCCCATCGATCTCTGTTCCCTGCTTTTCTTCAAAGGTTTTCTCTGCATCAGCTTCTGTCTTAAATTCAATATAAGCAATCCTGCAATGGAGGGAGAAGAACTCATGGTTTTTAAAACCATATTAACACAAATGCTTTTACCTCAGCAACACAGAACTTGCTTCAGATCTGAGTACAATAAATGCCCTTAGTTTTATGCCACTTTTCAATCAAAACTCGCGCTTCCCTCTTACTTCCCACTAGTTTTACAAATACTTGGAATTTTTTCATAGTAACCTCACCTCACTGAAAGAACTGCTACTACTTACAAAGTATTTATTGTAAGCTAGGCACATTTCTTGCTTCTTTATAAGTATTAGCTTGTCTTTTAAAATCACCCTATAAGTACATTATCCCCATGGTACAGATGGGTTACTGAGGCACAAATTTACAGGTTAAACTGTCCAAGATTACACGCCTAAGGAAATCAAACCAATATTTCTTTTATAAAGCAGGAAAGTGCATTAATGTTAATAAAACCCTTACATTTATATAGACAGAACATACCCTTTACTTTTCCCATCCTTGCTGACTAATCTGATCTCTGCAGCATCTTCAAACACTTCTTTCAATTCATCCTGAGTGACTTTGTAAGGGAGATTTTTAGCCAAAAGTGTTCTCGCATCTCGCTCTAGATTAAAAAAACAAAAATGAGCTCTGTGGCCTGAAAAACCAAAGGTGGGGGGCAACAACAAAAAGACGGGAAAAACACACATAGCTCTATTCAACAAATAATTTGAGATCCTATAATGTACAAGGCTCGGTGCTAAATATGGAGATATAGCAGTGTCAACACACAAGTGGTCCCTCCATGTTGTCACAGCTGATGTCAAACTATCTGTTAGGTACACTGGAGTTCAACCTAGAGTAGACGCGCATAACAAAAAAAGTGAATGTACCAATTCAAAACATTACAACTGTATATAGAGAGTAATTAGGGACCTTATCTAGTTTCAGTGAAGAAAGATCCCTTTACGTTAATTTAGGGGCATCTAATAATTCTTGTTCTGTATAAAAGTGCTCTTGCTTGCCTAACTCAGGAATTTATAACACTGACAAGCAGTGCCAAGTACTCTTGTAAACACTGTAGCTCATTTAATTCCCACATTAAGAGGAAACCAAAGGAAAAAAATGATTTAAAAAAATAAGAGGAAACCAAGGGAAATGGGTTACAAAGCATTTTCCCTAGCAGTCTAGCTCCTGAGTTCATTGCATAATCTCATAAAGCCTTACATACCTTTCTTACTGTCTTTTCCTTTTGGTTTCTCTAGTTTAATTTCATTGCCAAAGACTTTCAAACCAGTGAGTTCCAACGCTTTCTCCAGGTCTTCAGCAGATTCAAAATCCACATAACCAAATTTCCTTCAAGGTGGAGAGGAGGGCAAAATTACAACAGGTGAAAACACAAATCAAAATCCACAATATGTATTCTAGACAAATGTGATGGTGCAAACAAAGATCACATTTAAAAAAGCACCCCTAGTATTAGCAAAACAAAGTCAAGGCTCTGCAAACTGCAGCTACAGAACAAGGTCTCAGCACGAAGATATGACATGCACATCCACGTTTGAGGTCTTCATCATGGAGCTAAATTGCTTATAAGAATTCACAGTAGCAGCTGACAAAAGAACACCTGTAAACACTAATACAGGAGAATCCTGTCTGGATAAAAGTATTCACTATGATGACTAGACAGGTCTAATAGTTTCAGGTACTTCCAAGAAAATAAACATTATTTTAAATTGAGACGGTGTCTCAATCTGTTGCCCAGGCTGGAGTACAGTGGCGCGAACTTGGCTCACTGCAACCTCTGCCTCCCAGGTTCAAGCGATTCTCCCACCTAACACCAAATTATTAAAACTTACTGGCAGGGAACAGTGGCTCACGCCTGTAATCCCAGCACTTCGAGAGGCCGAGGTGGGTGGATCACTTGAGGTCAGGAGTTCAAAACCAGCCTGACCAACATGGTGAAACCCCATCTCAACTAAAAATACAAAAATTAGCCAGACATGGTGAAGTGCACCTGTAATCCCAGCTACTCGGGAGGCTTAGGCAGGAGAATCGCTTGAACCCGGGAGGCAGAGGTTGCAGTGAGCCAAGACTGCGCCACTGTACTCCAGCCTGAGCAAAAGCCAGCGTCCGTCTCAATAAATAACAAAAACAAACAACAAAAAAACTTACTAAAAATTATTCTGTGCTATACCAAGTTACGACTGATTATGGAAATTGCAACTTAGGGGATCTACAGTTTAATTCTAACTTAGTTCACTAATGCTAATCCTTGAAGATGTTTACAGTATTCATGTTTAACAGTGGCAGGCTAAAGTAACTGTGCTAACAGGGGAAGGAAAAGCATTAACAGACCCACGTGTATGTAACGTGCAGTGAAGCACTTACCTAGTCATACCAATTCTGACATCCACAACAGCAAGATCATTTTTAGCAAAAACATCGCTGATACCAGTTTTTAATTCAGGAGCAGATTTGTTAAAGTTTAGGTTTCCAACAAAGAGATTGAAAGCCGTAGTCGGTTCTGTGCCTGCACAAAAAAAGCTCAACTCAGTCTACTTGTAGTGTGGTAAAAAGTTAGTTTCCAAAGCAAAATTTCTATACACAGCACATCAGCACACTACAATGTAACATCAGGTTTCAGTATTAAGTCCCTTTGTTATTCATCATTTGTGCTGTTTATCTCCCCCACATCCCCTAATTCTGCAAGTTACCTTCCACTTTCTGTTTCTTGGCTTCAGGAGCTGCTTTCTGTTTGGCCATTTCCTTCTTTCGTTTTCCAGGTGCTTCTTTGACAGGCTCTGGACAAGATGTCAAACAATGTATCACACATCAGTAGCCACAAACACTTAAGTGCCTCCTTTAAACATAACTCATGTCAATGTATGTCAGAATCTAATTTAAGTACCTTCCTCCTCCTCTTCTTCCTCCTCCTCATCTTCATCATCATCATCTTCATCATCTTCGTCGTCGTCGTCATCCTCGTCCTCATCATCCTCTTCTTCTTCATCTTCATCCTCAGCCACGTTCTTGGCTTTCACAGGAACAACTTTTGCAGCTTTCTTTCCTTTGGCTGGTGTAGTCTCCATAGCTTCTTCTTCAGAGTCTGAAAGAGAAGTCACCTAAAAATTGCAGCAATCTCCCAAAACCAACATCGGTTTTCAAATCTAATGTAAAGAAAATGCAATCCTGTCACGTTTAGTTAACAGTCATGGCAAGAACAGATCACTTGGGGCCGGGCGCAGTGGCTCACGCCTGTAATCCTAGCACTTTGGGAGACCAAGGTGGGTGGATCACCTGAGGTGAAAAGTTCGAGACCAGCCTGGCCAACATGGTGAAATGTCGTCTCTACTAAAAATACAAAAATTAGTAGGGTGTGGTGGTGGGCACCTGTAATCCCAGCTACTCGGGAGGCTGAGGCAGAACTGCTTGAACCCAGGAGATGGAGGCTGCAGTGAGCCGAGACAGCGCGCCATTGCACTCCAGCCTGGGAAACAGCAAAAGCTCCATCTCAAAAAAATTAAAAAAAAAAAAAATCACTTAGAAACAAAATCCTACATTATAAAAAACACTAATAGAATGTGCTATTGAAATTTTCTCAAGAGGCACAAAAATCATTCATGGGTAATTAAGTCTAGCACACCACAACAACCCAGAGAATTCCCACAAGGATTCTAATCTCATCTCCAAGTTGTCGTGGAAGGAATATGTTGATCCCAGAATCTCAAGATACCTTGTAATCAGAAGCCCAGTAACTACCAAGACAACTCCTTACCATCTTCCTCATCGTCATCGTCATCCTCATCATCTTCGTCATCCTCATCGTCCTCATCCTCTGAGGCAGGGGCAGCAGCTGCTGCTTTCATCGCTGCTGGTTCAATTTCATCTTCATCCTCATCCTCGTCCTCGTCATCCTCCTCATCCTCCTCACTGTCATCCTCCTCCTCTTCATCACTGTCTTCCTTCTTGGCATTCTTGCCATTCTTTGCCCCCTTGGCTGGGATGGCAGCACCCTTCTTACCAGGAGTTGCTACCAATGCTTTGCCTGGTGTGGCTCCCTTCTTGCCAGGTGTGGTAACTGCTTTGGCTGGTGTAACTGTCTTCTTGGCAGGTGTTGCTGCTGCCTTTTTGCCTGGAGTGACAGCTGCTTTCTTGGCTGGTGTGGCAACTGCAACCTTTTTTGTTGGGGAAACTACCACCTTCTTTGCTGAGGTTGCAGCAGCCTTCTTGCCTTTCTTCTGAGGTATGACGACCTTGAGAATAAATGAAAACCAAACCAGTAAGTCCAGCCCCACACCCAAAAAGATAACCACGGTCCCAATGAGTTGTTAGACTCTGGCAATGCCTCTGGTTCAAGACCACATGCACTAGACACATTAGCATGTTAAACTCCAGGCTTCTGTTATGTTGTCTTAAGTCAGAGCCCCTATCATAAGGTGAATACCCAGACATAAGGAACTCTTTTGAACACTTAAAATACCTCTGAACCAGACCCTCTGAATTCTTACACCTCATACTTTCCCCAAGCCCCAACTTTCTCATCTGAAAATGGTAATAGTATCATCCTTACATGTTTAAGGATCATGAATTGCTATGTGTAAATTATTCAGAACCTTACATATAGGAGGCTCCAAGCATTAACTTATTAAATCATTTGGGGCTCCTACAGTGGGTGGCGGTACCAAGCCCGGTGAAGCTCAATTCTTAGGACCTGAGACAAAAAATGAATAGGCTAAATATAAATATTCCTTACAAAACTATCACACATCAAAGAGTGTGCATGGTAGTTTGATAAAAGTCATCGTTTAGCTACATTAAAATCCCGTAGTTTTATCAGGCAATGTGTGGAAGAGTAAAACTTTCATTCAGTTCTCAACGAGAAACCTGAGCACAATTCAGTGCTCAGCTGTCTTTATAGTGAGCAAATAAAAGGCCAGGAGTGCTAAAGAGGGTCAATGGTAACACAAAGAGAGGTGGCAGCCCTCAGTCTACACCAGAAATAACTATAAAACACAGTGAGTAGTATTACAAAGTTTATATATAATGGAACGGAGACCAATTAATTTTAATTGGAGGCTAGGAAAGGAATCTGGTAAGGTTATCCTCAGATCTGAATACAATGCCCAGCTCTACATGTGGGGGTGAGGCTAACATGTTGAAACTGGAAAAATGTAATGATTTAACACAACAAATCACACTCCAAGCCCTGCAGAGGCACATGGAAAAGAAATCCCCAGATCTCGTCTCACACTCACATTCAAATACTTAGCCAAATGACATCTTGACATGTCAATGAAGAGCTTGTGAAACACTCAACCACTACAATAAGACATACCTGGATAAATAAAATCTTATTTTTGCCACAGATATCCAATTTCATGTCTTAACTCTCCATTTTGTAGTTTTAACATAATTCTGCATTAAGTTGGATAAAATTACCTCTTCTCCACTGCTATCATCTTCTTCATCTTCTGACATTTCCTCATCTTCACTATCTTCTTCTACCTCCTTTGGAGGAGGAGCCATTTTCTTGGGGTCACCTTGATTTTTACCTGCCTAAAATGGACACAAGTAGATCATTACACCTCCACCTCGACATTTCAGGCCATTCACATTTTGCCATTAGTGTTCATACGCCATCATCTCCGTCCTCAGATCCATTTCTCATAGTGCCAAACACCACAACTAACATAGAAACTACTCCTGATGGCAATGCAAGAGGGACTACTCTCAACCGCCCACATTTTTCCTTCCAGGCTTTACCAACAGAAAACCTGCCCTAAGGTAAAAAGTCAACCTGAAGAAATGATTTCTCCTCCCGTTACCTTAGTTAAGCACAACCGTGTTTTAATACTACAAATCCCGGTACTTTATTCTACCACCCTCATCTGAATCCAAATTAACGGTGAAGATCATTAAGGCACTTAAAAAAATGACTACCTTCATTTTCTCATGAAGCTTATGCCTTTACCAGCGAGACAACCCCGCCCCTTAAAGAGGCGGCGCGGCCACGTGGGGGTACCTGGTAGGCCACCACGTGCCCGAAACACAGCGCAAAAAGCACGCGGCAGAGCCACCTTCCGGGGCCCACCACGTGTCGGTTTGCCAGGCCGGGGCGGAGACATCCGAGCGCAGCCGGGACTCCGACTAGGGCCGATACCGCCATTTCCCGGCCCAAGGCACCGGTCCCTCTGGAGATTCCAGGACCCACGCGGCGCGGCCCACGTGGCAGGCCGCGCTCCCGGGCACGTGCGTCAGGAGTCGAGTCCCAGCTCGTACGCGTCGCAAGAGTTTGGTCTCATCTCTCCACCCCAAGACCCAGCGCCCCCTCCCCGCGCTCAGTGACTCTGTCTTTCCCGCCGCGTTCGCCGCCCCCAGCACCTGCAGAAGCTCTTCACCTCGCCACCAAGTAGCCAGAAGCCGCGAGACCTCCCCACTAATCGCGCGAGACTTCCCGCAGCATGGCGCCCTAGAACGCGCCCGGGACTGCGCGCAGGCCCTCCTCCCCGCGGCGCCGCGCTCGCCCCTCGGAAAGCAGGCCTACACGTCTGCGCTCGCGCTCAAGGCCGTTTACCTTCGCGAGCTTCACCATGATGGCGGCGGAGTGTGAAGCGGACAAGTGGCGCAGATGAGTCCAGAAGAAGCCAAGCGACGGCGATGGCGGCCGCGGGTGCTGAAGATCCCGGAGCACGTACACCCGAAGGCCAGCGAGAGCTCGAGACTGAGGCGAAAGACTGAGCCTGCCCAGTAATCGCCTGTGGAAAGGCGACGACGGCGCCCTCGTGACTCCGCGCCGACCAACCAAAGCTCGCGGCCGTCCCCATGAGCCAATCGCGAGCCTCTAACCGTGAACGGCGCGGGGCGGGGAGTAGGCGGGCCGAGGCGGCCACGGGAGGGGGAGGGGCTGGCAACGGCGCCGTGGGGGCGGGGCTCGCTTTGTGCAAGGCCCGCGCTGATTGGGCCGTGGGCGCGCGGGTCCCGGCCTGCGTCGTGGGACTGGCGTTTTTGGCGCCGGCTGTGAGGGGAGCGAGGGGGTGGTGGAATCGGGCGGTCTCCGGTTCGCCAATGTGGCTGGGTCCGTAGGCTCGGGCAGCCTTGGAGTTCCTTAGATACCCCGCGCTCGGTCCCGGCACGCACTCACGCCGCGGCTTCTGGTGGCCCTGGAGCGAGGAGTCCGCCAGCACCGGAAGTTCAGGGACCGCAGAGTTCCCGTTGGCCCTTTTGGAGGCACAGCGTAGCCCTGCTTGCCCGCGAGCATGGGGCCGGAGGCACCCCCGGCTGCAGGCAGTCTCCTGAGAGCTGTTAATAAAGGCAGTCGCGGGTCTGTGCGAGGTTTTCTGTGAGAAATGCACGAACCTCCCCTACCCCACAGAACCTCAAGCGGGAGATATTTCTCGACATGGGGAACGGCCTCGGAGAAGTAACTTTCTGGCCTCACAGGGCAGGGAGAGGGGCCTAGGAGGGCCGACCGCAGAGCCGGGCCTTTGACCGCCCACAGGTTCCCTGGTTATTATTTGGGTCGAATGCGCCAATTAAGGTGGTGGCTGCGAAGTCAGTGTCACCAGATGGCCCGGGAGCAGGTCGAGAGCCACCGGCAGGGTTCCCCGGCGGCAGGGCGAAGGAGGCCGCCAGTGACTTCCACGGTTAGCTTTGTGGGTGGGTCTCACTCGATGCCGGGCTTAGCAAACCAGAGCATTTCCCTCTGTCCAGGGCCTGCCGGGGATCCATCCCATCCATAGGTCCAGCTATGGATCCATCCATACCTCATTGTTCCTACAGAACCAGGATATCTGCAGCTACGGCTGTACTTGTTAAAAATCACCTCAGGCCGGGCGCGGTGGCTCAGATCCGCAATCCCAGCATTTTGGGAGGCCGAGGCGCATGAACCGGGGAGGCGGAGGTTGCAGTGCCCACTGCACTCCAGCCTGGGCGACAGAGCGAGACTCCGTCTCAGAAAGAAAAGCATTTGTTAAGGCCGGGTGCGATGGCTCATGCCTGTAATCCCAGTACTTTGGGAGGCTGATGCAGGAGGATCGCTTGAGTCCAGGAACTTGAGACGGGCCTGGGTAATATAATGCGACCCTGTCTCCACACAAAAAATAATTAGCGGGCATGGTGGCGCTCGCCTGGAGTCCCAGCTACTCGGGAGGCTGAGATGAGAGGATCGCTTGAGCCCAGGAGGCGGAGGTTGCAGTGAGCCGAGATCGCGTCATTGAACTCCAGCCTGAGGAACAAGAGCGAAACCCCATCTCAAAAAAAAAAAAAAAAAGAAAGAAAATAAAATTATTTGTTAAATGAATGAAGTATTTAGGTAGAAGCAGCAGCAGGGAGAGCCGGCATGGCTCAAGTGGCGTTGCTTTGGAGTTGGTCTGGGGCAGCAAAATAGCAATATCTAACACTTCATAATGCTGATTCAGTGCCAGGCGCTCTTCCAGCTCTTTACATATTAATTAACTTACTCTTCAAAATAACCTTTCCAAAAAGTTACCACTGTTTTACAGAAACTGGGACATAGAGGTAAATTAACTTGTCCAGGGTCGCTTAGCTAGCAGTGGAGGCGTAGGATATAAGTGAAGACACTGCTGTGTCATCCCAGTTTCTTTTTTTTGAGACAGAATCTCACTCTGTCCCCCAGGCTGGAGTGCAGTGGCAGGATCATGGCTCACTGCAGCCTTGACATCCCCAGCTATATCAATCCTCCCCCCTCAGCCTCCCAAAGGTGAGCCACCACGTCTGGCCTGTTTGTTTCTAAATGTTTTGTTTTCTTTTGAAAACATGAGTATTTATTGAATTGTAAAGTATACACATAGTGCAAAATTCAAAAGATTCAAACAGATGCACAATAAAAGGTCTCCCTCCCGTTCCTGTCCCCTAGGCCTCCCAGTCTCAAGGCAGTGGCAGTCTCTTGTATATCCTTCCAGATTCAGCCGTACGTGCAAATAGACAAGTATATTTGTTATATTTAATACAAACGCTATCATATACACTGTTCTGAGCTCTTCTTTTGTGTTAACTATATGTATCTTGTAACTCATCCTACATCAGCACATGTAGAGCTGCCTCATTCTTTTTAATAGCTACATGGCATTCCTTGTGTGGAAGGATCACAATTTATCTAGTCACCATTGCTGGATAGTTAGGGTTTTTTGCTATGTTTGGCCATTACAAACTGCTATAGCAAATATTCTCACTTGCGTTATTTTACACAAATCATATCTGTAGAACAGCTGGGTCAAGGGTATGGACTTTTACATTTTCATAGATGTTCTCCCAAGTGCTGTCTTTGGTTGGGGTTTTCCATGGCAGTTCCAGCCAAGAGCGACCCCACCTGCTCCAGCTGGCTCAGGTTATCTGCTGCCCCTGAGCTCCAAGGCTGGGAGACAGTGCTCCACGTTTTAGCAGAGGAAGAACTAGATGGTGGGGAGAGGTGTGAGCATGGCTCTAATTATTGTGGGGAGTGTGACTAGTCTCAGACACCAGCCAAGAAGCTGCAGGGGTACCACTGCCTTGAGTGGCCACTGGCTGCTTCTTCGGGCCTGCATGGACCCGGCCCAACTCTGTCTGCTGCTGTGGCCTGGCTGCCCCCCATGAAACCTGTGTAGTGAGGCACCCACTTGGGACACCCATGGGCACTTCTGACCCCTGAGACCCAGTCGGCCATAGTGGGCCTCATACTCATGCTAGGATCTGACAGCCCACTGGAGGGGGTCTGCAGGCTTCCAAGGATTAACTCCACTTCCCAGGACTGGGCTTCTAGGAAATAAGTGTCTCAGTTAGGCTCCAACTAGCCAAGAAAAATCACATTGAGTATTTAAAAAAGAGGGAGCTTAGCGCAGGGACGTGGTGACATGAGGGATAGAATTGCTGAGAAGCCGAGGGGACTGAGCAGGAAGCAGCTGCCCCCCTTCCAGGCTCTTCCACTGAAGGCTATGATGAGGGCCCGGGCTGATGCCAGGGAAGCTTCAGAAGGTCAGGAGGTTGGGGACATCCTGTGTCTCCCCTGCTCCTGCTCCTCCCCCTGAGTTGCAGGTAGGGCTGGCCAGACCCAGCCAGCACCCAGCCCACAAAGCCTGCAGGGTGAGTCCCTGCCATGTAGGCCGAGCAGGGCAGGGCTGGGCACCCCAGCTGGCCGGGAGGGAGTTCACAGCCTCAGCTTCCAGAGCTCCAGGTCTGCTGAGTGCGAAGGCCTGGGGTGTCTGCTATGAAGTTCCCTTTACCAGTCCAGCCTCCTTCTGTCTTCCTTCTGTCTTTGGGTTCACTGAGGCCTTTGGATACTGCCCAGATCTTCCCCAACACTTTCCCCCAGATGTCAAAGGGGGACCCTAAGCTCTTCCTCCCTTGCCAGGCCTTGCTTAGTGTGTTAGCGAGTCTTTCCCTGAGGAGGCATCTGTGTCTCAGGGTCCCAGGAGCCGGAGCCAGAGAACCCAGCCTTTGTCTTCCCGAGGCAGCCCAAGAAGCTTCACCTGTTCACCCAGAGGTAGAGTCAGCCCGTTGCCAACAACCGCAGGCCCCTGAGCCTGCTGGAGGAGGGTGTTGTGGGCCCCAGATCAACGTCATCCCCAACTTCCCTGCTGCACCTCCCAGGCCTCTCCATCCAGGAGGTTGGGCCCTGCTGGAGAGAAATCTGTGATGATGCAGATTTGGGGCCTCCAAATGCCCTGCCCTCCCAGCAGCTGCCCTGGTAGCAGCCCAGCTGCTAGCCCAGATCATCTTCCAGGAGCTCCTGAACGCTCTCATTTCCCTCTCCCCAGCCTCTATGCCAAGCCTCTTCCCTCAGGCCCCTCACCTCTCCTTCTCTGCCCTCCCTGTCAACAGAGTTACTCTATCTTCTCCTTCATAGGGAAGGACAAACCTCCCAGAGGGATTCCCACCCTCTGATTTCCATACATTTGCAGACATCCTGAGCTCTCTCTGCCACTCCAAAGCCCCAAGGAAACCAGAGTCTTTCTCTATAGCACCCCTTCCCCTGTGCCAGCGAGCCCCTCCTCACCTCCGCCTGGGGGTCCCACTACAGTGATCTCCTCAGCTGTCACTCGCCACTTTTTTGTGTTTTTTGGTGTGTGGGTGTGTGGGGGTGTGGGGGTGTGTGTGTGTGTGTTTTTGGACTCACTCTGTTGGCCAGGCTGGAGTCCAGTGGTGTTAACACAGCTCACTGCAGCCTCGATATCCCAGGCTCAGGTGATCCTCCCACCTCAGCCCCTTAAGTAGCTAAGACTACAGGCGTTTGCTACCACGCCCAGCTACTTTTTGTATTTTTTATTTGTTTGTTTTTGAGACAGAGTCTTGCTCTGTTGCCCAGGCTGGAGTGCAGTGGCGTGATCTCGGCTCACTGCAAGCTCCGCCTCCTGTGTTCAAGCGATTCCCCTGCCTCAGCCTCCCGAGTAGCTGGGACTACAGGCGCCCACCACCACGCCTGGCTAATTTTTTGTATTTTTAGTAGAGACAGGGTTTCACCGTGTTAGCCAGGATGGTCTCCATCTCCTGATCTCCTGATTCGCCTGCCTCAGCCTCCCAAAGTGCTGGGATTACAGGCGTGAGCCACCACGCCTGGCCTGCCACCTGCCATTTCAATACCTCCTTCCCTTCCATTGCCTTTTTCAGGAACAAGCTCTTGGGAAGAGTTGACAACAGTTGCTCCCAGCTCCACCAGGTCCCCCAGGCTCCCAGCCCCTGCAGGTGCCCTACAACCCTGCCCCTGTAGGTGCCCTACAACACGCTCTTTGTTGCTAGCCAGAAGGACCCCTTGCAGACCTTATCTCTCATCTCTCTTGACCCTTCTGCAGCTTCTGTCTCTTGACCACATCCTCCTTGGAGCTTCCCCTCTGCCTCCCTGACACTTCTCTCTCCTGGCCTCTTTCCTCTTTGCCTACCTTCTTCCTTTCTCAAAGAAGAGTGTTTGCACCTTTCTCTCCCCTCGACTTTCTCTCACTGGTAACACCCTTATCTGGTGGCCTCAGCTACCATCTGTGTGTACCCCACCTACTTGGGGCCACTCCTCCACAGCGGCTCCACCTTCCCATGGGCAGTGCCATCTGAAGGTTCCCAAATCAGGGTTTCTTCAGGAGCAACTTTCTTCCTCATTAACCCAGTGGCTTAGCAGACATCTCCCTTTGGTGCCCTATAAAACTTCAGACTCCAAGTAGAGTGTCCCACTGTGAATTCAGCCTCTTCCTCCACCCCTGAACTGCTGTCTTTCCTACCTCAATAAAGGAGAGACAGCTCCCAGCTTACCTAGCCAAGAGCCAGTACGTTATCTTAGTCTGCTGGAGCTGCTATAACTTTAGACGGGGTCCTTTATAAACAACAGAAATGTGTTACCTGCACATTGTGCACATGTACCCTAAAACTTAAAGTATAATAATAATAAATTTTAAAAAAAGAAAAAAAATTAAAAAAAAAAAAAAAAGAAATGTGTTACAGTTCTGGAGGCTGGATATCCAAGATCAAAGCACTGGCAGATTTGGTGTCTGTGAAGACCTCTCTCCTAGACGGTGCCCTTTTTGCTGCTTCTTCAGAGGCAGAAGGAGCCCACAGGCTCCTGTGAGCCCCTTTTAAAAGGACATTAATCCCATTCTCAAGGGCGGAGCCTCCGGAGCTAATCACCTCCTACAGGCACCACCTCTTCATACTCTTGCCTTGGGGATTAGCTTTCAACATATGAATTTGGAGGGACACCAGCATTCAGATCATAGCATTGTCTAGACCCTGACCTCTCCCTCAGCTCCCAGTCACCCCAGCCTGGGCTTCGAGTGTCTTTGGAGTGGGTCCACTCTGCTTTCCACCGCCCTTCTCTTACTGCCCCTGCTCAAGTTCCCGCCTGGATTAACCCAGCCATTCCAAGTCAGCCACCCTGACCTGTCTTGCCCTGTATCTTAACCTACCATGTGGCAGCCACATCAGTTTTCCTCAGCAGCAGATAAAAACACATTCTTCTAATTAAGGGATTTCAGTGACTTCTGACTGCCAGCAGCAGAAAATCCAAGTGCCTCAACCCACATTGAAAACCCCTTCCTGAGGCCAGTGGCTCACTCCTGTAATCCCAGCATTTTGGAAGGCCAAGGCAGGTGGATCACGAGGTCAGGAGTTCGAGGCCAGCCTGGTCAACATATAGTGAAACCTCGTCTCTACTAAAAATACAAAAATTAGCCAGGGCTGGTGGCGTGTGCCTGTAGTCCCAGCTACTCGGGAGGCCAAGGCAGGAGAATTGCTTGAACCTGGGAGGTGGAGGTTGCAGTGAGCCGAGACCACTGCACACCAGCCTGGGTGACAGAGCAAGACTCTGTCTCAAAGAAAACCCCTTCCTGCTGCAGAGAGGGGGTCTAGGGTGAGGTAAGGCACTTGCCTCAGGCACAACACTTAAGGGATGCCAAAAAACTCAATCATCAAGATAAATAATATTTCAATGCAATATTTTTTAATTACTGGGGAAAATCCATGATGAACAAAAAAGTCAGAATTTTATTTATTTTATTATTTTTGAGGCAGAGTCTCACTCTGTTACCCAGGCTGGAGTGCAGTGTTGTCACTTTGGCTCACTGCAATCTCTGCCTCCCAAACTCAAGGGATCCTCCAACCTCAGCCCCCCAAGTAGCTGGGACTACAGGCATGTTCCACTATGCCAGGCTAATCTTTTAATTTTTTGTAGAGATGGGGTCTTGCCATGTTGCCCAGGCTGGTTTCAAACTCCTGGGCTCAAGTCATCCTCCCTCCTCAGCCTCCCAAAGTGCTGGGCTTACAGGCATGAGCCACCACGCCCAGTCAAAATCAGAATTTTATTTTATGTGTTTTTTAAATTTTGTTTTTGTTTTTCCCTGAGACGGAGTCTCACTCTGTCGCCCAGGCTGGAGTGCAGTGGCACGATCTCAGCTCACTGCAACCTCCGCCTCCCCGGCTCAAGCAATTATCCTGCCTCAGCTTCCCAAGTAGCTGGGACTACAGGCGCCCACCACCATGCCCAGCTAATTTTTTTTTTTTTTTTTTTTTTGAGATGGAGTCTCGCTTTGTCACCTAGGCTGGAGTGCAGTGGCACAATCATAGCTCACTGCAACCTCCGCCTCCCAGGTTGAAGCGGGAGCTTCCTGAGTAGCTGGAATTACAGGCGCCTGCCACTGCGCGCGCCACCACGCTTGGCTAATTTTTGTATTTTTAATAGAGACAGGGTTTCACCATGTTGTCCAGGCTGGTCTCGAACTCCTGACCTCAGGTGATCTACCCACCTCAGCCTCCCAAAGTGCTGGGATTACAGGCATGAACCACCATGTCCTGCTTAAAATCAGATTTTTAAATGAACACAGATGACTATCACTGACATTTCTTTTGCCTCAGGATGCACTGTGGCTTGCACAGCACTGTCACTGATTGTGTCGTTTAAAATTTGATATTTTGTTCATCATGGATTTTCTTGCATTTTTATTTTTAAATATTGCACTAAAATATTATATTGATCACTGACTTTGGGACCTTAAATTCTGTGTGCAAGACAACTGCCTCACTTATCTCACCCTAGTCCTGGGCCTGTGCTCAGACTCCAAGCCAACTGGACTGTCCATCTTCTTCCAGGGGGCCCGCTGGCCTCTGTCCCACCTCCACCACTTCTTGTGCTCCTTCCCCTGCCTGAGATGACCCCCTCCATCTCTGGCCTCCTGATCGTCCTTCAGGACTAAACCACCTTCCTGGGGTCCTCCCTGTAATCCCCAGGCTGGGTCAGGTCCTTCTCCTTGTGCTACTGCACCAGCTGCACAACACTCATGGGTGAGCATGCTCATGCGTGTCTCCCCACTCCACTGTGAGCTGCTGCTTTTTTTTTTTTGTCAAGAGAGATGGGGCCAGGCGCAGTGGCTCATGTATGTAATCCCAGCACTTTGGGAGGCTGAGGCGGGTGGATCACCTGAGGTCAGGAGTTCGAGACCAGCCTGACCAACATGGTGAAACCCCGTCTCTACCAAAAATACAAAAATTAGGTGGGCGTTGTGACATGCACCTGTAATCCCAGCTACTCAGGAGGCTGAGGCAGAAGAATCACTTGAACCTGGGAGGCAGAGGTTGAGGTAAGCCAAGATCGCACCATTGCACTCCAGCCTGGGCAAGAAGACTGAAACTCTGTCGAAGAGAAGAAGAGGAAGAAGAGGAGTGAGAAGAGGAGGAGGAAGAGGAGGAGGAAGAAGAGGAAGAGGAGGAGGAAGAAGAGGAAGAGGAGGAGGAAAAGGAAAATAACAGTTGTTGGTGAGGATGTGGAGAAATTGGAATCCTTATGCATTGCTGGTGGGAATGTAAAATGGTGCAGCTGCCAGAGAAAACAGTAAGGCAGTTCCTCAAAAATTAAAAATAGAAGGCCAGGCACAGTGGCTCACTCCTGTAATCCCAGCACTTTGGGAAGCCGATGTGGGTGGATCACTTGAGGTCAGGAGTTTGAGACCAGCCTGGCCAACATGGTGAAACCCCATCTCTACTAAAAATGCAAAAATTAGCCGTGGGTGGTGGTGGACGCCTGTAAACCCAGCTACTCTGGAGGCTGAGGCAGGAAAATCGCTGGAACCCAGGAGGTGGAGGTTGCTGTGAACAGAGATTGTGCCACTGCACTCCAGCCTGGGCAACAGAACGAGACTCCGAAAGAAGGAAAGAGAGAGAGAGAGAAGAAAGAAAGGAAATCCAGTCCGACACACGCTACAACATGGATGAACTTTGAAGACATTGTGCTAAGTGAAATAAGACAGTCACATACAAAAAAATACTGTATGATTTCACTTATAGAAGATATCTAGAGTAGTCAAACTCAAAGAAACAGAAAGTAGAATAGTGGTTGCCAAGGGCTGGGGAGATGGGAGGTGTTTAATGGGTACACATTTTCAGGGGTATTTTTTTGTTTTCTGTTTTTGTTTTTTTTTGAGACAGCGTCTCACTCTGTCACCCAAGCTGGAGTGCAATGGTGCAGTCCTGGCTCACTGCAGCCTTTATCTCCCAGGCTCAAGTGATCCTCCCCTCTCAGCCTCCCATGTAGCTGGGACTACAGGTCTGCACCACTACGCTCAGCTAATTTTTCTTCTTTTTTTTCTTTTTTTTTTTTTTAGTAGAGACAAGGTCTCTGTATGTTGCCTAGGCTGGTCTTGAACTACTGGGGACTCAAGAAATACTCCTGGGCTGGGCGCAGTGACTCACGATTGTAATCCCAACACTTTGGGAGGCCAAGGCGGACAGATCACTTCAGCTCAGGAGTTTGAGACCAGCCTAGGCAACATAGCAAAACCCCTTCTCTACAAAAAAATACAAAAATTTTGCCGGGTGCAGTTGCTCACACCTGTAATCCCAGCACTTTGGGAGGCTGAGGCAGGTGGATCACCTGAGGTCAGCAGTTCGAGACCAGCCTAACATGGTGAAACCCTGTCTCTACTAAAAATACAAAACTTAGCCGGGCATGGTGGCGGGCACCTGTAATCCCAGCTACTCGGGAAGCTGAGGCAGGAGAATCATTTGAACCTGGGAAGCAGAGGTTGCAGTAAGCTGAGATCGCGCCATTGCACTCCAGCCTGGGCAACAAGAGCAAAACTCCATCTCGAAAAACAAACAAACAAAACGCAAAAATTAGCCAGATGTGGTGGCGCATTCCTGGAGTCCCAGCTACTTGGGAGGCTGAGGTGGGAGGACAGCTTGAGTCCAGGAGACGGAGGTTGCAGTGAGCTGAGATGGGGCCACTGCACTCCAGCCTCGGCAACAGAGAAAAAAAAAAAAGAAATCCTCTCACCTTGGCATCCCAAAATGCTGAGATTACAGGCATAAGCCACTGTGTCCAGCCCAAGAGTTGCAGTTTTGCAAGATGAAAAAGTTCTAGAAATAGGTTGCACAACAATGTGACTATACTGAACTATACACTTAAAAATGGTTAAGATAGTACATTTTATTTAATTTTATCAAAATATTTATTTCATGGATACATCTAGTACCATATATAAAAATTTTTAAAGATAATTTAGTGGTGGCTCGCTCCTGTAATCCCAGGACTTTGAGAGGCCAAGGCAGGCAGATCACTTGAGGTCAGGAGTTCAAGACCAGCCTGACTAACATGATGAAACTCCGTCTCTACTACAAATAGAAAAATTAGCTGTGTGTGGTGGCTGTAATCCTAGCTACTCAGGAGGCTGAGGCAGGAGAGCTGCTTCAACCTGGGAGGCAGAGGTTGTAGTGAGCTGAGATGGCACCACTGCACTCCAGCCTGGGCGACAGAGCGAGATTCCATCTCAAAATAATAATAATTATTGTTATTTAATTTTTTGTGTAATAAATACATCCAAGAAACCAAAAATTATAAAAGGTGCCAGGTGCTGTGGTGTGCCTATAGTCCCAGCTACTCAGGATGCTGAGGCAGGAGACTAGCTTGAGACCAGGAGTTCAAGGCTATAGTGAGCTAGATCTTTTTTTTTTTTTTTTTTTTTGAGACAGAGTCTCGCTCTGTCACCCAGGCTGGAGTGTACTAGCGTGACCTCGGCTCACTGCAAACTCCGCCTCCTGGGTTCAAGCAATTCCCTGCCTCAGCCTCCCAAGTAGCTGGGATTACAGGCATGCGCCACCACATCTCGCTAATTTTTGTATTTTTAGTAGAGACAAGGTTTCACCATATTGGTCAGGCTGGTCTCGAACTCCTGACCTCACATGATTTGCCTGCCTTGGCCTCCCAAAGTGTTGGGATTACAGGTGTGAGCTACCACTTCCAGCCAAGCCAGATCATGCCTGCGAATAGCCACTGCATATAGAGAGACCTCATCTCAAAATAAAATAAAATAAAATAAATAAAAGACAGTTAAAAGTCTCTCTTGCGCTTGTCTTCCATTTTCCTGGTTCCTACTTCTCTACCCTGTCTAGGTAACTGCTTTTAAAAATGTGTTAACCGGCTGGGCATGGTGGCTCATGCCTGTAATCTCAGCCCTTTGGGAGGCCGAGGTGGGCGGATCACTTGAGGCCAGGAGTTCGAGACCAGCCTGGTCAACATGGTGAAACCCCATCTCCATCAAAAATACAAAAATTAGCCGGGCATGGTGGCCTGCAACTGTAGTCCCAGCTACATGGCAGGCTAAGGCAGGAGACTCACTTGAACCCGGGAGACGGAGATTGCAGTGAGCTGAGATTGTGCCACTGCACTCCAGCCTGGGTGACAGAATGAGACTCCGTGTCAAAACAAATAAATAAATAAAAATGTGTTAACCATAAAGGACAAAAGGCATAAAGGACAAAAGGCATATAATTATCTCAACAGATGCAGGAAGAGCTCACAAAAACTGACACCCTTTCATGTTTAATAAAAAGCAAAACACTGAACAAAACAGTAGACGGGTACTTCCTCAATCTGATAAAGGGCATCTACAAAAACATCTAACCCAGTGTGAAAGACTGAAAGCTTTAAGATCAGGAACAATGCAAAGGTATCTGCTCTCATCACTTCTATTCAAATTGTACTGGGGGTGCCATCCAGGGCAATTAGGCAAGAAAAAAAAAAGAAATAAAACTATCTCTATTTGCAGATAACATGATCTTGTGTATAGAAAATCCAATGGGATACACACACACAAAAAAAACTATTAGAGCTAATAAAAAGTTCAGCAAGATACAAAAGATACAAAATCAATATGTAAAAATCAAGGGTGTTTCTATCAATAGCAATGAACAATCAAAAATTGAATTAAAAAAATTCAATTTACAACCGCATCAAAAAGAAACATTATACTTATAAATAAAGTTAACAAAAGAAGTGCAAGACAAACATTCAAAACTGCAAAACAACATAGAAATAAAGACCTAATAAATGGAAACACTTCCCATGTTCATGGATCAGAAGATTTAATTTTGTTAGGATGACAATACTCCCCAAATTAATAAACAGATTCTACACAATTCCTGTCAAAATTTCAGGAATTGATTTTTGTGGAAATCAACAAGCTGATCCTAAAAATCAACAAGCTGATCCTAAAATTTACATAAAAGTTTAAGAATAAATGGCCAAGAAAAAAATGAAAAGATAATCTACAGAATAGGAGAAAATACTTGCAAATCATATATCTGATAAAGAGTTAATATCCAGAATATAAAGACCTACTATCTGATGACAAAAAAAACAAGCCAATTGTAAAATGGGCAAAGGGCATTTTTCCAAATATATACAAATAGTGAATAAGAACATGAAAAGATGCTCAACGTTATTAGCCATCAGGGAAATACAAATCAAAACCACAATAAACTACATCTATCTCAGCTACTCTGGAGGCTAAGGCAGGAGGATTGCTTGAGGCTAGGAGTTCAAGACTAGCCTGGGCAACATAGCAAGACCCCTATCTCAGGAAAAAAAAAAGCTACATCTTCACACCCAGTATAATGGCTATAATTAAAAAGTCAGCTAAGGCTGGGCATAGTGGCTCACATCTGTAATCCTAGCACTTTGGGAGGCTGAGATGGGAGGATCGCTTGAACTGAAGAGTTTGAGACCAGCTCGGGCAACATAATGAGACCCCATCTCTGCAAAAAGAAAAGAGTCAGTGAAAAGCAGGTATTGGTAAGGATGTAGTGAAATTGGAACTTTTTCTTTTTTTTTTTTTTTTTTGAGATGGAGTCTCGCTCTGTCGCCCAGGCTGGAGTGCAGTGGCACGATCTTGGCTCACTGCAACCTCTGCCTCCTGGGTTCAAGCGATTCTCCTGCCTCAGCCTCCTGAGTAGCTGGCACTACAGGCACGTGCCACCATGCCCGGCTAATTTTTTGTATTTTTAATAGAGACAGGGTTTCACTGTGTTAGCCAGAATGGTCTTGATCTCCTGACCTCGTGATCCACCCACCTTGGCCTCCCAAAGTGCTGGGATTACAGGCGTGAGCCACTGCACCCAGCCGAAATTGGAACTTTCGTACGCTGCTGATAGCAATGTTAAATAGTGCAACTGCTTTGGAAAACAGTGTGGCAGTTCCTCAAATGGTTAAACACAGAGTAGCCTTACAATCCAGCAAATCTCCTCCTAGGTATATAGCCAAGAGAAATGAAAGCACATGTCCATAACAAAACTTGTCCACAAATGTTCATAGCAACTTTTTTTTTTTTTTCCATGAGACAGTCTTGCTCTGTTCCCCAGGCTAGAGTGCAGTGGCGTGATCTCAGTTCACTGCAATCTCTGCCTTCTGGGCTCAAGCGATCCTCCCACCTCAGCCTCCTAAGTAGCTAGGACTACAGGCACTTGCCACCACACTGCGCTAATTTTTTGTAGAATTGAGGTCTCACTATTCTACCCACACTGGTCTCAAAACTCCTGAGCTCCAGAGATCCTCCCACCTCTGCCTCCCAAAGTGTTGGGATTACAGGCGTAAGCCACCACACCCAGCCCTGCAGCATTATTTATAATAAAGAAAAAGCAAAACAACTTAAATGTCTATCAGCTGATGAATGGATAAACAAATTGTGATATATCCATACAGTGGAATGTTACTTAGCAATAAAAAAAAGTACTAATCTGCAACGTAGATGAACTTTGAAAACATGCTAAGTGAAAGAAGCCAGATGCAAATACCAAATATTTTATGATTCCATTTATATGACATATCCAGAATCAGCAAATCTGTAGATAGAGGGCAGATTAGTGGTTGCCAGGGGCAGAAGGGAATAGGGAGTGGCTGCTAATGGGTATGGGGTCTCTTTTTGAGGCGATGAAAACGTTCTAGGTAGTTGTGATGGCTGTGCAACTTTGTGAATATACCAAAAAGCCCCACTTAACTGTACCCTTAAGAGGGTGGCTATTACTGTTATGAATTATATTGCAATAAAAATTTTCATATTAAAAATGTATTAACTTCAAGGAGAAATACAGCTCTCACTGGACCAGGACTGGATTATTTGCAGACCTACAGCAGAGGCTGAATGAGAAGGTAGCTTGGCAAACATGTAATGCCAGTCGATTCTACCTCCACAGGAGCTCCAGAATTTTAACCGGTCTCAACACCTTTGCACTACCAGGGCAATTCGAGCCACTCCCAACTGCCCCCTGACTCTCTGCCCTCCAGCCTCACTGGCTGTCTTTTAAATCTTCCGATTCACCTAGCCACACTCACGGCCAGCGCCAAGTCTCAATTCTCCCTCTAAGAACATGAGCGTGAGTATTTGACTCCCACCACCTCTCCACCCCCATCACCAGCATCTACAATGCTCCCCACGGAGGGTTCGGGCCTAGTCTGATGCCTGGCACAGGGCAGGAGCTCCACAAGCATTTCTGGAGTGAACCTGAGAATTAGGGAGAGCCTTGTAGAGGAAATGCCATTTCAGGTGGGCCTGGAAGGGCCGTGGGATCTGTCAGCCTGGTAGGGGAGAGGAAAGCGCTGTAGGCAGCCTGAGAGAGAGGACTGGGACCTTCGGAGCCTCAAGGGAGACTGAGGGGCTTGAAGACTAAGTATCTCAATCTTATCCACGGGATAGGAAGAGGTGGCAAATGGGGCTGGAGAGGCAGGTAGGGGTTTGAGGGACTGAAGTCCAGTGGAAGCCACTGAACAGTTTTAGGCCAGAGAGTGACACGATCTTATATAATATTTTGAGAAGATCCCTCTGGGTGCTTCATGGAAGCTGGATTAGAGGGTGAGCTTCGGAACAATGAAGTGGCTGTGGCCACTGCCCAGGGGACACGGGGAGTCTAGAAAGAAAAAGCTCCCTTCAGATCCTCCTGTTACAGGAGTCAGCAGGCTCCCTCCAGGAAACACCTCCCGCCATTGCACATTGTTAAATCCACTTCAATATTCGCTTTTACCTCCTGTGTCAATCACCACCGTGAAAAGATGCGTAAGTAAACTGATGGTAACAGCAGATTTGGTTAGATAGTAAGACGTGAGCTTTAAAAGATGAGGTAATAGGCCAGGCATGGTGGCTCAGGCTTGTAATCCCAGCACTTTGGGAGGGGGAGGCTGCAGTGAGTAGATATCGCGCCACTGCACTCTGCCTGGATGACAGAGCGAGAGAGTCCGTCTCAAAAAAAAAAAAAAATCACAAAATAATAATAAAATCAAGAGGTCATGCAATATAATTGAAACTCTTGGCTATAATGTGGATTACTGGGAAATTTCCCATATAATGTGTGACAAAATGTAACTGGAAATTGATGGGGCAGTGAGGAGGCTGGGGAGATGAAACAGACTCATTTTCTTCTTAATAGGGTTAGGGTTTGCCTTTGGTTTTTTTTTTTTTTTTTTTTTTTGGAGACAGAGTCACCCTCTGGCTGGAGTGCAGTAGTGCTATCTCGTCTCACTGTAACCTCCTGGGTTCAAGCAATTCTCCTACCTCAGACTCCCAAGTAGCTGGGACTACAGGCATGTGCCACCACACCTGGCTAATTTTTGTATTTTTAGTAGAGATGGGGTTTCACTATGTTGGCCAGGCTGGTCCTGAACTCCTGACCTCATGTGATCTGCTGCCTCGGCTTCCTAAAGTGCTAGGATTACAGGCATGAGCCATAGCACCCGGCCTAACTTTTGTGTTTTTAGTAAAGATGTGGTTTCATCATGCTGGTCTTCAACTCCTGACCTCAAGTGATCCGCCCGCCTCAGCTTCCCAAAGTCTTGGGATTACAGGCGTGAGCCATTGTGCCAGGCCTGCATTTGTGATTTATGTAATTTAAACATTTTGGATCAAGTGCAGTGGATCACACCTGTAATACCATCACTTTGTGGAGCTGAGGTGGGCAGATCACTTGAGCCCAGGAGTTCAAGACCAGCCTGGCCAACAAAGCAAGACCTGGTCTCTACAAATACATTTTTAAAAAAAATTAGCTGGGTGTGGTGGTGCACGCCTATAATCCCAGCTACTCAGGAGCTGAGCAGGGAAGATCTCTCGAGCCTAGGAGATCAAAGCTGCAGTGAGCTGTGATTGTGCCACTGCACTCCAGCCTGGGCAACAGGGCAAGACCCTATCTCTGAAACAAAAGGGAAAGATCAAAATGTTAAATTTATTTATTGGGGATTATAATTGTTGTTGGTTTTTTGTGTCTGTGTTGGGATTTGAGTTGAAACAGTCTGACAACCCTGTTCACTACCTCTGGCAGCTCAGAGTTCAGCAGCTGCCCACTCTGCCTCCAGCTTCCCTCCGGCCCCTCCCCAGGGCTGGGGTGGGATCCCACAGGGGATCTCCAGCCCAGTGGCCAGTGGAGGTCAGGAAGAAACCAGAGCTCACCAGCGCCAGGGGTCCAGGGCTGAAGAAAAGCTCTTGGGCTGGGTTCCAAGTGGGCAGGGGGCTCAGCATCTGATGGTTGGGCTGTGTCCCTGTACCCATCAGCCAGCTGGGACCACAGTGCTTTTCCTGCAGGGGCCCAAGTTTCACTCACCAGCCTTTTTTATGGGTGGGGAGAGGGGACGGAGTCTCCCTCTGTCACCCAGGCTGGAGTGCAGTGGCGCAATCTTAGCTCACTGCAACCTCCACCTCCTGGGCTCAAGTGATTCTTCTGCCTCAGACTCCCAAGTAGCTGGGGTTATAGGTGCCTGCCACCACACCTGGCTAATTTTTGTATTTTTAGTAGAGACAGTTTCACCATGTTGGCCAGGCTGCTCGTGAGCTCCTGAGCTCAAGTGATCCGCCCACCTCAGCCTCCCAAAGTGTTGGGATTACAGGCGTGAGCCACCGCGCCCTGCTCACTCACCAACCTCTTCAACGCACAGCTTAGAGCTGCTGGTCTCACGAAGAAGCTGCCACGAACACACAGCTCATTCCCTCCCTCAGGTGGAGAGAGGATGACACAGAGGCAGGGGAAAGGTTGGAGCTAGGGGAGGTAGGTGCAAGTGGGCAAAGGACCCCAGTGTAGGGGAGGGGTGAAGACAAACTGCCCGTGTCACTGTTCTGTACGGAGCTGCATCTGAACCCAAGGCAAGTCCCTGCCCTATTCTCCACCTGTTCCCCTGCTGTTCTTCTCAGACAGTAATTAATCTTCCAAGCAGCACGTTATCCGTGGGATAAACTGTGGCCTCTGAAGTCTTCGGTCCTGGGTCTAACTTGGGAGGCTTTGGGCAGAGTGTCAGTTATGACACCTTTCATCACAAGTGGCTGGTCAGCATGACTTAAACAGTCCAGGGGATTCACTGCAAAGTTCAGCCCTGCAGGCCCGGCTTGATCCAGCAGCTCACAGGTGTCACCCTGCAGCCATCTTCCTGTCTTTCTTTCCACTTCTGTGTCAGCGTCATCTCAGGCCAGCTTTCATCATGGTGGCAGAATGTCTCTTGCTGTGGTTCAAGCAATGAACCTCATCTCTACACATCTTAGAGTCCAGAGGGAGCTAGAAAACATCTTTCCCAGAAGCCATCTCCCACAAAGGAGTACCCCAGACTGTCCCTGGATTACAGCCTCACCCCTGTGCCCAGGCAAGGTAGTAGTTATGGTAATGTCAGTGTGTTCCTGGGCCACCTGCCCCACCCCAGCCCAGGGAGTCAGCACTGGGGTTTGTGGCGGGGGAGACGGGTACCCAGAGAATGATCAGGGGAGAAATGGAGAACAGAGAAGGGTCATGGGAGGCCGCTCCGTTGCCTCTGGCAGCCAGAAAACTCCAATTTTTTTTTTTTTTTTAAGATGGAGTCTCACTCTGTCACCCAGGCTGGAGTGCAGTGAGTTCTCGGCTCACTGCAACCTCTGCCTCCCGAGTTCAAGCAATTCTCCTGCCTCAGCCTCCTGAGTAGCTGGGATTACAGGTGCCCGCCATCACGCCTGGCTAATTTTTGTTTTGTTTTTAGTAGAGTCGGGCTTTCACCATGTTAGCCAGGCTGGTCTCGAACTCCTGACCTCCGGTGATGCACCCTCCTCAGCCTCCCAGAGTGCTGGGATTACTGGCGTGAGCCACCGCGCCCGGCCAGAAAACTCCAATTCTTAATTCATTTCCTTACCTGTAGTGGGGGGTCATCATCTCTACCTTGCTGATGTAAGGCACAGGACAGTTCAAGAGCGACAGTAACGTGCTGCCACCGTCACTGGGGTGCTGTAGCCGATGTGAACTCCCTCCCCGGCTGGCTTCTCTTCTGTGAAGGTGAGGTCCGGGCCACCAAGCCGCTTGCCCACTCCACACAAGGTCCTTCTCTCCGAGGGACGCGGCAGGGGCCCGAGGTGGCCAGCAGGTGGCAGCGCCGCGGCAGCCCGGGTTTGGCACAGCTCGGGAGCGGCCTCCGGGAAAGGAAGGGGTCAGGCCTCTCCAGGCAGCCCCCAGAGCCCCTCGCCTCCCTGGGCGCCCCACTCGCAGATGCAGCAGGGCGGGTTCGCGGGTGTGCGGCCTGCACCTGGCGGGGCTCCGGGCTTGGCTGGAAGCTCTGCTGTCGCCATCTTGACGTCTGAGTTACTGCTGAGCAGGAGCCCTGCATTTTCATTTTGCGCCAGGCCTCTCAAACTGTGGTCCTGGGTGCCAGGACTCCTGCTGCCTCGGGATCCCGCCACTTTACTTCCCAGAAATGCGCTGAGCCCGTCCCTTTCCTGCCGTTGCTCAGCCTTCCCGGGGCTCCCTGACCATGCTTGTCTCCAGCTCACCGGCCTTCCAGAAGCCTGGAGAGGACCGGGACCCCACATGGGGAGGACGAAGAACCCACGCAAGGAAAACGGGGACCCTACATGGGCATGGGGCAGCCATGGGGAGGAGGGGGACCACGTGGGGATAATGGGGCCATACGTGGAGAGGAGGGGACCCTACAGAAGGCCTGGGTTGGGCAGTGCTGGGCTCTCGTCGGAGGGTCAGGTGGCGCTGGCGGCCGGCAGGAAGCCCTGGGTAGCGGGTGGCGGGCAGCAGGCCCCGGGCTGCAGGCCCCGTGGAGAGCGGAAGGCGCGCGGCGAGGCCCGGGCGGGAACCCAAGGCTGGAGGCCGGCCCTAAGAGTGCTTCCCTAGCAGCCCCCGGCGGGAACAGAAGAGAACAAAGTCTAGGAGCTCCGGGACTTCCCCGCGGTGGCAGAGGAGGGGGCTGCCATTGTCAAGGCGGCACAGAAGCCTCGGGTTCGGGGACCTTTGCTGGAGGAGCTGGGGTAGGGTAGGACGGGGGCCGCAGGGGCCTCGAGAGCGAACGGGGAAAGGCCGCGGCGCCTGCAGAGCACAGTCCATGCAGTTTGCCCGGGGCGCGGGCCTCTCGAGTGTGCTCAGGAAGCAGGCACGGTGGCCGTGGCTCCTCGGGGGGTCTGCAGGCCTCCCAGCGTCCGTCGTGCAGACCTGACGCCACCTGCCACCCGCAGACGCTGAGACCCAGAGCCCCTCTGCCCCTGGGCTGGCCGCGGAGGCCGCCTCTGGGGTGCGGTTTCCCAGGCTGTGTCTTTTCAGCGGGTGCGCAGGTTCCCGCCCTCCCAGTGTCCCTTCCTGCGGTCTGGACGTGGGGGCCCGCGGACCCAGCGTGGGGGCGCTGTGGGTGACAGAAGGTGGCGGGGCAGAGGCGGCTGCAGTGTGGACTCAAAAGCACGTGGGGGTGGGGGGTGGGGCAAGAGCAATCAGGTGGTCTGCGCCTGCTCTGCGACTTCCCAGCTGTGCGACCCTGGGAAGTTACCTCACCTCTTTGAGGCTCAGGCTTCCCTCATCTGTAAAATGGAAGAATAGGATCGACTTTGCAGGGTATCTGTGGGGATTCTTGATATACAAACCATATGAAAGACCTTCCATAAGAGAGGGATGCTTTTCTGCCTAGATTTTATAGCCTCTATCCTTGTATTAAAATTGATTATCAAAATGTTTACGATTTCCCCTGCCCTTAGAAATAACAGAATCATGGCTGGGCGAGGTGGCTTACGCCTGTAATCCCAGCACTTTGGGAGGCCGAGGCGGGTGGATCACCTGAGGTCAGGAGTTCCAGACCAGCCTGGCCAACATGGCGAAACCTCATCTCTACTAAAAATACAAAAAAAAAAAAAAAAAATTATCCGGGCATGGTGGCACGCACCTGTAATCCCAGCTACTTGGGATTCCCTCTTGTGAAAGGTGGAAGAGGGGAGAAGGGACAGGAGAGGTAACACTTCTCTGAGTCCAACTCACCCTTGAACAACACAGGTTTGAACTGTGGGTCCACGTCTGTGCCTTGGCCACCCCTGAGGCAGCATGATCAACCCCTCCTCCTCCTCTTCCTCAGCCTACTCAATGTGAAGATGAGGATGAAAACCTTTATAATAATTCACTTACACTTAATGAATAGTAAATTTTTTCTTACGATTTTCTTTTTTTTTTTTTTTTTGAGATGGAGTCTGCTCTGTTGCCCAGGCTGGAGTGCAGTGGCATGATCTTGGCTCACTGCAACCTCCACCTCCTGGGTTCAAGCAATTCTCTCTGCCTCAGACTCCTGAGTAGCTGGGACTACAGGCACCCACCACCATAGCTGGCTAATTTTTTTTCTTCTTTGTATTGTTAGTAGAGACAGGGTTTCGCCATGTTGCCCAGGCTGGTCTTGAACTCCTGACCTCAGGTGATCTGCCCGCCTCAGCCTCACAAAGTGTTGGGATTACAGGCATGAGCCACTGTGCCCGGCCTTTCTTAATAATGTTTTCTGTATTGTAAGAATACATATGTAATACATATAACATGCAAAATATGTGTTAATCAACTGTTCCTGTTATTGGTAAGGTTCCCAATCAACAGTAGCCTATCAGTACTTATGTTTTTGGGGAATCAAAAGTTATATGTGGATTTTCAACTACATAGGGGGTTGGCACCTCTAACTCCTGCATTGTTCAAGAGTCAATGGTACATCTTTGTATAATTCTGACTTATAGAACTATTTGTGTTTCATAGAAAAAAAAAATTTAAATCAACAAGGAATTGGAGAAGGGTGGTAGAGATGGCCCAAAATGGAATACGAACAGAAACAAGTGAACTTGCTGTTTTACAAATGAATAACGTGCACTCGGGCATCCTAGGGGAGCAGTGACCTATGTAGCTTTAGAAGCAGTGTTTTGACTATATGCTCTATGACTAAAGGGGAGAAAAACTGCACAATATTTTGCCGTTGGTAGAGGAGCACACATCTCACATCTAACTCACATCTTTCTTTTTCACAGAGGTGTGAGTTAGAAATCCATGAACTACTTGATGTGGATTCTGGCACTGAGCAAGTATATATACTGCAGCTAGCAAGAGCCAGATTTCTCACCATCAGGAAAATGGCTAAAAATAAGGAAAGGGGATGGATGCAGTGGCTCATGCCTGTAATCCCAGCCCTTTGAGAAGCTGTGGCAGAAGAACTGCTTGAGGTCAGGAGTCCAAGACCAGCTAGGGCAACATAGCAAGACCCCTATCGCTACAAAAAAGATAAAACATAAAAAATTTAGCCAGGTGTGGTGGTGCACACCTGTAGTCCCAGCTACTTGGGAGGCTGAGGCAGAGGATCACTTGAGCCCAGGAATTCAAGGCCACAGTGAGCTATGATCGCACCACTGCAGTCCAGCCTGAACAACATAGTGAGACCATGTCTCTAAAAAATTAATAATAAGAAGAGTAGGCTAGGATGAACATTATGGTGTTGGACTGGCATTGGAGACATCACTGTGAACTCCTGGTTTTTAAAATACGTACAGATATAGAAAGAGCTTTAGAGATGCACATGTGTGGACATGTATTTCCTAAGTCTATCCACTGGAAGGGCCTGAAAGTACTAACACCCAATACCACTGAACTCACCCAACACCCAGATCTTGTTTTTGTTGTTGTTGTTGTTGTTTGGTTTGGTTTGGTTTGAGATGGAATTTCACTTTCACCCAGGCTGGAGTGAAGTGGCCCAATCTCGGCTCACTGCAACCTCCACCCCCTGGGTTCAAACAATTCTCTTGACTCAGGCTCCTGAGTAGCTGGGATTACAGGTGCCCACCACCACACCCAGCTAATTTTTGTATTTTTAGTAGAGACAGGGTTTCGCCATGTTGGCCAGGCTGGTCTCAAACTCCTGACCTCAGGTGATACACCTGCCTCGGCCCATCAAAGTACTGGGATTACAGGCATGAGCCACTGTGCCTGGCCAGATCTTGGTTTTGAATGCTGTTCTCAATAAAAGGCACCAAGACTCTGGAAGAAACGAATATTTCCAGGGCTATGGCAAGGAAAGTACAAGCTGAGCTTTCAACATCTTGTGGAGCCAAAAGGCAAAGCTTCTGACAAGCTGTGGGGAAAGTCATCAGAGGAACATCAGCATGGAGTGGACAGTAGAGGGAGGGGACAGCCTGCGAAGCCTTCAGAGAGGAGGGAAATGAGAAGGCGAGGAAAGGGTGGCGGTGTCAGATGTTGCCGAGATTAAGATCAGATCTAAAAACCATCTTTCTAGAAGCCTTTGCTGCAGATGTCCCTGGTGTCCTTGAGAAAAGAGTTTTGATGGGGGGCTGAGGAGACATAACAGGTGTCACAGGTGCACAGAGGAGTTGTAGATGAAGAACGGCAGTCAGGGAATTGGGGGACTATTCCAAGACCTTTGGCTGTGAACAGAAGGAGAGGGCAGGATTGGAAGGGGGCACACGCTTAGGGAGAGGCTTGGTTCTGGATTCTCTTGAGAACATGGCAGCCTCAACAGGAGCCAAGGGCAGTAGAGATAGGCTAGCCGCTCAGCCAACCCATTCCCTCTTCTTCCTGATGTGTAGCTGCAGCACCTGCCCAGCCTCCTTGGGACTAGAGGTGTGGCACAGGACCATGAGTGGTGAAAACATATCTAGGCCTGGCCTGCACCAAGTGCTCCCACTGGATCCTCCTTATTCTCTCCTATCTACTTGCTGAATGAAGATCTTTCCAGTGACCCAGAACAGGACAGAGGAACAAAACAGAGGAAGCCTGGGTCCCCAGATGACCACACAGAAGGCCACCTGCCCAGGAATACCCCACTCTGAATGTAGCATGAGTGAGAAACAAACACTTAACTGTGTTGCACTGCTAAGAACTGGGGTCCATCCACTATAGCAGGTAGAGTTAACCTAATAAACTGGTTAAGGACATTCTTGTACCTCCATGCAATGGAGCACTACAGCTATAAAAACAAAGGGAGCAGCTGTTCATTACAGATATGAAATGATCTCCAGAATACTTTCAACGACAAAAAGGCAAGGTATAGGAAAATGTGTTATAGCTTGTTGCTATGTGTCAAAAATCGGTAGGAAGCCGGGCGTGGTGGCTCACGCCTGTAATCCCAGCATTTTGGGAGGCCGGGCCAGGCGGATCACGAGGTCAGGAGATCGAGACCATCCTGGCTAACATGGTGAAACCCCGTCTCTACTAAAAATACAAAAAATTAGCCGGGCGTTGGTGGCATGCACATGTAGCCCCAGCTACTTGGGAGGCTGAGGGAGGACACTTGCTTGAACCCGGGAGGTGGAGGTTGCAGCAAGCGGAGATTGCACCACTGCACTCCAACCTGGGTGACAGAGCAAGACTCTGTCTCAAAACAAAACAAAACAAAATCGGTAGGAAAAGAATACATAATTCCTTGTCTTGAACAGTGGAAGACAAGAAGCAGCCAATAATATTGGCTCCTTCTATACAAAGGAGCTGGGTAGCTAGAGGATGAGTGGGAGACTTCCATTTGTACCTATTGAATTTTGAGTAGTGTCAATTTTATACATTTTTTAAAATAGACATGTAAAGGGAGTGTGCCAGAGATGTGGGCATATTGTTACAAAAGCCAGTAGAAACAAAATTTCTAAAAAGACAGAGAGAAAGCAGACAGCGGATAGAGGGAAGTCCTTGAGCCCTTGAAGGCAGGGGATGGAGAGTGGAGCGTAGGGAGAGGGAGCTGCCACGGCTGGGAGGAAGGCCACTGAGGACAGGAGGAAGGATGCTGGAGACGTCAGAGCAGGCAAGCATGTAGGGTGAGTATGCGGGAGCAGGAAGGTGGTGGGGAGATTTCTCTCAAATGGCTTTTATCAGGAGATGAAGTTACCTAATAAAAATGAGATGGTGGCTCTGACTCCAGGGAAGAACAGGAGGACAAGGGAAATAAAAGCTTGTAGGGGAGCACTGCTGGCCCAGATGAGACTGGAGCCACAAGCTTAGAATGAAACCAACCAGCCCCTGAGGTAGGATTTCTGCTAGCACCCCAAAATAGGGGAGGAGCATGGGACATGTATTAATTGACTCAGGATAGAAATTTCTATGGAGCAGGTGACAGAGGGGCTAGGAAGACCAGAGATTTAGGGATACTGGCAAGAGTGGTAAGTTGGTCCATGTGGGATAGGATGCATCTGAAAGGAGATTTTGAAGGGGACTGACAGACTTGGGAGAAAGAGAAATCAGAGAGCTGGAGATGTTATTGAGGGGAAAAGAACCTAAGAATAGTGCAAGCAACTGAGAGTGAGGAGTCCCATTCACATTTTCACGGGTGAAGGAACGCTTACAGACTCTTTTTTTTTTTCTTGAGAGAGTTTCGCTCTTGTTGCCCAGACTGGAGTGCAATGGCACGATCTCAGCTCACCACAACCTCCACCTCCCAGATTCAAGTGATTCTCTTGCCTCAGCCTCCCGAGTAGCTGGGATTGCAGGCATGCGCCACCATGCCCGGCTAATTTTGTGTTTTTAGTAAAGATGGGGTTTCTGCATGTTGGCCAGGCTGGTCTCGAACTCCTGACCTCAGGTAATCCACCCGCCTTGGCCTCCCAAAGTGCTGGGATTATAGGCATGAGCTACAACGCTAGGCCCCACCTATGGACTTCTTAAGGCAGGTAAACACCTGGGACCTGAATATCCAGGACCAGCTGGGAGGCTGAGGTCCCAGAAGTAGGGATGGGAAGAAGCCCATGAGCCAGGGGTCTAGGCTCTTTAACAAATACCAGATAGGTGTAGGGACCAGCCCCACAGGGTCGGTGGGTTTTTCTCCCCATGTGCGGAGATGAGAAATTGTAGAAATAAAGACACTAGAAAAAGAGATAAAAGACAGGTGGGCCCGGGGGACCACTACCACCAAGACGCGGAGACTGGTGGTGGCCCCGAATGCCAGGCTGCACTGACATTTATTGGATACAAGACAAAGGGGCAGGGTAAGGAGTGTGAGCCATCTCCAATGATAGGTAAGGTCACATGGGTCACGTGTCCACTGGACAGGGGGCCCTTCCCTGCCTGGCAGCCAAGGCAGAGAGAGAGAGGAAAGAGACAGCTTACGCCATTATTTCTGCATATCAGAGACTTTTAGTACTTTCACTAATTTGCTACTGCTATCTAAAAGGCAGAGTCAGGTGTACAGGATGGAACATGAAGGCGGACTAGGAGCGTGACCACTGAAGCACAGCATCACAGGGAGACAGATGGTTAGGCCTCCGGATAACTGCAGGCGGGCCTGAAGAGGTGGAGTAGAGTCTTCTCTAAACTCCCCCGGGGAACGGGAGACCACCCCCTGCCACACTTTCCCAGTCTGCTAAGTAGCAGGTGTTTTTCCTTGACACTGATGCTACCACTAGACCACGGTCCACTTGGCATCCGGCGTCTTCCCAGACACTGGCGTTACCGCTAGACCAAGGAGCCCTCTGGTGGCCCTGTCCGGGCATAACAGAAGGCTCGCACTCTTGTCTTTTGGTCACTTCTCACTATGTCCCCTCAGCTCCTATCTCTGTATGGCCTGGTTTTTCCTAGGTTATGATTGCAGAGCAAGGATTATTATAATATTGGAATAAAGAGTCATTGCTACAAACTAATGATTAATGATATTCATATATAATCATATCTATGATCTATAGCTAGTATAACTATTCTTATTTTATATATTTTATAATACTGCAACAGCTCATGCCCTCGGTCTCTTGCCTCAGCACCTGTGTGGCTTGCTGCCCACAGATAGGGAGCCAGGTGCAGTGGCTCATGCCTGTAATCCTATCGCTTTGTGAGGCCAAGGCAGGAGGATCACTTGAGCCCAGGAGTTCGAGACCAGCCTGGCAACATAGCAAGACCCCATTTCTACAAAAATTTTAAAAAACTAGCTATGGAGGCACATACTTGTGGTTCCAGCTCCTTGGGAGGCTGAGGTGGGAAGACAGCTTGAACCTGTAAGGTCGAGGCTGCAGTGAGCTGTGACTGCACCATTGAACTCCAGCCTGGGCAAGAGTGAGATCCTGTCTAAAAACAAAAACAAAAACAAAAAAAAACAACAAAAAAGCCAGATAGGGTTCTAGATGACCACAGCTGAGTGGGGAAGGGTAGGGCCAGATGGCATGAGCCTCCGAGGAGCCAGGAGTCAGATGCGTAAGAGTGCAGCTGTGAGACTGACTGCTTCCACTCCTACAGGGGAACGCAGCTGAAAGCAGAGCTTGGGCCTGTGCCTCGCTCACCCAGAGCCAAAAGGCTCAACCATAATGACCTGACGTTCAGAGGCCCCTTGCCTAGCCAGTCTCCCCATCCTTAACCCCAACCAACATTGATCTCCATGCCTGGGCCCTCTTCCCACTGCCCTGCCTTGTCATCGGCTGCACTGTCATCCTCAAAGTCACTCTGTACCTTTAGTCACTCATCCTTTCCGAAATGGTCCCCAAGTTTCCTCTGCAGAAGAGCCTGGCCCTGCCCTGCCATCTCACTCATCCTCCAGAGGCCTGTTGTGAGCGCCCACTTGGTCCTCACCACCGCACTGTCACCCACATTTATAGTCAAGTCTCTCTTATTAAAGAAGGGAATCTGAATCTGGGTTTGCCGTCTAAGTTGGCTTTCTCAGAGGCTACCAGAGCCCCAAGACCTCACCGCCCTGCCCTAAAGCCACTCCGTCTTAATCTCTTTGCTCTGCTGTGGCTGTTGGAGCTCAGCTTCACACTCATTAGCAGTCCCAAGACCTCTGCACTGAGGCTGTCCTGAGGATCTCCAGAGGTGAGATCTGCCTTTCCTTCCTGGAATAGGCAGGGTTTTTTTCCAGCCTTCTATGAGCCTGGCAGAAAGGAAGAGGGACCCTACATTGAGAAATCAACTCAGCCATGCTCACATGTTGCTGAGAGAACTCACCAGCTAGCAAAGCCCATCAGTGCGCTCCTGAGGAATCAAATAAACACAACCTGAGCCTTAAGACTGAGAGCTGTTTAGGGCTTACTGTTGAGTGGGG
Organism: Pan paniscus; assembly: GCF_029289425.2. Taxonomy (NCBI): domain Eukaryota; kingdom Metazoa; phylum Chordata; class Mammalia; order Primates; family Hominidae; genus Pan; species Pan paniscus. Next base: position 134,110,919 of record NC_073262.2, read on the forward strand.
GAGGGAGGGCAGAGAGCAGGATACACTATGATCCATCCATAATGTGTTCAACCACATAAAATCGCACATTGAAAACTGAAAGAAGGCCAGGCATGGTGGCTCACGCCTGTAATCCCAGCTCTTTGAGTGGCCGAGGCAGGCGGATTACCTGAGGTCAGGAGTTCGAGACCAGCCTAGCCAACATGGAGAAACCCTGTCTCTATTAAAAATACAAAATTATCCAGGCGTGGTGGCAGGTGCCTGTACTCCCAGCTACTCGGGAGGCTGACACAGGAGAATCGCTTGAACCCAGGAGGCGGAGGTTGCGGTGAACCAAGATCGTGCCATTGCACTCTAGCCTGGCAACAAGAGCAAAAGTCCATCTCAAAAAAAAAAAGAAAGAAAATTGAAAGAAAGCATGCCTAAATATTTACAGGACTTACCTCTGCTGAGATTACAAGTATTTTCCCAAAATTTTTCTTTTTTTTTTTTTTTTTTGAGACAGAGTCTTGCTCTGTCGCCAGGCTGGAGTGCAGTGGCGCGATCTCCACTCATTGCAACCTCCACCTCCCGGGTTCAAGCGATTCTCCTGCCTCAGTCTCCCAAGTAGCGGGGAGTACAGAAGCCTGCCACCACGCCCAGCTAATTTTTTGTATTTTTAGTAGAGACGGGGTTTCACTGTGTTAGCCAGGATGGTCTCGATCTCTTGACCTCATGATCCACCCGCCTCGGCCTCCCAAAGTGCTGGGATTACAGGTGTGAGCCACCACGCCTGGCTAGACTAATTTTTTAAGATATGGCTTCTAGAGTAGTGAGTAGACATCTCGCTATGTCAGTGGAAAAACACTGTTTGAGTCACAGACCTAAGACTCTGCTGGCAGCTACAGGCCTTCTCCCTGGAAAAATCTGCTCTTTCACACATCGACACCCCATTGTGCACTCCCCTGGGTGCCCCAATGCCAAAGGAACAAGCATCCCTGCCTGTAAGAGGCAGAATGTTTCTGCGCCAGCCACACTGACTGTAAGCTGACCAACAATGTTGGAACTTCGAAAGAAGTGTGTAAATCCAAATGGAAGCACCACAAAAAAGTCCAATGGCTCTGACACCCAGCCTGTACAGGGAAGGGGGTTAGTTACCCTGGCCTGAACCCCAAGATGACTGTGGCAGGTCTGTCGTGCTTAGGGATAGGGTCGCACAAGGTGTCCAAACATTCAGTTCATCCACCTGACTCCTTTGTTCACATCCCAGGCTCACAAGTGCCTTTAAGAAAAATGTGGCTTCTTTTAGGGCAGAGGTTTATAAACTTGAAAAAAGGCCAGAAAGGCGAGGTGTAAAAAACCACCAAAAGTATAATCCAACTTTATTTTATATGGTATAAGATTTAACAAACATATATAATGCCAGAGATTGTACTCTAAACTTCATATTGAAAAAATATAATTTGAAAATAGAAATAATTATCCCAAGTTTCGTAATTTATTACTTCTCAGATTTGAAATCCGAAATCTAACATTCCTTTCTTAGGGCCCAAGATATCAATCAGCATCAGGTTGTGAATCTTGCATAGCAACGTGCAGCAGAGAATTCATCTTTCCTTTAACTGGGAGCAATATTTAGTTTTACTTAGTTTCATAAGAGAAAATAGCTGCTCATAAACATAGGTATTTCCAAACATGCACAGAATCTTTGCACAATGTTTTTTATATTTAGGGTAACCATTACCTAGGAATTTGTAGAATTCTGGGATTCGCACATCATCATATTTAGTTTTCAGTATAGTGTTGCACTGCAATTCAATAACCTCCATTTGCAGCTCTGCATTCACATGATTAATATTCATCAAGAAAGGTGAACCGAACAGTATCAGTTCATTTTCATAAAGTTCGAAATCAGATAATCTTTTTTGGAATTCAGTCTTCAATTCTTTAATTTTTGGAATATAGTTCAGGCCATCGCTTTCATTTTCAGAAACTAATTTCAGTGTAGGGAAGTGGGCCAGATTGTTCCCTGTCAAATGAGTTTCCCAAAGACACAATTTTGCTAGGAATTAGTGAATTGAATCATACATTTGTGTAACCACTTGTGAATGTCTTTGCAGAGAAATATCCAATGTATTTAGATGTGTTGTAATGTTAATCAAAAAGGCTAAGTCTTTGACCCAATTTTTGCTAGTGAGCTGAGGCACAGATTTTCCTTTAGAGGACATGAAAAAGTCAATTTCTTCCAACAGTTCAAAAAACTACTTTAGCACCATACCACGACTCAGCCACTTCACTTCCATGTCACAGAACAGGTTTCCATATTGTGCATCTAACTCACTGAACAAAGTGTTGAACTTTCTGTGGTTTGAGCCATGGGAATGTATCCAGGTTATGCTGTAAATTACTATGTCCATGACGTGATTCATTTTTAACTTTTTAGCACAAAGTGACTCCTGGAGAATGAGGCCATGCACACACTTAAGTTCTGTGCCTTTGCAAAGCCCTGCCACCTTAGATTTAGTTTTGTAACAAGTTGTTTAACACCAACCATTGCAGAATTACCATCTGTGCTAACACTTACTAATTTTGACCAGTCTACATTAAATTTTTTAAGACTTTTCTCAACACATAAAAATATGTCATTTCCTGATGCTGTGCCTGTTATGGGTACCATATCTAAAAGTTCTTCGGTCACATCAAAAGTTTCATCAACACCACGAATGAACACAGCCAACTGGGGAGCATTATTTATATCAGTGTTCCCATGAGCTGCGATAGAGAAAGCCACAAATGATTTCACTTTTTCTTGAAACCTGTCCTGTAAGTTTTCAGCCATATCATCAACATGCTGAGCAATAATGTTACCAGTTAGTCTTATATTTGCAAATGCTTGTCTCTGTTCAGGGCACATAATTTCTGCTGCATTCAACAAGCATTCTTTTATAAACTCCCCATTTGTAAAAGGTTTTGATGCCTGGGCAATTTTCTCACTTAATATATAACTACACTCCATAGCAACATCACCTATTTTATTCACATTCAAAAGCAAGTCATGTTGAAATCTCAGTCTTTTTTTCAGTTTGTTAAGTTTTTTGTCATGCATCTTTTCTGTATATCCATCGTGGTTCTTGCTATGGTTTGTTTCATAATGGTGTCTTAGGGTATGCTCTTTCAACACAGACAGACTTTGCATATTCAACATGTAGGAACATTCTTTACTTCCACAAAAAAAAAATAGGCTCTCTCCCATTTTTCTTGAAAAGTGTGGATGTCTTGTTCTATACTTTGTCTTTCCACTTGTGGAAGAGACAAATGCATAAGAAATATTAAAATGTCATCCTTTTTTTTTTTTTTCCCCAAGACAGAGTTTCGCTCTGTCGCCCGGGCTGGAGTGCAGTGGTGCGATCTTGGCTCACTGCAACCTCCACCTCCCGAGTTCAAGGAATTCTCCTGCCTCAGCCTCCTGAGTAGCTGGGATTACAGGTATGTGCCATCATACCCGGCTAATTTTTGTTAAGAGACGGGGTTTCACCATGCCGGCCAGGCTGGTTTCGAACTCCTGACCTCATCATCTGCCCTCCTCAGCCTCCCAGTGTTGGGATTACAGGCATGAGCCACCATGCCCAGCCATGTCATCTTTACTATAAAAAAAAGGGCTATTTTCTAAGAAAAAAGTATTAACTCTATGTTTAAAAGTGCAAGTGTTGTGCTGTTCCCACCGCTGTTGGTGGGGAGACCCTCAGGAACTGTGGGGGTTACCAGCAAACAAGAGCAAAGGCCACACCTAAAAGGAAACAGCTACTTCTCATCGCCAGCCAACTGCTGCCATGTGGGAACGCAGCCACGGTGCCACCATGGCTGCATTTTCTTTCCTTTTTCTTTGAGACAGATAGGGTCTCACTCTGTCCCCTCGGCTGGAGTGCAGTGGCACCATCATGGCTCACTGTAGCTTCGACCTCCCAGGCTCAGGCAATCCTCCTACCTCAGTCTCCTGAGTTAGCTAGGACTACAGGTATGCAACACCACGCCCAGCTAATTTTGTTTTGTTTTGTTTTGTTTTGTTTTTACAGATGGGGTCTCTCCATGTTGCCCCAGCTGGTCTTGAACTCCAGGGCTCAAGCGATCCACCCACCTCAGCCTCCCAAAGTGCTGGGATTACAAGTGTGAACCACTGCACCTGGGCAGATTTTCTGTTGTATCAAAAGAAGCTGGAAATCCAGGGGTTTATGTGAAATTTTTTGATTTTTTGAAATACTCATAACAAATTCAATGGTCTCTTACAGAATAAGCCAACATGTTTGCCGATCAGATAAGGCAAATTAGGGACACTGGTTTGGGGTCACTTGTTTAAACCTGCAAAAACTCTACTTGAAGAAAATTAATATCTGAAGAGAATTAAATATCTAATTCTGAAACCACAGATATAAGAGCTTGTTCAAACAAAATCCTAGAGGGTGCCCAAAAAAGAAAAAATAAACTGATGGGTTTCCTTTTTTTTGTTGTGAGACAAGAGGTCTGGCTCTGTTACCCAGGCTGGAGTGCAGTGGTGTGATCTCAGCCAGGTGTGGTGGCGGGCACCTGTAATCCCAGCTACTCGGGAAGCTGAGGCAGGAGAATCGCTTGAACCTGGGAGGCAGAGGTTGCAGTGAGCCGAGACTGTGCCACTGCACTCCAGCCTGGGCGACAGAGAGAGACTCCATCTAAAAAAATAAATAAATAAAAATAAAATAAAATAAAATAAAAAATAAAGTGCTGAGTGGCCTTCCCATCTGTAGTCTGGCTACTCGGGAGGCTGAGGTAGGAGGATCACCTGAGCCCAGGAAATCGAGACTGCCACGAGTCATGATTGTGCCACTGCGCTCCTGCCTGGGTGAAGGGAGTGAGACCCTGTCTCAAAATAATAATAAAAAAATAAAGTGCCGAGTGCCCCTAACCTCATACCAGAGGATCCCTTGGGATCCACCTGTGACAACCCTGGTAAATCTCAATCCTCAGAGCTCTGGGACCCCTCACCTCTCCAGGTGCTGTTCTTTCTATCTCTAGTTTCTTGGCCCTGGCTTTTCTCTCCAATATGGTCGAGAACTACGGCAAGCCCATCGATCTCTGTTGCCTGCTTTTCTTCCAAGGCTCTCTCTGCCTCAGCTTGTGACTTGAATTCAATATATGCAATCCTGCAATTGTGGGGATGAGGTGAGGGAGAGAAGAACAGTCAGCATTTAGGGCCACAGACAGTTATTTGTCTTCTGAATCAGTAATATACAAGATTCAAAATCCAAAAAGTAGAAAAGGATATGGTTTAGAACATGTAGAAAAAGGAAAAAAAAAAAAAAGGATATGGTGTAGTCTTCCTTATATTCCTATTCCAGGCCACCCAATTTCTAACCATAGAGGGAACATTCTGTGTATATAAAAGCAAATGTATATGCACACACAATTTTTCTTAAAAAGCTTGAGATATAATTTACATATCATAAAATCCACCCATTTAAACTTTACAATGGTTTCTAATATGTTTACACAACTGTACAATCATCATTGTAAACTAACTTTGGAACATTTGTATTGTCCCCGAAAGTACCCATCGGCAGTCACTCCTCATTCCTCCCAACCCATTCTCACTCCAAGCCACAAGCAACTACTGCTCTAGTTTCTGTTTATATAGATTTGGCTATACTGGACATGTCATATACAGAATGACATACCATACTTTATCAATCCATCAACTGACAGACATTTTGGGTCATTTCTACTTTTTGACTATTAAATAATGCTGACATGAACATTTGCAGGAGAGCGTGAACATATGTTTTCTTTTCTTTGAGGTAGATACTTAAGAGAATTTCTAGACCATATGGCAATTCTATGTTTAACATTTTGAGAAACTATCAAACTTCTCCAAAGCAACTGCATTATTTTACATTCCCACCAGCAACATATGAGGGCTCCACCTTTTCCACATCCTTGTCAACATTTGTTACTGTTTGCCTTCTTTATTCTAGCCATTCTAATGAATGTGAAGTGTATCACATCATGGTTTTGATTTGCATTTCCCTAACAACTAACGTTGAGCATCTTTTTGCATGCTTATCGGCCATTCATATGCCTCGTTTGGAGAAACGTCCATTCAAATCCTTTGCCCATTTTTTAATTGGGTTGCCTTTTTATTGTTGAATTGTAATGTGAGTTCTTTATATATCTGGACACAAGTCCCTTATCAGATATATGATTTGCAAATATTTTCTTCCAGTCTATAGATTTTTTCTTTTTTCTTTTTTTTTGAGACGGAGTTTCACTTGTTGCCCAGGCTGGAGTGCAATGGCACAATCACGGCTCACTGCAATCTCCACCTCCCAGGTTCAAGCGATTCTCCTGCCTCAGTCTCCCAAGTAGCTGGGATTACAGGCGCTCACCGCCGCGCCTGGCTAATTTTGTATTTTTAGTAGAGACGGGGTTTTGCCATGTTGGCCAGGCTGGTCTCTAACTCCTGACCTCGGGTGATCCACCCACTTTGGCCTCCCAAAGTGCTGGGATTACAGGCGTGAGCCACTGTGCCCGGCAAGTCTATAGATTTTCTTTTTCTTTTTTTTTTTTTTTTGAGGAGTCTCGCTCTATCGCCCAGGCTGGAGTGCAGTGGCACTATCTCAGCTCACTGCAAGCTCCGCCTCCCAGGTTCACGCCATTCTCCTGCCTCAGCCTTCCGAGTAGCTGGGACTACAGGCGCCCACCACCTCGCCCGGCTAACTTTTTTTGTATTTTTAGTAGAGACGGGGTTTCACCATCTTAGCCAGGATGGTCTCGATCTCCTGACCTCGTGATCCGCCCGCCTCGGCCTCCCAAAGTGCTGGGATTACAGGCGTGAGCCACCACGCCCGGCCCAGTCTACAGATTTTCTTTTGACTTTTTAAATATGGCCTTTGAAACACAAACATTTTTTATTTTTTATTTTTTTTTTTTTTATTGATCATTCTTGGGTGTTTCTCGCAGAGGGGGATTTGGCAGGGTCACAGGACAATAGTGGAGGGAAGGTCAGCAGATAAACAAGTGAACAAAGTTCTCTGGTTTTCCTAGGCAGAGGACCCTGCGGCCTTCCGCAGTGTTTGTGTCCCTGGGTACTTGAGATTAAGGAGTGGTGATGACTCTTAACGAACATGCTGCCTTCAAGCATCTGTTTAACAAAGCACATCTTGCACCGCCCTTAATCCATTCAACCCTGAGTGGATACAGCACATGTTTCAGAGAGCACAGGGTTGGGGGTAAGGTCACAGATCAACAGGATCCCAAGGCAGAAGAATTTTTCTTAGTACAGAACAAAATGAAAAGTCTCCCATGTCTACCTCTTTCTACACAGACACAGCAACCATCCGATTTCTCAATCTTTTCCCCACCTTTCCCCCCTTTCTATTCCACAAAACCGCCATTGTCTTCATGGCCCGTTCTCAATGAGCTGTTGAGTACACCTCCCAGATGGGGTGGTGGCCGGGCAGAGGAGCTCCTCACTTCCCAGTAGGGGCGGCCGGGCAGAAGCACCCCTCACCTCCCGGACGGGGCGGCTGGCCGGGCGGGGGGCTGACCCCCCCACCTCCCTCCCGGACGGGGCGGCTGGCCGGGCGGGGGGCTGACCCCCCACCTCCCTCCCGGACAGGGCGGCTGGCCAGGCAGAGGGGCTCCTCACTTCCCAGTAGGGGCGGCCGGGCAGAGGCGCCCCTCACTTCCCCGACGGGGCGGCTGGCCCGGCGGGGGGCTGACCCCCCCACCTCCCTCCCGGAGGGGGCGGCTGGTCGGGCAGAGGGGCTCCTCACTTCCCGGTAGGGGCGGCCGGGCAGAGGCGCCCCTCACCTCCCGGACAGGGCGGCTGGCCGGGCCGGGGGCTGATCCCCCCACCTCCCTCCCGGACGGGGCGGCTGGCCGGGCGGGGGGCTGACCCCCCCCACCTCCCTCCCGGACGGGGCGGCTGGCCGGGCAGAGGGGCTCCTCACTTCCCAGAAGGGGCGGCCGGGCAAAGGCGCCCCTCACCTCCCGGATGGGGCGGCTGGCCAGGCGGGGGGCTGACCCCCCCACCTCCCTCCCGGACGGGGCGGCTGGCCGGGCCGGGGGCTGACCCCCCCACCTCCCTCCCAGACAGAGCGGCTGGCCGGGCAGAGGGGCTCCTCACTTCCCAGTAGGGGCGGCCGGGCAGAGGCGCCCCCCCCACCTCCTGGACAGGGCGGCTGGCCGGGCAGGGGGCTGATCCCCCCACCTCCCTCCCGGACGGGGTGGCTGGCCAGGCGGGGGGCTGATCCCCCCACCTCCCTCCCGGACGGGGCGGCTGGCCGGGCTGGGGGCTGACCTCCCCACCTCCCTCCCCGATAGGGCGGCTGGCCAGGAGGGGGGCTGACCCCCCCACCTCCCTCCCGGACGGGGCGGCTGGCTGGGCAGAGGGGCTCCTCACTTCCCAGTAGGGGCGGCCGGGCAGAGGCACCCCTCGCCTCCCGGACGGGGCGGCTGGCCAGGCGGGGGGCTGACCCCCCCACCTCCCTCCCAGACGAGGCGGCTGGCCGGGCAGAGGGGCTCCTCACTTCCCGGTAGGGGCGGCCGGGCAGAGGTGCCCCTCACCTCCCGGACGGGGCGGCTGGCCGGGCGGGGGGCTGACCCCCCCACCTCCCTCCCAGACGAGGAGGGAGGACGCTCCTCACTTCTCAGACGGGGTGGCTGCCGGGCGGAGGGGCTCCTCACTTCTCAGACGGGGCGGTTGCCAGGCAGAGGGTCTCCTCACTTCTCAGACAGGGCGGCCGGGCAGAGACACTCCTCACATCCCGGACGGGGCGGCAGGGCAGAGGTGCTCCCCACATCTCAGACGATGGGCGGCCGGGCAGAGACGCTCCTCACTTCCCAGATGTGATGGCGGCCGGGAAGAGGCGCTCCTCACTTCCTAGATGGGATGGCGGCCGGGCAGAGACGCTCCTCACTTTCCAGACTGGGCAGCCAGGCAGAGGGGCTCCTCACATCCCAGACGATGGGCAGTCAGGCGGAGACGCTCCTCACTTCCCAGACGGGGTGGCTGCCAGGCAGAGGCTGCAATCTCGGCACTTAGGGAGGCCAAGGCAGGCGGCTGGGAGGTGGTTGTAGCGAGCCGAGATCACGCCACTGCACTCCAGCCTGGGCGCCATTGAGCACTGAGTTAACGAGACTCCGTCTGCAATCCCGGCACCTCGGGAGGCCGAGGCTGGCGGATCACTCGCGGTTAGGAGCTGGAGACCAGCCCAGCCGACACATCGAAACCCCGTCTCCACCAAAAAAATACGAAAACCAGTCAGGCGTGGCGGCGCACGCCTGCAATTGCAGGCACTCGGCAGGCTGAGGCAGGAGAATCGGGCAGGGAGGTTGCAGTGAGCTGAGATGGCAGCAGTACCGTCCAGCTTCGGCTCGGCATCAGAGGGGGACCGTGGAAAGAGGGGAGAGGGGAGAGGGGGGAGGGGGGAGGGGAGAGGGGAGAGGGGAGAGGGAGCTCTATCTACCACACCAACATTTTTTATTTTGATTAAGCCCAACTTCTCAATTTTCTTTAATCGTCGTGCACAAAGTGTGTTTTCTTCTAAGGATTTTATGTTTTAGCTCTTACATTTAGGTCTTTGATCCATGTTATTTTTTGTGTACAGTGTGTTCTCCATTATGTTTTTACATAAAAGGCAGAATACTGTACACACTGTCTTTTTTCACTTAATATACACTTTGTCTTTTTTCACTTAATAATGTATACTGGAGATTATTTCCCTTCAGTACACAAAATGCGATCTCATTCCTTTTTACAGCTATATAGAAAAATATCTTATGGATCTGCCAGACAATTTTAACCACCTGTTGCTTGATATTCAGGTTAATTCTAATTTTGCATCAAACAACTTTGCAATACATTATTTCACACTTGTCTGAGACTATCTGTAGGATAAATTCTTAGGAGTGGAACTGCAAGATAAAATGGTAACTGCAACCGTAACTTTGGTAGCTATGGCTAAGTACCTAATCTCCATAGAGATTTCTCCAATTTCACTTCCAATAACAAAGTATGAGCATGCCAGTTTCTTTACCCTCTTCTCCACTGTGCTAACAAACCTTTCGATCTGTGACTACTTGATAGGTAAAAAGTTGTATCTCAGTGTAGATTTTATTTTAAATTGTTTTACTATGAGTGAAGATGAGTATCTTTTCCTATGCTTAAAACTCCGTTCCTGTCTGTCTGTAGCCTGCCTGTATTTCCCCTAAATTGTTGGTATTTTTCTTACTCATTTGTTAGGTGCACTTTTATTTTATTTATTTATTTTTGAGACGGAGTCTTGCTCTGTTGCCCAGGCTGGAGTGCAATGGCGTGATCTCGGCTCACTGCAACCTCCGCCTCCCAAGTTCAAGCGATTCTCCTGCCTCGGCTTCCCGAATAGCTGGGATTACAGGTGCCTGCCACCACGCCTGGCTAATTTTTTCTGTTTTTAGTAGAGACAGGGTTTCACCATGCTGGCCAGGCTGGTCTGGAACTCCTGACCTTAGATGATCTGCCCACCTTGGCCTCCCAAAGTGCTGGGATTACAGGTGTGAGCCACCACACCTGGCCTTCAGAAGGTTTCATCGCGGGGACATGCTTTATTTTTATTTATTTATTATTATTTTTTAAGATGGAGTTTCACTCTTGTTGCTCAGGTTGGAGTGCAATGGTGCAATCTCGGCTCACTAACCTCCGCCTCCCGGGTTCAAGTGATTCTCGTGCCTCAGCCTCCCGAGTAGCTGGGACTACAGGTGCCTGCCACCATGCCTGGCTAATTTTTTGTATTTTTAGTAGAGACAGGGTTTTACCATGTTGACCAGGCTGGTCTCGAACTCCTGACCTCAGGTGATCCACCTGCCTCAGCCTCCCAAAGTGCTGGGATTACAGGCGTGAGCCACCATGCCTGGCCTGGTGCACTTTTTTTTGAGAGGCAGTCTTGCTTTGTCGCCCAGGCTGGAGTGCAGTGGCGCGATCTCGGCTCACTGCAACCTCTGCCTCCCGGGATCAAGCGATTCTTCTGCCTCAGCCTCCTGAGTAGCTGGGATTACAGGCGCATACCACCATGCCTGGCTAATTTTTTGTATTTTTAGTAGAGATGGGGTTTCACCATGTTAGCCAGGATGGTCTCAAACTCCCGACTTCAGGTGATCCGCCTGCCTCGGCCTCCCAAAGTGCTGGGATTACAGGCGTGAGCCACTGCACCTGGCCTCTGGTGCACTTTTATATCAGTAAAACCAGTCTTCAGTTTTGATGAGTTACCAATATTTTTCCCTGGTTTGTCACTTGTCTTTTGACTTTGCTTATGGGGATTTTTTTTTCCTCCATATAAAAACATATTTCTGCAGTCAAATTTATATATCTTTTTTTTTTTTTTTTTTTTGAGACAGAGTTTCCCTCGCTCTTGTCACCCAGGCTGTTGTGCAATGGCATGATCTCAGCACACTGCAACCTCCACCTCCTAGGTTCAAGCGATTCTCCTGCCTCAGCCTCCCGAGTAGCTGGGATTACAGGCGCCCACCATCATGCTCAGCTAATTTTTTTGTATTTTTAGTAGAGACAGGGTTTCACCATGTTGGCCAGGCCGGTCTGGAACTCCTAACCTCAGGTGATCCACCCGCCTCGGCCTCCCAAAGTGCTGGAATTACAGGTGTGAGTCATTGTGCCTAGCCAAATTTATATATCTTTTCTTTTGGGACTTCCAGGATTGTGTCATACTTCAAAAGGCCTTCCTCTCCTGAAGATTATTAAAACAAATAAAACCCAAAAATATTCTCTATGTCTTCCTCTAATACTTTATGGTTTCATATTTTACATGAAATCTCTAATGAACCTGTAATTTAATTTGGTGAAAGGTATGAATAAGGACATATCGAGTCAGATTCTTTCTTCTTGAGACAGAGTTTTGCTTGTTGCCCAGGCTGGAGTGAAGTGGCACGATCTCTGCTCACTGCAACCTCTACCTCCTGGCTTGAAATGATTCTCCTGTCTCAGCCTCCTGAGTAGCTGGGATTACAGGTGTGTACCACCATGACTGGCTAATCTTCTGTATTTTTAATAGAGACGGAGTTTTACCACGTCGGCCAGGCTGGTCTCAAACTTCTGAGCTCAGGTGATCCCCCCGCCTCGGCCTCCCAAAGTGCTGGGATTATAGGCATAAGCCACCGTGCCTGGTCTGAGTCAGATTCTTAAACATAATGCACCACATTCTGTTGTTGTTTTTGTTTTGTTTTGTTTTTGAGATGGAGTCCCATTCTGTCACCAGACTGGAGTGCAGTGGCCCAATCTTGGCTCACTGCAACCTCTGCCTCCCGGGTTCAAGCAATTCCCCTACCTCAGCCTCCCGAGTAGCTGGGACTACAGGAGCATGCCACAACGCCCAGCTAATTTTTTGTATTTTAGTACAGACGGGGTTTCACCATGTTGGCCAGGATGGTCTCAATCTCCTAACCTCATGATCCGCCAGCCTTGGCTTCCCAAAGTGCTGGGATTACAGGCATGAGCCACCATGCCCAGCCTGCACCACACTCTTTTCTGGCATAGGTACTATGCTTTATTTCACATGGCCATGGAGTCTCTGGTTTCTCTTATCTCCCCTTTATTTATTTTTTATTATTTTTAATTTAGGACATATCAGATATTAAACTGAAAAAACAGATACTACACTTGATCTTAGCCAAAAGGCTGAGAAGTGATACAGTAATTCTTCAGGTAGAGAAATGATTACAAAGATTTAAGTATATTTAATTAAAACCTAATTAAACTTCGAGAAATTATATAGCTTTTGGCAGGAACTTGTTTGCCGGTTTTCTGGAGACTATAGGCAGAGTGCTCCCAAATCTCCTCCTAGTAAACACTGCTAACAATTTGGAATTTATTCTTTCAGATTTGTTTTCCCATATTTATCATGGCTTTCCAGGTCAATACATACAGTTCTATCTTATGCTTGTAAGATCTGTAGTATTCTTTCTAGAGATTATGTTCATCAGAACATACTGCTACAGATTATTTTAGAGTTCACCTACACCAACACATTTAGCTCAAATGTATCTGTAAACCCAATACTCAATTTTCACCTCAGTGACAATCCCTTCAAAATATATTATACTCCACCCTCTCTAATTTCACCATATTCACTCTCTTACTCTACCAAAGCCTAGATATCGAAGGACAGTGTTTCATTAATTGGTTACAACATAAACCTAACAATTCAATTCTATGTGCTATTTTGGTACCTGTCTAAGCAAGTTACTAAGTACATTATTCTAGTGGAGTCAGCCCTGGAGAGAGAAGACGGAATGTACATAATCTATGAATAAATTCCAATCTTCAATCTTGTACTTGGTAGCAGATGAAGTCTCTATTTCTCTATAGCACCACTACAGTTTTCTAGGAGTTTTGGCTGTCCCTTTATGATGTCCCCTTCGGCTTTTTATGCCTACTGGCAGAAATCTGGATAACTACTCTTTCCTTCTCTAAAATCAGGCATAAAAGATTTGAGAGAATGTAAGGAAATTCCATTATGTTTGTATCCAGTAGACATACATTCTTTTTCAGTACAAGGTGCAAAACATACCTTTTACTCATCCCATCTTTGCTCACTAATCTGATTTGAAAAGCATCCTCAAACACTTCTTTTAATTCATGTGGAGTGACTTTGTCAGGCAGGTTCTTGATCAAAAGTGTTTTGGCATTTTGATCTACATAAAAACAAAAGAATATTTTTGGTGAGTTTAGATTTAGTAAGCATCAAAAGTCCCCTAAGATAGAAAAAATACCCCTTGGGTGGGGCGCAGTGGCTCATGCCTATAATCCCAGCACCTTGGGAGGCCGAGGTGGGCGGATCACAAGGTCAGGAGATGAAGACCATCCTGGCTAACACAGTGAAACCCCGTCTCTACTAAAAATACAAAAAATTAGCCGGGTGTGGTAGCACGTGCCTGTAATCCCAGCTACTCGGGAGGCTGAGGCAGGAGAATGGCTTGAACACGGGAGGTGGAGGTTGCGGTGAGCCAAGATCGCACCACTGCACTCCAGCCTGGGCGACAGAACGAGACTCTGTTTAAAAAAAAGAAAAAGAAAAGAAAAAAGAAAAAATACCCCTCAAAGAGTTGCAAAGTGGAAACAATACATCTTCATTAGTTTAACAAATATTTGAACACATACTCTGGGCTAGGGCCTGTGCTACATGCTCGCTGTGAAAACACAAACTTGGCCTCTGCTCTCAGGAATGTGTTCTTGTTGGAGAAGACTGGTAAATGAAGGGTCATGTAGTTATAAACTTCGATAAGTGCCAGGATGGACAAGTAAAAGGGGCAATGAGGAAGTCTAGTAGAGAAGTTTACCCTAGTGTGGGGGTAAGGAAAGAGTTTTCTGATCTGAGGAAGTGATATTTAAGCTAAAACTGGATGGATGGGTTTCAAGTAGCCAGAGACTGAGTCCTGGAAAGAATGTTATGACAGAGAAAGGTGAGCCATGCAGCTCAAGCACAGGAGAGAGGGCAAGGTGCCACGGAGGCAGGTGGCCTGTCGGAAACTGAGGACTACTTGCATCAAATTAGAAAGAATGTGATATTCCTGCCTGACCCAGAATCTTCTAGATACACGGATACCTTTGAACAAATTACCTTGTTTGCATACCTTTGTTTCCTTTCCCTTTGGTTTCTTTAATTTCATACCCAAGGACTTTTGTATCACTTAGTTCCAAGGCTTTTTCTTGATCAGCAGATTTAAAATTCACATAACCAGCTGGGCGCGGTGGCTCACGCCTGTAATCCTGGCACTTTGGGAGGCCGAGGTAGGTGGATCACGAGGTCAGGAGATCGAGAACATCCTGGCTAACACAGTGAAACCCCATCTCTACTAAAAAAATACAAAAAAATTAGCCGGGTGTGGTGGTGGGTGCCTGTAGTCCTAGCTACTTGGGAGGCTGAGGCAGGAGAATGGCGGGAACCTGGGAGGCGGAGCTTGCAGTGAGCCAAGATAGCACCACTGCACTCCAGCTTGGGCGACAGAGCAAGACTGTCTCAAAAAAAAAAAAAAAAAAAAAAAAATTCACATAACCAAATCTCCTACAGAGATGTAGAAGAAAAGGGAAAAAGCACACACAGGTAAGATGAAAAGCATATGCCTCTGGTTAGCTAATCACACTAGCTGTTGGAATAGAAATTAGCACTAAGTCACGAGCAGTTGGCTAATTTACAATTTAAAAGCAAGGCTCCACAAACTGGCAGTCAGTACTGTGAAGTAACTATGGAGAACTAGTTCTTACCCAGGGGGCAAGCTTGACAATCTCTAGAGACATTTTTGGCTGTTACAAACAGGGAATCATCTAGTGTCTAATGGGTAGAATCCAGGGAGGTTGCTAAACATCCCACAATGAACTGGACAGCCACCATAACATAGAACTGCCCAGCCCAGACCCGGTGCAGTGGCTCATGCCTGCAATCCCAGCACTTTGCGAGGCCAAGGCATGCAGACTGCTTGAGCTCAGGAGTTTGAGACCAGCCTGGTCAACATGTATTTCCTGTCTCTACAGAAAATACACACACACAAAAATTAGCCAGGCATAGTGGTACATGCCTGTGGTCCCAGCTAGTCGGGAGGCTGACGTGGGAAGATGGCTTGAGCTGGAGGGCAGGGGTTGCAGTGAGCCGAGATCGCACCATTGCATTCCAGCCTGGATGAAAGAGCCAGAGGCCCTGTCTCCAAAAAAACATTGTCCAGCCCAGAATGTCAGTAATGCTGAAGTCAAGAGACCTCATTCTAGAGCAAGGACTGAGAATCAGTGCAGAGTTTGCCTATTGACATCTCTATTAGTTTTCTGCTTAACAACTGACAAAATTTAACCAAGAGCTATAGAAAGTGTGGCTTGAAATTACAAATTTTGGCTGGGCACAATGGTTCACACCTGTAATCCCGGCACTTTGGGAGGCTGAGGTGGGAGGATTACTTGAGCTCAGGAGTTTGAGATCAGCCTGGGCAACATGGCGAAACCTCATGTACAAAAAAGGCATGGTGATGTGTGCCTGTAGTCCCAGCTATTCAGGAGGCTGAGGTGGGAGGATTGTTTGAGCCCAGGTGGCAGAGGTTGCAGTGAGCCATGATCACACCACTGCACTCCAGCCTGGGCAACGGAGTGAGACCCTGTTTCAAAAAAAGTTATTTATTTATGTATTTATTTTTGGCTCGGTTCACACCTGTAATCCCAGCACTCTGGGAGGCTGAGACTGGCGGATCACTTGAGACCAGGAGTTCAGGACCAGTCTGCGCAACATGGCAAAACCCCGTCTCTACTAAAAATACAAAAATTAGCTGGGCATGGTGGCAGGCGCCTGTAATCTTAGCTACTCGGGAGGCTGAGGCAGGAGAATTGCTTGAACCTGGAAGGTAGAGACTACAGTAAGCTGAGATCGCGCCACTGCACTCTAGCGACAGAGGGAGACTGTCTCAAAAAAAATTTTTTTTGGAATTTTTAAGAAACAAGCAGGCCACAGTGAGATCGCACCACTG
Organism: Pan paniscus; assembly: GCF_029289425.2. Classification (NCBI taxonomy): domain Eukaryota; kingdom Metazoa; phylum Chordata; class Mammalia; order Primates; family Hominidae; genus Pan; species Pan paniscus. Next base: position 134,127,401 of record NC_073262.2, read on the forward strand.
CACTCTAGCCTGAGCGACAGACGGAGACTGTCTCAAAAAAAAAAAATTTTTTTTTTTTAATTTTTAAGAAACAGGCAGGGCACAGTGGCTCACACCTGTAATCCCAGCACTTTGGGAAGCTGAGGTGGAAGGATCACTTGAGCCCAGGAGTTTGAGACCAGCCTGAGTAAAACAGCGAGACCCCGTCTCTAAGACTTGGAAGATCTTGGGATTATTTTAATATTTTGGTTGGGAAAATGGGGTAGCAAAGTTTAATATAACAGATTTACTAAACATGAGCCACTGAAGGATTTTACATATTCATTTTAAACTGCAAGTGACTGAGGTAAAATCCCACCAAAGGGTGAAGAGCAGGTAACAAAAGGACCTGAGAAGACAGCAGCCTATGAACCATCATGAAGTAGTATAAAGCTACTGGAACATCTCAATTCTCCAGGAATAGTAAGTGCTGGGCTGATATGCTCTTAAAAACCTTCTTAGTTGATTGGTATTTACCTGGACAAGCCAACTTTGACACCAACAACTTCAAGATCATTTTTAGCAAAAAATTCACTGAGGCCAACTTTTAGTTCAGCAGCAGTTTTGTTGAAATTCAGGTTTCCAACAAACAGCTGGAATGCTACACATGGTTCAGTTGCTACACAAAAAGGTAAAAAAAAAAAAAAAAAGAACTCAGTTCAGAAAAAGTAGCACTAAAAGAAAATCCACTGAAAATTGTAACACCAAGCTTCTGTAGCAAATCCCATTGTTGCTCATTTGGGCTAATGGAGACTAAGTTGTTGCCAATGTGACATTCTCCATGCATCTCCTGTGCCTTAAACCACGGCCAACAAGCTACCTTCTAATTTCTTTTTTCTTTTTCTTTTTTTTTTTTTGAGACAGAGTCTGGCACTGTTGCCCAGGCTGGAGTGCAGTGGCGCAATCTCGGCTCACTGCAAGCTCCACCTCCTGGGTTCACGCCGTTCCCCTGCCTCAGCCTCCCGAGTAGCTGAGGCTACAGGCACCCGCCACCACGCCCGGCTAATTTTTTGTACTTTTAGTAGAGACAGGGTTTCACTGTGTTAGCCAGGATGGTCTTGATCTCCTGACCTCATGATCCACCCGCCTCAGCCTCCCAAAGTGCTGGAATTACAGGCGTGAGCCACCGCACCCGGCCTGTTACCTCCTAATTTCTGCTTTTTGGCTCCAGGGGACTCTTTCTGATTGGCCATTTCCTTCTTTTGTTTATCAGGTGTTTCTTTGATAGGTTCTGTGGGTGAAAGCCAGAATATTGCATTTGTAATCAACTGCTTGGGCCACTAATGAGTAAACTGGAAACTTTTATACTATCCACAAACATCATTCCTAAGCTACACTTAATTGTCACAAGACTCATGAGTTGAGTCTGGTCAGGGTACTTTTAAAAGCATTTCTAAATTAATAAGAAAGTTATTAAAATTAATAAAATAAATACAACAGCCCCTTCTGATGGGCTTCACTTACAACTAGCATTCCATGATGCCAGCCATACTGCTTAACAGGGCTGATTCAGATCATCCGACCTTCCCCCTCCTCCTCTTCCTCACTGCCTTTGTCACTGCCACTGTCGTCATCCTGTTCATCATCTTCAGCCCTCATGGGAAGGTCTTCTCTAACTTTCATCCCAGCTTTATCTTTTCCCCCACCCCTAGAATCACAAGGGAAGCCACCTAATCAATTATTATTACATAGACTAGTTGAGAATGACAAATTCTCCTCTCAGAGAACAATTGTTCTTTTATATCTGGCTGTATACAAATATCTAAGAAAAAAATTCACAGCCACTTTAACTTTTATTTTATTTTGAGATAGGGTCTCACTTATGTTGCACAGGCTGGAATGCAGTGGTGAGACTACGACTCACTGAGGCCTTGATCTCCCTGGCTCAATCCATCCTCTCACCTCGGCCTACCTAGTAGCTGGGATTACAGGTGTGTGCCACCATACCTGGCTAATTTATTATTTATTTATTTATTTATTTTTGAGGCGGAGTCTCACTCTGTTGCCAGGCTGGAGTGCAGTGGTGCAGTCTCGGCTCACTGCAACCTCCACCTCCTGGGTTCAAGTGATTCTCCTGCCTCAGCCTCCCAAGTAGCTGGGATTACAGGCACGCACCACCATGCCCGGCTAATTTTTGTATTTTTAGTAGAGAGGGGTTTCGCCACATTGGCCAGGCTGGTCTTGAACTCCTGACCTCGTGATCCGCCCACCTCAGCCTCCCAGAGTGCTGGGATTACAGGTGTGAGCCACCATGCCCACATACCTGGCTAATTTATTAATTTCTTGTAGAGATAGGGTCTCGCCCTGTTGCCCAAGCTGGTCTTGAACTCCTGGCCTCAAGCGATTCTCCTGCTTCAGCCTCCCAAAGTGCTGGGATTACAGGGTATGAGCCATAACACCCAGCCTCATTTTAACTTTATTATGAAATAATTTTAAATGTATTGTTCTTGCATTTTAATAACTATAGTAAGAATTACTGCTTTGGTAGCAATATTTTAAATGTTACACAGACTCCATCAAGACAGAAAAAAACCACTGAAAATTAAATCTGAGACGACCTACCTGCGTGGATCATAAGCATAAAGACAGAACTCATCAATGTATAGTATTCAAAGAGAAAATTTCTGGGCTAGGCATGGTGGCTCATGCCTGTAATCCCAGCACTTTGGGGGGCTAAGGTGGGCAGGTCACTTCAGGTCAGGAGTTCAAGATGGCCTGGCCAACATGGCGAAACCCCATCTCTACTAAAAATACAAAAATTAGCCAGTGTGGTGGTGTGCGCCTGTAGTCCCAGCTACTCAGGAGGCAGAGGCTGCAGTGAGCCAAGACCACACCAATGCACTCCAACCTGGGTGACAGAGCAAGACTCTGTCTCAAAAAAAAAAAAAAAAAAAGGAAAAAGAAAAAATCTCTGACTAGGGTCAGGTAGAAAGCAAAAGTCAAACATCCACTGAGACTCCCCATCAATGAGGCCCATCCCGAAGAATCAGCCGGGAATTGCCAAGGCAGTTTTCAGAGGGATGGATTTTTAACAGAACCTCTCCCCAAGTGCCGTAGAATGGCACACACAGCAGCTTGTCTCTAACTCACAGCCACTCACCAGGAACCCCCTGCAGAAGGATTCTTTATCTTCCTCATCCTGGTCCAACTCACTGTTCCTGTCTTCATTCTCCTGGTGGCTCTCACGGTCCTTGAGCTTGGCTCCCCTCCTGCTTGGTGATATTAACTTCTCAGCAAACATAGGAGCCAGAGACTTTTCCTCCCCTTTCTTTCCTGGGACAGTGGTATTCTTCCTGCAATTCTTATGAGGGACAAGAACCTGGAGGAGAAACAGCAACAATGAAAAGATGCCTCTTCATGAAGCTACCATCACACTGCACAGTCACTAAGTGCAAGATTCGGGTCGTGCATGTAAGTCAACAACTATTTCAACTCTCTAGGATGAATTTCTCCTAGAGAAATGTAGTAAAAAGCTTCCAGCACCAGAATCACCTGACATGCTTGTCTAAAGAAAAAAAACAAGGCCAGGCCCGGTGGCTCACGCCTATAATCCCAACACTTTGGGAGGTGGAGGTGGGTGGATCACCTGAGGTCGAGAGTTTGAGACCAGCCTGACCAACATAGAGAAACCCCGTCTCTACTAAAAATACAAAATTAGCTGGGCGTGGTGGCGCATGCCTGTAATCCTATCTACTCAGGAGGCTGAGGCAGGGGAATTGCTTGCACCCAGGAGGCGGAGGTTGTGGTGAGCCGAGATCACGCCACTGCACTCCAGCCTGGACAACAAGAGTGAAATTCTGTCTCAAGAAAGAAAATTTAAAAAACAGAATGCTGGGCATGGTGGCTCATGTCTGTAATCCCAACACTTTGGGAGGCCAAGGTGGGCAGATCACCTGAGGCCAGGAGTTCAAGACCAGCCTGGTCAGCATGGTGAAACCCTGTCTCTACTAAAAAAAAAAAAATACAAAAACTGGCCGGGTATGGTGGTGGACACTGTAGTCCCAGCTACCTGGGCAGATGAGACATGAGAATTGCTTGAACCCAGGAGGTGGAGGTTGCAGTGAGCTGAGATCGCACCACTGCACTCCAGCCTGGGTGACAGAGTGAGACTCTATCTCAAAAAAAAAAAAAAAAAAAAAAAAACAAAGAAAAATTCTCAGACTTCACTTAGCACTAACAAACCAGAATATCCACAGGGAAGCATCCAGATTTCTACAAGTAGGGACGCTACTGACCCAGGAGAATATACATCAATTATTCATGTCATTAGAGCCCCAATTCTGACTCTGTGTGACGGGTCAGCGTCAAAATGCAGGTGCAAAACACAGTTTATTCAGTGTACCAGAGGGAAAACTAAAACTACCTTTAGGCTATGTATATAAGGTATATATGAAACATAAATGAATTTTGTGTTTAGACTTGGGTGCCATCCCCAAGATATCTCTTTATGTATCTGCAAGTATGCCAAAATCCAAAAAATCTGAAGTCTAAAACATTTCCAGTCCCAAGCATTTCGGATAAGGGATACTCAACCGATACAGTACATGCTCTCTTATCTATGTCAACTTAACCAACTGGCTGGATTAAATGACTGTCTCAATTCCAAACAGGTCTTACTATAATAACTTGATGCTTATGAAATCCCAAGCATGAGTGGGCCACTCTGTGGTACTCCTACTAATGTGATGTCTCTATTCCTGTGAGCTGAACTGTATCTTTAATAAAAACCCGCTGTGTTGTTTGCTAACCTGTATTTGCAGTTTCAACTGCAAAATTAACTAAACATCACATAAACCAATACGATCAACGCAAAAAGGGTGGGGTGCAGTGGCTCACACCTATAATCCCAACACTTTGGGAGGCCGAGGCGGGCAGATCACATGAGGTGAGGAGTTTGAGACCAGATTGACCAACATGATGAAACCCCATCTCTACTAAAAATAAAAAATTAGCCGGGCGTGGTGGCACATGCCTGTAATCCCAGCTACTTGGGAGGGTGAGGCAAAAGAATTACCTGAACTCAGGAGCTGGAAGCTGCAGTGAGCCAAGACTGAGCCATTGCACTCAAGCCTGGGCAACAGAAGTGAGACTCCATCTCAAAAAATAAAATAAAATAAATGCAAAAAGTTATTGAGTCTCTGAAAACAAACTTCAGTGCTTTGGAGGTATTTGATAAAGCTTAAAAAACTGCAATCAAGTTAAGGGTGCATGAGCAACCATAAAAGAATGGGAAAAGCTGTAAAACTGTGGGAATCTGTATTCAAACTGCTTTACTTACTAGGATGTTAGAGTTTTCCTTTGCTTTAAAGAAACAAACTTTAAATTGCAGAAGATGCATTATGTGTGTATTTTATGCAGGGAAGATAAGCTACTCCAGTAGTGGACTCAAAGATAAGGCCTTGGTCCCGTATCAAAATATTGCCAAAAGAATACATAATGTCTTAAATTAAAATCAAAAGGTATGGATGGATAATTTTCATGATTTCCCTACTTTTACTTTTTAAAAAATTGTATAAAGTGTATAACTGTTTTAATATACTTATGGCAAAATGGTTACTACAGTCAAGTAAATTAACAAGTCCATCATCCCTAATAAGTGTGTGTGACAAGAGCACCCAAAACCCACTTTTACTTTTGATTAATTAAAACAATTAGACTGAAGAGGGTTGAAGAAAGTTTCTATCACACAACCAGCTGCTCAAAGTGGACAACAAATAAATGCTATCTGCCTCTCAGAACAAGCTGCTTAGGAGAAGACTGAGAAATGAATGGGGAAGGTATAGGGGGTTTGGATTCAGCAGACCTATGTATAACCCTGGCTGTCACTTATTAGTTCTGGAAACATGAGCAAGCTGGTTAATGGCTAAATCTGCTTTCTTGTCTAATTTTAGTATATGTGCTGCCGAAGCGAGCACGCTTTCTTGTCTAAAAAATGGAGCTATATGATGCCTACCTAACCCGGTCACAGTGAGGATGAAATGAACCAATGTATAAAGCAGTGGTCCCAAACCTTTTTGGCACCAGGGACCGGTTTTGTGGATGACAATTTTTCATGCATCCGGTGGGAGGGGAGAGGGATGATTCAAGTACATTACATTGATTGTGCACTTTATTTCTGTTATTACATTGTAATATATAATGAAATACAACTCAACATAATGTAGAATCAGTGGGTGCCCTGAGCTTGTTTTCCTGCAACTAGACAGTCCCATCTGGGGGTGATGGGAGACAGTGACAAATCATCAGGCATTAGATTCTCATAAGGAGCGTACAACCTAGATTCCTCACATGTGCAGTTCACAATAGGGTCTGTGTTCCTATGAGATGCTATTGCTGCAGCTGATTCTGACAGGAGGCGGAGCTCAGGCAGTAATGCAAGCAATGGGGAGGCAGCTGTAAATTCAGATGAAGCTTCCCTCACTTGCCCACCACTCACCTCCTGCTGTGCGGCCTGGTTCATAACAGGCCATAGACCAGTCTGTGGCCCAGGGCTTGGGGACCCCTGGCATAAAGCCCTTGTACAATGGCTGCACATATGAAACATTCCATATTCATTAGCTGTGTACCCACTAACCCACCTTAATTCTTTCAGGACTCAACTTAAACCTATCTATTTTCAAATTCCAAAGGAGAGACTCTCAGAAGAACATAGTGAGGACTATGTCAAAAGAAGAAATATGAAAACATGTTTGGCAGGTACACAAAGTAATAGACTTTTTTTTTTCTTTTTTCTTTTTTAATTTAAAACAGCCAGGCAGGGCTGAGGGAAAGCACCGCCCTCCTGGGCCATAAATGAATGGATTTTAATGAATCAATTTAAAGAATGAAGAGATTTAAACCAGTATTACCAGAAAACCAGTATCACTTTACAAACAAAGAACACCTTGGCATTCCCAAAATAACCCACACTTGGTCACGATACATTATGATGTATTACTCTTTGCATAACATTGATATTCAATTTGCTAATATTTCTGGAATTTTTGTATCTATGCTCATTAAAGAGAGTGGTCTGTGATTTCTCAAAATGACCTGGTCAGGTTTTGGTATCCAGTTTAGTGTGGACTTGTAATACTAGTTGAACAGTTTGCAATATCACTTTTGAGGTTTGTGGTTGTTTTTTGTTTTTTTGTTTTTTTTTTGCTTTGAGACCGACTGTCTCCCAGGCTGCAGTGCAGTGGCACGCTCACTACAACCTCCGCCTCCCGGGTTCAAGCGATTCTCCTGCCTCAGCCTCCCGAGTGGCTGGGACTACAGGTGGGAGACACCACGTTCGGCTAATTTCTGTATTTTTAGTAGAGACGGGTTTCGCGATGTTGCCCAGGCTGGTCTCAAACTCCTGGGCTTAAGCGACCCACCCTCCTCTGCCTCCCAGAGTGCTGGGATTACAGGCGACGGCCACCCAGCCCGGCCAACTTTTGAGATTAAACAATGCAGTTTAACTGCTTTACTCTGGATTTTAATTGTTGGCATTAATAATAAATTCTACTCTGCTCAACTCTACATATAATTACCTCATCTCTACTGCCATTGTCCTTAGCTTCTGACATCTCATCTTCCCCATCTTCTACCTCCTTTGGGGAAAGACTTATTTTCTTCAGTTCACCTTGACTTTTTTTCCTGCTCAAAATAGACAAGATTATTATTAGGCACATGACAAGGCCTTCACACATTCCAAGCCAGGCACGTTTTGTCTCTGGTATTTCCAACAGTAAACTGGCATTTGGAATAAACTTATGTTAGGCCTCATCTTAACTTTTAATTTTCATTTGGTATCTTTTACTCACACCAGCGAACAGAAAAACAAATACAAAAGGTGATTTTTGATGTTGTAGGTGAGGTCTCCCATACCTCTTCTTTTGCCACAATTGATAAGTGGAAACTCCTTAAGAAAAAAAAAAAAAAAAAGACAAATTCCCAGGAATTCCTTCCTATTCCTCTCATTCTGATCCGTCACGTGTTTAAAAATATATATATAGTTCCACTACAGACTACTCAAATGGAAGCACACTGGGCCAAAATAAAGGGGACAAAGGGCCAAAAACAGTACCTGCAATTCAAGTACCTTTACTTCGCCAGTCAGATAATTCTGTGAACTGGGTCAGCGTCCATCACTACCCCCACCAGAATTCAGAACACACACGAGTCTATAACCCTCGCTGCCCACAGCAGCCCTTGTCCCTAACAGGTTTTCCTTTAAGGCTGTCGCGGTGCGCCCCTGCAAGCCACCGCGCGTGACGGACGCGGGCACGACGCCTGGGGACAGCCCGAAGAAAACCGCGGGCACCGACACGCTGGTGACGCCCTCTCAGCTATTGCCCCAGTCCAAGGCGCGCGGGGAACACGGCCACGTAAAGATACGGCGCCCTGGTGACTCCGCCTCGCCCAATCAGAGCCCGCGCAACCCCTGAACCAATCCTGAGCCGCGACCCTGGGAGGGGCGGGCGGTGCGGGAGCCTGGGGGCGTTAGTCTTGAGCCGGGGTGGAGGGGGCCGCACGTGCTGCGCCTGCGCGTGGAGCGGACATTTTGCTGCGGTCTAGCGCGGGAGGCGGGGTTTTGGGTTCGCTGGTCCAGGTGCGCGCGGTGTCCCAGGTCTTCGCGCCAGGTTGGCGCGGGAGAAGGCCGAGGTGCCCCAGAGTTCGAGGAGTTGGTGACGGTCACGCGGTGCGACGCTCCATGGCGGAGGGGCAGTCGGAAAGTGAATAGCAGTCATTAAAAGCGACCAGTCCGTAAGGGCGCGTGTGCCGGCGCCCTTACGGACCCCAGCGCTCGGGGTCGTTAAACCGTTTAAGTCGCGTCCCGCCCAGTGAGGGCTATGTTAGCGTCCTCGCCGTTTCCAGCCGTGAAGGAGGCACTGAGACGACAGCTGAGGGTCACTCCGTTAAGGCTGTCGCTGCTGTAGGGGCCCTCGCCCGCTGCGTGTTTGTGCCACCCAGCGTACTGGGTGCTTTTTCAAAATTTTATCATGGACGTCTCAAAACACACGTGTGACTTAGATGGTAAAAGTTTCATTTTTCATTTAAAGAAGTTAAGGCTCGGTAGTTAAGGTTTAATTCTCCATCACTTAATACTCTCGTAGTTTTTTGAGTTGGACTGTCATGAACATGTGCTCTCACAAGGCCTCATGGCCATTAACACCAGTAGCCCCAGTAGGAGGATCAAGCTCCTCGGAGTTAGCCCCATGTTGGAACTTGAACAGTGACACTTTGGGGATATTGTGTGTGTTTGGGGTATAGGGAAGGGTGATCTTGAGTAAGGAGCCCTGGCCTTATCCTAGCTTCAGAAAGACCCAAACTGGGAAAGAATGAGAATAGAAAAAACAATCTGCCTACCTGTTTTAGATTTGGTACCTCACCAAACTCTTGTTACCTAGCTAACTTTATGAGATTAGCCCAAATATTTTAAGAAAATATTATATATATCTGATCAAGAACAACTGAAGAAAAGGCAAAAGCCCATTTCATTTAAGAACAGATGCAGGGTTCAAATAAAGTATTAGCAAATTGAATCACCACTGCCTGCCAGGAAGTATTATTAAAATCAATAACAAGGACAGGATAAGTCACAAGCAAAATCCATAAATGTGCCAAAATATGGCACCTTGGCAGTTGAGAAAACCACAGAAGCAAGGTCTCTGTAATCTGCTCCCTCCCATAAAGCAGGGTCATAAAGGAATTCACTGGTCTACCTCATGTGAAGTAGGTTGTAAGACCCTCATTCCAGAGGAGTCTTGCGCCATACCTGGGGAGGAGAAGTGTCATGCAGAGACGCAAGAAAGAATCTGAGCCAACGGGCCATGCCGAAGTCTCCTCCCACCCCTATGTATGACCATTAGATGATGCCCCTTTTGTCCAATCATGTTTCTGCACAACTATCTACTTCTTTCATCAGACTTAGCATAAAAATACAGTTTTCTTTAGGTCATGGGGTCTTCGTTTCTTAAGGTTCCTGTGTCACATAAGACTTTAAATTTGTTATGCCTTTCTCTCATTAACCTTGTTATAGGGGTGTCAGCCATAACCCTTAAGATGGGAGAGGAAAATATTTTCTCCCCTACCAACGAAATGATGACAGATTTGACCACATTACAATTTACAACATCTGGATGCAGGAGTTTCTATAAACCAATTTAAAACATAAGGAACAAATTAGAAATATTTGTAACATATACAAAACAAATTTAATATTGTAATATGAATGAAATACAAATCAAGAAAAAAAATGGCTGAAGGATATGAAAAGCCATTTTCAGGAGAAATTTGAGTGGCAAAGATATGAAGACATGCTCAACTATACAACCATTAGGGAAATGCAACTTAATAAGATACTTTATCTGTCAGAGTGACAGAAATTACGAGTGTTTGGGATTGTGGAGAAACTGGTGAAAGGGCAAATTGTTACAAACACTTGGAGAGAAATTTGGTAGTTTTAGTAAAGGTAAAAATACTCATTCCTTCCTTTAGCAAATCCACTTGCATGTGTCTAACCTAGAGAGCATTCAAACTGCTGGAGAGACATATACGTTAATCTTTATTGCAAACTTTGGGAGTTTTTTGTTGTTGTTGTTGTTTGAGACAAGAACTTGCTCTCACCCAGGCTGGAGTGCAGTGGTGCCATCATGGCTCACTGCAGCCTTGACCTCCCAGGCTCAAGCAATCCTCCCGCCTCAGCCTCCTGAGTAGCTGGGACCACAGGCATGCACTGGTTAATTTTGGGGGTTTTTTTGGGGGGGGGTGTTGTTGTTTCTGTAGAGATGGACTTTTGCCATGTTGCCCAGCCTGGTCTTGAACTCCTGGGGTCAAGGGATCCTCCTGCTTGAAGCCAGGAGTTTGAGACCAGCCTGGGCAACACAGCGAGATCTCATTTCTACCAAAAAAAAAAAAAATTATCTGGGTGTGTGCCAGTAGTCCCAGCTACACAGGAGGCTGAGACAGGAGGATCACTTGAGCCCACCAGGAGTTTGAGGCTACAGTGATCCCACCACTGTGCTCCAACCTAGGTAACAAAGTGAGACCCTGTCTTTAAAAAACAAAAATAAAAAGTGTCTTTTAATTGTTGGTTTGTTTTGAATTAGGATTTTAAAATATCTACACATTACATTTAGTTGATATGTCTCTTTTTAAAAAAAAATTTTGAGATGGAGTCTCCCTCGGTCACCAGGCTGTGCAGTGGCTAAATCTTGGCTCACTTCGACCTCCTGGACTCAAGCAGTCCTCCCACCTCAGCCTCCCAAGTAGCTGGTGCACCACCACACCAGGCCAATTTTCTTTATTTTTCATTTTTTGTAGAGAAGAGATTGCCTTCTGTTACCCAGGCTGGTCTCAAACTCCTGGGCCCAAGTGATCCTCCCACCTTAGCCTCCCAAAGTGCTGGGATTACAGGCATGAGCCACCACGCCTGGCCGTTAAATCTTTTGAAAACCTATAATCGAGAACCTCCCCTTTAAAAACGCCTTTTATTTGTTGGAGAAACTGTCAGTTGTCCTGTAGAATTGTCTCTAATCTGGACTTGGTTGACAATCTTGTGGTTCTTTACCATATTCCTTCATCAGTGTTTTTGTAAACTAGAGGCTTGGTTAGATTCAGGTTCAGCTGTTTTGCAAGAATTCTTTTTGGTGCTGTGTACTTCTGTAATGTCCCTCTAGGGGGCACTTAACCACTTCAGATCTGGTTGTTCCACATTCAGTGGTGTTAAAATTGATCAGACAATTTGAGTGTTGCCAGCTTGATCCATCCAGGATAACGATCAACCTTCCACTAGATCATTTTAGGCCTTTTTTTGTTTGTTTTTGTCTTTGGTTTTTGGTTTTTTGGTTTTTTGAGACAGAGTTTCCCTCTTGTTGCCCAGGCCGGAGTGCAATGGCACGATCTTGGCCCACTGCAACCTCCGCCTCCCAGGTTCAAGTGATTCTCCTGCTTCAGCCTCCCCAGTAGCTGGGATTACAGGCATCTGCCACCACACCCAGCTAACTTTTTGTATTTTTAGTAGAGATGGGGTTTCACCGTGTTGGCCAGGCTGGTCTTGAACTCCTGACCTCAGATGATCTGCCCACCTTGGCCTCCCAAAGTGCTGGGATTACAGGCATGAGCCACCGCGCCTGGCCAGCAGTGTTGTTTTACAAAGCAAATGATTGGGGATAATCTGTTACTCATTAAATTTTTTTTTTTTTTTTTTGAGACGGAATCTTGCTCTGTTACCCAGGCTGGAGTGCAGTGGCACGATCTCAGCTTACTGCAACCTCTGCCTCCTCGGTTCAAGTGATTCTCCTGTCTCAGCCTCCTGAGTAGTTGGAATTACAGGCGCGTGCCACCACGCACAGCTAATTTTTGTATTTTTAGTAGAGACAGGGTTTTGCCATGTTGGCCATGCTGGTCTTGAACTCCTGACCTCAGGCGATCCGCCTGCCTCAGCCTCCCAAAGTGCTGGGATTATAGGCATGAGCCACCGCGCCCAGCCTACTCATTAAATTGAAGGGGGGTAATATGCAGGAAAATGATGGAATCAAATTGCCAGAATGTTAACAGCAGTTAATTTGGGTGTTGGGAATGGAAGTAATTTTTTTTGGTGGTTTTTTGTACTTTTTTCAAATTTCCTGAAATGCAAATAAAAGAAATCCTGCCTGAACACATCTAAAGGAGGTGAGATGAACAGGGAGAAAGACTGGAGGGAAGGTTCCAAGTCCAAGTTCCAGGAAGGGTGGCCAGGGAAGTCCACACGCCAGCAGTGATGATAGTGGACCTCAGTTGCTTTGCTTTTGTGTGTGCCTGTCCAGTGTTCATTCTGCCTCCTGACATCCCTCATTCCCTTTAGGCTCTCCACCTCCTCCCCTGATTCAGTTTTGGTGGAACTGCTTCCCTGGCCAAAGCTCAGGGGCCAGTCAGACCCTTCTCCCCAGGACTTGGGCACATCACCTCCTCCTGGAAGCCTTCCCTCGGCTGGGGCAGGTGCCTCTCTTCGATGCCTGAGTTCCAGCTGTCAAAGCACTTATATGCCAGTATGTTTATCTGCCCTCTCCTTCACCCCGCCTCAGCCTTGAAAAGTGCCTGGCACATGGTTGGTGCTCAATAAATGTTGGATGAATGATGCCTGTGTTGCTTAGAGCTGAAGAAGGGGCTTGAATGTTAGATTAAAAGATTCCAGAAACTCTTGTGGATGTTCCATAGGATGTGGCTGCAGCTTCCAGGCTCTTCAGTCTAATTCCAGCCCATGGCCTCTTCTTATTGACCAGGGCACACTTACCCAAGTTCGCCTTCCCTGAGTCCCCACTGTCCCGCACCTATGCGTCAGGACTTTGATCCTGCCCAGTCCCCAGTTTTCCTGCCCTGCCTTGTGCAGAAACTTGAATGTTAGGTTGGGGTATTGCCTTGAAGGGGCCACAGAAAGAACATTTACTTTAGAGAGTCACCACCATCCTCAGACTACACCTTGTAGATTTAGAAACCTGGACACCATTTGGAACGATGTTGCAGACTGTCAGTTTTTGCCTCTGAGTCTCATTTGTGTGCAGGCAGATTGTACATTCTTTCTTTAGAAATGTCAGTACCTCTCAGTCCAGTCTGACTTTGGCCTTAGGTCATTCTGACATGTAAGGATAATTAGCAGCAGAACCAGGAGTCACAGCTGGGCAGCCCAACCAGAGAGTCCTTGCTCACCACCTCCACACTCCACTCTACTAACTCAGTGTGTTAGAAGCACACTGGGGTTCTTTTCTTGTGCTGAAGAGGTTTAGACTGTTAGAAAAATGTAAGTATGAGCCAGGCGCAGTGGCTCTTGCCTGTAATCCCAGCACTTTGGGAGGCCAAGGCAGGAGGATCATTTGAGCCCAGGAATTCAAGACCGGCCTGGGCAACATAGTGAGACCCTGTCTGTATAAAATAAGATAAGAAGATAAGATAAAATAAAATAAAATAGTGTACGTATGTTTCTAGGATCAAATTCTGAAATCTGTCCTCATTTTTCCTGCCAGGAGGAGGAGGGGGATTAGAATAATTACAGAATATTACAGACTATAGTTTGCAGTTTAAAAGAAATCAATAATATTTGCTAATCTTAGAAACTGTAAAGATAACTGCTAGTAGAACAAACAGAATGTGTAACCTTCAAGCCAGTGGATAGATCAGTTAAGGTTCTTGGTTGCAAATGACTCCAGCCAACTTCAGCAGAAAAAGAACTTATTGAAATGCTCTCAGTAGCTCAAATATCAACAGGAAGGCAGGAAAACCTGGCTGAGAAAAAGGGCGGAACCCAAGACAGACTGGGCAGGATACTGCTGTCAGTGCTGCTGCCCCTGGACACGCCTGCCCCTGTTGTTGTGCGTCTTAGTGTCATTTGCTCCAGATACGGGTCCCACGTTGGGTCACCCAGCTGGCTTGGTCCATCATGTACCAATAGATGTCAGCAGTGGAGAGTGTCCAGAACTCTTTCACCCCTGTAAGTGGGAGACTGGGCTTAGTCTTCCACTGAGTCACACAGTGAGAGATTCCCCCCAATAAGAAAGGAGTTCACATGCTAGGGTGTGCCCCCTCTCCCCCACAAGGCAACTCCTCTCTACAAGGAAATTTGGTATATGTGCTGCTGAAGCCAGCACGCTACAAGGAAATTTGGAACAAGAACCTGATGGATCCATTAGAAGACAAGAATAGGGAAAGGGGAAGACTTGGAGAAGTGTACAAAAATGAGATAGGCTCCCAGATGCCAGGAATGATCTGGAAATGCCACCTGGTAATGAAGAGAACAGATGTGCAGTGCTACACACTTTACCTTTGCTGAGTAGATGCCTAACAGAAGGAAGGGTAGGCATATGCAGCTTTGTTTGTTGATGAGACTAATCTTGGACTTTCAATTTTCAAGGAAATTAAGACTTTTTCTGAGAAGCGAAGAATTATTCCAGTGTACTCACCCTCAGGAACGCTGGCAGAGTAGGGTAGATTAACTGATGGTGGGATCAGAAAAGAAGTGAAGCTCAGAGGAGGCTGATGGATTGGGAGAAAGCTGTCTAGAACCTGGAAGTCTAGATGAGGTTAAAGAATAAATATGGCCGGATGCAGTGGCTCCCGCCTGTAATCCCAGTACTTTAAGAGGCCAAGGGTGGGCAGATTGCTTGAGCCCAGGAGTTTCAAACCAGCCTGGGCAACATGGCGAGATGGTGCCTCTACAACACAAGAAAAACAATTAGCCAGGCATGGTGATGTGTACCTGTGGTCCTACTTGAGAGGCTGAGGTGGGAGGATTGCTTGAGGCGAGCAGGTTGACTGCTGCAGTGAGTCATGTTTGTGCCACTGCAGTCCTGTCTGGGTGACCAAGCAAGACCCCATCTCAAACAAAAATAAAAGAATAAATGTGTCATAGGAGCAGAGAGCAGGATAGAGGCAGTAGCAGTCAAGAGCTCACACTTTCTGAAATGGGAGAGCACCTGGAGGCACTGGGAGTGAGGATGTGACCAAGGGGCTAGGAGACTGGGGTGGGGTCTCCAGAGCTGCAGGAACCATCAGTAGCTGGCACCCAGGGCAGCAGTGGGGTCACCCATGGACTCTGACGTCACCCAGGAAAGCAGCAGGAGTGGAGAAGAGGGGAAGTAGAAAGGGCCTGAACTCCGCAGGAGGAGGAGGGATGTGGTGACCTCAGTCGGAAGGGGAGGTGACTTGAGCCCCAGATGAGCTAGATACTTTGAGAAGCATGGAGGCCTCCTGACCTGGGAGTAGCACTGGGGACCAAGGAGAATGCAGCCCCAGCATGACTGGTGCTTTTGCCAGGTCTTGCTTCTGCCCTTTCCGTTGCCATCCCTGTTTCTCAAGGGCTGAGTTCAGATCTGCTATTCCCGTTTTCCATGGGAACCAGTGACTGACAGGACCTGTTGCTGACATGCTGCGGAGACATACATGGTGCTCACAAAGGGGCACCCTTCTTTTTTTTTTCTCTTTTTTTTTTTTTTTTTTTTTGAGACAGGGCCTCACTCCAATTTGCCCAGGCTGGAGTACAGTAGCACAATTTTGGCTTACTGCAGCCTCGACCTCCTGGGCTCAGGTGATTTTCCCACCTCAGCCTTCCAAGTAGCTGGGACACAGGTGTATGCCACCACACCTGGCTACTTTTTGTGTGTGTGTATTGTAGAGATGGGGGTTTCGCCATGTTGCCTAGACTGGTCTTGAACTCCTGAGCTCAGGTGATCCACCTGCCTTGGCTTCCTAAAGAGCTGGGATTACAGGCATGAGCCACCACACCTGGCCCAGAGGGGCACCCTTCTAACAACCCCACTGCCCGTCCGCTTGCTGCCTGCACATGAAGGCCCTTCATAGTGCTGTCCAGGGTGCCTCGAGCATGAGGTGCCTCTGACTGTGGTTGAAGCAGGCCTCTGGGAGTCCAGAGCTGGTCTTGAGAAACAACTTCAGGGTCCAGCCTGCAGTTTGGGATCCGGCATCTCCCCCTCCCACCCCAAGGCTACTTCCCTGGGAGCTCAGGGGCAGCACTCAGGTGCTCACGGCTCTGCACAGCTTTTCACAGGCTCCTTTCTCTGCAGAATCTCCCTGCCCCTGCAGTCACTCCCCTCCCCTATCCCCCACCCTCCCCCAAGGCCCACTTCTTAGGAGCTGTCCCCACTCAGGGCTTGACTGTGTGCATTCAAGTCAGGGCAGGCTCAGGGCCCCCCACTGAGGAAACCACCTCCGTCAACCAGCCTCCCCTCAGCTCCCTCATCCACTCTCTGGCCTCCACGACGTCCCCACTTCTCCCATTTTCTCCCATTGTCCTCAGTGTCCCCACTCCCCACCCCCAGCCTCTGTTGCTCTCTGTCCGGGAGCCCCTGTGCTTCTCCCAGAACTTGTCCACTGGGCAGGACTGACAGGATGGCTCTTCCTCCCCCGAGCCAGGGACTTAGTAGGCAGGGGGCATCCAGGCCTTCCTGGCCAGCATCTGGGAATTCACCCAGATGGTTTATGCGAGTCCTACTCCCCCGGGGCTGGCCAAGGCCCATCAGAGTGGATCCCATGAGTCAAATGAGTGCAAGCGTGAGCTTGGATAGAACATCCACTGGACAAAAGGCCAGATACAAAATTGCGTATGTGTATTGTGTATATAAAATAAAACCACCATATGACACATCACTAGGAGGAAACATGCCACTGTTACTGCTTCAGAGTAAAGTTATGGGTGGTTTTAATTTTTTCTTTCCTTTAGATTTAATCCTCTTTTTATAAAAATTGTGGTAAAATACACATAACATAAAATGTACCATCTTAACCATTTCAGTGTATAGTTCAGTATTGTTACGTATATTCATATTGTTGCACAACTGATCTCCAGAACTTTTTCATTTTGCAAAACTGAAACTCTTCACCCATTAAAGAACTCCTCACTTGCCCTTCCCCCTATTCCCTGGCAAGAGAGGTTTTACATTTTTAAAATTGTTTTCATTTTTGCTTATTTGCACTTTCCAAATTTTCTATCATGAGCATTTATTATTTTTATAATTGAATTTTTAAAACTAAACATCTGCAACCCTGTACCACGTCCTCCACTTTCTCGGCAGGGAGCATGAGCTATGGGCATGAGCTAGGAAGCTGTCTGCAGGGAGAACCCAGACAGACCGACCGAAGGTCATCCTCCAGCTCCCAGCCATGGAAGCCAGGGCTTCCTCTCAGGAGGACAAGACTCAGGACTGCAGCAGGACAAGTTTCCTCCATGAACTGAGTCCTGGCTGAGCAATGACTTGGCCTGCAGGGATTCAGAATGGGGCTCAGTTTCAAGGACTTGTCCCTGTCCCTCTTCTCACTGCATTGAGTTCGGCAGAACCCTCCACAGGGTCACTCCTTGCCCTTGGTTGGCCATGTCTCTTGCCCTCAGAGACCCTCTGGCCAGCCAAGTCCAATGCTCTGCTCACTGGACTCCCGAGCCAGCCTGCACGTATGTGAGGACGGAGGTGGGCTGTGGTGGTGGGGTCTGCTTGCATGCTGGCTTTGCCCCACTTGTGCTGGGAGAGGCTGGGGAGGGCATGGGGAGGTCAGGGAGGAAGTGGGGCTTGGGGTTGATAAAGATGCAGATAATAACTTCCGCCCTTTCAGTCTGAGGGTATTGTTGGTTTTATTATAAGCAGTGGCTTACACACACACAGAAAGAAAACCATAGCTAAAGTGCCAAAGCATGACACTGTGGAAAGCCAGCGCCTCTTTCATTTTTCAGGCAAGGAACCAAGGCCTAGAAAGGTGGACTGATTGGCCGGGTGTGGTGGCTCATGCCTGTAATCCGAGGACTTTGGGAGGCCGAGGTCGGCGGATCACCTGAGGTCAAGAGTTTGAGACCAGCCTGGCCAACATGGTGAAACCCCGTCTCTACTAAAAATTAAAAAAAATTAGCTGGGCATGCTGGGGCTCGCCTGTAGTCCCAGCTACTCGGGAGGCTGAGGCAGGAGAATCGCTTGAACCCGGGAGGCGGAGGTTGCAGTGAGCCAAAATCGCGCCACTGCACTCTAGCCTGGGCGACAGAGTGAGACTCTGTCTCAAAAAAAAAGAAAGGTAGACTGATATGCTTGATGGCGCATGACAAGGTGGTGACAGCAGGGCTGAGATTGGAACCAGGTCCCCTGGATCCCTGGGCCCCTGCCAGAACCTGAACAGGAACTGGGAAGGACAGTGAGGACCCAGTGGGACCGTTTCAGAAACTGGCAGTGGTGGCAGGGAGTCCCCAGAGGGAGGACTGCTGAGCCCCAGCTAACTGTGATATTTCTGCAGGGTAAGGATTTGAACTGGGGGAGTGGCAGTGGAGGGATAAGAAGCACAAGGTGTGGCGTCTGGTCAGTGTGAGTCCTCAGTAGTCAGGGATCCCTCCTCCTGCTGTTTCCCTCTGAGGGAAACTGAGGTGCTGGTCAGAATTTCTAGGCTGAACTAGGGACAGTACGTGAAGGCATCCCTGCAGAGGAAGGCAGATGTGTCTCCCCAGCTCCAGGTGACCCTCTGGCCCCTCCAGGTGAAGCCACTTTGAGGCTCCACTCAGGATGGATCGGTCTCTTGCTGCGCCTCTGGGCCATCATTCCCAGCCAGGGGGTGGACCCAGCTGCCCAGGGAGCCCACATCACACAGGGTGCTGCCTGTGGTCATCCTGCTGAGGCTGTGGGAGCTGTGGCGGGGTCTGAGGCGATGGCAGCAGGCCCCGAGGCACAGGGCCTCCTGGAAGGTCTCTCGGAAGCGGCTGGACATGAGGCTATAGAGCACGGGGTTGGCCGCCGAGCCCAGGTAGAAGAAGATGCCGGAGATGACGTGCACGTGCTGGAAGACCAGGTGCAGGCCATCTGTCCACTGTGACACGACGCTCCACATGACGCGGTCGGCGTGGAACGGGGCCCAGCAGATGCCAAACACCACGACCAGGACAACTGCAGGGACAGAGAAGGGAGGCCGAGTGCCCGCCCGAGGCCCCTCAGCTGCCTTCCTGGGCTTCAGTTTGGGTCACCCATTTTCACATCCTCTCCTATCCCACAGGCCACCCTCACCTATCACCCAGGTGGAAGTTTCTGGAAATTTGCCTGTTCTGGCCATGCCTCTCTCAGAGAGGCTGCCCTCACCATGGTCACTGACTGTGGGCAATGGGGCATATCCCTGCCTCTGACCACAGCCAATTGGACCAGGTGTGGACACCTAAGCCCAGCCGGCCCAATCAGATTCTCTCACCCTGGAATATGAAATTGGGTGACACTTAGCTGTGGCTGTTGAGCTTCTGGGGTGATACAAGCTGTGGGGCTAGGGCCACTCTGGATGCCCACTTGGGGGCCATGCTTGCTGATGCATAAGTACAGAAAAGAAGAATGGGGCACGTGCTCAGAGAGCGGCAGACCGGAGGTCATGGGGCCAGGGAGAGTGAGACACACACACGCATGCACACACACACACATGCATGCACACACACAGACACACACATGCACGCACACACACACTGCCTGCCTTGGCCCCGGCCTTTTCAGCTCCAGCCCCCAGCTCCCCAAGGCCCATCTGAATGTCTTGCCCTGCACTAACCTGCCCCCCATCTTACTTGCCAGGCCCTTGCCCACCCCCTCCCTAACAAAAGGAAGGAGAGTTTGGCAAACCTTCACTCTTTCTCCCCAAATCCCTCCTGCCTTGTTCTTACCCAACTATGCCCTTCCCTGGGTCTCTGCCACAGGGTCAGCTGTGATTTTTGTTTCTTGTTTCTTGGGTTTGCTGCTGCAACTCACTAGCTTTCCTGGGCAGTATCTTCCCCATCATACCCTAGCATGGTTTTCCTCATAATCCCAGATTTCAAAAAGGACGTTGCTCACAACCTCCCTGGCCCCTGGCCTGGTGCACAGAGGGCCATCGGAAAGTGGACAAGGGAGGGAGGGAGGGAAGAGAGAAGGCCAGCAAGCAGGAAGCCCACCTTCCAGGGGTGAGCCACCCCAGCTAAGCACCTACTGCAGACTCTGCCCACCCATGTTTTCAGGGAGGGGACGGGGTAGTAGGCAGGAGGCAGGGCAGCAGTGGGCAGCTGGTCCCGAGCACAGGCTTCACCGTGCAGAGCTGGGAGGCATGCACATAGCTCTGGGGTCAGCCCCGTTTCAGGAGCTGCACAAGAGACTGAGCTCTGGGACGGTGTCTGAGGGGCGAGAGGAGCGAGTCACTCTGGAGATGGGGTGGCCCCCAGTTAGCTGGCTCTGTCCAAAGTCTCAGTGGCCCTCTGCTGACCTGGCTCACCCCACTGGCCTGATTCAGGCTCTGCTGAGGTGGGGCTGAGCTGGGATGCAGGTAGGTGGATGGGGCGGATCTTTGATCAGCTTAGTATCAGTTTGTCTTGCTTCCCCAGGGCCACAGCTTTTGAAAAAGAGCCAGGTCCAGGCCACAGAGATCCAGAGCCTCATCCCAGTACCTTGGCCTGCCCTAATCCGCAGGTCTCTGGCCTGATCCCTTGTGCCTTGAGCCCGGCCTTCACAGACACGCCTCGGGATGGGGCTGTTTAGACAAATGGTCACTCCTGCGGTTCCCAGGGAACCGCAGACATGGCATGGGGGAAATTCAGCACCTGGCCTCTCCAACACCCTCCTCCCCTTCTCTGGGGGACTTTGCTCCCCCCAGATCTCACTGTGTAGTTCCACTGGGGGCTGTGCACCTCGGCATCCTGCCACTCTGGCTCAGGAGGTGGGGCATGACCTAGGCCACGCCCATCAGAATCCTTCTTGGGATTTTTCACTCATCTCTAAGGAAAGACAGCAGTTCCTCAGGAAAGAAGATGGCGTGCCGGTGGCCATGCCTCACAGGCTGCTGCCGAGAAGAACAAGGCCAAGACACGTTAATAACCAAAGAGAGCCGGGTGCAATGGCTTATGCCTGTAATCCCAGCACTTTGGGAGGCTGAGGTGGGAGGATCACTTGAGACCAGGAGTTCAAGATCCGCTCTGGCAACATAGTGAGACCCCGTCTCTACAAAAATGAAAAAATTAGCTAGGCATGGTGGCACGTGCCTGTAGCCCCAGCTACTTAGGAGGCTGAGTGAGGTAGGAGGATCGCTTGAGCCTGGGAGGTTGAGGCTGCAGTGAGCCGTGGTCACACCACAGCCTGAGTGACAGAGCAAGACCCTGTCTCAAAAAAAAAAAAGAAGAGGAGAGACCTGAGACCTGGAGGGTCCAGATCCCATTTTCTGTCATCCTGGAGCCCAACCACATGCCCTGCCCTTTCTGTGTTTTGGTTCCAGAGCCAGGGCCCCAAGTTTAGCAGGGTCCTGGGCTTGGTTTAATGCTCTGTTGTTGCTGTCTTGACATTCTTATTCATTTTTGAAAAAGGGACCCTGAATTTTCATGTTGCACTGGACTCCACAAATTACACAATCCTACCGTTAGCCATTAACAGGTATTTTTGGTGTAAGATTCTAGTAGGGTAATCTAAATGAGTACACAGGAGTGCAACTCAGACACACACACACACACACACACACACACACACACACACAAGACTAGAGGAGTTCCTCGTCCCCCATAAACCCAGATACTCAGCCCCTTCTCCCAGGCCCCAGGAGCCCCAAACTCATACCCAGTGCCTGGCTCAGCCCCTCTTCCCAGCCGTGACACTTACACAGCATCTTGGTCACTTGTCTCCGGCCCCGATCGTGCTGCTGGAGCCTGCAGGTGTATCTGGACCTGGCTGCTGCAGAGCCCCTGCCCTTGGCCTCCTGCATGAGCAGCAGCCTCTCCCGCCGCAGTCGCAGCCCAATGAGCAAGTAGAGCACGCTCATGATGGCCATGGGCAGGCAGAAGAAGAGCAGCGCGGTGGTCTGCACTACAATGTTATAGAGGGCCCGTGGGCGGACCAGCATGCAAACAGCTGAGTCTGGCACTGGGCCGCGGCAGGGCACGTGCAGCTGCCGGATGCCGTGCAGGCTGGTGTTGGGCAGGGAGCAGAGCATGGCAAGACCCCAGACGGCCCCAAGCACTCGGCGCACATGGGCCCGCGTCACCATGGACCTGGCCTGGAGCGGGTGCACCACGGCCACATAGCGTTCCACGCTCAGGGCAGTGACGTTGAGCACTGAGGCCAGGCAGACCATCTCAAACAGTAGCGTGCGGAAATAGCAGCCACCAACGCCCAGCAGGAAGGGGTAGTTGTGCCACATCTCATAGAGCTCCAGGGGCAGGCCCACCAGCAGCACCAGCAGGTCCGACACGGCCAGGCTGAAGAGGTAGTAGTTGGTAGGCGTGCGCATGGCCTTGTGGCGCAGGATGACCAGACAGGTCAGCCCATTGCCCACAGCGCCTACCACGAAGATCAGCAGGTATGTGGCACAGATGGGCATGAACAGCTCTGTCTGCTGGGGCCCCAGGTACTTGAGTCTCAGTGCCTCGTCAGTCAGGTTCAAGTCCTCAGGGTCAAAGTGCCCCCTGGCCGCACTGCCATTGCAAGCCATGGGGCTCCTTGCACCCCCTGGGTACAGGTCTCCAGGGAGGACAGAGCAATTGAGGCAGAGAGGAGTCTGTGGAACAGAGGGGAGAGATGCCCAGAAAGATCATTCAGGGAATGCTGGCTCTGTCCTCACTCATCAAGCCAAAGGTGACATTAGCGCTATGATGACCGTTATTTTAGGCACCACTGAGAAAGAAAAAACTCTTTCATCCACAAGTCAGAGATGTAAAAATAAGCTTGGTGCAGTGGCTCACACCTGTAATCCCAACACTTTGGTCGAGGCAGGCGGATCACTTGAGATCAGGAGTTCAAGACCAGCCTGGCCAATATGGTGAAACCCCGTCTCTACTAACAATACAAAAAGTAGCCGGGCGTGGTAGCACACGCCTGTAATTCCAGCTACTTGGGAGGCTGAGGCGGGAGAATTGTTTGAACCCAGGAGACAGAGGTTGCAGTGAGCGGAGATTGTGCCACCGGACTCCAGCCTGGGCAACAGAGAAAGACCCTGTCTCAAAAAAACAAAAAGCAAACAACGAAAAAGTAAAAATCTACATTAAAAAAAAAAAAACACATGGGGTTTTGATTTTAAATTTCATGATCTATTGGAACCTTTGAGTAAATGACAGATCTTGGGTGTCTCCTCTTTCAAGCAATGATGCTAGATGAGGCACTCGTTTGGGCATCTGTAAAATGGGCACAATGCCTGGTATTGCAGGGTCTTCAAGAGCAAGCGCTCAGGAAGCAACTGCCTGGATTCGAATCCAGCCTCCCCAGTTCCAGGCTGTGTGACCTTTAGCGAGGTAACCTCTCTGAGGCTGTTTCCCTATTAGGAGGATCCAGGGAGTTTAATCCATTAAAGGCATTAACACAGGGCCTGCCTGGCATACGGAAGGGCACGGGGATCACCCCCTTGCTCTGGGGACCCAGTCACTATGAGAGTCAAGTGAGGGAGTGTCAAGGCTAAACACTACAAATGCTTCATCCACAAGTTGATTCTTTTTTCTGTTTTCTGTCACCTGAACTGTTCAGTCTCCATATTTGACGCCCTTGGCACTGCCAGTTCTGGGGTTCCCTCTCCTCTATTGAGCCCCACACCCTTCCTCCCGCCCGCCCTCACCCCCGCTGCACAGCAGCGCGGGAGCCTCGGGAACCAGTTGGGAACGCGCAGGCGCCAGCCCGGGTTCAAGGGAGGCGCCCTGGTCCTCGAGGGAGGCGCCCTGGTCCTCGAGGAAGGGTCGCAAGCCCGCAGCCCCCCGGCGCCCCTGGCCGGAAGACACAAATGACCCGAGAAGTTGCGAGGCTCCCCGGTGGCAGGGACGGGGGGCGCCCCGACGGAGCCCTCGGACCCTTCCCGCCCTAGGACGACCCTGCCCGCACCGAGCCCCGGCCCAGCTGCCGCGCCCTAGCCCACGCCGGCGCCTGCGCACCTACCATGCGGCCTGCGGCCCGCGAGACCCCGGCTTTCACCCTCCGAGCGACGGACACAGACGCGGCGCGGGAGCCAGTGGACTGACTGACAGCGGCCCCAGCCCGCGCCCCGACGCCCCGCCTGTCCGGCCGGGAACGCCGCCAGGGGGCAGTGCAGTCCCCGCAGCCCGGGCGGCGCCCCCTCCCGCACTGGCGGAGGACGCGGCCGTCGGAGGCGACGCTTCCACAAGCAGCGTTATCTGACGGAACCCTCACAACAACCCGTTTTACAGATGAGAAAACTGAGCCTCAGAGAGCCGCAGAGGAGGAGCCCGAGAGACCTGGGGCTCACATGTGATTCCCGCCCTCCAGCGTGCTGAGTTTAGCTTAACGCCGTCACGGTTCCCTGCGGCCTCCAGCTCCTCCTGCCCCCCATTCAGACCCACCTCCAAGGACAGGGACGGCCCACCAGCCCCTTGAAGTCGACATGCCCCGGTGCGGTTCATCCTCCCAGGCTCCAGGCCTCTTCTTCCGTCCCAAGGCCCATGATTGCAGCCTCCGCAGCCCCTCTCACCCGCTGCTCCCTTCGGGGCCTCCAGTCCCTGAGTCCAGGCGCTCGGCCCTGCAGGACTGGGCAAGAGCCCCCTATTCTCCCTCCAGTCCATCCTCCCACAGCCACCAACGACCATTACCCCCTCGAAACCCTTCCTTGGGGCCCCCCCACTGCCTTCTGAAAAAGAGCACACCAAAGTCTAGCCTGGTGGTGGACCTCCCCACTCCTCACCTGCCTCCCTGGGCCACCCTCTCCTCACCATTGTCCTCAGCCCCAAATACTGTCCCCCTTATCCGTTCAAATGTTCTTCTGCCCCCATCACTGTACCAAGGGTGGGGGTATAGACAAGGATGGAGGGAATTTAGGGAAGGGTTAAGAATGCCCAGCCACAGCCTCCTGCTCCCCCACACTGCCCACATGCAAATCCCAGTGCCTCACCTGCTCCCACTCCCTAGTCCTGCAATCAGCTCCTTAGCTGGAAGCTGTTTCATCAGAAACTTCTAGGGACCCTAGAAATGACGGATCACACAGAGTAAAATGCTGGTTCCGGGGCCTTTGCCCAGAGTTTTGTCTCCTTAGCCTGGGCAAGGCCCAGAAATCCTCATGTTTGACAAACGCCCTCTGGAGAGCCCCATGCCCCAGAATCACACTGAGGAGCACCAGGAGAGGTTACAAAGCCACAGGACCCCGAGAGGCCACCGTGAGCTCAGAAGCTCTGTGTGCCTCAGTTCCCCTTCCTGTAGAATGGGCTAACCACCATCGCCACTATTGTGAAGGTGACATGAGACACTGAGCGCCAAGATTCAGCACAGGGGCTGGCACATGGCCAACACTCAAGAAATGTGGGGTGGGATTGTCACCATTTAGTGGCAACTGGAGGCTCCTCCTTCCCCCAGCTTTCCTGCACCCTCCTCCTCCCCACTGCCCCCCAATTCCATAAGTCACTGTCTGGGCTTGGGGATGGGAGTTAGGCCCTCAAGGAGCCTGCACCAGGCCGGCCTTCCCAGGAACTCCACATGTAAACAGAGTCCCAGGCAGGGGACGGTTGTGGGAAGTGCAGGGGCACGTGGTCCTCAGGGCCTTGGGAGAAAGGATTCTGTGGTGCCCTGGGAATTAACTACTCAGCCCCTGATGAGCTAGTCCAGGAGAAATCCTCAGTAACAGGGCTGCCAGCACAACAGACGGGCAAGGAGGGATGACATCACTCAGCAACAGAGCCCACTGTGGCATCACAGGCTGCTCTTAGCAAGTGAGGAGCATTTGGACCCCAGCCCTTCACTGGAACACACACACACATGCACATGCATGTACACACACATACGCACACATGCATGCACACATCACTCTGCACATACCACACCACACACACGCACACACACATACCACTCTGCACAGACTCTGAGCAGTCCGAAAGTCCCTGTGGACCCTTTGGTTCACACAACCCTGGAGGGGATGGGGAAGGACCCACCCAGCCTTGCAGAGGCAGAATGACTCTTGCCAGTCAGGAATTCCTACAGCGGGTTGCATCATTCACATAACATTAGCAGCCATCAAAGGCTAAAGAGCAGCCCCCAAAAAGGAGAGGCTCAGTGGCCACAATGGCTGTGGCCCCTCACTTCCGCACTGTGCAGAGGGCCCTAGGGGCCCTGGCCTCTGGGCCTGAGCTCAAGGCCACCACGATAGCGTCCCATCAGAAACGTATGACATCCTGCTGCTCCTGCTCCGTCCTGAGGTGGCATCCCCCAGTTTTCTGGGTGTACACATCCATCTCCTAAGCTTGGCTGGTGGGCGTCTGCCCAGATGAGGGGGCCAAGGACCCAACTCTGCACAACAGCAAATGCATTCAGGGAGGGCCACTGGGACCTCCAGGAGCTGCTGAGATACCACCCAAGTCCCAGGCGTGTGCAGGACTCATGGGGCCAGAGGCATGTAAGTAGCTCCGTATCCCCTCCTCATCCTGCTGAGTCCCTGAGAGCCAAGAGGGGCTGCTTAAACTCAGGCCAGGCTTAAACCAGAACCTTCTCAGCCTTGGGCTGACCAGCAGCCCCTGGCAAGCCCATGGTTCCCCCAGAAACGCCCCAACCCCACCCCACTTACTGCCTACAGAGGGGAGGCAGAGAGGATGAGATGAGCTTGGGGACACTGTAGCTCTAGACAGGAGGGAGGCACTGTTCTGCAGCCTGGGCAATGGGGATCACCCAGGACCCCCATCACTAGGCTTCATTGGGCAAACATGGAGAACAAGAACAGTAAATATCCGAAGCAAGTGAGAGTCGCTGTACCCATCAGGGCACCTCCCAAAGTCAGAGAGCTCCCTACCCAGCTCTGCTCTGTGGGGTCCCAGCCTGGCCATGGCCAGGAGCTAGAGGAGGATGGTCTGGGCCCCTCAGGTGATGGGGTTCCGAACTTGGGGGCTGGGATTGCACCTCAGGGAGCCACGTGGCTTTTGTGTGATCATGCACCCATGCTCCCTGAGCCACCAGCCCTGGTCTGCTCACAGAAACTGGTGGGAGAGATGGTCAAGCCAGGCAGGGAACATGGTGAGTACAGGCTTTGGAGGCTGTGAGGCCAGAGTGAGACTCCGCATTCTGCCAGCGTGGCCTCAGATAAGCCACTTTGTGCTTCAGGCCTCAGCTTCTTTGCCTGTTAAACACAAACATAGCCCCTGTCCTTCAGGGATGCCATGAGGATTAAGAGTGATAATGTGGGTTTAAGCACTCAGTGCAGGGTTGAAGAGCCTGGAATTCTCTGGAAGATACCAGAAAGCTGCTGGGAGGCAGGGCTGGGGTGGGAGCTGTCCTTAGTAGGGTTTGGAAGGGCAAGGTCCCCAGCACCCCGGGAAGGAGAGCTGAGTCCCAGTGGAAAAGAGCACACAGGCTTGCAGGGAGCCCAGCCACAGTGCAGGCAGCCGGGGCCCTGCAGCCAGGTGGGGACCAGCAGCGGAGGAGACCTCCGGGGAGCATCGCCCCTGCCTCTCCTGCTCCTAGAGGGGACCACTGGGGACTGTCT
This sequence comes from Pan paniscus, assembly GCF_029289425.2. NCBI lineage: Eukaryota > Metazoa > Chordata > Mammalia > Primates > Hominidae > Pan > Pan paniscus. Next base: position 134,155,277 of record NC_073262.2, read on the forward strand.
AGCCCCTTGCCCCCTGAGGGCTGTGAGGCCTGTTCCTGAGCTCGCCCAGAGACAGCCAGCTCACAGGCTTCAGGCAGGGTGCTGGGCACAGGGAGCCGGTAACCTCCTCACAGGGGCTCAGCCTGTGTACCAGGCCCCAACCTCCGCTTGTGGCCAAAGGGAGGACATGTTCAAGTCACACAGTGAGAAGGCCAGAAAAAGCCTGTGTCTCTCATGTCTAGGGTCTGTGTGTCCCTCATGCTACCCTGGACTGGGGCCAGATCTTACTGTGTGCCCACAGGGTGCTCCTGGCACCTACTCCTCCAAGCAATAAAGGCCACCCTCAAGTCCACCAGCCTTCCCAGCTAACACACCACACTTGGGTGTGTTACAGAAGCTCCTCTTGGGGTCTTCCCATTTATAAATTCTCATAGTCATGATCAGAGGGAGGTTTCAGAACAAAAGTTTCTCCCCCTGCAACAGGTGACCAGCATCAGGACTCAGGAACTTGTTAGTCTGCAGCAGTTTGCTGTGTTTGATTTAGTAGTTTTTTTTCTTTTCCCTTTTAACTTTTTTTTTTTTTTTCTGAGACAGAATTTCACTCTTGTTGCCCAGGCTGGAGTGCAATGGTGTGTGTGATCTCAGCTCACTGCAACCTCCACCTCCCCGGTTCAAGCAATTCTCCTGCCTCAACCTCCCAAGTAGCTGCGATTACAGGTGCGTGACACCACACTAGGCTGATTTTGTATTTTTAGTAGAGACATGGTTTCGCTATGTTGGTCAGGCTGGTTTTGAACTCCTGACCTCAGGCGATGCATCCACCTTGGCCTCCCAAAGTGCTGGGATTACAGGTGTGAGCCACCGCGCCCAGCCCTGACCTTTTTAACCTTTTATATTAGCATTATTTCAGACCTACAGGAAAGTTGAAAGAATAATACAAAGGATTCCTATATTTTTGGGGGACTATGAGAGTCAGTTGCAGACATAATGCTTCTTTACCACTAAATGCTTCTGTTCTGGTTGAGTTTAGAAGTGTTCTATGAATACCATTAGTTCCCCCTGTCCAATAGGCAGTAGCCTACCAGGGAGTAGGTGTTAAGGAGGCAGTCCGCCTGGCAGGAGTAATATTTTATCACCAACATTGTTTAGAATCACTGGCACATCGTGCCACTTTTTAAAAAGCAGGCCACTTTTAGTCAGTTCAACAACTCTTTTCCAAACCTTCTCCATTATTGCCTGTTCCCAAGGCAGGCTGCTGCCACAGCCAATAGATACTAAAGCAGTAAATATTCAGAGTGCGAGGAAGGTCAGCATTACAAAGGGAATAACATTAAATTGGAGGAAATATATCAAAGAACCGGAAAGTGGTGATGAAATGACAGTGGTGCACGCATACGGAATGCGTCTTTCTAGGGTTGGGGTGTTCTTAGGAACAAAGACTGAATCAGGAGGTAAGTACACAGTGCTGGGCCTATCAACAGCAACTGCTGGACACAGGGAAAGGGGACCAAAGGCAGGTGCACTGAGGGTGTGTGATGGAGGAGCGGGCACCAGCATGGGCACAGTTGGCCTAAAGCTAAGAGAAGGCCAGGTATGTGAAGACTGAAAGACAGGGTGCCAGAAGATCCTCCTGTTGAATTGTTTTTTTGTTTGTTTGTTTGTTTTTGTTTGTTTTTTTGAGACAGGGTCTCACTCTGTCACCCAGGCTGGTGCAGTGGTGCGATCTCGGCTCACTGCAGCCTCAACCTGCCTGGCTCAATCGATCCTCCCACCTCAGCCCCTCAAGTAACTGGAACTACAGGCATGCGCCACCATGCCTGGCTAATTTTTGTATTTCTTGTAGAGACGGGGTTACACCATGTTGTCTAGGCTGGTCTTGAACTCCCGGCCTTAAGTGATCCACCCACCTCGGTCTCCCAAAGTGTTGGGATTACAGGTGTAAGCTACTGCAACAGGTAAGGATCTTGGTTTTCAAAAATCAAAACTGGCTCCAGCTGATTTAGGCCGGATTTCCTGAAAAACATCCGGCAGCTCACAGAATCAACAAGAAGGCTGGAGGGGCAGGGAGACGGTGGGGCTGCAGCTAGAAGGGTTGGCAGTGTGACCCGGCATCCCGTGGACACTGGCCCCAGGCTGGGACCATGTCCCCGCCTTTTGAAGCACTTGCCCTGGACCCCCTGCCCCGGGGTGAGAGACAGGATGCCACAAAGTCAGGTCCTGCTGCTGCACTCTCGCTGCATGGGTCGGGTGAGCATGGGTCCTGCAGCCTTCTGGAGGGGAGGAGGGGCAGATTCCCCACCCAGTGGGTCATCCACAGCCCCTGGCAGACAGCCCAGGTGCCAAGCAGCCAGAACAAACCACAGATGACCCTGCCACTCAGGGATTCAAGCCCTTGTCAAAGGCACCCAGCCTCAGAGAGGGTGGCAGACGGCTAGTGTGAGCACAATGGAGTCACAAGGCATTGTGAGACCCAGGGTTGGGGGACAGCTTGTCCCAGCAGGCTTATAAGGTTGGCAAAACCATTTTGCAAAAAGATGCCCAGGAGAACTTTAGCATCTGTTTATGACTTTTTTTTTTTTTTTTTTTAAGACAGGGTCTTGCTTGTCACCCAGGCGCTGGAGTGCAGTGGTGCGATCACGTCTCACTGCAGCTCTGACTTCCCAAGCTCAGCTGATCCTCCCACCTCAGCCTCCTGGGTAGCTGAGACTACAGGCACACACCACCATGCCCACTAATGTTTCTATTTTTTTCGTAGAGATGAGGTTTCACCATGTTGCCCAGACTGGTCTCGAACTCCTGTGCTCAAGGGATCTACCCACCTCGGCCTCCCAAAATGCTGGGATTACATGCGGGAGCCATCGTGCTTGGCCTGTGTATGATTCTTGTATGCATAAATTATTACTATGATGGCTGCCAAATGGTGATTCTAAACCCCATCATCCCTTCATTTCCGAGCTGACTTTGACTAGAAGGAGAAACTTCCTCTTATCACTTTTATTTATATCCATGTGGACCCATGATTTCTTATTCTATTCAAAGGATACTAATTCATTATCATTATTTGTGTTGATGTTCAAATTTGTCCCAGATTTGACCAGTGGGAGCCCCTTCAAGTTGGATCGTGTATCCTTTTGATGTGTCATTATGAATATTTTGTATTTTCTGGCACAATACAATGTTCTAGGCTCATCTCCTATTTCTCTGGGCTATCCTGGAATAAGCCATTTTCCAAGGAGCTCTGGCTCCTTTAGTGGAGAATAATGGAAACCAAGATCAGCCGGGCGCAGTGACTCATGCCTGTAATCACGCCTGTAATCACGCCTGTAATCCCAGCACTTTGGGAGGCCGAGGCGGGCAGATTGCTTGAGCCCAGGAGTTCAAGACCAGCATGGGCAACATGGCGAAACCCCCATCTCTACCAAAAATACGAAAACTAGCCAGGTGTGGTGGTGCATGCCTGTAGCCCAAGCTACCTGGGAGTCTAAGATGGAAGGATCACCCAAGCCCAGGAAGTCAAGGCTGTAGTGAGCTATGCTTGTACCACTGCACACAAGTGTAGGGGACAGAGCAAGACCCTGTCTCAAAAAAATAAATAAATAAATAAATAAAGGACAGGCGTGGTGGCTCACACCTGTAATCCCAGCACTTTGGGAGGCCGAGGTAGGTGGATCACCTGAGGTCAGGAGTTCAAGATCAGCCTGACCAACATGGTGAAACCCCGACTCTACTAAAAATACAAAATTAGCAGGGCATGGTGGCGCTTGCCTGTAATCCCAGCCACTTGGGAGGCTGAGGCAGGAGAATCACTTGAACCCCAGGAGGCAGAGGTTACAGTGAGCTGAGATCACACCATTGCACTCCAGCCTGGGCAACAAGAGCGAAACTCTGCTTAAAAAAAAAAAAAAAAATATATATATATATATATATGTAATAATAGTCATGAGATCTGGGTCAGATCTGGTGGTAATGAAATCAGTGCTCAAGATCTGGGTGCTGAGTGTGCTCATTACTGTTGGGTTGTTGCTGCTCCCAGACCCTCCAGTGGGCAGAGCTAGGGAATATATGTATGTATAAATATATAGATATATACACACATACTGTATATACTGTATGTATACACACATATATATTGATACTTTTTTTTTTTTTTGAGATGGAGTTTTGCTCTGTCACCCAGGCTGGAGTGCAGTGGCATGATCTCAGCTCACTGCAACATCATCTCCCGGGTTCAAGCGATTCTCCTGCCTCAGCCTCCCAAGTAGCTGGGATCACAGGCACCTACCACCACATCCGGCTAATTTTGTGGGTTTTTTTGGGGTTTTTTTTTTTTTTTTTTTTTTTAGTATTTATTGATCATTCTTGGGTGTTTCTCGGAGAGGGGGATGTGGCAGGGTCATAGGATAATAGTGGAGAGAAGGTCAACAGATAAACACATGAACAAAGGTCTCTGGTTTTCCTAGGCAGAGGACCCTGCGGCCTTCCACAGTGTTTGTGTCCCTGGGTACTTGAGATTAGGGAGTGGTGATGACTCTTAACGAGCATGCTGCCTTCAAGCATCTGTTTAACAAAGCACATCTTGCACCGCCCTTAATCCATTTAATCCTGAGTTGACACAGCACATGTTTCAGAGAGCACGGGGTTGAGGGTAAGGTTATAGATTAACAGCATCCCAAGGCAGAAGAATTTTTCTTAGTACAGAACAAAATGGAGTCTCCTATGTCTACTTCTTTCTACACAGACACAGTAACAATCTGATCTCTCTTTCTTTTCCCCACATTTCCCCCTTTTCTTTTCGACAAAACCGCCATCGTCATCATGGCCCGTTCTCGATGGTCGCTGTCTCTTCGGAGCTGTTGGGTACACCTGCAGAAAGGCTGTCACTTCACACTTGGAAGATTGCACAGCAGCCAGGCAGAGGTGCTCCTCACTTCCCAGACGGGGCAGCCGACGCCCGGCTAATTTTTGTATTTTTAGTAGAGACAGGGTTTCAGCATGTTGGCCAGGCTGGTCTCAAACTCCTGACCTCAGGCTATCTGCCCGCCTTGGCCTCCCAAAATGCTGGGATTACAGGCGTGAGCCACTGCACCCAGCCTGATACTTATTTTTATATCTATCTATAAATGTTGAAAAGCATGCACTGACATCAGTACCTGTAATTCCAATTTGACACCACAGCATTCATCCCTACGACACCTCCCTGAGAGGAAGAAACTCGTCTTCTGTTATTTTCGCCATATTTCCTCTTCGGGCCAACCTCCTCAGTGTGTAATTCACCTTCCGTTGCTACCATCACTGCCCCTACCAGACCCCTCCTAACCTAATCTGAATCCTCACTCTGAGCTGTTGCCCACTCACTGCATAGACACACTTCTCATAGCACCCAGGCTCCCAGGTAGAAGGAAACACGCTCCATCACTGTACATGGGAATGACAGCATTTCTAGAGGACAAGTTTAGCAACAGCTACCAATATATAGAAGTCTATCCTTTTGGCTCTGAAACTTTACCTGTAGAAATTTACAGAAAAAAATAGTAGCTCAGGCCAGGCACAATGGCTTACACCAGTAATCCCAGCACTTTGGGAGGCTGAGGCGGGCGGATCACTTGAGGTCAGGAGTTCGAGACAAGCCTGGCCAACGTGGTAAAACCCCAACTCTACTTCAAAAAGTACAAAAATTAGCTGAGCCTGGTGGTGCGTGCCTGTAGTCCCAGCTGCTGAGGAGGCTGAGACAGGAGGATCACTTGAACCGGATCATGCCACTGCACTCCAGCCTGGGTGACACAGCAAGACTCCCAACTCAAAAATAAATAAATAGTAGCTCAAATATAGAGAGATAAGTGGTACTAGTTATAACCTTGTTGTGATAGGGAAAAATTGGAGACCACATGAATTTTCCTTGTCTTAGCCCCCTAGAGACTTGTCTTTGTCTTAGCTTCTGAAAGCAGAGTGTCCCACATGCCTGCTAGAACCATCTCCCTGAAAGATCAGATAGTTTGTGGATAACTGACTTCCTCCAGAGATGTTAACTTTGCAGCCCTTTCTGGCTGTGTTTGTACAAGGGTCCAGAGGGCTCCTGGGTATCAGAGAAGGTCCTGGGGCAGAAAACAAAGATGCAAGGTGCCAAGCTGAGTTGGGACTCTTTTTCTGTAGATGCAGCTGGAATCAAAGTCCCACCAAGGGGAGGAGACAGGGACCCCAAAGGCACCTGCTATCTTTATCAATAGAGAACAGACAATAATGGGACACCAGTGCTGTGGAATGGTGTGCAGGCGTTTGAAGGAGGGAGGTCAGGCCACACAGGCTGTCCTGGAAAGGCATCCAGGCAAGGTATGTTGCCAAGAGAAACCTGTAAAGAATGTAATGACATGGAGGGTTGGATTTCAGATATGTAAATTACAGGGTGGGCTTTTTCTTTTTTTCTTTTTTTTTTTTTTCATTTTGTTTTGTTTTGTTTTGACACAGAGTCTCGCTCTGTTGCGCAGGCTGGAGTGCAGTGATGTGATCTCAGCTCACTGCAACCCTCTCGGGTTCAAGTGATTCTCCTGCCTCAGCCTCCTGAGTAGCCTGGATTCTAGGCATGTACCACCATGCCCAGATAGTTTTTGTATTTTTAGTAGTGATGGGGTTTTGCCATGTTGGCCAGGCTGCCTTTTTTTTTTTTTTTTTTTTGAGACAAAGTCTAACTCTGTCACCTAGGCTGGAGTGCAATGGAATGATGACGGCTCGTTGGAGCCTTGACCGCCCAGGCTCAAGCCATCCTCCTGCCTCAGCCTCCTAAGTAGCTGGGACTACAGGTGCACCACCACACCCAGATAATTTTTTATTTTACTTTATTTTATTTATTTATTTATTTATTTTTGAGACGGAGTCTCGCTGTGTCACCCAGGCTGGAGTGCAGTGGCACGATCTCAGCTCACTGCAAGCTCCGCCTCCCGGGTTCACGCCATTCTCCTGCCTCAGCCTCCCGAGTAGCTGGGACTACAGGCGCCCGCCACCACGCCCAGCTAATTTTTTGTATTTTTAGTAGAAACGGGGTTTCACCATGTTAGTGAGGATGGTCTCGATCTCCTGACCTCGTGATCCACCTGCCTCGGCCTCCTATTTTTTATTTTTCATAGAGATGGGGTCTCGCTATGTTGCCCAAACTGGTCTCGAATTCCTGGGCTCAAGTAATCCTCCCACCTCAGCCTCCCAGAGTGCTGGGATTACAGGCATTCACCTGACCCTTAGTCACATTTTCTTTTCTCTAGCTAGCTTTACTGTAAAAATATAGTACATAATACACATAATATACAAAATTCATGTTAATCAACTGTATGTGTTATCTATAAGGCTTCCAGTCAACAGTAGGCTATTAGTAGTTAAGTTTGAGGGGAGTCAAAAGTTATACACGGATATTCAACTGCACATGGGGTCATCATCCCTAACCCCCACTTTGTTCAAAAGTCAACTGTAATTCAAGAAGTCCTGGAGGGAGGCTGAGGCAGGAGAATGGCGTGAACCCGGGAGGCAGAGCTTGTAGTGAGCCAAGATCATGCCACTGCATTCCAGCCTGGGTGACAGAGCGAGACTCCGACTCAAAAAAAGAAGTCCTGGGGCATCTGCAGAAATAACTGTGGACCAACTACAGGAGGAGCAGATAAGAATTAGTTTCGACCACAAGATTGGGAACAGATCAAGGGCACGGCATATTCATGCACAGGAGGGGATGGATATTGGCATCAGAGCAAGTATTGAGCTGTGGTGGCCTCTCAGTGAGGACAGAGGACACAGGAGACCCACTGTGGGACTCGATGTGATCACTGGCTTCCCTTAGACATTTGCAGACATGGCTTGAACGTGCTGACAGCTCCTCTCTCCGCCTGGGGGCGCTATTTAGCACAGTGGAGTGTCTTCTGTATGTGCTGATTTAGGCCAGAGTGCCAGGGAGTTAACACCCAGGAACATGCTCCTTCTAGGGGTGGCACTAGTAGAGAAATGCGCCATGAGCAGCCAGCATCCACGATGGCCCCAGCGATCCCCGCGTCCTGGTGTGCACACCCTGGTGTAGTTGCCTCCCACATTGAACAGGGCTGAACTGTTCTACGGGATATTGAGGAAATGACAGCATATGCCATCCAAGGCTAGATCATAAAAGCATTGTGAAAACTAAATTGAGCAAAGGACTTGAATAGACATTCCTCTGAAGAGGTTATACAAACGGCCAGTAAACACGTGAGAGGGTGCTCATTATCACTCATCATTAGGGAAATGCAAATCAAAACCACAATGAAAAACAAAATACCACCTCGCATTCATTAGGTTGACTACTATTTTTTAAAAACCAGAAAACAACAAGAGTTGCTGAGGATGTGGAGCAATTGGAACCCTTATGCACTTGTGCGCTGTCATCGGGAATGCAAAATGGCATCACTAGAATGGAAAACAGCACAGCAGTTCCTCCAAAAATTAAAAATAGAATTATCATATGATCCAGCAATTCCACTTCTGGGCATATACCCAAAACATTTGAAAGCAGGAACTTGAAGAGATATTTGTACACCCATGTTCATAGCAGCATCATTAGCAAAAGCCAAAAGGTGGAAACAACCCATTCATCTGTCCATTGGCAGATGAATGGATAAACAAAATGTAGTATATACATAAAATGGAATATTATTCTGCCTTAAAAAGGAAGGAGATTATGACATATGCTGCAAAGCAAGTGAAGCCTGAGGATATTATGGTAAGTGAAATAAGTCACAAAAGGACAAATACGGTAAGAGATACCTAGAGTAATCAGATTCATAGAGACAGAAAGTAGAATGGTAGTGGCCTGGGCCTGGGGAAGAGAAATGGGGGGTTGTTATTTAATGGGTATGGAGCTTCCATTGTGCAAGATAAAAATAATTCTGTGGATGGATAGTGGTGATGGTAACACAACAATGTGAATGTACTAAATGCCACTGACTGTACACTTGAAAATGTTCAGTTGATAAAATTTATGTGTATTTTATGACAATTTAAAAATATTTAAAAACAAAAGCATTGCAGCTTCTACCTTACAATCTTTTGGATCACTGCTTTGGGGGAACCAAGCTGCCATGTTGTGAGGATGCTCAAGCAGCCTCGTGGACAGGTTCACACAGCAGGCAACCAAGGCCTCCTACCAACAGCCAGCACTAATTTGCCAAGCAAGTGAGCCACCCAGCAATGCTGGAAGAGTATCCTACAGCCCTAGTCAAGTCTTCAAGATGATTGAAACCTCTTAAGAGACCCTGAGCCAGAACCATCAGCTTACCACAGAAATGGTGTGAGAGAGTAAATGTTAATTGTTTTAAGCTGCTATATTTTGGGGTTATTTGTTACAGAGCAATGGATAACTAACACCCTCATACACTATTGGTGGGAAAGTAAAATGGTGTAGCCACTTAGGAAAACAGGCTGGCAGTTCCTCAAATGATTATAGAGTTGCCAGATGATCCAGCACTTCTACTCCTGGATATACCCAAGAGAGATGAAAACATGTGCCTATACATAGACATGAATGTTTACAGCAGCTTTATTCATGATAGCCAAGAAGTAGAAATAATGCAAATGTCCAACAATGGATTAATGAACAAACAAATGTGGTATATCCATACAATGGAATATTATTTAAGCATAAAAAGGAACAAAGTAGTAATATATGCTATCACTTGAATGAATCTTGAAAAGTGAAAGAAGCCAGTCACATAAGTCCACATATTATATGACTCCATTCATAGCAAAGTCCAGAACAGGAAAATCTATAGCGACAGAAAACAGATTAGTGGTTGCCTAGGGCTGAGGGAGGGACGAATAGACGTGATCACTAAAAAGAATGGAGTTTCTTTGAGGTGATAAAAATGTTCTAAAATTGACTATGATAATGATTGTACATAGATGGTGGCAATAAAAACCACTGCACTTGGCCAGGTGCCGTGGCTCACGCCTGTAATCCCAGCACTTTGGGAGGCCCAGGTGGGTGGGTCACCTGAGGTGGGGAGTTTGAGACCAGCCTGACCAACATGGAGAAACCCCGTCTCTACTAAAAATACAAAATTAGCCAGGCATGGTGGTGCATGCCTGTAATCCCAGCTACTGGGGAGGCTGAGGCAGGAGAATCGCTTGAACCCGGGAGGTGGAGGTTGTGGTGAGCCGAAATCACACCACTGCACTCCAACCTGGGCAACAAGAGCGAAACTCTGTCTCAAAACAAAACAACAACAACAACAAACACAACACTGTACTGTACACTTTCAATGGGTATGTGAATTATATATGAATAAAACTGTTTTTAAAAATACACCAGGCACAGTGGCTCATGCCTATGATCCCAGCACTTTGGGAAGCCAAGGCGGGTGGATCACTTGAGGCCAGGAGTTTGAGACCAACCTAGCCAACATGGTGAAACCCTGTCTCTACCAAAAATACAAAAATTAGCAGGGTGGGGTGGCACATGCCTATAATCCCACCTACTCTGGCAGCTGAGGCAAGAGGTTACAGTGAGCTGAGATCACGCCACTGCACTCCAGCCTGGGCAAGAGAGCCAGACCCTGTCTCAAAAAATAAATAATAAATAAAAATAAAAATAGGTAACAAATGCACCACAGCTTCCTTGTCCCTGGGCGGGACAATTCTAAGCCATGTTCCACAGGGTATCTCAGGGGGTCCCCACCGTGTTGCCTGCCCATAGTCCTGACTGGCCTGGGAATGAATACACACTTCATTTTCTTTTTTTTTTTTTTGACACGGAGTCTCGCTCCGTCACCCAGGCTGGAGTGCAGTGGCGTGATCTCGGCTCACTGCAAGCTCCGCCTCCCAGGTTCACGCCATTCTCCTGTCTCAGCCTCCCAAGCAGCTGGGACCACAGGTGCACACCACCATGCCTGGCGATTTTTTTTTTTTTTTGAGATGGAGTCTTGCTCTGTCGCCCAGGCTGGAGTGCAGTGGCGCGATCTTGGCTCACTGCAAGCTCCGTCGCCCAGGTTCACGCCATTCTCCTGCCTCAGCCTCCCGAGTAGCTGGGACTGCAAGTACCCACCACCACGCCCGTCTAATTTTTTCTATTTTTAGTAGAGACAGGGTTTCACCATGTTAGCCAGGATGGTCTCGATCTCCTGACCTCGTGATCCGCCCGTCTAGGCCTCCCAAAGTGCTGGGATTACAGGCGTGAGCCACCGCTCCCGGCCACCGCAATTTTTTTTTTTTTTTTTTTGCATTTTTAGTAGAGATGGGGTTTCACTGTGTTAGCCAGGGTGGTCTGGATCTCCTGACCTCATGATCCGCCCACCTTGGCCTCCCAAAGTGCGGGGATTACAGGCGTGAGCCACCGGGCCCAGCCAGAATGCACACTTCATTTTCTTTCTTCTCTTCGTTATCTCTCTTCCTCCACCCCCTCACCATGCTTTCTGGGCTTACGTATCAAATAAACGATTTCATCAAGTTCATGCTTCCAGGTCTTCTTTTTGAAGAAACCCAAGCCACAGCAATCCCCCTTGTTGGGCTGGAAATCAAGAAACCCCTTGGGGTAGAGCTGACCCTGAGCCCTGTCTGTAGGGAAACTGGCCAGGAGTGCTGTCCCCCTGGCTGACTGCCCAAGGCGTGGAGCAAAGTCAAGAACAGCCACAGAGCTGTCCTCAGCCATCAGGCATCCACCTGATGTGATTTGCACACAGGCTGACACACATTTTCAGGCCTGGGAACAATGGCAGGGACCGTTAAACAGTCAGGCCCTGTCACTGCCCCTTACCCCAGAGGCAAGCTGTGTGGGACGTGTTCACTTCCCCTGAAGCTTATTTTGCCTCTTCCTGTGGCTGGGCTGTATCTGACCACACAAACCACCAAGACTGAGACAAATGAGTTTACGGAAGGGTGTGGGGCAGAGTTCAGCAGAGTCTGTGGGAAGGGTCAGACTCCTTGACTGTGATCTTCAACTCTCCGATTAAGAGAAGGCAAAGATTGCACAGCCAAGACTTGAAATTAGGGAACCAGGAACACCCTTCTGGCCCCTCACAGAAGAGGTGTATTCATTTGCCAGGGCTGCCACAACAAAATATCACAGGCTGGGTGGATAAACAACAGACATTTATCGTCTCCTAGTTCTAGAGACTGAAGTCCAAGATCAAGATATCGGTAGATTTGGTTTCTCCGGAGGCCTCTCTCCTTGGCTTGCAGGCGACCATCTTCTCTCTCCCGGGTCTTCTTAGGGTCTTTCTGTGCACACACTTATCTGTGTCCTAATCTCTTCTCATAAGGACGTGAGCCATATTGCACTAAGGCCCACCCCTGTAAACTTATTTTACTGTAATTACCTCTTTTCAGGCCCTATCTCCCAATACAGTCATATTCCAGGGTACTGAAGGTTAACACTTCAACACAAGAATTTGGGGGTGATGTAGCTCAGCCCATAACAAGGGGAAAGGAGGCACAGGGACCAGTGCAATGAGGCATCCTCTGCCCAGCGAGGCCCCTGTCATTTTGGCTGTGAACTCACTGACCGCCACTCTAAGCACAGGCCAAGAGTCAAAAGGCAGAGAGGAGAGCTATGGGCTCAACACAGCCTCCGCCACTGGCCTCCAGGCCGAGATTGGGAAATGAATGCCCGGAATTTTATTCTTTCACAAATTCAGGCCTGTTCAGCCTCTGTCAAACGCCCTCATCTTCAACCCAAAGACAGTTGGTCAATGTTAATGTTCCCAACACTCACATACAGGGTTGCTCAGAGCAACAACACCAGAGAGCCTCAGGCTGGCTCAAAGATTGCAGGAGTTGATCATAGAATAAGGATTTTGATTTTATGTTTTATATATTTTACTGAGATGTTAGTTTTACATGCCAACTTGGCTAGGCCAAGCTAATAACTAGTACCCAGTTTTTGTTTGTTTGTTTTTGTTGTTGTTGTTTTGAAACGGAGTCTCACTTTGTTGCCCAGGCTAGAGTGCAATGGCACAATCTTGGCTCACTGCAACCTTCACCTCCCAGCTTCAAGCAATTCTCCTGCCTCAGCCTCCCAAGTAGCTGGGGCTACAGGTGCGCACCACTACATCCAGTTAATTTTTATTTTTTTAATTTTTTATTCATTTATTTATTTTTTATTTTTTTGAGATAAAGTCTCACTCTGTCGCCAAGGCTGGAGTGCAGTGGCGCGATCTCGGCTCACTGCAAGCTCTGCCTCCCGGGTTCACGCCATTCTCCTGCCTCAGCTTCCCAAGTAGCTGGGACTACAGGTGCCTGCCACCACGTCCAGCTAATTTTTTTTTTTTGTATTTTTAGTAGAGATGGGGTTTCACCGTGTTAGTCAGGATGGTCTCAATCTCCTGACCTCGTGATCCGCCCGCCTCAGCCGCCCAAAGTGATGGGATTACAGGCGTGAGCCATCGCACCCAGCTGATTTTTATTTTTTTAGTAGAGATGGGGTTTCACCATGTTGGCCAGGTTGGTCTCAAACCCCTGAACTCAAGTGATCTGCTCGCCTTGGCCTCCCAAAATACTGAGATTAGAGGCGTGAGCCTCTGTGGCTGCCGGTACCCAGTTATTAATTCAAACACTAATCTAGGTGCTGCTGTGAAGGTATTTTGTAAATGTAACTACCATCTACCATAAGTTGACTTTCTTTTTGCATTTAATTAATTAATTACTTTATTTATTTATTTATTTATTTTGAGACAGGCTGTCACTCTGTCACTCAGGATGAAGTGCAGCAGCACAATCATGGCTCACTGCAAACTTGACCTCCTGGGCTCAAGCAATCCTCCCACATTAGCCTCCCGAGGAGCTGGAACTACAGGCACATCCCACCATGCCCAGCTAATTTTTGTATTTTCTTTGGTAGAGACAGGGTCTCACCATGTTGCCCGGGTTGGTCTCAAACTCCTGAGCTCAAGCGATCTGCCCACCTCGGCCTCTCAAAGTGCTTGGATTACAGGTGCGAGCCACCACACCTGGCCTATTTATTAATTTTTAAATTTTGTGGGTAGAGAGTAGGTGTTATAATGAGTTGGCTTTAAGTAAAGAAGATGACTTGCAAAAATGTGGGTGGGCCTCATCCAATCAGTTGAAGGTTTGAAGAGCAAAAACTGAGGCTTTTCCCAGAGAAGAAATTCTGCCTCGAGACTGCAGCACTGGCCAGGTGCAGTGGCTCGCACCTATAATCCCAGTACTTCGGGAGGCCGAGGTGGACAGATCACTTGAGCTCAGGAGTTTGAGACCAGCCTGGGCAACATAGTGAAAATCTGTCTCTACTAAAAATACAAAAATTAGCTGGGTGTGGTAGTGCCTGCCTGTAATCCCAGCTGCTCAGGAGGCTGAGGTGTCAGAATTGCTTGAACCTGGAAGGCAGAGGTTACAGTGAGCTGAGATCACACCTCTGCACTTCAGCCTGGACAATAGAGTGAGACTCCATCTCAAAAAAAAAAAAAAAAAGGCTGCAGCATCAACTCCTGCCTGAGACTCCAGCCTGCCAGCCCCACAATCACATGAGCCAACACCTTGAAATAAATAATATATGTAGATATACACATATGTATACATACACATGCATGTGTGCATGTCCTGTTGGTTCTGTCTCTTTGCAGAGCCCACAGGGATACATCTACCCTTCATGGAAGGCAGGCATGCGAGGTGCTGGGTGTCCGTGTGCCAAGAGCATGGAGTCCACCATTTGGAGGGTGTGGGTGTCTCCAGGGCAGATGGCCCTCGAGGTCATGGAGGAGCAGGTGGGGCATTTGCTGAAAGTTGCCCTGCTGCTCCATGCTTGGAAAACGCATTCTGCTGTTGGTTTGACCAAAATGGCCAGAGAACCAAAAATAATCCCCACAAAGCTATCCCAAGTCCACACTGTAAATGGAAAATTACAGAAATCACTTGAAGGACTTGCAAAGTCCAGCTCTCCCATAAATCAGACCAGATCACACCACTGTCTGCTGAAAATCCTCCTGAGGACCCTCAGAATAAACCCAGTGCCCAACACAGCCTGTGGCCCAGCCCTGCCCACCTCTACTCCCCTTCTCCTTTCTTGTGCCCCTGCCAGGTCACTCTCTGACACCTCAGGGCCTTTGCATGTGCTGTTTGCCCTGCTGAGATTCCCTTTCCCTGGCTCTTTGCCCAGCACCTTCTCATCCATTAGGGCTCTAACCACATGTCCTGACATCTTGCCCCCAAACCTTCTATAACATCTTCTGTGTATGTCCTTTTGGAACAATGAACACAAGAGAATGAGATGAGCCTGTTCTCCTACAACAGTAGGAGAGATGAGCATCCATCTCCTACTTCCTTTCTGGAATACAGATGTGATGGCTGGAGGTCCAGCAGTTATCATGGACCCTAAAGTGCTCTGGAGGCTAGATATCACACCCTAAGAATGGCAGAACTGAAAAGCAGAGGAATGACAATGTGAAACTATCTTCTTCTGTTTGCTTATTTTCCTATTTATTGTCTGTCTTCCACCTCTGGTCTGTAAGTTCCAGGAGAACAGGCCCAACTTACTCTCTTGTGTCTCCCCAGTACCAGGCCCACAGGAGGTAGCACCTGATGTACCCTGAATGAATGAATGGCTCCTCAGCTCCTAAGTTCACTCACGTTTGGGTCAGAGTCCCTCCCCATTTTCCCACGGTGCCCTAGGCTGGCCCCATTTTGTCCCTCAGTGGTTGATGGCATTGGCGCGCAGCTGTCCGAGAGTTTTAAGCTCCTGACTGGAGGGCGGCAGACTCAGACACATACAGGTTGGGGCCCGAGGAGAAAACCTCGCCACTGAACAAGGTGGAACTGAAGTAAGCCAGTTTGGACTGCAGTTTTACAGAGCTCTGAAGAACTGAGGGGGAGTGTTCCAGGAAGAGAGGACACAAGGAGAAAGGCCACTAGGCAGCATTGCCAGGAACCCCCTGGAAGCCACGAACCCATCATGAGGAACCAGGGGGCCAGTGGCCTGAGCTGAAGGCAGACAGGAAGGCAGGGCCCAGGGGCCAACTCGGAGAGTCACAGAAGGGATGTGGTCTCATCCTCATGTAGAAAATTTAAGAGATTGTTTCTGGGGTGGGAGGGTGGGGAATGGGGTGAAAAGGGGATGGATTTTACCATCATATTAGCTACACTGCTAGATTTTTTTAACCATGTACACGTATTGCCTTAAAATTAAACAATCACTGTGGCTGCTCAGTGGAACCTGGACTGCGAGAGATGAGAGGAGATTTGGGCTGGGCCCTGTGGCAGAGGCTGCAGGCTGCCCACCCAGTGTCGTTTCCTCTCTCCCTATTTCCTGACTGACAGATCCTAGACTGTTTGTTTTTCCAAGTGACCATTTACACTGCATGTCTCAGCTAAATGACTACATTTCCCAACTATAGGAGGCCATTCAGAGGTTGTAGAGTGGGACTTACGAGGAAACGGTTTAAGAGAGACATACACAGTTGCTTGGAGGATTGCTTGAGCCTAGGAGTTCTGGGCTGTAGTAAGCTAGATCATGCTTGCGAATAGCCGCTGCACTCCAGCCTGGGCAACAGAAGGAGACCATGTCTCTAAAAAAAAAAAAAAAAAAAAAAAAAAAAAAAAAAAGAGAGAGAGGGAGGCTGGGCACAGCGGCTCATGCCTATAATCCTAGCACTTTGGGAGGCCAAGGCAGGTGGATTACCTGAGGTCATGAGTTCAAGACTAGCCTGGCCAACATGGTAAAATCTTGTCTGTACTAAAAATACAAAAATTTGCCAAGCATGGTGGCGGGCACCTGTAATCCCAGCTACTCGGGAGGCTGAGGCAGGAGAATCGCTTGAACCTGGAGGCGGAGGGTGCGGTGAGCCAAGATCGTGCCTTTGCACTCCAGCCTGAGCAACAAGAGCAAAACTCCATCTCAAAAGAAAAAAAAAAGGCCAGGCGCAGTGGCTCACACCTGTAATTCCGGCACTTTGGGAGGCCGAGGCAGGCAGATCACCTGAGGCCGGGAGTTCGAGACCAGCCTGACCAACATGGAGAAACCCTGTCTCTACTAAAAATACCAAATTAGCCAGGCGTGGTGGTGCATGCCTGTAATCCCAGCTACTCGGGAGGCTAAGGCAGGAGAATCACTTGAACCTGGGAGGCAGAGGTTGCAGTGAGCAGGGAGATCGCGCCATTGCACTCCAGCCTGAGCAACAAGAGTGAAACTCCGTCTCAAAAAAAAAAAAAAAAAAAGAGGCTAGCCAGGCACAGTGGCTCCATCTGTAATCCCAGCACTTTGGAAGGGTGCGGCAGGCAAATCACTTGAGCTCAGGCCAGCCTGGGCAACATGACGAGACCCCGTTGCTACAAAAAAATAAAAAATAAAGAGAGGGTTGGGGACAGACAGCTGATGAAAGCTATTTTTATACCTTCTCCTTAGCCTCCATCTCCTAATTCCTTTCTAGAATACAGATGTGATGGCTGGAGGTCCAGCAGCTATCATGGACCCTGAAGTGACCTGGAGGCTAGACATCACACCCTAAGAATGGCAGAGCTGAAAGGCAGAGGAAACATGAGTCTCTGGTGATACTATGAAGCTTCTAGTCCAGCCCTGAACACAAGAAAAGTTTCTTTCTTTCTCAGGGTCTCTACAGGGAGACAAGAGGGGTATTCTTATCTATGTCACTGATGGGCTGATGCTGATGGAGTAACCACCATGTTGAACATCACTCTATTAGAGCCCTGGAGGGTACTGGTAACTAAATATTTAGCCTGGATGTCAAATCACTTCTGCTCATTAGCCAGAACTAGCCCCATGGCTCCATCTAATCAATGGTAAGACAGCCAGGAAATGTCATCCTGCCGAGTACCCAGAAGGCAGGGAGCAGAAGGAGGTGCAGTGATCATCATTAAGAAATCAAGCTGGGGCTGGGCGTGGTGGCTCACGCTTGTAATCCCACCACTTTGAGAGGCCAAGGCGGGTGTATCACCTGAGGTCGGGAGTTCAAGACCAGCCTGAACAACATGGAGAAACCCCGTGTCTACTAAAAATACAAAATTAGCTGGGCATGATGGTGCATGCCTGTAATCCCAGCTACTCAGGAGGCTGAGGCAGGAGAATTGCTTGAACCCGGGAGCTAGAGGTTGCGGTGAGCTGAGATCGCACCATTGCACGCCAGCCTAGGCAACAAGAGCAAAACTCCATCTAAAAAAAAGAAAGAAAGAAAAGAAAGAAATCAAGTTGGCCAGGAGCAGTGGCTCACGCCTGTAATCCCAGCACTTTGGGAGGCCAAGGCAGGTGGATCACCTGAGGTCAGGAGTTCAAGACCAGCCTGGCTGACATGGTGAAACGGCATCTCCACTAAAAATACAAAATTACCCGGGTGTGGTGGCTCATGCCCGTGATCCCAGATACTGGGGAGGCTGACGCAGGAGAATCACTTGAACCTGGAAGATGGAGATTGCAGTGAGCCAAGATCACACCATTGCTCCCCAGCCTGGGCAACAAGAGTGAAACTCCATCTCAAAAAAAAAAAAAAAGAAAAAAGAAATCAAGTTGAGTTTAATATTTATTCCCCTTGATACAGAAGGAACCGATATTTAAACATATTAAAATCTCCATATTTTTCTCAAATAATATAATGAACTTAGAATATTTTAATGCCAATCTCCTCTCATCTTTGTGGTATTATCTTCTTTTTTTATTTTAAAAAACTTTTTTAAAGACAGGGTTTTGCTCTCTGACACCCAGGCTAGAGCGCAGTGGCATGATCATAGCTCACTGCAGCCTCAAGCTCCTGGGTTCCCACCTCAGCCTCCGAGTGGCTAGGACTACAGGCAAGTACTACCATGCCTGGCTAATTAAAAAAAAAAAAAAAAAAAAAAAATATTTGTAGAGACAGGTTCTCACTATGTTGCCTAGGCTGATCTCAAACTCCTGGCCTCAAGCAATCTTCCTGCCTCAGACTCCCAAAGCCCTGGGATTACAGGTGTGAGCTACTATGCCTAGCCCTGAAGTATTATTTTCTAGAAAACAAGTTAATATATGTAAAGTGCTTAAAACAATGCCTGGCATGTAGCAAGCACTATATGGGTCTTCTATTATAAGTGGTTGCATTAAAGTGAAATTGGTCTTTTTCTTTTCTTGTTTTAATTATGTAACACTTATTTACATTATTTAGCACAGGTTTGGCCATTTCTAGCTCCTCAAGTATGAACTCTTTCATTCTGTTATTCTCTTCCTCTGGAACTCTTGTTTAATGGCTGCTGCATCATTTCATTCTCTCCTCCCAACTCCATTTCTTTACCTCATTGTGATGCATTCTGGAAAATTTCTTCAGCTTTGTTTTCTAATTCACTAATTCTTTCTTTGGCTGTGTCTAAAATACCATTTAACTCATCCAATGATGTTTTTTCCTGTTCTGTAATTGTATTTTTATAGCTATAACTTTTATTTAATTATTTTTCAAATCTGCCTATCCTGTTTTCATTTTATTCAGTCCTTACATTATGGTTTATAGCTCTTTTTTTTTCCTGTGAACACTTTAAACACTTTGCATTAGAGTACATTTTAGATTTTTCTATTAATTCTATTCCTTGGGAGGCTATTCTTCCTATTTCCTTCTGACTGTTGCTTTTCTAATTTTTGACCCCTTGTGAGCTCAACTCAGTGGGGGATGCTTTCCATGGGAGTCTCTCATTCCTAAATTGTAGAAACAATCCTACAGAGAGGCTTTGCATTTGCCTCTCTCAAGCTGCCGAGATGTGCCAGTTATGCTAATTTCTTGGTCCCCTTTGTAATTTCAAAACCCCTGCCCAAAGCATTGAAGGCCAACATCTGGCTCCAAAACTCCATGAGCCATTTCAACTTCTCCTCCCACTAACTCTCTCATTTTATGTTCCCTTTGTATTTCCAGCACCCGGAGATTTTCTGCTCTTATTTAAAGCTGGTTGAGTGTTCAAAGCATTATTGAACTATATTTTCTTCAGTGTCTCCATGTGTAGTCATTTCTTATATACTTTCTTATTTTCTCATTTGTTTATAGCACACGGTTTAGCAAATAACTGTACACTATCTTGTCCATTACTTAAGTGTGTATATTTTCTCTCCCTGACAATATGTAGATGCTCCTCATTATGGGCAGAATTGTCCTCCCAAAATTCATAAGCTGAAGTCCTAACCCTCAATTAGTATGACTGTATTTGGACATAGGATCTTTGAAGAAGTAGAGTTAAATGAGGTCATGGGAGCGGGCTCTATCCAATATGACTGGAGTCCTTATAAGAAGACAAGATCAGGACTAGGCATGGTGGCTCATGCCTATAGTCCCAGCACTTTGGGAGGCCGAGGTGCACGGATCACCTGAGGTCAGGAGTTTGAGACCAGCCTGGTCAACATGGCACAACCCCATCTCTACCAAAAATACAAAAATTAGCTGGGTGTGGTGGCGTGCACTTGTAGTCCCAGCTACTCAAGAGGCTGAGGCAGAAGAATTGCTTGAGACTGGGAGGCAGAGGTTGCAGTGAGCAGAGATCGCATCATTGCACTCCAGCCTGGGTGACAAGAGCAAGACTCCATCTCAAAAAAAAAAAAAAAAAAAACCAAGATCAGGACACAGACACTCATAGAGGGAAGTCCACGTGAAGAAGCAGAGAAGGTGGCCATCTACAAGCCAGAGAGAGGCTTCCAAAGAAGCCAGTCCGGCTGACACCTTGATCTTGGACTTCAAGCCTCCAGAACTGTGAGAAAATTAATTGCTATGTTTTGAGCCCCCCAGTCTGTGGCAGTTTGTTGCAGCAGCCTGACCAGACTCACACATTTCCTTCCTTCGTCTGTGTACTCAGCCAGCACATACTCAACCCTCATACTGAGCCGACACACCCATGCCCAGCACCAACTGCACACAGGGCTCACTGGAGAAGCACTGACACCTCGACTCCTTTTCCCACCCACTGCCCGCGTGGGGCTGTGGGCCAGGCTGGTCCCTGTCCACTATTTGTAAGCCTTCCCAGCCCTTTCTCCCGCTCCTCTGCCTCCATCCCCTAAATAAAGCAGTCTTCACACTGAGGCCTGGCCCTCTGCCCTCCCTCTGCAGGCTCCCTTCTCACTCCGCAGGGTGGTCCTTACCAAGGCTGCCCCTGCCCTCCCTCCAGGCCCAGCATCCAGGCTCAGCTCTTCCCCTGGCCCTGCTTCTTCCCACCCCTGTCCTTTCCATGGTCCTCTGGACACGCCCACGGGCGAGGCCGCAGCTTTCACTTTCCCCATGAAGAGGACAGCTTCTTCACGTCTCCAGTTTGGACCTCCTGGCCTCTCTGGCTCGGCTTTGACGTCTTCCTCTCCTCACCATCCACAGACAGTAAGTCCTGTTGATTCAGCCTCCCAGCTGTCTCCGCCTCTGCCCTCCCACGCCACCCCAGGCCACCCACTCTGCAGGGCCTCTTCCTCCCTGAAGGTCCTTCTGGCTTTTGTTTTCTTAAAGCTGAAGGTCTCAGGAGAACTTGGAGGGTTTACTGAGCAAGTAGAAGGAAAGAAGGGCAGAGTGTCTGACTGGAAGCGGGGGACAAGGTCCTCTGGTCCTCTCCCCCCAGTTAGAGGACAGGAGGGAAAGATGGGCAGGGGGGAGGTAAGGAGCAGCGAGAGTAGGAGGGCAGGGGGCCTGTTTCCTGGGTCCTGCTCCTGGACATGAGGCGAGACCAAGAGAGGGATGCTGTTGCCCTGAGACATCCGGGAAGAGGACCCAGGGCTGCGTCAAAAGAAGTCCTGAGGCCCAAGGGCAGCCCTAAGCTGTGGGGAGCAGCTGACCTTCAAGAATCTGGCAGAAAGACAAAGAGAGGCTGGGCGCAGTGGCTCATGCCTCCAATCCCAACACTCTGGGAGGATGAGGTAGGCCGCTCACTTGAGGTCAGGAGTTCAAGACTAGCCTGGGCAACACAGCAAAACCTACAGAAAGTACAAAAATTAGCTGAGCATGGTGTTGTGCACCTGTAGTCCCAGCTACTTGGGAGGGTAAGGTGGGAGAATTGCTTGAGCCTGGGAGGTCAAGGCTTCTGTGAGCAGAGATCTGCCACTGTACTCCAGCCTGCCAGCCTGGGTAACAGAGTGAGATACTGTCTCAAAATAAATAAATAAATAAACAAATAAATAAAAGGCTGGGTGTGGTGGCTCACGCCTATAATCCCAATACTTTGGGAGGCGGAGGCGGGTGGATCATGAGGTCAGGAGTTTGAGACCAGCCTGTCCAACATGGTGAAACCCTGTCTCTACTAAAAATACAAAAATTAGCCAGGTATGGTGGCGGGCGCCTGTAATCCCAGCTACTCGGGAGGCTGAGACAGGAGAATTGCTTGAACCCGGGAGGCAGAGGTTGCAGTGAGCTGAGATTGCACCACTGCACTCCAGACTGGGCAACAAAGAGCAAAGCTCTGTCTCAAAAAATAATAATAATACAAAAATTAGCCAGGCGTGGTGACACATGCCTGTAATCCCAGCTACTCAGGAGGCTGAGGCAGGAGAATCACTTGAACCCTGGAGGCAGAGGTTGCAGTGAGCCGAGATCATGCCATTGCACTCCAGCCCGGGCAACAAGAGTGAAACTCTGTCTCAAAAAAAAACAAAGAAAACAAAAAAAAACAGCCAAAGAGAATCTTGCAGCCATAGTGTGGGTTATTGACTGGGGACCTGCTGCCCACCCACCCTGGCCTCAGCACAGGAATGACCTGGAGGGAGAGAGCCCTCAAGGGCTGAGATTAAACCCACCAGAGTGGAAATTGGGGGCCAAAAGTAAGCCCTCTAAAGCTCAGCAATGAACTTAATTTGGAAATTTCTAACATTCATAGGCTTGGTATTTATTCCACTTGTTTCCTAGATGGAAAATATAAATACCCAGCTTAGCTGGAGGTAAAGATGAGAGACACACCAGGGGCACTGCTTGGTCAGGCCAGGGGGTCATGGAAGGTCAAGGGGCCAGAGGTCTGACTCAAAAGTGATGTTGTTTTTTGTTTTTGTTTTTGTTTTTTTGAGACCGAGTCTCTCTCTGTCTTCCAGGCTGGAGTGCAGCGGCGCGATCTCGGGTCACTGCAATCTCTGCCTCCTGGGTTCAAGCAATTCTCCTCCCTCAGCCTCCCGAGTAGCTGGGATTACAGGCACGTGCCACCATGCCCAGCTAATTTTTCATATTTTAGTAGAGACAGGGTTTCACCATTTTGGCCAGGCTGGTCTCAAACTCCTGACCTCAAGTGATCCGCCCACCTCGGCCTCCCAAAGTGCTGGGATTACAGGTGTGCGCCACTGCAACCGGCTGAAAGTGATGTTTTAAATGAATGCCCACGAGAGAACCAAATGAAATGGGTACAGTTACCAAATGAAGTGACTCGATCTGAAACAGCTGATATCTAGACCGGATGAATTCGACCATCAGCCCAGGCTCTGGTGTCCTGGTTTTGCTCCTCCTCGGCAAGCCCCTGAAGGGCCGGGCTCCAAACCCAGTTGCTGGGTGGATTCCCCAGGCCCTGGGCCTGTGTCTCAACGGGTCTGAGACCACCCAGCAGGCCAGGTCCTTCATGGTCTCCCGGGAACACAGACCCAAGAGGGCCCAGCCAACTTCAAAGTCCAGAGCAAGTGTCCCAGGGCAGAGGGGCCACCAGGCTTCAGGCAGGGAGGAGAGTGGGCACCTCTCCTGCTGTTTCCAAGACACTCCATTGAGGCACACACAGTCTGTTCAGAAAAACCCCTCAGGAGGACAGTCCCGAGGGTTTCCCACCTGACCGTGGGTGCTCCTTCCTCTCCTGGCCTGGGACCCCTTTCCTAACTCTCTCACCCTAGGCTCTCCCCGTTCTAGTCCAGAAACGCCCATGACGTGAGGCCTTCCCCTCGGAATCACATTCCACCTCCGCCCGACGCCGGATTCTCCAATACACAGACCCCGACTGCGGACCAGGAACCCCCACTCACTGTGAGGGAGGGGCTCTGGCCCTCACACAAGCACCCTGAGGCCATGCTGCAGACAGGCGCTGGGGGCAGTTGGAGTGGTCCCTGAAGCTGGGGGTGGGGGCAGGGCAGCATCT
Source organism: Pan paniscus (assembly GCF_029289425.2). NCBI lineage: Eukaryota > Metazoa > Chordata > Mammalia > Primates > Hominidae > Pan > Pan paniscus. The sequence goes on from NC_073262.2 coordinate 134,179,229, forward strand.
CCAGTGGCTCTCATCTGCGTCCAGCAGGCAGATGGGGCTGTCACTGAAGTCAGGGAAAGGGGGAAACGGAAGGGGCTCAGGGTGACTTCCTGGGCAGGAAGGAAAGCTGGCTGTCAAGGAGAGCCCAGTGGTCAATCGTTGGTGTCTCCCAGAGTCTCCTCACTGCTGATTGCAACTCAGACAGCTGGGCCCAGCCCGAGTTCCCAAGTCAGCCAGGCAGCGGCAGGCCCAAGAACACGCATGCCTAGGAAGTCTCCAGCGACACTCTACTGCTAGGTTAGGACCATGCCTTGAGAACTGCTGAGGCTCAAGTTTTGCTCTCTGCATCTGGAGTCAGCGTCCTGGGTTCCTGTCCCAAGTCTGCCCCCTGATGGTAAGAAGTTGCTTCTTCAGCCAAATTTCATAATCAGTGGAGAGGTAATACATTTACCTCCTGGGGTAGGTGTAAAGATTAAGTGATATACTTGGGAAAATTAGCACAATTCCTGGCACACAGTAAGACTGAAAAAAAGTTCCTTATCAACTGGTAGAGGTGTGGTAATTTGGGTGGAGGAAGCTGCTGGGTTTTTTGTTTGTTTTTGTTTTTTTAATAAGCCCTATAGAATTATTTGGCTTTAAAAAACATTACCTGAGCCGGGCACGGTGGCTCACGCCTGTAATCCCAACACTCTGGGAGGCTGAGGCAGGAGGATCACCTGAGGTCGGGAGTTTGAGACTAGCCTGACCAACATGGTGAAACTCTGTCTCTACTAAAAATACAAAAAAAAATTAGCCGCGTGTGGCAACCAGCGCTTGTATTCCCAGCTACATGGGAGGCTGAGGCAGGAGAATTGCTTGAGGCAGGAGAATTGCTTGAACCTAGGAGGCGGAGGTTGCAGTGAGCCAAGATCACGCCACTGCACTCCAGCCTGGGCGACAGAGCAAGACTCCGTCTCAAAAAAAAAAAAAAAAAAAGAAAAGAAAAGAAAAAGAAAGATAAATAAATACATAATAAATAATAAATACATAAAATTATATAAGATGTGGCTGGGCACAGTGGCTCATGCCTATAATCCCAACACCTTGAGAGGCTGAGGCAGGCGGATCTCTTGAGCCCAGGAGTTTGAGACCAGCCTAGCCAACATGGTGAAACCCTAACTTTACTAAAAAAAAAAAATACAAAAATTAGCTGGGCATGGTGGTGCATGCCTGTAGTCTCAACTTCTTGGGAGACTGAGGCAGAAGGATCGCTTAAGCCTGGGAGGCAGAAGTTGCGGTGAGCTGAGATTGTGCCAGTGCACACCATCTAGCCTGGCAACAGAGGGAGACCCTGTCTGAAAAAAAAAAGTACATATATGCTCTAATGACATTGAAAATGAGAAATCAACAGCTCTTCCCTGATCGTTTAAACATGGAAACATCTGTGGAAGATTGTATTATTGTTCCCAATCATTCACTCCCCCTTCCTGAAAGCTGAGTCCACCTTCTCTCTTCTGGGGAAGGAGTATTCATCCAGCCCCACTGATCCCATGATGGCCTTTGCCAAGGGCACATGTGTGGACATGAGCCGTGCCCCTTCAGAGCAGAAACTGAGTGCCATTGCTCACTTGCTCTTGTCCTTGGCCACAAGACTGTATCCCACATGGGGGCTGTTGCTTTGGCTTGCAGTCTAGAATGAAGAAGAATTACAATGACACCTGACACACAGCCAAGAAGAGCCCAGCCACAACTAGCCTACAAAAGAAATGAAAAACAGACTGGGCGCGGTGGCTCACACCTGTAATCCCAGCACTTTGGGAGGCCGAGGCGGGTGGATCACCTGAGGTTGAGAGTTCGAGACCAGCCTGACCAACATGGAGAAACCCCGTCTCTACTAAAAATACAAAAATTAGCCAGGCATGGTGGCACATGCCTGTAGTCCCAGCTACCCAGGAGGCTGAGGCAGGAGAATCATTTGAACCCGGGAAGTGAAGGTTGCGATGAGCCGAGAGAGTGCCATTGCACTCCGGCCTGGGCAATAAGAGGAAAACTCTGTCTCAAAAAAAAAAAAAAGAAGAAGAAAGAAAGAAAGAAAACATGCCTGGAACGGGGGCTCACGCCTGTAATCCCAGCACTTTGGGAAGCCAAGGCAGGCAGATCACCTGAGGCCAGGAGTTTGAGACCAGCCTGGCCAACATGGAGAAACCCCATCTCTACTAAAAATACAAAAATGAGTCCTTTTGGCCGGAACTGCCATCTTCCTGTAGCCATCTTCCTGTAATTCGCCAAAATTACGAACACAAAGGGAAAGAGGAGAGGTACCCGATATAGGTTCTCCAGGCCTTTTAGAAAACCTGGAGTTGTTCCTTTGGCCATGTATATGCGAATCTATAAGAAAGTTGATATTGTGGACACCAAGGGAATGGTACTGTTCAAAAAGGAATGCCCCACAAGTGTCACCATGGCAAAACTGGAAGAGTCTACAGTGTTCCCCAGCATGCTGTTGGCATTGTAAACAAACAAGTTCAGGGCAAGATTCTTGCCAAGACAATTAATGTGCGTATTGAGCATGTTAAGCACTCTAAGAGCCGAGATAGCTTCCTGAAACACATGAATGAAAATTATCAGAAAAAGAAAGAAGCCAGAGAAACATACCTGGGTTCAACCGAAGCGCCAGCCTGCTCACTTTGTGAGAACCAGTGGGAAGGACCCTGAGCTGCTGGAACCTCTTCCTTATGAATTCATGGCATAATAGGTGTTAAAAAAATAACAGACCTCTGGACTGTAAAAATAATAATAATAATAATAATAATAATAATAATAATAATGGGCCAGGCACAGTGGCTCACGCCTATAATCCCAGCACTTTGGGAGGCTGAAGCAGGCGGATCACCTGAGGTCAGGAGTTCGAGACCAGCCTGGCCAACATGGTGAAACACCGTCTCGAGTGAAATACAAAAATTAGCCGGGCATGGTGGCACACATCTGTAATCCCAGCTACTTGGGAGGCTGAGGTAGGAGAATTGCTTGAACCTGGAAGGCGGAGTTTGCAGTGAGCCGAGTTCATGCCTCTGCACTCCAGCCTGAGTGACAGAGCGAGACTCCATCTCCAATAAATAAATAAATAAATAAATAAAATAAAAATACAAAAATGAGCCGGGCGTGGCAGTGGGCACCTGTAATCCCAGCTACTTGGGAGACTGAGGCAGGAGGATCACTTGAACCCAGGAGGCAGAGGTTCCAGTGAGGCGAAATCACGCCACTGCACTCCAGCCTGGGTGACAGAGTGAGACTCTGTCTCGAAAAAATAAATAAAATTTAAAAAATGAAAAACAGGCAAGAAATAAGCCTTTATCATTGTGAGCCACTGAGATGTTGGGATGGTTTGTTATCACAGCTTAACCCTGTGAAAACTGACTAAAAAGCATCCTATGATAAATTGGTTAAATAAAGTATGATGTGCCTATATGATGAGAATGTAGCTAGTAATTTTTTTTATTTTTTTATTTTTATTTTTATTTTTTATATTTTAATTTTATTTTTATTTTTTGAGATGGGGTCTCTTTCTGTTGCCCAGGCTGGAGTGCAGTGGTGCCATCTCAGTTCGCTGAAACCTCCACCTCCCGGGTTCCAGGGATTCTCCTGCCTCAGCCTCTTGAGTAGCTGGGATTACAGGCGCGAGCCACCACACCCGGCTAATTTTTTGCATTTTTAGTAGAGACGGGGTTTCACCATGTTAGCCAGGATGGTCTCAATCTCCTGACCTCGTGATCTACCCACCTCGGCCTCCCAAAGTGCTGGGATTACATATTTTTATTTTTTTGAGACAGAGTCTTGCTCTTGTTGCCCAGGCTGGAGTGCAATGGCGCGATCTTGAGTCACTACAACCTCCGCCGCCTGGGTTCAAGCGATTCTCCTGCCTTAGCCTCCCGAGTAGCCGGGATTACAGGCACCCACCACCACGCCCGGCTAATTTTTGTATTTTCAGTGGAGACAGGGTTTCACCATGTTGGCCAGGCTGGTCTCGAACTCTTGACCTCAGGTGATTCACCTGCCTTGGCCTCCCAAAGTGTTGAGATTACGGGCATGATCCACTGTGCCCAGCCTGCAGCTATTAAATTTAAAGTTATATCTTAAACTGTATTAAATTTATATTTAAGTTTAAATTTATAAAGCTATTAAAATTGTTTAAAGATAAAAATTGCTCAAAATATCATTTTCATAAGTGAACAAAAGCAAAGTTTAAAAGTGAAAGTACATCAGGATCTCAATATTGTAAATGCAAATATGACTTGTATATATATTGGCTGAAGTATGGTCATTTGAATGGTTACTTTTGGCTTTTTTTTTTTTTTTTTTTTGAGATGGAGTCTCACTCTGCTGCCCATTTCTCCTGCCTCAGCCTCCTGAGTGGCTGAGATTACAGGCACACACCACCACACTCAGTTAATTTTTGTATTTTTAGTAGCGATGGGGTTTCACCATGTTGGCCAGGCTGGTCTCGAACTCCTGACCTCAGATGATCCGCCCAACTCAGCCTGCAAAATTGCTGGGATTACAGGCATGAGCCACCATGCCCGGCACTTGGGCACTTTTTAAAAAATAAAATGCAGAAAGCCCAGAATTGAGTGGCAATTTTCTCTAGAAAAAGGGATTGAGGGAAAAGCATGCCCACATGTTAACAGTGGTTCTCTCAAGGGGGTAGAATTGGGGAGGGTGGCTATTCCCCTTTATGCTCATCTACACGTTCCAGCTTATCTATAATGCCATGTAATACTTTCATATTTTGGAAAAATCATTATACTGCATGGGGATATTGAGAAGAATCACTGGCCAATGGCAGTGTGATGTAGGGAGGCAGGGCTACTGTGGGGAAGACAGTAGGGCCCAAGTCCCCGAAGCCCATGGTGGGATGGGGAGGTGGGAGTAGAGAGGGGCTCTTCTGGCCTCCTTCGACCCAGACCCTCCAGGCATAGACCTAAGCCTACAGCTTTGAAGGTCCTGTGAAAATGTGTGTGACTTTTAAAAAATTAATTGACTCTTGGCCAGGTGCAGTGGCTCACACCTGTAATCCCAGCACTTTGGGAGGCCGAGGCAGGTGGATCACCTGAGGTCAGGAGTTCAAGGCCAGCCTGGCCAACATGGTGAAACCCCATCTCTACTAAAAATACAAAAATTAGCAGGACGTGGTGGCATGTGCCTGTAATCTCAGCTGCTCGGGAGGCTGAGGCAGGAGAATCACTGAACCCAGGAGGTGGAGGTTGCAATGAGCTGATATCGAACCACTGCACTCCAGCCTGGGCAACAAGAGTGAATCTCCATATAAAAAAAAATTAATTGACTCCAAATATAAAAATTAAAATGCCATTTCAAAGTTAATAGATGTTTAAGTGTCTAGGAATTGTAACCTTATGTCAAAAGTCAAATACAGTGGCTGCTTAATGGGTATGGGTTGCCATCCGGCGATGAAAAAGCTCTGGGACTAAGTAGTGGTGATGGTCGCACAATATTGTGAATGGTCTTAATACCACTGAATTCTGCACTTTAAAATGGTACGTTTTATGTGTATTTGACCACCAAAACAAAACAAAAACAAAAAGTTCAATTTCAGGGCAATTCAACTCTTATATAATTACTGCAGATGGAACTCACACTTAGTGGGGGGTTTGGATGACCTTCTGTGTATTGAATACAATGCTAACCGGACCCCCAAAATTAAATTGCTCTGGAAGAGGCAGTGGTTGCTAATGATTCCTGATCTCCTGTCACCGGACACCTTGTGGCGTGACAGTGAATGGGCAGCTTTTGGGGTAAGGGTGGGAGTGAGGTACAGAGCACAGACCTCCTATTCACCTTGCCACTTGGGGTCTGGGGCTCAGACTCAAGTCTGAGGGATCAGCCATCCCATAGAATCACAGGCTGCGCTCTCCTGAGATGCCATCGAACCAGCACTTGGAGGCAGCAGAGAGCTGGATCTGGCTGGGGAGGACATCTGGGTTTCTCCCCATATCCAGGGCTCCTCCCACCCACCCCCACTCTCTTGCCCCTGCCCAACCCTACCAAGACAGTCTCATCAGTTTGGTTTTCAGAAGATGATGCCATTTCTTTCAGGAAAATTTTTTGCAAGTAAAACCTGAGTGTTCCACCAGCTCCTTCCAGTGGGATATTCAAGAGTATTCAAGCAAGACCAGTTTTTACATGTTAAACACATTCCATAATTTAAAACATGTTTTGAATTTCCTCTGAGACAATACATATGGGTAACTTCAGGAGTTGGCCTAATAAAGCTCACATCCTATTTTTGTGGGGTATTAATTTTAAGACTTTTCACCTGATACTCATTATGCTGATGTCTTTAAAATGCTAGGAAACTTTAATAGCAAGGCTGGTGGCAACGAATGTTTCTTTCTTTTTTTTTTTTTTTTTTTTTTTTGGAGACGTAGTTTTGCTCTTGTTTCCTAGGCTGGAGGGCAATGACACGATCTTGGCTCACTGCAACCTTCGCCTCCCCGGTTCAAGAGATTCTCCTGCCTCAGCCTCCCGAGTAGCTGGGACTACAAGTGCATGCTACCACACCCAGCTAATTTTTGTATTTTCAGTAGAGATGGGGTTTCACCACGTTGTCCAGGCTGGTCTCGAACTCCTGATGTCGGGTGATCTGCCTGCCTCAGCCTCCCAAAGTGCTGGGATTATAGGTGTGAGCCACCACGCCCATCCAAGAATGTTTCTTTAAAATACTGAAAAGGTTAACTTGGTGCAGATGGGAGCAGCCAGAGAAAACCATTCATAGAAAGCAGTGATAGTCGGCTGGGCTCAGTGGCTCACACCTGTAATCCCAGCACTTTGGGAGGCCCAGGTGGGAGGATCACCTGAGGTCAGAAGTTCGAAAGCAGCCTGGCCAACATGGCGAAATCCCATCTGTACTAAAAATACAAAAATTAGCCAGGCATGGCAGCAGGTGCCTGTAATCCCAGCTACTCAGGGAGGCTGAGGCACGAGAATCACTTGAACCTGGGAGGCGGAGGTTGCAGTGAGCCAAGATCATACCACTGCACTCCAGCCTGGGTGATAGAGCAAGACTCCGTCTCAAAAGAAAAAAAAGAAAGCAATGATAGTCACAGGTCTCTTCTAAGATGCTTGGTATCAGTTGGCCCTTACTATGTAACAAACCACCTCACAACTGAGTAACTTAAAGCAACAGCTGGGCTGTGGCTCACGCCTGTAATCCCTGCATTTTGGGAGGCCAAGGCCGGCAGATCACTTGAGGTCAGGAGTTCAAGACCAGCCTGGCCAACAGGGTGAAAACTGTCTCCACTAAAAATACAAAAATTAGACAATTAGACAAGTGTGGTGGTGGGTGTCTGTAATCCAAGCTACTGGGGAGGCTGAGGCAGGAGAATCGCTTGCACCCAGGAAGCAGAGGTTGCAGTGAGCTGAGGTTGTACCACTGCACTCCAGCCTGGGCGATAGAGTGAGACTCTGTCTCAAAAAAAAAGCAACTACGATTATTATTATTATTGTTATTATTATTATTATATTTGGGTTGGGCTCAGCTGAGTGTTTCTGATGCAGGATAGGCAAGCCCCAAAATTGGGGCTTAGGGCCAGGCATGGTGGCTCATGCCTGTGATCCCAGCACTTTGGGGGGCCGAGGCAGGCGGATCATGAGGTCAGGAGATCGAGACCATCCTGTCTAACATGGTGAAACCCCATCTCTACTAAAAATACAAAAAATTAGCCAGGCATGGTGGCAGGCACCTGTAGTCCCAGCTACTTGGGAGGCTGAGGCAGGAGAATGGCGTAAACCCAGGAGGCAGAGCTTGCAGTGAGCCAAGATGGCGCCACTGCACTGCAGCTTGGGTGACAGAGCAAGACTCTGTCTCAAAAAAAAACAAAAAAACAAAAAAAACAAAACTGGGGCTTAGCCTGAGAGGGTTCTTGGCTTTGCCCAGGAAACAATTCAAAGGTAAGCCAGTGGTGTTAAACAGCAACTTCTATTGACACAGCCGTGCACAGCAGCAGCAGAGGTACTGCTCCTAGTGGAGTGGGGCTGCCCCATAGACAGGGTGCCCAGAATAACAGCTCAGAGGCTGTTCTGCACTCATATTTATACCCACTTTTAATTACATGCAAATTAAAAAACAGTTGGCTGGGCGTGGTGGCTCACGCCTGTAATCCCAGCACTTTGGGAGGCCGAGGTGGGCAGATCACGAGGTCAAGAGATCAACATCATCCTGTCCAACATGGTGAAACCCCATCTCTACTAAAAATACAAAAATTAGCTGGGCGTGGTGGTGTGCGCCTGTAGTCCTAGCTACTTGGGAGGCTGAGGCGGGAGAATCACTTGAACCCAGGAGGCAGAGGTTGCAATGAGCCAAGATTACACCACTGCACTCCAGCCTGGCGACAGAGCAAGATTGCATCTCAAAACAAACAAACAAAGTTTATGCAGAAATTTCTAGGATGAGGGTGGTAACTTCTGGGTTGTTGGCTTGTTGCCATGGAAAGGGATGGTAAATTCCAGATGTTGCCATGGCAATGGTAAACTAACATGGGCACGCTGGTGGGAGGGTCTTATGGAAAGCTGCTTCCACCCCCAACCTGTTTTAGCTAGTCCTCAATTTGGTCAGGTGTTTGAGCCCTGCTTCCAGAGTCAACTCCTACCTCCTGCCTCAGTTTTTCTGCTGGTCTCACCTGGTTCACTATGTGGCCATAGCTGGCAGGTGGGCTGCAGCTGGTTGGTCTGGGTCCCAGATGGCCTCACTCACATGTCTGCATTTGGCTGGGATGGTGGGGGCAACCAGAGCCAGGTTAATCTCCTCATCAAGCAGACCAGACTTCACACAGCAGCTGGGCTCCAAAAGAAGAAAGAGAGGCCAAGCCCCAGCACACAAATGCTTTTCCTATTATTTTTATTCTCAGACCTCTCAGGGATGAACACAAATGCTTTCTATGCCTCTGCTTGTGTTATGCTCCTTACTGTCCCCTTGACAAAAGCAACTCATAAGGCCAAGCCCTGATTCAGGTAGTGGAGAAAATAGACTCTATCTTTTGAAAGAAGGAGCTGCAAAATGTCGTGGACTATAAAAAAGTATCTGGCCGGGTTGCCGCAGCTCACCCTTATAATCCCAGCAAGTTGGGAGGCCAAGACGGGAGGATCACTTGAGCTTGGAGTCTGAGACCAGCCTGGGCAACATAGTGAGACCTGATCTCTACAGAAAAATTAAAAAATTAGCCAGGTACTGTGGCTCATGACTGTAGTCCCAGCTACTTGGGAGGCTGATGGGGGAGGATCACTTGAGCCTGGGAGGTGGAGTTTGCAGTGAGACAAGATGGTGCCACTGCATTCCAGCTTGGGCAACAGAGCAAGACCCTGTCTCAAAAAAAATAGATGATAAAAGTATGTCTTCCACATGCTGTCTCCTCTGTTGCTACCACCAAGAATATCCTTACAAATAGGCAGGAATGGATGGCAGGCACTTGCCAACTAACAGTAATCCCATACTCCTGGGATAGAGTTCAAGGTGATTAAATGTGCATTTTCCCAGATGTATCTGGGGACACCAGTCCCATGAAGTAAGATGCTATGGGCTACAATTTGTCCCCACCTCCAAATTTATATATTGAAGCCTTAACCCTCAATGCGACTGTATTTAGAGATAGGACCTTTAAGGAGGTAATTAAGGTTAAATGAAGTTATAAGGGTGAGACCTTAATTCAGTAGGACTGGTGTCCTCATAAGAAGAGACATCAGGAGTGCACGTGCTCAGAAAAAAAGGCCACATGTGAGGCCACAGGGAGAAGGAAGTCGTCTGCAAGCCAGGAGAGGCCTCACCAGAACCAACCCTGCTGGCACCTTGATCTTGGACTTCCAGCTTCCAGAACTCTGAGAATATAAATTTGTGTTGTTTAAGCCACCCTGTCTGTGGTTTTTGTTATGGTAGCCCAAGCTGAATAATACATAAGGGTTCCCGCGTTAAATAAGTCTGGGAAACGCTGTGTGCAGTACTGGCCTTCCCCCACTCCCCTGGTGATTCACAAAGCTCTTTAGCCTCTTAAAGGCTCAGAGAAGTTCCTCAGCAAAGAAATTTCTAGTTTCACACAGTGTTTCTCAAATGTATTTGAACATTAGATCTTTTCTCTCTCTTTTTTTTTTTTTTTTTTTGAGATGGAGTCTCGCTCTGTTGCCCAGGCTGGAGTGCGGTGGCGTGATCTCGGCTCACTGCAAGCTCCACCTCCTGGGTTCACGCCATTCTCCTGCCTCAGCCTCCAGAGTAGCTGGGACTACAAGCACGGCGCTCACTACCACACCCAGCTAATTTTTTAATTTTTTGTAGGAACGGGGTCTCACTTTGTTACCCAGGCTGATCTTGAACTCCTGGACTCAAGTGATCCACCCGCCTCACCCTCCCAAAGTGCTGGGATTACAGGCGCAAGCCACCGTGCCCAGCCTGGATCTCATTCTCAATCCCCTTTCTCTCATCAGGAGTCCAGTCGTTGGGTTTAGGGCCCACCCTAAATCCAAGATGATGTCATCTCAAGATCCTTAACTTATTACATCTGCAAAGACCCTTATTCCAAATAAGGTCACATTCACAGGGTCCAGGCACACATGTCTATTGAGGGGCACAGTTCAATCCACTGCAGAAGCTAAAGAACAACCAAGGTGGCCACTGAGTGTGGACACAGCGCTGGGGGTGAGGGCCCCGCCCCCAGGCTGGTGTCTGCAAGTTGAGGGTCCATCCCCTCCAGGGGACTTGCTGGGGAGAACACCCTCTCCGCCTAACAGTGCTGGCTGCCAAGTCCTCATTTCCTAAACTCTGCTGACCAGCCCCCACCACCACCTTTCGGTTTGCGCCAGGTGGGGCCTATTGCTCTATTCCTTCTAAATGTGACTTGACTTCCTGACCCTGCCCTTCCTGTTTTGTCCTGGAAGACAAGGCCTGTCTTTCTGGGAAACATTTGCAAAAAAGCAATGCTCACCTGGTGGCAGCATGGCAGGCAGGCTCCCACAGGGCCCTCCTGGAGATTTCCTCCCACAGCCCCCTTCCTGCATGCTGCTCTCCTGCCCAGAACCCTTCACTACTCCCAGGGCCTCCAGGAGGAAGTAAGACCTCCTGCTCCTCCTTCCAGGATTTAGGGAGTGTGTTCCTGCAGCTTCCCCCCAGGGTCCCACCTCTGTCTGTCTTGGTGCTGCTCCGCCTGGCTGGCACCCCACTCCATCCTCCCCACACCTGTCCATAGCCCTGTTTGCCTACAAGCCACACAGAGGGTGGGCTCTAGGGTTCTGCAGGTTCCTGCAATGCAAATAAACACAGATCATCCAGTTCTTAGAGGTGAGCTCAGAGAGTCCATGCTAGCACATTTTTCCGTGGAGGGGGCTTCCCCAAATCATTCCCTCCTGACTCAAAGAGGCTAAAAACCACAGGTTTAGGGCTGAGGCTCAGAGTAACTCTCCCTTAGCTAGTAGCCCCAAGGAAAGCTGGCTAAGGTGGAAGAACCCCTCTCTCCACCCGCTCTGCATTGTGGGGACCAGGGCCCTGGTGGGGGCAGGTGCAGGGAGGATTGGAGGAAGCAGCAGTGAGGTGTGCCCTGAGAGCCATGGACCATCCGCAGGTGCCGGCCTGGAGGCAGGGCCCTCGGGTGCCCCAGGGGAGGAGAGCTGGCTCCTTGCAGAGGACTGAGAGCTACAAGAAGGAGGAGTAAGGATGGCTTGGGCTCTACCCCCGGGACGCAGATGACTAGCCAATCTCTCCTGGGCCTGGGAGAGAGCTGGAGAGCCTCAGGACAGAGCCTGGCACCCCCGACACAACCCCATGGTTTGGCCTCTGCTGGTCTTGCCTGTAGGTCTTGACAACATCCCAGCTCCTGGGGATCCACATGCTTCTGGGAACATCCATTTGACCATGGGCTGTGTTGTGATGACAGGTGTCAGGCCTCTGAGCCCAAGCTAAGCCATCATATCCCATGTGACCTGCACGTACACATCCAGAAGGCCGGTTCCTGCCTTAACTGATGACATTCCACCACAAAAGAAGTGAAAATGGCCTGTTCCTGCCTTAACTGATGACATTGTCTTGTGAAATTCCTTCTCCTGGCTCATCCCGGCTCAAAAGCTCCCCCACTGAGCACCTTGTGACCCCCACCCTGCCCGCCAGAGAATAACCCCCCTTTGACTGTAATTTTCCTGTACCTACCCAAATCCTATAAAACGGCCCCACCCCTATCTCCCTTCGCTGACTCTCTTTTCGGACTCAGCCCGCCTGCACCCAGGTGATTAAAAGCTTTTATTGCTCACACAAAGCCTCTTTGGTGGTCTCTTCACACGGACGCGCATGAAAACAGGAGAGTGACTTGTCTCTCAAATAGAATGATACAGGTTTTTGCAGGCACACCCCGTCTTTAATCTCTGTGATTCTATCCAGTGTTTAAAGGATTCACAGGAGTCATAAGGGAATGAGGGATGGAGGGGCGCTCCACCATGTGGACACATCATAGTTTGACTTCCAGCCTCTCCAGGCTGGTCTGCACCTGGGCCCCCTTAGGCCAATGCATGGCCACCCTCCAGGCCTCTGGGGGCCCTGGGATGACCCACCTCCCGGAGCTCTCGGCAGGCTAACCTGGGATTGTCACTGAAAAAAAAAAAAAAGTCAAACTCTGTAAAATATTTAAAGATGTTTATTCTGGCCAGGCGCAGTGGCTCACGCCTGTAATCCCAGCACTTTAGGAGGCAGAGGTGGGTGGATCATGAGGTCAGGAGATCAAGACCATCCTGGCTAACACGGTGAAACCCCATCTCTACTAAAAATACAAAAAATTAGCCGGGCATGGTGGCGGGTGCCTGTAGTCCCAGCTACTCAGGAGGCTGAGGCAGGAGAATGGCTTGAACCCGGGAGGCGGAGCTTGCAGTGAGCCAAGATCGCGCCGCTGCACTCCAGCCTGGGCAACAGAGCAAGACTCCGTCTCAAAAAAAAAAAAAAGATGTTTATTCTGAGCCTGAGTTACAGTCTCAAGAGGTCCTGAGAACATGTGCCCAAGATGGTTGGGTTACAGCTTGATTTTATACATTTTAGGAGGACAGAAGTTACAGGCAGATATCAATCAATTCATGTGAGGTGTATATCAGTTTGGTCCAGAAAGGCAGGAAACCTCAAAGCTGGGGGGCTTCCAGGTCATAGGTCGATTCAGAGATTTTCTGATTGACAACTGTCTGAAAGAGTTGGGGTTTTTTTGTTTGTTTGTTTTTGAGACGGAGTCTCACTCTCTCGCCAGGCTGGAGGGCAGTGGCGTGATCTCGGCTCACTGCAAACTCTGACTCCCTGGTTCAAGTGATTCTCCTGCCTCAGCCTCTCGAATAGCTGGGATTACAGGTGTGCACCACCACACCTGGCTCATTTTTGTATTTTTAGTAGAGACAAGGTTTCACCATATTGGTAAGGCTGGTCTTGAACTCCTGACATCAGGTGATCCACCTGCCTCCACCTCCCAAAGTGCTGAGATTACAGGTGTAAGCCACCACACCCGGCCAAGAGTTGTTATTATCTAAAGACCTAGAACCAATGGAAAGGAGTGTGTGGGTTAAGATAAGGGGTTGTGTAGACCAAGGTTCTTATTATGTAGATGAAGTCTCATAGGTGACTGCCCTTAGAGGCAAAAAAAAATGGCACGTTTCCTATTCAGATCTTCTTTTTTTTTGAGATGGACTCTCGCTCTTGTGGCCCAGGCTGGAGTGCAGTGGCATGATCTTGCCTCACTGCAACCTCTGCCTCCCAGGTTCAAGCAATTCTCCTGCCTCAGCCTCCCAAGTAGCTGGGATTACAGGCACCCACGACCAAGCCTGGCTAATTTTTGTATTTTTAGCAGAGATGGGATTTTGTCACGTTGGCCAGGCTGGTCCCAAACTCCTGACCTCAGGTGATCCGCCCGCCTCGGCCTCCCAAAGTGCCGGGATTATAGGCGTGAGCCACCACACCCTGCCCCTCCTATTCAGATCTTTAAAAGGAGCTGGACTCTCAGCTAATCACTTCAGGATAAGAAAAAGATCTGGAAAGGACAGGGCTTCTCTATGGAACATAAATTTCCCCCACAAGAGGAAGCTTTGCAGGGCCGTTTCAAAATATCTCAAAGAAATATATTTGGGAGTAAAATACTTTCATTTCTTTCAGGGCCTACTGTCATGTGATGCTGTACTAGAGTCAGTTTGGAATTTGGTATTTATTGCTACAAAGAGTCTGCTTGATCAGTCTTAAGATCTCTGTTTTAATGTTAATGCTGGACAGTTGTGCCTGAACTGCGAAGGGAGGAGAGTGTGATGAGCATGGCCGACACCCCCGCTTCCCATCATGGCCTGAACTAGTTTTTCAGGTTTACTTTGGAATCCCCTTGGCTGAGAGGAGGGGACCATTCAGTCAGTTGGGGAGTCTTAGAATTTTATTTTTGGTTTACAGGGCTGGAGGCTAGAAAAGTTGACTGGAGGGCTGGGGCGGTGGGAGAGGGTGTGTATGTGGTATGGAGAGGGCTGAAGCACCCTTTGTTTTAGAGATGAGTGGGAGGGATGGTCTCTCAGTTCAACTTGCTTCCCCACTCTATGGGTGTTTGGGTGGCCCCAGGAATCCTATTTGCATAAGGGGTCAAAGCCTCCTGGGGACTTGGGAAGAAGGAATTTATTTTAACTTGCAAATGTGTCCTAATAATTAAGTAATACTGAAAGGGCAAATGAAGTGTATGAATTTAAACATGTTCAAAAGTTCAAAAGAAAAAACTTGCCCACAATTCTACCATGACTAGAATTCTGTCTCTGACACTGGCTGCCCATTTGTTGCTATTTGTCTCGCATTGTACACTTTTCACTTTCAGGACAGTCTCTTAAAGCAAGAGACTTTTACTGTAGGAAAACTAGAAAATGCAGCTAGCCCAAGGAAAACAATTTTATTCAGTCACTTGGAATCCTACTACCTGAAGGATCTTGTTTTTGTGTCTTATATTTATTTGACTACTGATACGTTTAAACATTTTTGCAGGTTTATTAGCTATCTGGATTTCTTTGGGGAATAGTCTGTTTTTGTCTTTTGCATATTCCGTTACTGGTTATCTAATGGTGCCTTATTAATCTGTTTGGGGTCTTTATATTGTGTTGATGTCAACCCGTCATGGTATTTGTACAAATATTTTTTTCCAGTTTGTGGTTTGTTCTTAAAAATTTTAGTTTTTTTTTTTTTTTTTTTTTTTTTTTTACCTATGTCTGTTTTCCCCTTTGAAATTACTTTACTGGCTAGGTGCACTGGCTCACGCCTATAATCGCAGCACTTTGGGAGGCCAAGGCGGGAGGATCACTTGAGGTCAGGAGTTCGAGACCAGCCTGGCCAATATGGTGAAACTTCATCTCTACTAAAAATACAAAAATTAGCCAGCATGGTGGTGCATGCCTGTAATCCCAGCTACTCAGGAGGCTGAGGCAGGAGAATCACTTCAACATGGGAGATGGAGGTTGCAGTGAGCTGAGATCGCACCACTGCACTCCGGCCTGAGAGACAGAGTGAGACTCCGTCTAAAAAAAAAAAAAAAAAAGAAGAAAATAAATTATTTTAGGATCACCTCAGAGTGGGCTAGATGCTCCTCCACTTACAATGGGGTTGGGTCCCAATATCATAAGAGGAAAATGCACTAAATACACCCAGAACATCATCGCTTAGCCTCACCTACCCTACACATGCTCAGAGCACTGCAACCAGCCTGCAGTTGGGCAAAATCACAGGCAGCACAGCCCACGGTGGAGCAGAACACTCACCCTCTGATCACGTGGCTGGCCCAGAGCCTCAGCTCCTGTCACCCAGCATTGCAGAGAGGATCCCACCGCATATTCCCAGCCCAGGAAAAGATCAAAGTTTGAAGTATGGTTTCTACTGAATGCAGATCACTTTCACACTATCAGAAAGTCGAAAATCATAAATCAAGTCATCCTGCCGGGCGCGGTGGCTCACGCCTGTAATCCCAGCACTTTGAGAGGCTGAGGGGGGTGGATCACCTGAGGTCGGGAGTTCGAGACCAGCCTGACCAACATGGAGAAACCTCGTCTCTACTGAAAATACAAAATTAGCCGGGTATGGTGGCGCATGCCTGTAATCTCAGCTACTTGGGAGGCTGAGGCACAAGAATCGCTTGAACCTGGGAGGTTGCAGTGAGCAGAGATTGTGCCATTGCACTGCAGCCTGGGCAACAAGAGCGAAACTCTGTCTCAAATAAATAAATAAATAAATAAATAAAGTCATCCTAAGTTGGGGGACCATCTGTACCGGCTTTTATGTTTAGAAAGTACTTCTTCTGGCTGGGCGTGGTGGCTCACACCGGTAATCTCAGCACTTTGGGAGGCCAAGGTGGGCTGATCGCCTGAGCTCAGGAGCTCAAGACCACCCTGGGCAACATGGTGAAACCCCGTATCTACAAAAATACAAAAAATTAGCCAGGCATGGTGGCGCATGCCTGCAGTCCCAGCTACTCTGGAGGCTGAGGCAGGAGAATCACTTGAGCCTGGAAGGCGGAACTTGCAGTGAGCCGAGATCGCACCACTGCACTCCAGCCTGGGCTACAGAGTGAGACTCCAACTCAAAAAAAAAAAAAAAAAAAGAAAAAAAAAGTACTTTTTCTTCCCCAGATCATGTATTTTATTTTTTAGTTTGCTTGTCTCTCTCTCTCTCTCGCTCGCTCTCTCTCCTTGCATTTACCTCTCTGAGCCATCTGGCAGTGAGAGTGAAGGGCTAACCCAGTATTTTCCAAATACTTAGCAATCGTCCCAGCACCATTTTGTAACTCAGCCCTCCACTGTCCCTGCTCTCTGCGTCCTCAAGGGCAGTCTCTGCCTGCTCCAAGCCAACACGTAGGGGAAAACAGCACCCAGGTCCTGCAGTCGCCCCCAAGCCAGCGCTCACACAAAAGCTTGAGCAAGCAAGGTGGGATTTTTGATGTTGTGGAGGAGGAGGCAAGGCATTTACCTTGGGGACCTCAACACAAACAACTTGAAAATCCCCTTGGCGTTTCTGTTCTCCCCAAGTCCCAGCTGCTCCACCCGGGGAGGCCTGACCTTCCCCCTTCCCAGCACTGCTGGCCTCACTGCTCACCTCCAATACCCCCATTTCCCAGGAACTTCCACTCCTCACCCCTCACTCCTGCAGAACAACTGGGCTCTACCGCAGCCCCTGCCCAAACCCAACCTCTTCCCGACAGAGGCCCTGTAACAGCATCCACCCTCCCTAGAAAGCAGGGTGGCAGCGTCCTTTGGAACTTGAGAATGCGTTTGGGTCCCCAGCCCCTACCCCTTGGGGCTTATTAACCTGTTTCTTCCAAACAAATCCAGTGTGTGTTCTAAGGGGAATTCCCACACCAGCTGCGAGTGCTGCTCCAGCTCCTGGATTTCTTACACATTCGGGGAGTGGGAGTACTGGGGAGACGTGGAATCTGGAGGTCCCCTAGAGGGCTGGTGATCAGAGGGGCTGCCCTGAGAGCTGAGAGCTGGGACAGAGCACCCTTTGGGACAGTCGGCCCGATGACCCAGGTTCCCAAGGACCTTCCCAGGTCCCCCCACCCCCGCACCGCCCCAAAGAGGCCTCGTTGGCAGGCAGGGGCCATGTGCACTGCCCTCCTCAAGGTGGGCGTGGCCATGGGGGCATGCAGACAGGGAGAGCAGAGCCCTGGAAATGTCCAGGCCCACACACCCAGAAGCAGCCATGGGAGGCCCAGTGGGTCCAGATCCCCGTGGCCACCCGGAGGTGGCAGCAGCTAGAGCAGGGACCACAGTAAGCAGTGCCCATCACAGCAGGTGGAGACAGAGAGTGGCTGCAGCAGGGACACAAGGCTGAGGAAGGGTGTGCCTAACTGTGATAAACAAAGTTCCGAGCTTCCCTAAAGGGTGTGCTGGTTCCACAACATCAGCCTGCGCAATCTTGCAGTAGTCGGGAACGTGGGCTAGACACGAAGCTCAAAGCCCTGCTGTCCTCTTTGCTGAGCCACGGTTTCCTCACCTGTAAAATGGGGATAATAACAGTACCTACCAGCCGGGCACGGTGGTTTATGCCTGTAATCCCAGCACTTTGGGGGGCCGAGGCAGGTAGATCACCTGAGGTCAGGAGTTTGAGACCAGCCTGGCTAACGTGATGAAACCCTGTCTCTACAAAATACAAAAATTATCCGGGCATGGTGGTGCACACCTGTAGTTCCAGCTGCTCAGAAGGCTGAGGCAGGAGGATCACTTGAGTCTGGGAGGTGGAGGTTGCAATGAGCCAAGATTGCACCACTGCACTCCTGCCTAGGCAACAAAGCAAGACTCGGTCTCAAAAAAACAAAAACAAAAAACAAACAGAAAAACAGCACCTACCACCGAGGGCTCTTGGGAGGATTAAGTAGTGCTTCGTCTGACAGTGTCCGGGGTCAAGACTCAATAATGGGTCACATCCTTAGAGGTTCTGTTAGCTCCCTGGGCTGCGTAACAAATGACCACAGACCAGGCACCTTACAACAACACAAATGTATTATCCCACAGTTCTGGAGGCCAGAAGTCCGCAGTGAAGGTGTCGGCAGGGCTGGGCTCCCCCTTGACTCTTCTAGCTTCTGGTGGTTCCAGGAGCTCTTGGCTCTCACTCCACTCTCCGCCTCTGTCCTCACAGGCCCGCCTTCCCTGTGTTGTGTGTTCTCCTTTCTCCTCTTTTTTTTTTTTTTTCCTGAGATGGAGTTTCACTCTTGTTTCCTAGGCTGGAGTGCAATGGCACGATCTTGGCTCACTGCAACCTCTGCCTCCCGGGTTCAAGCAATTCTCCTGCCTCAGCCTCCTAAATAGCTGGGATTACAGGTGCACACCACCACACCCAGCTAATTTTTGTATTTTTAGTAGAGACGGGGTTTCACCATGTTGGTCAGGCTGAACTCGAACTCCAGACCTCATGATCCACCCACATTGGCCTCCCAAAGTGCTTTGATTACAGGCATTAGCCACCATGCCCAGGGGTATCCTCAACTTAATTATATCTACAAAGACCATTTTGTCCAAATAAAGTCACATTCATACATCCCAGGAGTTTGGATATGGATCTATCTTTTAGGGGCCTCAATTCATCCCACTACAGATGCCAACTTACTGAATCGGTTCATCAATTCTCTGTTTGCTAGTGTAGACTGGGGGTCGGGGACGGCAGCTTTTGCTTTTTTGAATGTTGAGTCTTTCCATGCTGAATTTAAGTGAGGAATCTGGCCATAGGTGAGGGGCAGTGCCAAGGAAGGCTCTGCAGACGGGTGTGGGAGGGGCCTGTGGGAGTGATTTATGGACCAGTGTAGGCAAGAGTCTAGGGATGGAGGGTTCCAGCACCCAGAGCAGGAGGGAGGTGACCCGAGAGCTGCGGCCATGGCAGCCGGAGGAGCCAGAGTGCTCCCAGAGAGGCAGTGTGGTGGGGCCCCGCCACTCAGGTTCCCTGGGTGACTTTCAGGCTAGGGCTGCTGTTTCTCAGCGTCCCTTTGGTGGTTAGTCACAGGAAGCCCTGGTTCAACTGGCTGAAGCAACATGGAAACAATCACCTCCCATCACAGGAAGTCCGGTGGCTGGGTGGCTGCAGGCGCAGTTTGATCAAGGCTTTGCCCTGCTTTTCTGCAATCTCCCTGGTTCGGCCATTCTCTATGTAGGGCTTTTCTCAGACCAGATGCCCTCATGGTCACAAGAGGCCTAACTGGATATGATCATTTATAGGAGGAGAGGAAGACCATGACTTCCCGGGCCTCCTAATGAGTGAGGAAACCCCCCACGGGCTCCAGGGAGCCTCCCCTTGCTCTCACGACTCCACAGCCAGGACTGCATGAAGGCCCTGAGCACGGGCCTGAGCCAGTGATGCCCAGGGAAATGGCTGAGACCACAGGAACCCACCCCTGGAGCTAGACTGGGGCCAGGCCCCTGAAATATCTGAAAATCAGTGTTCTTTGTGGGGAGGAAGAGGATGGCTAGTACATGGCACCCAGGTCACCGAGTGAAATGGTGGAGCAGCAGCCCGTTGGCACAGCCCCAGCAGGGCCAGCCTCAAAATGAGGGGCCACAAGCTAAGAGCAGGTACCCAGGAAGAAAGGGCTCCTGTGCAGGCCATGGTGGTTTGCTGGGAGAGGGGCCCTGAGACCTCACTTCCCGGATGCTGGGGCTGGGGCACTTGGGGTGAGCACTGGAGGGCATGGACAGACAGGGAGATAGCAGTATCCACAGCCCCTCCTCCTCCCCTGCTTCCCCATGAAGGCTGCTATCTGGCTTGGAGGATCCTTTGATGGGGAGGGGTGGGGCGAGGCTGTGGGAAAGTGGGCCGAGGCTGGGAGCACCTCCTCTGCTTCCTTGGGTGAAGAGCCTGGACAGATGGGGCTCTGCTTCTGCCCTGATCACCCCCACCCTGGGTCTCCGATTCCTTGTTTGAAGACGGGGGGCAAGGGTGTCAGCTCTGTCAGTCCCCTCCTAGCTGTGGATATCACCACAGGCAGACGTTCACTACGAGAGAATCTTGGGCTCACTTGTTGAGAAAACTCCACCCCCCCCATTTTTTTTTTTTTTTTGAGATGGAGTCTTGCTCTGTCGCCCAGGCTGGAGTGCAGTGGCGCGATCTCAGCTCACTACAAGCTCTGCCTCCCAGGTTTGCGCCATTCTCCTGCCTCAGCCTCCCAAGTAGCTGGGACTACAGGTGCCCGCCACCACGCCCAGCTACTTTTTTGTATTTTTTTTAGTAGAGACGGGGTTTCACCATGTTAGCCAGGATGGTCTCGATCTCCTGACCTCGTGATCTGCCCGCCTCAGCCTCCCAAAGTGCTGGGATTACAGGCATGACCCCCTTTTATTTTTTTTAAATGTAAAAGCTGCTGTGTATTAAAGACATATAATCCCAGCACTTTGTGAGACCAAGGCGGGAAGCTCTCTTGAGGCCAGGAGTTCGAGACAAGCCTGGGCAACATATGAGACCCTGTCTGCCGCCACTGTATGACTTTGAACAGGCCTCCTTAACCTCTCCAGGCCTCGGTTTCCTCATCTGTAGACATCTGGAAAAACAGCAAGCCCTGCCTCATGAAGATGCTGGAAGAATTAATTGATTTGCATTTACAGAGCTTAACATTGTGCTGACTAGTGGAAGAAAACGTGTTCACATCTGGAGCTGGGATGACTTCTGGGGTGCAATAGGCACCACCTACCTGATGCCACTGCCAGGAGGCTCTTGGCTGCCACTTGTGGATGAACCACTCACACCAGGCAATGGCGGAGCTTCCGGTGAGAAAACCCTTCAAAGGACAAATCATCCATGAGCTCTCGACAGTAGGCAGCCTGTCCATAAGAGATGAACCATCATCACCATCCCCATCACCATCATTATCACCATCACCATCATCAATATTATTGTCATCACTATCATCATCATCATCACCATCACCATCATCATCACCATCATCATTTTTTTTTTTTTGAGATGGAGTTTCGCTCTTGTTGCCCAGGCTGGAGTGCAATGGCGTGATCTTGGCTCACCACAACCTCCGCCTCCTGGGTTCAAGTGATTCTCCTGCCTCAGACTCCCTAGTAGCTGGGGGATTACAGGCATGCACCACCACACCTGGCTAATTTTATATTTTTAGTAGAGACGGGGTTTCTCCATGTTGGTCAGGCTGGTCTCAAACTCCCGGCCTCAGGTGGTGCACCCACCTCAGCCTCCCAAAGTGCTGGGTTTACAGGCATGAGCCAACACACCTGGCACCGTCATCATTATTATCATCATCACTGGCATCACCATCATCACCACCATCAACCTCACCATCACCATCATTACCACCATCATCATCACTATCACCACCATCATCACCATCACCATCACCATCATCATCATCATCGCCATCACCATCATCATCATTATCATCACCATCACCATCATTATCATCATCACTATCATCATCACCATAATTATCATCATCACTATCATCACCATCACCATCATCATTATCATCACCATCACCATCATTATCATCACCATCACCATCATTATCATCACCATCACCATCATTATTATCACCATCACCATCATCATCATCACCATCACCACCATCATCATCACTATCATCCTCACCATCACCATCATCACCATCATCATCACCATCACCATCACCATTACCATCACCATCACCATCATTATCATCACCGTCATCATCATCATCACTATCATCTTCACCATCACCATCACCATTACCATCACCATCACCATCATTATCATCACCATCATCATCACCATCATCATCATCATCACTATCATCTTCACCATCACCATCACCATCACCATCACCATCACCATTACCATCACCACCACCATCATGCTGTCCAGCACTCTCCAGGGCACTGTGACCTCCATTACCTCCTTGCATTCTCACAACAATGCTTTCGGGAAGTGCTTGGTTTTTCCAAACAACCAATTCTTCAATTCTCTGACACTAACTGGGTGTTCTGCAATTCCATTCAATTCCTTCAATAACTACTCAGAGTTAGCACAGACCCCAGAGGCCAAGGGGCTTAGTCCTGCTTCAGATGACAGCCATAAATGGGGTCCCCTGGCTATATGCAATTCTGCCTGGCCATGCTGAGGTTCAATAATTTGCTAGAACAACTCATAGAACTCAGAAACATATACTTATGACTATGGTGTATCATAAAGGACACAAATGGCCAGACGTGGTGGCTCATGCCTTTAATCCCAGCACTTTGGGAGGCCAAGGCAGGCAGATCACCTGAGGTCAGGAGTTTGAGACCAGCCTGACCAACATGGTGAGACCCCATCTCTACTAAAAATACAAAAATTAGTCAGGCGTGGTGGTGCACGCCTGTAATCCCAGCTACTCAGGAGGCTGAGGCAGGAGAATCGCTTGAACCTGGAAGGCAGAGGTTGCAGTGAGCTGAGATCATGCCACTGTACTCCAGCCTGGGAAACAGAGCCAGACTCCATCTCAAAAGAAGAAAAAGAAGAAGAAGAAGGAGGAAGAGGAAGAGGAGAAGGAGGAGCAGGAGGAGGAGGAGAAGAAGAAGAAGAAGAAGGAGAAGGAGAAGAAGAAGAGGGAGGAGGAGGAGGAGGGGGAGGAGGAGGAGGAAGAAGAGGAAGAAGAAGAGAGCCTCTGTCCCTGTGGAGCTGGGGTGGCCTTACTCCCCGCACATGGATGTATTCAGCAACCCAGAAACTCCCCAAACCTCATTGCTGAAGTTTTCACTGGGGAGGCATGATTGATTAAATCGTTGGCTACTGGTAACCAAACTCATTCCCCAGCCTCCTGGAGGAAGGGGGAGGACGCGGGGCACAGGGGTGCTGAAGTTGCGCCAACCCTCTTCTCATCAAGGTGGTTGGTTCCTGTGGTGACCAGCCCCATCCTGAAGCTATGGGGTGGGGAGGCCCTATCAAGAGTCACCTCATTAGCATAAACTAAGATATGGTCAAAGGGGCTTCTTATGAATAACAAAAGACATTCCTATCTCCAACCTGGTGGCAGGTGCCTATAGTCCCAGTTGAGGTGGGAGTGAAACTGCCATTGCAAAATTATATCTGAGACACTGAAAGAGATCTGACCTAACCAACTCCATCTTGCTTCTAACCTCCAAGCTGTCCTTGTTCATTCCTAACTTTAGGAGGAGCTTTGTTTACAGTTTACAACAAAGACAGTAACAGCCCTTTCCCAAAATGAACCTCCTTCTTGCCTGGGGACTAGACTGCTTTTGTAGGACTAACAAATTAGCCAAAAGGTTAGAAATTATGGTTTAGGAGTCATGCAGCTGGAGGCTACAAGATTCTGACCCTTCCCACATTGCTACTGGGAATAACATCACTATTGTAAAACCTAAGATCAGTGCTTGAGATATCTTGCAGACCCTGCACTTGATGGATCAGCTGGCACCACACAGATCGATAAGCTGGCTCATCTAATCTTGTGGCCACCACCCAGGAACTGACTCAGGGCAAGAGGACAGCTTCGAATCCCTATGATTTCATCTCAGACCCAACCAATCAGCAATCCTGACTCACTAACTCCCCACCCACCAAATTATCTTTTAAAACTCTGACGCCTGAATGCTCAGGGAGACTAATCGAGTAATAATAAAGCTCTAGTCTCCTGCACAGCCAGCTGTGTGTGAATTACTCTTTCTCTATTGCAATTTCCCTGTCTTGAAATTGGCTTTGTCTAGGCAGCAGGCAAGGCGAACTCGTTGCGGGGGGTTACTGGAGGATCATTTAAGGCCAGGGGTTCAAAGGCACAGTGCACTATGATCACACCTGTGAATAGTCGCTGCAATCCATCCTGGGTGACATCAAGACTCGTCTCTATTAAAAAAAAAAAAAGATGCTCCTATCTATCACTCAAGAAATCTTAGGCCAAGCCAGGCGTGGTTGCTCACACTTGTAATCCCAGCACTTTGGGAGGCTGAGGCGGGCGGATCACCTGAGGTCAGGAGTTCGAGACCAGCCTGACCAACATGGTGAAACCCCATCTCTGCTAAAAATACAAAAATTAGCTGAGCATAGTGGAGGGCGCCTGTAGTCCCAGCTACTCGAGAGGCTGAGGCAGGAGAATCGCTTGAACCCGGGAGGTGGAGGTTACAGTGAGCCGAGATGCCCTCCAGCCTGGGCGACAAAACAAGACGCCGTCTAAAAAAAAAAGAAATGTCAGGCCGGGTGCGTTGGCCTGTAATCTCAGCACTTTGGGAGGCCGAAATGGGCAGATTACTGGAAGCCTGGAGTTCAAGACCAGCCTGGGCCGGGGAGGCAGAGGCTGCAGCGAGCCGAGATTGCACCACTGCACTGCAGTCTGGGCAGCAAAGCGAGGCTCTGTCTCAAAAAATAAAAAGAAATTTCAAAGGTTTTTGGAGTTCTGTGCCAGGGACCTGGGACAAAGACCAAATATATACTTTGTATTACACCAAAGGTAAGGACTATTATTATATCCATTTTACAGTTAGGGGAACTGAGGCACAGAGGTGTTAAGTAACTTGCCTTACATTACACAGCTAGCTATAGCAAAGACAGGATTTGAACCCAGACAGCCAGCTCCAAAGGCCACATGTTAGCCACAAAACTAGAATGCCTTGCTCTGTGGGACTCTGGGGAGTCGTGGGGTGTGGTCCTCCTCCACAGGGAACCCTGAGGGTTGCCCCCTTCAGAGGGCAGGGCAAACAGCCACCCCACTGGGAGAAAGAGCATAATCAGACTCAATGCTGTGCGGGGAAACCGTGATTCGTTGTGGGGGAACAGCCCTGATTTGTAGCCACTTTCAGTGGTGAAAATAATTCCACCAAAGCTGACGACACTGAACTCCAAGTTGGGCACAGAGATGCACAATCACCGGCCGCCAGCCGACTGCAACACACACCACGCACAGCTCTGTGGGGCTGGGGACTTTGCTGGGTGTCCCCAGTAGGTCCGTGGTTCTAAGAGGGCAGCTGCTTCCACCGGCGTCTGCATGACAAGCAGAAGCTTCCTTCCACTGTCTTAGGCTTTCAGCCCCACTCAGGGCCTGGACTGAGAGGACAGCCTTGCCCCTCTCCAGTTTGGTGGGCAGCACCTCGCTGGATTCTCGAAGTGGACTCTCCCCTCTCAGCCAGCCCACCCAGGGCCCCGCTTGTTTGCTAAATGCTCCACACACGGCAATCTGGATGGCACCCTGAGGCCACGGCTGTGTCTTCACAGGGACACCCCTGTCTAAGTCCACCCTTCTGGAACATGGGGGTCTCCCATTCTTTCTAGCTCAGCTAGGTATTTAACCTACTGTGGACCACATTTTATCCAGCATTTCTGTGTGTTTGAAGAGAGTGAGAGTGTGTGTGAGGGGGTATGTGTGTGTGCACTGAGATAGCAGGCTTCCCACTCACTCAGTCCACCATATTTCTTAGGGTGATTTAAATTTTTATTTATATGTAGTCATTTTTGCTTCTATGTATCTTCTAATTTTTTTTTTTTTTTTTTTTTGAGACAGAGTCTCACTCTGTTGCCCAGGCTGGAGTGCAGTGGTGCGATCTCGGCTCACTGCAAGCTTTGCCTCCCAGGTTCAAGCCATTCTCGTGCCTCAGCCTCCCAAGTTGCTGGGATTACAGGCGCCCACCACCACACCAGCCAATTTTTGTATTTTTAGTAGGGACGGGGTTTCATCAGGTTGGCCAGGCTGGTCTTGAACTCCTGACCTCAAGTGATCCACCCACCTTGGCCTCCCAAAGTGCTGGGATTACAGGCATGAGCCACCGCGCCCGGCCGTTTTCTGATTTTGTTAACAATAATCAGAACTTCTTCCGGACATTTTGCTCTATTTCCTGCCAGGCTTTCCCCCAATAAACAGCCTTTCTTGCACATGTCTGTCATTATCATTTAGTGGAGTTTATGTTTCCAGCCCAGCATCCAGTTCACAGTTCACCTTCTTTTGGTAACAGCACCCCAGTTTTCCTCCTGGGAACGATTCCACTACCTTCCACAGGCCTTATGTTAGGGTGGGGCCGCACCCCCCCGCAACCACGCCAGGAGTGGTTGCATGACCCAGGCCTGAGCAATCAGGATGCTGTAGAAATTGCTTCTGAGACACGCCAGGAGCCCACGAGCCTGTCCCGAGATTTGCCGAAACCGCAGGGGACCAGCATCTCTTTGAACTGGCCTGAGCTGTTAGGAAGGATGCCTGGAGCGCTAGCAGCCTCCGCATGGAGGAAATCCCCCTGAAAATCTAGCCATCAATGACAAAGGGAGCAAAGAGAAGAGAAAGAACCAAATCCCTGACAGTGTCATGAGCACCTGCTGTGTAGACCCTTTCCTCCAGGCTTTACAGGTTCCTGTGAGCCAAGAAATTTCTTGATTTTTGTTATTTTTGCAGAAGTCAATTTGATTTGGGTTTCTATAGCTTCCAGCTGAAAGAGTATGGGCAAATAAATACACATAGTGTGCATAAAATATTGCATCCTGCTTTTTAAAATATTTTATTTTTTGAGACAGGTTCTCACCCTGTTTCCCAGGCTAGAGTGCATTGGTGCTATCCTAGCTCTCTGCAGCCTCAACCTCCCAGGTCAAGTGATCCTCCTGCCTCAGCCTTCTGAGTAGCTGGGACTATGGGTGCATGCCACCACACCTGGTCCTAATTTTTTTATTTTCGTATTTTAATTTTATTTATCTATCTATTTATTTATTGACGCAGTAATAAATGTTACCCAGGCTAGAGTGCAGTAGCATGATCTCAGTTCACTGCAACCTCTACCTCCCAGGCTGAAGTGATCCTCCCTCCCACCTCAGCCTCCAGAGGAGCTGGGACCGCAGGTGCACACCACCACGTCCGGCTAATTTTGTTGTTGTTGGAGAGATGGGGTTTCTTCATGTTACCCAGGCTGGTCTCCTTCCACCCGCCTTGGCCTCCCACATGCTGGGATTGCAGGCATGAACCACCATATCTAGCCTTATTTTTTGAGATGGGGTCACACTCTGTTGCCTAGGCTGGAGTGCAGTGGTGCAATTACAGCTCACTGTAGCCTCGAACACCCGGACTCAAATAATCCTCCCGCCTTGGCCTCCCAAAGTGCTGGGACTACAAGTGTGAGCCACCATGCCCAACCTCCTGCTTTTTAAAGTAACATTATATAACAATCTTTTTCCATGTTTCTGTAGAGGCTTTATACAGCTTCATAATATTCCATAAACTGAGTTTACCCTAAAATAAGAGTATTTAATTATTTAATTCGAGAGTCATTCTCCCCAAGAGAAGGGAGTTGAGGGCCAGGCACGGTGGCTCATGCTTATAAATCCCAGCACTTTGGGAGGCTGAGGCAGGCGGATCACCTGAGGTCAAGAGTTCGAGACCAGCCTGGCCAACATGGCAAAACCCCATGTCAACTAAAAATACAAAAATTAGCCGGGCATGGTGGCAGGTACCCGTAATCCCAGCTACTTGGGAAGCTGAGGCAGGAGAGTTGCCTGAACCCAGGAGGCAGAGGTTGCAGTGAGCCAAGATCACTCACGCCACCGCACTCCAGCCTGCAACCTGGGGGACAAGAGTAAGACTTCATCTCAAAAAAAAAAAAAATTAGCCGGGTGTGGTGGCAAATGCCTGTAGTCCCAGCTACTTGGGAGGCTGAGGCATGAGAATCGCTTGAACCTGGGAGGCAGAGGTTGCAGTGAGCCGAGATCATGCCACTGCACTCCAGCCTGGGTGACAGAGTGAGACTCCATCTCAAAAAAAAAAAAAAAAAAAAAAGAGAGAGAGAGAGAGAGAAAGGAATTGAAAAGAAAGCAAAGGCAAATTATTTGAGACGAATTTCCTCTTATGAGAACTACTTAATAAAGGTAGAGAACTCTTTTTACAAGATGATGCCAAAGGCAAAGAAGGAAGCTCTTGCCCCTCCTAAAGCTGAAGCCAAAGCAAAGGCTTTGAAGGCCAAGAAGGCAGAGCTGAAAGGTATCCACAGCCACAAAAAAAAGATCTGCACGTCACCCACCTTCCAGCGGCCCAAGACACTGCGACTCTGGAGGCGGCCCAGATATTCCCAGAAGAGCATCCCTGGGAGAAACAAGCTTGGCCACTGTGTTATCATCAAGTTTCCGCTGACCACTGAGTTGGCCACGAAGAAGACAGACGACAACAACACACTGTGTTCATTGTGGATGTTAAAGCCAACAAGCACCAGATCAAACAGGCTGTGAAGAAGCTCTATGACATCGACGTGGCAGTGGTCAACACCCTGAATAGGCCTGATGGAGAGAAGAAGGCATATGTTCAACTGGCTGCTGATTATGATGCTTTGGATGTTGCCAACAAAAATGAAATCATGTGGTTGGGCACGGTGGCTCACACCTATAATCCCAGCACTTCGGGAGGCCGAGGAGAGTGGATCACCTGAGGTCAGGAGTTTGAGACCAGCCTGGCCGACATGGCAAAACCCTGTCTCTATTAAAAATACAAGAAAATAAGCCAGGTGTGGTGGTGCGCTCCTGTAGTACCAGCTACTCGGGAGGCTAAAACAGAAGAATCACTTGAACCCAGGAGGCAGAGGTTTCAGTGAGCTGAGATCACATCACTGCACTCCAGCCTGGGCCATAGAGCAAGACTCTGTCTCAAAAAAAACAAAAAAAAGCCAGGCATGGTGGCTCACGCCTGTAATCCCAGCACTTTGGGAGGCTGAGGCGGGCGGATCACCTGAGGTCAAAAGTTTGAGAATGGCCTGACCAACATGGAGAAACCCCATCTCCACTAAAAATACAAAATTAGCTGGACGTGGTGGCGCATGCCTGTAATCCCAGCTACTCGGGAGGCTGAGGCAGAAGAATCACTTGAACTCGGGAGGAGGAGGTTACAGTGAGCCAAGATCGCGCCATTGCACTCCAGTCTGAGCAACAAGAGTGAAACTCTATCTCAAAAAAAAAAAAAAGGGATCATCTAAACTGAGTCCAGCTGGCTAATTCTAAATATATATATATCTTTTCACCAGAAAAAAAATAATAAAAGTAGGAAAGTTTTTAACTAAGATGGAGAAAACTTTCATATATATTTTATTTTGTATTTTATTTATGTACAGAATATATCTAAAATATATATTGTCCACATAACAGAATAAATATATTTTGTTCTATACTGATCTCATTTAATATTTATTTACAAATAAATAATCCTTTATTTTTTGTTCCCCAATTTTAATAAATCTCTCTGCCTTTGACATCAGTGCCTATTCATTCCACTGTAGCCTTCCTTGGGCACGATTTTCAAGCATATGAAACTTTTTTTTTTTTTGAGATGAAGTTTCACTCTTGTTGCCCAGGCTGGAGTGCAATGGTGCAACCTCGGCTCACCACAACCTCCGCCTTCCAGGTTCAAGCAATTCCCCTGCCTCAGTCTCCTGAGTAGCTGGAATGACAGGTGCACCACCAAGCCCAGCTAATTTTGTATTTTTAGTAAAATGGGGTTTATCCACGTTGGTCAGGCTGGTCTCAAACTCCTGATCTCAGGTGATCCACCTGCCTCGGCCTCCCAAAGTGCTAGGATTACAGGCGTGAGCCACCATGCCCGGCCCAAGCATATGAAATGTAACAAGGGTCAACATAAAGTGCAACATGTAGAATCAAAAGCTGAATTCCAAATACAGAGTTTGTCCTTGGTGCCTATAAGGTGCATGATGGTTTTAGTGGGCCACATGAGGGGACATCAGAAACTTTCTATTCTCAACACACACACACAAAGTAAGAAAGAAAGAAAATGGCCAGGTGCGGTGGCTCATGCTTGTAATCCCAGCATTTTGGGAGGCCAAGGCAGGCAGATTGCTTGAGCCCAGAAGTTCAAGACCATCCTGGGCAACATAGTGAGACTCCATCTCTACAAAATATTTAAAAATTAGCCAGCCATGGTGCACACACCTGTAGTCCCAACTACTCAGAGGCTGAGGTGGGAGGATCCCTTGAGCCCAGGAGGTCAAGGCTGCAGTGAGCTATGATTGTACCACTGTACTCCAGCCTGGGCAACATAGTGAGACCCTGTTGAAAGAAAACAAGAAAAAAGAGAGAAGGGGGAAGAGGAAAGAAAGGGAAAGAAAAGAAAAGAGAAGAGAAGAGGAGGGAAAAGGAGGGAAGGGAAAGGAAGGGAAGGGAAAGGAAGGGAAGGGAAGGGAAAGAAAAAAGAAAAGAAAGAGGGAGGGAGGAAGGAAGGAGGGTGGGGGAAGGAGGGAGGGAGGGAGGGAGATGGAAACTATACGAGGTGAGGGATATGTTAATTAGCTTGATTGTAGTGATTATTTCAGTCTAATGTACAACAAAACATTAAGTCAGCCGGGCACAGTGGCTCACGTCTGTAATCCTAGCACTTTGGGAGGCAGAGGCAGGTGGATCACGGGTCAGGAGTTCAAGACCAGCCTGGCCAAGATGGTGAAACCCCGTCTCTACTAAAAATACAAAAATTAGCCAGGCTCGGTGACAGGCGCCTGTAATCCCGGCTACTTGGAAGGCTGAGGCAGGAGAATCGCTTGAACCCGGGGGCCGGAGGTTGCAGTGAGCTGAGATCGTGCCACTGCACTCCAGCCTGGGTGACAGAGTGAGATTCCATCTCAAAAAAAAAAAAAAAAAATTAAGTCATATACCTTAAATATATAGGTTTTTATTTCCTGGGTAAAGATAGGGAGCGGGGAGAACTTTCTAACTAAAAGCAGGGAGCTGTGTGGGGTGTGGGGCTTTGGAGTCAGGCAGATGCCACTGACCTTGCTATGTGCTTGGCTTCTCTAAGCCTCAGTTTCCTCATCTGAATAATGGGGAAATAACCCCTGCCCAGCGTCAGGCCTACTGACACTCAGTGCCATATGCTACTCTTGATTGTTTAGGACTGGAAGATATTCAAGCAAACACGGACCAACTACTTGACAGGGATCTCATAACTGTTAGAACTGGATTAGGATTACGTTTAGCTGCATGTAATAGAAAACCAAAAATAATCATTTGGGCACATATAGTGTTATTTTCCCTCACATAAAGGAATTTGAGAGGTTGGCGATAGTCTGGTCTGGTGGCTGCCGGACAGCTCCAATCATGGGACCCAGGGTCCTTCCATCCTTGCTTGGTCCACCCTCTTACTGTGTGCCTTCCACCCTCAAGATTACCTAGAGGGTTGCTAGACCAGTCCTCTTGCTGGACCAAGAGGGTTGCTGTTGCTCCAGCCTTCACATTCCTGATAGGGGGAAGAGCAAAAAGATGTTAAACTCTTTGAAGGATCCTTTCTGAAGTTCGACTCAATACTTTCTGCTTACTTCTCAATGGCCAGAACATGGTCACATGTTCTTACCTACCTGCAAAGGAGGCTGGGAAATGTGTTCTTTTAGCTAAGACACAGAGGCCCTGAATAAAATCAGGGTCCTGACACTAAGTGTCAAAAGACAAAATTACAAGTTTAGTTTAAAGCTCTCAATTGGCTTTGTGATTCTAGAATCAGGCAACACTTGATTTCCTAAAATAGAATAAGGGTTCCAATGAATCAAGCAGTGAAAGCTGGCTTTATAGACAGGAAGAGGGTGGAAAAAAGCAGAAACTAAAAACAAAAACCAGGCTAGGTGCAGTGGCTCACACCTATAATCCCAGCACTTGGGAGGTGAGAGGTTCGCTTCAGCCCAGGAGTTAGAAACCAAGCTGAGCAACATGGCGAAATCCCATCTCTACAAAGAATTTAAAAAATAGCCGGACATGTTGGCACGTACCTATAGTCCCAGCTACTCAGGAGGCTGAGGCTGGAGGAGTGCTTGAGCCCAGGAGTTCAAGACAGAAGAAAAAAAAAATTAAAACGGAAGGAACTTCATTATCGTGCCACTTGAAGATTGAAACTGGCCTGTTTCTGTCATGTCAGCACTTTGGGAGGCTGAAGTGGGCAGATTCCTTGAGCCCAGGAGTTCGGGACCAGCCTGGGCAACATGGTGAAATTCCATCTTTACAAAAAGTAAAAACAAAATTAACTAGGTGGGCTAGAATGTGCCTGTATTCCCAGCTACTTGGGAGGCTGAAGTAAGAGAATTGCTTCAGCTTGGAGTTGGGATCACACACTGAACTCCAGCCAAGGCCACAGAGCAAGATGCTGTCTCAAAAAAAAAAAAAAAAAAAAAAAAAAACCGGGCGAGATGGCTCACATCTGTAATCCCAGCACTTTGGGAGGCTGAGATGGGTGGATCACCTGAGGCCAGGAGTTCGAGACCAGCCTGAGCTGAGGAAAAAGAATCGCTTGAACCCGGGAGGCAGAGGTTGCAGTGAGCTGAGATCACGCCACTGCACTCCAACCAAGGCAACAGAGCAAGACTCTATCTCAAAAAAAGAAAAAAGAAACTGGCCCATTTGGGAAACTGGCAATCATCTCTGTCTCCCGGTGATTTGGAACCTCAGTGTGAGTGACCCCACCTTGACGTTTAGTCCAGTCTGCTGGGGCCTGGTGCAGGAGCCTCATCCGAAGCAGTAGCCTCCTATAATTTCTATTTAGCAATTGTCTGACACTAAGGAAGAAGGTCATCTGGGATGGGCAGCCACCATTCTCTCCAGGACTCCTTTACAAGCTACAGGCTGTACTCATCGGCCCCTCACACTCCAACAAGCCTGGGTTTGCCCTGTGACCTCTGAGGTGGCGGCAGGGTATCTGCGGGGAAAATAAACACTTAGTGAGCAAGGAGCCTGGTGTCAGTAGTGCCGCCAGCCTCAGAGGGTTAAGGTGGAGGCTGGCTGGGTGGAGTCAGTAAAAGGAGTGTGAAGGGAAGGCCTGATCCTGGGAGAGGTGGAGGAGGGAGGGAGCCAGCCCAGAGAGGCAGCAGGATAGAGGACAAGGGCAGAGAGTTTCAGGGAGGGGAATTTTCCATACACTCATGACCATGCTGCTGATGGTGCAGCCCAGCGCTGGCAGCAGCTGTCACCTGCTGGTGTGGTGGAACCGGTTCTAATGGGAGGCCTCTGTCTGCATCTGCCAGCGTGATTACCATGCCAGTCATTAGATATATCTTTTTTCTTTTTTAAGGCACAGGATCTCGCTCCGTCACCCGGGCTGGGATGCAATGATGTGATCACAGCTCACTGCAGCCTGGAACTCCTGAGCTCAAGAAATCCTCCTCCTGGGCCTCAGCCTCCCCAGTAGCTGGGACTACAGGTGCACACCACCATGCCCAGCTAATTTTTGTTTTATTTTTTGTAGAGACAGGGTCATACTACGTTGCCCAGGCTGGTCTTGAACTCCTGGGCTCAAGCGATCCTCCCACCTTGGACTTTTAAAGTTCTGGGATTACAGGCATGAGCCACCATGCCCAGTCCCTCATTCAACATTTTTAATATCCCTCCTGGGTATGAGAGAGTGCTGGAAAGCTTAGTATTGAAGCCAGACAGGGTTCAAATCCCAGATTCAGCTCTTATTAATAGTGTGGCTTTGAGTAAGTCGCTTATTCTCTGTGAGGCTCAGCATGCCTGTGTGTAAACTGAGTATACTAGTAGAACCGTACCTACCCAGAGGTGATGGGTGATGAGAAGGATGCTATGCGCCCTTTTCTGCCCATAAGCAGTCACTAAATGTTAGCTGATAACCCCTGGAGAAGCACAGACACGACAGACTGAGCCTTCCTCTCCAAACATCTTCTTAATGTAGGCTTTTTTTTTTTTTTTTTTTGAGATAGAGTTTCGCCCTTGTTGCCCAGGCTGGAGTGCAATGGTGCGATCTCGGCTCACCACAACCTCCGCCTCCGGGGTTCAAGCGATACTCCTGCCTCAGCCTCCCGAGCAGCTGGGATTACAGGCATGCGCCACCACGCCCAGCTAATTTTGTATTTTTAGTAGAGATGGGGTTTCTCCATGTTGGTCAGGCTGGTCTCAAACTCCTGACCTCAGATGATCTGCCCGCCTCAGCCTCCCAAAGTGCTGGGATCACAGGCATGAGCCACCGTGCCCAGCTAAGCACAAGTAGGTGTATCTGGGGTTATCCTTCTCCAAGAAACACTCAGAGGTCTGCAGACCTTTTGTTATTCTCTGCCCTTCTAGCCCAGATGAGCAAGGAGAAGATAGAGATTTTTGCCCTACATCAAAAGGGTTAAACCCACAGCCACAAATGGAGCTGCCCAGGCCCTTGGCTTTTGCTTATACCTACTCACCACTGCTGGGAAACTGATTCCCTGCAGGAACACTGACTAAATTGGGGGTGGTTTTTTGTTGTTGTTTGTTGTTGTTGTTTTGTTTGTTTATTTGTTTTGAAACAGAGTACGCTTTTGCCCAGGCTGGAGTGCAATGGTGCGATCTCGGCTCACTGCAACCTCCACTCCCTGGGTTCAAGCAATTCTTCTG
Organism: Pan paniscus; assembly: GCF_029289425.2. Lineage (NCBI taxonomy): Eukaryota > Metazoa > Chordata > Mammalia > Primates > Hominidae > Pan > Pan paniscus. The sequence continues at coordinate 134,213,991 of NC_073262.2, forward strand.
CCTCAGCTTCCCCAGTAGCTGGGATTACAGGTGCCCGCCGCCACGCCCGGCTACTTTTTGCATTTTTAGTAGAGACGGGGTTTCACCACGTTGGCCAGGCTGGCCTCGAACTCCTGACCTCAGGTGATCCCCCCACCTCAGCCTCCCAGAGTGCTGGGATTACAAGAGTGAGCCACCATGCCCAGCCTAAACTGGGGTCTTGAGGCACCAGTGTAGACAGAGAGGTGCCAGGAGGGGTCCCTTATAAACACTGTTCTAAATCAACATCTGCATCCCTTCTCATTTGTCAGAGTCACAGCTCTCACTCCTCCTGTGTCCCTGTGGCTGTACTTGCCCCTGTACACACGCCTCCAGCCCTTTCAAGAACATTTGTCATTTTTTCCCTATGTACCTGCAAAGTTGGCAACAAACTGTCCCATAGACTTAGCCCACTTGGAAGGCTGCTCCAGAAGCTCAAGACCCTTGCTCTACGGGTATCTGTGACATCACCAGTGGCCACAGTCCCTTGTGACCTCACCACTTGGACAACTCAGCCCAGCTGGGTTGCAGCCACTCCCTCCAACCGCCACAAGCAGCAAAGGGCATAGATGACCACAGGAGAGCCCTCGGGGGAGGCCGGCTCCACCAGCAGCCCCATACATGGCACTCCCAGGGTACCCCCTGGGCAACGTGGATGACAGCAGGTCTAAGGACAGCCCAGCAGGAGAGCCCCAAGGTCAGGTCCCACTCACAGCAGATGTCTTGGCGGTGAGCAGCTCTGTCGCATCCACTGACTGGCAGGATATAGATCAGGCCTCCTTCAAGACGGCCACCCCCAGGGCCATATCAACATCTGGAGACAAAGACAAGGGTGCAGTTGTTCCAGAACACGGCCAGAAGACACCCAGAAAAATCACACCTCTGCTTCCCAGCCAAAACCCAAGTCCCCTGCAAGCGTCTATGAGCCTTCAGAATCCAGCGTGGGACAGGCAGGTTCAAGACTCAAGGACAAGTCAGAGTCTAGTGGTTTTCCCAAGTCACCTCCTGGGTAAAGACAAGATGTCACAAATGGCGAGTGTTCCTGAGAGAGAGCCGGAGTCAGCCCCCTCTGCCCCGAGTGCTGAGCTACAGTCCACCCAGCACATGGAGGCTCAGCCCGTCGAGAGTGGTGCTGACCACGTCACAGCAGGTGCCAATGGCCAGCATGGCCCTCAGGCTGCCAGCACCACCAAGGCTGCTGAGGAGAAAGCTGAGCATCCAAAGGCCCCACACCCTGAAGCTGAAGCTTTACCATCTGATGAGTCCCCAATGGCAATGGGGGCAAATGTGGTGGACAGCTTAGGAGACCTGCAGACTTGGTTCTTCCCTCCACCTCCAGCAGGCAGTGTGTCCCCGTCGCCTGGCCCCCACGAGGTGGCCCTGGGGAGAAGGCCCCTGGACCCCAGCCTGTACATGGCCAGTGAGGAGAACGGCTACATGCGCTCCATGACCAGCCTGCTGGACAGGGGCGAGGGCTCCATCAGCTCCCTGGCAGACATCCTGGTGTGGTCCGAGACCACCATGGGCATGGCCATAGCCACAGGCTTCCTGGATTCCGGCCACAGCACCGTGGCAGACCTGCTGCACAGCTCGGGGCCCAGCTTGCGCTCGGTCCCCAGCCTGGTGGGAAGCGTCAGCTCGGCCTTCTCCTCCGGGCTGGTGTCAGGGACCAGCTCAGCCCTGCGCACCATCACCCGTGTGCTGGAGACAGTGGAGCAGAGGACCGTGGAGGGCATCCGCTCAGCCACGCGCTACCTGACCAGCCACCTCACCCCACGCCAGGCCCAGGCTGACCCCAACTATGATTAGAGCCCTGCACAGGGACTCCCAAAGGGCTGGTTCAGTGGCCTCCAGAGATCCCTGGGACCCTCACGCCCTGCTCCCTTGCCCATTCTTGCTCTGGACGGTTCCCCCAGCCCATGCAATAAATCACCAGTGAGCATTTATTTCTAAGCACCAGCCTCCTCCCTTGGGGTGCAGTGAGCAACACGGTGACAGGACAGGAGGGCTCGGGGTGCAGTGGAAACAACGTCCCCTGAGGGTTTCTCAGGCTGTCCCATTCAGGCGCTGGGGGCAAATGTGCAGACAGAGAAGAGCCTGGGCAGAGCTGGAGGCAGTGTGGCAGGGGGATGTCTCAGACCTGCAAAAACCCATCCCTACTGAACCTCCACCCAGGTAAGCTCCCGAGGAGCCTTCCCTGGGGCCTAGGCTGGCCTGGCAGGCTCAAGCTGAGAGGCAGAAGAGGCAGTGCAGTTGACAGTGCTGAGTCACACCATGTGGGTTCAAACCCCAGCGCCAGCACTTGCCCTGGGCGAATCACGTCACTCTCAGCCTACTTAGCTGTAGAAAGGAGAGAATAAATCCATACCATGACACTGTTATAAGACAGAAGGGAAGCGATGCAGGCCAGAATGCATGGTGTCTGGCACTTGATAAGCCCACACATGGTGGCTGCCATTATCATTATCCTCCGGTGAGCTGGGGGCGCAGAGGGAGCAGGAGTCTAAGCAAACCGACTGTCCTGGTTTGCCTCAGACTAAGGGGGTTTCTGGGTTGTAGGACTTTCATATTTAAAACCGGAAAACCCCAGGCAAACTAGGATGAGTTGCTCACCTTAGACCCAGGTCTCTTTACGTGGTCTTTACTCTTGTCTGTGAAGAAATGCATCTGGGAAAGCATTAGCAAGGCCCGGCCTTGAGTGCAGCGATGGGGCAGCCATCTGCTTCGGAAGCTGTCAGCCCACCCTCTGGCTAGACCCTGTGGAGCACCCGGTGGTGTGACCTGGTGAGTGATGCCCCGGCTGGATGTCCGCTCCAGCCCCACCCTTAGCCAAGTGCCCTCAGCAGCTCTCACCCGCATGCCTTCATGTGCGGCCCTGGCCATGGATGGTTCACTCGTCCTTCCTGGTTCCCAGCAGAGTCTCCAAATGGGAACCCTGGGGCTGCAGCCAGCCAACTGATGGGTTGTTTAACCTACATAGTGCTTCTCAAATTGTAAACTAATCGCTAGCATTTAAAAAATAGATTTTATGACCGGGCAGGGTGGCTCATATCTGTAATCCCAGCACTTTGGGAGGCCGAAGTAGGTGGATCACCCGAGCTCAGGAGTTCGAGACCAGCCTGGCCAACATGGTGAAACCTGGTCTCTACTAAAAATACAAAAAAATTAACTGGACATAGCGGTGTACGCCTGTAATCCCAACTACTCGGGAGGCTGAGGCAGGAGAATTGCTTGAACCTGGGAGGCGGAGGTTGTAGTGAACCAAGATCACACCACTGCACTCCAGCCTGGGTGACAAGAGCAAGACTCCATCTCAAAAAAAAAAAAAAAAAAAAAAAAAGATTTTGCATTAAAATCTGGATTTCTGCTTCTCTGGGAAAATCTAGGGCCCTTGTTTCTTCAGGACCCCAGGCAGCAGAACTGCCTGCTTTAGGGTGTATGTGCTCACACTGTCCACCACAGCCCACCTGGCCTGCATCAGTGACCCATGTCACCAGCCCCGCCCCACCGTGCAGAAGGCTCACATGAGGAAGGGTGATACCAGGCCCCAAGGTGGATGCAAAGATGAGCCCGGTGTGCATACCTGCTTCCCTCCAGGAGCTGCCAATTTTTTTCTTTTTTTGGATGGAGTCTCGCTCTGTTACCCAGGCTGGAGTGCAGTGGGACGCCATCTCGGCTCACTGCAACCTACATCTCCCAGGTTCAAGCAATTCTTCTGCCTCAGCCTCCTGAGTAGCTGGGATTACAAGTGCCCACTACTACACCCGGCTAATTTTTTGTATTTTTTAGTAGAGACGGGTTTCCCGTCTTGAACTCTTGACCTCAGGTGATCCGCCCGCCTCGGTCTCTCAAAGTGCTGGAATTACAGGCATGAGCCACCTTGCCCAGACCAGGAGCTGCCACTTTCTGTAGGTGCAACGGGAACTGTCCCCACGTCATGAAAGCAATTAATTCAGAGGTGTGAGATTGCGGACTTAGATCCCAGTAATCAGGGGATTCTCAGAGAAGCAATTAAGCCAGTCCCTAAAAGAGAGAAGGAGGATGCCTCCCAGACAGAGGCAATAAGAACAAAAGCCAAGGCAGGCATGGTGGGGGTGCTGGGGCCTGGCTATCGAGCAGCTGGGGCCCACTGCAGAGGGCGATCAAGCTGCCAGGGTGACCTCAAAATGTGCTCATTCATGCTTTTTTTTTTTGAGACGGATTCTCACTCTGTCGCCCAGACTGGAGTGCAATGGCGCGATCTCTGCTCACTGCAACCTCCGCCTCCTGGGTTCAAGTGATTCTCCTGCCTCAGCCTCCCGAGTAGCTGGGATTACAGGCATGCACCACCATGCCTGGCTAATTTTTGTATTTTTAGGAGAGACAGGGTTTTGCCATGTTGGCCAGGCTGGTCTCAAACCCCAGACCTCAGGTGATCTGCCTGCCTCAGACTCCCAAAGAACTGGGATTACAGGCATGAACCACCGCACCCAGCCTCACTCATGCTTTCAATAAATTTTTTTTCTTTTCTTTCTTTTTTTTTTTTTAGATGGAGTCTTGCTCTGTCGCCAGGCTGGAGTGCAGTGGCGCAATCTTGTCTCACTGCAACCTCCGCCTCCTGGGTTCAAGCGATTCACCTGTCTCAGCCTCCTGAGTAGCTGGGATTACAGGCACGCACCACCACGCCCAGCTAATTTTTATATTTTTAGTACAGTTGGGGTTTCACCATGTTGGCCACACTGGTCTCGAACTCCTGACCTCAGGTAATCCGCCCTCCTCAGTCTCCCAAAATGCGGGGATTACAGGCGTGAGCTACCGCACCTGGCCTCAACAAGTATTTTTTAAACATCCACTATGTGCCCGGCACTGCTAGACACTAGGACCACAAGGGTGAACCAGCCATCAGAAGGAACAGAAACCTAACTCAAACCAGATTGAGCAAAGAGATGAGTCAACCAGCACAACGGCCGGGTGTGGGCCAGGCCAGGCCAGGGCCAGGGCTCACCCTGGTCCTCAGGGCTCTGCCGTTCCGGCTCAGCTCCCCAGGGCTGGCCCCCTCCGTGCTCAGGCAGCTCAGTCACCTTCCGAGAAAAGAGAAGCTTGTTCCCACTGGCTCTGGCAAGAGAGTTGGGGGAGGACGCCGCCAGGCCTGGCTTGGTGCCTGTGCCCTCCCCTGAACCAATCACTGAGGCCACAGGAATGAAATCCCTCATCACCGGGCCTGGGGCCAGGGTCAGACCAGAATTGGGGCCTTCCTAGGGGAAGGGATGCTGGGCCCACCACCAGCAGAGTGGTAGCGAGCGTGTCCTTTGGGTCCAGCTGTCTTGAATCCTGACTCTCCCTCCCACAAACTGTGTCACCTTCATCTTCCCGTGCTGTTTTCTCATCTACAAAGTGATAATAGTACCTTTGCATAGGACTGCTGTGAGGATTAAATGAGTTAATGTATCAAGTGCCTAGAACAGTGCGTGGCACGTAGTCGAGTGCTATGTGGTCCTGATGACTACTGCAGACGGGCCTGCGCAGCTGTGTGCCAGCGCATTCATGACTTCATTCCAAGGGGAGTAAACATGCGGGTGCAGCAGCTGCACATTGGCAATTACCTGAGCTGGGTCTTTGCTGTTGGAGAGAGAAGGGCAAAGGCCTATGTGGTCATGGTGCCACCTTCGTGCAGGAGGGTGATGGGGGTGGGGGCTGCTCTATGAGGAGATGGCCCAGACCTATGGAACTCAGGCTGGCAGGGAGGGGTGGCAAAGCAAAGGGAAAGGAGACATTGCAGGTGACCAGCTGGATTGAGGGGCCAGGAAAACATGATTCCTGGGTGGTTTGGGCCTGGGCAATTAGGAGACTTGAGGTGTCCCTGACAGGTGGTGGGACATGAGGAAAGGGTTAGTGGAGGCTGGTGGGAAAGGACTGGATCATGTGTTTGTTTTTTTGTTTGCTTTTGGTGTTTTTTTGTTTGTTTTGTTTTATTTTGTTTTTGTTTGTATAGTTTTTTTCTCACTATGTTGCCCAGGCTGGTCTCAAACTCCTGGACTCAAGCAATCCTCCTGCCCTGGCCTCCCAAAGTGCTGGGTTACAGGCATGAGCCACTGTCCCAGGCATGTTTGCTTTTAGAAATATTGAGTTTCAGCCAGGTGCGGTGCTGTAATCCCAGCACTCTGGGAGGCCGAGGTGGGTGGATCACCTGAGGTCAGGAGTTTGAGACCAGCCTGGCCAACATGGTGAAACCCTGTCTCTACTAAAAATACAAAAAATTAGCTGGGTGTGGTGGTGGGAACCTGTAATCCCAGCCACTCAGGAGGCCGAGGCAGGAGAATCGCTTGAACCCAGGAGGCGGAAGTTGCAGTGAGCCAAGATCGCGCCACTGCACTCCAGCCTGGACAACAACAGCGAAACTCCATCTCAAAAGAAAAAGAAAAGTGGCAAGCTAGCACACTTTCTCCCATCAAAGTGTTTATGAGGGGCTCATATTAACACCTAGAAGTCACTGCTACTCAACAAGGACAGAGCTCATGCCTAGAACAGGGAAAAGTTATGAAGTCCCACTGGAACCACACAACTCTGCCTTGCATTGCATTCTGCAGGGACAAGTTCCCAGTCTCCCAGGGGGCTGTGACAGCCACGCCACATTGGTTGCTTTGAGTCTCCAGGGCCCCACCACTGGCCGACTCACTCTGTGCTGCCTTGAAACCCACTCAGTCCAGTGTCTGCTGGACGGACCCTCCCTGCTAGCTCTTCTTGATCCTTCCCTCCTTGCTGTGGGGTAAACAGTTGTGTTGGCAAACCCACCCGGCAACACATGGGGACCCCCAGGGATCCAAGTACTATATCATACCTGGGGAGGCAGTCAGAGCTGCACGCTCAGGGCCGGGGTGTCCAATACAGAAAGAAAGGGTACACTCCAGCTCAGGATGGATGGCTGAGGAAGACATTGTAGAGTGAGAAAGCAAAAGCCCAGAGACAGGAGCTTGGGGAAAGGTCCCATCCCACAGGCAAGAGAAGAAGAGGAAGCAGTTCCTAAAACAAAGCACAGGAGCAGTCAGCAAGTGGGGGTGACCTGGCCCATTATGGGGACCTGGGCTTGAAGGCATAGGGGACCACCCCCAAAATATGCCACTTTGGCATAAGGATGATTTGAGCTGAAGGCAATTGAGAAAAAGCAGACAGGATGAGCTTTCTGCCCTTTCCCTTTCTGCCTGAAAAACAGGGTGTATATTTCCTTGTGAAGCCCCTTCACCTTGTCCATACCAGGAAGGGGAGAATGGCCTTATCACTGGAGAGAGAGATGGCACTGAGAAACATCTACACAGACAAGCCTTACTAAATAGCCCTATCTACCATAGTGTCCCCCATATGTTTACCTTCCCACAGCTTACTACCCCTAAAAAGTTCAGAAGCCACTTTCCTTTGCCTTGTCACTTCTCTACAAATTTATCATCTTTTGTTAGTATGGTATAAAGCCACCAAGTCTGCTTTGTGGGGTTTCTCTTCTATGAAGCACCACCACCTCCCCCATGCCAGGTAACACTTTTAACATTAGGGAGTCATGCTGAACCTATTCTGGTTTAGGGGTCCACCCGATTTGAAAAACAAAAAAAACAAAACTTTTAACATGAAATAAAATGCGTATGTCTTTTACCTGTCTTTTTTTGTTTGTTTTTGTTTTTGTTGTTTTGAGACAGAGTCTCACTCTGTTGTCCAGGCTGGAGTGCAATAGCACAATCTCGGCTCACTGCAACCTCCACCTCCCAGGTTCAAGCAAGTCTCCTGCCTCACCCTCCCAAGTAGCTGGGATTACAGGTATGTACCACTATATCTGGCTAATTTTTGTATTTTCAGTAGAGACGGAGTTTCACCATGTCCGGAAGGCTGGTCTTGAACTCCTGACCTCAAGTGATTGGCCTGCCTTGGCCTCCCAAAATGCTGGGATTCCAGGCGTGAGCCACCACACCCAGCCCTTTTCTCCTGTTAATCTGTCATTTGTCCAATTATTTTGCAGACCCAGCTACTGAACCTAAGAGGGTAGGGAATACTTTTCCCTCCCCTGCAAAGGCCCCATGTGGTCCACTGCATGCAATGGATGAAAACTGAATAAGCGGGGAGCACTATTAACTGTTGAGGAGAAGCAGTTAATAGAGACAGAAGGAGGGGATAAAGAATGAGCAATAGAATAAAAAGATGGCTGAGTGTAGGGTCTCTTCTGTGTTGAGAAGTGAGGTATGACAAAGCTATAAATTCAGCCCTACAAAGCCTTGCATTTCCTCACTCAACAAATCAGGGAGCCTGGTTCTCAGCGCCTTCTTGTTTATATGTTAGGGTTAATGTTTGAAAACAATCAGCATTTCTCTAGGATCAACAGCCATCTTTTTGGTGTGTTCTGCCAGGAGACATTGGCCAAGTAAGCTGAGGTCTGCACCAGCCAATAGGCATGGAGGCTGGACCAGGAGCCAGCAGGGCAGGCACAGTGTCCTAACGCCTGAGCCCAGCAGCAGATGGGCTAAGGGGAGGGCACCAACAAGTCCTGGCAGACATCAGAAGGGACACCCAGCCTACCCGGCCTCCACCCCAAGGTTGGACTGTCCTGACCCCCTCAAAGAAGGCCTTGCTCCTCCAGCCGCTGGGAGCACTGTTGTTGGATAGCCTTCAGCCTCAGCTCCTGCAGAGAGCATCTCACCCAAGGTGGTGAGGTCCCAGGTGGCCCAGTCCCCACACTGGTCTGTGCAGGGGTCTGAGGTCTGATCATCCTGACCCAGCTTGGGATAACCACAGCTCCAGAGCTCCCGCGGGGCTGGCTGGGGCTGTCGTTGAGCCTGCACTACAGGCTCGACCTCTCCCTCTCCAGCTCTGTCTTCATTCTGCTCCTCTTCACAGGGCGTGATCCCAAATAAACATCCCGTGCACCAAACCCTGGCTCAGGGCCTGCGTTCTGGGGAACCCAAGATATCACCATAGGCTGCTAATTTCTCCCATCTGAGTGAGATGTGTTGCGGTGGGGATTCAAAACATAGAAAAACGTCAAAGATTTTTTTTTAATGTCTCTCTTTTCTTAAAGTTAAAAATTTAAGGCAACTTCGAGAATGGTAAAGAAACCAAATCTTTGTCAGTGTTTGTACTTCCTTTGTAAGGATAATTTTTTTTTTTTTTAAATCTTGTCAACACACCTCTGCTGGCAGGAATGTAGGAAAATATTTCTGTTTAGTCTGTGGGCCCGTGGCTAATTGGTTAAAATTCCTATGCCGCTGTAGTCTAGGTTATAGGTTTGGCTGGGTGAGGTATAGCTTCTATCAGGGAAAAGAGTGTCTCCAAAACAAAGTTCACACATAGGACAGTCCCCCAAGGAGGATGTGATAAAGTGTAGAGGTAAACAAAGTACTTAAGTACGTATTTAACTATTTAAACGAAAGACCTCCCCCGGCTAAGAGGTAGCCCTATTTCCTAGACCGACTTGATCTTGAGCTTCCAGAGTCTCTAAGGACACAGACTGCGCCCTCTGCTGGAGGGAAGGCACCACCGGCCCATACTAGGGTGGCCCAAGGGCACGGTGGCTCAACCTGTAGTCCCAGCACTTTGAGGCCAAGGTGGGAAGATCACTTGAGCCCAGGAGTTCGAGACCAGACTGCACAACATAGCGAGACACCATCTCTACAAAATTAAAAAAAAAAAAATAGCCAGGTGTGGCAGCACATGCCTGTAATCCTAGCTACTCAAGAGGCTGAGGGGGAGGATCACTTGAGCCCAGGAGGTTGAGGCTATAGTGAGCACTGAACACGTAACTGTACTCCAGCCTGGGTGACAGAGTGAGACCCTGTCTCAAAATAATAATAATAAAAATAATAATAAAATTAAAAATAATTTTTAAACATTTTTTAAAGAAAGCGGAAAAAAGGGCACAAGGGCAGAGGGGCATAGACCCTCCAACTGGAGTGACTGCCAGAGCTGAACAGCACGGCAATATAACAGTGCTCCAAGACTCAGACCACAGAAGGCCCAGAGTCCTCCAGGAAGGACCCAGACACAGAGCAAAGGTCTTCATGGGTAGAGTCTGGCTGAGGGGTCTCAGGACAGGCAAGGCCCACTGACTCCGTGCCTAGAAGCAGGCTGGCCCACCCTGTGGAGTCCTGCACAAGTGGACACTGTGGCCCTTAGTGTCTCCAAACACAAAAAAGTGTTTCCTCATCTGCAAAGTTGTTGGTTCTTCCATTTGCCTCACAGAGATGCTGTAGTCAATAATGCTTTTTTTTTTTTTTTTTTTTTTTTTGAGACAGAGTCTCACTCTGTCGCCCAGGCTGGAATGCAATGGTGCCATCTCGGCTCACTGCAACCTCCACCTCCCAGGTTCAAGCAATTCTCCCACCTCAGCCTCCCGAGTAGCTGGGATTACAGGAACCGGCCATCATGCCCAGCTAATTTTTGTGTTTTTGTAGAGATGGAGTTTCACCATGTTGGCCAGGCTGGTCTTGAACTCCTGACCTCAGGTGATCCACCTGTCTCAGCCTCCCAAAGTGTTGGGATTACAGGCATGAGCCACTGTTCCCGGCAATAATGCATGTTTTTCAAAAACAGCATCTAACAGTGGGCATCTGACAAATGTCAGTTTTCCTTTACTAGGATTTTCCACATGATCTGTGTATTGGTGAGGAGCCTCTTAATTGAAAGTGACAGAAACCCAGCATGTAGTAGCTTAGGCACAAACCGGATTAATGGGCGAGGTAAGGAAGGGCTAAGAGGAACTGGCTGTGAGGATGCTGAATAGGAACTCCCTGCTGCCAGTACTCTGTCCCCATCACTTGTGTCCTCCACCTCCCATGGAGGTTCTTTCTCTCTGCCAGGCTTCTGCTCCTTGCAGGGACCGTGGCTCCTGGAGACTCCAGGCCCACAGGCTGGTCCTTGATAAACCAGAGAGGAAAAGTCTCGGTTTCTCATGTTGGATCTGATCAATCCTAGGGGGAAGGACCCTGGTTGGCCCAGCCTGGATCCTGTCAGAGCAGGCTGCTCCCAGAAAGGGGAAGGAGGGGCCCAAAGCAGCCTGTCCCTTGTGGCTCCCCTAAGTCCCCCACTGCAAGGGACACTGTCCTAACCCCCATCCCTCCTATATCTGAAGGTTCCCCAGCAGATAAAAGTTGCCTTTCCCACAAAAATAGGCCAGGACTCCAGATGGTGTCCGATGTTTGCCTAAGGCCACACAGAGCCCACACCTAGGTTCTGGGACCCGGGGTATGCCCCCCACAACACACAAACTTGCCTGTGAATGCCCTGCACACAACCAGAACCTTCCTTTAAACACGTGCTTTGGAAAGAGCAAGGCACTCAGATCTTTCTGTACTCATCCCCCCAACCCCATGGATTCAAATATATTCCTTTGCATCTCTAAATTTTAAATGTCAAACAATGAGGAAATAGAATTCACCTAAAATTCTGCCTTGGCTACTCACCTCCTGTATTTTATTAGTACTTTTCAAAATACAGTCTTCGGGGAGGAAAAACACCTCCCACCAATGGGCTCACCACACTGAACTTGAACAAGGCACTCACGGTCCTTCAGTAAGAGATGGTTAGGATTACCCCAGCAGCAGATGGGTAAGTCGAGGCACAGCAGGGCAGGGGCATGGTGGCCGATTGCCGGTGGCCCCTGCGCAGGTTCTGGGCCTTGCGTCCCAGTCTGGGTTCTGGCTTCAGCACTTTATATTCTGCTGCGGCGGGAACAGCCTAAGAACAGGGCCCGCCCAGAAACTTGGAGGTGGTCAGTGCAGACCCCTCTGGCCCCAATGCCCTCTTCACCCAGGGGTGGCCTGGCCTGGCCTGACTGCACCGACTGCCCCCAACCCCAGGCAGCGGTGGAGGAGAGGGATGTCACACAGCACAAACGCCGGCGGAGGGGCCACAGGAGTGGGGAGGGCAACCAGGAATGAAGCAGAGCGGAGTGCGCAGGCCTCGCGTCTCCTCCCCCAGGGCAGGTGGCCAAGCTCAGAGATTTCCTGGGTGATTAGGGGGAGGGGCGCGAAAACGCCCCTTGCTGCCACCTGCTCCTTGTTGCCAGAGCAGGAACCCAGGTTGGGGCTTGGGGAGCAAATGAGGCTGGGACAGAGCACGGGGCAGTCAGATGGGGTGAGGCGAACAAAGGCCTCTCTCTGCGAGAGAAATCCCGACTGGCTGCGGGGCGCACTCAGGCCACAATGGGGCTTTCTCCGGCCACAGGCGGCCCGGCCAGCCTGAGGGCAAGGCAGGGCGTCTGCGCTGCCGCGGGCCAGGCGGCACCGCTTCCGCGAGGGAAAATCAGCTCCCGTGTCGGGGCCGGAGCTGGGGCCGAGGCTCCGAGGCGGGACCAAGGGCGCGGGTGGCCGACGGGGCCTGCAAGACCGGCCGAGCACCCCCAGCCCCAGCCCCAGCCCCAGCCCAGCCCCAGCCCGCCCCGGCCCAGCAGGCCCTGCCCCGCCGTCTCCATGGCGACCGTGACCTCAACGCCTGGGCGGGGAGGGAGAGGCTGAGCCGGTTGCTACGCGACGGCCCAGTGACGTCAGACAATTGAGTTTGGTTCCCAAGGCAACTGGCCGGGCAGCTGGGCCGCGAACTATTTGTGTCTGTCCCCAGAGGGGCTGCGGAGCCTCCAGGGTCTGGCGCAGCTGAGGAAATGCGCTCCTGGCCCGGGGCAGGCGGGGGCCGGGACACAGAGGCCCTTTCAGCCCCGGGAGGCTGCGGGCCCGGGCGGGGCGGGGCGGCACCCTCCAGAAGGACGCCCGGCCTTCTCCCCACTTCTGCCTGGGAGGCCCCTGGCCCGCCGGGCTTTGTCCTATTTATAAACGTGCTCCTGAGTAAACTCCCTGAAGAAAGGGGCCTCTGTGTGCGCCAGCCCGGCCCACAGCGCCGCCCTCAGCACACAGTAGGCACTCAGCATGGCCTTCTCATGGGACTGAGGACAAGCACCGATCCTTGGGAGCTGCCAGGCGCCTCCAGCACCCAGAACCCCTGACATCGAGCGCCTGGACACCTGTTCCCGAAGCCCTGTGAGCTGATGGGCTACGTAACCTCTGGGCCGCAATGCTAGAATAAAATGCATGGACACTTGTTCCAAAACGATAGAGGGACGGTGTGGGAAACAGGCCCCAGCCCTGTCGACTGACGGTGAATGCACGAGTGAAAGTGACAATACATGGGTAAACTGAGGCAGGCGGCATCAGCCGTAGAGGAGAGAGGATGAGGTTCCAAGCTGGGGTGTAAGAGAAACAAGATGCTACAGGAGCAGAAGGGCCATCAGGTGTGCCAAGATAAAGCAGGGACCTAAATTTGGGCCTGAGAGCTGGTCCAGGCCTGCCAGTGGCAGTGGCTCAAGACGTGGGGCGCTGTGACTGGGTCTCAGACCCAGTGATGCCACCAACCCAGGCTTCTCCCAGGCTCCTCCCCCAGTAGCACTCTGTCACTACAGGGTGACATCCAGGCCCTTCACGATCTGTCTCCAGGGAGCCACCACCTCCCCCAGCCCAACAGGCCAAGCACTGACATCCAAACCAACTGACTGCCCAGGAGCCTGGGCATGCTTTGTCCGTCTGGCCCAGGGAGGCATCTGCCCATCCCTGTGAATAGCAGCGTCTCTCCTCAACAGTCAGTGACTGCCTTCTGACAGCCTGACCAGGGGGTCTGAGTGCGAGAGGCATCTGGCATCTCTGAAAAAGCAGCTCCAGCCTGGCTTCCAGGGCAGGGACTCTCCACTGCCAGATCTGCAGACTCTCCACCACCAGAGCGCCTACTGCAGTTGGGAAAAGCCTCAGATCTATGTCCTCTCCTGTCTGGGTGGAGCAGGCACCATGATCCCTGTTTCATGCACAAGGACATTGATGCGCAGGGACTACAGGACTTGTCCAAGGATGCACCCGAGCCCACGTCCCACCTAGGTTCCCCAGTCTCTCCCAGACAATCCCTCAGAAAACAGTCCTGGGCCCAGGAACCAGAGCTGCTGAGCAGGCCCAGCTACATAATTTGTGGAGCCCAGTGCAAATTGAAAATTTGAGACCCTTTGTTAAGAAATTATGAAGAGGCCAGACACAATGGCTCATATCTGTAATCCCAGCACTTTGGGAGGCCGAGGCAGGCAGATCACTTGAGTCCTGGAGTTCAAGACCAGCCTGGCCAATGTGTCGAAACCCTGTCTCTACTAAAAATACAAAAATTAGCCGGGCATGGTGGCTGGTGCCTGTAATCCCAGCTACTTGGGAGGCTGAGGCAGGGAGAATTGCTTGAACCCAGGTGGCAGAAGTTGCAGTGAGTTGAGATTGTGCCACTGCACTCCAGCTTGGGCAACAGAAGGAGACTCTGTCAAAAAAAGAAAAGAAAAAAAAAATTATGAAGAGGCTGGGCATGGTGGCTTGTGCCTGTAATCCCAGCACTTTGGGAGGCCGGGGTGGGTGGATCACCTGAGGTCAGGAGTTTGAGACTAGCCTGGCCAACATGGTGAAATCCAGTCTCTACTAAAAATACAAAAATTAGCCAAGCATGGTGGTGCATGCCTGTAATACCAGCTACTTGGAAGGCTGAGGCAGGAGAATCGCTTTAACCCTAGACGCAGAGGTTGCAGTGAGCCAACATCATGCTACTGCACTCCAGCCTGGGCGACAGAGTGAGACTCTGTCTCAAAAAAAAAAAAAAAATTATGAAGGATTTCAAGACAATGTCAGAAGACCATCAAACTAAGGATGGGACCCACGTGACTGCACAGGTCATATGCTCATGAAGCTGGCCAGGATGGCAAGTCCAGGACACCAAGCCAGGCTCTTTCCTGGGCACCGTGCACCTCTTCCCTTGCTCAAGGTCCATCTGCTGGCCAGTTCCTGGGATTTCTCTGACCCGCCCACTCCACACAGGCTGGATGTCCAGGGCATCTTCAGTGAGGTCCACTAGATATTAGGGGACGCTGCCTAGTACTTTCCCATCAAAGACCAAGACCACAGAACACTTCCAGAAACGCTTCCAGAAATGCTCAATCCTGCCAGCACTGGAAGTTTGCCTGCCTATTTTCAGCTGAAGAACACTTGCTCTTGAAGAAAATGTAGCAGGGCTGTCTACCTAAGGTGAAATGTACCAGCTGACAGATGAGAATCTGACACTGATCAACATTAAAACAATATATAAGAACAAAAGTCAAGGGCATGTTTGTGGCCTCCTAGAGTCCACATCATGCCCATGATTTGTCTCACTCTGCCCTCAGAGAGCCAGAGGAGGGAACTTCTGCCTTGGCCCACCTGGGTTTGTCCCCACCCTGGAGTCAGGCCATGTCCACTCCCCTTCCAGTCTCTGCTGGGGTCCCTGCATGCCCTATGCTCTCTTCCAGCTTGTCTGAATCCTGCCCTCCAGTCTGAGTGCCACGTGGTGGGCAGCTTGCTGGGATGCCCGATGCCCCACAGAACTGCAGGGCTGCTGGCCTCAGACAATATGGCCCTCCGCTGTCAGATCCCTCCAGAGATGGCCTCAACTGGAAGAAATGCTTCTCAAAAGCCCACATCTCCCTTTCTTGGGTTCACTCAATGACTGGCAAGCAGTGGCATCCTGATGAGTGACAAGACAGGTGGAAAGATCCAGCCCTATTGCCCCAACTCAGGACAATAATATAAGACCCACCGGGCGCGGTGGCTCACGCCTGTAATCCCAGCACTTTGGGAGGCCGAGGCGGGTGGGTCACCTGAGGTCAGGAGTTTGAGACCAGCCTGGCCAACATGGTGAAACCCCATCTCTACTAAAAATACAAAAATTAGCTGGGCGTGGTGGCGTGTGCCTGTAATCCCAGCTACTTGGGAGGCTGAGGCAGGAGAATTGCTTGAACCCAGGAGGCAGAGGTTGTAGTGAGCCGAGATTGTGCCACTGCACTCCAGCCTGGGCGACAGAGTGAGACACTGTCTCAAATTTAAAAAAAAAATAAATAAATAATAATAATAAAATAATAATAAAGAGTAATACAAGACCATCCCTGCTCCAGAGCTCCCCTTAGGGTCAGCAAGGCCTTCCAAGTTCTCCCTCTGCCCCTCCTGTGCCTTCCCCCAGAGATGCTGACCCCAGGACTCCCTGATGAACCTCCTGCCTGGCAGTCTCCCTCTCAGAGCTGGCTTTCTAGGAAAGCTGACCTGCCTCCACGAAGCCACGTCTCTCCTACCTAGGGCACCTGTGGGCACCTCCCACCTCTTCAAATGCCCTGTAACAGTCATCCATTCAGCAGATCCTCATTGAAGGCCTACTATGCACCAGATGCTGTTCTGGGTGCTGACGGTAAAGCAAAATGAAGCAGACACCTCTGCCCTCACGGAGCTCAGGCCTGCAGATGAGCAGGCAAAAAGCAACCAAAAATTTAATGTGATGACGTTAAACATCATACCACAGAATGATACAACAGAGAATCTGATTGTGGCTGGGGGCACCTGCTTTAGATCAAACTTCCTCTGGGTCAAGGAGGGTCTCTCTGAGGAGCCACGTCTGAATCAGAGGCCAGTTCCTCGATAAGTTGAAAGATGAACATTAACCAGGCAAGTTCAAAGGCTCTTGGATGGGGAGGAAATTGAGGTGTTGGATTCAAGAGAACAAAAGTGAAGCTGATGACGGGAGATGAGGTGAGATGTAGGACCAGAGGGCTGGGGGGGTTGCCTCACACTTGTAATCCCAGCACTTTGGGAAGCCAAGGAGGGCAGATCACTTGAGGTCAGGAGTTTGAGACTAGCCTGGCCAACATGGGGAAACCTCATCTCTACTAAAAATACAAAAAATAATTTAGCCAGGCATGGTGGCGTGTGCCTGTAGTCCCAGCTACTTGGGAGGCTGAGTCATGAGAATCACTTGAACCTGGAAGGCAGAAGTTAGAGTGGTCCGAGATCATGCCCCTGGGTGACACAGTGAGACTGTCTCAAAAAAAAGAAAAAAAGAAAAAAAGAAGCAGGACCAGAGGATGCAGGGCCTTGAGGAAGAATCTAGAAGAATCTAGCTTTTATTGTCAGTGAGGTGGGAGCGTCAGATGGTTCTAAGCAGGGCAGTCATGGAATCTTTTTTTTTTTTTTTTCTTTTTGAGACGGAGTTTCGTACTTGTTGCCCAGGCTGGAGTGCAATGGCACGACCTCAGCTCACTGCAACCTCCGCCTGATTCAAGCGATTCTCCTGCCTCAGCCTCCCAAGTAGCTGGGATTACAGGCATACGCCACCATGCCCGGCTAATTTTGTATTTTTAGTAGAGATGGGTTTTCTCCATGTTGGTCAGGCTGGTCTCAAACTCTCAACCTCAGGTGATCCACCCGCCTCGGCCTCCCAAAGTGCTGGGATTACAGGTGTAAGCCACCGCGCCCAGCCTGGAATCTTTACCTGTTTCAAGCCATCACTGGCGGTCAGACAGAAAATGAATTCATCACATGAAATACCTGCTGTTCGGCACATGAGCATTTCTGGAAGTATTTCTGGAAGTGTTCTATGGAATGGGTGTAAGGTTTTGGGTTTTGTTTTGTTTTGTTTTGTTTCCCATTAGTTTTTTTTTGTTTTGGGGATGTTTTTAGAGATTGGGTCTCATGTTGCCCAGGCTGGACTCAAACTCCTGGGTTCAGATGATTCTCCCACCTCAGCCTCCCAAGTAGCTGGGACTACAGGTACGCACCACTGCACGTGGCTGAACATTAGCTTTAACCTGCATTTATTCAATATCCTGTCTGCTGTTTAGGAGCTGGAGTCCAGCACTTGGACTTGTTTGGATCCCCAACTGCCTTGCTCTGAGTAGGTGTTCAATGAACATTTGATGAGTTGATGCTTCTGTTTTAGCTATGATCTTCTGGGTTTGTTTTGTTTTGTTTTGTTTTTACACAGAATGTTGCCCAGGCTTGAGTGTAGTAGCACAACCTCGGCTCACTACAACCGCTTCCTCCCGAGTTCAGGTGATTCTCCTGCCTCAGCCTCCCGAGTAGCTGGGGCTACAGGTGCCTGCCACCATGCCGGGCTAAGTTTTTTGTATGTTTAGTAGAGACAGGCCTTCACCATGTTGGCCAGGCTGGTCTGGAACTCCTGACCTCAAGTGATCTGCCCACCTCGGCCTCCCAAAGCGCTGAGATTACAGGCGTGACCCACCTTGCTAGGCCTGATCTTCTGGTTTTGCTTCTCAAAGTGTGGTCCTCAGACCAGTATCTGCACCAGCTGGGAGCTTGTAGGAAATGGAGAATCCTAGGCCCCACCCAGGCCTACTAAATCAGAATCTGCCATTTAACAAGATCCCCAAGAAATCCTAATGAATGGTAAAGTTTAAGAAGCACTTCTAGAGAGCAGAATAACTCAAGGGCCTCCGATAAACCCGTAACAGACAGCAGGAAGGGGGCAGGGGTTAAAAGAGAGGCAGCCCTTAAGCCCAGCTGGGATGGAAGAAGATTTTGATTGGAGGTAAGAGAAGGTACATTCCAGGCTAAGACAAGGCTGGGAAGGAGGAGGCAAGTGTGAGGGTGGAGAGCCAGTGGTCTGAAGCAGCCAGCCCCAGGGGCCAGCAAAATGAGGAGGTAGAAATTCCCAGAAAGGCAGGAGACACCAGCTGCAGTGGCTCACGCCTGTAATCCCAACACTTTGGGAGGCCGAAGCAGGTGGATCACCTGAGGTCAGGAGTTGGAGACCAGCTTGGCCAACATGGTGAAACCCAGTCTCTACTAAAATACAAAAATTAGCTGGGCATGGTGGCAGGCACCTGTAATCCCAGCTACTGGGGAGGCTGAAACAGAAGAATTGATTGAACCCGGGAGGCAGAGCTTGCAGTGAGCCAAAATTGCACCACTGCACTCCAGCCTGGGAGACAGGGCAAGACTCAGTCTCAAAAAAAAAAAAAAAAAAAAAGGGCAGGAGAAAGCTCTCTCAGAGAGCAGCCCCTCAGATGGCCAAACAAGACTGGGGAGTTAGGTGGCGTGAGGCTGAATTCTGGCTCTGCCTCCCCCTAGCTGAGTGACCTTGGGCAAGTTATCATACTTAACTCTCTGAGCCTCTACAAAGTGGGGATAATAATAGATGTGCCAGCTGTTGGGGGGGGCAGGAAGATTAAATGAGATAACACATATAAAACGCTTGGTACAGGAGAAAGGTGGGGAGCGCTCAGTAAATGGTAACTGTGATGACGAATAAAGTGCGGGCTGGATTGGGAAGGCCAGGAGGGGGCACTGAAGGCTTCTGAGACGGGGAGTACTGCAGCCTGTGTTTTAGGGAGATAAATCCAGCGGGTGCACCAGGGATAAGGACAGGGCTGTGGCCAGAGGCTGCGGGCAGATGGGAGGTTGGTGTAATGGGGGCAAGACATTGAGAGGTGCCTTGGAGTTCAGAGAGGGGGAAGCAGCTGCCCTGGGGCAGAGAGAGGCTGGGGCAGGATGGCTCTGGGCTTCCAGGCTAGGAGGTGGGCTGAGGGCAGGCAGGCTCTGGGAGAGACGTGCTGTGGGAAGTGTCTGGCTGGGGTGGGGTGGAGAGGGGGGCTTCAGGGGACAGCAGAGAGGGGAGGTCTGAGGCATGGGGATTATCAGGACCAGAGTCAGAGAGAAAACTTTCAGCCACAGGGGTTTGTGGATGCCTCAGGATAGGTGAGGCTGCTCCCAAGAAGGAGGTCCTGAGGGAGCAGGAGGTGAGCTCAGGTGCACACAGAGGACTCAGTTGGGGAGTCTCCCTTAAAAGTGGCAGCCACCCTGAGTCACTAAGTCTGTGACTCACCTCTGGCAGAGAGGAGGCAGGACAAGTAACAAAGCTGGTGCTTCCTGGGATGTTATCTGTGGGCCAGTCCCTGGTTTGCAAATCCCTTCCGCGCATGAACTTATCTAAAGCCCTATGAGGTGGAGCTAGTACCGGCACTATCCCATACTGCAGATGGAGAAATTGAGGCCCTGTGCGGTGGGGGTTATTCCAGACTCTTCGGCCAGGACACAGGCATTTGGCTAAACCTAGTGTTTGTGGCAGGGTCTGTTCTGATTGGCCGATGCCTGTCCTACTGGTTAGTCAATGTTTTGAAGGTCACCCTGGTTACACAGCTGGAGGAGGCAGAATCCCAACCAACCCCTGGGGCTGGAGCCCTGCTCTGAACCACGATCCTCTCTCCGTCTAGCGCCGCAGCGCACCTCAGGACAAGTAATGTGCGTCGAAGGGCTTTGGAAACTGCAAGGCACAGTATAAATAACAGGTTCCTTCATTCCTCCTGGGCAGGAACTTTGGCCTCAACAGTTCCTTCTTTGTTGAGGCCAAAGAAGCTGGGCCATGAGAAGGCAGAGGAAACGCTGCTGTGGGGAACCAGCATTCTCTCTGCTTACTCAACGGGGAAAGTGAGTCAGAAGGGAAGCCTCCCTGAGTGGAGCCCCATGGTCAGCCCCTGGGAGGTTCTCACGTGCCAGACGCCATCCGGCACTAACCAGGTTAGCCTGGACTTGTCCCCAGGGACCGTCCAGGCTCTCCTGCAACTGGCCACCAGGGGGCGCCGCTCCCCCAGCCTTCCTCTTACTGAACCTACCCCCCCACCACCCCCTCAACAACCTGCTCGCGAGAAACCAGGCCTTGGAAGGAGTCCCGGGGAGCAGGCACCAGAGACTTTGAAAAGCGGCAAAAACGCGGGAGATGCTGAGTGGAGGTGGGAGTTCGTCCCTGCCCCACTGGGAGGGAGAAGGGAAGGGGGGACGGAAACCTACATATACCCATTTTCAATTCCCAAACCAGCCCTGTGGAGGAGTGCCTGTTCCCATTTTACAGATGAGGAATTTGAGGCCCAAAGATGTTGGGTAAGATCAAGAGGCTAGGGACAGGCAGCGCTGGGTCATTTGCTTCCAAGGTCAGTTCCCAATGGGACCACAAGCAAATGCTAGCTCATTTGGCCCTGTCGCCTAGCGGGGTCTCCCCCCCCCCGCCCCCCGTTGATCCTATGTTCTGAGTCGTGGCCAACACCACAACCTATTCCCCCACTGTGTTCCAGCAACAATTCCAGCTGCCCCTTCTCCAACCTGAACTTTCTGGAAGCCTGGGCACCTGCTTCATTGTTCTCCAGAGACCCCCATCAGCCACCCATCCCACACCCTCCCCATCTGGGCAGAGCCGGGAGCCCCCTCTGCAGCCCTGTCCTGCTTGACATCCCTTCCCCACCCCAGGGACCCCGCGGGGTCAGGCTTTGCTCCTCGACACCCCATGGTAGGCAGCAGCACGAATAAACAATGGGACATTTGAACCAGGAAGAGCCTGTGGTTGAGGCCAAAACAGGCACCAAGGTTTTCTCTCAGCTCCTACCAACTCCTTTTATGGCCTCTGGGCCCAGTTCCTTCTTCATAAAAAGTCAGAACTGGAAAAGGCCTCGAGTCACTGGGTCCAACCTGAGCCAACACTTTCCTTTTCTATAGAAAAAACCCGTCGTGCTGCCTCCCCGGCTCCAGCCAGGTTTACAGCACCAGAATCTGGGCCGGCAGCGTCCTTCACCGGAGGGAAATTCTAACCCTGGGGCGGGACCTGGGCACGTCCGCCGGGGAGGCCCAGTCCCTGCACCTGTAAAATGGGGGGCGGGCCTAACCGTAGCTTCTTCAAAGGCCCCCCGCCCCCAGCTTGAGGTTCGGTATCTAGCCCCAGGGACCCGCCCTAACGAACATCTATTTCGGCCCCCTCTGTCCAACCGTTTCCTTCCCTCTGCCCTGAGAGCTGTAGGCAGCTAGCGTGTGTGGGCGCACGTGCGTGCAAGTGATCATGTGTGTGCAGGAGCCGGTGGCGGCCAGACGCAACTCGGCACACGCGTCCGCGTCCGCGCCCGCGCCTGGCTCTGTGCGCGCCCCCGAGATGCTGGCCTCCCCTAGTCAACCAGGTGGCCGTGTGCAGCCCCGCGTGTGCTCCGCGGGTACCAGCCCGGGCCGCTCGCTCCTCGCAGCCGACAGCACGCGGTGCGCGGCATCTGGAACGTGGGAGCTTCTGGTTCCCAGTCCCGGAGACCAGCGCCCCCTCCCCGCCAGGGATTTTTTCTGCTCCGCGAGGCGCGCTCCGGGGCGGGGGCCGAGAGCAGCCCCGCCCGGGCCGGCCTGCTAGGGCGGCGAGTCTGCCGGGAGCGCGCCGCCCCCACCCAGGCGCCCCGATGGGTTTTTCCATGACTGCATCCGGCCTCGGGCCGCCTTTGTTCCCGCCGTCCCCGGCCTGCCCGCGAGGCGGCCCGCCTCTCCCTGCGCGCCTGGGATTTTCCAGGGCTCAATTGGAGCACTGGCGAGCCGCCTCCCCGCCCCCAGCCTCCCCCGCCCCGGCTGCCCCCGAGTCCTGTTTCGGGGATCCTAGCCCTCTCTCCAGACGCGCTGCTCTGTCCCCTGTCCCCGCCTCCAGGACCTGCGTCCTCCCAGCCCCACGTTTGTGCGCAAAGTTGACGGTCACCGGGCCCGCGCGCTTCGGCATCTCGCGAAGGCGCTGCCCGCGCCCTGAGTCCTTCCCTGGGGCTGCACGTTGGAAAAGGACAGAGGTCTCCTCTGCTTCGCAGTTGCAAAAGGCTTCACGTTTTCACCAAGGGGCAGGTGGGGCAGTCGGGGCCCTGGGAGGCCTGGTCCACCAAGGAGGGGGAACCCGCGCGCGCGCGCACGCACGTGGCCCGGCGCGCCCGGGAGACCTCCGTGTGATCACCGCGCGCAGCAGCTCCCGGGCGGAAACACCTCCCACCTCCACGGGAAAGTGGGCTCAACCGGGGGCGGAAAGCGACACGGCTGGGGGACGACTACGTGCTCCCTTAACCCCCTTCCCGCTGTCAGTAAGGAAGTGGAGATAAACCGAAGAGAGGCCTTGGAGAAAGGAGCAGGGCGGGGTGAGGGAGTTGTGGGGGGATTATTTGAGAGTGAGGTCAAGCTCAAGAGCCCCAGGACCCTCTCAGATCCCCCGTGCCCGTGGGAACTGCGCGTCCGCCACCGATCCTGCCCGCGCCGGTTGAGTTCAGTTTGTGTCTCCGCGCGCTGCGACTTTGCGCGCCTGGGGGCCTCCCAGCTATTGCCTGGCTATGCTGGCGGGAAAAGTGTAAGAAACGCTGTTTGCCCTGCAGGAGAAGCCAGATTCGCATGGGGGTGCTTCAGGCTGGGGAAAGGTGCCTGCCTCTGTGGGGTTTTTGGAATCCCAGGTGGCGCCCTTCCTACAGCCCGGCAGAAGGCAGCCATGCCTTCAGGTGGGGAAAGATCTGGAGGTGCGGGTGGGAGGAGGACGAAGCAGGAGGGACACCCGGATCCGCAAAGGGTCAGAGACCAGAGCGGTCTTGCTGTGCCAAGTGAGAGGGAACGCCCCGTCGGCAGCTTTGAGCGCCATCTCCCTGGCCTAACCAGTCATGAGGGAACGGGCAGGCTGCTCTGGAAGGGCCCTTCCTCCAGGTGTCCTCTTGATCAGCTTTGCCTGCTCTTTAAGGTGTCCCTGTGTCTCGGCCGCCTCCCCTCTCAACCCTCTTTTTTGCTCTCAGAGGCAGCACACCAGTCCCCATCCCCAACCATCCCAGGATGAGAACGTCTTGGTCCTGGCCGGGCGCGGTGGCTCACGCCTGTAATCCCAGTACGAGACGGGCGGATCACGAGGTCAGGAGTTGGAGACCAGTCTGGCCAACATAGTGAAACCCCGTCTTTACTAAAAATGCAAAAAATTAGCCGGGTGTGGTGGCGGGCGCCTGTAATCCCAGCTACTCGGGAGGCTGAGGCAGGAGAATCGCGTGAACCCGGGAGGCAGAGGTTACAGTGAGCCGAGATCGTGCCATTGCACTCCACCCTGGGTGACAGTGCGAGACTCCGTCTCTAAATAAATAAAATAGGGCCAGGCGCGGTGGCTCACGCCTGTAATCCCAGCACTTTGGGAGGCCGAGGCGGGCAGATCACCTGAGGTTGGGAGTTCAAGACTAGCCTGACCAACATGGAGAAACCCCGTTTCTACTAAAAATACAGAATTAGCCGGGTCTGGTGGCACATGCCTGTAATCCCAGCTACTTGGCAGGAGAATCGCTTGAACCCTGGAGGCGGAGGTTGCAGTGAGCCGAGATCGCGCCATTGCACTCCAACCTGGGCAACAAGAGTGAAACTCCCTCTAAAAAAAAAAAATTAATTAATTAAAGGAATAAAAAATAAATAAAACCTTGATCCCACACCTGGGTTCCCTGCTGCTCACAGGATAACTCAGATGCTCTTTGCCCTTGTAGAATTGGTGGGAGATTCCAGGAGCAGAGGCACAGCCCCTGGCTGGGGCCCAGCCCTCCCATAAGGGGAACTTTAACCGAGATACCTGCTTCCCTCCTCCATCAGTCCCTCCAACGCCATAGCAACAGAGGCCTTCAAGGTGCACAAGTCCTACCTAGTATGCTAACTGGTATTGACTAGACCGATCAGACAAGCAGGCCCTCCTTAGACTCACCTAAAAATATTGGGGTGAGCAGGATGCCATCCAGTTCTCAAAATGATAGCACTCTGGCATCTCCTTTCTTCTTCCCTCACCTTGCACAGAGGAGTAAGTCATGTTTAAGATCTAGTCAATTCCGGTGGTGCCAATAGTTATGGTGCCAATTCAAGTGGTGTCAGATGGTTTCTACCTGTCCTCCCTGGCCAGGGCCAGCCTTGGGGCAGCAGGAGAGAAAAAGAGCCCGTTGGCAGGTGCTTGATCCCAGGTGTGACTCCCATAAGGGGGCAAACATCAAAGGTTCTGTCACTCAGAGATGAGGTGATTGCACCACTAAATCCTATTTGCTGTTCCTTCATCCTCAGCTGTCATATCGACTGCTCACCCTTCAATCTCCATGTCCTTGCTCAGGCTGAGAATATTCTATTTTTGTTTTGGAGACAAGATTGCACTCTGTTGTCCAGGCTGGAGTGCAGTGGTGCAATCACGGCTCCCTGCAGCCTCAACTTCCTGGGCTCAAGTCATCCTCCTGCCTCAGGCTCCCTAGTAGCTGGAATTACAGATGCGTGCCAACACACCCAGCTAATTTTTTGGATTTTTAATAGAGATTGGTCTCACTATGTTGCCCAGGCTGGTCTCACTCCTGAGCTCGAATGATCTTCCAGCCTCAGCCTCCCAAAGTGCTAGGATTACAAGTGTAATCTTAAGTCCTGGCCTGAAGCATTATTCCTCTTCATCACCTCCCACCTACTCAAACATACATTTTCCAGAACTTTCCTTCTAGTCAGAATGTTTTCTTCTCCCTTTAAAGGCAGAGTTCGGGAAAGCAGAAACAAAGAGGAATGCTTTGATCTTGACGCATTCTAAAAATGGAATTAAATTTCCAATAGTGATAGCAAACAGTTAGTATTTGCTACTTGCCAGGCTGTTCACATATGTTAATTCATTTAACCCACATAACCACTCTGGGAGGTGGGCACCATTATCACTTCCATTTTAGAGATGAGAAAACAGGCACAAGAAGTGAAGCGACCTGTCCAAGGTCACACAGGCAGAGGCTCAGCTGGGAGTTGACCGCGGCAGCCTGGCACAGAGCCTGTGCTCCTATACTGTGCTAGTAAAATGTTGCACAGGCAGATTCAGGAAGTGGTGTTCATATAAATAGCTCGTCTGTAGAGTAGGAGGAAAACAATAGGTGCTGGGGTTTAGGAGACATTTTTCTTGGGAAGAGTCACATTCGTAACGGCGATGTCTGCTGCAGTTCCCACTTTGTGGCTGTTACAGTTGTTTTATGGGTTTTTTAAATCACAGCTGTCAACTGAGAAATGTATGCCAGTCAGATCATTACCCTGATGGAAGAAAACTCCAAGTCCTTCCAGCAGTAATGTGCATCCTATAATATTTCTTCATTTCATATTTATTGACCCACTTGCCTGTGCCCAGTGCTGTAGCAGAGGCTCGGGGGAACATTCTTAGCAGGAAGAGAGCTCACTTCACCATCTTCTTGGGGAGACAACACGTACGTCCATGTAACAGTGATACCTTCAGTTGCCAAAGGGAGCATTTCAATTGACCAGCAGCTAATATCTGATGAGGACCCGTGGCTGACCGACATGAAGGTGGGCTCATGATCCCTCTGGTCTCCATGCCCTTCTGAGACACCCCCCACTTGGGTGTGGGTGGGGCCTGTGACTTGCTTCTAACTAACAGAATATGGCAAAGGTGACAGGATGGATGTGACTATGTGTACGTTATATGAAATTGTAATGACAGTTTTGCTAGGATGCCTCCTTCCTTATTGGCTTACGAGCAAGAAACTGATGCCCTCAGTCCAACAACCTGCTCGTAGCTGAATTCTGCAAACAAGTACATGAGCTTGGAAGAAGATCCTTCCCCAGTGAAGCCACAGATGAGAACCTAGCCCTGGCCTGCACCTTGATCACAGGCTTGGAGAGGACCCAGTTGAGCCATGCTCAGACTCCTGTAAGAAAATTGTGAGATAGGCTGGGTGCGGTGGCTCACGCCTATAATCCCAGCACTTTGGGAGGCCGAAGCAGGCGGATCACCTGAGGTCAGGAGTTCAAGACCAGCCTGGCCAACATGGTGAAACCTCATCTCTACAAAAATACAAAAATTAGCTGGGCATGATGGCGGGTACCTGTAATCCTACCTACTTGGGAGGCTGAGGTGGGAGAATCACTTGAACCTGGGAGAGGGAGGTTGCAGTGAGCCGAGATGGCACCATTGCACTCCAGCCTGGGTGACAGAGAGACTCCGTCTCAAAAAAAAAAAAAAAAAAAAGAAAAGAAAAGAAAAAAAGAAAAAGAAAATTGTGAGGCCGGGCATGGTGGCTCACGCCTGTAATCCCAGCACTTGGGGAGGCTGAGGCAGGTGGATCACGAGGTCAGGAGTTCGAGACGAGCCTGACCAACATGGTGAAACCCCGTCTCTACTAAAAATACAAAAATTAGCCAGGTGTGGTGGCACACGCCTATAATCCCAGCTACTCAGGAGGCTGAGGCAGGAGGATTGCTTGAACCTGGAAGGCAGAGGTTGCAGTGAGCCAAGATCTCGCCACAGCACTCCAACCTGGGCGACAGAGCGAGACTCTGTCTCCAAAAAAAAAAAAAAAAAAAGGGCCAGGCGAGGTGGCTCACGCCTGTAATCCCAGCACTTTGGAAGGCCAAGGTGGGCGGATCACGAGGTCAGGAGATCAAGACCATCCTGGCTAACACGGTGAAACCCCGTCTCTACTAAAAATACAAAAAATTAGCCGGGCATGGTGGCGGGCGCCTGTAGTCCCAGCTACTCGGGAGGCTGAGGCAGGAGAATGGTGTGAACCCGGAAGGCGGAGCTTGCAGTGAGCCGAGATCACCCCATTGCACTCCAGCCTGGGCGACAGAGCGAGACTCTGTCTCAAAAAAAGAAAGAAAGAAAGACAGAAAAGAAAAGAAAATTGTGAGATAATAAATATGTGTTTTTGTTAGTTTGTTTCATTTTTGTAGAGATGGGGTCTTACTATGTTGCCCAGTCTGGCTGTGAATTCCTGGGCTCAAGTGTTCCTCCTGCTTCAACCTCCTAAGTCTCTGGGACTATAGGTGTGTGCAACCGCACCAAGCTAAGTGCGTATTGTTTTAACCCTCTACCTTCGTGGTGACATTCTTATGTAGCAACAGAGAACCAATATAGAGCCTATTAGGTAAAAAGTCCTCTGTGGGGCTGTTAGACGATACCAAAAAACATAAGGAACCCAGCACTTCAGGAGCCTCCCAACAGTCAAGGTGAAAAAGAAACCACAGCATAGTTTTACTATTTGAAAAAAGAAAATGTTTTCAAAGATTGAACCCAGACAGCCATAGTGGCTCTCGCCTGTAATCCCAACACTTTCGGAGGCCAAGGTGGGAGGATTGCTTGAGGCCAGGAGTTTGACACCAGCCTGGGCAACATCATGAGACCTCCATGTCTACAAAAATAAAAAATAAAGAGGGAAACTGGCTCCTGATTCTAAGAGGAATTTATCATGTGGACAGTATCTCTGTACAATCCGTGAACAGAGCATTGAGTCTGTAGGGGCTGGACCACCTGCAATTCAAGAGTCCTCCTCATGCTGACTCCGTTGGGTCTGACCTCCTGCCACATCACACCCTCCTGCTTGCTGCCCTCCTCCTGGACTGCCCTTCCTTCTCTGCCCATTGCCTCCTACATTTCAAAGACCAGCTGGGACCTGTCATTCCTTCTTCAAAGCCTTTAATTCCCAAGCAGAATTCCCTGCTTCCTCCCTGAACTCCCAGATCACTGTTATCAAAGACATAACATTGTATTATTCATTTGTCACTGTTTTTATTGAGCGTCTGCTAAGTGCTGGGCCTCCTGTTAGGTGCAAGAGACACAGTCACAAATGCAGCACAGGGCTGTCCTTGGGGGCCTACAGCCTGTGGCACCGTGGTCATGGCCCCATCGTTTCCTCCATATAGGGCCTGTCTTCTCTTTGCAACCTTGGAGCTAGCGTGACACACAGCAGCCTCGAGTCTCAGCATTTGTGAAATGAATGATTGAGGCTGTGCAGACCTTTCTCTGCAAGCTCACAAGCAGTTGCTGCCTTCCTGAGAGGCTTTGGGGAAAGTGCTAGCTTAAAATATGTCCCCAAGTAGCTGAATCTGTAGGATATCATGATTCTGTGGTGTCCACGTGAACTCAACATTCAACCTGTCGAGAGCAAAAGTCAGCAGAAACTGACTTCGTTTCCCTGTTATTGATATGAGGCTGTGGGGGCTTACTGTAATTAATCAGTAGGGTCAGCAGCCTTTGAAGGTTGCTCGTTGTTCCTCATAGCGGCGTCTCCGCAGTATGGATGGAGATGCGGAACATCCCGTGGCAGTCATCAGAAATTTATGCGTCTAATTGATCTGAAAACTGAAGGAATTTAGCAACAAGTTAAGAGGGAAGGCGACCAAGGTGTGGCCCTATTAGCTTTGTTGCTCAGCACATAGCCCCAGGCGTTTACAGGAGGGGCTACACAAGTCCTTTGTCACTAGTCCTTTGACACTAGCGGCAGCCTCACCTGAGAAGACCTCCAAGGGTGCTGCCTGCACCGTCAGGAGGTGGGGAGTGTCCGAGGGCCCTGGAGTGCACAGATCCGCCCTGGAGGGTAGCCATGGGGACAGCCCACTCCGTCCTCCCACCCCTACCCCGACTTCCTGGCCTTCCCAGGCAAATGTAGGCCACCTTGTGTTCAGTTTCCTGGAGAGTCTCCTTTCCCCAGCATCCGGGTCCCCAGGGGAGGGGTGACAGCTACCCCTGTCCCCGATCTGTGGGGCCTGGCCGCCTTCCGCAGGGCTGCGCGCCATTCCCGCATCGCGCTGCGTCTTGGATGATTTTCCTGGCTGTGGCCCAAGCACCTGGAGCCTCCATTATCTGTGCTCAGAATTTCCAAGTCTCTCCAAAGTCCTCCAAGGAGAACCCCCGCCCCACCCCCAGACACTGATGCGGGCCTCCAAGAGTTTGTTTTTTTGTTTTTTGTGGGGTTTTTTTTTTTGTTTGTTTGTAGTGTGACAAGGTTCCTGGAAACCACGGGAGTTTTACTACATTCCCTGGGACTTGTTTACCGCAGATGCAGATTGCAGCGGCGGTGGGTGCGGGGGATGAGGGGGGCGGGAATGAGCCTTCTCCCCAGAGCTGGGGAACCTGTTTCTGTTTCTGTTTCATCATTGTCTGGTCTGTCCTCGTTGCCTCTTAGGCAGAGCTGATGCCCCATTTTAATCTAAGCTGCAGGAGAAATGGTCTCAGAAATGGGCTCAAAACACTGCCCCTGGATCCCATAATCTAAAATTTAAAATATTCCGTGAAGCATGCCCCTTGTATCATATCAGTTCTCCTCTTCCCTCTGTCCTCCTTAAACCTGCACCATTTTTGGTGTCCTCTCTCTCTCTCTTTTTTTTTTTTTTTTGTTGTTGTTGTTGTTGAGACAGAGTCTCGCACTGTCGCCCAGGCTGGAGTGCAGTGGCGTGATCTCGGCTCACTGCAGCCTCTGCCTCCCGGGTTCAAGCAATTCTCCTGCCTCAGCCTCCTGAGTAGCTGGGATTACAGGTGCCCACCACCATGCCCAGTTAATTTTTGTATTTTTAGTAGAGATGGGGTTTCACCATGTTGGTCAGGCTGGTCTCAAATTCCTGACCTCCCAGTGCTGGGATTACAGGCATGAGTCACCGCGCCCGGCCAGTGTCCTCTCATTTTTTAAAATTTTTTCTTTTGTAGAGATGGCATCTTGCTTTGTTGCCCAGACTGGTCTGGGACCCCTGGCGTCAAGCTATCCTCTCACCTTTGTCTCCCAAAGCGTTGCGATTACAGGTGTGAGCCACTGTGCCAGGCTTGGTGTCCTCTCTTTATACTCATTTTTCTGTTTGATCCTTGAGATCTGGTGACTCTAATTTTGGCCTGACCTCTTGGCCAGGTACCTGGGATACCTTGGCTCCCCTCTCGGACCTAACCCAAGCATCCGGAAGGACTGCCTGCTCCACTCTCTCTGCTTGTCCTCAGTGCCCTGCCTCTGCCCAGCCCCAGCTCCAGGCCCAGGATGCTGCTGCTCTGGGGCCTCTGCCTCTCCAGGCTCCAGCTCTTCTGCAACTAAACAACTCGGCCCCAGGCAGTCCACAGCTAAAATGTGGGACTAATACTGTAGGGGCTGGGTATCCCAGCACTTTGGGAGACTGAGGCAGGCAGATCCCTTGAGGCCAGGAGTTCGAGACCAGCCTGGCCAACATGGCAAAACCCCATCTCTACTAAAAATACAAAAATTAGCCTGGCATGGTGGTGGGTGCTTGTAGTCCCAGCTACTTGGGAGGCTGAAGCAGGGAATCACTTACACCCTGGAGGCGGAGGTTGCAGTGAGCAGAGATCTCACAACTGGGCAACAGAGTGAGACAATGTCTCCAAAAAAAAAAAAGTGGTCTGAAAGCTGGGCCCAGGGGCAGGCATGATGATTCACGTCTGTAATCCCAGCACTTTGGGAGGCTAAGCTGAGAGGATTACTTGAGCTCAGGAATTCGAGACCAGCCTGGCCAACATAGTGAGAACTCGTCTCTACTAAAATTCAAACAAAATTTAGCCAGGCGTGCTGGAATGCGCCTGTAGTCCCAGATACCACCGAGGGGGCCGAGACAGAACTATCACTTGAGCTGGAGATGTTGGGGTGGCAGTGAGCCCTGATCGTGCTACCACACTTCAGCCTGGGCAACAGAGTGAGACCCTGTCTCAAAAAAGAAAGAGAGGCCGGGCACGGGGGCTCAGCCTGTAATCTCAGCACTTTGGCAGGCCGAGGTGGCTGGATCACTTGAGGTCGGAAGTTTGAGACCAGCGTGGCCAATATGGTGAAACCCTGTCTCTGCTAAAATACAAAAAATTAGCTGGACATGGAGGTGCACGCTTGTTGTCCCAGCTGCTTGGGAGGCTGAGGCATGAGAATCGCTTGAACCTCAGAGGCAGAGGTTGCAGTGAGCCAGGATTGCCCCACTGCACTCCATCCTGGGCAACAGAGTAAGACTGTTTCAAAAGAAGAAAAACTCCTGGCTCAAGCGATCCTCCTGCCTCAGCCTCCCAAAGTACTGGGATTACAGGCATGAGCCACCACACCACACCCCCACCTGCCCACCAAGCCTTGGTTTCTTAATATTTTATTAGATATTTGTTCAATTTTTTTTTTTTTTTTTAGACAGAGTTACACTCTGTCACCAGACCAGAGTGCAGTGGCACGATCTTGGCCCACTGCAACCTCTGCCTCCCGGGTTCAAGCAATTCTCCTGCCTCAGCCTCATGAGTAGCTGGGACTACAGGTGCGTACCACCACACCCAGCTAATTTTTGTATTTTTAGTAGAGATGGGATTTCACCATGTTGGCCAAGATGGTTTCAATCTTTTGACCTCATGATCCGCCCACCTCGGTCTCCCAAAGTGCTGGGATTATAGGCGTGAGCCACCAAACCCGGCCATTTGTTCAATTTTTTTTTTTTTTTTTTTTTTTTTTGAGATGGAGTCCCGCTCTGTCGCCCAGGCTGGAGTGCAGCAGTGCGATCTTGGCTCACTGCAACCTCCTCCTCCTGGGTTCAAGCGATTCTTCTGCCTCAGCCTCCCGAGTAGCTGGGATTACAGGCACCCACCAACACACCCAGCTAATTTTTGTGTTTTTAGTAAAGACGGGGTTTCACAATGTTGGCCAGGCTGGTCTCGAACTCCTGACCTCAGGTGATCCACCCGCCTCTGCCTCCCAAAGTGCTGGGATTACAAACCTGAGCCACTGCGCCCAGCCGTTTGTTCAAATTTTTAACAAATATTTATACCTTATTTTGTGTAAGCTGGTGGGCCTATTTTAACATACACTTTATGAGTTGATATTTAAGATGCATGTTTACTGTTATAAGAAAAAACATAACTCTTCAACAATTACAGTAAAATTAATGCTTTCTTGCCACTGTAATAAAGGCATGTTTGAATTAGAAAAAAAATGTAGTTTGAGTAAATCTTAAAGAAACACTGTTTTGGCCGAGCGTGGTGGCTCACACCTGTAATCCCAGCACTTTGGGAGGTCAAGGCAGGTGGATCATCTGAGGTCAGGAGTTCGAGACCAGTATGGCCAACATGGTGAAACCCTGTCTATACTAAAAACACAAAAATTAAGCTGGGCATGGTGGCAGGCACCTGTAATCTCAGCTACTCAGGAGGCTGAGGCAGGAGAATCGCTTGAACCCGGGAGGCGGAGGTTGTAGTGAGCCAAGATTTCGTCAATGCACTCCAGGTTGGGCGACAGAGTGAGACTCTGTCTCAAAAAAAAAATTTAAAAATTTTAAATTTCTTTTTTTTTTTCTGAGATGGAGTCTCACACTGTTGCCCGGGCTGGAGTGCAATGGGGTGATCTCGGCTCACTGCAACCTCTGCCTCCCAGGTTCAAGCGATTCTCCTGCCTCAGCCTCCTGAGTCGCTGGGATTACAGGTGACCGCCACCACGCCTGGCTAATTTTTTGTATTTCTAGTAGAGACGGGGTTTCACTATGTTGGCCAGACTGGTCTCAAACTCCTGACCTCCGCCTCGGCCTCCTAGAGTGCTGGGATTACAGGCGTGAGACACTGCGCCCAGCAAAAAAAAATTATTTCCAATTGAGTAATTAGGAGTTCAGTGAGTCCTTAATTCAAGACAAGAGATAAACTGTTCTGCCAAGAAAGAAAGAAAAAAAAAGCTTTGCCTAGCTCTTTTTAAAACTTCAGATGATTGATCAAATGTCTCAGCCAAAGATAATTCAGGAATCTACAAAACCTGGAGAGAGGAGCCTAATGGAGATGGTGCATGAGCGAGCATGGCCGTGAGCTCTCTTTGTCCTCATGAGAAGCCACCGATGGCCCGGCCCGGACACCCGCCAAGAGAACATGGCTTAGTGGCTGCCCAGGACTCGCCCCGAGCTCCATTAGGAAACACTTGTTTTTTGAAACAAGCACTTGAGATGTGGACTTCAACTCCTTTGGTTTCTGGGTGACTTCCTCTCTGGCTGGCTTGTCGCTCTGCCTCCTGACATCTCTGTCAGGCATTTTGAGTTTCCTGTAGCCTCTATCAGAAGGACAGTTAGGGCTGGTGTCTACCTGGGCTCTGTGGGTCTGGGTTATTCTCTGGAAAGCTGCTCCTGAGAGTCCCTTGAAATGGAGTTTTGTATGCCCTTTAGATGGCGGAAGAGGACCCACAAAGGCGGTTTCCATGTCTCCATCCCAGAAACAGTCCAACAGGGGGTCACAGTGCTGAGTGTTAGAATCATAACCATTGGTAGCCATGCATGGTGGCACACGCCTGTAATCCCCGCACTTCGGGAGGCCGAGGCGGGCAGATCACGAGGTCAGGAGTTTGAGACCAGCCTGACCAACATGGTGAAACCCCGTCTCTACTAAAAATACAAAAATTAGCCAGGCATGGTGGCATGCACTGGTAATCCCAGCTACTCAGGAGGCTGAGGCAGGAGAACTGCTTGGACCCGGGAGGCAGAGGTTGCAGTGAGCAGAGATCACGCCACTGCACTCTAGCCTGGGTGATAGAGTGAGACTGTGTCTCAAAAAAAAAAAAAAAAATCATAAGCATTGGTGTGCAAGAAAGGGGAGCTTCTGAATTACCCATTTCATGCCCAGAACTCAGAAAAGGATTCACTCTCAATAGTTGAATGTCCAAA
Organism: Pan paniscus; assembly: GCF_029289425.2. Classification (NCBI taxonomy): domain Eukaryota; kingdom Metazoa; phylum Chordata; class Mammalia; order Primates; family Hominidae; genus Pan; species Pan paniscus. The sequence continues at coordinate 134,248,004 of NC_073262.2, forward strand.
TGTAAGAACCCCTGAGCATCCCACCAGTCCTTGTTCCACAATAGGAGGTTAAGGGGGACCCCACTAGCAGCACCTGGGTCCCAACTGAAGCGAGCAGTCCTTTCCCCATTGGCAGACGCAGTCGCCTAGGAACCATCCTTTGCAGGGGTACACTACGGGCAAAGCCACACTAGTGGGGATATGGGAATATACAAAATGGCTATTTACAGCCAGAGATATAAACAAGGCTGAAGGAACTATCAGGTTGGAACCAGATAGCTGAGCAATCTCTTTCACCTGAGCACATATACAGGAGGATGATACTATTGCAGTCTGTTTAGGGAGTGGCAGGAGTAGAAATGAATCATTATGAAGATCAAGTAACTCGGAGACGACCTCTGCCATGTTAAGGGAGCTAAAGATATTTAGCCCACTGCTATAGTTGGACTTTTTTTTTTAATTTTATTTTATTTTATTTTATTTTATTTTATTTTTGAGACGGAGTTTTGTTCTTGTTGCCCAGGCTGGAGTGCAATAGCACGATCTCCGCTCACTGCAACTTCCACCTCCTGAGTTCAAGCGATTCTCCTGCCTCAGCCTCCCGAATAGCTGGGAATACAGGCGCCTGCCACTACACCCAGCTAATTTTTTTTGTATTTTTAGTAGAGACGGGGCTTCCTCATGTTGGCCAGGCTGGTCGCGAACTCCTGACCTCAGGTGATCCACCCGCCTCGGCCTCCCAAAGTGCTGGGATTACAGGCGTGAGCCACTGCGCCCGGCCTTTTATTTTTATTTTATTTTATTATTATTAGTTTTTGAGACAGGGTCTCTCTCTGTCACCCAGGCTGGAGTGCAGCGGCATGACAGTGGCTCAGTGCAGCCGTGACCTCCTGGGCTCAAGCAGTCCTCCCACCTCAGCCTCCTGAGTAGCTGGGACCACAGAAACATGCCACCACACCCGATTTATTTTTTGTATTTTTTGTACAGACGGTATTGCCGCGTTGCCCAGGCTGGTCTGAAACTCCTGAGCTCAAGCGATCCTCCTGCCTCAGCTTCCCAAAGTGCTGAGATTACATGTGTGAGCCACTGCACCAGGCCTAGTTGGATTTTAAAAGGAAGAGTTAAAAACCTGAACTGAAAATTAGCTAGGCATGGTGGCGTGTACCTGTAATACTAGCTGTTTGGGAGGCTGAGGTAGGAGAATCCCTTGAGCCCAAGAGGTTGAGGCTGCAGTGAGCCGTGATCGCGCCACTGCACTCCAGCCTGGGCAACAGAGTGAGACCCTGTTTCAAAAACAAACAACAACGACATCCACAACAACAAAACAAAACCTAAAGTGGAAGGGGATTTGGTTTCTAAAAGCCACAGGCTGGTAAAGAAATGAGGCTTATTCTGGGAAGAAAGGTCAGAGTCTTTGGATTTCTTCCTCCCTCCCACCACATTCCAAGACAGAGTTTTCAGTTCATTGGCAGGTATATTTCACAACACCCTTGGGGGCAGGAAAAAAACAGCCATTTATTTTTGGAGTTCAGGACGGAATATTCTGGAATGGATTTATTCACATAATCAGGGTTAGACTTGCCTAATTCATGTAGACTAAAGGGTAGTAACGCAAAAGACTTCATTCCTCCCATGGGAAAATCTCTGCGCATTCCAGGGCATTCTGTGGGAAGAGCAGAAAGCTCCAGACCCACACAGGGTAAAGCTCTTCTCAGGCTGGCGACAGTGAAACCGTGGGCAGAGCAGTCTGGAGTCACGGGCTTCACAGAAAGGGAATCTGGGGAGGGGTCCCATGCAGGGCTCAGAAGGTCCTGGGTGGATTTGTCGTCCAGGGTCAAGATGGAAGAAAGGTCCCAGCTGCATAAACAGTCAAGAAAAGATTGGGAGCAGTACAGATTGACTGGAAAATATTTAAGAAAAATCTTTTTTTTTTTTTTAAAACAAGTTTTCACTTTGTCACTCAGGCTGGAGTGCAGTGGTGTGATCTCAGCTCACTGCTGCCTCGACCTCCCAAGTTCAAAGCGATCCTACTGCCTCAGCTTCCTAAGTAGCTGGAACTAACCACCACACCCCGCTAATTTTTTTTTTTTTTTTTTTTTTTTTTAGAGACGGGGTTTTGCCGTGTTGGCCAGGCTGGCCTCGAAGAAATTCACCCTAAGCTCAAGAAATTCACCCACTTTGGCCTTCCAAAGTGCTGGGATACAGGCATGAGCTGCTGTGCCTGGCCAATCTTTTTTTTAAACAGTAAATCTGAGCCAGGCATGGTGGCTCATGCCTATAATTCCAGCACTTGAGCCTGGGCAACACAGTGAGACCCCATCTCTATTAACTTTAAAAATAATTTATAAAAAGAAATAAAATTTAAAAAGAATAGTATGATCAGATGTGGTGGCTCAGCCGGGTGTGGTGGCTTACACCTGTAATCCCAGCACTTTGGGAGGCCAAGGCGGGTGGATCACGAGGTCAGGAGATCGAGACCATCCTGGCTAACACAGTGAAACCCCGTCTCTACTAAATATACAAAAAATTAGCCAGGCGCCTGTGGTCCCAGCTACTCAGGAGGCTGAGGCAGGAGAATGGCGTGACACCGGGAGGCGGAGCTTGCAGTGAGCCGAGATCGTGCCACTGCACTCCAGCCTGGGCAACAGAGCGAGACTCCCTCTCAGAAAAAAAAAAAAAAGAAAAAAAAGATGTGGTGGCTCACACCTGTAATCCCAGCACTTTGGGAGGCCGAGGCAGGCTGATCACTTGAGGCCAGGAGTACAAGACCAGCCTGGCCAACATGGTGAAACCCTGTCTCTACTAAAGATACAAAAAAAAAAAAAAAATTAGCCAGGCGTGGTGGTGCACACCTGTTGTCCCAGCTATTTGGGAGGCTGACCCAGGAGAAGACCTTGAACCCGGGAAGTGGAGGTTGCAGTGAACCAAGATCATGCCACTGCACTCCAGCCTGGGCGACAGAGCGAGACTCCATCTCAAAAAACAAAAAAAAGTCCCTTTAAACAAGTAAATAAAAAGAATAGTAAATCTGCTGGGCATGGTGGCTTATGTCTGTAATCCCAGCTACTTAAGATGCTGAGGCAGGAGGATCACTTGAGGCCAGGAGTTCAAGACCAGCCTGGGTACACAGGGAGACCTCGTCTCGTCTCTAAGACAAAAGAAAAATAGTAAATCTGAAAATGCCAGATACTGGTGAGGATATGGGGAAATGAGTACTCTTTTTTTTTTTTTTTTTTTTGAGACAGAGTCTTGCTCTGTCGCCCAGGCTGGAGTGCAGTGGTGCAATCTCGGCTCACTGCAAGCTCCGCCTCCCGGGTTCACGCCATTCTCCTGCCTCAGCCTCTCGAGTAGCTGGGACTACAAGCACCTGCCACCACGTCCGGCTAATTTTTTTTTTTTTTTTTTTTTTTGTATTTTTAGTAGAGACGGGGTTTCACTGTGTAAGCCAGGATGGTCTCAATCTCCTGACCTCGTGATCCGCCCGCCTCGGCCTCCCAAAGTGCTGGGATTACAGGCTTGAGCCACCGTGCCCAGCCAAGAGACAGAGTCTTACTCGGTTGCCCAGACTGGACTGCAGAGGCACAATCTGGGCTCACTGCACCCTCGACAAACCTGGGCTCAGGGGCCGGGCACGGTGGCTCACGCCTGTAATTCCAGCACTTTGGGAGGCCAAGGCAGGCAGATCACGAGGTCAGGAGATGGAGACCATCCTGGCTAACACGGTGAAATCCCGCTCTATTAAGAATACAAAAAATTAGCCAGGCATGGTGGCAGGCGCCTGTAATCCCAGCTAAACGGGAGGCTGAGGCAGGAGAATCGCTTGATCCCAGAAAGCAGAGGTTGCAGTGAGCCAAGATTGTGCCACTGCACTCCAGCCTGGGTGATAGAGCAAGACTCTGTCTCAAAAAAAAAAAACAAAAAACCTGGGCTCAGGTGATCTTCCCACCTCAGCGTCCAAAGTAGCTGGGACTACAGGCACTCACCACCACATCTGAGTAATTTTTGTATTTTGTGTAGAGATGGGGTTTTGCCATATTGCCCAGGCTGGTCTCGAACTCCTGAGCCAAAGTGATCGCCCACCTCGGCCTCCCAAAGTGCTAGGATTACAGGCTTCAGCCACTGCGCCTAGCCTGAAATGACACTGTTGTTGGTAGGTACTTTGAGAGCACGTAGCAATACCTGGTAATGCTGGAGGTGTGTGCATGTGCTCTTCAGAGTTCCTTACCTAGGCTTTTGGAACAGGTGTTCAAGAAACAAGTACAAAGATATTTACTGGAGCACTGTATGCAATTGCAAAAAAAAAGTTAAAACAACCTAATTTTCTCTCAGCAAAAGAAAGGACAAAATGAACCCAAACTTGCTCAAGTTGGTATTCTATGCTGCAGTGAAAATGAATGAACAAGATCTTCATTTTTGGCTGGGCGCAGTGGCTCACACCTGTAATCCCAGAACTTTGGGAGGCCGAGGTGGGTGGATCACGAGGTCAGGAGCTCAAGACCAGGCTGGCCAAGATGGTGAAACCTGGTTTCTCCTAAAAATGCAAAAATTAGCTGGGTGTGGTCGTGGGCACCTGTAATCCCAGCTACTCGGGCGGCTGAGACAGGAGAATCACTTGAACCCGGGAGATGGAGATTGCGGTGAGCCAAGATCGCGCCATTGCACTCCAGCCTGGGCAACAGAGCAAAACTCCTTCTCAAAAACAAAAGAAAAAAGAAGAAGCAAAAGTTGGCCGGGCACGGTGGCTCACGCCTGAAATCCCAGCACTTTGGGAGGCCAAGGCAAGCGGATCACTTGAGCTCAGGGGTTCGAGACCAGCCTAGACAACATGGTGAAACACCATCTCTACAAAATATACAAAAATTAGCCAGGCATGGTGGCTTGTGCCTTTCTTTTGTTTTAGAGATGAGATGAGGTCTCCCTGTGTACCCAAGCTGGTCTTGAACTCCTGGCCTCAAGTGATCCTCCTGCCTCAGCCTCTTGAGTAGCTGGGATTACAGTCATAATCCCAGCTAATTGGGAGGCTGTGGCAGGAGAATTGCTTGAACCCGAGAGGTGGAGGTTGCAGTGAGCCGAAGCAGCGCCACTGCACCACTGCACTCCAGCCTGAGTGACAGAGTGAGACTCCTCTGTCCAAAAAAAAAGAAGAAAAAAAGAAGCAAAAGTTGCAAAATGGTACACATAGTGATTCCATTTATGTAAAGTTCCAAAACACACACACAAAATAGTAAGTTCTGTTTAGAAAGACATTTATAATATGTAGTAAAACAACAACAAAAAAACATACACGGGGGTGATTTACATACATGGGGGTGATTTACACCTACCTCAGGATAATGGTCACCTCTGGGGAGAGAGGGAAAGAACAGCCATAGAGGGCTTTAGCTATTTCTGTAAAGCTTTATTTCTTTTTTTAAAAATCTGAAGAAGGCCAAGCACGGTGGCTAACGCCTGTAATCCTAGCACTTTAGAAGGCAGAGGCGGACGGATTGCCTGAGCTCAGGAGTTCGAGACCAGCCTGGGCAAACACAGTGAAACCCTGTCTCTACTAAAATACAAAAGAAATTAGCCGGGTGTGGTGGCAGGCGCCTGTAGTCCCAGCTACTCCGGAGGCTGAGGCAGGAGAATGGCGTGAACCTGGAAGGTGGCGGTTGCAGTAAGCCGAGATCGCGCCATTGCACACCAGCCTGGGTGACAGAGCGAGACTCCGTCTCAAAAAAAAAAAAAAAAAAAAAACCTGAAGAAAATGAGGCAAAATATTAATATGTATTTAATACATATTACACATGTGTGTTTATGATATTTCATTATATATTTGTGCTGGGCTGAATAGTGGCACCTCCACAAATGTCCACTCGCTATCCTAATTCTCAGAACCTTCATGTTGTAAAGGAAACTTTGCAGATGTGATTATATGTCTTGAGATGGGAGATAATCCTGAATTTCCTGAGTGGATCCAATATCATCACAAGGTTCCTTGTAAGAGGGAGGCAGGAAGGTCAAAGTCAGAGAGCAGAAATGTGACAACGGAAGTGGAAGTTGGGGTAATGTGCTTTGAAGATGCGGGAAGGGGCCACGAGCCAGGGAATACAGACAGTTTCTAGAAGCTGGAAGAGACAAGGAAAAGATTCTTCCCTGGGGCCTCCAGAAAAAACATGGCCCTGTCAACACCTTCATTGTAGCCTCTTTTTTCTTTTTTTGTCACCCAGGCTGGAGTGCAGTGGGACAATCTCAGCTCACTGCAGCCTCGACCTCCTGGACTCAAGCAATTCTCCCACCTCAGCCCCGCAAGTAGCTGGGACTACAGGTGCACGCCACTGTGCCCAGCTAATTTTTGTATTTTTTTGTAGAGACGGGGTTTTGCCACGTTACCCAGGCTGGTCTCAAACTCCTAAGCTCAAGTGATCCACCTGCCTCGGCCTCCCAACGTGCTGGGATTCCTGGCATAAGCCACCATCCCCAGCCCTTCATTGTAGACTTCTGACCTCCAGAAATGTACGAGAATAAATAAATTTCAATGTTTTAAGTCAGTAAATTTGTGGGAATTAGTTACAACAGCAATAGGAATCTAATCCAGGACTTCTGGGAATGTTTCATCATTTTAACTTTTTGTTTGTTTTTCTTGTATGACGTTATGTTGTGAGAGGCCTGAGTCCTGTCTATTGATATCTTCCTGTTCCTCCTCCTTCAGAGGAGGTGGGGAGCTGTTCAGGGGCCCTTCTCAACCAGCCAGACCATGAATACATCACGAGACTTCTGTGCGAAAGACGGAGCTATACGCCCATCTCAGGGGGCCCTGGGGTTTCTGGAAGACCTGGTTGTCAGAAAATGTTTGGGGGCTGGGGTGAGCTGCGCTAGGGGAACCTCTGGAACTGGTCCCTTTTTCCCTGGAAGGTGGAGCTGCCAGAAGCTCACAGAAGGCTGAGGGTGACAGTTTGCAGAGACGAGCTTTGAGGCACTGAAAGGAGCATGCCTGGAACCCTCTCCTTACCCTCTTTATCCACCTTCTGAAAAGGCTGCATGAACCACCCGGGGGCTGGCCAGTGTGGAGAAGATTTGCCTGGAAAGGGTGGTGCTGGATGTCAGATGGGCAGGTCCTCCTCCACCACCGGAGCAGCTCAGCAGTGAGGATGGCAGCACAGTGCTCACAGGGGCTGACACCTCTCACTCGGGGCAGTACCCTCCTGGGCTCCACCTGAGAGCTGAGCCGGTGAAGCTGTGAGGTACCCAGCCAACAGCACCCACTCATTGAAGTTGGGCTTGAGAAGAGAAGGAAGCTGATAGGAGAGGAGGGTTAAAAGGCATGTGAGAACCCAGAAAAAATTACGTTCAGAGGAAAACACCAGTGCATATTTCTATGCATGCACATGTGAGTGTGTGAGTGTGTGTGTGCAGGCAGGCGTGTACGTAGAGGCTACAAATAAAGCAGTGTGTCTGCGTCTGTGTGTCTGTGTGCATGTAGAGACCAAGGGTAAGGGTAAGGAGACAGTGTGATGGTGTGTGAGTGTGTGTGTGTGAGTGTGTGTGTGTGTGTACGGGTTACAAATAAGCAGCATGCTTATGTGTGTGTGTGCCTGTGTGTGTGTGCGCCTGTGTGTGTGTGTGCGCGTGTGTGCGCACGCAGGTATGTGTAAGTATTTCTTGACCAGCCTGGAGACTCTGAGAGTATAATAGCATAGGCCCCAGGGGAGGAGGGCCAGGACGAGGAGAATGGGAGTGGAAAATGGCAGGACTAACACACACGTAGGGAAGAAGTAGAGGAAACAACTGACTCTCTGGCCAAAGCATGAAAGGCCTGGCTGGCACGGTGGCTCACACCTGTAATCCCGCACTTGAGCCCAGGAGTTGGAGACCAGCCTGGGCAACACTGCCAAATCCTGTCTCAACAAACAATACAAAACCAGCGGGGCATGGTGGCGTATGCCTGTAGTCCCCGCTACTCAGGAGGCTGAGGCAGGAGGATCTCTTGAGCCCTGGAGGTCGAGACTGCAGTGAGCCAAGGACGAGGCTACAGTGAGCTGAGATCGCAACACTGCACTCCAGCCTGGATGACAGAGAGAGACTGTGTCTCAAAATTAAATATATATAGAGAGAGACAGAGAGAAAGAAGAGAAAGAAAGAAAGAAAAGAAGAAAAAAAAGAAGAAAGAAGGAAAGAAAGAAAGAAGGGAGGGAGGGAGGGGGGAGGGGAGGGGACTGCTGGGACTGCTAGGCCTGCAAGCCCGAGCTGGGCTTGGCTGGGCATAGGGCCCATACTGAGGCACCATGTTACAGGGTAGGGTGAAGGGATAGAGAGAAACAGGGCAGTTCCAACCCTAGGCCAGGGCCAATCTGCTTTCATGTCTACCCTGAGGATGAAGCCATCCTGCTAGAGACAGGAGAGCTGACAGGTGACAGGCCTGGGCCGTACTAGGGAATGAGAGGAGGGAATTGAGTGACGTTGCAAAGGAAAGCTCGGGTGACCTGGCAGCTTTTCCATAAAAGGGTTTTCTCCAGGTTGCCTTTCCTCATGGCAGCAGGGTCTCTCACAGGCAGGTCCCACAAGATCTGTGCCCTGGGAAAGCCCGGGACAGCCCAACTCCATGGTGACAGCCACGTGGGTAAGGGCCTGAATCCTGACTCAGTCTGTCCACTCCATCCTCTTCAGCAGAGGCCTCCTCACCCCAGACACCTGGCTCAGTATCAGGGGTCTGGTTACCTGCAGTCCAACCTCCAGGCCGCTCCTCAGGAGCCCCTCGCCCATTCATCCTGCCAACTGCTCTCCTTACCGCATCCGCTCCCACCTCCCTGGCCTCATTCCAAGGTCCCACACACCTCAGAGCACGAGGCTTCAGGGAAGACTCTGTCCACAGGAGACTGCAGGGCCAGGGAGGGGCTGGGTGAAGCCTCAGACTTGCCTGGCTCAGAATATTTATCAACTGCATTTTTTATTAAGACAATAAAATATGCAATAATATTCTGGCACAGGAGGTGCAGGATTTAAGTAAATATAACATAAAACAGGCCCAGGAGAATTGGGTATATAGTCAAGAAACAAGAGAAAATTACAAATCATTTTTTTTTCTTTTTGTTTTAGCAACAATACTGCAATGAACATTTTTGTTGCTGCATTTTGGACGTCTTAAATATTCCTTCCAGAATAATTTCTAGGGGTGGAAATGACCGGTCAAAAGGAATTGGTAATTTAAAGGCTTAATTTTCCTCCAAAAATGCTCTTCCCATTTTATGCATTCTTAGAAGTAATTAGTGAGAAAGCCTCTTCTCTAAGTGATACTCATTTGCCAATCTGATAGGTGAAAGGAGAAATGTTATCTCAAATGGTTTTACTTTGCCTTGTGTTGAGTATTAAAGAGGCTGAAGATTTTCTTCTCTTATTAACCATCTGGTTCATCGTTGATTCATCTGCCAGCTCACACATTCTCCATATTTCTCCTTGGTGCCCTATTCCTTTTTTTTTTTTTTTCTGGAGACGGAGTTTTGTTCTTGTTGCCCAGGCTAGAGTGCAATGGCACAGTGTTGGCTCACTGCAACCTTCGCCTCCTGGGTTCGAGCAATTCTCCTGCCTCAGCCTCCCGAGTAGCTGGGATTACAGGTGCCTACCACCACGCCAGGCTAATTTTTGTATTTTTAGTAGAGATGGGGTTTTGCCATGTTGGCCAGACTGGTCTTGAACTCCTTACCTCAGGTGATCTGCCCGCCTTGGCCTCCCAAAGTGCTGGGATTACAGGTGTGAGCCACTGTGCCCGGCTGGTGGCCTATTTTTTTTTTTCTTTTTTTTTTGAAATGGAGTTTTGCTCTTGTTGCCCAGGCTGGAGTGCAGTGGCGTGATCTCGGCTCACTGCAACCTCCACTTCCCGGGTTCAAGTAATTCTCCTGCCTCAGCCTCCCAAGTAGCTGGAATTATAGGCACCCGCCACCATGCCCAGCTAATTTTTGTGTTTTAGTAGAGACGGGGTTTCACCATGTTGGCCAACCCGGTCTCAAACTCCTGACCTAAGGTGATCCACCCACCTCGGCCTCCGAAAGTGCTGGAATTACAGGCGTGAGCCACCGCGCCCAGCCCCTATTCTTTAAAAAAGCCCCTTCTAGGCTGGGCACAGTGGCTCACGCTTGTAATCCCAGCACTTTGGGAGGCCAAGGCAGGCAGATTTAAAAAAAAAAAAATGCCGGGCATGATGGCTCATGCCTGTAATCCCAGCACTTTGGGAGGCTGAGGCGGGTGGATCATGAGGTCAGGAGTTCAAGACCAGTCTGGCCAACATAGTGAAACCCCGTCTCTAGTAAAAATACAAAAAAAAAAATTAGCCGGGCATGGTGGTGTGAGCCTGTAATCCCAGCTACTCATGAGGCTGAGGCAGGAGAATCGCGTGAACCCGGGAAGCGGAGGTTGCAGTTAGCCAAGATCGCACCACTGCACTCCAGCTGGGCGACAGAACGAAACTCCATCTCAAAAAAAAAAATTAAAAATTAAAACTGGGCCGGGCGTGGTGGCTCATGCCTGTAATCCCAACACTTTGGGAAGCCAAGACGGGAGGAACACTTGAGCCCAGGAGTTTGAGACCAGCCTGGGCAACATAGTGAAACCCCGTTTCTACAAAAAATAGAAAAATTCACCAGGCGTGGTAGTCCCAGCAACTCAGAAGGCTGAGACAGGAAGATCATTTAAGCCTGGGAGGTTGAGGCCGCAGTGAGCTGAGATCACAACACTGCACTCCAGCCTGGGTGACCAAGTGAGACCCTGTCTCAAAAATTAAATTAAATTAAAATTAAGGCCGGGCCTGGTGGCTCACACCTGTAATCCCAGCACTTTGGGAGGCTGAGGCAGGCAGATCACTTGAGGCCAGGAGTTCAAGACCAGCCTGGGCAACATAGGGAGATCCCATGTCTACAAAAATTTAAAAATTAGCCAGGTGTGGTGGTGTACACCTGTGGTCCCAGCTACTTGGGAGGCTGAAGTGGGAGGATTGCTTGGGCCCAGGAGGTGGAGGCTGCAGTGAGCTAAGATTACACCATTGCACTCCAGCCTGGGTGACAGAGAGAGACCTTCTCTCTCAAAAAAAAAATTAATTAAAAAAATCTAGTGGAGTTTTGGTTTATTTCCATCTTTGGCACGGTGCTGATTAATCTTTTCAGGTAAAATCAGGGAGAATAGAAAGAAAAGTTGAGGGAGGGAAGGAAGGAATTTGATCTTTGAGAGGAAGAGCTGAGTGTGACTTGGCAAGAGAAGGCATCCAAGGGCAGAAACACCAGAGGGAAGGGGCGAAGGGCGCAGAACCAAGGAACTTCCAGAGGCTGACGTCTCCCAGTGGGGTCCACAGAGGTCCCAGTTCACTAAGGGTCATTGCTCCAGGGAGGGAAGGAAGTGGGGGAGGAGGGGAAAAGGGGATGGAAGGGGGAAAGATCTGCATGGCCATGTGTAGCCCCGAAGGTGTCCCTAGGTCAGTCCTGTGGGGTGACAGCATTGGAGAGGCCTGCCATAGCCTCTGGAAACCAGATTATCTCACCCAAACCAACACAGGCTTGGAAACATCCCAAGAAGGGGACAGAATTGATGGAGCTTAGGACATACCACCCCAAAATATAGCACCTCAGCATCTGGAAAACCCTAGAAGCAGAAATGGCTCTCTCACCATCTCACCCTGCTCCTCTAAAGCAGGTCATAAGAGTCTCATTCCAGAGATGCCCTCCCGATACCCGGAGGAGAGGAACAGCCTTATCTCCAAAGACACAGGGACACAGACAAGACTCTGAACAAACAGGCCTTGCTAAGTCTCACGCACCCCCCTCCCCCACCAGTTTACTGCCATTAGATCATATTTATTTATCAAACCAAATTTCTCCACGATTATACACTGCATCATCAAACCTAACGTAAAAAATACACAGGTTGGCCGGGTGCGATGGCTCACGCCTGTAATCGCAGCACATTGGGAGGCTGAGGTGGGTGGATCACAAGGTCAGGCGATCGAGACCAGCCTGGCCAAAATGGTGAAACCCCACCTCTACTAAAAATACAAAAGTTAGCCGAGCGCGGTGGTGGGCGCCTGTAATGGCAACTACTTTGGCGGCTGAGGCAGGAGAATCGCTTGAACTCAGTAGATGGAGGTTGCAGTGAGCCCAGATCGCACCACTGCACTCTAGCCAGGGTGACAGAGCAAGAATCGTCTCAAAGAAAAAAAAAATACACAGGTTAGGCTGGGCACAGTGGCTTATGCCTGTCATCTCAGCACTTTGGGAGGCTGAGGTGGAAAGACTACTTGAGCCCAGGAGTTTGAGACCAGCCTGGGTAACAATATGAGACCTCGTCTCTACAGAAAAAGTTAGCCAGGCATAGTGGCGCCTGCCTGTAGGGCCAACTACTAGGGAGGCTGGGGTGGGAGAATCGCTTGAGCCTGGGAAGTGGAGACTACAGTGAGCCATGACTGTGCCACTACACTCCAGCCTGGGCAACACAGCAAGACCCTATCTATATACATGCATACATGCGCGTGCACACACACACACACACACTCACACACACACACAATTTAAAGTGATTACTTGAGCCAAAGTGAGGACAGCTGCCTGATAGATTCAGACCCAAGCAACGTTGGATATGAGTTCTTTGACCTTTGTTAGAAGCGGGTTTTTGTTTTATTTATTTATTTATTTATTTTTGAGACATCCTTTCTCTGCCGCCCCGTCTGGAGCACAGTGGTGCCATCTCAGCTCACTGCAACCTCCGCCTCCCAGGCTCCAGCAATTCTCATGCCTCAGCGTTTTGAGTAGCTGGGATTACAGGCATGCACCACCACACCCAGCTAATATTTTGTATTTTTAGTAGAGATGGGGTTTTACCATGTTGGCCAGGCTGGTCTGGAACTCCTGACCTCAAGTTGATCTCCCCGCCTCAGCCTGCCAAAGTTCTGGGGTTACAAGCGTGAGCCATCACGTCCGGCCTGCTGGCTCATTTTAATGTCACTCTGGGCCTGATAACTGAAAAGGACTCAGATTCCTCAGATAAAAGCTCTTTTCTTCTCTCACCTGTTTCTTTGGGTTTTCATTTACAAAGCTTCCTGTGTCATGTAAAACTTATATAAAATAAATGTGAGGCCAGGGTGGCCTCACATTCTCTGCCTCAGCCTCCCAAGTAGCTGGGATTACAGGCACCCGCCACCACGCCCTGCTAATTTTTTTTTTTTTTTTTTTTGAGATGGAGTTTCGCTCTTGCTGCTCAGGTTGGAGCGCAATGGCGCAATCTTGACTCACCACAACCTCCACCACCCGGATTCAAGCGATTCTCCTGCCTCAACCTCCCGAGTAGCTGGGATTACCAGCATGCGCCACCACGCCCCGCTAATTTTGTATTTTTAATAGAGATGGGGTTTTTCCATGTTGGTCAGGCTGGTCTCAAACTCCCGACCTCAGGTGATCCGCCTGCCTTGGCCTCCCAAAGTGCTGGGATTACAGGTGTGAGCCACCGCGCCCGGCCTTTTTTGTATTTTTTGTAGAGACGGGGTTTCACCATGTTGGCCAGGCTGGTCTTGAACTTCTGACCTCAGGAGATCCACCCCCCCAGGCCTCCCAAAGTGCTGGGATTACAGGCATGAGCCACCATGCCCGGCCTCTTCTGTGAATTTTAAAAATTGTTTTCGTGTGCCTGTAGTCCCAGCCACTTAGGCTGGAGTGTTTAGTGTTTCCATGGATGAATTTGAAAACAAATGAGCCCAGGCGTGGGGGCTCACACTTGGAATCCCAGCACTTTGGGAGGCCGAAGTGGGTGGATCACTTGAGACCAGGAGTTCAAGACCAGCCTGGCCACCATGGTGAAATCCTGTCTCTACTAAAAATATAAAAATTAGCCAGGCTTGGTGGCCTGCGCCTGTAATCCCAGCTACTTGGGAGGTTGAGGCAGGAGAATCGCTTGAACCCAGGAGGCGGAGGTTGCAGTGAGCTGAGATCGCACCACTGCACTCCAGCCTAGGCAGAAAGAGCAAAACTCTGTCTCAAAAAAAAAAAAGAAAAGAAAACAAACGTCAGAGGCATTATTTGTAACTTACTGTAGATATTTCAAAACAATCCTTGGCTACTACTTAGAAGTTACAGAAATAGACCGTTTGGTCACTGGCTGATTAAAATGGAAAAGACAAAGGTTTTCCGGGGGAAACAAAAAGAGGCAAGGAGTCTCAACTGAGCGCTCAAGAAAGAGTGTGTGTTATTGAGGAGTGACTGGGAGTTGGGGGCCTTGCCTGGACACTGTCCAAATCCGGGGAAGTGTTCTGGGGGGCAGATGAGTGGGCTCTTCAGTTCACCAGCTGGTTCTGTCTTGGAGGCTATTCCCAACAGACACATTTGCTTGGAGAGGGGCCACATTGGCCACCCTGCTTCCTGCAATTCTGTTTGTGCCCAAACAGTATGAGTGTGTTGTCCCAATGTGGGTGCGTCCCTGTGCAGCACTGCTGTGTTGCCAGGCAACCCAGTGTGTGTCCCCTTAGAATTCTCTCTACTCCTGGAGTCTAACGCAGAGCTGGCATGGCTGGCATCCAGGGCTGCGGCCACCCCGACCTGATCAGTCTGGGGTAGCCTCTGCCCTCCAGTCGTAGGGTGCACAAAAGCCCGGGAGGTGTGGCTGGGGACCTGACACACTGCTGCCTCTGGAGATTGTGGCTGAAATGGGAAGTTTCCATTTGGCTCTGTGTGTGTGTGTGTGTGTGTGTGTGTGTGAGCGCACGTGCGCTCGTGTGCGCTCTGTGTCTGAGTGTTGGACTGTTCAAGGCTCTAGCAGGACCTGGCTCATGGCTGAGAATTTAGGGAGTGGAGCTTGCCCTTCCAGGGCGATTGTCCCTCTCTGGGGGCCAGCTTTGGGCATTGGGTGGATTTGGCCACAGTGACAGCATTTGCTCTTTTTTTTTGAGACAGAGTCTCACTCTGTCACCCAGGCTGGAGTGCAGTGGCATGGTCTCAGCTCACTGCAACCCACCACCTCCCGGGTTCAAGCAATTCTCCCATCTCAGCCTCCCGAGTAGCTGGGACTACAGGCACCCACCACCACACCCGGCTAATTTTTGTATTTTTAGTAGACACGGGATTTCACCATATTGGTCAGGCTGGTCTCGAACTCCTGACCTCAGGTGATCCACCCGCCTCAGAATCCCAAAGTGTTGGGATTACAGGTGTGAGCCACTACGCCCGGCCTTGAGGGTAATTATTATTATTATTTTTTTTTTTTTTGCTCCAGACAAGAGTTTCGCTCTTGTTGCCCAGACTGGAGTGCAATGGCGCCATCTCAGCTCACTGCAACGTCTGCCTCCCAGGCTCAAGTACCTGGGATTACAGGCATGCACCACCACGCCCCGGCAATTTTTTTTTTTTTTTTTTTTTTTTTTTTGAGACGGAGTCTCCCTCTGTCGCCCAGGCTGGAATGCAATGGCTTACTGCAAGCTCCACCTCCCGGGTTCACGCATTCTCCTGCCTCAGCCTCCTGAGTAGCTGGGACTACAGGCACCCGCCACCACGCCCGGCTAATTTTTTGTATTTTTAGTAGAGACGGGGTTTCACCGTGTTAACCAGGATGGTCTCGATCTCCTGACCTCGTGATCTGCCCGCCTCGGCCTCCCAAAGTGCTGGGATTACAGGCGTGAGCCACCGCGCCCGGCAGCCTTCTCATTCTTCTTGCAGGAATCTTTTAAATTCGTTATTTGGAACCAGCACGAAGTGTCTTGGTACCAAGTGTAGTGATCACTCAAGACAAAAATGAAATAGACTGGAAATGTGGCCAGGCCAACTTGTATGTTCCAAAAACAGGTTCTGAAAGGAATTTTTGTTTTTCGAGACAGGGTCTCACTGTCGCCCAGGCTGGGGTGCAGTGGTGCAATCACAGCTCACTGCATCCTCGACCTCTGGACTTTAGTGACTCTCCCACCTACAGCTTCGTGCCACCACGCCAAGCTAATTTTTTTATTTTTTGTAGAGACGGGGGTCTTCCTATGTTCCCCAGGCTGGTCTTGAACTCCTGGCCTCCAGTGATCCTCCCGCCTCGGCCACCCAAGGTGCTGGGATTACAGGCGTGACTCACTGTGCTCAGCCCTGAAAAGAATATTTTTTTAAACAAGTTTAAAAATAAAATATTTTGAACAGTGAAAGCAACATCTTTGAAATAATCACAGAACTTTCTAGGATTATTCCTTTGAAGTTCTGTTCTATTTTGATTTTTAAAAGATCTCTCTCAAGACTGTAGAGGTGCAAACAGGTTCAGGAAGAGCAGCGACCCCCTCCTGCAGCACAGGAGGAAGGAGACAGAGCAGATCCGGGGCTGCAAGCGGCTTCCCGAGGGTCCCCGCGGCCGCATCCTGCGGAGGGGTTCCAGTGTTTCTGTTTATATCTGTGTGTCTCTGGGTGTGTCTCCCTCTGGGTTGTGCACTAGCAGGCTCTGGGCGTGTCCCATCTAACAGCAGCTCAGCCAGGAGGTGTTTCATCGCTGCAGGGAAATTCCAGAGGGCCGCTCCTGCCACAGCTGCGGTGAGACATAATTTCCTTGGGAGGAAACCAGTTCTCAGCAGCCAGAAATGAAACAGTTTCCACTCTGGGAGGGCGCAGGAGGGTGTGGCTGCAGGCGGGGCAGAGCTGCCCGCCTGGAGAGCCTGCTGGCCGGCCTGGCTCCCTGAAGCCTCCAGTCACAGTTTAAATTTAGACCTTCTATTCTGGTCCGTGCTGCTCACGCCTCACCCCGTGGCCACCGGTCAGCCAGTTTCCCCGAGCACAAGTGTGCTCCGGAGGGACAGAACACGTAGGAGGTAAACGGTGTCCTGACCTTCGTTCTGTGGTGGTGTGGAATTGTGAAGTGGAATGGAAGAAAGACCAAGGCCAGAAAAATCCTCCACCCTAACAAATTTCAGAACCAGGGACCCCATGTGCACGCGCCCCACTAACTTCACAGACAGAAACATGCTTGTCCTACAGCCGTTTGTGGAGAGTCAGCCACGTGAGCCACCAAGACTCGGTCCCCCTTCACGGTCTGGTGGAAATTCAGACAAGAAGAGGGCTGATTAGTGAGCAGGAAGAGAGTGCATGTTCAGGGCAACTTGAATCTATGCCTGGAGGCAGGGGCCAGGGCGGGGAGGGAGTAGGCCAAGGGCTGTGAATCCCAGCACTTTCAGAGGCCGAGGCGAGAAGCTTGCTCAAGCCCAGGAGTTCGAGGCCAACCTAGGCAACATAGTGAGACCCAATCTCACAAAAAATACAAAAATTAGCCAGGTGTGGTGGCACACACCTGTGGTCCCATCTACTGCAGATGCTGAGATGGGAGAATCGCTTGAGCCTGGGATCATGTGCCCCACTCACTTCACAGACAGAAATAGGCTCGTCCTGCTGCAGTGAGCTGAGATTGCACCACTGCACTCCGGCCTGGGTGACAGAGCAAGACCCTGTCTCAATCTATATATATAAACAAAGTTAGCAAAATCTACGAGAATTAAGGCCTGCTTTACCCTAAAAATTCTTTTTTAAAAATCATACACGCTGGGCGCGGTGGCTCACCCGTGTAATCGAGCACTTTGGGAGGCCAAGGCAGGTGGATTGCTTGAGTCCAGGAGTTGGAGAGGAGCCTGGGCAATATGGTGAAACCCCGTCTCTAACAAAAAAAATACAAAAAATAGCTGGGCGTGGTGGTCTGCGCCTGTAGTCCCAGCAACTCCGGAGGCTGAGGTAGGAGGATCCTTGAGCCTGGGAGGTGGAGGTTGCAGTGAACGGAGATCATGCCACTGCACTGCAGCCTGGGTGACAGGGTGAGACCATGTCTCAGAAAAAGAAAAAAAAAAAGAAAAAAATCATATAACCATAATTCCTATAATTTCCACTTCATTCTGTTCCCTGCACAAATGCCCCTGCCCTGACCCTCCAAATCAGTCCCCGCCTCTCACTGCCCCTCATCCTGCTTCATGTTCTCCCCAGTGGCACCATCATCTGACAGTAGCACACATCCATGTGTCTTAGCACTTCCTCCCCCAGAATGCAAGATCCAGGAGAGCAGGGACTTGGCTTTGCTCGCTGCTACGTCCCCGGTTCCTAGAGAAGTTACCTGTATTAACCAAACACTTACTATATACCAGGTGTTGTTAAACATTTCAAATGGGTTTTCTAATTTTATCTTCATGATAACCTGTGAGGTTTTTACCCAAGTAGGAAAAGGAAGCCGGGAGAAGTTGAGGATCCTGTTCAAGGACACACAGGGAACCCGGGCAGTCTGTGCTGGCGTGTGTGCCCTTGGCCACTTCACTGACTGGGTGCCCTTTCCACCCAGCCCTGCACATGCTCTGCGAGGGAAACCACCTCTCTTACTCTCTCACTCAGCCCTTGCTGAGCTCCCTAGCCTGTCTCAGGAAGGCTGAGCCAAACCCCTAGCCCCTGCCACCCCCACCCCCAACCATCCTGGACAGTGCCTGGGAAGAGGTGCCTTTGTGGTGAAGGGATCCAGAATGTACACATGTCCCCAACTTATGATTTTTTGACTTTACAACGGTGTGAAAGTGAGCTGCATTCAGTAGAGACCACACTGCAAGCTTTGAATTTTGATCTTTTCCCGGACTGGAGATACTGTCAGTGATGAAGCCACAGGAGCCACAGCGCTGGGTGAGCACCGCACTCTGCGGTGGGCGTGCTGCCCAAGGATTCTGATTTCTTTCCTTCCTTCCTTCCTTCCTTCCTTCCTTCCTTCCTTCCTTCCTTCCTTTTCTTTCTTCCTTTTTTCCTTTCTTCCTTTCCTCCCTCCCTCCCTTTCTTTTTTTTTTTTTTTATTTTTGAGGCAGAGTCTCACTCTGTTGCCCATCCAGGCCAGAGTGCAATGGCACCATCTCGGCTCACTGCAACCTCCGCCTGCCAGGTTCAAGGGATTCTCACGTGGCTCAGCCTCCTGAGTAGCTGGGATTACAGGCATGTGCCACCACGCCTGGCTGATTTTTGTATTTTTAATAGAGACAGGGTTTCACCATTTTGGCCAGGCTGGTCTTAAACTCCTGGTCTCAAAGCCATCCACCTGCCTCGGCCTCCCAAAGGGCTGGGATTACAGGCCTGAGCCACTGCACCCGGCCCCTCCCTCCCTCCTTTCCTTCCTTCCTTTTTTTTTGTAGTGACAGGGTCTCACTATGTTGCCCAGGCTGGTCTGGAACAATCCTCTCGCCTCGGCCTCCCAAAGTGCTGGGATTACAAGTATGACCACCGCACCCAGCCTGCCAAATGATTTTGCCCAACTGTAGGCTGATGTCAGTGTTCTGAGCACATTTAAGGCAGGCGAGGCTAAGTGATGACAGTTGGTAGGTTAGGTGTATTGAATACATTTTCTACTTAAGATATTTTCTTTTTTTTTTTTTTTTTGAGACAGAGTCTCACTCTGTCGCCCAGGCTGGAGTGCAATGGCACGATCTCGGCTCACTGCAACCTCTGCCTCCTGGGTTCAAGCAATTCTCTTGCCTCAGCCTCCTGAGTAGCTGGGATTACAGGCACCCGCCACCACGCCAGGCTCATTTTTTATATTTTTAGTAGAGACAGGGTTTCACCATGTTGGCCAGACTGGTCTTGAACTCCTGATCTCAAGTGATCTGCCTGCCTCAGCCTCTCAAAGTACTAGGATTGTAGGTGTAAGTCACTGCAGCTGGTCTTAGGACATTTTCTTTTTTTCTTTTTTTATGATTTTTTAGAGACAGGGTCTCGCTATGTTGCCCAGGCTGGAGTGCAGTGGCTACGCACAGGCTCCGTCCTACTAGTGATCATCACAGTGTGATGGTCACAGTAGGATGATCACTTAGGCAACCTGGTAGTTCCCTGCTCCTGGGAAGTCACCATACTGATACCAAACTTATTGTGAACACCTGTTCGGCATACAGCATTAACACCCTGAACTCTTGGGCTCATGCAATCCTGCCTCAGCCTCCTGAGTAGCTGAGACTACAGACACAAGCCACCATGCTCAGCAATATTTTCAGCTTACCATGGGTTTATCAGGACATAACCCCATCATAAATGGAGGCATATCTGTATCACTGGATAGAGTTGTTGTTTTGTTTTTGTTTTGTTTTGTTTTGAGACAGGGTCTCACTCTGTTGCCCAGGCTGGAGTGCAGTGGCATGATCACGGCTCACTTCAACCTCCACCTCCTGGGCTCAAGTGATCCTCCCACCTCAGCCCTCCCGGAGTTGTTCTTTTATCCCCGCTGAATACCTCCTATCTAAAAGCAGGGCCTCCCAAAAGAATTCAACTGTCCTCAATATCCTTTCCAGGAGTTTCGCAACAGGGAAGACTGAGAAGTCAGCACAGTGTTAAGAAATCACCTAAACAGACATCGTCACAAAAGTAGCTCCACCTATTCTCCTAAAGGCCTCTTTTGTTTGTTTGTTTTGAGACAGGGTGTTGCTTGGTTGCCCAGGCTGGAGCGCAATGGCAAGATCATAGCTGATCATAGCTCACTGTAACCTCAAACTCCTGGGCTCAAGCGATCCTCTCGCTAAGAGCCCATTTAGTTTTCCTAAAAGTAATTTGTTTTCCCATAAGTAGCTTTTCTCCCCCTCACTTCTCCTATGAAGATAATATGTAAGCCCCAAATTCTAACCACCTCCGTGAGTCACATTTTTCTGCAAACTCCTGCCTGCAAACATGTCTCTTGCTTATTTATCTTTTTTTTTTTTTTTGGAGATGGAGTCTTGCTGTGTTGCCCAGGCTGGAATGCAGTGGCGCGAACTTGGCTTACTGCAACCCCGCCTTCCGAGTTCAAACAATTCTCCTGTCTCAGCCTCTCAAGTAGCTGGGACTACAGGCACACACCACCATGCCCGGCTAATTTTTTTTTTGTATTTTTAGTAGAGGTGGGGTTTCACCGTTTTGCCCAGGCTGGTTTCGAACTCCCGAGCTCAGGCAATCCGCCCTCCTTGGCCTCCCAAAGTGCTAGGATTACAGGCATGAGCCACCGCGCCCAGCCGTTTGTCTTTTGTCAGCTTCATTTGCAGGCTCCAGAACGCTGAACCTAAGAATTCAGCATGGTCTGCAGTGCAGCCCTCAGCTCTGTGTGCCAGAGGGAATCCCTTTCTGGAGGACCAACTCACACTAACCAAACTCATCAAGCACTGAGGAATAGACAGAAATAAATGGTGCTCTAACACCTGGACTTAGGGACACCACAGATAAAATCCTCTACCCAGAGACCAAGCTACCTCAGATCCTGCTGCCCAAAATTCCACCATCTAGTCATTTTGGGGGGTTAAAGCACCATAGTCCTATGAAGTCCCTTTGAAATGCAAATCCACTGCAGAGGAATACAGAATTACTCAACTCAGTATCCCTAGAATTTTGGAGGTGAGTAAGAAAATCCTAGAAGTATCCTGAAATTTCTAACGATGTCTGGGTATTCCTGTTTCTATGGAAAGACATTATTTAATTTAATTTTTTTTTTTTTGAGACGGAGTCTTGCTCTGTCGCCCAGGCTGGAGTGCAGTGGCGCAATCTCGGCTCACTGCAAGCTCTGCCTCACGGGTTCACGCCATTCTCCTGCCTCAGCCTCACGAGTAGCTGGGACTACAGGCGCCCGCCACCACGCCCAGCTACTTTTTTGTATTTTTAGTAGAGACGGGGTTTCACCGTGTTAGCCAGGATGGTCTCCATCTCCTGACCTCGTAATCTGCCCGCCTGGGCCTCCCAAAGTGCTGGGATTACAGGCGTGAGCCACTGCGCCCGGCCAAGACATTATTTTTCAATGGACTGCTTTGGAAATGATCTGAGAAAAATAAAGAGAAAAAAACGAGGATGCTACTTCTATGTAGATAAAGAGCAATCTCCAAAGCATAGGTTGCTAAATAAAAAAGCAAATGCAGGCCAGCTGGGCGCAGTGGCTCATGCCTGTAATCCCAGCACTTTGGGAGGCTGAGGCGGGCAGATCACGAGGTCAGGAGTTTCAGACCAGCCTGGCCAACATGGTGAAACCCCGTCTCTACTAAAGACATAAAAAATTAGCCTGGCATGGTGGTGGGCACCTGTAATCCTAGCTACTTGGGAGGCTGAGGCAGGAGAATCACTTGAACCTGGGAGGTGGAGGTTGCAGTGAGCTGAGATCGTGCCACTGCACTCCAGCCTGGGCCACAGAGGGAGACTCCGTCTCAAAAAAAAAAAAAAAAAAGAGTTTGAGGCCAAGGGACAGGGTGGGAGAGAAACTTCCCACTTTTTTTTTTTTTACCTTTTGAAATGTTGTCCCTTGTGCTCATGTATCTATTCAAAGAGCAGCTGTCCTTAAAGATTCTTTCCACCTGATATTGAAATTACAGATTTCCCTGCCTCCAGCTCTGACACCCCTGTTTTGTGCTCTGATGCTGACCTGCTCCCAGATACTTCCTCCCAGTCAGGCGCACCCACTGCCTGGGGAAGAGGTGTCCCAGGGAACAGAAGGACCAGCAGGAACCAGCACCACCAGGGTGCCGTGTGGGCCAACCCCAGCAGATGGCAGCGTGTGGCCACTCAAGGTGTCTGGCCACTAAGGAGGGGTGCCAGGCCACCTGAGGCACAGGAGTGGAGACAGGGATGCCAGGAGGGAGGGCTGGCAGGGTGACTGTGAGTGTAGTTGGCGCTGGGCAGGGCTGCTTCCTCTTCTGTGCCACAGGCCCCTGGAGTCTAGGGGGGCCCAGGGACCTTTCTCAGAGTGGTTTTTGCATTTTTATTTTTATTTTTTTTTATTTATTTATTTTGAGACGGAGTTTCACTCTTGTTGCCCAGGCTGGAGTGCAATGGCGTGATCTCGGCTCACCGCAACCTCTGCCTCCCAGGCTTAAGTGATTCTCCTGCCTCATTCTCCCAAGTAGCTGGGATTACAGGCATGTGCCACGACGCCTGGCTAATTTTGTATTTTTTTTCTTTTTTTGTTTTTTTGTTTTGTTTTGTTTTGTTTTTTGAGATGGAGTCTCACTCTGTCGCCCAGGCTGGAGTGCAGTGGCGCAATCTTGGCTCACTGCAACCTCCCCCTCCTGGGTTCAAGCGATTCTCCTGCCTCAGCCTCCTGAGTATGTGGGACTACAGGCGCAGGCCACCACACCTGGCTAATTTTTTGTATTTTTAGTAGAGACGAGGTTTCATCGTGTTAGCCAGGATGGTCTCCATCTCCTGACCTCGTGATCTGCCCGCCTTGGCCTCCCAGAGTGCTGGGATTACAGGCATGAGCCACCACGCCCAGCTAATTTTGTATTTTTAGTGGAGACGGGGTTTCTCCATGTTGGTCAGGCTGGTCTCAAACTCCTGACCTCAGGTAATCCGCCCGCCTTGGCCTCCCAAAGTGCTGGGATTGCAGGTGTGAGCCACTATGCCCGACATTTATTTTATTTTTTGAAACAGAATCTTGCTCTGCTGCCCAGGCTGGAGTGCAGTGGCACAATCTCGGCTCACTGCAACCTCCACCTCCTGGGTTCAAGTGATTCTCCTGCCTAAATCTCCCAAGTAGCTGGAATTACAGGTGCCAGCCACCAGACCCAGCTAATTTTTGTATTTTTAGTAGAGGTGGGGTTTCACCACGTTGGCCAGGTTGGTCTCAAACTCCTGGCTTCAAGTGATACTCCTGCCTCGGCTTCCCCAAGTGCTGGGATGACAGGTGTGAGGGTAATTTTTTTTTTTTTTTTAGACAGAGTTTTGCTCTTATTGCCCAGGCTGGAGTGCAATGGTGCGATCTCTGCTCACTGCAACCTCCACCTCTCGGGTTCAAATGATTCTTCAGCCCCAGCCTCCCAAGTAGCTGGGATTACACAGACGTGCCACCACGCCCAGCTAATTTTTTTTATATTTAGTAGAGACAGGGTTTCACCATGTTGGTCAGGCTGGTCTCGAACTCCTGACCTCAAATGATCCACCTGCCTCCACCTCCCAAAGTGCTGGGATTACAGGCATGAGCCACCATGCCCAGCCAAGGGTGATTCTTTATAAATGTATTCAATAACTAGATCCAGTAGTGAGCCTGATAACTACGACTTTTTTTTTTTTTTTTTTGAGACATGGTCTCACTCTGTTACCCAGGCTAGAGTGCAATGACGTGATCATAGCTCACTGCAGTCTTGACCTCCCAAATTCAAGCAATTCTCCCACCTCAGCCTCCCAAGTAGCTGGGACTACAGACGCATGCCATCATGCCCAGCTAGTTTTGTTTTTTTTTTGTAGAGATGAGTTCTCACTATGTTGCCCAGGCTGGTCTCAAACTCCTGGACTCAAGCAAATCCTCCCACCTCAACTTCCCAAAGTGCTGGGATTACAGTCGTGAGCCACTGTGCCAGGCATTACCATCATTTCAAAATCATGATGAACATGAAGACATCCAAAATATCTTCCACAACTGTGGTGTGATAAGAAAATACCTCGGCAGGGCGTGGTGGCTCACGCCTGTAATCCCAGCACTTTGGGAGGTCGAGGTGGGCGGATCATGAGGTCAGGAGATCCAGACCAGCCTGGCCAATATGGTGAAACCCTGTCTCTACTAAAAATACAAAAATTGGCTGGGCATGGTGGCACGCGCCTGTAATCCCAGCTGAGGCAGGAGAATCGCTTGAACTCGGGAGGCAGAGGTTGCAGTGAGCCGAGATCACGCCACTGCACTCCAGCCTGGCGACACAGCAAGACTCCATATCAAAAAATAAATAAATAAATAAGAAGGCCAGGCGCAGTGGCTCACGCCTGTAATCCCAGCACTTTGGGAGGCTGAGGCAGGCGGATGACAAAGTCGGGAAATTGAGACCATCCTGGCTAACGCAGTGAAACCCCATCTCTACTAAAAATACAAAAAATTGAGCCAGGTATGGTGGCTCATGCCTGTAATCCCAGCACTTTGGGAGGCCGAGGTGGGCAGATCACGAGGTCAGGAGTTTCGAGACCAGCCTGACCAACATGGTGAAACCGCATCTCTACTAAAAATACAGAAATTAGCCGGGCCTGGTGGTGTGCACCTGTAATCCCAGCTACTCGGGAGGCTGAGGCAGGAGAATCACTTGAACCCGGGAGGCGGAGATTGCAGTGAGCCAAGATCATGCCATTGCACTCCAGCCTGGGCAACAGAGCAAGACTCAGTCTCAAAAAAAAAAAACAAAAACAAAAACAAAAAATTAGCCAGCTGTGGTGGCGGGCGCCTGTAGTCCCAGCTACTCAGGAGGCTGAGGCAGGAGAATGGCGTGAATCAGGGAGGCTGAGCTTGCAGTGAGCCAAGATCGTGCCACTGCACTCCAGCCTGGGCAACAGAGCAAGACTCCGTCTCAAAAAAAAAAAAAAAAGAAGAAAATACCTGTGCTTTCTTTCTTTTTCCTTTCTTTTTCTTTTTCTTTCTTTTTTTTTTTTTTTTTTTTGAGACAGAGTTTCACTCTTGTTGCCCAGGCTGGAGTGCAATGGCGCAATCTTGGCTCAGTGCAACGGTGCAATCTTGGCTCAGTGCAACCTCCGCCTCCCTGGTTCAAGCGATTCTCTTGCCTCAGCCTCCCAAGTAGCTGGGATTACAGGCACTTGCCACCACGCCCAGATAATTTTTGTATTTTTTTAGTAGAGACGGGGTTTCAGTATGTTGGCCAGGATGGTCTCAAACTCCTAACCTCGTGATCTGCCTGCCTCGGCCTCCCAAAGTGCTGGGATTACAGGTGTGAGCCACCGTGCCTGGCTTATTACCTGTGCTTTCTGTAGGTGACAAACTCCCAGGAACTGCCTCTACTACTGTGGTGTGCTGCTTACATACACATGGAAAGAAATGCTAGATGTCAACGAGAGATTAGTACAACTCCACGGTGTCACTTTTTCCCATCCTAAATTCACGGAATCCTTAACTGTAGACTAAGAATCTAAGGAGCGCAGGTCCGAAGGGGCCTCAACCTGGGAGGAAAGGCTGAATTTCTGGACACCTCCACGAGCCAGAGTTGGATTCTGCTGTCATTCAAAGTTGGTGTGGGAGCCGGGCGTGGTGGCTCACGCCTGTAATCTCAGCACTTTGGCAGGCCGAGGCGGGTGGATCACCTGAGGTCAGGAGTTTGAGACCAGCTTGAGCAACATGGTGAAACCTCCATCTGTACTAAAAATACAAAAATTAGCTGGCGTGGTGGCGGGTGCCCGTAATCCCAGCTACTTGGGAGGCTGAGGCAGGAGAATCGCTTGAACCCAGGAGGCGGAGGTTGCAGTGAGCTGAAACCGCACCATTGCACTCCAGCCTGGGCAACAAGAGTGAAACTCCGTCTCAAAAAAAAAAAAAAAGTTACTGTGGGAGACCTGGAAGGCAGAGTGGGGGCCAGGGATAGGAGGACAGCCTGGGCACGGTGGAGCTGCCACCAGGGACACTCTGCCCTGGCTGGAAGCTGGCCTGGAGTGTGCATGGATAGATGCTCCGCCTGTCGCCTCCAGGCCCTCCAGTGACAACAGCAGTGCGTGGCTGGTCTGGCTGGGAGGACTGTCAGGGCTCCCCTCTTCTCACGTCCCCAGCTCTCTCCCAGGCACCCCAGCTCCTTTCACTTCAGAGGAGCCCGTGATTCTCTGGAAACCAGAAGGTACCCCAGGGCCCCGCTTCCACCCTCCAGAGGGTGGTTCACGTCACCTTGACAACGAGCCAGCAACAAGGAAATGGGGTGAAGTGCATCCCCTCTGCCCTGTTCCACCTTTGCAGGAGCCTTGAGTCTAAACCTAAAAATAGCCCAGGTGCTCTGTGTTGCCTAGACAATTCCATCTTATGTCTGGGGTCAGGGCACCTTTTTTCCCGTTTGTGTATTTGGTTTGTTTTTCCACTTTGTGTTACAATTTTTTCTTTTTTTTTTTTTGAGACAGAGTCTCGCTCTGTTGCCTAGGCTGAAGTGCAGTGGTGCGATCTTGGCTCACTGCAACCTCTGCCTCCCGGGTTCAAGCAATTCTCCTGCCTCAGCCTCCCGAGTAGGTAGGATTACAGGTGTGTGCCACCAGGCCCAGCTAACTTTTGTATTTTTAGTGGAGATGGGATTTCGTCATGTTGGCCAGACTGGTCTCAAACTCCTGGACTCAAGTGATCCACCTGCCTTGGCCTCCCAAAATGCTGGGATTACAGGCGTGAGCCACTGCACCCTACCAAAAATTTTAAAAAATACATGAAAGTATAAAAAAATAGGCCAGGCGCTGTGGCTCACACCAGTAATCCCAGCACTTTGGGAGGCTGAGGCGGGCGGATCACAAGGTCAGGAGTTTGAGACCAGCCTGGCAATATGGTGAAACCCCATCTCTACTAAAAATACAAAAATTACCTGGGCATGGTGGTGGGAGCCTGTAGTCCCAGCTACTTGGGAGGCTGAGGTAGGAGAATCCTTGAACCCTAGAGGCAGAGGTTGCAGTGAGCCGAGATAGTGCCACTGTACTCCGGCCTCGGTGACAGAGCAGGACTCTGTCTCAAAAAAAAAAAAAAAAAAGTAAAATATACTCCCATTACCTCCTCGCCCAGATTCTACAATTCTCAACCTTTCACCACAGTGGTTTTCTCTGTCCCTTTTCAGCATAATTATTAGTTGTGCCATCTTTTCCCTCAGAAGTCCTGGTTTGAACAACTTAATGCAATCTCTGGCCCTAGACTGAATGCTGCCCTGGAGGAAAAAAAAAAAATGCTATTAAGGACATATTTGGGTCAATTGATAAAACTGGAATATAGGCCAGGTGTGGTGGCTCACGCCTGTAATTCCAGCACTTTGGGAGGCCAAAGCAGGTGGATCACCTGAGGTCAGGAGTTTGAGACTAGCATGGCCAATATGGCAAAACCCCATCTCTACTAAAAATACATAAAAGTAGTTGGGCGTGGTGGCATATGCCTGTAATCCCAGCTACTAGGGGGGCTGAGGCAGGAGGATCGCTTGAACCTGGGAGGCGGAGGTTGCAGTGAGCTATCACGCCACTGCACTCCAGCCTGGGCAACAGAGCGAGACTCCGTCTCAAAAAAAAAAAGAAAAAAACTGGAATATAAACAGTGGAGCAGATACAACTCTTATCAAAGTTAAATATATTGAAGTTGATTTTTTTTTTCAAGATGGAGACTCACTCTTGTCGCCCAGGCTGGAGTGCAATGGCGTGATCTCGGCTCACTGCAACCTCTGCCTCCCTGGTTCAAGTGATTCTCCTGCCTCAGCCTCCCGAGTAGCTGGGGTTACAGGCATCCACCAGCACGACCAGCTAATGTTGTATTTAATTAGCCCAGCTAATTTGTATTTTTAGTAGAGATGGGGTTTCACCATATTGGCCAGGCTGGTTTAGAACTCCTGACCTCAAGTGATCCACCCGCCTCAGCCTCCCAAAGTGCTAGGATTATAAGCGTGAGCCACTGTGCCCGTCCAAAGTTGATTTTTTTAAAAATGTGGTTATACAAGGCAGTTTCCTTATTCTTAGAAAATACACACAGATCAGCCGGGCGCAGTGGTTCATGCTTGTAATCCCAGCACTTTAGGAGGCCGAGGCTGGCGGATCACGAGGTCAGGAGTTCGAGACTAGCCTGACCAACATTGTGAAACCCTGTCTCTGTATAAAAATTAGCTGGGCGTGGTGGCACGTGCCTGTAATCACAGCTACTCAGGAGGCTGAGGCAGGAGAATTGCTTGAACCTGGGAGTCAGAGGTTGCAGTGAGCCTAGATTGCGCCACTATACTCCAGCCTGGGCGACAGAGCAAGACTCCGTCTCAAAAAAAAATAAAAGAAAAAGAAAATACACACAGATTCGCCAGGCGCGGTGGCTCACACCTGTAATCCCAGCACTTTGGGAGGCTGAGGAGGGTGGATCACCTGAGGTCAGGATTTCGAGACCAGCCTGGCCAACATGGTGAAACCCCGCCCCTACTAAAAATACAAAAAATTAGCTGTGCGTGGTGGCGCTTGCCTGTAATCCCAGCTACTTGGGAGGCTGAGGCAGGAGAATCACTTGAATCCGGGAGGTGGAGGTTGCAGTGAGCGGAGATAGGGCCACTGCGCTCCAGCCTGGGCGACGAGCGAAACTCTGTCTGAAAAGAAAAAAAAAGAAAAAATTTGCCCAAGAAAATACATTAACAAACAATGAGAAGCATTAGTTCAAACAATAAATTCTATGGCCACCCTACCTAAACTCTAGAAAGTCTAAAATGTCCAACGCAGACTTAACCAGAAAGCTGGCCCTAGTATTCTGGGCTTCTGGGTTTCAAGGTCTCACATGTCAGGGGCCTATCCCATGCATTTGCATCCATCTGAAAGGAAACGGAGAATATTCGTGAAACCAGGCAGCTGTTACAGAGCAAGGGCTTCAGACAGAGCCCTGGGGCAGGAGCGGTGAGGGGCAGAGGCAGCTGGACAGCTCCTGCCTCCAGGAGGCTGCTCTTGGGCAAGTGGGCAGCATTTGTGGGCCACCATGATGGCACGGGGCTCTGTAGCCCCAAGGCTAGCACTTGTGGGCTGGCCTACAGCAATCCCCTGCCTGGGCATCTCTGCACATAGCTGGCAGGATGCTGCTGTCCACTGGAATGATCCAGAACGAGAGCTCTCAGCTTTCATAAAGGTCTAGGCGTCCCTGAGATTTGCAAGGTCCAAGATTGTGTCTTTTCTTATTCAAGGCTGAGTTGGAATTTAACATATCTCTCCTAATCACCTGATGTCTCTGCATCAATTAGCGTGCACCCTCCCCCTGCAAACTTCCCTCGGAAAGGAAATGAAAACCATATGCATGATAACAATATCCCTGGCTAACAGTTAAGGGCATTTGTGTGCCTCACTTAATCCTCCCAAGAACCCAAGGAAGTGAGTTTAGGAAATGTTAACTAAGACCACTAAGATAGAAAGGGGTGGAGTTGAGTTTCCAGCACAGCAAGACAGGAGTAGGGAGGGTGGAGCAGGCAGGTGCATGGGGAACCGCCCCGCCTGGAGGACATGGGAGCCCAGAGGTCAAAAAGCCTACTCTGGAAAGGAGACGCAGGTAGGGTACCTCACAGCATTTGCAAATCTCCATGACCCTTGTGTCGGGTTCTGAGCATGGATTTAAGAACCAAGGTTCAAACCCCAGTTTAGCTGATCACTAGCTGGGTGACCTTGGGCAAGCTTCTTTTTTATTTTTATTTTTATTTTTTATTTTTTGTGAGACGGAGTCTCCTCCTGTCACCCAAGCTGGAGTGCATTGGTGAACTCGGCTCACTGCAACCTCCGCCTCCTGGGTTCAAGCGATTCTCCTGCCCCAGCCTCCCAAGTAGCTGGGATTACAAGCGCCCGCCACCACCCCCTGCTAATTTTTTGTATCTTTAGTAGAGACGGGGTTTCACCATGTTGGCCAGGCTGGTCTCGAACTCCTGACCACGTGATCGGCCAGCCTCAGTCTCCCAAAGTGCTGGGATTACAGGCGTGAGCCACCGTGCCCGGCGGACAAACTTCTTAACCTCTCTGTACCTCAGTTTTCTCCTCTCTAAAACAAGGATAATAATAATGCCTTATGGAGTGGCTGTGAGAATGAATGAATTACACACACAGAATCGACGGCTTAGCTTTCATTTTACTCCTATATAGGTGCCAACATTTCTCAAAGAAAAAAAAATGGGCCGGGTGCGGTGGCTCACACCCATAATCCCAGCACTTTGAGAGGTTGAGGTGGGCAGATCACTTGAGGCCAGGAGTTTGAGACAAGCCTGGCCCACATGGTGAAACCACATCTCTAGTAAAAATACAAAAATTGGCCGGACGCGGTGGCTCACATCTGTAATCCCAGCACTTTGGGAGACCAAGGTGGGCGGATCACGAGGTCAGGAGTTCGAGACCAGCCTGACCAATATGGTGAAACCCCCATCTCTACTAATAATACAAAAATTAGCTGGGCGTGGTGGCATGCACCTGTAGTCCCAACTACTCGGGAGTCTGAGGCAGAAGAATTGCTTGAACCCGGGAGGCGGAGGTTGCAGTGAGCCGAGATCGCACCACTGCACTCCAACCTGGGGACAGAGCAAGATTCCAACTCAAAAAAAAAAAAAAAGGCAAAAATTAGCCGGGTATGGCGCACACCTGTAATCCCTGCTACTAGGGAAGGCTGAGGCAGAAGAATCGCTTGAACCCAGGAGGCAGAGGTTGCAGTGAGCTGAGATTGTGCCACCGCACTCCAGCCTGGGTGACAGAGCCAGACTCTGTCTCAAACAAACAAACAAAAAATCTGTTTAGCATGTACTATCATTGCTCTTTTAAAAAGTATTAAAAATAAAAAAGGTTAGGCAGGCGTGGTGGCTCTCAACACTTTGGGAAGCCAAGGCAGGAACACTGCTTGAGCCCAGAAGTTTGAGACCAGCCTGGGCAACGTATTGAGACCGTGCCTCTATCAAAAAAACAAAACTAAACTAAACTAGCCAGGCATGATAGCACACACCTGTAGTCTGAGGCCGGAGGATCGCTTGAGCCCAGGAGTCCTGTGATTGGACCACTGTGCTCCAGCCTGGGGGACAGAGCAAGACCTTGTATATAAAATAAATAAATAATAAAAAGTGGTTACCAGACAGCACCTGGTGCTGTAGTATGGGCTGGCCCACCCCTTGGCTTGCTCCTGATGGATACTGCTGTCACTACAGGCAAGATGGGCAGGGTCTGGGGACATCATCATGCTACAGGTGCAAAGTCCCCAGAGTATGTGATCTCAGTGGAAGAAAGGGGGCAAAGAGCCCTCAGTGAGTGCCTCTGCTGCCTCGTCAAGCCCACATTTCTCAACCTGCCCACAAAACCAGTTTCCCCAGGTCCTTGCAAGATGGTTTCTACCTATTGGGTGTGCCTCCCCTATATGGCTGTGGGACAAAAGCCGTCTGTCAAGAATTGAAAAATGGGAATAAAGGCTGGGCGCGGTGGCTCACACCAGTAATCCCAGCACTTTGGGAGGCCGAGGCGGGCAGATCACGTGAGGTCAGGAGTTTGAGACCAGCCTGGCCAACATAGTGAAATCCCGTCTCTACTAAAAATCCAAAAATTAGCCTGGCATGGTGGCAGGCACCTACAATCCCAGCTACTCAGGAGGCTGAGGCAGGAGAATGGCTTGAACCTGGGAGGCGGAGGTTGCAGTGAGCCGGGATCACACCATTGCACTCCAGCCTGGGGGACAGAGACTCCGTCTCAAAAAAAAAAAAAGGGAATAAATGCTGAAGGTACATGGGGAATCATACTCTTCTACTTTTTTGTATGTTGAAAATTTACATACATTTTTAAAATGTGCCAGGCACAGTGGCTCACGCCTGTAATCCCAGCACTTTGGGAGGACGGGGCGGGCAGATCACTTGAGCTCAGGAGTTCAAGACCAGCTTGGGCAACATGGTGAAAACCAGTATCTACAAAAAATAAAAAAACTCACCGGGCGTGGTGGTGCGTAGTCCCAGCTACTCAGAAGATCACTTGAGCCCAGGAGGTTGATGCTGCAGTGAGCCACTACACTCCACTTTTATCCCAGCACTTTGGGAGGCCGAGGCGGGCAGATCACCAGGTCAGGAGATTGAGACTATCCTGGCTAACAAGGTGAAACTCCATCTCTACTAAAAAATACAAAAATTAGCCGGGCGTGGTGGAGAGCGCCTGTAGTCCCAGCTACTTGGGAGGCTGAGGCAGGAGAATGGTGTGAACTGCGGAGGCAGAGCTTGCAGTGAGCTGAGATTGCACCACTGCACTTCAGCCTGGGCAACAGAGCGAGACTCCATCTCAAAAAAAAAAAAAAGAAAAGAAAAGAAAGTGATTTGCTCAGGTCACACAGCCAGCAAGGGGGAGAGCTTAGGCAGTCCAACTCCAACGCCATACAGAGCACACTGCTTCTCACACCAAGGCCAAACACCAAATCACTCATTCACATCACACACAGAAATACCTCCTCTCTAGAGTCTTTTGAAGCATATCCATACGGTGGAATATTAGTCAGCTATAAAAAGGAATGATACATGCTACAACATGGATGAACTTTAAAATATTACGCTAAGTGAAAGACGCCAGACACAAAGACCACATATTGAATGATTCCATGTATATGAAATGTCCAGAATAGAAAACTCCATAGAGACAAAAGGAGATTAGTGGTTGCCAAGAGCTGGGAGGGAGGCGGGCAGATGAAGAGTGACTACTAATGAATACGGGTTTTGCTTTGGGGTAATGAAAATGTTCTGGAATTAGTGATGATGGTTTTTCAGCTTTATAAATACAGTGAAAACAGCTGAATTATACATTTTTCTTTTTCTTTTTTTTTTTTGAGACGGAGTCTCGCTCTATCGCCAGCCTGGAGTGCAATGGTGGGATCTCAGCTCACTGCAACCTCCGCCTCCTGGGTTCAAGCAATTCTCCTGCCTCAGCCTCCCGAGTACTGGGATTATAGGCGCCCGCCACCACGCCTAGCTAATTTTTTGTATTTTTGGTAGAGACGGGGTTTCACTGTGTTGGCCAGGCTGGTCTCAAACTTCTGATTTCAGGTGATCCACCCACCTCAGCCTCCCAAAGTGCTGGGTGTGAGCCACTGCGCCCGGCCTCATGAAGTCTTATTAATAGGAGTCAGGGACCTGTTAAGATTGAGTC
This sequence comes from Pan paniscus, assembly GCF_029289425.2. NCBI lineage: Eukaryota > Metazoa > Chordata > Mammalia > Primates > Hominidae > Pan > Pan paniscus. The sequence continues at coordinate 134,281,462 of NC_073262.2, forward strand.
TCTCACCAAGCAAGACAAGGACCTACCACTTATCAGTATTGCTGAGTGTTGGAGTCCCCACCTTGTTAAAGTTTTTTTGTTTCTTTGTTTTTGAGACAAGGTCTCACTCTTTTACCCAGGATGGAGTGCATTGGTGCAATCTCCAGATTCAAGTGATTCTCCTGCCTCAGCCTCCTGAGTAGCTGGGATTACAGGCACGCACCACCACACCAGGCAAATTTTTGTATTTTTAGTAGAGATGGGGTTTTGTCATGTTTTCCAGGCTGGTCTGAACTCCTGGCCTCAAGTGATCCACCTGCCTTGGCCTCCCAAAGTACTGGGATTACAGGCATAGAGCCACCATACCACTCTGCCTTGTTAAAGTTTTTTGTTTGTTTGTTGAGATGGAGTCTCACTCTGTCGCCCAGACTGGAATGCAGTGGTGCGATCTTGGCTCACTGCAACCTCCGCCTCCCACGTTCAAGCCATTCTCCTGCCTCAGCCTCTCCTGAGAGTAGCTGGGATTACAGGCGGCGCACCACCATGCCCACTAATTTTTTGTATTTTTTTAGTAGAGATGGGGTTTCACCATGTTGGCCAGAGTGGTCTCGAACTCTTGACCTCAAGTGATCCACCCGTCTCGTTCTCCCAAAGTATTGGGATAACAGTCGTGAGCCACTGCGCCTGGCCACCTTGTTAAAGTTTTAAAAAGAGAAATAAGGATGGACACAATTAAAAGATCATATAGACCTTTAGGACTTGGAAACTGAGGTTGCAAGTCAGACACCTCAACTTGGATGAAGGATCTCTGCTCCGCTATTAGTTTATGAATTTGGGCAAGGCTAATAACCTTAAAATCTCAGCTGCTTCAGGTATCAATGACGAATGATCCCTGCCCTCTGCCTTCTACCTTGACCCCATTCTGACCTGCAAAAATGCCGTTCCTCATAATCCTCAAATGAGCTGCGGAAACTTGAAAGGCAATTGTGACCTGCGAATGTGCTACTGACTACTGAGACCCTGTAGGAAAAAATAAAGGGAGGGAGGAATACGGATACTTTTCCTTCCAACCCCATGACCTGATCACAAGAGTTATGTGCATTCTGGATCCCAAGTCACCAGATAACTAACATTCTAACCTTTGAACGTGGACCCTCAACTGGCCGGGACCTAGCTCTCCCCAGAGACCGTGAGAAACTGGCAGTTGACCGGCTCCTCTGAGCCTGCTGAGTTTTTTTCTATTTGCCCAACCACAGCTCTGCCGGAGAAGCAAAAACTGCTCCAGTATGTATGTAAACCATGAACCAAACTTCCTAATGCACGGAAGAGCGCTGGCAGGAACCATGCCACTGAATCAGACAGTGGCTGTACTGGAAGGTGGAAAAGACTATTCGTCCTTTCGCGTCCTTTAAGCACTTCTGTACTTATCTCTGTGTGTCAGTTCTTCCACGTGCACCTGGTTATGAAAGTTAATGCACTTAAAACAGGGTCTGGCATACTGCAAACGGAAGGTGAACACTATCATTCTTTCTTTCAAAAATTTCTACTGGCCGGGCGCGGTGGCTCACACCTGTAATCTCAGCACTTTTGGAGGCTGAGGCGGGCGGATCACGAGGTCAATATATCGAGACCATCCTGGCCAACATGGTGAAACCCCTTCTCTACTAAAAATACAAAAATTAACTGGGCGTGGTGGTGGGCGCCTGTAGTCCCAGCTCATAGGGAGACTGACGCAGAATTGCTTGAAAGCGGGAGGCGGAAGTTGCAGTGAGCTGAGATCGCGCCACTGCACTCCAGCCTGGGCAACGACAGCGAAACTCCGTCTCAAAAACAAACTTCTACCAAGAACTTGTATTAGTTTTATGGCTAAGGTTTGCTTTTAAACATTTTCTTGATCATTGTTTTACAGGAACATCTCTTTAATGGAAATTTTTAAACTTATTTTTGCCTCCCCCAAATCCATAACCCCAATTTGAAGTAGAAAGTTGCAAACTATGGGGATGAATTTGCGGAAGGGTATGTCTTGTCTTTTTCTATGAACAAGTCAGAATCACATCTCAAAAGGTGTACGCACTTTCAAGAACGCTTCATCCGCCCGCTTTAAGCACGCGCACCGACGAAAGAGTTTGGGGAGCGAGCGCCTCGGGCTTCCCCGGAGGCGAGTTTTCACCCCCGCCAGAGGAAGAGGGCCCAGCTGCGCCATTAGCGCGTGCGAGGGAAAATGGAGGCTCCTGGTCCCCCCCGCGCACCGGCGCCTGCGCCCTGGGCGCCCACCCCGGCCCGCGAGGCGGCCACGGCCGGAGAGAGAAGGCAAGGGAACCAGTGCCGTGTCGTGCCCCACCCTGCGCCCGAGCGCAGTGCCGGCGAGCCCGGCTCCGGCCCTTGAGACTCCGCTCCAGGCCGCTCCACACCACGAGCCGCTCCGCAAGTTTGCAGCGCTCCGTGCTTTCCCTCCAGCCCTTTGTGTTCTAGCGCGCGTCGGAAGGAACGCGGGAACGCGCGCCGTGCTGTGCGCCTGCGCAAGGGTTCAGGCGGTGCGCCAAGCCTGGAGTCAAGAGTGGGCGAGGCTCTCGGCCGCTCCGCCCCGGCCCGCCTTCGCTCCGCCCCTCGCCCGCCATTTCGTGCTCCGCCGCGTCTCCCGCGTCTGGTGCGCGGCTTCCGCGTGATGGACGCCCGGAAGCCGGCACAACAAATGCCCAAGCGCCAGGGCTTCGCTGTCTGCAGGTCCTTCCGCTGCCCGCGGAGCGAAGATGGCGCCTAGAGCTTGCAGCGTTGCCCAAATATGGGGGGAATTAGGCGCCTCTACCTCCTCAAGAAGGGTCTGCCGGCTGACCTCGGGGGTGTGCACGTCCTTCTGTGTGCAGAACCCTGGGGCGTGCGCCTTTCTGTATATGCACAACCTCGGAAGTGTGCGCATACCCTTGCTTACACTCCCTAGCACGCACACCCAAACTCTGGCATGCACGAACCCGCGGGTTTCCATGTTTTCGTATGTGCACGACCTCGAGGATGTACTTGGACCCGAGAATGTCCGCATTTGTGTTTGCACAGGTCCGGGTGTGCACGGACACGTGCATTCAGGAATGTAGTGGTTCACAGGAGCCGCTGTTTGCGCGGCCCGGGGATGTACGTGGACCCTCGAGTGCTAGCCCCGCCTTCGCTGTCTGTGGCCCGCGAACACGATCTTGTTTCCGGCCTGTTTTGGATTCATTTGCACTTGCCCAGTTTACATGCAAAGCATAATCTGCCGACCACCCCAAGCAATTTTTAACCTTTCCTTCGTTCTTTCTTCACTGATTTTTTGGCTCCTGCCCTGGACCCAACTTTGCGCTTGGGCGCACACGGTGATAGTGACGCAGAGCATGAAGCCAGTGGGAGAAACGCCTAGAAATAGGCAGTTAGGACAACCTGAGACCACTGTGAAGGAGGCGCTTGGCTTGTCAATGACAGGGGAAGCGGCCTGGAGGAAGCCGTGAGCCGAGACCAGGGCATGGGGTAGAGGGAATAGGGTAATGGGCCCAGGACTGTTTGGGGAGGCATTCAGTCTCATTTGAGAGGATGGTGGGTGGAAGCAGAGGAGGCAGGTCATGGAGAGGAGAGTGTGTGGGGAAGGGACCTGTTGGTGAGGCTCGGGGGGCAGAAGACTTGGGCAGGCGTCTGAAGTGAGAGCTCGCATGGACTGGCCTCCCTAGGGAGCAGTGGGGAGAAGCAGCTGGGGCCTGGGGGTAGAGCCCGTGTGCCCACTGTTGACACCTTCACGGGCTACTGCTCCTCGTGGCTTCTGTATGGAGCACAGGCCTCTTTCCGGGAGAGGGACTCGGACTGCAGGCTCCAGCCCTGCACTGCCATGAAAGGCCTGGGCAGGTTGTCTGCATAAGAACAGTACCTCTGGTGGTGGAAATGGAGGGAGACGCCACGGCACAGAGGACCTGTCCCAGACACGCGGGATGGCAAGCATCAGAGCTGGAGTGACTGCCGAGGTCCCCTGGTGAGGCCCTCCTTGTCTCTCCCTCAGCAGCCTAGTCTCCTCTGATTTTTTTTTTTTTTTTTTTCTTTTTTGAGACGGAGTCTCTGTCGCCCAGGCTGGAGTGCAGTTGGCACCGTGTAGGCTCACTGCAACCTCTGTCTGCTGGGTTCAGGCACTCCTGACCTCAGATGATCCACCCGCCTCGGCCTTCCAGAGTGCTTGGGATTATAGATGTGAGCCACCGCGCCCGGCCCGTCCTCTGTTCATGGTTACGGGTACTCTCCAGTCATGCTCACGGAAAACCTCTCCCTGGAGGTGTCTGCGTTTGCATTGAAAATCCCTCTCCACGAGGTCCCCAATGTGTCTGTCCCCAGCTCATTGGAACATGTCTCATGAGGGAGCAGGGGCCACTTCGCACACTTTGCAGGACAGCCTTTTTGCTGTAGGCCAGATCTTTTTTCTTTTTCCTTTTTTTGGAGACAGAGTCTTGTTCTCTTGCCCAGGCTGGAGTGCAGGTAGTATGATCTCAGCTCACTGCAACCTCCACCACCTGGGTTCAAGCAATTCTCATGCCTCAGCCTCCTGAGCAACTGGGATTATAGGCATGTATCACCACACCTGGCTAATTTTTGTATTTTTAGTAGAGCTGGGGTTTCACTATGTTGGCCAGGCTGGTCTCGAACTCCTGGTCTCAAGTGAACCACCCACCTCAGCCTCCCAAAGTGCTGGGATTACAGGCACTAGCCAATGCACCCGTCCTAGGCCAGATTTTTTTTTTTTTAATCTGAAATGAAGTTTTTTTTTCAGTCACCCAGAAGACACTTTTTTGTTTTTGCGAGAGAGTCTTTATTGCCCAGGCTGGAGTGCAGAGGTGCAATTTCGGGATTACAGGCACATGCTACCACGCCTGCCTAGTTTTTTGTATTTTTAGTAGAGGCGGGGTTTTCTTGGCCAGGCTGGTCTCGAACTCCTGACCTCAGATGATACTCCCGCTTCAGCCTCCCAAAGTGCTAGGATTACAGGCGTGTTCCACCGCGCCCAGCCTAGACCAGATCTGTTTTATCTGAAACGGAAATGAAGGCTTTTTTTCTGTCACCCAAAAGATACTTTCTGAGCACATGGTCTGTTAAGCCTCTGTCTGGACTAGAGATAGAGCTGTGGAGCAGTTCCTGCCTCTAAGGAACATACAGGCCCAAGTCCCAGGACATGAGGGTCCAGAAGCAGACAAACAGCTTCTTTCCACTGAACCTGGACCTGCCTTCACCCTCCCCACCCAGCCCCGTGCATCTTGAATTAAAACAGAGAAGCTGGGGATTGGATGGCGGCAGGCCCTTCTCCCCACCAAGAGAGTGGCCCTGCCAGGCACTGCCTTCCTCTTTCCCAGGCCTGGGCATTGCCCCCAGCCCCTGCTTCTGGGAGTAACGGGGAGTTGACTGCACTCTGGGACACCAGTTGGGACCCTCCTCAGAAGGGGATGGGGACAGTCCTCAGTGCAGGGCAGTCTGCGGGGGAGGCCATGGTGGGGCTATCCCACTGACCTCCCTCAGCACCATATCTGGACAGCCGTGCCACCCTGGGAGGTGGGGTGAGGGGGCCAGTGTCTAGCCGTCTAGCTGTTGTTCCCGTGACACTCAGGCCTCAGGGCAGGTTGTGCCACTTTCATCCACCAGCAGGGCCAAGGCCTGGAGCCCTCAGGGCACCAATTCTGAGATCTGCTCTAAACAAGGCCTGCATCCTTCAAAGTTGGTGAGGTGGTCTCTTCTCCTGTAGAACAGGCAGGTTTCCTACTTTCCCCAAAGGCCCCAGGACCTGGGTGATGTCCTTCTCCGTCAACAGTCCTCTCCTTCAGCACAAGGCTCCAGAGGCAGCTCCCCATCCCACCCCACTCCTGAGCAGGCGGCCGGAGCTGCCCCCTCTGAATGCCACGCTGGGCAAGGGGTCCGTGCCTGGGAAACACCTGGTGGGGAATGCTCTGGCCTCAAGAATAAACAACGGGGATCTAGATGATGCCACCGTCCTCAGCCTCTGACCTCCAAAGGAGCCACATTCAAGAGAAGGGAGGTCCCTCCACAAATGAGACAGCAGAAGAATAAATGCCACCCTGTGCCTGCCGACTTCCTGCAGAGGTCTGTGGGCTCGTGTAAATAATTGAATGGAAAACTTCAGAAGGAAGGCAGCCCACGGGAGCCTGGCCTTGCCTGCCAGAAAGCAGGTTATAAAATGTTTCCCATGTAAGTGGTGGCTGGGGGTAGTCAGGAGGCCTAGTTACAACCCCGAGAAGTAAGGCTGCCCTGGGCTCCCAGGGGAAACACTGGGCTGGGTGGGTGGGCGCTCTTCAGGGAGTAGATTCCTCCCGGCCACCCCCAGCCCCTAGTCTCTTGGGTGTGGTAGCTCCAAGATCTCAAAGCCCAATCGCCGAGCCCGGTGGTTTCTGATGTGTCCTACCCTCCCTCCTGCTGCACATGCAGCTTGCATTGCTGGGGAGTAAGGGGAGATGATTTCCGGCCAGCACAGGCAAAGTCAGGCAGGGTGTCCCCTGAGGCGGCGCAGCAGGAGGACCACCAAGTGTGGCCCATACGCCCGGCATCCGGCCCTCTCCCTGCCTTGTCCTCAGCTGAGGCCTGAGGTGAATCGTAGGCTGGGCCGATTCCCCACCCCTGGCCTCAGGGCGGTTCCTCCTGGGTCCAACTGCCCCAGCCCAGGCCCTCTGGGAGGCAGGCTGGGCGGGGAGAGAGGGAGGGAGGACGTGTGTGAGCCACTGCCCAGCCCCCGAGGCACAAACATTTCCTTATGTGGTGGCTCTGAGTGCCCGGGTGACACCCTAGAGGCTGCTGGGGAGGGCCAGGGCCGGACACACCCTGGGTGATCGCAGAAGCAGAGCCCCTGCCCAACAGGATCTTGGCCTCATCTTGTGGAGGAAAGGACCCCCACCCGGCTCTTTGTCCCCTGGAGTGGCCCACAATCCCCTAGGAGGAAGTGGTCACTGCTTCTCTACGGGATGTTTCCCCAAATTCCCCCGTGTTTGCAAGAGAAACTGTGAGATTAGAGGTACAGCAGAGACCCCAGCCCCGGGACAGGAAGGGGTGAAGGGTGGGCTGGCAGGCCCCTAGCCTCAGGGTGCGCCTCCCGCACTGCCCCCCACTCAGCACCAGGCACGGCGCTACTCCCTTTGTTTCCGGCAGGCTTTGGGAGCTATATTTGGCTGTGGGGGGATAACAGGGTGACTCATGGGAGGGACGGCCCAGGGTGGGAAGTGGAGGAGCTGTGTCTCTGGAAATGCGGCTCCCTCTGTTCCGAGGCCTGCCGCAGGTGCTAGCCCTCCGTGAGCGCTGAAAGCAAAACAGCCAACAACGCCAGGGCTCCCGCCTGTAATCTCAGCACTTTGGGAGGCCGAGGGGGGCAGATTGCTTGAGCCCAGGAGTTTGAGACCAACCTGGCCAGCACAGTGAGACGCCGTCTCTACAGAAAAAAATTAGCCAGGTGTGACGGTGCACGCATGTGGTCCCAGCTACTCTGGATGCTGAGCAGGAGAATCACCTGAGCCTAGAAGTTCAAGGCTGGAGAGAGCCGAGATCACGCCACTACACTCCAGCCTGGGCAACAAAATAAGACCCTATCTCAAAAAAAAAAGGAAGAAAGAGAAAAGAAAAAGAAACTGGGCAGACCCAGCATAGCTGCCTCCCACAGCAACGCAAGGCTCCATGGTCCCTGCACTCGCTCTCGGGGTGTAGGACATTGACCTCAGGGGGCACCCCAGCTGTCCAGAGTCTGGTTAGCACACCCCAGCCCTGATCCCCTGGGATGTCTACTCAGAACCCTGAACTGCCCTAGCTTCTCAGGCCAGTGTCATTTCTCCAAGGTGGCAGCCTTTAAAGCAGATTTAAATGTCTGACAGGGCGTGTTCCCCATGGGATATGTATTTTATTGTTGTTTTATGGCTTTTTTTTTTTTCTTGAGACAGAGTCTCACTCTGTCGCTCAGGCTGAAGTGCAGTGGAGCAATCTCGGCTCACTGCAACCTCTGCCTCCTGGGTTCAAGCGATTGTCCTGCCTCAGCTTCCCAAGTAGCTGGGATTATAAGCACCTGCCACCATACCTGGAGAATTTGTTTTGTTTTGTTTTGTTTTTTGAGACACACCTGGCTAATTTTTGTTTTTGTTGTTGTTTGTTTTTTTTTTTGAGACAGAGTTTCCCTCTTGTTGCCTAGGCTGGAGTGCAACGGTGCAATCTCGGCTCACCGCAACCTCCGCTTCCCAGGTTCAAGCGATTCTCCTGCCTCAGCCTCCCAAGTAGCTGGGATTACAGGCACGTGCCACCACACCCAGCTAATTTTGTATTTTTAGTAGAGATGGGGTTTCTCCATGTTGGTCAGGCTGGTCTCGACCACCTGACTTCAGGTGATCCGCCTGCCTCGGCCTCCCAAAGTGCTGAGATTACAGGCATGAGCCACTGCGCCCGGCATTTTTGTATTTTTAGTAGAAATGGGGTTTCGCCATGTTGGCTGGGCTGGTCTCGAACTCCTGACCTCAGGTGATCTGCCTGCCTTGGCCTCCCAAAGTGTTGGGATTACAGGCATGAGCCACCGTGCCTGGCCAGGATATTTTTTAAATGGGGCTCCAGTAAGAAATGTGCTCATTCCAGTGCATCTTGAATTGGTCTGATTTCAGGGAGTATATAGGTTGAGGCTGACTCCGAAAGTTAACCCTGGTCCAGGAGGCCTTGGCATGCCAGCACCGCCAGCACCACCCCCACCGGGCTGAGGGGACGAGCCTGCTGGGCCTGGCTGCCAGCTGGCCCTGCGACTCCCATCTTTTCTCCCACAGCCCCTTGATGCTCGGCTCCCCGGGGTCCGTCCTTGGTCCCTCAGTCAAGGGACATCCATCTCTAAATTGCCTTCCTCCCTTGGTCAAGAGACATGCATCTCTAAAGTGCCTTCCTCCCAGCGACTACCCTTACCACCTGACACTGGGAAAGTCACCTCCTGCCTCAGAGCTCCCATTGGCCCCAGCCCAACTTGCCCCATCCTGATTCAGTGGGAATGGGTAGGATTCAAGCCCCCCAGTTCGAGACCCAGTCTTCTGTGGTACACTAGGATCCCAGAGCTGAAGTAGAGAATCTGGTTAATACATCAGTGCACAGACTCTTCAGTTTTAAGATTCTCTTTCCATACTGGGGGAGGTCTCAGGAATCTGTAGAAGGTAGATGGGGAAATGGACACTCAGAAGCATCAGACACTTCACAATCCAGATGCTGATAAAATGGCCAAACCTTGGTGTTCAAAGGGATCTTAGTGGTCATCTCATTCAACCCAACTACCCAAAGCAGAAATCTCTTCTACTGCTTCCTTGATTGCTTCCAGCAGTGGGGAACTCACTGCCTTGGTATGGTTTTGTTTTGTTTCTTGTTTTTGAGATAGTCTCTCTTTGTCACCTAGGCTGGATTGCGGTGGCATGATCATGGCTCACTGCAGCCTCGACTTCCTGGGCTTGAGCGATCCTACCTTCTCAATCCACTCCCCCTCAAAGTAGCTGGGACTATAGGTGTGTGCCACCATGCCCCACTTATTTCTGTATTTTTAGCAGAGGCAGGGTTTTGCCATGTTGCCCAGGCCAGTCTTGAACTCCCTGGCTCAAGTGATCCTTCTGCCTTGGCCTCCCAAAGTGCTGGGATTACGGGTGCGAGCCACCACGCCCGGCGGGTGTGTTCTGTCTTATACTTAAAGGAATTAAAATTTTCCTCCTTCAGCGTCTGTCCTCGTGGTCCTTGTTCTGTGTGTTCTGTGAAAGCAGAGTTACAGGGTGGTTTGCTACCCGCTGCATCCCACCACCTCATACAAAGCTGGGATGTAGCGATGTTCAATGGATATGCTGCCGGAATGATGGATGAAGCAATACTGAGTGTTAGCCATGGTGCTGCCTTGCAGTCATCTACTCTAGGCTATACAGCACCAGCTTTTTGTACCATCTCACATATGACAGACAGGGTTTCCAGAACATTCCTCATCCTTCCCACGCCTCTACCACATGCAGGTTGCAGAGTTCTTTTGAGCAGTGGGCCCTCTGCAGTGAACTCAGTTTTCCAGGACTGTCCTGAATGGCACAGAAGTGGAGTGGGGCATGCCACCCCTCGGGGTGCACTCCATGCTGCTGTCCGCACAACCTGCCCTGCAAGGGCTTATTTCAGCATCACGCCATAGGTGCATCTCTCTGAGCCCCAGGCTGGTCCTTGGTGCAGCAGAGATGCAACTTTAACTTCCAGAGTTTTAGCAAAGCATGGGGCTCCTTGCTTTGTATGGCAATGGTACCACACCTTGGAAGAGCGCAGCCCCAGGCCCTCCTAGGTGGAACCTGTTCAAGGGGCCAACAGTCTCGTTGTGGGGCAAGAAGATGCCAGAGTGTGCCCCTTGCTTGGTTTCCTCAGTGAGCAAGACCTGGCATTGGGGGTCTCCCAGTCCCCAAGCTGAGAGACCCATAACCAGGTCATCAGCAGTTGTCTGACTGTGGGTGGAGGAGCCCCTGGGCCCCAGGGCTTCCAGGCACTGTGGCTTAGCTTTGCCGGCCCACAGAGCCACATAGGCATGAGGTAGTTGTGAACACACAGTTCTGGGTTAATAAGTGTTTGCTGACTGTCTCCCGAGGGCTAGGAGGTGGGGAACTGCCACAGGCTGGTGGCTGGCAGACTTCATATGGCACCTGGGACGCTGGGGGGTCCTGGTCCCCTCTGCCGTGAGGGGCCAGGTCAAACTCATGCCTCTCACCCCAGCCCACAGGTTGCAGGTCTTTTTTTTTTTTTGAGATGGAGTTTCACTCTTGTTGCCCAGGCTGGAGTGCAGTGGTGCGATCTTGGCTCACTGCAACCTCCGCCTCCCGGGTTCAAGCGATTCTCCTGCCTGAGCCTCCCAAGTAGCTGGAATTACAGGTGCCCGCCACCACACCCGGCTAATGTTTGTAGTTTTAGTAGAGACGGGGTTTCACCATGTTGGCCAGGCTGGTCTTGAACTCCTGACCTCAGGTGATCCACCTGCCTTGGCTTTCCAAAGTGCTGGGATTACAGGCGTGAGCCACCACGCCCGGCCACACAGGTTGCAGATCTGATGAAGGGCAGGGAGGAGGCTCTGGCTAAGACCAGGCTGGATCTGAACTTGTAGTCCAAAGGCAGAAGGAGTGAGATCCAGACTATCCCAGGAAGGAACTGGGGCCTCTGGAAAACCAGAGAGGTTTTCCTCCCCTGAAGGGGTTTTGTGGCAACGTCCCTCAACAGGCCACCTGGTGGCCACAGAGGCTCAGGCAGGGTTGGGTGGGGGGGAATGGGAGGGGATGGGGTGGGTCAGGGCCATTGCTCCCTGCTGAGTCCCACTGGGGATCATTGTGACAGAGAGGAAACCCCTGTTGGTGCAGGGAAGCCAAAGGAAGATAAAATTTGCCCCACCCTGAAAAGGAAAGGAAGACTCGGGAGAGAGGCCCCAGAGGGGGAGGCGTTACTGCCCAAAGGCTCCCAAGACCTGTCAGGTCAGCAGACACCAGCTGTGTCCCAGCAGAAGGTGGCCGGCTGAGCCCAGCTCCAGGAGGACACCAGCTCGGCTCCCATGCCACAAGGGCTGGTCGGGCCTGAGAAAGCGCCTGCCCAGATGTGCCAAGGAGAGTTGGCCCCACACCCAGACCTGCACTGCTGACTCCAAGCAGAGGCTGCGCCCACCTCACCCTCCTTCCTGCAGGAAGTGTGGCTTTGCAGCAGTGGCTGGTCTGAGGAACTGCCTCCTAGGCCAAGCCCTCTGGCTACTTCCCCAGGCCTCAGGGATCCCCCTGGAACACACCTGCAGTCCCGTCCAAGGCAGGCTGTGTACTCTGAAAGAGCCCTGGGGTTCCAGGACAGAGCCCGCCGGCGCCCACTGGCTAGAGAGCCTGGGGCAGGTCACTCTGCCAGCCGGCCCCCAGTGCTCAGTCCCAGCTCTGCCAGCCAGCATGTAATTTTTCTGCCTGTGAGAGCGTGAGCCACCTGAGCCGGATGAGCTGAGTGGGCAGGACCAGAGGTCAGGACCAGAGCCTGGGTGCAAAATGCAAACATGGCCCCATATGCAAATCACTCAGTTGTTTGTTCCTTCTCTCCTGACAAGGGCCAGCCACACCCAGATGCCGAAAAGAGCGCGCATGGCCTGGTCCCTGGGTGTCCTCAAGAGAGGAGTGGGCTGGGCACCCGATGGAGCACAGCAGCGCTAACCTCTGGGGCAGGACCCAGCTGAGCAGACGGCCCTTTCTCTTCGGAGCCGCGAGCCCTCGGTCCCCGCCCGAGGGAATTCATAGCATTCTGCCTTTCCTGAAATCACTCCTGTCCCAAGTGGAGTCATGCCACAGACCATCAGTGATGTCTGTTTCCCCAGGCTCAGGGCAGACTTTCAGTCTGGAGCTGAGGTGGCCCTGTGTGTCTAGGGGCTGATGTGGGCAGACCTTTGAGGAGCTGGCTGGGAACCCCTCCCCCGCCTTCATAACAGGGACCACTGCAGGGTGGTAAGCCAGGCCCACATAGCTCTTTTTTTTTGCCCAGCTAATTTTTTGTATTTTTAGTAGAGACGGGGTTTAATCATGTTGGCCAGGATGGTCTTGAACTCCTGACCTCAGGTGATCCACCCACCTAGGCCCCCTAAAGTGCAGGGATTACAGCCATGAGCCACTGCACCCGGCCATCCACATAGCTCTTTCTTGCCTAAAAGATCCTGGGCCAGGAGGGAACTAAGCTTGGGACCCTGCCTCAAAGGATGCTGGGCAGGGTGACGCCAGCACTGGGTGGGTAGCAGTCCCCTGAGGCTGCGGGTGGCAGACAGCTGGGCCACGGGGGCCCTGGGGAGTCCCAGATGTTGTCTCTTTCAGCTCACTGCTTCTCCGAATGTGACGGGGAGACTGGGGAGGCCACAAGGAGGAGCCGAGGGGCCCCCACGGGGGTTTACTGAGGAGCAGACAGTGCGGGCAGTGGGCCATCTGTCCCAGGGCTGGGCCAGGGAGGGGCTTCCCAGTATCAGCAGGCAGGGCCGCCCTCAGGCCCAGCTCCCCCAGGAGTGCATGGCAGGGGCAGCTGGCTCAGGGCTGAATGGAATGAGATGGGTCCAGAGCACCCCCTGCACACAGTGAGGCTCAGGTGAACCTGGGAATGATCACGGAGAGGCACGGGAGAAACAGGAGGCCTGAAAGGGAGGGGCCTGGCCTGAGGGCAGATCTGGAGGGAGGGCCCACCCGCAAGCTGCTTCCCTCCGGCCTGCTGGAGGCGCCAAAATCACCCTAGCCCGGGCCCCACCCGACAGTCTGAAAGCCCTTTCTCTTTCCATACTGGGGGAGGTATGAAAGCCCTGGGCAGGGACCGACGTTCTGATTTCACGGCAGACCTTGTTTTCCACCAAATCAATGAGCCCTGGTTCTGGAGGGTCCTTGAAATCTCCCCTAAGAGCTTGGTCAGAGCCTCGAAGGAAGGAGGCGTGGGGGGAGGAGACTCAGATCTGGGAGGCCGGGTCTAGAAGGTCCGGCCCATCCTTGGGACCCTAGAACCTGGTCCCTGAAAGGCATGGCCCCTCCTGAGGCACTGACTCTGGGGACTGAAGCCACCGCAGAGCTCTCACTTCCAAGGCCCCCCAACCCTGGGCCACTGGGGAATCCCTGCTCCCTCCCCTTCCCCACCCATCCTCTTAGGCTCCTTCTCCTCCCATCCCCCAGGGAAAAGAGGGCCCGCCCCCCAAGCCAGGGCATCCCACTTCCTGCCTCTCACCGGCAAACAGCTCCCAATCCCAGTCCTCAGTGAGGAAACAGAGGTGTGTCTCACCCCTCCCAGCCAGGCTCCACCACAGTGCTGGCCCTTGACTCCATTTGTCCTTCCTGTTGGCTTCCTCCAGGTCGGTCTTGTGTTCACACGGGGTACTCTAGCCCACCTCCCTCCTGCTTCCCTGACTTCACAGCCTCCATATATATGTATATATATATATATATATATATATATATATTTTTTTTTTTTTCCTTCTCCTTCCAGATGGAGTTTTGCTCTGTTGCCTAGGCTGGAGTGCGGTGGCAAGATCTCGGCTCACTGCAACCTCCTCTTCCCGGGTTCAAGCGATTCTCCTGCCTCAGCCTCCAAGTAGCTGGGATTACAGGCGCCCACCACCATGCCCGGCTAATTTTTTGATATTTTTAGTAGAGATGGGTTTATGGGTTTCCCGAGTTTCACCGTGTTGGCCAGGCTGGTCCCAAACTCCTGACCTCAAGTGATCCGCCCGCCTCGGCCTCCCAAAGTGCTGAGATTACAGGCGTGAGCCACCAAGCCCGGCCCTGCAGCCTCCTTCTTGAAAGAGATGTCCACACACCATCTGCCCCTCCTTCTCCCTTCCTCATTCCTCAGCAGCTGGCCTCCTGCGGCTGCTCCCAGGATCTTCTGCAGAGTCCGGTCCAGCCAACCCCACCTACCTGGCTCCACGTCCACGTCTTTTGAGCCCTCCTCTTCTCCGCCCCATGGGTGCCCGTTTCTCCAGGCCTGCCTTTCTGCCCTCCTGTCCTCACCACAGGCCCTTCTTTCTGCCTGGGCCTTCTTTCTGCCTTCCCTCTGAGAGTGGAAGTGGGGAGGCTGGGAACAAAGGCTGGCATAGGGCACCCTGGGTGCAAAGAGGCCTCACTGTGTACCAGCTGGATGGCCTTGGTTTCCTCAGGCGTAAAGTGAGGTTGGTAACGTGGAATTGGCCTCTGGGTCCTGTGAGGACTTAGAGGCACACATCCAGGCAGCTGCTGCACACCCAGGGGGCTGAGATTTGCCCAATGGACTCGGCACCAGTGCTTTCAGCCACAGTGAGAGGTTTGCAGAGGGCTTCATAAGTCCTCAGGCATTTGGGCTGATCTGGGAGTCCCAGTGACCCAAGCAGCCACACACATTCCCACACAGCTCAGCGCATTACTCTTCCAAGCAAGGGGCAGGCACGTTTTGAGGGCCTCGACCATTTGTACGGAACACCGTGTTCTGTCTGCTGCTGCTGGTCTCAAGGAGGACGAATCCCCTCGACCTTACCCCACCCTGGGCATCTCCACCCAGAGCCCTGGGACGTGAGGGCTGGGGGCTGGCAGCAGATGGGTTAACTCCTGGCCTGGCTCCAGAAGGGATGCCCCGTCAGCCTGCAAACCCCTCTGGACTCCTGGCACCCCTCCCCTCACACACGGCCCCTCTACCCTCCGACTGAAGGGCACAGGGGCTCCCCCAGGTGGCCAAATGCACGAAGGCCAGAAACGGGGGAGTCCGGCAAAGACTCACTGCAAACAGCTCGCCCCTTCCGCCCCATAAATACAGCTCCCTGGTCGGACCAGGTGTTCTGACTTGGGATTTGGAAAATCAGGCCACCTGTATGTGGATTTGCGTCTGTAGGAAGCCAGCGGCTTTGCAGCCCAGGTGTCGTAAAGTATTCTTAGCAGGCTGTGGGGGAACTGCTTGCAGCCATTCTAAAGCTGTGGCAGGGTTTAGAATGACACACTCTGCCATGTGTCATGGGTCACAGGACACAGATATATGGGGACAGGAAACAGCCCAGAGGCCCAGCTCGAAGCCAAAAATGCACCAGTAACCACCATCATGTATAACATTCCTCTGTGTGCCTGTCACCATGCTCAAGGCTTTCCATCCCTCGTCTCATTTACTTCTCACAACAGCCTAGGAGTTAGGCACTCTGATTCTCCCCATTTAGCAGATGAGGAAACTGAGGCTGAAGTTAAATCCTTTGTCTAGAATCACACAGCTAGACAAAGCCTGAACTTGAACTCAAACATGTCTGCCTCCCAGCTCTTTGCTCTTTTTTTTTTTTTTTTTGAGACGGAGTCTCGCTGTGTCGCCCAGGCTGGAGTGCAGTGGTGCAATCTCGGCTCACTGCAAGCTCCGCCTCCCTGGTTCACACTATTCTCCTGCCACAGCCTCCCGAGTAGCTGGGACCACAGGCACCTGCCACCGTGCCTGGCTAATTTTTTTGTATTTTTAGTAGAGACGGGGTTTCACTGTGTTAGCCAGGATGGTCTCGATCTCCTGACCTCGTGATCCGCCCGCCTCGGCCTCCCAAAGTGCTGGGATTACAGGCGTGAGCCACCATGTCCGGCCTTTAGCTCTTTGCTCTTATGCAAGCCTGCCTGTGCACAGGAAGATGACTTGGCCAAGTAACTAGAGAGCCACAAGTATACTCGTGAGATGCTCATCAACGAGGATGTGCAACGCCTTCTTACCCCAGAAGCATGCACAGCAGGCACTCCGCAATTGCAGCTGAAACACAGGGAATGCATACACATGAGAAACAGGAAGGCAGGACCCAGCTTCCCCCACAAACAGCACACACGGGCACCCAGGGGCCCTGATACCTGCCAACAGCAAGATGTGTACAAGACTCAGGGCTTGGGTACTGGTCCTTCTAGACCACGGGCACCTAGACACCATTGAGTGAACCAAGATCCAGAAAGTTCCAGTGACAGGTTGTGGCCCACTCTCGGCTTACTGGCAGGCTGAGCTCCAGCATTCTCAGACCCAGACAGGTTCCTGGTGACAGCCATGCACAAGCAGGGAACACATCCATGAATGTGGGTTCAATCACACACGGCTCCACCCACATATACATCTTCCAAAGACAAAACCTGCTGCCACCATCTGTGCAGACACAGTTGAACACCTGGCCTCTTGGGCACACAGTTCAGCTCACAATGACAAGCACACACACGACACAGAGAGACACAGACACAAGCACACACAATACAGACAAACATACACACATGAAAGGGGGTCTCAGAGAGAAGGGGAAGAAAGGAGGAGCTGGCTCAGGAGCTGAAAATCCCTGCAGTCCCACAGACACGCAGGGCCTAAGCCCTGGGATCCGGCCCCTGGGCTGCAGACTCTGTCCTCAGGTGGCTGCCACCCACCTTCTGGGGCCCCGCCTGCCTTCTGCCTTCTGTCCTTCCATTTTATTTATTTATTTATTTTTATGTATTTTTTTTTTTTTTTGAGACAGAGTCTTGCTCTGTCACCCAGGCTGGAGTGCAATGGTGAGATCTCGGCTCACTGCAACCTCCACCTCCCGAGTTCAAGCAATCCTCCTGCCTCAGCTCCCTAAGTAGCTGGGACTACAGGCACATGCCACCACACCTGGCTACTTTTTTTTGTATTTTGAGTAGAGACAGGGTTTCACCATGTTGGCCAGGCTGGTCTCAAACTCCAGACCTCAGATGATCTGCCCCCTTTGGCTTCCCGAGGTGCTGGGATTACAGGCGTGAGCCACTGTGCCCAGCCTGCCCTCCCATTTTAGTTAGTTAGTTATTATTATTATTATTTATTGTATTTTTTTTTTTTGAGATGGAGTCTTGCTCTGTCGCCCAGGCTGGAGTGCAGGGCATGATCTCAGCTCACTGCAAACTCCGTCTCCCGGGTTCATGCCATTCTCCTGTCTCAGCCTCCTGAGTAGCTGGGACTACAGGCACCCGCCACCATGCCCGGCTAATTTTTTGTATTTTTAGTAGAGATGGGGTTTCACCGTGTTAGCCAGGATGGTCTCGATCTTCTGACCTTGTGCGTGATCTGCCCGCCTCGGCCTCCCAAAGTGCTGGGATTACAGGCATGAGCCACCACGCCTGGCCAATATTATTATTTTTGAGACAAGCTCTCTGTCACCCAGGCTGGAGTGCAGTGGCGCCATCACAGCTCATGGCTCGCTGCAGCCTCAGCTTTCTAGGCTCCAGCGATCCTCTCACCTCAGCCTCCCAATTAGTTGGGACTGCGGGAGTCAGCCACCACACCTGGCCACCTGACTAATTACAACTTTTTTTTTTTTTTTGCAGAAATTGCAGGGGGAGGGGTCTCACTATGTTCCCTAGGCTGCTCTTGAACTCCTGGGCTCAAGCGATCCCCCTGCCTCAGCCTCCCAAAGCAAAGCACTGGGATGACAGGCATGAGCTACCTTGTCTGGCCACCTTCCTGTTTTAAACGCTGAGCCGAGGCCTGAAATGCCCCTGATGACCACCAGAGGGCGGATGAGCATCAAATAATCCCTTCAGCCAGCCTCCTTCCAAAACCCTCCTCATTCATTCATTCTGAAACATGTATTAAGCACCCGTTTGTGCCAGGTCCTGGGACACAGAGAAGAAAGGTGGGGGAAAGTAGGGGAAAGGCGATTAAGGCAAGGGAAGAGGTGTGTGCCTAAAGTCCGGTGGGAATGGAGGTTAGATTTTGGGGAAAGGTGTTGGTAGGAGGGGCTGGGTAAAAAAACAAAACCCAGCTAGACTGTACTGAGTATCAGCAGTGTTCCAAGCTGTTCCAGAGTTTTTTTGTTTTGTTTTGTTTTGTTTTTTCTTTTTCGAGACGGAGTTTCGCTCTTGTTGCCCAGGCTGGAGTGCAATGGGGCAATCTCGGCTCACCGCAACCTCTGCCTCCTGGGTTCAAGCAATTCTCCTGCCTCAGCCTCCTGAGTGGCTGAGATTACAGGCATGCACCACTATGCCTGGCTAATTTTGTATTTTTAGTAGAGATGGGGTTTCACTATGTTGGTCAGGCTGGTCTTGAACTCCTGAGCTCAGGTGATCTGCCCGCCTCGGCCTCCCAAAGTGCTGGGATTACAGGCGTGAGCCACCGAGCCTGGCCCAGAGTTGGTTTTTTTTTTTTTTTTTTTTTAGACGGAGTCTTGTTCTGTTGCCCAGGCTGGAGTGCAGTGGTGCCATCTTGGCTCACTGCAACCTCCACCTCCTGGGTTCAAGCGATTCTCCTGCCTCAGCCTCCCGAGTAGCCGGGATTACAGGCGCCCACCAACACACCTGGCTAATTTTTGTATTTTTAGTAGAGACGGGGTTTCACCATCTTAGCCAGGCTGGTCTTGAACTCCTGAACTTGTGACCTACCTCGGCCTCCCACAGTGCTGGGATTACAGGCGTGATCCACTGCGTCTGGCCCAGAGTTTTTTTGTTTTTTGTTTTGTGACATGCATTAATTCATTTACTCCATGAGTGTATGAACTAGATATCCAGTATAACTTCCATTATTCTACTTATTATTGGTACAGTAAGGGAGACATAATGAGAGTTACTACTCCACCAGGCTGTTGTAGGGATTGAACTGCTCAGCAGGAGTATGTGTAAAGCACTCAGAAAACTGCCCTGTTGTTATCGTCATTCTCATTTTACAGATGGGGAAACTGAGGCATAGTTAGCAAGGAGTAGGGGTCAATCATGAGCAGGCTGGTTCCAGTGCATGAGTGGAGGAGGCCAAGGCAGTGGCTGGGGAGCAGAACAGGAGAGGTAGGGGCGTGTGGGGCATCTGAGTGGAGGAGAAGCATGGGGGCCCAGGCCTACCCTTTGGCCTTGACCTGGGAGAGGGCCTCCATATCCCCAGGGATGAAGATAAAGGACAAACAGCCCCCGGATCCCTCTGCCTCATCTTTCTTGGAGAGCTTGGGGAGGTGTGAGGGCCAGGTCCCTAAACTCTGGCTCCCTTCTGTTTGGGGCTCATGGGGCTCGGGGCTCATGGGGCTCAGGGCTCCACAGCGATGGGCCTCTGGACTGGTCTCTCCCATCCGGCCTGGCACCCTAGCCCTGGCCCATGTGTTGGGGACAACGGGCCCACCCACTCTGTGGCTGCCAGTCCCCCAGCATCTGGGCAGAGTGATAACACCCCTCCACCTCCCTACACATGTTGAGGCTTTACTCCCACAAAGCCCTCTTCTCATTTTTATTTATTTATTTTTTTTGAGATGGAGTCTCGCTCTGTCGCCCAGGCTGGAGCACGGTGGCACGATCTCAGCTCACTGCAACCTCCATCTCCCAGGTTTAAGCAATTCTCCTGCCTCAGCCTCCTGAGTAGCTGGGGCTACAGGTGCCTGCCACCACGCCCGGCTAATTTTTTTGTATTTTTAGTAGAGACGCGGTTTCACCGTGTTAGCCAGGATGGTCTCGATCTCCTGCCCTTGTGACCCGCCCGCCTCGGCCTCCCAAAGTGCTGGGATTACAGGCTTGAGCCACCGTGCCCGGCTAATTTTTTGTATTTTTACTAGAGATGGGGTTTCACCGTGTTAGCCAGTGTGGTCTCAATCTCCTGACCTCGTGATCTGCCCGCCTCGGCCTCTCAAAGTGCTGGGATTACAGGCGTGAGCCACTGCGCCCGGACTAAAGCCCTCTTTTCTATAGGATCCCATCTAATCTTCACAGCAATTTGGGAGATAGGCCCTTATTATCTTAGTCTTACAACTGCAGGAGCCACGTGGGAAGGAAGGGGATTGCCCCAGGTCACACGGCTCCTACCTGGACCAGCCCTCTGCCATGATTTTTGCCGCAAATCATGAGCTCTTACTCCCACGCCGCCCTGTTCCCTGCACTACCGGACCCTTGGTGGCCATCTAGGGGATGGAAGTAGCTGTCCCTTGTGGATGATGACCCCTGTGCCGGATTGGGGATGGGGCTGCATAAAGCATGGTTCAGAGTCACCAGCATTCAAAGGGGCAGAATCTGAGTCCAACTTCATTCCAGGCTGGGGACACCTGGGGAGGCGGGAACCAGCTGTGTGAAGAACAGAGCCTCCAGAAAGGTGGGGTTGGAGTGGGACGTGCCTGGGCAGGCAAGTGGGGACAAAGAGGGCGCCGGCACACCTGGCGGCCAGGCAGCCCGCGCCCGCCAACACAGATTCAAAGTGGAGCCGAGGCTGTGATTGGCGGCCCAGCCCAAGCCCCACCCCTTCTCTCACCTCCCAGGCCGCTGGGAAAGACGCAGGGAATGGAGAAGGCCCCTCATCCCGCCTTTAACCACGCAGCAGTGGCCTGGCTGGTAGTGAACTGCTAACAACCTCTCCTGCTCCAAACCCTGCCGGGCCCCGCTTGGCATTCTGGCGCCGCCTTCGGTCCCAGTGACTCCTGGAGCTGCTGGGGCTCCGGCCATCGAATCACCCCTCCCTGAGCCGTCCTTCAGCCTGCGGCCTCCTCCACTAACTGGTCGTACCCCAACCCGCCCTCTCCAATGTCCCCTGTTCTCTGAGCGCTCTCCCAGTCCAGCCACCAGCCACGGCCAGGCCCAGGACGAAGTCGCTTTCTGGGCCCCGTCCCGTGCCCATCGGGCTTTTCCCCCACAGCGGTGGCCCAGCCCCTGCTTGGACCCCGGGGACTCCGAGCGCAGCTGGGCCGGGGGTGGCAGCGGGGGAGGCCGGTGCACAGGTTGCCGGACCGCGGCGGGGGCAGGCGGCGGAGGCAGGCGGCGGAGGCTGGGCGGGAACCCGACTCTGGGCCCGCGCCCCGCCCCGGCGCAGATGGCGGCGGCGCGGGCGGGTCCCGGGCCGCCGCTGGGGGCTCGGGTTTCTGCCGAGAGGGGCGGGGCGAGCGCCTGGGGGCCCCGGGGAGGCTGCGGCCCAATCACTGCCCGGCCCGGACGCTGCCCCCGACCCCGGCCGCCAATCACTGCCTGGCCGGACCGCCCCCGCTCCGCTGCGTCCTTTGTTCCCGCTCCCCTCTGCCTTCCCGGGCGCCCCGCTCCGGCCCTGCGGCTTCCGGCCCGCGCGGACCCTGCCGTGTGGACGCGTGTGGGCTGCGCCCGCCCCGGGCGCACTCCGGGCCCCGCCGCCAGGCACAGGCCCGCTTGTGGCTGGGCACGCTCGTGTGCCCTTGGCGGCCCCGGGCGCTTCGGAGGGCCTGGCCAAAGCTCCCAGAAGAGCCCTTTGGAGGGACTGAACTTTGACCAGGGGCAGAGGGCAACGGAGGAATCCAGGACCCGGGCAGTGTCCAGCCCGGGCGCCACCTTCCCTTCCCGGGCTGCGGCTCTCCTCACTCTCAGCCTCCTTGCTTTGCCCACGCTGCTGCCATGGCCTAACTTCTTTTCACGTACATTCCAGCCTTCCTTCCAGACCGGTTTTGGGGGTGCATCGTCTGTGACTCCACCCCCACCCCGGTAGTGGTCCCTTTTTGGTCTGGGTCTGAGGCCTCCCCAGCAGAGAGCCCCAGCACCCGGCAGGGCTCACTTACAGTGCTGCAAGCGGCCCTCAACAAGCCTTGGTCCCCAAGCTTCCGCGGGCACCCCAGGCCTGATCTTGGTTCCGTGTGAGGCTGCGTGGAGGCTCTGTCACTCACTGAATCGGAGCCGCGGTGTTCTCAGCGGTGAAATGGGCACGATAATAGTTAACGGGGTCAACTCTGTTTCCCAGGTCAGGACTGTCGTAAGGATTAAAAGAGCTGGCGGGGCGCGGTGACTCACGCCTGTAATCCCAGCACTTTGGGAGCCTGAGGCGGGCGGGTCACGAGGTCAGGAGATCAAGACCCTCCTGGCCAACGTAGTGAAACCTAGTCTCTACTAAAAATGCTAAATTAGCTGGGCGTGGTGGTGTGCACCTGTAGTCCCAGCTACTGGGGAGGCTCAGGCAGGAGAATCGCTTGAACCAGGGAGTTGTAGGTTGCAGTGAGCGGAGATCGCGCCACTGCACTCCATCCTGGTGACAGAGCAAGACTCAGTCTCAAAAACAAAACAAAACAAAAAAACCCTAAAATCTGTGAAGAACAGAATACCCAGCTAGGAGCCATGGTGCCTACAGAGGCCCCACCCCTGCCTCTTCCTAATCCCCAGGTCCAGGGGACACTCCTGCTCTCTGTCTCCCTCCTGGAGTCCCCTCCCTGGACCTCTGCACCTTCTGCTCAGGACCCCACCCTCAGCCCCTTCTCCCCTTATTCTCTCCACCTTCTGCCAGGCCAGCCAATCTCAGACCTCCTTGCCCTGGCCCCACCTCTCTTCTGGGTCCTCTGGAGATATCCCTCAAACACCTCCAACCAGTTTTTCTCAAATTCAAGGTCCTCACCAGCAACCCACTGGCCACATATGTTCCTATTTCTGTAGAGGACTCACCATCCTCACCACTGCCCACCCTAGAGACCTGAGCGTCCTCCTCACCCTAGTGGCACCCCACCGTATGCTGGGGCCAAGCCTGTGCTCTCAGGCCTAGCCTACCCTGTTCTCCCAGGGCCAGCGCCTTGGCCCACACTCTTCTCCTTTTGGCCTGATCTCCTAATCTGTCCCTTAGCCCTCTGCCTCCAGTCTGTAGGACCCACTGCCGGGAGGGCTCCCCAGTGCTGCCCTCAGCGTCCAGTCCCAGCTCCTGGGTGTAACTGACAGAGCCCAGCTCCTGGGTGTAACTGACAAAGCCCTGCCATCTGGCCCTGCCTGCCTTCCTGTTTCAACTACAGGCACACAGAATTACTCCAGCTGAAGCCCGTGATGCAGGCGAGGAGGTTGGGAGTGGGTCCACCTTCCCAGGGCCCCTAGCAGCAGAAGAAGGGCCAGGCCCTGGGGGCAATCAGAGGGGCAGCCGAGGCTGGGAGCAGGCTGGCTCTGCAGACAGGCTCTGCAAACAGGCACACAGGGTGTGAATCCTGGCTCTGCCCTTGCCCTGCTTAGTGACTTTGGCTTGGTTACTTACCCACTCTGGCTCTCATGGTATCCCAGATGGGTTTAATATCACCTTCTGGAGAAGAATTTGGGACCCAGGGCCAAAAATGGTCAGGGGCTGCCTTCCCTCTGGGGATCCCCCAGGGCCCCAGCTTCTAAATCACTTGGTTGGGGGGAAGCAGAGGAGGAGGGCCTGATATGGAGGAGCCAGTTGGGAGGCACTGGGGAGGAGGGGAGGAGTAGGGGGGCTGAGGGGGTAGGGGAGGCTGACAAAAGAGACCAGCTGCTGTTTGCACACAAACCCCAAGTTGATAATGAGTGGAGGGGTGGGGCGGGGCGGGGAAATGGCTTGGCAGGAGCCTCTGCCAGCTGAAGAGGCTGCCCAGAATGCCCCCCCCCCCACCCCACAGACCCCAGCTCTGGGCTCTCACTACCCACGCCCAGGGCATAAATCTGCTCCCAAGACTGCAGCAGGAAGGGCAGGAGGGCCCAGTCTGGGCAATTTGGTCCCCACTAAGCCCAAGGCTTAAATCCTTCTTGGGCCACACTCATCCTGAGCCCTGCCCTGGGGAAGCGCTTGTCATGGAGCCCATGACCCCGCAAGGAGCTGGGAGCAGGCCCAGGCTCCCTCTCTGAGCTCCTGGTTAGAATGAAGGCCCTTGGAGAGGCTCTGAAGAAGAGGGGAGGCTCCCAGATGTGAGGCCTTGAAGAGTCCTCTGTACTGCAGCCTCCCGGACAGAAACAAAAAGGCAGACCCAGGGATGAGGGGTCAGGAAGCCCCTGTCAGCCCCTTTGCCCCCAGTAATGCCAGGAGGGCTCTGGGTAGTCCACTAGATAGGATGCAGACAAACAAAGGCAAAGAACAAACTGTTGCAGTGGCTCACGCCAGTAGTCCCAGCTGCTCAGGAGGCCAAGGCAGGAGGATTGCTTGACCCTGGGGTGTTGGAGGCTACAGTGAGTCATGATTGCACCATTGCACTCCAGCCTGGGCAACAGAGCAAGACTCCATCTCCAAAAAGAAGAAAAAAAAAAAAAAGCTAAGGAAGACCAGCTGGGCTCCCTGGGTTGTCAGGAGTGGGAACCCCCCCCACCCCCGTTTACTCACCCCCATCTGCCTGGAGAGTCATGGAAGGGCTTCCCTTTCTGTGGCCCCAGGGCCCTGCTCTGTCCGTTTGTGCATGCACCCCCCTGCCCCCAGAGTCTGACTGGCCTGTTGGCATCCCCCTCCAGGCAAAGAGCTGCCCCGTGCCCGCAGCCGCCTCCTGCCATGTGGGCTGTGGGCGCAGCTGACAGGCTGTGCGTGCAGGAGAGCGAGAGCACGTGCTCCTGCTGCTGCCGGGTGCCAGCCTAGCAACGGCTCCCAGGGGCCCAGAGAGGTGGTGCTGGGAGGGGATGGCAGCTCTGGTACCCTCCCCACCGCGCTGCCTCCTAGTTCCCTTGCTGCTTGAGCTCCCTGCCAACACCTGCTCCAGAAGAGGGTCAGCCTGGCACTGGGCCCCAAGGACAGCAGTGGACCACAGCAGCCTGCACAACTCGGAGGCCTCAGTCTTCTGCTGGGGCTGGTCCCTAAGAAGCCAGGGGCTGAGCTTCATGGGGAGCAGGGAGGAAACCCTGCTGTGTGAACCAGGAGCCCCGCCTTGGGCAGAGCATGGTTGAGGAGCAGGATGGTTCTCTTGGGTGCCCTTCCTAACAGCTCACCCCCTTCTCAAGGCAAGAGGGAGACTGGGTGCAGCAGGAGGGGAGGGAGGTAGAAGAGCCAGGCAAAGGCTTGGAGGGGCGATGAGAGAGGTTGGGGGAGAGGCACACAGCGAGGAGGAGGAGGATGGGGAAGGGGAGGAAGAGGAGTGAGAGGGGAAGGGGGAGGAGCGGCATGCAGCCAGGTGATGGAGGGACCTTGAATGCTGAGCAAGTAGTTAGTCCTGGTGTCAGTGGGAGCCACAGAAGATGCTGAGCAAGGAGCCACCAGAGGCACAGAGCAGGAGGGAGATCACGGCTACAGGGCAGTGAGAAGAAGCCAGAGGGGTCCGCATTCGGGGAGTGGTGCCCTCCTGTAGGGGCAGCTGGAACCCAGGCCTGGTTCCAACCTGTGCTTGAGCTGCTGTGGGCAGCTAGGCAGCTGTGATTTGGGGCAACATGATGGCCTGTCCCTGTTTGTTGGGAGGGTCAGATAGTATAATGTGGGCAGAGCTGTCCTGGAGGGGAATTACTGCCACTAGTAGGGAGGAAGCATGGCTTGGATTGGGGCTCAGGCTCCTGAGTCACAAGGCTTAGCCTCTACGTGTCAGAAATGGGCACCTTTGCTCACTTCCCCTCCTGGGCTCTGGGGGCAGTGGTGTCCACAGTGAGCGCTGGTGGGCTCCTGAGGGGCCCTGCTTGGCACTGGTCATGCAGCTGGGGCCACAAGCAGTATGTGTCCTTGAGCCCAAATGTGGCACGAGGTGGTGAGGGGAGGAGCTTGGTCTGAGTGGGCACGTGAATAGGCAGGAATGAGGGGGGTTTGAGCAACGGCCCATGGAGGCAGACCAGTAACCAGCGTGAGGGGCTCCAGAGCCCTAAGAGAGGCCTGGGTACCACCAGGGAAGAGGCGGCCGGGGACAAGGAGCCAGCAGCACACCAGGTTCTAGAGGGTGAATGGGACTTGATATGAAAGGGATGCTGGAGTGTAGACGTTTTCCTCCTATGCCTGAGCGTGTGCCCACGTGCCCGCCCTGGTGCACCTGGATGAGTGTGTGTTCGGGATGCTTTCTCTGGGCTGGATTTCACAAGCCACCACAGGGCCCACCTCACTGGGGGGCTTCCAGGGCACCGGGCCCTAGGGATGGAGCATGCCTATTTAAGATGCCAAGGCCAGTGCCAAAGAAGCCAGCCCAGTGCCACCCAGAGAGGGGACCGAGCTGGCTGGGGCCCCAGGCCTTACCCGGCCCACCCTCCCAGGCCACAGAGGAGGCATTGATGGCACAAGAGCACCGCAGCTGGCGCAGCATGGGCACTGCTGGGTCTTGGAAGGGGGAGTTGGGATGAGCCTGCAGCCTGAGCTGCTGCCAAACAGGCCCCTGAACCCAAAGGCGAGAGTGCCTATGGTCAGCCTATGCCCTGGGCATCCTGGTCTCCAGTGCTCCTGGGCAGGCAGGGGTACCTGAGTCAGTGCCCACACACCCATCTGTGGGTGTTGGCAGGAGGTCAAGGACCCCCAGTCCACCCTCACCCCCGCTCAGACTTCTGTGACCCTTCCCCGCTGGGCAGCACCTGGGCCTCTGTGCCCGGCCCACCGTGAGGGTCTGGGCTTGCTCCTCACCCCTGGACTCCCAGTGGGCCCCTGTACTCCCACCTCTCCCCCTGATTCTCTGCTCTTCTGTGCCTTGAGCCCTTTGAGTGCCCCCCTTTTTTCTCAGCCAACTTATCTGACCAAGGCTTTACCTCCCCCTCAAGCCTCCAGGCAGGACTGTCTCCTCCATGGAGCCTCCTAGGATTGCTCCAGGCCATCTGGGTCACCAAGTATGCCCTGTGTTTTGCAGGCACCTCCAGGGGAGCTAATTCTCATGCTAGATTCAGCCTCCCCGCATGCAAAGCTCCTTAGGGGATGGAGCTGAGACCTACATTGTCCTCCCTTTTTCCTTGTAGGCACTGAATAAATGTCACAGTGGCCGGCAGACCACTCTGCCCCCTTCCCAGTTTCCCTCCAATTTTCAGGCAGGTTGTCCCCAAAGTCAGGCTCAGGTAAGTGAGGCCCTGCAACCTCCCCTGGCCTCAGCCTGGCTCCATCACATCCCACAGGGCCAAGCCCAGGTGGACACCCACATTCATACAGACATGCACCCGCATAAACACACAGTGAAAAAAAGGACTCAGGCACGGGCACACTCCTACAAGCACAGATGCAGACATGCATTCATAACACACCTGCACATGCTGACACACGGGCATGTATACATGGACAAAAACACAGATGTGCAGACAGACACACACAGATGCATGCTCACAGATTCACACACACACTCACGGGCACACCCTGCGCACATCAGACACAGGCATTCCTGGGACACATCAGCAGACACAGACACACACAGACCTGCTCACATACAGCACATACTCACACAGAACCCACAGGCACCCACCAGCACACACCCGGCCAGGCCTTAGGTGCTGGAAGAGGAACTGCTGATCAGGGACCTGGAGCTGCTACCTCCTCCCTCGAGGAGCCCCCCAGGCTGGCAGAGGGCACTCTAGGCCCCATCCCTCCAGGCCCAGCCACTGGAGGGTTAGGGGTTGGGAGGGAGCACGTGGTCACCTCCCGCCCTCCCAAGCCAGGTCCCTTTTGTTTCACCACCCCGCCAACTCCCGGGAGGTGGCTGTGCCTGGGGACCTCCTGTGACTATGCCTGGCGACCGAGAGTCCTGTAGGACCTGCCTGGTTGAGGTTGTGCTCATCTGAGCCCCAGAGATGAGCCTGGGGGGCTGTGGAGCAGTGAGAGGACCCAGGCTCCAGGCAGGTGCCCAGCACTAGGACAGCAGCCACCACAAGGATGGAGAGCCCGCCCATCACCCATGCCTGTTCCAGGCAGGACCGTGCAGCCCCCAGAGCCCTGCGATCCCCTACCCCTCACAGTGCAGCCCAAGGGGCCAAGGGTGCTTACCCTGTGGCCTCCCCATTGTCCCTCTGAGAGCTTGTTAATGTACTGTCCCCTGGGCGGGAGGTGGGGAGGGGCTTCCAGAATGCTGAAATGGGAGCTGAGAACCCCAATGGCAAGCCCCTCAGTGTTCCCCTTCTCTCAGTGCCCGGCTCTTCTGACCTCACCTTTCAGTACCCCTTCACCCCAACTTGGAGTCTTGGAGGTTATGCGTGGGAATCATTCAAGACACCACGTCTGCTACTTACAAGTTAAGAGTCTTGGGCGAGTGATTTAACCTCCACAACCTCAGTTTTCTCATCTGTAAAATGGGCATCTTTAGCAGTCCCTGCCTTGCAGGTGGAGCTGGGGGCAAACAAGGCAGTGCATGCAGAGCCCTGGTTTGGTGCCAGGCCATGGTGGGTGGATATTGGCTACTTTCGCTGTGGTGATCACTGTGTGCTGAGTGCTTTCCTGGCTGAGCCTTTGGGACAATGTGTGGACCCCAGCAGGGAGTCACATAGTATGTGCTCACTAAACCCTGGTACATGAACCAGAAAGGGATGGGGCAGCCCAGGAATGCCACACTTGTGCCATCAGCCAACAGCCAGCATCAGGGAGAGCCTGGCAAGATGCCGGGCCTTGTTTTCTAAGTGGTTTGTTTCTTGGGACTTGAGTTTCTATTTGGTAGGACCACGCTCTGGACCTGGTGATGGGCCTTGGCGGAATGAGGTTCCTCCTCCTCCCCCTTCCACCAAGGAAGGACGAGACTGACCCTCCCCACTCACCAGCAACCCCCAATCTCCTTCCCAGTTGGTCCCATAATTAGGCCCTGTGCAGTTCAAGAGGGGGTGTCTGCACTGCCTCTCCTCCCCCAGCTTCATCAGGCCAAGGGTGGGGGGTCTCCCCTCCCTCAGGGGTGTTTCTGGCCCTCCCGAGGGCAGGCAGGGAGCTGGCCAAACCTGTGGCAGGGGTGGGGATTCTGTCCACCATCGTAGGGCCCCTTGCTAGGAGGTTAGCAGTACATGCCGCTCGGCAGGGCTGGGGTGTACTTAGGTACATGGGCCGTCGTTAGTGCCGGCCTCACTGCAAGTGAATTAGCTGGTCCTCAGGGAGCAAGTGCTGAAGCCTGCAGACTCCTGGCCCTGGCCAGTGATTTATTACCACAACCTCACCCACAGCAGAGGCCGGTGGCATCCCTGCCCCCAGCCTACTGGCCTGGCCGGCAGCCGGGAGCAGGAGGCTGGTGCCCAGAGCTGCCCTGGCTGCCCGTCCACCTGCTACTCATCGGTCTATTCATCAGGACATCTCTGCTCCCTCCCACTGTTCTGCTGCCTTCATCCACCAGGCCCACCCACACGCAGGCCTGACCCACCCTGCCAGGCTCCGTCTCCTACTCCGAGTCCCCTGGCACCTTGGGTGACCCAAGGGAGGCCCCTTTGTCCTCCTTCCCCCACCTCTGTGTCTTTCTGCCCCCCTCAACTGGAGCCCCAGGATCCACTAACTGGCGTTGATGAAAAGCAGAGGTCAGCTTGTGCCAAAAAGCAGACCCTTGGAGCCTCTAACAAGGTTGAGGGAGTCAGCCCCTTGGTCCCAGCCACAGAAGCCCTGAGGAACCCATCCCTCTCCCTTCCATGGCCCCCAGAATGTTCACTTCCTCCAGTGGAGGCAGGTGCTCAATGCGCATGTGCTGACGGGTGCACGGACGCATAGCTGCCCTTCCCCACGGCAGGTGGCTCGTGCTTCATCCACTTGCGTGGCTCACATCTGCTCCCATGTCTCCATGTCTCTGGCTTGAAAACTGGCCTACTGCGGCCACAGAGTGAAAAACGCCCATATTCTGAGGCCAAAAGACCTGAATTCCAAACCTGGCCTTGTCTGTGAGCTGTGTGATCCTGTCTCTGAGCCAAAACGTCCTCAAGGTCATGTGAGGCCAACCCCCTGCCCCCCTGCTGGCTCTGAGGCATTGATCTTGTGCAGGGAATGCAGGGCATAGAGATGCCACCCAAATGCACTGCCACCACAGCAGAACTTGGCTCAAAGTGTTTGTCCTGGGGGTCTCCTTAGCACATATGTGTGCAATTTTCCTGGTATTGTTCTATGATCCTTGATGTGTTGCTCTGTAATTGGTCTCAAATGGTTTCACCATAATAAATAATATCTACAGAGCTGTTCAGAGTCTGCAAAGTACCTTTTTTCTCATTCTATTCCCACCTTTACAAAAATAAATAGAGTGGCGGGCCACGGTGGCTCACGCCTGCAATCCCAGCACTTTGGGAGACCAAGGCGGGTGGATCACCTGAGGTCAGGAGTTCAAGACGAGTCTGACCAACATAGTGAAACCCCGTCTCTACTAAAAATACAAAAATTAGCCAGGCGTGGTGGTGCGCACCTGTAATCCCAGCTACTCAGGAAGCTGAGGTGGGAGAATCTCTTGAACCCGGGAGGTGGAGGTTGCAGTGAGCCGAGATCATGCCATTGCACTCCAGTTTGGGCAACAGAAGGAGATTTTGTCTCAAAAAAAAAAAGAAGAAGAAAAGAAACAGAGGCTCAGAGAAGTTAAGCTGGGGCCTCCCCTGACCCCCGGGATCTGATGGTTCATGGGAGAGGCCAGCGTTGCACTCATTAGGAGGCAGGGTTTTCTCATGAGCAGGCTGTGCTTTGACGTCCCAGGTGTGGGTGCATGACTGCTCACCTGGGTGTGCAGGTGTCCAGGCTGAGAGCAGGTGAGCCCCGAAGGGGGCTTATGGAGGAGTCATGCCTGCCATGGTGGGCTGTGGGACTGGGTTAGCTCCACAATCCCTTTCTAGTGTGGGGAAAGGGATTGGACCACATGAAATGCCTCTAGTGGAACTGAGTTTCTTTTCTTTTTTTTTGAGAGGGAGTCTCGCACTGTCCCCTGGGCTGGAGTGCAATGGTGCTATCTCCGCTCACTGCAACCTCCGCCTCCCGGGTTCACACAATTCTCCTGCTTCAGCCTCCCGAGTAGCTGGGATTACAGGCACACACCACCACACTCAGCTAATTTTTTTTTTTTTTGTATTTTTAGTAGAGACGGGGTTTCACTATGTTGGCCAGACTGGTCTTGAACTCCTGACCTCGTGATTCGCCTGCCTCAGCCTCCCAAAGTGCTGGGATTACAGGCGTGAGCCACCACACCCGGCCTTCTTTTGAGATAGAGTTTTGCTCTTGTCACCCAGGCTGGAGTGCAATGGAACGATCTCAGCTCACTGCCATCTCTGCCTCCTGGGTTCAAGTGATTCTCCTGCCTCAGTCTCCCTGGTAGCTGAGATTACAGGCATGCGCCACTATGCCCTGCTAATTTTTTGTATTTTTGGTAGAGACGGGGTTTTGCCATGTTGACCAGGCTTGTCTTGAACTGACCTCAGGTGATCCGCCTGCCTCAGCCTCCCAAAGTGCTGGGATTACAGACGTGAGCCACTGCGCCTGGCCCTGAGTTTCCATCACCCAGATAAGTGGCATTATTAGCTGTTTGATTGATTTGCTTATTTTGTTGCTGTTTTGGTCAGAAAACTGAGGCACCAGGGAGGTACAGTGACTTGTCCCAGAGGCGCAGTAATGTGAGAATGGGGGATGAAAACAGCAAATCCGAGTACTGGGAGGGCGGGCTCTGCCAGAGGAAAGCTGGTGGGGGCAGCGATCAGCAGGGGAGGCCCCTGGAATCTACCTAGAATTGTCCACTCTGGAGTCCTAAAGCCCAGTCTGGAGTGCAGTGGCACACTCACAGCTGCTGCAGCCTCGACCTTCTGGGCTCAGGCAAACCTCCCACCTCAACCTCCCAAGTAGTTAGGACCTCAGGTGCAACACCACACTTGGCTAATTTTTTTTTCTCTTTTTTTGAGACGAAGTTTCACACTGTTGCCCCAGCTGGAGTGCAACGGCATGATCTTGGCTCACTGCAACCTCTGCCTCCTGGATTCACGTGATTCTCCTGCCTCAGCCTTTAGAGTAGCTGGGATTACAGGCGCACACCACCACACTCGGCTAATTTTTTGTATTTTTAGTAGAGACGGGGTTTCACTACGTTGGCCAGACTGGTCTTGAACTCCTGACCTTGTGATCTGCCCGCCTCAGTCTCCCAAAATGCTGGGATTATAGACGTAAACCACTGCGCCTGGCCGCTAATCTATCTTTCCTTCCTTCCTTCCTTCCTTCCTTCCTTCCTTCCTTCCTTCCTTCCTTCCTTTCTTTCTTTCTTTCTTTCAGATGGAGGCTCACTCTGTTGCCCAGGCTGGAGTGCAGTGGTGCGAGCTCAGCTCACTGCAACCTCCGCCTCCCGAGTTCAAGCAATTCTCGTGCCTCAGCCTCCCGAGTAGCTTGGATCAAGGCATCTGCTACCACACCCAGCTATTTTTGTATTTTTAGTAGAGACGGTGGTTTCACCATGTTGGCCAGGCTGGTCTCGAACTCTTGACTTCAGATGATCCACCCGCCTCAGCCTCCCAAAGTGCTGGGATTACCGGCATGAGCCACCATGCCTGGCCAAAATGACTTTTTTTTTTTTTTTTTTTTGAGACAGTTTCGCTCTGTCACCCAGGCTGGAATGCAGTGGCGCGATCTCGGCTCACTGCAACCTCCATCTCCCGGGTTCAAGTGATTCCCCTACCTCAGCCTCCAAAGTAGCTGGGATTATAGGCATGCGCCACCACACCTGGCTAATTTTTTGTATTTTTGGTAGAGACAGGGTTTTGCCATGTTGGCCAGGCTGGTCTTGAACTCCTGGCCTCAAGGGATCTGCCCGCCTGGGCCTCCCAAAGTGCTGGGATTACAGGCGTGAGCCACCATGCCCGGCTTAATTTTTTAATTTTTTTGTCGAGACAAAGTCGCCCTATGTTGCCCAGGCTGATCTCAAATTCCTAGGCTCAAGTGATCCTCCTGCTCCGGCCTCCCAAGGTACTGGAATTACAGGCATGAGCTGCTATGCCCTGCCAAAAGTTTTTTTTTTTTTTTTAATACAGAAACATACAAGGGAGAATAAAGCCAACACCCACAGATCTGCAGGGACCTGCTTGGTGCCCCGGCTCCTAGGAGGGGAAAGGGTGGTTGAACGGTTGGTGGTATCATGGGCACATGCTCGCATCTGCACACGCATGCACACATCTGTAGCCACATTCAGGACATGGGATCTGTGTTCATGGTTGTACAGACATGTACATGCACACCCAGAGACTGGGCGTGGGAGTGTGGAACGGGCCTGCTACAGGGAAGAGAGGACAGGCTGGGCCAAGGCCTGGGTGTGGCCACGCGCCTGCAGGTGCCTCTTGCCCTGTGTTCTATGCCCGCACCAGGCCTGCCCCCAGTGGCGGCTCCATGCTGTGCTTCTGTCCAGGTAGGCAAGGCAGGCCCCCTCAAATACCCACCAGCGAGCAGCTGGGGCTCGGGCCCCACAGCACTGTTTCCTAGGTTTTCAGGCTTGGCTCTTTCCTGGCCTTTCCCACTGGCCCCTCTGGCCAGACTGGTCCCCTGAGCTCCAGCAGCCTGAGGCAGTACATGGGCATGGCTGCCTAAGAACAGATGAGGATGGACATGCTTCTGTGGAGAGGGGAAGTTGGCTGACACCCGTGTGGACACACAGGAAACACACAAATTCACTCACATTGTTCCTGGGCTGTGGGGCCCAAGGAAGTGTGTTTCTGGTGGGAGTTTGGGGTGATAGCACAGAGCTCAGTGTGTCTATGCAGCAGGGGCCAGCGAGGCCCTGGCCTGAGGCCTTGGGATGACTGAGGGCCCCCTGGGAAGGGGACTCCAGGGCAGGGGTTGGAAACTTGGGAGCAGATCTGACTTCGGAGGTAACACCACCAACTGCGCTGCCACACATTCTTGAAAAGCAACAACCATAAGCTTTGAATACCAAGAATGGGCATTATGAACACATTATAAATGGCAGGTTGCTTTGTTATTGACATGTCATGCCAGTGGAAAGGCACCGCTGTTCCCCTTTCATCCTGAAGGGCAGCGCAGCTCTCTCCCACCTTGGCCCCAACTCAGCTCTTGCCCGCCTGGCACGTCTGTAGTTTCAGGTGCTCAGCTGGATACCAAGGCTGTGAGCCCCCAGGGGAGGTGGGGTCTTAAAAGGGGTCTCCCTTCTGCATCTCACTGGCGATCTGTGACCCCCCAGGGTCAGGGCCTTCCCTAAAGAACTCACTCTGGGGGCAAGGGGTTGCCGGGCGAGGTGGTGCGCTCCCGCCAGCCTGCCTGTGGGGTCTCTGAGGCACTGGCCGGGGCCTGGTGTTCTGAGCTCCTGCGGCCTGTTCCTCAGAGTGTGGGACCACATTTCCTTAAGGCTGAGCAGCACGATGCCAATCCCAGGGACGCTCCTGTCTGTCCCATGAGGGAAAGCCAAATCGGAACCATTTGGTGTAAATGCCATGGAGGGGCCGTGCAGAGGCGTGGCTGGTTTCTTACTCATCCTTCAGTAAGGGAGGGAATGCCATAATCTCTTGGAAAGTTCCCTCAAAAGGCCAGACAATGACACTGGGGAAATGGAAGGTGAGATGGATGTGACCACATAGTCACAAAGCTATGTCCAGGTGGGGGACAGTGGGAAGGGCTTATGTCCAGGCGGGGGACAGTGGGAAGGGCTTATGTCCAGGCGGGGGACAGTGGGAAGGGCTTATGTCCAGACGGGGGACAGTGGGAAGGGCTTATGTCCAGGCGGGGGACAGTGGGAAGGGCTTATGTCCAGGTGGGGGACAGTGGGAAGGGCTTCATGAGTGGGGGCAGCCACTCACGGAGCCGGGACAGGGTCAAAGCCAGGGGACAAAGCTGGGACGGGGGCAAAGCCAGGTTGGTCCCCACCTCCACCAGTTCCTTCTGGCAGCCTTGATTTCCACTTGTGTGAAATGGGGACACCTGCCTTGATTGGCGTGAGGCTCAAATGACATAACCTATGGGAAACTGCCCTGGGTATAAAAGGCTCTAGTTTGTTTAATTAATTACCATTTTAATTAATTTAGGCCTCAGTTCTAAAGTTTGTAGAAATACCTAAAGGACGCTGGGCACAGTGGCTCATGCCTGTAATCCCAGCACTTTGGGAGGCTGAGGCGGGCGAATCACCTGAGGTCAGGAGTTCGAGATTAGTCTGACCAACATGGTGAAACCCGGTCTCTACTAAAAATATAAAAATTAGCTGGGCGTGGTGGCGTGCACCTGTAATCTCAGCTACCTGGGAGCCTGAGGCAGGAAAATCGCTTGAACCCAGGAGGTGGCAGTGAGCTGAGCTCGCACCACTGCACTCCAGCCTGGGCAACAGGGTGAGGCTCTGTCTCAAAAAAAAAAAAAAAAAAAAAAAAAAAAGGACAACAGGAAAAAAATAACTGAAGTTGTTGGGTCAAGGAAAATAGGGTAGGAAAGAAGACGACAGAGACAGGGTTAGTCCTGTTGGCCTCCAGGAGGCCACGGAACCAAGAGCTGCAACTCACAGCTGGCACCGAGCTTCCTAGCCAAGAGAGAAGGAAGGGGACCAGTTACAAGACCTGGAGGCCCTATAAAGAAAAAAGGGAAACAAGTTATTCAAAAGCCTAGCTTTTCCTGGTAATAATAAGTGGCTGGTGATTATCAAGTGTTTTTTTTTTTTTTTAGATGGAGTTTTGTTCTTGTTGCCCAGGCTGGAGTGCAATGGCATGATCTCGGCTCACTGCAACCTCCGCCTCCTGGGTTCGAACGATTCTCCTGCCTTAGCCTCCCAAGTCTTAGCCTCCCAAGTAGCTGGATTACAGGCACCCACCATCATGCCCAGCTAATTTTTGTATTTTTAGTTGACACAGGGTTTGACTATGTTGGCCAGGTTGGTCTCGAACTTCTGACCTCAGGTGATACTCCCTTCTTGGCCTCCCAAAGTGCTATGATTACCGCTATGAGCCACAGAGCCTGGCCAAGTTTTTTTGTTTGTTTGTTTGTTTTTGTTTTTTGAGACAGAGTCTTGCTTTGTTATCCAGGCTGGAGTGCAGTGGTGCAATCTTGGCTCACTGCTACTTTGATCTCTTGGGCTTAAGCGATTCTCCCATCGGCCTCCTAAGTAGCTGGGATTACAGGCATGCACCACGAAGCCCGGCTAATTTTTAATTTTTTTTGTAGAGACAGAGGGGGTGTCCCATTATGTTGCCCAGGCTGGTCTCGAACTCCTAGGCTCAAGTGATCCTCCCGCCTTGGCCTCCCAAAGTGCTGGGGTTACAGGCATGCACCACCGGGCTGGCCAGGAGGTTGTTATATTCATGTGTTTTACATACGAGAAGCGGCTCACAGGGGTCACACTCTTGTCCGAGGACTCAGCTTCATGACACAGAAGCAGGCAAGGAGCCCAGTTCTGGGGGGCTCTTGCCCCACTCACAGAAGGGGCCACCTGGAGCCTGTGCTCCTAAACCCTGAGCCACACTGTCCTGCTGGTGCTGAGGCCCGAAAGAAATTTGTCCTGTGGGTCCCCTTAAAAGGAACATTGTGCAATGCAGTACTTCCAGGCCCAACTCTGGAGCAAGGCCATGGGATAGGTTAGCCTGGAAACATGTTCAAGGCAGATGTTACCAATTATCTACTGATGCCATGAAAAATTTCAAAAGAACACCCCGGGAGCACATTTTTAGTGAGCCTTCTGGTGAGCCTCTGGCAACAAACAGTTGCAAAATGTCCTGCCCCCAGGTCACCAGGTCCTACTAGAAAAATCTTGCCTCACAACTAGAAATCACTCATCTGGGACACCCTCCCTACCCTCATACCACCTTTGAGGCAACTGCTGGAGAATGAGGGCCTCAGTTTGTGAAAATAAAACTCCTGGCCAGGCATGGTGGCTCACACCTGTAATCTCAGCACTTTGTGGGGCCCAGATGAGAAGACTGCTTGAGCCCAGGAGTTCAAGACCAGCCTGGGCAACAAAGTGAGACCCCATCTCAAATACATAAAATGAAAAAAAGTAAAACTGCTTATCAATCAACAGAGGACACCCCCAGATCCCCTCTGTGGTGCGTGAGGGGACAGGGTGGTCAAGGGGACTGGCACGTGGATGGTGGCAGTACTGCTTGTGACTTTTCCCCTTGAAGCTGAGGCTGCAACTGCAGGTAGCATGGGGCTCTGGAGTCAGCTGGGGTTCAGATCCCAGCTCTGCCACTGAATAACTGTAGGGCTTTGGGCAATGTCTGCTCACTCACGCTGAGTGGAGGACACAACCATGCCTTCCCCGCCCACGCCCAGCTCACAGGGTCCTCAGGGAGGCGGGTGCCAACACGGTCGTCCATGCTCAGAAATCTGCACTCCTGTCAGCCCTGCATGAGGGGAATGAGGTGGGGGAAGTAAAGAGACCTGTTTAGGACCAGTGTCAATCAAGCCTAGGCATGAATCCTGCAGGCAGCGAGCTCCCTGTCCCACTGTGGCTGGGGCAGAGGGACCTGAGAGGGGAGCGGCTGCAATGGAGACAAAGCATGGCGAAACCCTACTACTGCCAGGTGACAGTTCTCCATGAAGCTGAAAGCTTTGAAAGCTAGGGTTCTCAGCTAAGGATCTTTCTTTTTTCCACACCCAGGCCAGTATGCAATGGCGCGATCTCGGCTCACTGCAACCTCTGCCTCTCAGGTTCAAGAATTCTCTGCCTCAGCCTCCCGAGTAGCTGGGGTTACAGGCACACACCACCATGCCTGGCTAATTTTTTGTATCTTTAGTAGAGGCAGGGTTTCACTCGAACTCCTGACCTCATGATCTGCCTGCCTCTGCCTCCCAAAGTGCTTGGATTACAGGCATGAGCTACCGCACCCGGACTCTTTTTTTTTTTTGAGACCAAGGTGATTCACCTGCCTCAGCCTCCCAAAGTGCTGGGATTACAGGCGTGAGCCACCGCGCCCAGCCAGAATGTTTCTTGACACCCATCTCTCCCTGCTTTGAGAGCTGTTGCTTTGAGAGCTGTTTCATTTCATATAGAATCACAAATTTCTAATTTCTCTTTCATCTGTTTCTGCAGGTATTCACAACACATTTTACTTTCCCTCATGAATGCCCTTGCATCCAAATTCAGCCTTAAGAGAAGCAGACGTGTCTTTTTTTTCTTTTCTTTTCTTTTTTTTTTGAGATGGAGTTTCACTCTTGTTGCCCAGGCTGGAGTGCAATGGTGCGATCTTGGCTCACTGCAACCTCCGCCTCCCAGGTTCAAACAATTCTCCTGCCTCAGCCTCCCAAGTAGCTGGGATTCAGGTGCCCGCCACCATGCCCAGCTATTTTTTTGGTATTTTTAGTAGAGATGGGGTTTCACCGTGGTGGCCAGGCTGATTTTGAACTCCTGACCTCAGATGATCCACCGGCCTCAGTCTCCCAAAGTGTTGCAATTACAGGCGTGAGCCGCCGCGCCCAGCCGAGAAGCAGACACTTTTGAAGAGCATTCCAGAACACATCATACAATCCTAAAAGTTTTTTTTTTTTTTTTTAAGGCAGTCTTGTTCTCACCCAGGCTGCAGTGCAGTGGCTCGATCACAGCTCACTGTAACCTTGACCTCCTGGGCTCAAGCAATCCTCCCATCTCAGCCTCCAGAGTAGGTGGGAGTACAGGCATGTGCCACTATATATGGCTATTTAAAAATTTTTTTCAGCTGGGCGCGGTGGCTCATGCCTGTAATCCCAGCACTTTGGGAAGCCAAGGTGGGTGGATCACCTGAGGTCAGGAGTTCCAGACCAGCCTGGCCAACATAGTGAAACCCCGTCTCTACTAAAAATACAAAAATTAGCCGGGCATGGTGGCGAGCGCCTGTAGTCCCAGCCACTTGGGAGGCTGAGGCAGGAGAAATGCTTGAACCCGGGAGTTGGAGGTTGCAGTGAGTTGAGATCTCACCACTGCACTCCAGCCTGGGTGACACAGCGACTCTGTCTCAAAATAAAAAAATTTTTTTTTTTGTAGAGATGGGGTCTCCTTATGTTGCCTAGGCTGGTCTCAAACTCCTAGGCTTAAGTGATCCTCCTGCCTCAGCCTCCCAAATTGCTGGGATTACAGGTGTGAGCCACTGTGCCCAGCCCCTGAAAATCTTTATTTATTCTTATTTATTTACTTATTTATTTATTTATTTATTTATTTTTTGAGATGAAGTCTCGCTCTTGTCCCCCAGGCTGGAGTGCAATGGCGTGATCTCGGCTCACTGCAACCTCCGCCTCCCGGGTTCAAGCAATTCTCCTGCCTCAGCCTTCTGAGTAGTTGGGATTACAGGCGCGCGCCACCATGCCTGGCTCAGTTTTGTATTTTTAGTAGAGACGGGGTTTCACCATGTTGGCCAGGCTGGTCTCTAACTTCTGACCTCAGGTGATCTGCCCACCTCGGCCTCCCAAAGTGCTGGGATTACAGATGTGAGCCACCGTGCTGGGCCGAGCCCCTGAAAATCTTAATTAAGGAAACTTCCAATGTATCACATAAGGCCCAAAAGGAGACTGATTCATACCAAGGTGATTCATACTTCAGGGTCTCAAAAATATGTCTTAACCAGGGCCTTTGTGCCTCAGCACCACGGCCCTGTGAACAGTGAGGTCAAAGTGGGGACAAACAGCCACACTGCTCTCTGTCTGGGAGCTGGGCCATATTCTTCGTTCCGTTTAGTTAAGTGGGAATGCTGAGACCGTGCCAGCAGCGAAATGGATGAGAGGTGTCTGCCCAGTGCTTTTTTTTTTTGAGACAGAGTCTCACTGTGTCGCCCAGGCTGGAGTGCAATGGTGCAATCTTGGCTCACTGCAACCTCCATCTCCCAGGTTCGGGCGATTCTCCTGCCTCAGCCTCCCAAGTAGCTGGGATTACAGGCATCTGCCACCACGCCTGGATAATTTTTGTATTTTTAGTAGAGACGGGGTTTCACCATGTTGGCCAGGCTGGTCTCGAACTCCTGACCTCAGGTGATCCACCCTCCTCAGGCTCCCAAAGTGCTGGGATTACAGGCATGAGCCACCGTGCCCGGTGAGATAACACTGTTACGGCATCTAACAGCAAGAGGATGGCATAACCAGGAGAAAGATGCTGGAAGGGGCCGTAAATGACCACAATTCAAGGTCGGGCCACACTTGCCAGGCTCGGGAGAACTCGCTGAGGCTGAGGACAGCTTGGGAAGCTCTCAGTCCAGGTGCTGACTGGCAGCTTTCCCCTCGGACTTCACATGTGCATGGGACTCGAGCTTTCCTGGAAAGGCGCCCACCTTGCCTTCCCCTCCCTGATGAGGCTTCACTTCTGGGTGATGCTGCATCCTATTTTGAGGTTTTCCTATAGAATTGTTCAAGTGAGATTCCTCCTGTGAGATTCTCAGAAAACGTCTTGGAGGAAAGAATGTTTCTGAAAGGAGCCTGAGAAATCTCTTCCCCTTCTAGAGACGCTTGCTCTGCCGGGAGCTAGAAAGGAACAGATCTCCATGCTCTGGACCTCATTAGCAAACCTTACCTTGGAGGCAGCTGAGAGCCCTCCCGAGGGGTCCTGATCCTGGGCACCAGCTCGCTCTGTGATCTACCTAAGCCCTTCAATCCCCCGACTCTGCAATGTGCAATCCAAATGCTCCCGGTGTCCTTGTAGCTCTGTCACCCTGGATTCTTGTGGCAAAGAGAGATGGATCTCAGTGGGAGGCTGGTTTTGGATGGAGGGCCACAGGGACTCGTGGTCTTGGTGGTGGTTACAGATTTCTTGAGAAATGTCATTCTTTGGCCGGGCACAGTGGCTCACGCCTGTAATCCAGCACTTTGGGAGGCTGAGGCAGGAAGATCACTTAAGGCCAGGAGTGCGAGACCAGCCTGCATAACATAGGGAAACCCGGTTTCTATGAAAAATTAAAAAATTAGCTGGGTGTGGTGGTGCGCACCTGTAGTTCCAGCTACTTGGAGGCTGACGTGGGAAGATCACGTGAGCCCAGGAGGTTGAGGCTGCAGTGAGCAGAGATTGTGCCGCCACTACACTTCAGCCTGGGCGGCAGAGCGAGACCCTGTCTCAAAAAAAAAAAAAAAAAAAAAAAAAAAAAAGAAAAGAAATGTTCCCAGTATGTGATAAGGAGTGAACTAGTGAACTAGTATGAGCAACATGTCCCAGTTTGCCCAGGAGTTTTTCTAGTTGTGGCACTGAGAGTCTTGCATCCTGGGAATCCCTCAAACAGGGACTGTGGGTCACCCGTCGTCCGTAGCCCCCTGTGGCAGGAGGAGGGTGAGCCAGTCCGAGTTGGTGGTGTGTCCTCCCCTCGCCTCTGCCCTCTGCTCCTTACACCTTTCTCCCCAAACAAGGTGGGGAGATTCTCTGCCAGAGAAGGGAAGGTAGAAAAGACCTGTTTAAGATGAACAGAGAAGATGCAGTGAGCCGAGATCGTGCTGCTGCACTCCAGCCTCAGTGACATAGTGGGACCCTGTCTAAAAAAAAAAAAAAAAAAAAAAAGAGCTGGACACGGTGGCTCACACGCCTGTAATCCCAGCACTTTGGGAGGCCAAGGCAGGTGGATCACCTGAGGTCGGGAGTTCACGACCAGCCTGACTGAGTTGGGGAAACCCTGTCTCTACTACAAATACAAAATTAGCCAGGCATGGTGACGCATGCCTGTAATCTCAGCTACTCAGGAGGCTGAGGCAGGAGAATTGCTTGAACCCAGGAGGCAGAGGTTGCAGTGAGCTGAGTTTGGTTTGCACCATTGCACTCCAGCCTGGGCGACAAGGGTGAAACTCCTTCTTAAAAAAAAAAAAATTAACAGAGAAGGGGAAAGAGTAAGTGTCAGGATGTCGCAGAGCCTGCCCTCCTCACCCTCACGATTATCAGGGCTTGGCCTCCTGCTTGGCACGGGCACACAGACGCTCCTCAGGGCCTACTTGGGCCTCCTGGTCTTCGGGCTCCCATGTGGGGCCGCGCAGCAGGAAGTCACATAGTGGTGTCCAACCTTTCCTCGGGTGCAATGCTCTTGTGGGCATTCACAGGCAGCGTGCCCAGGTGTGTGCCTGCTCATGTGCTCCCCCAACTAGCACCTTTCCCTGCTGCCGTGCTGCTGGGCCCACCCACTCACGAACTGTAACCGGAACTTCAGCAAAACACCCACGGAACTCGAGCTATGCAAATAGGTGCACACACACGGAGGGATCCAGGGAAGAGAGCCAGGAAGTGACACAGGCAGGCAGAGGATTCCTGGAGGGATCTGAAGGAGCACGTGTACAGGGAGTCAAGGACTGGCACGATGGCCTTTTGCTGTCCGGGGGCAGTGGCGTCTGTGCACACTGCACACTCACCTCTCCCAGCCTCTTTACCTAGGCTCATGCCCGGGCTCCACAGGCCTTGGCATCGGTTTGGGGACAGGCCTGGAACATTAAGAGACATTTCCCACCCTCTCCCTGTAGGAACCTCCCAGGGCGGCCAGACCTGTGTGGGTACCAGGAGCCAGGTCTCTGGCACAGCTCCCCAGGAGAATGGGCAGGCCTGGGCGTGCTGAGGGAGCAGGCGTTGGGGGCTCTTACACAATCCCAGCCAGGCTCGCAAGGCGGGAGGGTTGAAAGGCTCCTGGCAGCTCCCCAGGCCCTTATGCCTGGATAAGGAAACCACAGTCTGAAACTCCTGGGTTTCTGAAGGGCTGGAAGGCGGGATTTTTTGAGACCTGCTCCACTCCACCTGCCTCCCAGACTCTGTCATGCCTTTGAGGCCAGAGGGGCTGCCAAGCATGTCGGGCACCAAATCACAGGCTTCCAGAAACTAGAGAGGCCAGTGCCCTCATTTCCCACTGAATACGGAAAGAATTTGCTGAAGACATTGTTCCTTTGTCCAGAGTCCTACAAGCTCTGTAAAGCCAACCCACTTAGGTACAGATAGCAGCTGGAAAATGGGGTGCAGTGGTTTCCCAAATGTGTCGGACACTATTTTAAGCACTTTCTGAATATTAACTTATTCAATTCTCACAATAATCCTGCAAAGTAGGAACTATTATTGTCTTCTCTTTTTTATTTGTTTTTATTATTTTTTTAATATGAAGTCTCACTCTGTTGTCCAAGCTGGAGTGCAGTGGCGCTATATCAACTCACTACAACCTCCACCTCCCGGGTTCAAGTGATTCTCCTGCCTCAGCCTCCTGAGTAGCTGGGACTACAGGCACGCGCCACCATGCCTGGCTAATTTTTGTATTTTTAGTAGAGATGGGGTTTCACTATGTTGGCCATGCTGTTCTCTAACTCCTGACCTCGTGATCAGTCTGCCTCGGCCTCCCAAAGTGCTGAGATTATAGGCGTGAGCCACCATGCCTGGCCTCTCTTTTTTATTTTTAATTTTTATTTATTTTTATTTTTTATTTTTTGAGAAGAAGTTTCACTCTTGTCACCCAGGCTGGAGTGCAGTGGTGCCATCTTGGCTCACTGCAACCTCCGCCTGCCGAGTTCAAGCGATTCTCCTGCCTCAGCCTCCCGAGTAGCTGGGATTACAGGTGCCCACCACCACGCCCAGCTAATTTTTGTATTTTTAGTAGAGACGGGGTTTCACCACATTGGCCAGGGTGGTCTCGAACTCCTGACCTCAGGTGATTGCCAGCCTCAGCCTCCCAAAGTGCGGGGATTACAGGTGTGAGCCACCACACCCAGCTTATTTTTAAATTTATTATTATTTTTTATTTTTCTTGAGACGGAGTCTTGCTCTGTTGCCCAGGCTGGAGTGCAATGGAGCAATCTTGGCTCTGCAACCTCCACCTCCTGGGTTCAAGTGATTCTCCTGCCTCAGCCTCCAGAATAGCTGGGATTATAGGCGT
The DNA here is from genome assembly GCF_029289425.2 of Pan paniscus. NCBI lineage: Eukaryota > Metazoa > Chordata > Mammalia > Primates > Hominidae > Pan > Pan paniscus. The sequence goes on from NC_073262.2 coordinate 134,325,102, forward strand.
GCACCACCATACCCAGCTAATTTTTTGTATTTTTAGTAGAGATGGGATTTTACTATGTTGGCCAGGCTGGTCTTGAACTCCTGATCTCGTGATCTGCCCGCCTCAGCCTCCCAAAGGGCTGGGATTACAGGCGTGAGCCACAGCGCCTGGCCTATTTTTTATTTTTTAAGACAGAGTCTTGCTGTGTTGCCCAGGCTGGAGTACAGTGACACCATCATGGCTCACTGCAGCCTCAACCTCCTGGACTCAAACAATCCACTTACCTCAGCCTTCTGAGTAGCTGGGACTACAGGCACATGCCACCATGCCCGGCTAATTTTTAAAAAATTTTTAGAGTCGACGTTTCGTCATGTTGCCGAGACTGGTCTCCAACTCCAGAGCTCAAGCAATCCTCCTGCTTAGGCCTCCCAAAGTGCTGGGGATAGAGGTATGAGCCACCACACCTGGCTGTCCTCTCTGTTTCTTAGAGGAGAGAAAGTAACTTGCCCAATTCACAAAGCTAGTGTATGTCAGGGCTGCCATTTGAACCCAGGCAGCTTAAAAATTCATTCTGCCTGATCTTTTGGGGATCAAGCAGATTTGTGAGATAACCAATTAGAAATATGTTGTAAATGGCTTTAGGGGCAGGCTTAGTTGCAAAATGAAGTGCCCACAGGGCCAGGCAGATGAAATCAATGTGTTACTCAGGCTGGGCGGGGAGAGGCCTGTGGGCCATGTGGACAGTGTGTAAGACCACCCAGAGGTGTCCCTGTGAAAATTCCCCCAAAACAAGCCAGGCACAGTAGCAAGCATCTGTTGTCCCAGCTACTCAGGAGGCTGAGGTGCGAGGATAGCTTGAGCTCAGGAGTTGGAGTTCAGCTTGGGCAACATAGCAAGACCCCATCTCAAAACAAAACAAAACATGCCTGGAGGACATATTGGGTCCCTTGCTCAGAGCAGCTCTAGCCGAAGCCCACTGTATCTCAGGCTGGGGTCAGGAAAGCAGGCTTACCAGGGCACACCAGCTTGTCTTGGGGGGTTTGAAGGGCAAGGTCACCAAAGTGCCTGACTTCCTCTGTAATAACAAAGGGCATGAGATGTATCAATGAGTGGAAGTGACAGAGGACAGGAAGAACAGTCTGTTCAGAAACAGCAAAAGAGGGCCGGTGTGGTGGCTCATGCCTGTAATCCCAGCACTTTGGGAGGCTGAGGCGGGCGGATCACTTGAGGTCAGGAGTTTGAGACCACCCTGGCCAACATGGTGAAACCCCGTCTCTACTAAAAATACAAAAATTAGCTGGGCATGGTAGCAGGTACCTGTAATCCTGGCTTCTCAGGAGGCTGAGGGAGGCAGGAGAATCACTTGAACCCACGAGGCGGAGGTTGCAGTGAGCCAAGATCATGCCAATGCACCCCAGCCTGGGCAACAGAGTGAAACTTCGTCTCAAAAAAAAAAAAAGCCTGGCACGGTGGCTCACGCCTGTCATCCCAGCACTTTGGGAGGCCGAGGTGGGCGGATCATGAGGTCAGGAGTTTGAGACCAGCCTGGCCAATATGGTGAAACCCCGTCTGTACTAAAAATACAAAAATAGTAAACCGCATCTGTACTAAAAATACAAAAATTGGCCAGGCATGGTGGTGCACGCCTGTAGTCCCAGCTACTCGCGAGGCTGAGGAGGCTGAAGAATCCCTTGAACCCGGGAGGCGGAGGTTGTGGTGAGCTGAGATCACGCCACTGCACTCCAGCCTGGGCTGAACAGAGTGAGACTCTGTCTCAAAAAAAAAAAAAAAAAAAAAAAAAAAACAGCAAAAGAGGTAGGGAGCTACCTGTTGCTGAAGGAACACGGTTCTTCATAGCCTAAATAACTCCCCCACTATGAGCTGTCAGATACCACACTCCTGGGATGAGAGGGAGGTCCATGGGGGCAACTTCTGCCCCAGGGCTCATCTAAAAATGCAGATTCCTCTGTTTTAGGACTTAGCCTCGGCTCCATCATTGATCCAGTGGGTAACTCCAAGTCCCTTGCTATAATCCCTAGGTTTGCTTTTTTGATTTGTTAAAAGGAGGGTTATATCAGAAGTTGAACCTGTAAATGTGTTTTCAGTTCGTTTTCACCTACATAGACATCAGTTTCATATGGTTCAACTCCATAACTGTCCTACCCACCTTGTACATGAAAATGAAGCATGAGTCAAAGGCTCACTGCCATGTACACAGCGGGCATTCAGTGAGTGTTTGGGAAATTTAAGTGGTGGTTCTGGAACCAGATGGGCATGAGCCTTCCTCACCCACTTCTAGCAAAGGCACCTGCATGGGAATAACGTCAGAAAACAGTTCTTTTTTTGTTTTTTTTTTTTGAGATGGAGTCTCACTCTGTTGCCCAGGCTGGAGTGCAATGGCGTGATCTCAGCTCCTGCAACCTCTGCCTCCCGGATTCAAGCGATTCTCCTGTCTCAGCCTCCCGAGTAGCTGGGATTACAGGCGCACGCCACCAGGCCTGGCTAATTTTTGTATTTTTAGTAGAGACGGGGGTTTCACTATGTTGGTCAGGCTGGTCTCGAACTCCTGACCTCGTGATCCACTCACCTCGGCATCCACCCACCTCAGCTTCCCAAAGTGCTGGAATTACAAGCGTGAGCCACCGCGCCCGGCCAGGCAAAGCAGTTCTTAGAGGGAAATTCACATTCATCAGTTCCTTCTGGGTGTTTGACCTTCCCGCTCCCACAACAGCCTGAATCCAGAACTGTCAAGTCTGGTTTTCAGCTGTGGACACAGTCCACTGCCCGAAGGCCACCATCCAGACGACGGGGAAGCCTTGATGGCCTTTCCGGAGCCACTGCCCGAAGGCCACCACCCAGACGAGGGGGAAGCCTCGATGCTTAGAGATGGTACAAGCCAGGCTCTCATTGCATCTGGGTTTCGTGGAAAAAACAATCCTCTCGAGGGTAACTGGAACTTAATGGATGCGCCGCAGGTGGAAGGCGCTCTGTCCCCCTGTTTACGATGACGCATAATCCCTCCAACTCTCTGAGAATGTGACACAAAGGAGGGGGTCACGGTGGCTGAGGCCAAGGAGCCCTTCCTCTGTGAAGGGCGGCCCCAGGTCTGCGCGGCGGTGAAGACAGACTGGCAGTGGGAGGGAGGGAACCCGACAAAGAGTTGAGACGCGTGGTCCTCGGGAACAGCACTGTGGAAGTCCCCCGGATTGAGGCGCGCCCGTCCAGTGGAGAATGCCACCTCCAGCCACTGGGGCGCCTGGGGGCAGGGCGGAGACACAGCGGGCGTCCCTTCGCCGCTGCATAGGAGGGCGACCGCTGGGCAGTGGGTGTTGGCGCGGTATCCCCGCCCTGCCCAGCATCTGCCCCACGTTTCTTCAGGCCAAACTACCGGGAGCCCGGGCTTCTTCCTAAAGTAAAACTCGCTCCGGAAAGGCCAACAGTCCAGCGGCCAGACGGGCACCTGGGAACGCGGGCCTAACGCGTACTGGAGACGGAGTGGCGCCCGGCACTGCGCGCCTCCTCCCCGCCGGGAGACTGCGTGCTAAGCTCAGCAAAGCCCCGCTGTGGAGACGGAGCCATGTCGCCCATTACCTAATGAAACTGAGAAGGGAGACTCAGTCTCTCTTCTAGCCCCGAGCGCAAGCTCTGCGGGACTTGGCATCGTCCTCCCTCCACGATCCCACACTCCGGGTTTTCCCCATTCCCAGCTCGGCTGCACCCGAGAGACAGACGGAAGAAACTGCCAATGGAAGGACGCAAAGCGTCAACTTTGTGTTCGCCCGCCACTCTCGGCCAATGTGCGCTCGTGTTTCCGGAGTCCCGCCTTCCGTGTCGGGCGCCCCCTTTTGGCAGCACAGGGACGAACCCTACGTCTCGCCATCTTGTGTGTGGCACAGGTAAATTTCTGGACTATGTTTCCACCTATTCTGGTCCTTTTTCCCACACAACCGATTTCTTAGTTCGACAGCTAAGTGCGGTGGCGATAAGGCCAGCGTAGCCTGTTGTTCTCGGATCGCCCACGTGAGCTAGATCGCTACGTCACGCCACGCTTGCCGAGCCCGGCGCCATCTTGAGTGTGGCGTTTTGATGCTCCCCTTTCTCGGGGCTCCGCATGGTTCTCTAAATGGCCCCCCAAATTTCAGGTAGTCCCCAAAGATTAGCCCAACTGGCTCCAGAGACGATGATTTTCCCCGAGGAACTCTGTAATGTTCATGTGCCCATCGCAGTCCAGCAGTGGGGTGGGAGAAGGGTAGACTCGATGGCCCGGCAGGCCCCTGGAGGAGGCTGCCCTGAGGCTGTCGCGACGGCAGTGACCGCTCGGGACAGACCCTAACTAGAGCCCTAGAATGAGGGGACCGCTATGCCGTGCGGGGCCCGCGGGCTGTCCCACTCGAGGGCTGGAGCCGGCATCGCGCATCGAGTCCGCTTGATACATGAATCCGTGTGTGCTTGGGACGGTGCCCGCTTGTCGACTGACTTGGCCGACGGACGTCGGACCTGATGGTGGGCAATCGGGGTCGCCTGCCCACAGGACTAGGGGTGCCCTGCCCTGGGAGGGCGCGAGGGCATGGCAGAGGGACGGGGCGGCCCAGGTGCCCGGGTCTCGGCCTCGTGACCTCGTTGCTCGTCGTGGGGCTGCCGTCCACTTGCACTGGGACAATCCTTGGTCGAAGGCGCCCAGGCGCGGGGGGCGGGCACCTCCGCGGGCACTGCGCTGGGCACCGCCCGGGGCGAGCGCGGCCCAGCACCCCGCCTTCCCCTCCCCCGCGCTGGCAGCCGTCGTGCGCCCGCCGCCCCCTCTTCCCTCCCCCTCTTCCCTCCCCCTCCTTCCGAGCAGCCGCGGGGAGGGCGGGAGAGGGAGGGAAGGGGGCTGGGCGGGCAGCTTTGCCGCGCTTTGGCTTTCTGCGTCAGCAGCCCCAGCAAAACAGCTGCGGGAGCGCGCGTCCGGAACGCGCTCGCGCACCCCTCCCCCGCGCCCTCGGCCCCGCTGAGACCCGGCAAACTCGGGCCTTGAATGACAGTGCGATCGGCGACTGCGCAGCGCGGGACGCGCCGGGGCACTGCCGCTTTAAGCACGCTTGTCCATTGTTCGGAATCGAGCCAATGAGCGAGCGCCCGCTCCCTGCGCTCAGCCAATAGCGGCCGGGCATGGGAAGCCGAGCGCCGCCCACTAATCTATATTAAAGCTTCTGGCGCCGCGTGAGTCCCCCACTGGCTGCTCTGAAAAGCCATCTTTGCATTGTTCCTCGTCCGCCTCCTTGCTCGCCACAGCCGCCTCCGCCGCGCGCCTCCTCCGCCGCCGCGGACTCCGGCAGCTTTATCGCCAGAGTCCCTGAACTCTCGCTTTCTTTTTAATCCCCTGCATCGGATCACCGGCGTGCCCCACCATGTCAGACGCAGTCGTAGACACCAGCTCCGAAATCACCACCAAGGTGAGGCTGGACGCCGCCCGCCCCCTCGGGGTCCGCGCGCCGCCGCTCGGGCGGTGTTTGGCGCGCAGCAGCTGGACTGCCTCAAGCCCGCTATTGCTCCCTCTCGCGGGGAAACGGCCCGCCCCCGGCGCGGTGCCCTCAGGCAGCCCACTCTTTGTGTGGTGCGGGGGAGGGGGCGGGAACCGCCGCGGGCAGACGTGATGCCCGTCGGGGAGTGGGCCGGGCGCCCTCGGGGGCCGAGGGCTAGGCGCTGAGGCCGGCTCACGGCCCTCGAAACTCGTCTGTGATCGGTATGAGTGGCGGCGGGAGGAGAAGGGCCTGGCTGGGGGTCGTCGGCCCGCCGGGCGCACGGAAATAACTTTGAAACTCAAGCGCGTTGGGAATCGGAAGTGCTGGGGGGCGCGTGTTGGGGCGCGGGCCGGCCGCGGGAAGTGGCGGCGAGCGCCCGCCGGCCGCGCTGCTCTTTGTTCGGCGCCAGGCCGCCGGTTTTGCGCCCTGCAGCGGACCTGAGGTGGTTTATCTAGACTAAGTCCCGATAAGGCGGATGGGGCGACGGGCTGGCTGGCCGCGACGTCGGCCGTCCCGGCGGAGGTGTGACGGGCTTATCCGCTTTGGGCGCTCTGGGAGGCGGGGGTGGGCGCCCTTCGAGGTGAGTGCGCCGGGAGCGGCCGCCCAGCTTCAGTCATGCACCCGGTGCCGGGCTTGGCTGAGGAGGCGAGAGCCCACGCGCCGCAGGGAGGAAAGAGAAAGTGAAGCGCGGCGCTGGGGCGACGATGGGCGCCCCCCGCGGCTGCCCGGGAGCGCCGTGTGCGCCGCAGCTCGGGGCGACGCGGGCCAGCACGGCGGCCGCGACAGGCCAATGGTAGGGTCGAACTGGGGGGGCGCCCGGGCCCCGTGGCGGGTTCACTGCCCTCGGCTATGAGGTCCTGCGCGGCTGGTGCAGCTCCGCTCCTGTTGTCGGCGCCGCCTCGGTCCCACTGCCCGCCCTGGGTAGCGTCTCCGCCCTCGGCGGGAGCGGGGCGCTCTCAGACTGACTGGTTTTTTCTTAATGTTTCGGCCCTCGTCCGCGCCCGTCGTGCCCCTGCAGGGATTGGCGCGAGTCACCTTGGCGTCTCCTTAACCCTTGTGTCCCTGGCGTCATCTCTGACTCTCCCAGGGGCGACTTCTTGGCAGAGCGGAGCTCGGGGCCCGGATCTCCAAAGGGGCTCTCAGTGACCCCTTCTGGACTCAGTCCGGGAATGAGTTTGTGGGGTAAGAACACCGTCCCCAGTGCGGGGCCTGGCTGTTCGATTTTCTCCGAAGCACCAAAAGGTGACTTCCCGCGAGGGCGATGAGTAGTAGCCCGAGAGGCGCATCCCCGACAGTCTCGGACCTAAGCAGCCCGGTGGACTTTGGGGCGACCTCCCGCGGGACTTGGCCCCCCGAATGCAGACATTCGGGACTGCCGGGGTGGCGGCAGTGGGGCGTCGAGTCGAGAGCCCGGCCGACCGACGCGCGACCCGCGCGCCTGCCACTGCAAGCTCTGCCTGCCGGCCGGGAGTCTCCAAGGCAAGGGACGCACTCGGCGGCCCCGGGCCACGTGCTCCCTGCGCGCGGTGCGTGCCGAGGCCCGCGCGCAAAGCCCGCCGGGCGGGGGATGCGCGCCTGCGCGCCGCGACCTCCCTGCCCCCACTGCTCCCCGGGGCTTCGGCCGCCAGGGGGCGAGAGCGGGCGGAGCGGGGCGGGCCGGAGTGAGAGGGCCGACAGGTGACCCGGAGCCGCTCGCCGGACAGCGGCCGAGGCGTTCCCGCAGGCCCGGACGCCGGACCTCTGTTGGTATTGGCGGCCGTGTCGTGTGGGAAAAGTTACCGGGCGCCCGGAGCCGCGCTGCCTTTTGGATCCCGGGCGGAGTCCCACCCTCGAGGTGCTGTCGGGGATCCCTAGCCGCCGCGGGGAGGCCGGGACTTGGTGGCTCCGGCGGCAGGCCCCGGCCTGGGGCACCGCCAAGCAGCGGTTTGCGGCCTCTAGGAACAGCGGTCGGATTTGGGGGGTCGGTGTGCTTTGGCTTTTTTAGATACCTGTCCTGGCCGGGGCGGTGCGGCCTCGTGGGCCTTCCAGGCTGGCGCGCCTGTGGGGCTCTCCCCGAGCGCAGGCCCCTCTCTCTTTGCCTTATTTATCTTTGGAACATAATCTGCCGCCTTTCTAGACGGCTCGAGGGGCGGGCTCTTTGCACTTGGAAGCAGGCTGATGGGCGTGAGTGTCCGGGGCTCGTCCACCCGGCCGGACGGGCTGGGGCTGTGGCGCCACATGGCTCCTTTTTCCTAGGAAGCGCCAGGGGGCAGTGGGAACCGCCACCGGGGCCGCTGTAGCGGGCTTTAAAGGATGGGAAACCTGATCATGCCCCCCGCCGGGCCTTCCTTCCACCGGACCAGTGGGAGAGGGACCGCAGGGGCATCAGGCCCTTCTCAACATGCGACTCTTAATTTGGGACGGACCGAACAGCCGTACAGACCAGTAGTTCTCAGCGCCTTTGCTTACCCTGGGTTGCTCAGAAGACTTACTGGTTACTGGTTCCTTCTTCCCTTTTGAAGGACTTAAAGGAGAAGAAGGAAGTTGTGGAAGAGGCAGAAAATGGAAGAGACGCCCCTGCTAACGGGAATGCTGTGAGTGTCTGCTTTGCTCCTGAGCCCTGGCAGCTACCGCCCCACAAAATTTTTCCTGTTCTACTTTAAACATATCTATATATGTGTGTGTATGCGTATATATATAGCTTTGCACAGTGGCAGTATCGTAGCTAATGAGCTTTACCCGAGGCGCGATTATTGCTAGTTAAATATTTATAAAAACCTTTCGAGCAGCGCCTGAACAAGAATAGGTTCAGAGGAGACTCCGGTAGTCTGAGTTTGGGCTTGGCCCAGGGTGGGGAAAAGCCCTTGTCCTGGGGCAGTTAATGTGCAGGTTTCACGATGGAGCCTGGAGGGTGTTGACTGGAGAAGGGCCTCTGGGGTGGGCTTGGCTTGGCTGGGCTGTAGATGCAGCCGGCAGCCTCTGGTGGGAGGCCGGGCATCAGGAGCAACGCTCTGTCCAGCCTTTGGCCAGCTGGTAATGACATGGCCTGTTTTCTGTCGAGGAGAATGAGGAAAATGGGGAGCAGGAGGCTGACAATGAGGTAGATGAAGAAGAGGAAGAAGGTGGGGAGGAAGAGGAGGAGGAAGAAGAAGGTGATGGTGAGTAGCCTTGTCTATCTTCCCCTTTTCAGGTACTTTTTCCTGGCCTTGTCTGGTAGAAGGGGAAGGAAGGAATTGGGGCTCCTGGGAGTGGGACCATGGTACTTGCGGCCAGTGGACCACATGGCCCTGGGCACCCACCTGTGGAGTCAGGGAAGGTCTCCCTGACATGGAGTTGTGCCCATGCCCACTCACACTCAGTCGCACACCTGAAAGTTTCTTTCGTGCAGCTCTGAAAGCCACTGATCTATTGGGCTGGCCTTTTGGGGTGCAGCTGCTTGGGCCTCTCTCCTCTGGAGATTCCCACCTGTGTAGTGGGCGTGGGTGCCCTGATTGGGCCCAGTTGCAGGCAGCAGAGGCAGGGCAGGGACCTTGCAGTCCACTACATGTTCCTTGGGATTTCCCCAGGAGCCACAGTAGGAGGGAAGTGTGGTTTACCTGGCCTTTGATTCTCTCCAGGTGAGGAAGAGGATGGAGATGAAGATGAGGAAGCTGAGTCAGCTACGGGCAAGCGGGCAGCTGAAGATGATGAGGTGGGTTCTGGCTTGAGAAGAAGGGGGGTTTGGCATCTGGGTCTCCCCACCTGCCTTTAGCTGAGGTGCTCAAGCTGCGGAGGGACTGTTTCTGACTTTGTAGGTGGCCACTGTGTGGTCCTGAATCTTAAGAACAGGAAGGAACAGGGCTGGGCTCAACTTCCCAGAGGCCTTGGGCTGTGGAGCTGGGAGTCCCTGGTTCTTGCTCTGCCAGCAGGAGCTGTGGCAGTGGGCTGGATAGGGCTCCTGGGGTTGGAGGGGCCTTTGACAGTCTTTCTCTGCCTAGGATGATGATGTCGATACCAAGAAGCAGAAGACCGACGAGGATGACTAGACAGCAAAAAAGGAAAAGTTAAACTAAAAAAAAAGGCCGCCGTGACCTATTCACCCTCCACTTCCCGTCTCAGAATCTAAACGTGGTCACCTTCGAGTAGAGAGGCCCGCCCGCCCACCGTGGGCAGTGCCACCCGCAGATGACACGCGCTCTCCACCACCCAACCCAAACCATGAGAATTTGCAACAGGGGAGGAAAAAAGAACCAAAACTTCCAAGGCCCTGCTTTTTTTCTTAAAAGTACTTTAAAAAGGAAATTTGTTTGTATTTTTTATTTACATTTTATATTTTTGTACATATTGTTAGGGTCAGCCATTTTTAATGATCTCGGATGACCAAACCAGCCTTCGGAGCGTTCTCTGTCCTACTTCTGACTTTACTTGTGGTGTGACCATGTTCATTATAATCTCAAAGGAGAAAAAAAACCTTGTAAAAAAAGCAAAAATGACAACAGAAAAACAATCTTATTCCGAGCATTCCAGTAACTTTTTTGTGTATGTACTTAGCTGTACTATAAGTAGTTGGTTTGTATGAGATGGTTAAAAAGGCCAAAGATAAAAGGTTTCTTTTTTTTCCTTTTTTGTCTATGAAGTTGCTGTTTATTTTTTTTGGCCTGTTTGATGTATGTGTGAAACAATGTTGTCCAACAATAAACAGGAATTTTATTTTGCTGAGTTGTTCTAACAAAGCTGTCTCAAGCCTGGTTTTTCTGTTTCAGTTTCTTCAGACCTTCCAGGGCACAAGGATAGGAGGGGGAGGATCCTGGGGACAGTGGGTTGACATTTTGGGAGGCAGTTGGATGTGTCCTGTGATGGGCAGCAGAGTCTGGTGGGTGGGCAGGGACTGAGCTGCAGTTGGCTGGGGGGGCTGCTCACTGGGGCAGTCAGTGATTGCCCCAAGAAGCATTAACTGGGGAGGAGGACTTCATCACTGGGTGCCACATGGAGACCCTGGTGCCTTGTTGGGGGGTTTGCAGTCCTAGACACACGGGCCACACGGGACTGACATTATGTGGAGTGCAGGGTGCTGGTGGTGGTATAGGCCAAGAGGGAACTTGCCAAGCCTCCCAGGATGAGCGTCCAAGTGGTGGCTGCCTCTGCAGGCCTCACAGGTTTAGCTCCATGACGTGGCTCCCCCTGCTGGTGGCACGTGGTACCCCCCGGCCTCTTAGAATGCCGGGGTTTTGGTTTGGCACTGGTGCAGCCTGGCAGTCATCCAACCTTTGGTCTCCAGGTCCCTTAGGTTAGTTGGGCAGGCCCACCCTGCCCCTTGAACACAGTTGGAGAAGTTACTGTGCCGTTTGGATTTTCATACACGGGCTGTGAGCAGTGGGTCAGGATAGCCAACTGGAGGAAGTGCCACCAGCTCGTGCCCTCAGAGGTGGAGGTGAGGATTAGAGCTCACCAAGAACCTTCTGGGATCCTCCAATGAGAGCTGCAGGGGCAGGGGCCGGTATAGGCACTGCTAGTGGGCCTGTTGCCCAGGTAGGACCTGAGGAAGCCATCCAGTGGTTTCTGCAGGAAAACTCCCAGGAGCAGACTGAAGTGTCTGCAGAGGCCTGGCCTGGGTTAAGGGGAGATGCTGGGAAGGAGGGAAATGTGTGCACTGAGGAGAGCAAGAGAGACCAGTTCCCTCTACCTGCCCCTTGACACCGTGTCCACCCCATTCCATGCCCCCCCCCCCCCCGACCTTTGTGTTTCACACCAGGCGCCAGAGTTCTGGGGGGACCTTTCCCTTCTCTGGCTGGAGCTTAGTCACCCTCACGGGGCTGCTCAGGCCGCTTGTTCAGCATGTCCCCAGGCAGCTGCCACCAGGATCAGGGGCAGGTTGAGGCCTTGGTAGGAGGGACCCTCTGACCTGTATCTACCCCACACCCCCTGCACAGCCTGGGTATCTGCATCCTGGCTCATCCAGGGAAGAAAGGGAGGGTCTGGAGCCAAAACGCTGGCTCCTCTCTGTTCTGCCGCCCAAGGCGACTCAGTACTGCAGAGTTCCCAAGCTCGGCGCCCAGGAGGGTGTCTCTAAGGCAGGAATGCAGGCGAAGGCCGTGAAGGAAGGCCACACAGGGCAGGTAGCGCTTGGAGCTGAGAGCAGGTCTAACCCAGCTCCCTCAGGCTGCAGTCCTGCTCGGGACCACCACCGCAAGGCCCCTGAAAGGGGAGAAGCTGTGCCCTGGTCCGCACACAGACACGGCAGGCATGTTAGCATGAGGCAAGTAACTGAACCTTGTGGGCCTCAATCCCCTCCTCTGCAAAATGGGAACAATAGGATGAGGCATGAGCCAGGGCCCAGGGCTGCTTTGCTAGGGTCCCCCTGAGACACCCATATCAGCAGAGCTTACTGCCTCTGCTGTCTGAGCTGCCTCATCCCACCAAAGGTTTGGCCTGGAACAGCATTTGCTGGTTCTAGCAGAACACACTTACCCCTAGTCCTGAGCCTAGCACACAATTAACCACTGCCTGAGGATATACCTCAGGGCCCAGAGTCACCTTGATACCACTCCCAAAGTCCCCGAATGACCTCCCACTGGAGCCCAGGTTAAAAGATTAGCAAGGAATGGGCGCCCCCTGGTGGACACAGAGGAACTGTAAAGCGTGCCGCTGAATTCTGTCCAGGAAAGACCCTTCAGTGGGCCCTGGTCCCAAGGTAGGCAACGCCAGTCACCCTCCACCTGACCCCCGCAACAAGACCTTTCTCCCTCTCTGTTGCTGGAACCCCAGTCAGATGTGACAGTCAGTGGTCATTTCCCAGACCTTCCTTCTGGGCAACTGATGCCCTCTCCCAAGGACTGAGTCCTTTACGTGGAACCAAAGCTGGAAGCAGGGGTCCACTCTTCCACGGTCTTGGGCTTCCCTGTGGCCACACACACCCTCACTGGACTCCACGCACCCTCACTGGACTCCACGCACCCTCACTGGACTCCACGCACCCTCACTCACCGGACTCCACGCACCCTCACTGGACTCCACGCACCCTCACTGGACTCCACGCACCCTCACTGGACTCCATGCACCCTCACTCACTGGACTCCATACTGCCTCAGCAGACTCCACACTCTCTCACTGGACTCCCTGCTCCCTCATTCACTGGACTCCACGCACCCTCACTGGACTCCACGCACCCTCACTGGACTCCATGCACCCTCACTCACCGGACTCCACGCACCCTCACTCACCGGACTCCACGCACCCTCACTGGACTCCATGCACCCTCACTCACCGGACTCCACGCACCCTCACTCACCGGACTCCACACACCCTCACTGGACTCCACGCACCCTCACTGGACTCCACGCACCCTCACTGGACTCCACGCACCCTCACTGGACTCCACGCATCCTCACTGGACTCCACGCACCCTCACTGGACTCCACGCACCCTCACTGGACTCCACGCACCCTCACTGGACTCCACGCACCCTCACTGGACTCCACGCACCCTCACTGGACTCCACGCACCCTCACTGGACTCCACGCACCCTCACTCACCGGACTCCACGCACCCTCACTGGACTCCACGCACCCTCACTGGACTCCACGCACCCTCACTGGACTCCATGCACCCTCACTCACCGGACTCCACGCACCCTCACTGGACTCCATGCACCCTCACTCACTGGACTCCATACTGCCTCAGCAGACTCCACACTCTCTCACTGGACTCCCTGCTCCCTCATTCACTGGACTCCACGCACCCTCACTCACTGGACTCCACGCACCCTCACTGGACTCCACGCACCCTCACTGGACTCCACGCACCCTCACTCACTGGACTCCACACATCTTCACTGGACTCCACACATCCTCAGTGGACTCCACACATTCTCACTGGACTCCACACATTCTCACTGGACTCCACGCACCCTCACTGGACTCCACGCACCCTCACTGGACTCCATGCACCCTCACTCACCGGACTCCACGCACCCTCACTCACCGGACTCCACGCACCCTCACTCACCGGACTCCACGCACCCTCACTGGACTCCACGCACCCTCACTGGACTCCACGCACCCTCACTGGACTCCATGCACCCTCACTCACCGGACTCCACGCACCCTCACTCACCGGACTCCACGCACCCTCACTCACCGGACTCCACGCACCCTCACTGGACTCCACGCACCCTCACTGGACTCCACGCACCCTCACTGGACTCCATGCACCCTCACTCACCGGACTCCACGCACCCTCACTGGACTCCATGCACCCTCACTCACTGGACTCCATACTGCCTCAGCAGACTCCACACTCTCTCACTGGACTCCCTGCTCCCTCATTCACTGGACTCCACGCACCCTCACTCACTGGACTCCACGCACCCTCACTGGACTCCACGCACCCTCACTGGACTCCACGCACCCTCACTCACTGGACTCCACACATCTTCACTGGACTCCACACATCCTCAGTGGACTCCACACATTCTCACTGGACTCCACACATTCTCACTGGACTCCACGCACCCTCACTGGACTCCACGCACCCTCACTGGACTCCATGCACCCTCACTCACCGGACTCCACGCACCCTCACTCACCGGACTCCACGCACCCTCACTCACCGGACTCCACGCACCCTCACTGGACTCCACGCACCCTCACTGGACTCCATGCACCCTCACTCACCGGACTCCACGCACCCTCACTCACCGGACTCCACGCACCCTCACTGGACTCCACGCACCCTCACTGGACTCCACGCACCCTCACTGGACTCCACGCACCCTCACTCACCGGACTCCACGCACCCTCACTGGACTCCACGCACCCTCACTGGACTCCATGCACCCTCACTCACCAGACTCCACGCACCCTCACTCACCGGACTCCACGCACCCTCACTGGACTCCACGCACCCTCACTGGACTCCATGCACCCTCACTCACTGGACTCCATACTGCCTCAGCAGACTCCACACTCTCTCACTGGACTCCCTGCTCCCTCATTCACTGGACTCCACGCACCCTCACTCACTGGACTCCACGCACCCTCACTGGACTCCACGCACCCTCACTGGACTCCACGCACCCTCACTCACTGGACTCCACACATCTTCACTGGACTCCACACATCCTCAGTGGACTCCACACATTCTCACTGGACTCCACACATTCTCACTGGACTCCACGCACCCTCACTGGACTCCACGCACCCTCACTGGACTCCATGCACCCTCACTCACCGGACTCCACGCACCCTCACTCACCGGACTCCACGCACCCTCACTCACCGGACTCCACGCACCCTCACTGGACTCCACGCACCCTCACTGGACTCCACGCACCCTCACTGGACTCCACGCACCCTCACTCACCGGACTCCACGCACCCTCACTCACCGGACTCCACGCACCCTCACTGGACTCCACGCACCCTCACTGGACTCCACGCACCCTCACTGGACTCCACGCACCCTCACTGGACTCCACGCACCCTCACTGGACTCCACGCACCCTCACTGGACTCCACGCACCCTCACTGGACTCCACGCACCCTCACTGGACTCCACGCACCCTCACTGGACTCCACGCATCCTCACTGGACTCCACGCACCCTCACTGGACTCCACGCACCCTCACTCACCGGACTCCACGCACCCTCACTCACCGGACTCCACGCACCCTCACTGGACTCCACGCACCCTCACTGGACTCCACGCACCCTCACTGGACTCCATGCACCCTCACTCACCGGACTCCACGCACCCTCACTCACCGGACTCCACGCACCCTCACTGGACTCCACGCACCCTCACTGGACTCCATGCACCCTCACTCACCGGACTCCACACACCCTCACTGGACTCCACGCACCCTCACTGGACTCCATGCACCCTCACTCACTGGACTCCATACTGCCTCAGCAGACTCCACACTCTCTCACTGGACTCCCTGCTCCCTCATTCACTGGACTCCACGCACCCTCACTCACTGGACTCCACGCACCCTCACTGGACTCCACGCACCCTCACTGGACTCCACGCACCCTCACTCACTGGACTCCACACATCTTCACTGGACTCCACACATCCTCAGTGGACTCCACACATTCTCACTGGACTCCACACATCCTCAGTGGACTCCACACATTCTCACTGGACTCTACAGACCCTCACTGGACTCCACGCTCCCTCACTGGACTCCACACTCCTTCACTGGACCCCATGCTCCCTCACTGGACTCCACACACCCTCACTGGACTCCACACACCCTCACTGGACTCCACACACCCTCACTGGGACTGCTGCCCTGAGTACAAACTAGGAGAGTTTGAATGGGGGGTGTTCACTAGAATGACTAGAATGACTCAGTCACTAGAATGGGGGGCGGGGAGTCAGGGGCTCCCAGCTCTACTTCCTGGCTTTATCTTGGCTGTTGGCTACACAGCCCCAGGAATCAGTACTGCTTCTCCTCTACTGCTATCACAAGCCCTGGGGTCAGGATCCTCAGCCTCTGGCCCTTCATAACTCCTCCCAGATCTCAGTTCCTCCAGGGCCCTACTGCCTACCCTGCCTCTACCAAGCCTGCGGGTTGGATGCCTGTGTCCTAGATACAGGCCAGCCCTGCCTGCCTCAGGGCGCTGGCTGCTGCGTGGTCCCCTCCTGGTGGGAGCTGCTTCATGAGGGTAGAATCCCTGGGCCCCGTGTTATTTGGGGCCTGCTTCAGTCTGGCTGGGCCTCACAGGCCTGGCCCCCCGCTATGCCCAACCTGTCTGCTCAGCAGCCCATCTCCTTGATGCAAGTGTGCTCAGTTTTGCTGTGTCGCTGCTTGTCCTCCCTGTACCCCAGGCCCATGGAGGCATGGGCAGAGCCAGCCAGGGAATGGGGCAGAGCTGTGCTCTGAGCTGTTCCTCTCGGGATACCTCAGCCTACGCTCATGGGTCTGGCCTGAGCTCAGAGAGGTGGAGGAAGCACAGATTAGGAAACATGGCTGAAACATTTTAAGGCCGTCCGGCACACTGACCCTATTTATATACTGGGTGAATGACACATGCATTGTTTGCAGAGAAGGCCTAGCAGCCAGTGACTGATGTGGATTCCATGAAGTCCTGAGCATAGCCAAGGATCAATGGTATGCCTCCATGGGCTCTCTGTCAAGGCTGTCACCCACAGCAACAAGAAGTACCAGGTGGTCACTTGAAGCAACCTCATTTTACATGCACCCATGTGGGGACCCCACTGTGAGACTCTGGGCAGGGAGCAGATCCCTTACTGAAAGGAGCTGCTGGTGGATTCCATAAGGTCCCAGGGGACATCTATTGTTTTTTTTGCCACCAGCAGCCATTCCTTCACCCTTTTCTTGGCAGTAATGCCCTGAAGCAATGTCCAGCTTTTTTTTCTTTTAGACGGAGTCTAGCTCTGTCGCCCAGGCTGGAGGGCAGTGGCGTGATCTCGGCTCACTGCAACCTCCGCCTCCGGGGTTCAAGCCATTCATCTGCTTCAGCCTCCCGAGTAGCTGGGATTACAGGCGTGAGCCACCAGGCCATAGCTTTCCTTCTGAACTTCCCCCCTCCCACATTCAGACAAGCCTCAGGGCAGAACATGTGACTTGGTCCTGGCCAATCAGTGGCCTGAGGTGCCCTGGCTGCATTGGTTGGTTCACAGTTGGCACATGACCTAAGTCATCCAATCAGAAGGAGTTCTGGGAATTTTTTTTTTTTTTTTTTTTTTTTTTTTTTGCGGGGGTTGCCGGAGAGGGAAGAAACATTTGGTTTTGTCCCTCAGGGATTTGAACTTAAGAGGCTGAGAAGATGAGGCTGCAGACTACTCAGTGAGAAGCAGAACTGAGCCAAGAGACAGAGGAACCTCAATTCTGATGACATTGCTTGAGTGCTTCAGTCCAGCCATGCGGAGTATTCAGTTACACAAGCCAGTAAATTTCCTCCCGGTTTAGGCTAGTTCAGGATGGGTTTTCTGTCATCCGTAACTGAAAGACTCCCAACTAATAAACAGGGAGAATGCAGGGCTTCAGGCTCCAGTCTCCAGGGCCAACTAGGCCTCCATGAACAAAGACAGCTTGCTGGTGGGGGACAGAGGTGTGGGGATGCCTTTTCTGGTGTGGTTTCCAGATTGGGAGGAATACAGAGAGGTGAGTCAGCCTCAGAAGAGGCTGTGATCTCATGGTCAGTCTCTCAGCAGGATCTGAGTCCTGCCTGAACCATTCCAGCCAGGTGGGGGGATGGCTCGAGTCATCTGAGCTGCCCACCTGGCGTCCTCTGTGTGAAGCCTCTAATCCCCTCTTCTCCAGCCCACAGTGATCTCTGGCCCGCTGACCTCCCAGTGCTCCCATCGGGCCTCACAGCCAGACACACTCATTGAAGTGACTCGATGGCCCTGGGAGGCTTCTGGATAAGGTGTGAGATCCCGTCTTCATGCAGCCTGGAACCTCCCAGTTGTCTCTCTGCCCCAAGGTGTACCTGAGAAAGGGGAGGTGACTCCATCCCATCTGGAGAAACGCTAGGTTAAGCAATGCTAAAAGGGTTTTCTGGCAGGACATGGTGGCTCGTGCCTGTAATCCCAGCACTTTGGGAGGCTGAGGTGGGAGGATCACTTGAGATATAGAGTTTGAGACCAGCCCCAGCCTGGAAAACACAGTGAAACCCTGTCTCTACAAAAAATTAAAAATTAGTCAGGAGTGGTGGTGCACGCACCTATAGTCCCAGCTACATGGAAGGCTGAGGTGGGAGGATAGCTTGAGCTTGGCAGGTCGAAGCTGCAGTGAACCACTGCACCACTGCATTCTGGCCTGGGTGATAAAGCAAAACTCTGTCTTAAAACAAAACAAAACAAAAAAACAAAAGAGAAAGGTTCTCTTTCTGTAGAACTCACTGGGCACTGGGCAGTGCCAAGGGAATTCTAATATACAAAGGGTACTGAGTTTCCGAGAGGAAAGTTTAGCATGCAGTTCGCTCTCAATTTATTTGACCTGGATTTTTTCACAGAGCGCTATTAACATATTGAAGGACATTAGTGTCCAATAAAAGCTGATCTTGCACAAGGACCCTCACCAGGGCTCGGGAAATGTTTGCTGAACTAAGCAGATGATGGAGAAGGATTCCTTTGAGAATTTGTTCCACAGTCTGGCTCTTGGAACCCCACATGGGCCTCATCCTCCTATGGCTGCAGGCAGCCTGGGCCCTGTGCTGACAGCGCTCCGTGTCAGCGTCAGCCCAGCACGGGAGACAGGCATGCCCTTGGCTGAGGAGGTAACTGGCATTTCTAGGTAGGGGGACAGTAAAACGTGGAAACTGGCATAAATCTTTCTGGAAAACATTTTGATCCTGTATATCAAGATCCAAAAAATATGTGCACATACTTTTGACCTAGAAGGGCCACTGCCAGGAAATCTGCTGAGGAAAGGCCGGGC
Organism: Pan paniscus; assembly: GCF_029289425.2. Taxonomy (NCBI): domain Eukaryota; kingdom Metazoa; phylum Chordata; class Mammalia; order Primates; family Hominidae; genus Pan; species Pan paniscus. The sequence continues at coordinate 134,343,950 of NC_073262.2, forward strand.
AAGGTGGCTCACGCCTGTAATCCCAGCACTTTGGGAGGCTGAAGCGGGCAGATCACTTGAGGTCAGGAGTTCAAGACCAGCCGGGCCAACATGGTGAAACCCCATCTCTACTAAAAATACAAACATTAGCTGGGCATGGTGCGCGCCTGTAATCTCAGCTACTCTGGAGGCTGAGGCAGGAGAATCGCTTGAATCTGGGAGGCGGAGGTTGCAGTGAACCGAGATTGGGCCACTGCACTTCAGCCTGGGAGACAGAGTAGACTCCGTCTCAAAAAAAAAAAAAAAAAAAAAAAGAACTGCTGAGGGAGGCACTAGACCTGAAGGTGTCCATAACAGCATTATTATTATTATTATTATTATTATTATTATTATTATTATTTTATTGAGATAGGGTCTGGCTCTGTTGCCAGGCTGGAGTGCAGTGGCATGATCTGGGCCCACTGTAGCCTTGACCTCTTGGGCTCAGCCATCCTCCCCCCTCAGCCTCCAGAGTAGCTGGGATTACAGGTGTGAGCCACTGTGCCTGGCCTGACATTATTGATTGATAAGAGTAAAAAATTAGAGACAAGCCAAATGCTTGATCATCAGGAAGCAGGCAAGTCATTTACAGTATAACCACTTGGTAGATATCACAATGTTTACAAGAAATTTTCAAAATTGTTTTTAAATTTATAAAAGCATTCCAGGCCCACTGCATGACCTTCACGCTAGACAAAAATACTATGTGAGGAATACAGTGAGACCCCCCCTCAACTCCTTGTCTGGTCCAGTAGCCCTCTGTTAACTGTTAATGTGAAGCATGTGCCCTTCCCTCCAGAACTACAAGTAGTTTTGAATAATGTAGAGAAGAGCCTGTTTTAAAATGTCAAGAGAAAAAAAGTTGATACAGAATTGTGTCTACGGTATAATCTAATGATCAAGAAAAAAAAAAGTCACGAATGAAGTTCACCAAAATGTCACTTCTTGGTGGTGGAATTATTTTTTCTTTAAGGTTGTTTTGTAAATTTTCCACACATAGATTTCAGCAGGGAAATAAATTAACAATCAATAAAAAGAAAGAAAGAAAACAAAGAAAAAAAGGCAAAACAGAAATCTCTACATCCGTTAGGTCTCTTTCAGTTGCAAGTGACAGAAACCTAACACAAACTGGTTTATAAAAAAAGGAAGTTTGTTGTCACTAGGATGTCCTGAGATAGCATGGCTTCAGGTACAGCAGGATTCAGGTCCTTAAACCATGTCATCAGGAACCCGTCTCCCTCCCGCCCTCCGTCAGCTCTGTTTTCTTTGGCATTGGTTTTGTTTTCTGGCCGTTTCACAGCTATAATACTATTGAATATGGTGATTACTGTTTGCGGCTTCTTCACCTAGCTTGGTGGTGGGAGTGGGAGGGCTGAAAAGGTAGTATGTTAACAGGACTGTTGGTTTTCTAATGAAACTCTTGAGAAAGCAGTGTGACAGACATCATGAGCCCTGTGGGAAGCCAGCAGCCCCTCATTCCCCATTCCTAGTTCAGTTGGAATTGGGCTGTGCTCTGCAGGTCCTCCTCATGGGGCCTGCTGGGACCCACCATCTCTGAGGGGGAACCAGTCTTTTCCCCCATGGTTCCAGCCTAAGTCCTGCAGAAGGCTGTCACTGGTGAGATCTGGTCATGTGGCCCCACCCCCAAGTCAGACCCACAGAGGCACTTGGACAGAGGGTGAGAATGGGGTAGGAGATCTTCCATTATGAAAAGTCAGTGTTATGAATAGGAGGGAGGCTGGGCAGGAGAAAGCAACTGATGTCTGCCACATCCAGTCAGTGGGTACTTGAGGAATTTCAATACAATTCAAAATGGAATCAGGGTGACCTGGGCCTGCTCTTGGGCAGGTGGACCTGGAGTATGGCTGCACCCAGTGGTAGTGGAACCACATGTCAATATTGCCCTTGTTACTGCCCCTGAGTACTTCTTTCACTTCCCCTCATAGCTCTTCCACCACTAGGGCTAGGCAGGGAGCTTGAGTCTCATTCTCTGAGGGAAGGACGCAGCCTGGGCCAAGAAGACACTGCTCAGCTTGAGTTTCAAAGTGACTCTCTCATAGCGAGATGAGAAATCAAGCTCTCAAGAGTAGAAAAGGGCTAATGTGTTTTTATGTATCATGGACCAAAGTTCAGAGACATGACCACAGTGGGAGAGAACAGTGAGAAAGGGCCCTGCTGACTACACAGGGAGGGGTCAAGCCCTTCAGGGCTGACTGGAGTGGGGCTTGGATCAGGAGAGAGAGAGAGAATTTAGACATAAGTGACCTCATGGGCTGGCAGCTAGTGCCACACAATGCCCCAAAGACCACACAGGTCCTTCAGTGGATGCCAACATAGAATGCCTGTGTCTTGGGGTGCCAAGCCACCAGCATCTGAGGAACTATACGCTCATCCCTGCTCTCTGGGTCCTTTCCAAGCAGAGGAAAGATGCTGCTGTCTGAGGGGTGTGGCTGCTTGAGACCTTGTCACATAGCTGGCCACCAGGCTTACTCACCACTCCTCCTTTCTGGTGCTCTCAAGGACACTCCAGCCAAAAAATGGCCATCTGCTCTCCAGGTCAAAGTGGTGCATGGAAGGGATCAGATGACATCCCAGCCAAGGACTTCTAAGGGAACAGGCAGCAGCAGAGGATGGCGTATCCTCCACAGCTGTCATGCTCAGCCTTGTCCTGAAGATGCTGGGAGCAGGACAGGCCCGGCTCTGACCCTACTTGAGGGAGGCTTTAGGCAAGAAACTTCCCCTATGAGGCTTTGGGTTCCTCATGACTGGAACGGAGCTCACCAGCTCTGCTCCTGTCCAGGTGAGGACAAACACAGGCCCCCTCCGACTGTCACTGTTCATTATGATTAGTGACTGCAGGTTACAGGGATTTTGGCAACCCTTCTACAGGCAGGATGGGTCAGGGTTCTCAGGTGACACAGTGTGACAGGGACCGGTGCAGCTCCAGCTGTTTATGGCATAGGAGGCTCATACCGCAGAGGACTCAGCCACTGGAAGAGCTGAGGGGTCTGTGGGGGGACTCAGGAGGTTGGAGGGGGGGAATGTGAGGGGGACTGCAGGGTGAGACTAAGGGGTGACTCAGTCAGCTCAGGCTGCTGTAACAAAATACCTTCAACTGGGTGGCTTATAAACAGTAAATATTGGCTGGGCACGGTGGCTCACACCTGTAATCCCAGCACTTTGGGAGGCCGAGGCAGGCGGATCACCTGAGGTCAGGAGTTCGAGATCAGCCTGGCCAACATGGTGAAACCCTGTCTCTACTAAAAATACAAAAATTAGTTGGGCATGGTGGCAGATGCCTAGAATCCCAGCTACTCAGAAGGCTGAGGCAGGAGAATCACTTGAACCCAGGAGGCTGAGGTTGCAGCAAGCCGAGATTGCACCAGTGGACTCCAGCCTGGGCAATGAGCGAAACTCCATCTCAAAACCACCACCACCACCACCACCACCACCACCACCACCCAACAAATATTTATTTCTCACAGTTTTGGAGTCTGGGAAATCCATGATCAAAGGTGCTGGCTGTCTACGAAAACAAAAACAAAACCAAAGGGTGCTGGCACACTTGCCGTTGGGTGAAGGCTGCTTACTGGCCCATGGACGATGCCTCTTTGCTGTGTCCTCACATGGTGGAAAGGGGGAGGGTGCTCTCTGGTGTCTCTTTTTATAAGGGCACTAATCCCATTCATGAAGCCTCCACCCCCATGGCCTAATCACCTCCCAAAGGCCCCACCTCCTAACACTGTCTCCTTGGGGAGACATAGGAATTTTTTGGGGGGGACACCAACATTCAGATTATAGCAGGGGGATACAGAGAAGGGACTGAGGGGACTGGAGGGGGGACTGGGAGGAGAGACTGAGGTAGGACTGCCCAGGGCCTACCAAAATAACAAACTGGTTGGGCACGGTGGGCTCATGCCTGTAATCCCAGCACCTTGGGAGGCCAAGGTGGGGGCACTGCTTGAGCCCAGGAGTTTTGAGACCAGTCTGGGCAACATAGTGCGACCCCTGACTCTTACAAACATTTAAAAAATTAAAGAGAAATCAAAAACAGCAACTTAACTTTTACCGGTAGCCTCTTGTGCAATGACATGTTTTTGATGTGGCCGTCCCAGTGGTTTTTTGCCTTCTCAGGTAAGAGGCCAAAGAGATGCCTGTGTGCAGAGGCATGGTTTTCCTTAGAATATCACTGTGTATCTCCTCCAGAAATACCATTAAATCCACAATTGAGGTTCTAGAATTTGGTGCTATAACATCATTTGTAGCCTACAAATGTTTGAGGATCACTCTGGTTGTCAAATTATTTTAGTATCATAAAACATCTACTTTTTTTTTTTGAGATGGAGTCTCGCTCTGTCGCCCAGGCTGGAGTACAATGGCGCAATCTTGGCTCACTGCAGCCTCCCCTTCCCAGGTTCAAGCGATTCTCCTGCCTCAGCCTCCTGAGTAGTAGCTGGGATTACAGGCGTGTACAACCATGCCCGGCTAGTTTTTGTATTTTTAGTAGAGACAGGGCTTGACTATGTTGGTGAGGCTGGTCTTGAACTCCTGACCTCATGATCCGCCTGCCTCGGCCTCCCAAAGTGCTGGGATTACAGGCATGAGCCACTGTGCCTGGCTGAAAATGTCTATTTTTAAGTAAGTCTGCTTTTACTTTCTTGGAATCCTCCAAGAAAAACGTTATAATCTTAGCCTAATTTTACCAAATGAATATTATTCAAATTTTTCAATATCTGTTAAATTATATTCAGCTTGTTGCTGAATATAAGCCAATTAAAAGTTAGTATATACCTGCCAGAGGAGATTATTTAGATTCTAAACCTGACTGAGGGCTAGACCTCAAGTAAACAATATGCATGGCCAACAGTGTATCATAAAGAAAAGAAATGATCACGATTGACCTGTTTAATAACATAAAACAATAAAATGTAATTTTAAGTTCTGTAAACAAGTAGACCAATCATCTCCACTGGATTATGCCAGGGCACCTTGTGACCCATAAAATATTCAGATAGCATATTATATCTCAAATGCACATAATTTAGCTCAAAATGAAATAATTAATATATATAAAGCATTCAAGTGACAATAACTTTGCTTATAACAGAGAAGAGTTATTTAGGGGATGATTTGAGTAAGTCAGTTCACTTAAGAAGCCATTCTAAGATATCTGACTAGATGCCTTTTCCGTTGAATGCATTTCCTTTAATAAGTGCAAGAATTCAAAAGCATTCCATTGAACCAAGAGCTGCTTCAGAGCTCAGAAGTGGGTGGTCAATACCCATTTGTTGCTACAGCTGCCAGTGATGGTGATGAGTGTATGTTTCTTTCTTGAGACAGGGTCTCACTTTGTCACCCAGGCTGGGGTGCAGTGGAGTGATCTCGGCTCACCGCAACCTCTGCCTCCCAGGCTCAAGCGATCCTCTCGCCTCAGACTCCTGAGTAGCTGGGACTACAGGTGTGCACCACCACGCCCAGCTAATTTTTGTATTTTCGTAGAGAGGGGGTTTCACCATGTTGCCCAGGCTCATCTCGAACTCCTGATCTCAAGCAATCCCGTCTCCGTCTCCCAAAGTGCTGGGATTACAGCAGGGAGCCACCGTGCCCAGCTGAGTATATGTTTTTAACCCTCTGAAAGACATTTTATTTTTTTGAGACGGGAATCTCACTCCGTTGCCTAGGCTGGTGTGCAGTGGCATGAACATGGCTCACTGCAGCTTCAACTTCCTGAGTTCAAGTGATCCTCCTGTCTCAGCTTTGCAAATAGCTGGGACCACAGGTGTGTGTCACCACGCCCAGCTAATTTAAAACAAATTTTTTTTTGCAGAGACGGGATCTTGCTTTGTTCCCCAGGCTGGTCTTGTATTCTTGGGCTCAAGCAATCCTCCTGCCTCGGCCTCTCAAAGTGCTGGGATTGCAGGTGTAAGCCCTGGTGCCTCGTCCTTCAAGACAAATATGTCTTTAAGAGCTTAACAGAGGTCCCCCAACTTTCTCTGTTCACAGCAATCTTAGTGTTTCAGTAACTTTTATGCCAAAATAAATATCCAACTCCTCTTTAGTTAGTTAGGTTCAAACAACTTATGAAGCATTTCTGCCCTTAGTAGCTTGTCATATTATTTTGGAGAAAAGAAGCCACATAAATTGAGAAAAAAAATTTTTTTTTTTTTTTTGAGACGGGCTCACTCTGTTGCTCAGACTAAAGTGCAGTGGTGTGATCTCAGCTCACTGTAACCTCCACCTCCCAGGTTCAATCGATTCTCCTGCCTCAGCCTCCCAAGTAGTTGGGACTAGAGGCACATGCCTCACCACACCCAGCTAATTTTTGTATTTTTTGGTAGAGGTGGGGTTTCACTGTGCCAGGCTGGTCTTGAACTCCTGGCCTCAAGTGATCCACCCGCCTCCCAAAGTGTGGGGATTACAGGCATGAGCCACCGCATCCGGCCTAATTTCATTTTTGATTACAACGAATGACTTACTAATGGGGTGTGTGTGCCTGTTAGGCACTGCACAGCTTTTTGTACCTTGGAATCCGAACGGACGCCACCACCCTCATCTCCTGTTCACGTTGATTTTCTCTGGGTTCTTGCTTCTTATCACCGAAACCTCCGCAAGCTCAGCTTCCCAGATATTTCATCAAAGAGAATGCAGCACGGCCTAATTTGAAACTTAACAATCTTAGCTAATAGTTAAGCATTAATAGGACAGATGTTCAGTGCCACTGTATTTTCTTTGAAAATTAAAAAAATCCTGCGGCCTCCCTGTGAGTTTGTGGAAGTGCCCTGGGAACGAAACATCTTCACCAAATCCCCGATTCTCACCCGGCTCCACCCCTCAGTTTATTTAAAGCTACAGCTGAAGCTGCTTGGTTACAGATCAAATAAAATCACCAAAGAGAATTGCTAAGCCTGATTATGTCTTCACTTTGAGGACCATTTTAACAGTGTGTTTTGAAAGCTGTGCAACAATTACCAGGTCACTAGCAAGAAGTTCTAAAAATAAACTTGACAATACAGGCTTAAAGTACTGTCCCACAGGTACAGGACAGTATTGTAACTAGCAGGGCTGGTGATCAGATTGCACCTTAGCTTGTTCTTTCTGGCTGTGATGTGGAGGATAAGTCAGGAAGGGAGGCCCATGCTGCAGTCCTGAGATGGTTACAGGACCTGAGGTGGGGCCCGTGGGGATGGCGAGGACACGAACAAGATGTTTATGAAGTGAGGTCAACGGGCTAGGGTCTACTGGGCTGTGGGGCAGTAGGGCAAGGAGAATGGAGACAGCCCATGCCCACCTGGGTGGATGTATCCAGCCACCCCTCTCACCCATGACTGGGAGTGAAGGAAAGCAAGCACACTTGACCTCTTTGCCCGACTTCTTCCTCATTTCTCTTCTCCATCGTACTCTAGGCTGCAAGGGGAGGGCTTTCACCTCCTCCTGTAACGCAGGGATTTCCCTCACGTTGTAGCCTGAGTTCTCTGTATTCAACAGGTAATCAAGTACGGTACACCTGGTTCTTGCCATGTTGATGTCAGTTTAAGAGATTTAAAAACTCTTTTCTTTCTGAGTAAAGCCTGGCTTTCCAGAAGAAAATCTGGAAACTCAAAAATCCTGTTTTGTGCTGGAGACTCAAAAATCCTGTTTTGGAAGTCAATTGCTGAATGTTGACTTCTTTCATTTGTTTATTAAAAAAAAAAATACAGACAGGGTCTTGCTATGTTGCCCAAGCTGGTTTCGAACTCCTGGCCTCAAGTGATCCTCCCCCTTGGCCTCCCAAAGTGTTGGGATTATAGTTGTGAGCCACCCATGCCTGGCCTTGACTTCTTTCAGTTTCTACACCCCCTCACGCCAGACTGATGCTGTCATTGCACTGTCTTGTTTTCTTCAGAACACTGATCACTATCTGAAATTATTTATTTGCCTTCTGTCTCCTCCCATTAAAATCTAATGGGAGATTGGCTGGGCATGGTGGCTCACACCTGTAATCCCAGCACTTTGGGAGGCTGAGGTGGGTGGATCAGGAGGTCAGGAGTTCAAGACCAGCCTGGCCAACATGGTAAAACCCCGTCCCTACTAAAAATACAAAAATTAGGCAGGCGTGGTGGCAGGCGCCTGTAATCCCAGCTACTTGGGAGGCAGAGGCAGAAGAATTGCTTGAACCTGGGAGGACGAGTTTGCAGTAAGCTGAGACCACGCTACTGCACTCCAGCCTGGACAACAAGAGCGAAACTCCATCTATAACAAACAAAAAAATCTAATGGTAAAATAGGGCCCTCATTCATCTCATCTTGTCTAGTAAGTTATCTCCACCGCTTAGAACAGTGTCTGGAGTATAAAAAGTGCTCAGTAAATGTGTGTGGAGTAAATGCGTAATGCTTAAAGAATTGGCACATAGCATCTTCTCAATACACTACAACTAAAAAAGAAAATCTAAAACATTTTTGGGACGAGGCAGCTGGAAGAAAAATGAAGAGCCTACAGATGAGGAAGGAGCAGAACACCCAGAAGAGGGGCTCTTCTCTAAGGAGAAGAGAAACCCAGCAGACGTCAGAAGAATCAGATGCAGCAGAGAAAGCAAGGACTTGAAGGGGCCCGACAAAAGGGGTGGGGCCAGAGCCAGATGGCAGTGTTTGAGGAATGGATGAGAGGAGTGGGAAGCGTGAGTGAAGACAATTCCAAGTTTGGATCTGCAGAGAAAGAGAAGGACTAGGGCAGGAGCTGAAGGCCATGCAGGATTGAAGAGAAGTCTTATTTTTAGAAATTTATTTTTTAAGGTGATTTGAACATGTTTTGTGGGCTGAGGGTTGAAGGATCTGGAGAAAAGGCTTTTCCGATTTTGTCTTGAGCATAATCTCCTCTTCCTTTAAATTTCTACCTGGTATTTCTCTTATGACATTTTTTGTGTGTGTGTGAGAAGGAGTCTAGTTCTGTCACCCAGGCTGGAGTATAGTGGCACAATCTCAGCTCACTGTAACCTCCGCCTCCTGGGTTCAAGCTATTCTCCTGTCTCAGCCTCCCGAGTAGCTGGGATTATAGGCACCTGCCACCATGCCCAGCTAATTTTTTGTATTTTTAGTAGAGATGGGGTTTCATTGTGTTGGCCAGGCTGGTCTCGAACTCCTGACCTCGTGATCCGCCCGCCTTGGCCTCCCAAAGTGCTGGGATTACAGGCATGAGTCACTGCGCCCAGCTTTTTATTTTATTTTATTTTATTTTTTTTTGAGATGGAGTTTTGCTCTTGTCACCCAGGCTAGAGTGCAGTGGTACCATCTTGGCTCACTGCAACCTCCACCTCCCGAGTTCAAGCGATTCTCCTGCCTCAGCCTCCTGAACAGCTGGGATTATAGGTGCCTGCCACCACACCCAGATATTTTTTTTTTTTCCCGTAGAGACGGGGTTTCACCATACTGGCCAGGCTGGTCTCAAACTCCTGACCTCACGTGATCCACCCGCCTCAGCCTCCCAAAGTGCTGGGATTGCAGGCATGAGCCACCGCCCCAAGCCTCTTATGGCATTTCTGGTAATTATTTGTTGTATCCTCCTACTACAGACAAACTCAGTAAAGGTAAGCTTGTGCCTAGCACAGCATCTTATTAGTGGGTATAATAGGCCTATCAGTGTGGCCTGAATGTGGCTATATCCCCTTTGGAAGACTTTCCTGCCTAACGAGGGCCAGACTTGGTACTTCATCACATTCCCCATCACAAAAGCCCAATACTCAAAACACTGGCAAGAAACATAATGGGGGTACTGATGCGAGGGTGTATTGCATATTACACAGCAAAGTTTAACCAAAATTCTCTAAATAGAAATCTATATTCTTTCTTGCAAGTCTCCTTCTCCAAGGCTGTGCGGCCTGGGATTCTTCCCCCTTCTCCTCCCCAGCACAGACTCTTAAGCCCCTCTTGATTGCCCTGAGCAGGTGAACTCTCCCTCTCAGCTTGTACAGGTCAGAGATGGGACTCTGTTCCTTAAGCAAGCTGCTTGGAGACCTCAGTCTGTCCTGCAGCCATCCTCATGTACACATCTATGTCTCTAACACATATTAAATGCCTCTACCAGTATTTCTCAAAGCATGGTCCATAGACCACCTGCATTGGAATCACCTGGCGGCTTTAAGGTGCAGATTTCTGGGCCTCACACCTACTGATCAGACTCTCTGGGAGCCGGGTGGGGCGGGGAGATGCCCATCATTGATTTGAAAATCAGTGGCCATAGACTGTGCCAGGCCTGGTCTATATGAGTCTCTTTCCGGGAACATTCTGCAGCCTTCAGTGTATCCAGAAAAAGCTGCATCTCCAGGCATCTGGGCCTGCATTAAGGCCCACCATGCAAGAGCTGACTTTGACTTCACAAGGGTCCTAGTCCCTACAGTTCTCCTGTCCTCTCCTTTTGCTTGTGTTTACTTAGGCCTGCGCCAATTCCCTCCTTCTCCTAGCATTCAGCCTTCCTCCCCACCAGTTCAAATCCCACCCACACTACTTGGAGCCCCTAGTCAGTACTGTCCCTGAAGCACACACTTTCTATTTTTCTCAGAGCAGCTAGCAAGAAGCGTGTCTGACTGTTTTGGACAGATGAGTGAGTGGAGAAGCATTCTCTGGGAAGTCCTTTCTCCACTACAGTGTGTACAGTCCCATGAGAACATTCCTTGATGGAATTATGGGGAGCAGATATGGTTTAGCAAAGAAGAGATGGGTTCACTCTGAGAAAAAGAGATGGCATTTTAAGAAGGTAATTCAGGCTGGGCGCGGTGGCTCACGCCTGTAATCCCAACACTTTGGGAGGCTGAGGTGGGTGGATCACGAGGTCAGGAGTTCAAGACCAGCCTGACCAACATGGTAAAACCCCATCTCTACTAAAAATACAAAAATTAGCTGGATGTGGTGGTGCGCGCCTGTAATCCTAGCTACTCAGGAGGCTGAGGCAGGAGAATTGCTTGAACCTGGGAGGCAGAGGTTGCAGTGAGCTGAGGTCGCATCACTGCACTCCAGCCTGGGCGACAGAGTGAAACTCTGTCTCAGAAAAAAAAAAAAAAAAGATTTTTAAAAATTAGCTGGGCATGGTGGCACACATGTGTAGTCCCAGCTACTCGGGAGGCTAAGGTTAGAGGATCTCTTGAGTCCAGGAGTTTGATGCTCTTGTGAGCTAGTATGCCACTGCACTCTGGCCTGGGTGACACAGAGAGACTCTGTCTCTAAAAAGAATAAATAAATAGATAAATAAACAATAAAGCAATTCATTTTCACCTTGTTTTTTTCTTTCTTTTTTTTTTTCCGAGACAGAGTCTCGCTCTGTTACCCAGGCTGAAGTGCAGTGGCATGATTTTGGCTCACTGCAACCTCCGCCTCGGCCTCCTGAGTAGATAGGACTACAGGCGCCCGCCACCATGCCCGGCTATGTTTTTTCTTTTCTTTCTTTCTTTCTTTTTTTTTTTTTTTTTTGAGACAGGGTCTTGCTTTGTCACCCACGCCAGAGTGCAGTGGCACGATCTCAACCCAATGCAACCTCTGCCTCCTGGGCTCAAGCAATCCTCCTGCCTCATCCTCCTGAGTAGTTAGGACTACAGGCACACACCTCCATGCCTGGATAATTTATGTATTATCATTTTTTTTTGTAGAGACTGGGTTTTACCATTGTTGCCCAGGCTTGTCTCGAACTCCCAGGCTCAAGCGATCTTTCCGCCTTGGTCTCCTAAATTGCTGGGGTTACCCCAACTTGTTTTTCCATCCAAACTTTGGTATTTAAAAAATAGCTTTTGGGCCGGGCATGGTGGCTCATGCCTGTAATCCCAGCACTTTGGGAGGCCGAGGGGGGTGGATCACCTGAGGTCAGGAGTTTGAGACCAGCCTGACCAATATGGTGAAACCCTGTCTCTGCTAAAAATACAAAAAAAAAAAAAAAAAATTAACCAGCGTGGTGGTGTGCGCCTGTAATCCCAGCTACTTGGGAGGCTGAGACAGGAGAATTGCTTGAACCCAGGAGGTGGAGGTTGCAGTGAGCTGAGATCATGCCACTGCACTCCAGCCTGGGCGACAGAGCAAGATTCTGTCTCAAAATAAATAAATAAATAAATAAAATAAATAAAAAACAGCTTTTGAAGACAACAGATCTAATATGAGGAATTGAATCATCATTGAAAGATGGTAGTACACTAAAAATATACGGTTTCTCCTCCCCACCCGCAGATGCAAACAGACTCAGGTAATAGAGAGAAAAGGAAAAGAGGAATCTGAGAGCAAGAGCTACACCAAAGAGAGCCATACCTTTGATGTGTTCTGTCCTCTGGCCTCAGACCTTACTGCTTTGGTAACTTGAAAACATGTAATTGTTGGTATTTTATAAAAGATAGTGAAGGCATGCTGGGAGCGGTGGCTCATGCCTATAATCCCAGCACTTTGGGAGGCCGAGCCAGGCGGATCACCTGAGGTCAGGAGTTCGAGACCAGCCTGGCCAACATGGTGAAACTCTGTCTCTACTAAAATTACAAAAAAATTAGCCAGGTGTGGTGACGGGCTACTCGGGAGGCTGAGGCAGGATAATTGCTTGAACCCAGGAGGCAGAGGTTGCAGTGAGCTGAGATCCCGCCATTGGACTCCAACCTGGGCAACAAGAGTGAGACTCTGTCTCAAAACAAACAACAACAAAAAAAGACACTGAAGGCTACTAGTAGCTCAGAGGTAAGAACACTTTTTGGTGTTCTCTCTTATGTCAGACCTGAAAGCACTGCCAGTTGTAATCCCTTCTCTCCCACGCTGGCTTCCAATGACGACAGTCTTAAAGGCCTCCCAGCCTCCTCCCAGCCCAGATGCCTTCCCATCATTCTCCAGTTAGGTTCATGCAGATCTTTTCATTTTGTAGCTTCTAGTCTCATTTAGGAATACAAGAGTCCCTACTCTACTAACTTAGAATTGCCCTTTCTTGAAACTTCTTGAACAAATGAATACTGTAAACAAATAGAAAAAATTAACAATAATAAACAAACAAAGGGTGCATGTATGTTGTGGAAAAGAACCATTAAAGATTGTGTCTAAAAGACAAATGTTAAGGTCATGGGTTTGGTTCAAGTATGTTGCACAATTTTGGAAAGCAGTAACTGTGGCACTAGGGAACAAGATCTATCAGTTCCATTCCTGGAGTGAAATACAGTTGTGATCTTATATTTGGTTTCTTTCCATTATGCAGCCAGGTTCACTTTCCAGAAAAAGGAGAGATAAAAGCAGTGCCATGCTAAAGACTGTAGGAATATTTTAATTCATATTTTTAATTACATTATGTAATAATATCACAGTCTATTTTACAAGTTAAATGTATGAGAATGTGTGAAATAGAAATGGTAGGAAAAAACTAAACATGGGTCAGGAACACGGAATTTTTCCAAAACCAGGGGCCAAAGGTAGATGTGTAGCCTGTAGGGCCCAAGGAGGAGACAAGGAGAGTGACAGGTACAGTTACCGGTTTGTGGTATGTGTTTGTTCCCTGTGTGTATGCTGGGAAGGACTTGAGACCTGTCCCCTGCCCTGGTCTGGGGTTGGGAGTTTAGTCTGGTCAGCTGGAAGATGGTGGCTTGGGAAAAAGAGCCATCTGGTTACCTACACAGAGCTGGTCCCCTGGTGGCTGCAGGTAGGTTCTGCTGTTGAGGGAATTAGGGGTGTATGTGTCAAAAATCAAACGTGTGGAGGAAAAAAGTAAACAGTTTCCTCCTCCCTCCAAAAAACCCAAATTCTTGAAATGTACACACATTCTTCTTTCAAACATAGAAAAGTCTCACTCTGGATGTGCTTACAAGAAGATCGTCGTCAAAAAACTTTGTTTCTATGATAACGTTCCCACTGTAAGTAAGAAGAGAAACAGAGGGCAAAAGAGAGTGAGCATGTTAGGCACAAGATTTCATTTCCACAAAGTGGTTTCCATCTGGATTCCTGGGCCAATGGACATGCACCCACCCAGAGTCTTAGCTTGGGGACATTAAAATCCTTGTCTGTATGGGGTTACAAGTCTAACATGACATTTAACTTATGTGGTTACATTCATCCCTGTCAAGCTCACAAGTCAGAAGTGAGAGCATGTCTCCACTCCTTGGTACACTCTAAAGCCCTTAGTAGAGTGCTCTGCACACAGGGTGCTTATAGATCCGACTGACTTTCTGATACCGCATTCACGGACACCTCTGGCTGGTTTACATATAGAAGCCTGCAGACCTCAGGGGCAGTATCCTTCCCTACAGTACTTACAATAGTCGAAAGGTGGGCTTTGGCCTGGCCCACATCTATTTTCCTGCCTTTGGGTAACAGCACCTTGCTCTTCATTTGGGAACCACCCTTCCTCCAGTCCATGTGCCAAGTGAGTGGCCCCTCACTCACCTGGCAAAAGGGTGAACAGAGGATGTAACTTAGGCCAATCAGACTCTTTCCCTTGAGCAAGATCCTTCCTGTAGCTTCTCCTTGAGGAAGCCATCCAGGGATTCCTGCCCATCTGCATCTTCCAAGCCGCCCCAGCTCTCCCCCTTAGTCTTTTAGCTCTTGTATTAGCCAGAGCCTGTTTCTATGACTTACAACTACAGAACACTAAATGATGCACCTGTATTGTGAGGTGTGAGGGAAGAATTTCATTTTTCTTGGTGGGTATCTCAGTGCTCCCATTTGTAAAATGGGAGAGACCATGGCCTTACCAAATCACACTTGAGCTGAGTTTAGGGCAACTGTTTTTGGGGGTTCTAAAAAGTTAAGTAGCCGGGCACGGTGGCTCACACCTGTAATCCCAGCACTTTGGGAGTCTGAGGTGGGCGGATCACAAGGTCAGGAGATTGAGACCATCCTGGCTAAACAGGGTGAAACCCTGTCTCTACTAAAAATACAAAAAAATTAGCCAGGCGTGGTGGCGGGCACCTGTAGTCCCAGCTACTCAGGAGGCTGAGGCAGGAGAATGGTGGGAACCCGGGAGGCGGAGCTTGCAGTGAGCCGAGATCACACCACTGCACTCCAGCCTCGGCGACAGAGCGAGACTCCGTCTCAAAAAAAATAAAAAATAAAAATAAAATAAAAAGTTAAGTATAGTTGGTTCCCTACTTATAATGAATCAACTTATGATCTTTCAACTTTATAGTGGATTTATGGGGATATTAAATGCATTTTTGACTTATGATATTTTCATCTTATGGTAGGTTTGAGACAGAGCGAGACCGTCTCAAAAAAAAACAGCAACAAAAAATCACGCCTCGTGAAGAAGAAGTCAAATGAAGTTTAATAAAATCTAAAAAAAAAAAAAATCCCTGCTTTCCTAAACTACTCTGTACTTTCCCAGGGTAATTAATAACCAGCAGATACATTTCTGCTGGTAATTAATTATAAAACAAGTAAATAGGCCGGGCGTGGTGGCTCATGCCTGTAATCCCAGCACTTTGGGAGGCTGAGGTGGGCAGATCATGAGGTCAGGAGATCGAGATCATCCTGGCTAACATGGTGAAACCCCGTCTGTACTAAAAATATTAAAAAAAAAATAGCCGGGCGTGGTGGCGGGTGCCTGTAGTCTCAGCTACTCAGGAGGCTGAGGCAGGAGAATGGCGTGAACCTGGGAGGCGGAGGTTGCAGTGAGCTGGGATCATGCTACTGCACTCCAGCCTGGGCGACAGAGCGAGACTCCGTCTCAAAAAAAAAAAAACAAAAACCCCAAAAAACAGGTAAATAAGGTACTCAGAATCTGACTGGCTGATAAGATATAAAAATAGCTACTACTGTAATTAAAAAATCTACTTTTAGGCCAGGCACGGTGGCTCACGTCTGTAATCCCAGCACTTTGGGAGGCCGAGGCGGGCGGATCACGAGGTCAGGAGATTGAGACCATCCTGGCTAACACGGTGAAACCTCGTCTCTACTAAAAATACAAAAAATTAGCTGGGC
Organism: Pan paniscus; assembly: GCF_029289425.2. NCBI lineage: Eukaryota > Metazoa > Chordata > Mammalia > Primates > Hominidae > Pan > Pan paniscus. The sequence goes on from NC_073262.2 coordinate 134,359,858, forward strand.
GTGGTGGCGGGTGCCTGTAGTCCCAGCTACTCGGAAGGCTGAGGCAGGAGAAAGATGGGAACCTGGGAGGTGGAGCTTGCAGTGAGCCGAGATCTTGCCACTGCACTCCAGCCTGGGCGACAGAGCGAGACTCCATATCAAAAAAAAAAAAAAAAAAAAAAATCTACTTTTAAAACTATTAAAACTTTAAAAAATTCTATTACAATTTTTTTTTTTTTTTTTTTTTTTTTTTTTTTTTGTGGTGGAGTCTCGCCCTGTCACCCAGGCTGGAGTGCAGAGGCGTGATCTCGGTTCACTGCAACCTCCAGCACCCGGATTCAAGTGATCTCCTGCCTCAGCCTCCCGAGTAGCTGGGACTACAAGCGTGTGCCGCCATGCCCAGCTAATTTTTTGTCTTTTTAGTAGAGATGGGGTTTCACTGTGTTAGCCAAGATGGTCTCGATTTCCTGACCTCGTGATCCACCCGACTTGGCTTCCCAAAGTGCTGGGATTACAGGTGTGAGCCACCGCGCCCAGCCTCTTACAAAATCTAGATGGGGTCTTGCTATGTTGCCCAAGCTAGTCTCAAACTCGGACTCAAGCAATCCTCCCGCCTCAGCTTCCCAAGTAGCTAGGTTTATAGGAAAGTGTCACCACACCTGGCTGTTAAAAAAAACTATTAAAAACTTTAAAAAAGGGGCTGGGCACGGTGGCTCATGCCTGTAATCCCAGCACTTTGGGAGGTTGAGGCGGGTGGATCACCTGAGGTTAGGAGTTCGAGACCAGCTTGACCAATATGGTGAAACCCTGTCTCTACTAAAAATACAACAAAAAAAATTAACCAGTGTGGTGGTGTATGCCTGTAATCCCAGCTACTTGGGAGGCTGAGACAGGAGAATTGCTTGAACCTGGGAGGCGGAGCTTGCAGTGAGCTGAGATCACGCCACTGCACTCCAGCCTGGGTGACAGGGCGAGACTCTGTCTCAAAAAACAAAAAAACAAACAAAAAAAAACTTAAAAAGTAGAGACAGGCATGGTGGCACATGCCTGTAGTCTCACCTACTTAGGAGGCTGAGCTAGGAAGATCACTTGAGCCCAGGAGTTGGAGTCCAGCCTGGGCAACATGGGAAGACCCTGTTTTTAAAAAAAATAAAATAAACAAAACCCAAAACCAAAACAAAAAACCTTAAAGTCAATAACCTCAATTTTTAACAAATTCAATATGGCTTTCATAAAGGAACTGTTGAAAGAGATGATCCAATATTACATAATTATCTGTGGGACTCTTTTTTTTTGGAAATAGAGTCTTGGTCTGCTACCCAGGCTGGAATGCAGTGACATGATCTTGGCTCATTGTAACCTCCACCTCCTGGGTTCAAGCAATTCTCCTATCTCAGCTTCTTGAGTAGCTGGGATTACAGGTGTGTGCCATTACGCCCAGCTAACTCTTTAGAAGGTACTATTACTATAACATTTGAGAGACTAACATCTTTCCCACAGACAATGGGAGGTAGGAAGTTATTGACAGTGTTTTTGGAAAAAGCACAAACAAATTGTTCTTGGAACAGGAACCAAAGCTATTAATATGGTAAGCCATTCTCCAAAAAACTGTAACCAAGTAGTATCCTTGAAAACAGAATTATTAATAGGACTTTGCCAGATTCTGTTAAAGGTGATCTAAACAAAATACAGAGATACCGGAAGTACGGTAGTCAGGAATGGGAGCAAATTAACATAGATTCGGTATATATATTAAATGCCAGTCTCCTTCCATGTCATCACATTTTATCTTCATTACACCTCTGTAAGACAGAATTAATTTCTGTGTTTAGAGATGAAAGACTAAGGCTCAGAGAGATAAAGCATATTAGTGCCCAAGATGACACAGGTAGTCAGGGTGAATCAGGAATTTAAATCTGGTTTAATCTAAAGTTTTATTTTTATTTTTTTTTTTATTCTTTCTACTCTATCATACTGTCTTTTTCATATGAAAAAGGTCAGGAACCTGGAAACCTAGATACCCTTGGATACTCTTTTACTCTATTTCTCAACCGAGCTCTCTGCCCACTGAATGGCACCAGGAGTCCCACCTGCCTGGAATGCCTGTTTCTAGACACACTTCATAATTTCCTGAGACCTGCTCACTCACGTTAAGACGCTTGCTGGCATCATCTGGGACTCGGGTGCTGCCTCTATCAAGGACTGCCAGGTATTTGTGGAGTTAGGGATCACAAAGCCAAACTCGAAGAACCATTCTGAAGGAAGAAGGAAAAGCCGGGGTGAGCAGGTGCCCCAGTATAAAGTTTAAGGGCTCTTTGTCTCCCTCTCTAGAGTGAGCCTCTTCCTACCCTGAGAACCACCAAAGGAAGCTATCAGCAACCTCTCAGACCAGGGGCATAAAAAAGACAGGGAAGCCTGCTCAGGTTGTCCTCTGAACCACACCAAAGGCTTGCTTCTCATGCTTTGAGGTCTAAAGGACTAGGACCAGCGAGCAGGACACAATATAAGCAGCATTTTCTTAGAGGTAGGCTAGATGTGAACTATATATAGATACATAGTTAAATTCACTTGGAATTAGCTTGAAGGGGCTTATGCGCCCTTTACACTGCATGGTGAGAATTCAATGCAGAGTGGCCTTGCCAGTCAAATCTGTATGATACTGTATGTAGAGCACTGTACTAGGCCCTGCTCATAGCAGCTTCCTCCAGATCATATCACAATACAACGTCAGTGCCTAAACCAGGCACCACCATCCATGCTCCCAGTGTCAGAGACCTCAAAGCCCCTTGTAGTGGCTAGCTTTGTTTTGGTTTGTTTCACTGGGGATTCACAGTCTTGCAGAGTGTAGGAATCCTACCACAAACTGAGTTGTAAAAGGAATGTTATCAAAGCACTGCTTTAGTTCATTGGATATTGTTGCCTTTTGTCCTGGTCGCCCTAAGCCCTGATTTCAGGCATGTAGGCAGCAGAATACCTTCTAGGCATTGCCCTTTGAAGTAAACTTTTTGTTCCAGGCGGAATTTTTCCATTTGTTCTGTCGAAGAAAAATTAAGTTCTCGAGATACTGCCTTGCACTTGAGGATTTTCTTGGGAACACGGGCTGGTAAGAGAAAAACAAATGTTGAAGCCTTTCTAAATGAAAACCACAGGACTATGATGCTTCAAATTTCCGGGAGCTTCTTACAGCTGATTTAGAGAACACTTTCTTACATTTTGGATAATGCCTTGGTAAGTGCACTACACTTTGTGTGGCTGAAAGCAGAGGTCTGTAATTGGTCACCTGTATCTGAAAGATATTAGATCTTCAAGGAACACCAGGTTTTGTGCATCTAAGGGCCTCATCTAACTACTCTCATCAGGAAGGGGGCTGCATGGGTACCTTCTCTCTACTCTGTTCTGGTGATTTTAACCCCTTACTTCTTCTTTACTTCAGGGAGATAAAAATGCAAATTTTCTTATGGAGAAAAAAGTTGAGATCTTAGTTTCTATCTTTGGGTATGTTCTATGGTAAAATATCAGCACAAAATGGGTTTTGGGAAGTGAGAGAAAGAAATGTTAAGAAAGTAACTGGCTGGGCATGGTGGCTCACACCTGTAATCCCAGCACTTTGGGAGGCTGAGGCGGGCAGATCACTTGAGGTCCGGAGTTCGAGACCAGGATGGCCAACATGGTGAAACCCCATCTCTACTCAAAATACAAAAATTAGCCAGATGTGGTGGCGCACGCCTGTAGTCCCAGCTACTCGGGAGGCTGAGGCATGAAAATCACTGGAACCTGGGAAGCGGAGGTTGCAGTGAGCCAAGATCACACCACTGCATTCCATCCAGCCTGGGTGATAGAGCAAGACTGTGTCTCAAAAAAAAAAAAAAAAAAGAAAGTAACTGAAACTGTCAACAACACATGGATTAACATGCTGTGTCTTCAGGGGCTCACCCGCCTATTAGGTATGTGTTAACTTAGCTCTCTTATGCTCAGGTGCTAGTCTGGCATTGGTTACAGCCCTGTGTAGATAAAGGGTTGGAAAGTACCTTCATGCTCCACACCAGGGACAGACAGGTCTTCTGTTCCTTGCCAGAGTATCTTCCCTGTCTCAGCATCCCGAAGGTTCATCCAATTTCTGATCAAATATGACTAAGGAAAAATAAGGCACTGAAAGTGACTCCCACTTTGTACTCTAGGTGCCTCATGTTTACTCCCACCAACTCTTGTTTACTTTTTAAAAAGTCTGTCAAACTGCTCATTGCCATGGAAGCACATAAGAATGTGAGGAGAGTCAAAAAGACATCTAAAGGAAGAAGCAGAAACCTAGAGAAGTTACTTTTATCTATGAGAATCCTAAGACTGCACACACCTAGAGACTGCAAGAAAGGGACAGAAAATGAATAGTGCAAAATTTAAAATTTACCAACAGGATCTGACCAACCAAGATAAAATACCTAAAGAAACAAATATCAGATGTACCCCAAGGAAACAACTCATGAAGATCACTCTATAGTGAATGCCACAGTCCATAAACTTCACCCACAAGCACAGAACTCTCAAATTGCTTTGTAGTGGCCCCCTCTGTTTTTTTTTTTTTTTTTGAAACAGAGTCTCACTCTGTCACACAGGCTGGAATGCAGTGGCACAATCTCGGCTCACTACAACCTTCACCTCCTTGGTTCAAGCAATTCTTGTGCCTCAGCCTCCTGAGTAGCTGGAATTACAGGAGCACGTCACCAAGCCCAGCTTATTTTTGTATTTTTAATAGAGATGGGGTTTCACCATGTTGGCCAGGCTGGTCTCGAACTCCTGACCTCAAGTGATCTGTCTGCCTCAGCCTCTGAGTGCCCTGTTTTTAAATATGAGAAGACAGCCAAGTATCAACAGAAATTTAAGGAAGCATTTATTATGAAAGACAGACCAAAACAAACTAAAAGAAAAAAGTAACTTAGAAGAATAAAGAGGCTTACAGACATAAGTTTTAAAAAGGAGCATTAAAAAAGAGAGATAAGACATAACCTCTATAGACACTAAAAATTAATATGATAAAATTCTGTATATTTTAGGTGAATTTCTCTGGTTTGAGGTTACAACTTATGAAGCTGGTTAACTGATGTTCTCTGTCAGAAAATGCCTTCTAACATAAGTATTTATATTTTCTAGTTTCTGTATTGTTTCATACATTAAATGAGTCAATAATACCAATTTAAAAAAGAATATTCAGAGAACAAAAAAGAACTCTAGAAACACATATATTTTGATAGCAGAACCAAACAACTCAACGCAAAGACAAAATTGAAGAAAGCTTTCAGAACGAAAAAGGCAAGGATAGAAAACAGGAGAGCAGGCTGAGTGTGGTGGCTCACACCTGTAATTCCAGCACTTTGGGAGGCTGAGGCGGGTGGATTCCTTGAGCTCAGGAGTTTGAGATTAGCCTGGGAAACATGGTGAAACCCCATCTCTACAAAAATACAAAATTAACCAGTCATGGTGGCGTATGCCTGTGGTCCCAGCTACTCTGGAGGCTGAGGTGAGAGGATTGCCTGAGTCCACAAAATCAATGCTGCAGTGAGCCGAGGTCATGCGACTGCACTCCAGCCTGGGCGACAGAGGGAGACCCTGTCTCAAAAAAAAAAAAAAAGGAGAGTAAAGGCACAAAAACTTATAGTCCAAGAATAGTCCAAGAGTCTAACTAATAGAAATTCTAGAAAGGTAGAACAGAGAGAACTGAGGGGAGGATGGCATCAATAAATTAATTCAAGAAAATTTCGTAGATGGAAAGTGTCTAGGCCAGGAGCGGTGGCTCACCTGTAATCCCAGCACTTTGGGAGGCTGAGGCGGGCGGATCACCTGAAGTCGGGAGTTCGAGACCAGCCTGACCAACATGGAGAAACCCCATCTCTACTGAAAACACAAAATTAGCCAGACGTGGTGGTGCCTGCCTGTAATCCCAGCTACTCAGGAGGCTGAGGCAGGAGAATCACTTGAACCCGGGAGATTGCGCCATTGCACTCCAGCCTCAACAAGAGCGAAACTCTGTCTCAAAAAAAAAAAAAAGGGGTGTAGCAAATGCCCAAGTCACATCATTAGTGCATTTACAGAATATCAAAGATAAAGAAAAGCGAAAAGCTTCCAGAGGTTAAACAAGTCATTATACAAAGGGTCAAATCAGAATAGGAAAAAAAATCAGAATAAATCAAATTCAAAAGGAACCCTGGAAGGTAGGAGAAAATTTAGCAGGGCCTTTAAAATTTTCAGGGAAACAATTCCTGAAACAAACTAAAAAATATTTGCTTTCTTAAGAAACTAAGGAAAATATGGCTTCATCAAAATGACAGAGAAAACCAAGAAAGGGGATGACATGGGATATAGCAAGCAAGAAACAGCTGAAGGGAGTCCCCTGAGTGACAGTGAAGGAAGATCCCAAGACAATAGCTCTTTAACAGGTCTGGAGAGTGACTAGTCCAGGGTCCAGGCTAGAGCAGGTCACAAAGCTCAGGAAGAGATTTTCTTTTAAAAAGATAAAATTCATAGAATACCTAGTGTGTTTATATGGAAAGGAGATTTATACAATTAGAGGGAGATTTTGGGGTCAAATTCATGAGAAGCACAGAAAATCTAAGCAAATGACAAAAATCCAAGTACTGACATCAAGAAAAATTAAAGGTAGTACTGGAAGAAAAAAGTAGTCATAGTATAACTCATGGCTTCATTGCAAGTAGTGCTGATATGGTCATAACAATGAAAGCACATGCTAACACCCAATATAATTTACCTGGGAGGATGGGGGAACAAGAGTATGTATATCCGGATAGTCAGGCACGAAATGTTGAGAAACAACAAAACTGTCATTTTCCGTAGTGGAAAGTGGATAAATAATGCTAAAATGGAAACATTACGACATAGCCACAATTTGCTTTTTAGAAATACCAAGATGAATACCAAATAAATAAGCTAAAAAGGATTGAAAATAGTTTTCTCTGGGGAGTAGAAAATAGGGGGACAGGGAGTGGTGCTCTTCATTAGAAACTAGATAGACTGTGTTTTTTGTTTTTTTTTTTGAGATGGAGTTTCGCTCTTGTTGCCCAGGCTGGAGTGCAATGGCATGATCTTGGCTCACTGCAATCTCCACCTCCTGGGTTCAAGCAAGTCTCCTGCCTCAGCCTCCTGAGTAGCTGGGATTACAGGCATGCACCACCATGCCTGGCTAATTTTTGTATTTTTAACTGGAGATGGGGTTTCTCCATGTTGTTCAGGCTGGTCTCAAACTCCCGACCTCAGGTGATCCGCTTGCCTTGGCCTCCCAAAGTGCTGCGATTACAGGTGTGAGCCACCTTGCCCGGCTGACTATGATTCTTTAAATGATGAACACATACAACTTAATAAAAATAAAGACTAACTTTAAGAAGAGAGTGCTAAGGTTTTTTTTGTTTTGTTTTAAAAAACAATTGACAAACCATTAAAGGAAAAGAAAATTAACATTATGCAAGCACAGAGGCTGTCTGCAAAAGATCGGTAATATTTGCGAAGAGACTGAGCTGCAGATAAATATATGTATAATATAGATATAGTTTACATGTGTCTTTTTTTTGGTTTTCTTTTTTTGCTATCTTGTGATCAGACTCTCTTCCCAAAGAAGAGAGTCTCTACCTTGTGGAAGGCAGTGACCGCTTTGCACTACAGCAGCTAGAAAGGCCAGATCCTTTTCTCCCAGCCCCGGCATAATCAGGGGTGAGCACAAGAAGGCCTAGCCTTGGACACGTGCTGCCCAGTTCTGGGGTCCTGAAGCTACAGGACTTGCGAGGGAGTTGGAAGTTCTTCAGGGTGGAGGCAGCAGGGGCATGCCAACCTGCCCTTTCCTACTCTGTGGTCTCTGCTACAGACCCTGTCCTTCAACTTCCAGGCAGTTCCAAAAGCCTCAGATACCCTTTCCCATTGTTTGAATAGCTTGCAGTGAAGAACCCTAAACAACACAGCTGACTGGAATCATCATGTGTGTAGTAACACTATATTTTACCCTCTGGAGAGATTCTGTCTAGGTTTTGCTGCTATACGAGAAAAGTCTCGGCTGGGCGTCGTGGCTCACGCCTGTAATCGCAGCACTTTTGGAGGCCGAGGCGGGCGGATCACGAGGTCAAGAGATCAAGACCATCTTGGCCAACATGGTGAAACCCCGTTTCTACTAAAAATACAAGAATTAGCTGGGCGTGGTGGTGTGCGCCTGTAGTCCCAGCTAATCAGGAGGCTGAGGCAGGAGAATCGCTTGAACAGAGGAGGCGGAGGTTGCAGTGAGCAGTGAGCCAAGATCGTGCACTGCACTCCAGCCTGGCGACAGAGCAAGATTCCGTCTCAAAAAAAAAAAAAAAAAAAAAAGAAAAGTCTCAAAATATAACAAAGGGTTATTCAGCAGAGTGCCTGCAATGTGATGAGGAGTCTATCTTTCTGTGCACTCAACCTGCTTGTGGGCATCCCTGCATGAATGTACTGTAGCTTTCAGATCACATTGGTTGTGTCATTCTCCCCTCAGGGTGTGCAATTCCTAACAAACTCTCCTTCTATGCTCAATACATCTCCAGACAGTGCCGTTCCTCTCCACCCGTGTGATCTGCCTTCCTCTGGTTCATATTTTCAAACTCCACTTTTTTTTTTTTAAACAACTAAATTCAAAAGCAAGTTCACATACTTCCTTAGGTCATGTCTCACAATTATAATTACTATAAATATGCTCACACATCCCAGGGTCTCTATATGTTAAGAGAAAGCTTCCCAACGGCAGAAGGAAAACAACAGATACTACTGCTCTATCAATCCCCTCTGAGCTCAGATCTAAACTGTCCCAGGCAGCTAAGCCCAAGGTTTTCTGAAGACATAGTCCTCATTCGACCTTCTCTGAACAAGCTTTTCATTCTTTCACAGCCGATAGTGTCCTATGTACCCACTACGGCAACATGGACATCAGACTTTCTTAAATTAAACAATAAGACTAAACAAAACTAAAATGACTTCTACAGTTCCAGGCTCACAGGCAGATGAGGCATTCTAGCAAAACTAGAAAAGTCCTGGAGGGTCCCTGCACAAAGCTGCAGCTGGAGCAGACTGAACTTCCAGAAAAAGCACTACTGTGACTGGCAGAGGTCAGAAAAGCAAAGCCTGGGGCCAGGACTTACTCTTCAATCTATGTATTAAATGATAAAAAAGAAAGACGTTTTAAATTAGTCTTCTATCTGGCATTTAGTGAATAGTAAATTTAAGCTCCCCTTATTTCAAGGGAGAGAAGTAGCTAAAAATACATGGTTGATTTCCACAACATGAATGTCTTTTCTCTGTAAATAACCAGGTTAAGGACTTAATTGCTTTTCTTTTTTTTTTTTTTTTTGGAGACAGAGTTTCGCTCTTGTTGCCCAGACTGGAGTGAATGGCACGATCTCGGCTCACCACAACCTCCGCCTCCCGGGTTCAAGTGATTCTCCTGCCTCAGCCTCCTGAGTATTTGGGATTACAGGCATGCGCCACCATGCCCGGCTAATTTTGTATTTTTAGTAGCGATGGGGTTTCTCCATGTTGGTCAGGCTGGTCTCGAACTCCCAACCTGAGGTGATCTGCCTGCCTCTGCCTCCCAAAATGCTGGGATTACAGGCATTGAGCCACCGTGCCCGGCCCTAATTGCTTATCTTTTTGGGAATCACATAAAAATATATTCTATAAAATATATTTATATGTTTGGCCAGTTCAATATACATAGTTATTCCTGCATGTGCCCTAATCTGGAAAATTATCTACCAGTATCTATATCATGTGCTTCATTTTATAATCCTTGCACATTTTAATCCTTAACAAGTTTTGTAAGATTTTATCCTCAATACAGCATTAGAGAAATACAAAGAGAGCTCCATCCAAGGATGTTGGGATTGAGGCCATTGAAGGCCCCTCTGAGTTCTGTAATTTTAGGGGTGAAAAGGAAGCCCTTAGTTTATGGTAGAAATGCAGCAATTTGGGAACATCTTTATAAAATGGAAATCCATAATAGTCTATTAGTAAGGAGAAATAAAAGTTATTAAGGTAGATGTCTTAAAATAATAACAACGAGAAAAGCTGGTCCTCAAAAGAGGAAACTTCAAGTTGACTTCTGAGGAGCCAAAAAAAAAAAAACAAAAAACGAGGAAACATTTGGATAAAAATGCTAGAAATGAAAGGCAAGCTTTGATGATTGGTCATCATCTGGCTAAAAACATATTTGTTTTAACAGCTTACTGCTAACCAGATTTTTTAGAGAAAAAGAGCCCGAGTTTTAAGACTCAAAGGTCAAGTCACTTCCAATCTTGAGAGGAGGATTAGGTGGCCAGGCTTTAAAGGAGGGGCTGGAGTACTATTTATAAGTTCTACCCTCTGGGTCAGCCAGGTCTTTGTTCATTTAAAAGCTCCCTGGTGATTTATACGAAGGATGAGCACAAAGGAACATTCCTTTCCTATGGGAAGCCTCCTGCTTAGAGGAGATTGGGCCCTGGTACCCTCTAATTTGGAACCAGGCAAACATACGGAAGCACTTTCGTATGTAAAATAAGAATATCTTAAAAATAAGCTTCAGAACAAAACCAATAGTTTGCAAAGTATTAAGCGTTAGGAAAGGTAAAAAAGGAAGTAAATATTCCATAAATATTATGGAAGAATGGGTGACACTTGGCTCAACACAGGTTACGCAAATCCTCTTGTGTCTTACAGAATAGTTGTGACCTGGTGTGATTTAGGTGCAGTCTGGTGCTGGAGCTGGGGGCAGACTTGAGGTATAGAAGGCAGTGAAGGAGGTGGGTGGTAGAATGGGAAGGGAAGGATTGGGGATCAGAAGAGATCAGTTAGATGAACGGGGTACTAGGTAAATTTCCTTGAGAGATGTGAAAGTAGAAAACAGGATAATAAAATGATTTGAACCAAGCTTGTCCAACCCATGGCCTCTGGGCTGCATGTGGCCCAACACAAATTTGTAAACTTTCTTAAAACTTTATTTATTTTTTAGTTCATCAGCTATCATCAGTGTATTTTATTTTTTAATTTTTATTTTATTTTATTTTTGAGACGGAGTCTCAATCTGTTGTCCAGGCTGGAGTGCAGTGGTGCAATCTCGGCTCACTGCAACCTCCACGTCCCAGGTTCAAGCGATTCTCCTGCCTCAGCATCCTGAGTAGCTGGGATTACATGTGCCCGCCCCCATGTCCGGCTAATTTTTTGTATTTTTAGTACAGACGGGGTTTCACTATGTTGCCCAGGCTGGTCTCAAACCCCTGACCTCAAGCAATCCACCTGCCTCGGTCTCCCAAAGTGCTGGGATTATAGGCATGAGCCACGGTGCCTGGCCCGTTGGTGTATTTTACATGTGCTCCAAGATAATTCTTCTTCCAATGTGGCCCAGGGAAGCCAAAAGATTGGACACCCCTGTTAAAGTAGTTTGTAACAATCATCTATGAGTATTTTGGAATGAGTACACTGGTTCTGAGAGACTTGATTCGTTTTAAATGGAAATAGTCAACATCATTTTTTATATAATAAACAGATCCACACTACATGCCTGTACCTCACTGGCCAGTTGAAGGAGGAAGAAAGAGAAATCAGGGTAAGAGAACAGAGAGTGAGAGGGAATGGGGAAGACAAAAAGCAGAAAGAGAAAAGAAACACGGGGGACACACACAGGAGAGACACAGGGACGGAGTGAAGGGGAAAAAAAGACTGAGAAAAAACACAGAAAGGCCCACATACAACTCAGAACCAAGAGACAGAGCCAGGACAGAAGGCAACAAAAAGGAAGAGTCTCCGAAAATTTGGAGATAAGATCCCATACAGTTTTCTTCCTACTTTAATATTGTATAGCTGTCTGGGTTAGTGAGTTTCATAAGACAGTTTGAAATTGATGAGCACAGGAGGAAGACTAAGTATTCCAAGTGTTAAGCTCCTCTGAAAATGTTAATTGGCTGGTTCATAGTTTCGTGTAATTTATCATCCAAACGATGATACTTTTTTTCTTTTGAGATGGAGTTTCGCTCTTTGTTGCCCAGGCCGGAGTGCAGTGGTGCGATCTCGGCTCACTGCAACCTCGGCCTCCTGGGTTCAAGCGATTCTCCTGTCTTAGCCTCCTGAGTAGCTGGGATTACAGGCATGCGCCACTGCACCTGGCTAATTTTTGTATTTTTAGTAGAGACGGGGTTTCACCATGTTGGCCAGGCTGGTCTTGAACTCCTGACCTCAGGTGATCCGCCTGCCTCGTCCTCCCAGAGTGCTGGGATTACAGGCATGAGCCACCACACCCGACCTATGATACTTTAAAGAATGAAAGAGTGTGCTAACTGAAGAGCACATTTAAATGAGCTGGTTCATAAAATGTGCTAGAACAGTCCTGGGCATTAGTAAGCCATGTGTTAGCTATTATTATTATCAATGACAATTAATTCTTTATTGTCTCCCATCTAGCATTCTGACTGGTTTTCCTTGCTTCTATTCTTGCCTCCTTCTCCATTCTCTTCATAGAAGGAAAGGGTCTTTTAAAACTGTAAGTTAGATGTCAATCCCTGGCTTTCCTCTGCACTTAAAAAAATCGAGTTCTTTCCATGGTCTACAAGGCCCCTCAATCACTATGGCCTAGGCACAAAAGCCTCTTAACTCTTTCTCCAATACACTAATACCTCTTCTCACCTGCACCAAGCAGCCTGAGTACTCTTAACCTTATTCTTCACAGCCTCAGGTCCTGGTGTCAGTGGCACCTCCCTTGAGAGGTTCTTGGGAACACTGAGTCCACAATGGGTTCTGAATGCACTATTGCTTCTTCCTCATTTTCTCTTGCCGCCGCCATGTAAGAAGAGGCTTTCACCTCCCGCCATGATTCTGAAGCCTCCCCAACCATGTGGAACTGTAAGTCCAATTAAAGCTTTTTTTTTTTTGTTCCCAGTTTTGGGTATGTCTTTATTAGCAGCATGAAAACAAACTAATACAGTAAATTGGTACCAGTAGATTGGGGGTGTTGCTGCTGAAAAGATACCTGAAAATGTGGAAGTAACTTTGAAACTGGGTAACAGGCAGAGGTTGGAACAGTTTGAAGGGCTCAGAAGAAGACAGGAAAATGTGGGAAAGTTTGGAACTTCCTAGAGACTTGTTGAATGGCTTTGCCCAAAATGCTGATAGCAATATGGACAATAAAATTCAGATGGAGATGAGGAACTTGTTCGGCACTGGAGCAAAGGTGACTCTTGTTATGTTTTAGCAAAGATACTGGTGGCATTTTGCCCGTGCCCTAGAGTTTTCTGGAACTTTGAACTTGAGAGAGGTTTAGGGTATCTGGTGGAAGAAATTTCCAAGCAGCAAAGCATTTAAGAGATAACTTGGGTGCTGTTAAAGGCATTCAGTTTTATAAGGAAAGCAGAGCATAAAAGTTTGGAAAATTTGCAGCCTATGTGATAGAAAAGCAAAAACAATTTTCTGGGGAGAAATTCAAGCCAGCTGCAGAAATTTGCATAAGTAGCAAGGAGCCTAATGTTAATCCCCAAGACCATGGAGAATGTGTCACAAGGCCACATCAGAGAACTTCCCTGCAGCCCCTCCCATCAAGGACCCAGAGGCCCAGGAGGAAAAAGTGGTTTCACGGGCTGGGCCCAGGTTCCCCATGCTGTGTGCAGCCACTTGGTGCCGTGTCCCAGCTGCTCCAGCCATGGCTAAAAGGGGCCAATGTACAGCTCGGGCTGTGGCTTCAGAGGGTGGAGGCCCCAAGCCTTAGCAGCTTCCATGTGGTGTTGAGCATGCGGGTGCACAGAAGTCAAGAATTGAGGTTTGAGAACCTCCGCCTGGAGTTTAGATGTATGGAAATGCCTGGATGCCCAGACAAAAGTTTGCTACAGAGGCAGGGCCCTCATAAAGCGCCTCAGCTAGGGAGTAAGGGAAATGTGGGGTTGGAGCCCCCACACAGAGTCCCTACTGGGGCACTGCCTAGTGGAGCTGCGAGAGGAGGTCCACTCTCCTCCAGACCCCAGAATGGTAGATCCACCAACTTGCACCGTGCACCTGGAAAAGCCGCAGACACTCAATGCCAGCTGGTGAAAGCAGGCAGGAGGGAGGCTGTACCCTGCAAAGCCACAGGGGCGGAGCTGCCCAAAACCATGAGAACCCGCCTCTTGCATCACCGTGACCTGTTTGTGAGACCTGGAGTCAAAGGAGCTCATTTTGGAGCCTTAAAATTTGACTGCCCCGCTGGATTTCGGACTTGCATGGGCCCTGTAACCCCTTTGTTTTGGCCAATTTCTCCCATTTGGAATGGCTGTATTTACTCAATACGTGTACCCCCACTGTATCTAGGAAATAACTAGTTTGCTTTTGATTTTACAGGCTCATAGGCGGATGTGACTTGCCAAGGCAAGGCAAAGTCTCAGATGAGACTTTTTTTTTTTTTTGAGATGGAGTCTCACTCTGTTTTATTTTTTTTTGAGATGGAGTCTCACTCTGTTCAGGCTGGAGTGCAGTGGTGTGATCTCAGCTCACTGCAATCTCTGCCTCCCGGGTTCAAGTGATTCTTCTGCCTCAGCCTCTCAAGTAGCTGAGATTACAGGCACCTGCCACCACGCCCAACTAGTTTTTTGTATTTTTTAGTAAAGATGGGGTTTTGCCATATTGGGCAGGCTGGTCTTGAACTCCTGACCTCAGGTGATCCAGCTGCCTTGGCCTCTCAAAGTGCTGGGATTACAGACGTGAGCTACCATGCCAGGCCTCAGATGAGACTTTGGACTGTGGACTTTTGGGTTAATGTTGAAATGAGTTAAGACTTTGGGGGATTGTTGGAAAGGCATGACTGGTTTTGAAGTGTGAGGACACGAGATTTGGAGAGGCCAGGGCAGAATGATATGGTTTGGCTATGTCCCCACCAAAACCTCAACTTGAATTATATCTCCCAGAATTCCCAAGTGTTGTGGGAGGGATTTAGGGGGGAGGTAATTGAATCATGGGGGCTGGTCATTCTCGTGCTATTCTTGTGATAAGTCTCACGAGATTTGATGGGATTATCAGGGGTTTCCGCTTTTGCTTCTTCCTCATTTTCTCTTGCTGCTGTCATGTAAGAGCCTTTCGCCTCCCGCCATGATTGTGAGGTCACCCCAGCCATGTGGAACTGTAAGTCCAATTAAACCTTTTTCCCCCGTTTCAGGTGTGTCTTTATCAGCAGTGTTAAAACAAACTAATGCAACCTACTATGTACCAGGTATTAACGTCAAAGTTGCATCTAAAAAATTTGGGCAATATGTTTCATTTAAAATGACAGGTGGTATAGAGGGGGACAATATCTTTAAATTCATATATTATTTGATAAAATTTATGGTCTTAGTTATATATGTGAAAATATATGTCTATTTCATCCATATCACTTTTTTTTTTTTTTTTTTTTTAGACAGAGTCTCACTCACTCTGTTTCACTCACTCGCTTTGTTGCCAAGGCTGGAGTGCGATCTCAGCTCACTGCAACCTCCTCCCGGGTTCGAGAGATTCTACTGCCTCAGCCTCCCAAGTAGCAGGGATTACAGGCGTGTGCCACCATGCTCATCTGATTTTTTTTTTTTTTTTTAGTACAGACTGGGTTTCACTGTGTTGGCCAGGCTGGTCTCGAACTCCTGAGCTCAAGTGATCTGCCCACCTTGGTCTTCCAAAGTGCTGGAATTACAGGAGTGAGCCACCATGCCTGGCCTCACATCACTTTTTAAAAATATTTTTTCACTGCAAAGATGACAGACTGCATTATATTCAGGGTTACCTTGTATATGGACATTATTCTCATAATTTTATGGGTTCCTTCTAGTTAGAACCAAATAACTTATTCACTCATCTCCTTCAAAATAGCTCATATGCAAGTTGACACTTCTTAATGATACTGAGATAATCCTCTAATGATATTACCCCAAATCCTCATTACCAATCTAGGGATGGAAAATCTAAAACATTTCAATTCATATCAATTCACCAAGAAATAAATTGTTTTATCAGGTGTTATTCTATTCTAGTCTTTTTTTTTTTTTTAAATAAACCTTTATTTTAGAATAGTTTTTTCTTTTTTTTGAGACAGGGTCTTGCTTCATTGCCCAGGCTGGACTGCAGTGTTGCAATCACTGCTCATTGCAGCCTTGAGCTTCCAGGCTCAATTGATCCTCCCACTTCAGCCTCCTGAGTAGCTGGACTATAGGCACTTACCACCTCGTGTGGCTAATTTTTTAAAAACATTTTTTTATAGAGATGGGGCCTCACTATGTTGTCCAGGCTGGTCTCAAGTGATCCTCCCACCTTGGCTTCCCAAAGTACTGAGATTAAAGGCGTGAGCACTATGCCCAGCCAAGAACAGTTTCAGATTTATAGAAAAGTTGCAAAATAGTAGAGTTCTCATTTATCGCACACCCAGTTTACTCTATTATTAACATCTTACATTTGTCACAACTAAGGAACCAATATTGATGTTATTGCTCCTCTTGGATGTGAGAGATTCTCAGACTTTCCTTGTTTTTGATGACCTTGACAGTTTTGAGGAGAACTGGTCAGGTATTTTGTAGGATATCCATAAACTGGTATTTGATGTTTTTCTTATTATTAGACTGGAGTTATGGGTTTTTCGGGAGGAAGACCACAGAGATAGTATCATTTTTATCACATCAATATCAAGGATACATGCTATCAACATGACCGATCGATGCTGATGTTAACCTTCATCACCTGGTTGAGGGTACTCTGTCAGTTTCTTCCATTGTGAAGTTACTCTTTTCCTCTCCTTTCTACACTGTCCCCTTTGGAAGGGAGTTACTAAATCCGGCACAACTTAAGGGGTGGTGAATTATGCTCTACTTCCTTGAGGGATAAATAACTATATGAATTACTTGGAATTATACACTGGAGATTTATCTCTTCTCCCCATTTGTTTTATTCAATCATTTATTTATATCAGTCCAGCTTTTTTTAATCAAATGACTGTGCTCTGATACCTAAATTTTTATCACCAAGATGAAAGTATTTTAACACTAAGAAATCTGCTTAGAAATATTTATTTGAGATGCTTACATGTAAGTCTCAGGAATTCATTTGAGTTATGGGGTAAGACAGAAACCACAGGGTATGTTAGTTTATAGTCAGAAGGAAAAGCTGAGAGAGGGGAAAATACAGTTGGTTTAGAGCAGAACACCTGCTGTGGAGTCCAAGTTCTATCATGTAGCAGCTGTGATCTTAGATCAGTCATTTAACCTGCCTGAGATTTAATTTGTAAACAACAGATAATATGAAGGCCTTACAGTTGTTCCAGGATTATATGAAATGCCTACAAAAATGGTTTAGAGATTATAAAACACGATATAAGCAAGTGTAGGACATTATTATACCATAATTCTTCAGGATTGAAGGAGGCAAATTATGGAAGTGACTTTTTATGAACAACTTCAAATTCTCTAATAAAAGCATATATTATTATCTTATTCTTTCTCTAAAATCTTCAAAAAGGAAAACACAACTGAAAGCTTATTTGTATTAATTAATGTTTGACTTGAGTTTTATTCACTCAAAACCTTGTAATTCCTGGAAAACCTGCTGCAATCTTTTGTGCTGCTCATATATTAATCTTCATCTCTTTGCTCATCCTCTTTTGTTTTAGAGATAAGGCCTAATTCTACTTTTATACTTGTATTATATATATATATTAAATATTAGATAGATATATACAGAGCAGAAATTATATTTGAGAGATTTGAGTTTTTTATTTTTTTTTGAGACGGAGTCTCACTCTGTCGCCCAGGCTGGAGTGCAGTGGCGCAATCTCAGCTCACTGCAAGCTTCGCCTCCCAGTTCACCCATTCTCCTGCCTCAGCATCTCGAGTAGCTGGGACTACAGGCGCCCGCCACCACGCCCAGCTAATTTTTTGTATTTTTAGTAGAGACGGGGTTTCACCGTGTTAGCCAGGATGGTCTCAATCTCCTGACCTCGTGATCCGCCCGCCTCGGCCTCCCAAAGTGCTGGGATTACAGGAGTGAGCCACCGCACCCGGCCTTCTCTTTTATATTACTGGTCCAACAGCCTCCCAACTCATTTTTCTCCTCCAGTCTCTGGCCCATTGTTTCTCAAAGGGTGGTTCCATGACCTTGTTAAAAATGCTGTTTCGGCCGGGAGCGGTGGCTCACGCCTGTAATCCCAGCACTTTGGGAGGTCGAAGTGGGCGGATCATGAGGTCAGGAGATCAAGACCATCCTGGCTAACACAGTGAAACCCCGTCTGTACTAAAAAATACAAAAAAAAAAAAAAAAAAAAAAAAAGCTGGGCGTGGCGGCACGCGCCTGTAGTCCCAGCTACTCCGGAGGGTGAGGCGGGAGAATGGCGTGAACCTGGGAGGCGGAGCTTGCAGTGAGCCGAGATCGTGCCACTGCAGTCTAGCCTGGGCGACAGAGCAAGACTCTGTCTCAAAAAAAAAAAAAAATAAAAATAAAAATAAATAAACAAACAAATAAAAATAAATAAATAATAAAAAATAAAAATATAAAAAGCCACTAGCTTTCACATAGATGAGCTTTTGCATGGAAATAAATTAAATAACAAATAAAAAATGTAAAAAGCCCCTCTAGTCTGGCTTTTACAATCTAATACACTGTGACCAGAGTGCCAGTCCTAAAATACAAACTGGATCATATCATTACCTCCTCTTCAGAAACCTTCAATAGGTTTTCACTGTTCAGAGAAAAGTGCTAACTTCTTAGCTTAGTATTGAAAGTTTACATTGTGGCTCAAAGATCTCTCTGGCTTCCCTTTCTGTTTTACACTCCTTCCTACACCCATTCTCATCCAGGCACAGTGAATATACTATGCACATATGCACCTCTATGCACTCTGGTGAGCTTGCACACTCTTGTCTGAAGCTTCTCATAAGACTTCAAACATCAGCAACATCAAAAGAGTTGAGTGGCCTTTCAGGGACCCAATCAAGTGTTATGATGACCATAGGACCACATCAGACAAAGATGATAAAGGAGGGAGGAATAAACCTCTTCCTGACTTAGAGGATCCCTGTGGAGGTAACCATGACAGAGGAAAATGGGAGTAACAAAGACAGCAATTATTGTTATCAGAGGCTGGCTACAATTGCCCCAGATGTACCACGTACCAACTGCAGAGTAAAGCCAGCCATATCACCCCCAGAGAATCTCTCTAAAACAAATCATCTCAATAGTCTTCACTTCCATTGCTGTGAGAAGAAAATGGCTTTTGTCTTTTTCTTTTTTTTTGAGACGGAGTCTCCCTCTGTCGCCCAGGCTGGAGTGCAGTGGTGCGATCTCAGCTCACCGCAACCTCCACCTCCCAAGTTCAAGTGATTATCCTGCCTCAGCCTCCTGAGTAGCTGGGGTTACAGGCGCCCGCCACCATGCCTGGCTAATTTTTTTTTTTTTTTTTTTGGTATTTTTAGCAGAGACAGGGTTTCACAATGTTGGCCAGGCTGGTCTTGAACTCCTGACCTCAAATGATCCACCTGCCTCAGCCTCCCAAAGTGCTGGCATTACAGGTGTGAGCCACCACGCCCAGCCTTCTTTTGTCTTTTTTTTTTTGTATGAGAATGCCATTAGTGCCATGCAGCAAAACTTATTCCAAAGAATGGCAGTTTCTCATTGTGTGATGAGACTAAGAGAAAGGTAATAAAGTAGACTGGTTAAGTGCCCTGGCCAAGGTTACAGAGCAACGATAAAAGGATAATCTTCTTCTTCTTGCTCTGCTATCATCTTTCTTATCCTCTCTTCCAAAGACTAAATTTTACCCTTATTTCTTACAATGAACTAAATGTTTATGTCCCCTCCAAATTCATACATTGAAATCCTAACCCCCAATGTGATGGTATTAGGAGGTGGGCTTTGGGAGGTGATGAGGCCATGAGGGTGGAATCTTCATGAATGGGATCAGTGACCTACAAAAGGGACCCTAGAGAGCTTTCTCTTCTCTTTGAACCACATAAGGATACGAGAAAACAGTAGTCTGCAACCTGGAAGAAGGCTCTCACCAAAACCTGAACATGCTGGTACCCTCATCTCAGACTTCCAACCTCCAGAGCTATGAGAAATGTTTCTGTTGTATATAAGCCACCCAGTCTTTGGCACTTTGTTACAGCAGCCCGAAATGACAAAGATATCTCTACTATAAATTTTTAAAATTACAGTGCTTTTTTTCGTAATGAAATAAAGAACAACTTACTTGTAAAAAGACCCAGAAAAACTAAGTCTTGAGCACTTCTATAAACACCAAAGTGCTCAAACCAATGACAATTCTGATTTCAGTCATAGGCTCCCAATTTCTGGGGAAGCTGATTGCTTATGAAAGTGATTCACAACGAGCCTGTAATCCCAGCACTTTGGGAGGCTGAGGTGGGCGGGATCACTTGAGGTCAGGAGTTCAAGATCAGCCTGGTCAACATGGTGAAACCCTGTCTCTATGAAAATACAAAAGTTAGCCAGGCATGATGCCCAATATTTATTTTCCTACCACACAAGATCTCTAAAAGAAAAGTTGGCTGGGCACGGTGGCTCATGCCTGTAATCCCAGCACTTTGGGAGGCTGAGGCAGGCGGATCAACTGAGGTCAGGAGTTCCAGACCAGCCTGACCAACATGGAGAAACCCCGTCCCTACTAAAAATACAAAATTAGCTGGGTGTGGTGGCGCATGCCCGTAATCCCAGCTACTCAGGAGGCTGAGGCAGGAGAACCACTTGAACCTGGGAGGCGGAGGTTGCAGTGAGCTGAGATCGTGCCATTGCACTCCAGCCTGGGTGACAAGAGCAAAACTCCATCTGAAAAAAAAAAATTATATATATAAAGCCTATTTCTCTGAAAATAAAAACTGTGCACTTCTGAAACTTTTATGTACAGATTCTGGTAGAGAAATGGTTAAAAGAGGTAAAAATGTGATGACAGAGCTTTTCTCTTGCAGAATAATCCACTGTGCATCTTTATAAAAGTTCCCTAATTACAGAACATTTCTCTTTTCTTTTCATTGTAAAGAGACCATTAGCAAAATTACTCTCTTCCCCTATAATGCAAGCAGACTGGGGCAAGAACAGAACAGTCTTGGGGGCAGACCATTTCTTTTGTTGAAGTTGTTGGAGTGGTATTTATTCCCAAAGGTTTGGGCAAGAAGACATATTTGACTTTGATTACAACATAGCTTGGCCATCATATACCATTGAAGTTTTCAAGATGTTGCTCTAAGGATTTTCCAGCTTTCCACATCATAATGTACATATTAATGCAGAGGAAACTCAAACTGTAAGAGATATTGGTTGTCCTGAAGCACAATTCCAACCAAATCAATGGTTTATTTATTTATTAAAGACAGGGTCTCACTCTGTCGCCTAGGCTGGAGTGCAATGGCACAACTGAAGCTCACTGCAGCCTTGAACTCCTGGGTGCCAGCAATTCTTCCCACCTCAGCTTCTTGGGTAGCTAGGACTATGGGTGCAAACTACTAAACCTGGCTTTTTTTTTTTTTTTTTTTGAGAGACAGGGTCTCTCTCTCTGTTGTTCTAGGCTGATCTCTATCTCCTGGCCTCAAGTGATCCACCTACCTTGGCCTCCCAAAGTGTTGAGATTATAGGCATGAGCCACCACACCCGGCCCTAAACCAAAGATTCAAAGAGAAAGTTTAGAAATATAACTCCAGCCACAGGTTGCAATCCAAACATCATTAAGAATTCCCTGTGGTGAAGCATCTTCTGAGAAAGTGAAGTCAAGCTCCATGTGTTAGGTTTAAGTGCTCAAAAAAAAAAAAAAAAAGATAGTATTCAATTGACTATTGTTGTAAAAGCCTTAGAGAAGGGCTAATCTAACCTCGCTTCCAGATATCTTTTCTTTTTTTGAGACAGGTTCTCACTCCCGTTGCCCAGGCTGGAGTGCAGTGGTACGATCACAGCTCACTGCAGCCTCGACTTCCTGGGCTCAGGTGATCCTCCCACCTCAGCCTCCTGAGTATGTGGGGCTACAGGTGTGTGCCACCACACCTGGCTAATTTTTTATATATTTAGTAGAGACAGGGTTTTGCCATGTTGCCCAGGCTGGTTTCGAACTCCTGGGCTCAAGCAACTTGCCTGCCTCAGCCTCCCAACAGACATCTCCTTTTAAACATGTCCCCTCCTGTGGACCAGGACAATTTCCAAACACTAAAAGTTTCAAGAATTAAATGATTTATTTATTTTTTTTCTTTAGATGAGTTTTGCTCTTGTTGCCCAGGCTGGAGTGCAATGGCACGATCTCGGCTCACTGCAACCTCCGCCTCCCAGGTTCAAGCAATTCTCTTGCCTCAGCCTCCCCAGTAGGTGGGATTATAGGAGCGTGCGACCATGCCCAGCTAATTGTTGTATTTTTAGTAGAGACAGGGTTTCACCATGTTGGCCAGGTTAGTCTCGAACTCCTGACCTCAGGTGATCTGCCCACTTCAGCCTCCCAAAGTACTGGGGTTACAGGTGTGAGCCACTGCGCCCGGCTAAACAGTCAATTTCTTAAACCCCCATATCAGAATGTAAATAAAATTAAGGTAAAAATTCAGTTATCCTGGGTCAGGATTCACTTTAAACAATATAAAAGCCTATCTAATAATGTTTAATGATATGAGAAAATGTTCATAATGTATTGATATGTGAACAGGAAGAATATTTTTTAATTAAAAAGCAGTTTACAAAACATGTATAATGTGATCATAGTTATTAAAAATTATATTTACACATATATTTCCTTTACCAAAGGAATGGCTGTTACAGAAAGTTTGGAAAATAGAGGACAGTGCTTGCTTTGGCAGCACATATACTAAAATTGGAATGATACAGAGAAGATGAGCATGGCCCCTTAAAAAAAAAAGGACAAAAAAGAAATAACTGTAATCTTATAACCCAGAGATTACTGGGTTTAATATTTTGATGTATATATTTCTAATTTTTGATGCACATATACTTCTCCCCAATAAATGTAATTGTAAAAGTTTTTTTTAGTCATTAGCTTTGCCTATATATCTACCTACCTACCTGTCTGTCTGTCTGTCTAAAACGGCATCTTAGATAGACAGACAGATAGGTAGATAGATAGTGCAGTGGTGCACATGGCTTACTGCAGCTTCAAACTGTTGGGCTCAAGGGATTCTCCTGGCTTGGACTCCTGAGTAGCTAGGATTACAGGCACCCCCAGCTAATTTTTTTTTTTTTTTGTAGAGACAAGGTCTCACTATGTTGCCCAGGCTGGCTCAAACTCCTGGGCTCGAGTGATGCCCCTACCTTGGCCTCCCAAAGTGCTGGGATTACAGGCATAAGCCACTGCATCTGGCCACATCAACTTATATATACCTTGTGTTCTAAGAAGCTACGACAAATTACAAGAATCATGTACAACAGTGCTTCTCAGCCTTGGCTGCCTATTAGAATCACTTGGGGAACTCCTAAAACTCCTGATTCCTGGCCCTGACCTTTCAGACCAATTAGAATCTCTGGAGGTGGAACCCAGGCATCAGTACTTTTCACAGTTCCCCAAGTCATTCCACTGAAGCCAGGGTGGAGAACCACGACTTGACAAAGTGTCTCCTAATCCCTGACCCTTGAGCAAAAGGTGATTTACAACAGGGATTTCTTAAATTTTCATATGCATACCAGTCATCTGGAGATCTTGTTAAAATACAGATTCTGGTTCAGTAGGTTGGGGTGGGATCTGAGATTTTGCATTTCTAAATAGCTCCCTGATGATGCCAATGCTACTGCCCCAGGGATCATACTTTGAGTAGCTTTAGGGTACCAGGAAAGAAAACTCTCATAAAGAGTGAAAAGAAAAAAATTATAGCCACTAAAGCCCATACTCTATACCACCAGACAGGAAGGGGTGGTCCACAGTGGATGAACAAAGGGTTGAGGCTGGGAATTAAAAGACATTTCTAGGCCAGGCATGGTGGCTCACGCTTGTAGTCCCAGCACTTTGGGAGGCTGAGGCAGGAAGACTGCTTGAGGCCAGGAGTTCGACACCAGCCTGGGTAACATAGGGAGACATCATCTCTATTAAAAAAAAAAAATTAGCCAGGCGTGATGGCACATGCCTGTAGTCCCAGCTACTTGGGAAACCGAGGTGGGAGGATTGCTTTAGTCCAGATGTCAAGGCTGCAGTGAGCTGTGTTCATGCCATTGCACTCCAGCCTGGGCGACAAAGTGAGACCCTGTCTCAAAATAAATAAATAAAGCAATTTTAAAGAGGAAAAAAAGGAAAAAGGTATTTCTAGGAAATAAGATTTTAGAGATTGGAAAGGTTTGGAATAACGCATTTTTCAGGGGGAAAAACAGCCATTGGAGCTTATTATTCGTGTGTACAAAGGAAGGCAAGCAAGCATGGGGGAGAAGAGGAGTAGGCAGTGAGAGAAAAAGATCAAATGTCTAAAAAATTGTTATGGAAAAAATAAACCCTTGGCTACAGTGCTGGAAAGGGATAGAGAAGCACTATAAAGGGATCTGTGGAATCTATTTCTCTGCCAAAAACATGTTTGGGAAGCAGAAAAGCTAATAAACTGAAGTTGGTATAGATTAATAACTATCTTCCATCAACTCCCTCTTGGGGACATGAAGAGACCCCAGGAGTATAAGTCTCCCGTGGCAGTGCTTTAGGAACTAACAACAAACAGTGAACTACTGCCCAAATGCTTCTCTTTATAAGCAGTAAGAATGGCAAGAAACTCAAACATGGCATCCCTTTGCGGCTTCTTGGCAATATCCTTCTGGGAATTTCTAAACTTCCAGGCAGGCTAGAGATATAGCCCCCAAAACAGGGAAAAAAGTGTTTTTCTCCTGAGGGCTTTCCCATAGAAATGAGAAATGTTTAGTATTTTTTAGAACAATAAGGTAAACATTTAATGTAAAGATATTCATAAGTCACTACCGACTTTTATACCTCCAAAATAATTTCTAAAAACAATAAAATAGGAAAACCTTCATGTAAATTAGCTGGAGCAATTATTTGAATCAGCTGGTATACTTTATCAGCTGGTCCTTATCAAATGGGTCACATCCAAGTAAATTTCTGTTTAAATCAATAGAAGAAAGTAAGGGGAAGACTTTACCAAGATATGGAAAGAATTCTGTTGTCACATGATTTGTGTTACACATCGCTTAGGTATATGAAACTTTGGCAGAAATGTATACAGTCTTCACATTCAGTATCTATTTACTATATAATGATGGCCAAGATGTACTGAGTACTAGATAGTATGCTAATAATTTAGATATTATTCATGTATAAATTAATCCACATAACCCTATGAAATAGTCATTATTATTATAGCTCTTACATGGATGAGGAATCTGTACAGGTTTGAGGATGGTAAGTTTTTGCTTCATTTCATTGCTAAAAGGTCACAAAGCCAGTTAAGTGGTCAAGTTGGTTTTTGACTGCCTGATTCTAACATCTGTGATTTTTAACTTTATATGACACCCCCAACTATCCTGCATACCCAGTTTGTACCAGGGAGAGACTGAGGGATATAAGATGAATAAGTCATGATCCCTAAACTCATGGTACAAGACAAGTAGTTCCTCTAGCACATGAGATTAAAAGGCATTTCCAAATGCTACAGGATACAAGATGCCAGATCAGATTATGCTGCTAGTGTATTCCACAGGTCAAAACCCATATACTTTTGGAGCCCTTGATTTTTAAGTTTTATATAACCTTAGTGGGTAAAAGGCATATTTATAAAAAGGACACGCTGCAAGGCTAGTGACACTATTTTCTAGCTCAGCCAAGCTCTCCAGAAATTACTGAACCACATCAGTCTATATAAAGGTGGTAAAGCCCTAACAATGTCCAGGTAACAGATCTAATACCAGTTGAGTGGATGATCTCTTCCATATTCAAGTACTAGCGTGTTGCCTGATGACTTGGTCCATGAATACATTAGAATGGAGACAACAGAAATGAGTCTAAGACTAAGGTTGTGGTCTCTCTTCTGAGACCATTTCTATAAAATCTCCAAAGGCTAAACGGAAATCCCATTGATTGTATTGGCCCAACAATGGCTATAAATCAATAATTCTTTTTTTTTTTTTTTTTTGAGATGTAGTCTCACTCTGTCGCCCAGGTTGGACTGCAGTGGCGCAATCTCGGCTCACTGCAAGCTCCGCTTCCCAGGTTCCGCCATTCTCCTGCCTCAGCCTCCCGAGTAGCTGGGACTACAAAGCGCCCGCCACCACGCCCGGCTAATTTTTTTGTATTTTTAGTAGAGATGGGGTTTCACCGTGTTAGCCAGGATGGTCTCAATCTCCTGACCTCGTGATCCGCCTGCCTCGGCCTCCCAAAGTGCTGGGATTACAGGCGTGAGCCACCAGGCCTGGCCTATGAATCAATAATTCTTAACCTGTGGTTCATTATCAATGCAGACAGATAAAATCTTAACTATTTTTGCATTTCTCAGGGCTAGCTTTCTAACAGTCTTGTTTAACTTAATTGCAGACAGCATGAGGCCAGGGAAAAGGTGAACAATATTTCTAGCCTTATCTGGCATCTAGCTATATTCATAGTTTAAAGGTAGTCCTCAAAGAAAGAAGAGGCAGGGTAAAAGAGCTAATATTTGAGTACCTACTTTCAACATATATGTCACGTGCTGTGCTAACAGTCCCTCTTTTTTATTTTTCAATCTTATTTAATACTCATACCCACATAAAATACTGGTGCTCCCAGCAGTCAAATATCTTTCTCAGGAACTCACAGCTGGTAAATAACAGCTAACATTCAGACAGAGGTCTGTTCACACTACATTCCCTTGGGAACAGAAAGGCTCCAGGGAACTGCAGGGTCCTGGGTATCTTTGTGACGACATTCCTCCAGGGCTAGAAGAGCTGAGGGAACTGATGACAGGGTGAGAAAGGCAAGCAGACTTCCTCAAATATACCATGGAAATGGCCCTTTTGCCCTTCCTAACAATGTTCTCTTGGGGATATGCTTAGTAGAGAAGGAAGATGATGTATTGAGTTATTGAATTTGCACTGATCCACATTGAAAACAAAATTCTATTTATGATAACAAAACTTCCCTGTTGTAAGTTGCACTTAAATATTGTGAGCTTAAATATTTCAAAATAATGATCTCCATTGAGTATAGCTATGTGTGTGGCTATTAAAAAGCAGACCTCCTCTTTTCTATCCCTTGAATGAAACTATTTTTTTTTTTAATCTGAAGTGGATTCAAGGACTAACGCTTTTTTTTTTTTTTTTTTTTTTTAGACACAGTCTTGCTCTGTCGACCAGGCTGGAGTGCAGTAGCGCGATCTCAGCTCACTGCAACCTCTGCCTCCTGGGTTCAAGTGATTCTCCTGCCTCAGCCTCCCGAGTAGCTGGGATTACAGGTGGGCACCACCATGCCCAGCTAATGTTTGTATTTTTAGTAAGGACAAGGTTTCACCCTGTTGGCCAGGCTGGTCTCAAACTCCTGACCTCAAGTGATCCACCTGCCTCGCCCTCTCAAAGTGCTGGGATTATAGGTGTGAGCCACCGTGCCTGGCCTAACAATTTGGTTTTAAGAACTGAAGACTTGTAGTGCTGTAAGCAACGCAAAATTATCTTAATGGACATAGAAGGCTTGTTTGTTTCAAAGTTTTTCATAAAAATATTTCTTACCCTATTCAGCTAATCTTTTGAGAGGACACAGAGGAAACAAGAAAATCTCAGACAGAGATCTTAGGTGCAGTGGCTCACACCTGTAATCCCAGAACTTTGGGAGGCCAAGCCGGGAGGATCAGCTGAGCCCAGGAGTTCAAGACCAGACTGGGCAACATAGTGAGACCCCATCTCTACTAAAAGAAAAGAAAAGAAAATTGCAGCCAGAGAAAGCATTTGGTGGTATGCTCCATATTGCAACATGGAAAAATGCACTGGTTCTAAGAGCAGTTGTTAATATTTGAAATCAATCCTAGCTACTATAGATCTGCTCATGAGAGCAAGTTTAAATAAATAGGTTGACATCTTTGTGCAGTCATTTAGAGCAAGTTCTACATATTCAGCAAGATCAAAACTATATTTTGCAGAAATTGAGAGAGTATTTATTAGTATTTATCTGTCTTGCTAGAGAGCCAAAGGAACAGTATTCAGAGTGAATGATGACAAAAAGTTTGTTTTATATGGAGGGTAGCATTATTGCAGTCATCTTGAGTTTCTCACTTAATCATTTCCCTCCAATTCTCCAAAGAGAGCCTCTATTCTCCTTTTTTCCTTGCCTACTACTATAATCATTCCAATCATCTCATTCATGTATTTACTGCACAAACATGTATTGAGGTACTGTGTATCAGGTGCAAATATTGGGGATTCCACAGCTGTACCACTCAGAATGTGGCCCACAGACTGGTCCTGGTCTGTGAATCCATTTGCTACCAGCCTGTGACATGTGTTTAAAATTTTTAATAACAATACAGCAGAATAATTTATTTGTTGATTTCAATAAAAATTTAAAAAACTTTTATGTCATTTTTCTTTAAAAACTTTTTTTTTTCTTTTTTTTTTTTTAGAGACAGGGTCTCACTCTGTTGCCCAGGCTGGGGTGTAGTGGTATGATTACAGCTCACTGTAACCCCAAACTTTTGGGTTCAAGTGATCTTCCTGCTTCAGCCTCCTGAGTAGCTGGGACTACAGGCATGTGCCACCATGCCTGGATAATTTTTAATTTTTGTTGTTGTTGTTGAGACAGAGTCTATGTTGTTCAGGCCGGTCTTGAATTCCTGGGCTCAAGTGACCCTCCCACTTTGGCCTCCCAAAGTGCTGGGATTACAAGCTTGAGCCACCAGGCCTGGCTTTATGTTATTTTTCTAATAATTAATCTCACTGTATTTTACAAAAATATTGGTCTATGAAGGATTAGAAGTAAAATCCCGATTCTTTTGCCAGCCATAGTTTAAGCAGCATTGTTCTAGGAAACAGGAAGAATAAGATAAGACTTTTGCTCTTGACAAGGTCTTAGTCTAGTCTTGTGTGAGTGTTCAATAAAAAATCTTGCCAGATGTAGTGGCTCAAGCTTGTAATCCCAGCACTTTGGGAGGCCAAGGTAGGAGGATCACTTGAACCCAGGAGTTTGATACCAGCTTGGGCAATATAGTGAGACTGTGTCTCAACAACAACAACAAAAAATTAGCTACATGTGGTGGTGTGTGCCTTTAATCCCAGCTACTTGGGAGGCTGAGGGCAAGATTGCACCACTGCACTAAAGCCTGGGCAACAGAGTGAGACCCTGTCTCCAAAAACAACAAAAACTCCTTCCATCCTCACACACATTTCTGAGGAACACAGAAAGTTTAGGCTTTGTAAATAGTTCTGGGGAATATTAATTTTTTTCTAATGAGCTATTAATAGGTTAAAAGGACAACAGAGAAGGGTGAGATAAGAAAGGCTGTCAACAGAAAGGATAGTTTGATAAAGAACAGGAAATCAACAGGCAACCAGGAGGCCAGCATGTGTAACAAATTGCTATATGCCTCAGGTGAAGAAGTCAAGATGGCAAATCAAGGCTTACTGGAGGAAGACACTGAGTCCAGTCTCTGCCATACATTCCATTCTCCAAAGTGTTGTTTGTTACAGCATCACCTCCTATCCTGGCCACTTGTTTATACCTGTGTCACAGTACTTATCGGAGAGTACCATGAATATATTAGTTTGCAAGTCAAATTCTACTGACACTATATTATTTATCTTTCTCTTCTCAGTGCTCAGCATGTAACTGACACTCAAATATGTGTTGAATCACACTAAGCAATAGAGGGAGAGTTCATTAGAATTCTCTTCAGGCTGAGCAACCACAAGAGATGCTTTTAGGGTCCAGTAGACTGTAAAAAGGGCAATTCAGGCTGGGTGCAGTGGCACATGCCTGTAATACCAACACTTTGGGAGGCCAAAGCAGGAAGACTGCTTGAGCCCAGGAATCCAAGACCAGCCTGGGCAACACAGTGAGATTCCATCTCTACCGAAGGGGAAAAAAAAAAAAGACAAATTAGCCATACAGTGGTGCGTGCCTGTAGTCCCAGCTACTCAGAAAGCTGAGGCGGGAGGACTGCTTGAGCCCAGGATTTCAAGGCTGCAATGAGCCAGGATCTTACCACTGCATTTCAGCCTGGGTGGCAAAGCAAGATCCTATCTCAAAAAAAATAAAAAATAAAAAAGTGGGAGGGGGGCAACTTAAACCTGGAACTCAGAAAGAAAAAAAAAGCAAAAACCAACCCACCAACCAACCAAAAAACCTCCACTCTCACTAAGGACAACACCTAAGTCAGTCAGCTGAATTGCAAGTAACAATATATAAGAATTTAAGAGCCCATTCTGCATTAAGTTTGAATTCATGACTTGACAGAGTACTCATAAATTATATATGGACATGTGGCTCTGAGTAATTTCAAGGTAAGTATATTTTTCAGGCAAAATGGCTGACTAAGCATATAATGATATATGCTAATGTCTACTATGGCAGACCAGAGCACTATGAGGCAAAGCTTCAAAACCAAGGTCACAGGCATAAAGAAAAACCTCTCCCTTCTCATTACTTTGGGGTGGAAGCAGCTGCAATGACTAGCAGTAAACAAAGGGAGTTTCTATTTGGTGGTATCCTGAGCATTTTCATTACAGGGCTGTCTGCCTTTACTCTGTTTTCATAGTTTTTGGTTGTGGCTTTTTTCTTCCTGTTCTCTATCTTTTCACACTTTGCCTTTATGATCTCTCCCCTCTCAAACTCTCTCCTCCTTGTTTCCTTTCTGAACTCATTTCCTTCTCTTACTCCCACTTTCTTCATTAATTCTTAAATACCACTTATGTCAGAGCCCTCTTATGCTTCTGCCTTAGTGTTGGTTATACAGAGCATTCTGCCTTTAGTTCCTTCTTAAGGACCAATTCTAATTCACGGTCATTTAAATGCATTTCTCCACCCAATAATTTCCCAGTGATTTTCCCATTTATGGGGGATAAGATGAGAAAATATAAATGGATCTCTGAGAACCCAGGTTTCAGTATCCTTGAAACATAATATGCAGCATTGTAATCAGTGGTGATATCCCCGTGAAATAATACTCTTGTGCTGGCAAAGTTACTATGCTTGGAAAGTATACAATCAAAATTCAAACTGGCCTGGGAAACAGTGGAGGCAAGTAATTTAGTAATGAGAAAAAGATCAGTATTTGAAACATAACACAGTCTTCTCCCTAGCAAAGTCAAACAATAACACAAACCTTTCTTTTTTCTAGTCAGCCCATTATCCTACTGACATGTACAGTTATGTGCCTGGAACTGGTCAGAAACAAGCTAGAAGAGACATATCCAAAGAGATTCTTAGAGGCTCCCTTTGCACTTTTATTTGCTTCCCAGCACCTCCTGACTGAAGAAGAAATAATACAAGGCCTTTTCCCAAGGGCATGTTCCCAAAAGGGCCACTGTTTCTTTCAGGTTATTTGGAGGCACAGGGATATTGCCTTGAATCCTGTCAAAATCTACATTCAGAGATTCCTGAATTTCACCCAGTTTTTTAAAAATGCTATAGTATTGGGAAGAAACTCAACTCCTTCAAATTATAACTCTTAAAAAAATAAAAGCTGGCGGGGCATGGTGGCTCATGCCTATTATCCCAGTACTTTGGAAGGCTGAGAAGGGTGGATCATCTGAGGTCAGGGGGAGTTTGAGACCAGTCTGGCCAACTGAAACCCTGTCTCTACTAAAAATACAAAAATCAGTTGGGCGTGGTAGCGCATGCCTGTAATCCCAGCTACTCAGGAGGCTGAGGCTACTCGGGATGGCTGGAATCTGGGAGGCGGAGGTTGCAGGGAGCTGAGATCACGCCACTGCACTCCAGCCTGGGCGACAGAGCGAGACTCCGTCTCAAAAAAAAAAAAAAAAAAAAAAAAAAAAGCAAAGTCAAAGATGATTCTGGTTTTTCAGTGTCATCTGGGGGTTTCTTCTGTTGTCACTCCAAGAGCCACAATTAATTCCCAGAAATGTGAAAAAAGGCTCACAGGTATCTAAGCTGAAGTAAAAAACAATCACTAAGGCTCTGACTTTTCTGATATCCTACTTTAAAGCAAAGGTAAATAATGATTGTAATAATGTAATAGCAAGCATAGTGCATTTGAAGAGCTATGGTTTTTAAATTGAGTTGGCATGTATTATTTCGTTCAAATTTCATAACATCTCCATCAAACAGCATGCATTATCCTTGTTTTTTTTTTTGAGACAGAGTCTCCGTTGCCCAGGCTGGAGTGCAGTGGTGCGATCTTGGCTCACTGCAAGCTCTGCCTCCCAGGTTCATGCCCTTCTCTTGCCTCAGCTTCCTGAGTAGCTGGGACTACAGGCGCCCGCCACCATGCCCGGCTAATTTTTTGTGTTTTTAGCACAGACAGGGTTTCACCGAGTTAGCCAGGATGGTCTCAATCTCCTGACCTTGTGATCTGCCCGCCTTGGCCTCCCAAAGTGCTGGGATTATGGTGTGAGCCACCGCACCCAACCACTTTATTCTTGTTTTACAGATGTTAAGTGACTTGTACAAAGTCAGCTTAAATAAGTGATTTCCATTATTTAATGAATTCTATCTACCCACTCAAGCTGCTCCCCTAATATCTGCTTTCTTAGGTCACCAGATTTCTTGAAAGAGTAATCTATTATTTCTGACTTTATTTCCTCATGTATTCATTTTCTAATCTTGAAAGATTATACTTTGTTTCTTTAACTATTCTTTTTTTTTTTTTTTCCAGACAAGTTCTTGCTCTGTGGCCCAGAGTGGAGTGCAGTAGCCAGTGGCACAATCTTGGCTCACTGCAACCTCTGCCTCCTGGGCTCAAGTGATACTCCTACCTCAGCCTCCCGAGTAGCTGGGACTACAGGCACACGCTACCATGCCTGGCTAATTTTTGTATTTTTGGTAGAGGCAGGGTTTCACCATGTTCCCAGGCTGGTCTCAAACTCCTGAGCTCAAGGGATCCATACACCTTAGCCTCCCAAAGTGTTGGGATTACAGGTGTGAGCCACTGTATCTGCCACTATCTATTATTCTTAAAAAGATCACAATGACCTATAAGGTATCATGGGACTCTCAGCTGATTCTTAAATATCATTAATGAATAAAATTTCAAAGAATTCCAAGAATTTGTTTGGTCCTCATCCTTCCTCATTCCTGACTCCAACTCACTCTTGAAACACTTTCCTTCCTCTGTTACTCCCTACTATCATAAAGATTAAACTGGGTAATACCTCATCTTTTAAGATCCTATTCAAGTGATAATCCTTTTGTTGTTGTTGTTGTTGAGATGGAGTCTCCCTCTGTCGTACATGCTGGAGTGCGGTGGCGTGATCTCGGCTCACTGCAACCTCCACCCAGGTTCAGGCGATTCTCCTGCCTCAGCCTCTTGAGTAGCTGGGATTACAAGCATGCACCACCACGCCCAGCTAATTTTTGTATTTTTAGTAGAGACAGGGTTTCACCATGTTGAAACCATGGGCCAGGCTGGTCTCCAACTCCTGACTTCAAGTGATCCACCCGCCTCAGCCTCCCAAAGTTCTGGGATTACGGGCGTGAGCCACCGTGCCCGACCTCAAGTGATAATTCTTGAAGTCTTCCACAACACCCCTAGTAGGAGTCACCCTTTCTCTGAGTTTCCACAGTACTTGATACTACTAGGCATGTAACACATTGCATTCTGATTGTTATGGTCTCTTTCTCTCTCCCTTATATAATACAAGTTATTTGGTCATGGAAACTGGTTTATCATTTTCTTTTTTTTGAGCGGGAGTTTCGCTCTTGTTGCCCAGGCTGGAGTGCAATGGCACGATCCCACCTCACTGCAACCTCCGCCTCCTGGGTTTAAGTGATTCTCCTGTCTCAGCCTCCCGAGTAGCTGGGATTACAGGCACACGCTACCACGCCCGGCTCATTTTTGTATTTTTAGTGGTGATGGGGTTTCATCATACTGGTCAGGCTGGTCTCGAACTCCTGACCTCATGTGATCCACCCGCCTTGGCCTCCCAAAATGTTGGGATTACAGGCGTGAGCCACCGTGCCTGGCCTGCTTTGTCATTTTCTTTCTCTTTGGTTTAGCAGATGATATGCCATGTACAGATTCTGTTAACAAATGTCTGAATGGCCAGTGAGTGGCAGCACTATGACCAGAACGCAGCTTTTCTGGTTCCTTTGTCTTTGCTCCTTAGGCAGAAGATGGCTCAAAAGCAATTAAGGCTTACAGTTACATTTCTCACTTCCTATTTCATGAAAATGCTGAATCTCAGATTTAGTCCCTTTTTCTTAATCTTTAGCAGTGACCTGGTGAAAACCATACTTTTCACACAGAGTAGTCACCTAGGTAGCAGTGCCACACATGGCATAATTATGACTATCCTACAATTTGCTCTCTCTCTCTCACACACACACACAGATATGTATATATATATACACACACAGAGATATACATATACACAC
The DNA here is from genome assembly GCF_029289425.2 of Pan paniscus. NCBI lineage: Eukaryota > Metazoa > Chordata > Mammalia > Primates > Hominidae > Pan > Pan paniscus. The sequence continues at coordinate 134,394,278 of NC_073262.2, forward strand.
ACGCACACAGACACACACACACAAACACACACACAAACACACAGTTTCTAGAGATGGGGTCTTGCTCTGTTGCCCAGGCTGGAATGAAGAGGCACAATCATAGCTCACTGTAGCCTCGAATTCCTGAGCTCAAGTGATCCTCCTGCCTCAGCCTTCTGAATCGCTGAGACCACAGATGGGACCACATTTTTTAACAGAGAATCACAGAAAAGGAAATAGTCTGTTAGATTCTTATCTCAATCCATAAATACTTAAGGGGCCTTTGAAACAAACTCTAAATGCATAATAACACTCTGTAACAGGAACCCTCGAGTTGGTTCTATAAGCTACCCACAATATACTTTCACCTGATACTTTTCATAGACGTTTAAGGAAAAGGTTTCAAAATGAAACTGAAATAAGCTGGTCACAAGGTAGCCTTGTGTATTCTGAACAAAGCCAGGACATGTTTGTTTATCCATGCTAGTATCCAAGACTTTTTCACTTTTTTTTCCCTATTAACGAGATTATCTGAATTGCTCATCTGAAAACAACTTCGTTGTGGGATAAATTTTGTGTTACTTTATTGGACAAAACTATATGGACACAATCTTGTGCTTATCAGACTTGAGTAACAACCTCCTATGTTTGATCATCACTGAAGTTGCTAATCAGACCCCTATGAGTAGCCATCTCTTGACTACAGAGGACAATGTTTAAGACGACTGTGCTTAAGATGAAAAAAATATGAAAACAAGAATATATCCACCTGCTGCTTAAGTATTTTCTGGAAAATGTCTTTTTTTCCTCTGGTAACTCTAATTGTTAAAAAATTCATTATCCTGGGCTAAACCCTGGCCCCTGTATCTGGTGAATTGAGGGAAAAAAAAGAATATAGGCGATATGACCACATTAGAAGAGGATAATTTTCAAGTGAAAAATAAATCTGGCTGTGACTTAAACACTGAGAAAAGGGCTGGGCATGGTGGCTCATGTCTGTTAATTCCAGCACTTTGGGAGGCCAAGGCAGTCAGATCACTTGAGCCCAAGAGTTCAAGACCAGCCTGGGCAACATGGCAAAATCTGGTCTCTAAAAAAATAACAAAAATTGGCCGGGTATGGTGGCTCACACCTGTAATCCCAGCACTTTGGGAAGCTGAGGTGAATGGATCACCTGAGGTCAGGAGTTTGAGACGGGTCTGGCCAACGTGGTGAAACCCTGTCTCTACTAAAAATACAAAAATTAGCTGGGTGTGGTGGCAGGCGCCTGTAATCCCAGCTGCTTGGGAGGCTGAGGCAGGAGAATTGCTTGAACCTGGGAGGCAGAGGTTGCAGTGAGTTGAGATCGCGCCATTGCACTCCAGCCTGGGTGACAAGAGTGAGACTTCATTTCAAAAAAAAAAAAAAACCCACAAAAATTAGCCAAGCATGATGGTGTGCACCTGTAGTCCCAGTTACCTGAGAGGCTGAGGTGGGAGGATCACTTGAGCCTGGGAGGTTAAGGCTACAGTGAGCTGAGAAATTTTTTTTTTTTTTTTTTTGAGCAACCTCTGCCTCCCGGGTTCAAGCGATTCTTGTGCCTCAGCCTCCCAAATAGCTTCTGTGGGGTTTGCCGTGTTGGCCAGGCTGGTCTCAAACTCCTGACCTCAAGTGATCTGCCCACCTAGGCCTCCCAAAGTGCTGGGATTACAGGCGTGAGCCACCTTGCTCAGCCAAGCTGAGAAAAATTTAAAACTCAAAATTAATAATACAACAACAAAAGAATAAATTCTCCAGAGAGGCATCATGGTATACTGTAGAAAACATGGACTTTTAAAAAGACAAAACAAGGCTTAAATTAAGGTTCTGCCTTCGTCTAAGTGACTGCCTCGTCGATCCTCAATTCCTTAATCTATAAAGTGAGGCTAACAATGAATAGGGTTGTTGTGATAATGCAGTAATATATCAAAGTTCTTTAAAAACTGAAAAGCAGTATAGAATTATGAGATATTACTAGACCATGCTCTTTCTTCTTGTGGCTATATTTACAGTGCTAATTTATATTACAGCTATTTATGTTTCATTCTCTAAATGTTATCTAAATTCAGAGGCAATAATTGCTCTCCTTGACTCTGAATCAGTTGTATCCACAATGCACTAAACCAAACACTTCAATACTGAGTGTCTCAGAGTTGTGTCAAAAACAAAAAGGAAACAATCAGGTCACAAAAAAACTTTTTGTCGATTTTAGGTGTAGAACATATCTCAATATAAACATTTGCCAAAAAAAGTACTTGTTAAGTAAGAGAGGCTGTCACCAAATCAAAGAATTGTAGTGCTGGAAAAGGATTTGAGTATTTCTGTAGATCATCTACTGTAATACACATTTGATACATACAAAATTTCCCTCTGCAACACTCTTGACAGACAGGCATCTATCTGCTGCTTAAAACACTTTCTGGAAAATGTCTTTTTTCAGGTAATTCTACTAATTGTTAGAAACTGGCCTAAACTCTGTCACCTGTAATTTCTACCCCGCAAATCTTGTACTTCCTCTGAGAGCTACACAGCAACATTTAATTCTTCCCTTTAGAACAGTTTTTTTTTTTTTTAACTTTAGAACAGAACACTCATATCTCTTGTCCAACTCTTTTCATCTTTAGGTTAAACTCCCTTCAGTTCCCCCATTATTGAATGTATGCCATGTTTCAAGTGGCCCACCTTTACACCAGCTCCACTTTCCCCTGCCTCCCTTTGCGGTAGACTAAACAAGCTTTCATGTGTCCTACGGTGAGACCATCGCCTTCTTTGCCATAAACAGTAAGCTTTAGTCCAATCCATTGAAATCTTTGTGGATATTGGACTGTAAGAAATATATTTGCTTTTCTTCCCAGCTCCAAAATTATAAGCAGGTCAAAAGCAAAAAAGAATGCTGCTCTCAGAACTTTGACAATTTGAGTTTTACACATTCAAGCAATTATTAGAATAGTCAGGCTGCTGGAGAAGATGGCCTTTAAAATTCCTTCCTATGATGCTAGGCTTTAGCTCAGGAATAGAGAGGGATAGGTCTATAAGTCAAATCCTCTCATAACACGAGGATTTGTGGATGCAGAATGCTGACAAGTGAGGCCTGGGAGGCAAAACTGAGGTCAACCCTAGTAAGAACCTAGAGCTTCCAAGCCTCAGAACCATTGCTAGTCCTTTAACAAATGTAGTGGTGATACAACTGGAATTCTCCATGACAGTTTTACCGTGTTCTGTCCCATTTCTCCAGAAGTTACTGTAATGTTTCATTATAAACCATATACACAACCCTGGGAAGAAACTTAGAAGGTCAGTAGAAGACTATAAATATCTAATTATACGCTAAATTCCTTCCAAAAAGCAAAAGCAGGAATGCCTGTTTAAGAATCCTAAGTAAGGCCGGGTGTGGTGGCTCACGTCTGTAATCCTAGCACTTTGGGAAGCCAAGGTGGGCAAATCACTTGAGCCCAGAAGTTCAAGACCAGCCTGGGCAACATAGTGAAACCGTTTCTCTACAAAGAAAAAATACGAAAATTAGCTGGGTATAGTGGTGCACACCTGTGCACCCAGACACTCAGGAGGGTGAGGCAGAGGATCACCTGAGCCTGGGAGGTCAAGGCTGCAGTAAGCTATGATAGCACCGGCCTGGATGACAATGAGACCCTGTCGCAGAAAAAAAAAAAAAGAATCCTAAGATAATCAATAGGACATTATATTCATTTAATCCATTCAGGATAACAATACAAACTCTCAAGAGTCCATGCGTGAGGAAACAAGCTACCAATCACAATCTACATGAAATTGGGCTTAATGAGTGGTATGTCTGGTTGCTTTCCAAGACTTTGGGTTGTCAGACAAAACCTATATTATGGGAAATAATAAACCTCAAATTCATTTTTAACATTTGGCCAAGGCAACTGTACCAGGGAATACTGACTTTCAAGAGAAGTTCTACAGTTGACTTTTCTTAATATGTCTACTATTCTTATTCTTTATTCTAAGTGAGTAAATAGAAGATGTAAAGCCAACTGTTTTTTGATTGGAAGCAAAGTCAAGGATTAAGGTACTATGAGAAAGAAGATACAGGGATTCCAGGACCAAACTATGGGAGAAGAAATGTAAGAACACAAGTGAAAGATGCTTTCAGAAACCTTCTGAGCCCAAACTCTTTTTGCTAACCTGCCATAAATTAGAATGAGATTCATTTTCTAGACAAGATAAACATGAGGTATATATCAATGCTTATTGAATCATTTATTCAGAGGCAAAATGGAAATATGATAGTTTTTCAGTAAGAAAATATAACTAGAATGACTAGATATAACTTATATCTCAGAGAAATAAGTAGCTTTACAATCATATTAACACTATTGTCATTATTATTATTATTATTATTATTGAGATGGAGTCTCACTCTGTTGCCCAGGCTGGAGTGCACTGGCGTGATCTCGGCTCACTGCAACCTCCACCTCCTGGGTTCAAGCGATTCTCCTGCCTCAGCCTCCCAAGTAGCTGGGATTACAGGTGCACACCACTACGCCTGACTAATTTTGTATTTTTAGTAGAGACGGGATTTCACCATGTTGGCCAGGCTGGTCTTGAATGCCCAAACTCAGGTGATCCACCCACCTCGGCCTCCCAAAGAGCTGGGATTACAGGCATGAGCCACTATACCTGGCCTGTCATTATTATTAGTAATTATTAATAAAATGAATGGCAGCAGATATTACTATATGCCAGGCACTGAACCAAACATCTTTTATGCAGTTTCATTTAATTCTCAAAACAACCCTCTGATAATATGAGATACAGATGCTGAGGCTCAGAGTCTGAGTGTTCTGTTGAGAGTCACAATAGCAGAGGCAGTAAGTCTAAACCTTGGAAGTGAGCCCATACTCTCAACCACTGTGCTATATACTCTACTGCAGTTATGTGTAAACATTTGATAGATACCAATTACTTTCTATAGACACTACACACACACACATAAACCAAATGAGAGTGCCCCTTTCCCTCAATGTTGTGAACACTGAATGTTATCTTTTTTTTTTTGAGACTGAGTCTCTCTCTGTCACCCAGGCTGGAGTGCAGTGGTGCAATCTCAGCTCATTGCAACCTTGGCCTCCCAGGTTCAAGTGATTCTTCTGCCTCAGGCACCCTAATAATAGCTGGGATTACAGCTGTCCACACCATGCCCAGCTAATTTTTGTATTTTTAGTAGAGACGGGGTTTCACCATGTTGGCCAGGCTGGCCTCGAATCCCTGACCTCAAGTAATCCGCCCACCTTGGCCTCCCAAAGTGCTGGCATTACAGGCATGAGCCACTGTGCCTGGCATCTTTTTTTTTTTTAAATACATTTCTATTTTTATTTTTTTGAGACAGAGTCTCACTCTGTAGCCCAGGCTGGAGTGCAGTGGTGTGATCTCAGCTCACTGCAACCTCTGCCTCCTGGGTTCAAGCAATTGTCCTGCCTCTGCCTCTTGAGCAGCTGGGATTACAGGCGTGTGCCACCAAGTTTGGCTAATTTTTTGTATTTTTAATAGAGAGGGAGTTTTGCTATGTTGGGCAGGCTGGTCTCAAACTCTTGGCCTCAAGTGATCTGCCTACCTTGGTCTCCCAAAGTGTTGGGATTACAGGTGTGAACCACTGTGCCTGGCCTAATTTTTAATTTTATTTTCGTACAGTGCCACTTTCAGGATATACATATATATTATCAATCTTTTAAATCTGTGTCAATTAATTGGGAAGAGATAGTCCATTATTATTATTATTGACAGGGTCTCACTCTGTTACCCTGGTTGGAATGCAGTGGGGCACAGTCTTGGCTCACTGCGACCTCCACCTCCCAGGCTCAGGTGATCCCCTCACCTCAGCCTCCCAGTAGCTGGGACCACAAGCATGCACCACCACACCTGGCTAATTTTTGTGCGGTTTTTTTTGTTTTTTGTTTTGTAGAGGCGGGGTCTTGCCATGCTGCCTAGGCTGGTCTCAAACTTCTAGGCTCAAGCAATCCACCCACCTTGGCCTCCCAAAGTGCTGGGATTACAAGCATGAGCCCCTGCACCTGGAAGATAGTCTATTATTTTAACAAGGTTGAGCATGTCCTCATTTATTCATTGGTCATCTGCTTTTTCTTCTAGGAACTGCTTGTTCATATCCTTTGTCCACTTTGAGTTAAATGCTTATCCTATTGATTTGTAGGCAGCCATTTATATTCTGGATATTATAATATCTGAAGTATAAATGAATTAAATAAATATATGGAGACAATAAGCCAATATTAAAAAAAAGCTACATTACTACTCTGTATCTTATACCAAAGAAAATTCAGATGGATTAAAGATAATGAAATCATAAAAGCATAATTCATTCTTATGGAAGTCTGTCAGTTTCTTGTTAATTTAATAAAGTTATATTTTTATGTTGATGAAAAAGGTATTCAAATAGGCAAAACAGTAGATACAGACTATACTAGAAAGCTAGTATAAGAGTACTGTGACAAATGCTGGGTGCGGTGGCTCACGCCTGTAATCCCAGCACTCTGGGAGGCCTGAGGTCAGGAGTTCGAGACCAGCCTGGCCAACAAGGCGAAACCCCCTCTCTATTAAAAATACAAAAATTAGCCGGGCATGGTGGCAGGTGCCTGTAATCCCAGCTACTTGGGAGGCTGAGGCAGGAGAATCGCTTGAACTCCGGAGGTAGAGGTTGCAGTGAGTTGAGATCACGTCACTGCACTCCAGCCGGGGTGACAAGAGCAAGACTCCGTCTCAAAAAAAAAAAAAAAAAAAAAAAAAGAGTACTGTGACAAATCTGTCAGTGAAAGCAACTGAAAGTAACTATCTTTGGAAATCATAAACATGGTAAATCTATTATTAAGTAAGTTACAAAGTGATATTTACAATTCCATTTTTATAAAAAACACATTAAACATTAGCTACATTAGAAGGCTATATTAAATAATATTTACAAAGGTCACTCTAGGTGGCTGGAGTTTGTAATAGGAAAATTAAATAGAATTTTAAAAAATGCATTGCTTTTGAAGATATTCCTTCTAAACAGACATAAAGCTGGCTAAGCTTCTGGAAAGAAGGGACTGTAAGTTATTCATTTTTGTATCCTTCAAGTGTAGAGTGCCCTATACATAATAGTCACCCAACAGACCTTTGTTGAAGGAACGAAATGGGAAACGTGGGATTTACAAACATCAATCTCTATGTCAGCTGCTTAAAATAATCAAATCCAAAATATTTGCAGGAGAATCATATTGTTCCCCAAGTAACATTTCATTCATAACATTAATTTACAATTAGGAAATGTTATGCTTTTAACAAACAAGAAAGAAATGCAAGGTTCTTAATGTGTATGAGAGCCTTGCATTTCTTGAGAGGTAGTATAGCGCCACAGTCCAGTATAGCTCTTAACCACTATGCTATATTACCTTTTATGGATCTAGGGATCCAGGAAAATACAAATTGAAACAAGGTATCATGTGTTGTCCAAACTGGCAAAAATAAAAAAGATTGACCTAGTCAATGTGGAAAACTGAGTACTATCAACACTGTTGGGGGGAGGTCATAATGGTGCTCTTTTTGTAGTGATAAACTCTTCTCACAAAAACAGATACTCTGAAAGAGGTAGGGTGAGATGGGGTGAAGGTGATACAAGAATAAAATCTTATAAGATTTTGTTTTTGAAACAACTGATGGCAAATACAAAGCTTCTACTGAATTCACTCAGACCATGCCTAATTTATGCATACAGTATTCACTTTTATGCAGTATCTTTAAATTTTTTTTTTTAGAGTTGGGGGTCTCGCTATGTTGGCCAGGTTTGTCTTGAACTCCTGGCCTTGAGCAATCCTCCCACCTAGGCCTCCCAAAGTGCTGGGATTACAGGTGTGAGTCACCATGCCCAGCCAAGTCCTCATGTTTCTATCTACTATGGGCATATGGGCAAGCTTCCATGTGAACAAAAGGGGCACATATTTATAGGGACCTTAAAAACACATATTATGTTAGTCACAGACCATTCTATTGTAAACTATACTAAATCATATTATAAAGCTATAATAATTCAATCAAATGTGTATAGGTACAAGAAGAGACAAATAGATCAATGAAACAGAAATAATCCAAAAATAAACCTATGTCTTATGAAAATTTAGTATATGACAAGGATGGCATTTCAAAACAGTGAGGAAAAGATGGACTAACTACTTAGTAAATAGTACTGGAACTATTGGCTATCCAAACAGCAGAAGTACTTAGATGTCTACCACATACCAAATGTGTAAATACGTTCCAGGTGGATTAAAGAGCTAAACATTGAAAAGAGAAGAAAAGATAGGATATTTAGTTAATCTTGGGATAAGGAAGATCTTTTTAAACAAGATACAAAATGCAAAAGCCAGATGGCAAATATTAATAAATTTGAGGCCAGGCACGGTGGCTCATGCCTGTAATCCCAGCACTTTGGGAGGCAGAGGCAGGCAGATCATGAGGTCAGGTGTTTGAGAACAGCTTGGCCAACATGGTGAAACCCCATCTCTATTAAAAATACAAAAATTAGCTGGGCATGGTGGCATGCACCTGTAATCCCAGCTACTCAGGAGGCTGAGGCAGGAGAATTGCTTGAACCTGGGAGGCGGAGGTTGCAGTGAGCCAAGATTGCGCCACTGCATTCCAACTTGGGCAACAGACCAAGACTCCGTCTCAAACAAATGAAATAAAATAAATTTGAAATGACAATTTAAAAATTCTGTTCAACAAAAAAGGAGACAATACATTGAAAGAAAATATTTGCAAAATACATAATAGGCAAAGGATTGATATTACCATATGTAAAGAACATCTACAAATAAGAAAAATAAACAATAGTAAAATGGGCAAAAACAAAATTAACAAACAATTTACAGAAGAAAAAGAAATGGCCAAATAGAAGAGATGTGCAACTTCTCTAATAATAACAAGAATAACACTGGCTAAAGCATAATGCTCACTGTGGATCAGGTGCTTTTCTAAATGCTTTAGATATCAACTCATTTACTCTTACAGCCCCATGAGATAGGTACTATTATTTTCCCCATTTTACAGATAAGAAAATTGAGGTGAGGTTAAAGCAGTTGCTCAGGGACACACAACTAGGAGCGCAGGGCTGGAATTCCAATGCAGGCAGTATAGAGACATAGTCCAGTATAGCTCTTAACCACTATGCTACATTACCTTTTCATGGATCTAGGGATCCAGAAGAATACCAATTAAAACAATGTATCATTTGTTATCCAAACTGGCAAATAAAAAAGCCTGACCTAGTCAACGTGGAAAACTGAGTACTATCAACACTGCTGGTGGGAGAACATAATGGTGCTCTTTTTGCAGTGATAAACTATTCTTACAGAAACAGATACTCTGAAAGAAAGTTCAGAAAATCTATTTACCCAATAAAAGGTGGACAATAGTCAGTTTCTTACTAAAACATTAATTTTACTTTTTCCTGAAGGTAGTAGCATATCTTAACATTCCTGCTTTTCTTTTCTCTCTTACTCCACAAATGCCCAATAAAGGCTACCAGAGGATGAGCACGCCACTGCTCTCATGCTAACTTTTTGATGTGGCTGCTTCCCTTGTGCTTCAGGATTTAATCAGCTCAGGTCAAGCTTTTCCCAAAAGCCTGTTTCTGGATGCACTAACATCACTGAACCGGTTGATTCGCTTTTCCTTCCAGTGGGCTGACACAGATTCTGCTTTCTGAAACTCTTTTCCGTATTTGTCTCTTATCCTCTTTCTCAACAGGTTCAAGAGCTAAGACTGAAGGTGAGAAGCTCAAACTTTTCTGCTTTGTTCAAAAGCCATTAAAAAGGCCTTTCTTCTTTTCAGCAATACGGTATTTCCAATCAGATGAAAACGTTGCTTCTGAAATCTCTCAATTCTCCACAGTTTCCGGTTTACTGTCTACAAAGCGTGTTAAGTAACAATATTATTACATTGTTAGATGTTAATAGTATAAATTATTTGAGGGAAAAATAAAATCCATGTCATAGCTTTTCCAGCACTTCAGTCATCCCTATATACCTATTTGATCCATTATGGAGAGAAACACAGAAGGGCACATGGAGCTATAAAAGAGGCTGCTACTAAACCAAAACATGAAAGTACTGAAAGTTTATCACGGATGGTAGTATGCAAAGGTGATACAGCCTTTAGTTTTTTTAAAAAGCATAGATCAATTTCCATTCGAAAAATCTCACTTGTACATCCAAAACTTCCTTTTTGCACTGTGGTCTAAAATGTATTACCAACTTGGTTTCTGATTATAGCAAAGCAATTAAATTTGCAAGCGTGACATGGACATTGTGAAAACGCAACAGAATACCAAGAAAACAGTGCTTTACTAAACCTCCAAGGGAGGAGCCCTGAAGTGGTGACTACCTTTTCACTGAGGGAGCAATTTAAGAACGTTCGTACTATAGATTACAGACAGGATGCATGAAGAGATTAAAGTCGGCAGGAGAATGGAAAATTTGAATATCCAAGTTTGCATTTTTTCATCTGCATCATATGGTGACAGACTAACACACTCCACGAAAACACAAAGCTTCCTTACGGAGAGGATGCAAAAGGGGCACCACAACAGGCCCGAGGCAATGATTTCTCTACCCCACTCTATCCTACCGTGGCCCCAGCGACATCACACCATTGCTGGACAGCTCCACCACAGCTAGGCGTAACCGCACCGACAGGAGCGAGCAAAGACACCTCGGCTAGGAGTCCCAGCGCGAGGCACCCCACACCTAAGCCTATGGTCCTCATCTTGCTGGAAAGAAAACTGAGGCGCTGAGGGGGAAGCAGTGACCAATGCCTCAGAAGGCCAAGAGTGTTAAGACGAGGTCGATCTTGGACTTCTCTTTCCCCACCTCCCCCAACTACTCCAGTCCTGGAAGAAGCCACAAGTTTGGAAGAGAAGTTGTGGAAACCAGACGGGGGTGGGGTGCGGTGCGGTGCGGTAGGGGACCTGAGAGAGTTTTAAAAGCACTGGTATTTGTCCCACACAAGGTCGCCCGCTCCAAGTCACTGTTCCCCGCTCCCCGGGTAGGCTTATAGCCAAAGAGGCTTCTAGGCTTCGAGATCAGCCCACCGCGCCCCCTCAGCCCTTCTCCGCGGGCCGCAGCCCCCTCCCGGCCTCTGGGTCCCGGTCGGGGATCGGAACCCAGCCGGCTTCTCCGACAGCGTTTCCGACGCCGGGCACCTCTCGCAGCCCCGTCCCCCAGGCTCCTCCGTCTCCACCCGCCACCCCCCGGCGCTCCCGTCAACGTCCCCTTCCTCCCTCAGGACGCCCCTTGGGGCGCCTCTCGCGCCGGGTCCCGCCGGGTGCTTGGCACGCTGTTCCCTTCCTCTCCCCTCCCGCGGCCCTTCTTCTGTGGGGCCTACCTGTCGCGGCCCCCGCCCCCGGCCAGTCTCCTCAGTGAGCGGCCGCCTCCCAAGTCCTCCCGGCCCCGCCCCGCTCCCGGGCGGATACAGTTTGAAGCCCCTCAGGATCTCCCTGGCCCGCTCGTCCTTGGCTGACATGATGCGGCGGTCGCCGCCCGCGGCTTTCTCACTCTGGTCGGCGGAGCCTCGCAGACGGTGCCCAGGAGCCGAGGATGGAGCCGCAGCCCGGCTTGGAGACCTCGGGCTAGCAGCCGCAGCGGCCAGACCAGGACCGGCCTCTCTCTCCCCTCAGCTCCCGCTTCTGATCCCTTCTCCTTCCCCCTAGCCTCGCAGTGCCCTCCTGGAACCAATGGAAAGCCAGCCTTGGCGATTGGCATCTCAACCAGCCAGTAGGAGCGCGCAGCGGCTTCGCAGGGGGACTGTTAACGTCAATGGGAAGGGCCCTCCCCGGGAAGTCCCATAGGACACAATATTCATCTGGTGTTGTTGCCTAGAGTTTGTCCCAGCGGAGGGTTGGCTTCGGATCTGCAGAGGCTTTAGGGACCTGCTCCAGCCACTGAGCACACTAGCCGTCTGAGACGGCAGCTGAGTTGCGCTGTGCGACGCGACAGAGACTACATTTCCCAGCATTCCAGCGGCGCACTCGGGGGACCACAGATCCCAGCGCACCACAAAGAGGCCCGGGGACTACAAATCCCAGCATCCCCTGCACTCGGGTCCTCTGTAACTTAGACTCCAGTGTGCCGCGCAGTGTGCGCAAATTCACAAACCCGCCCGCTGAGTTGGTCGTTTCGGAATCCCGAGACTTGAAACCCAACGGGAAGACCCTTCTCACCCTCAAAAGAAGATGACAGCCCGCAGAGAGTTAACTTCTGTTTACATGGAACTCAGACATCTGCAAATCATGGTAAGGCTGCAAACAACAAACAAAAACACTGATTAAACCGTGAAAGAGAACAAAATGACTTCTTCAAATCGTGCTTGTTTGTTGGTCTGAGGCGCCTTTTACATGTATTTCAGGGTTTTTTGCTGTATTCCTGGTTTGCACCGGGAGAGCTATGGATTGTATACTCAGAATATCAAAACATAAAGGGACTTTGCTAATCTATCCCCTGTTGTTACGTATGAGGAAATTGAGGCCCAGAGAGGCGAAGGGATTGGCCACAGATCACAGCAAGTTCGGGCAGAGTTAGAATTCAGCCCTAAGTCGGCTGATTTGCAGTCTGGACTCTTTGCACCACACTAAGGAGGTGATATTTTTAGCAGCATGGCAATGTGAATTATTCTCCTTGAACAGTTTTCCTATCCACTGTTGAAACACCCAGAATTAGGTAGCATTTATTTGGTGGATTTCTTGCGAGTGAGGGAGTGTGATATTTATTTATTTTCAGCCTAGGTAGGATTTGGTGTTTTGTTTTTTGCCACTCAAGGTGACATTTAATGTGATTTCAGGAAGTAGGTAAAATTACAGTGTGAGCCACGGTTTCCTTGGAAACTTCCTCTGTCCTTCTCTTGGCCTTCCTTCCTCTGCCTGTCCCCACTTTCACCCATCTGGGAACTCACCCAATTTTTTCTTCCATGTAATTCAACAAATATCTTTTCAGCCTGTTATTTGTCAGGCACTGAGTGGGTAGAAGGTGAAGGACATGGTCACTGCCACCAGGAAGATGAACATATATTTAGGGAAATAAGGAGACTCCACTGAGATTCAAGATGGAGTGTGATAAAATGGCATAAAGAAATGACATCAGAATGCTAAGGAGGCCCTGATGAAAAGGTTCATTGCAGCTGGCAAAACTTTAATGGAGAAGGTGGCATTTGAACTTGAATTTTTTTTCCATGTTAAAAAAGTTTTTTTTTTTTGTTAATGAGGTGTAACATACAGTATGGGAACAATTTTCACATAGGTATACAACCCTGTCGCCACTACCCAAATCAAGATATAGAACATTTCTAGCACACCTAGTGCTCCCTCCCAATCAGTATTACATCCTTACATATTGAGATAATCACTCTTCTGACTGTATCACCATAGATCAGTTTTCTCTGTTCTTGAATTCCAGTTAAATGTAATAATACAGTATGTACAGTATGTGTCTGGCTTTTTTACTTTATCAGTATTTTTGTGAAATTCATCCATGTCGTGTGTAGCCTTTTAATTGCTGAATAGTATTCTGTTGTATGTATATACAATTTATCTTTTCCACTGTTGGCGGGCATTTGGGTTGTTATTTTTTGGACTATTATTAGCAAAGCCATAGTGAGCATTCTTACATGTTTCTTTTTGTAGACACTTGCACACATTTCTAGGAGAGGAATTGCTAGTGTGTAGGGAGGGTATGCACATGATCAGTGATAGTAGACATTGCCAGTTTTTCAAAATGATTGTACCAATTTACGCCTTTGTCAGCAATATGAGAGAGTTCTAGGTGCCTCTTATCCTTGTCAACACAGGAGTTTTGTTGTCCGTCTTAATTGTAGCCATTCTGGCTGAATGTGGTATCTCATTAAGGTATTTATTTGCATTTTTCCTGATGTTGAGCACCATTCAATGTGCTTGTTGGCTAGTTGAACGTCCTCTTTCGTGAAGTGCCTGTTCTTTTCCCAACTTTTAAAAATTGGGCTGTCTTCTTATTGATTTGTAGTTCTTTACAGTCTGGATATGGAGTTCTTTGATATATGCTTTGCAGATATCTTTTCCAAGGCATGGCTTGTCTTTTCACTCTCTTACTGGTGTCTTTTGAAACAAATTATATTTTTGAGGGATGGGGTCTCTGCTGTGTTGCCCAGGCTGGAATGCAGTGGCTATTCACAGGCACCAGCATTGCCCACTGCAACCTCGAACTCCTGGGATCAAGTGATCCTCCTGCCTCCGCCTCGCAAGTAGCTATAGTAAGACTATAGGTGTACTCCACTGCATCTGACAAGCAGAAATTCTTAATTTTAACACAGTGCAATAGTTCTGTGTTTTTTATTATGGTTAGTGTTTTTTGCATTGGATTTCAGAAATCTTTGCTTTTAGAGTTGGCAGGTTTTTTACAGGCTGATAGAAGAGCATTCCAAAAAGAGCAAGCTTGAGCATAGGTGTGGTGTCTGAGAGGGAGGGTATAAGTTGTGCCGGGCATGGGAGTTTGGACTGAGAAGGGGGAGGGGGTGGGGTGCGACAAAGCTGGAGTTAGGAGGGAGGCACACTTTGAAGGGCTTTCAGTGCAGCCACTGCCTGGGCGTGGTGGCTCACGCCTGTAATCTCAGCACTCTGGGAGCCAAGGTGGGAGGATCACTTGAGATCAGGGAAGACCAGCTTGAGCAACATAGTGAGACCCCATCTTTAAAAAAAAAAAAAAGGAATAAATTTGCTGGGTGTGGTGGCACGCACCTGTAGTCCTAGCTACTTGGGAGGTGGAGGTGGTAGGATCCCTTGAGCCCAGAAGTTCAAGGCTGAGGTGAGCTATGATAGTGCCACTGCACTCCAGCCGCGGTGACAGAGTAAGACTCTGTCTCTTAAGGGAAAAAAAAACCAAAATACTAAGTCCAAATTGCAGCCATGGAGTCTGGACATTGTTCTAGAGGAAGTAGAGGCATTGCTGGAATTTCTATGAAGTCACACTAAACTCACTTGTCTTCCTCTCACTCTCATATTTGTCCCTCCTCTTCCATAGCCCTGTTCACTTAACACTAGCTCCAGACAGCTCTGGCCTCCCAGCGCAGAATCCTGGGTGTTATGCTCCCTCCCTCTCCTTATATTCAACTGGTCACCAAGTCTTATAGATTCTATAGTCTAAATGTCTCCAACAGTGTCCCTTCTTTTTCATCCCCAATTGCCACTACCTTTGTTTTTGTTTGTATTTTTGAGATGCAGTCTCAGTCTGTTGCCCAGGCTGGAATGCAGTGGCGCAATTTCGGCTCACTGCAACCTCCACCTCCTGGGTTCAAGCGATTCTCATGCCTCAGCCTCCAGAGTAGCTGAGATTAGTAGTGCATCACCATGCCCAGCTAATTTTTGTATTTTTAGTAGAGACGGAGTTTTGCCATGTGGCCCAGGCCGGTCTCGAACTCCTGACCTCAGGTGATCTGCCCACCTTGGCCTCCCAAAGTGCCGGGATTACAGGCGTGAGCCACCGCGCCCGGCAACACAATCTCTTATCTAGAATAAATCGGTCACCTCACTGGAGGTTTTCCCTGCCTCCAATTCTCTCCACATCCAATCCACTCCTATAGCACCTAGCATGATCACTCTAACAAGGCAATTATTCATACCTCTCCTTAGCTTAAAAAGCCTAAGTAATTCCCCAGTACCTGGCATGTGGATTCCAAGACCTTTGATGACCTGACTCCAGCTCTGTACCCCTCATTTCTCACTCTTGAAAACCCTGGGGTCAAACCACTCTGGGTTTCTTTTTGACATCAGTATATGCTGCACAGTGCGAGCCTCTGTGACAATGGGCACTACCCCCCTTTTTTCCCCTTTTTGTCTGTTTTTTTCTTCCCCAACCTCTTCTGTGCTTCCAAAGTGTTGTCATATCTTTCCCATAGCATTTAACACATTGGAGCTTTTGAGGGTAAGAGCTTTGTTTTATCTTCATATAACTTTTCAGGACATAATAGGTGCTAAAGAAATGTTTTTGAATAAATGAATGAGTTGGTTGATGGTAGGCTCCTTTGCATTTGTCCTGTCTCATTTCTGCATTCTAACGCACGATAGGCAAATAGGGCTGTTTTTCTCTCTCATTTTCAAGACCTGAAAGACTGTGGTGTATACAGGAATCAGTTTAAGTGTTCAATTATGTGGCATTTCTTAGCCATCTTCCCAGGGGAGTTGGTAAGCACCAGATGCAACTCTATCAATGACATTTTGGTCATAGAACCATTGTTGGCTTAACCCATCTCTTGCTTATTTTAAAACATTTTCTGAATAGAGGTCAAGAACATCGTCTTCGGCCTCAGATAGCCTGGGTTTGACAAAGATAGCAAGCTTTGTCACTTTCTGACTTTTGGACTTAGTTAACTCACCTGAAAAATGGGAACAATAATACAAGCCACAGTTATGAGAATTCAACGAGATAATGCATGTACAGCACCTGGCACATGGTAAAACGCTCAGTAAGTGGTAGTTAGTAGGCTTAATGTATCTCGGTGCCCAGGGGTAGCGCAGTAGCCATGGGGAGCTCCTGAGAGAGAAAGCACAGCCTAAGGGGAGGATTTGGGGCCCGGGATGGCGATGGCGACGGTTGGGCTGCAGTACCGTCTAGGCCGCATTCCTCTCCTTGGGCCCCTAGCCACCCCCTCCCCGCCTGGTTCCCGGGCTGCAGACTCTTCCCCGCCCCCTCGCCCCCACTTCCCCACCGGAGGTCGAAGGCTGTAAACGCGGCGGGTGGAACCTTGTGTGGGCGGAACGCGAGTGCAGCGGTGGGAGGCTTCCGGGGGAGCTGCACGGGCGACGGGTCGGCGGAGACAGAAAAGCGCCGGACGCCGGGGTGATCATGGACGCTTGACAACCTGCGGGCAGGCGCCGGGAGGCCGAGCCAGCGACTAAGAGGACCGAGAGGTGGCGTGGACAGGTAGGAGCTAGCGAGAGGGTGGGCCGAGCGGGGCCGGCGCTCCAGGCTCGGCCAGACGATCCGGCTTAGAGCCCGCCGCCAAGGAAGCCCGCGGCCGTGCCCGCCCCGCCCCCGCCTTGGGGAGCGCGTCCCGCGGCTCCTCACTCCACGCCTGCGGCCCTGCTTGGAGCATACCGCCCTCCGTGAGGTCTGCTGCAGCTTGCGACCCTCAGCTTCAGTGCCGTGGCTGCTTTCGCTCTCCCATCCCCAAAGGCTGCTCGTTTGCCCCTCTCCAGTCCATCCAAATAGCGCCCTCCCCTGACGGGAATTTATCTCCGCTCTGTGCCTAGCCTCTGGCCCTCCCACTCCAGAAGAAAGCGACTGTCTCCGTCTCTTTACATTCTCTGCGCCCACAGGCTTTGCTCCTTAAGCCGAGATTTTTTGAAGGGACAGAAGTTTCTCTCCATTTCCCTACCCCCCTCTCCACCCCCACCTCCTAACATTCGGACTCTTTGCAGAGATCCCCATCTGTCTCTTCACACGGGTCCTCTTGGAAGGGCCTTTTCGCTCCTTCTCTCTTTACCGTCACCGACCCTCCTTTCTTCCCTACTCCTTTCCTTCTTCCTCGTATCCTCTCCCCTTCTCTTTTCCCTTTCCCTTCCGTCCTCAAACTCGTTGTTCCCCAGCACTTCATTGTTTTTTCTGTGTCTGGCCGGACCTTCTTAGGTAATCCTAAGTGAGGCGACATACTTGTTTCTCTAATACTGTGAAAGGGCAACTAATCTGTGTGCCTGCCAACACAAAACTTAGTTCCTCTTGCACCAAACTATTCTTCAAATTGTTCTTTGCTGCACTCTACTATACCGTCTTTCGCTCATTTTGTCACGCTGCTCTAATATGTATCATTCTTGGAGGAGAAATCTTACCTGGAACTCCTGTACACTCAGCGTGTAATTAGATTACACAATTGAGGGACCCTCCTGTACTTAATGTCTTCGGAGCGCTGATACAATATTTTCACTGTTTTCCCAAATCTTTTTATCGTTTTCTTGAGGTTTTTTTTTTTTTACACATTCTGAAGTCACGTTTGGTTAAAATGTCGTATCAGGAGGAGGCCGAATACAGGGATTTTTCCCCGTGGTCTTACACAGCATGCATGTTCTTAGTTTGAATATATCGCTGCTTTTCTTTCAAAATGATGTCTCCCTTTACCTGTGCTTACCTGACTTGATTAAATGAGACATCTTTCTTGTCTGGTTTTTTGTTTTCCTTATCTGTCTGGCTGTAGATTGGATTCTGATGACACAGTGGGAGCTGTAACTGATTGCTTTTGCTTACATCTGGTGCCTCTGTGTATAGGCAGTATCCTCCATTTCTTAACCAGAATGTATAAACGAGGTGGATATAAAACAGCTGCTGAGAAACTCATGTGTTTTTCTTTAGGTCCTGGTCAGGTTTAAGGACTTAGAAGGTGTTGCCTCTGGAGGAGGGACAGGTGGAAGTGAAATGACTTTTACAAAGTGTGTTTCAAACACCAGAATTTAGGACAAGATCCTTTTAACTCCAGGTTGAACTCCACCCATCTCATAAGGTGGTCATTGCATCTGGACTCAGGAACTGTTGTTGTTGTTTTTTTTTGAGACAGTCTCGCTCTGTTGCCCAGGCTGGAGTGCAGTGGCACAATCTTGGCTCACTGCAACCTCCACCTCCTGGGTTCAAGCAATTCTTGTGCCACAGCCTCCCAAGTAACTGGGACTACAGGTATCTGCCACCAGCCTAGCTAATTTTTGTATTTTTAGTAGAGATGGGGTTTTGCCATGTTGCCCATACTGGTCTCGAACTCCTCACCTCAGGTGATCCACCCGCCTCAGCCTCCCAAAGTGCTGGGATTACAGGCATGAGCCACTGCACTTGTCCTGTTTTTTCTTTATCAACACTATAAAATTAAAGTATTCTGGTGTTTGATTCAGCACTGAATAGGCACAGACTTTGCAAAGGAGAAGGAAGAATGACTGACACAATTTTCTTTTGCACAGATTTCAAGGCCAGAGAATGGCAGGGGAACAGAAACCCTCAAGTAATCTCCTGGAGCAGTTTATTTTACTAGCCAAAGGTACCAGTGGCTCAGCCCTCACTGCTCTCATAAGCCAGGTCTTAGAGGCTCCTGGAGTGTATGTCTTTGGAGAACTTCTGGAGCTGGCCAATGTGCAGGAGGTAAGAACGGTTTGCAAACAATTTCTCTTTATTCTAAGACTCTCTGTAATTCTCCAGGTTTCCAAAGAATTTCAGTGCTGAAGTATTGTGAACCTGTGAGGTACCCTATTGTGAGACAGATGGGAATTGGTGGGGCAGAGGGAGAGATTGAGAGAATATCCTTGGCTCCTTTTATCCAGTATTTTTATCTTACCTTGGGTAAAATTAGATTGTTGCTAACAATAATCTAAAAGATAGTAAAAAAGTCAAATTGATC
The DNA here is from genome assembly GCF_029289425.2 of Pan paniscus. Lineage (NCBI taxonomy): Eukaryota > Metazoa > Chordata > Mammalia > Primates > Hominidae > Pan > Pan paniscus. Next base: position 134,413,694 of record NC_073262.2, read on the forward strand.
CTGATAAATTAGAAAAGTAGTGCTGTAAGCATGGGCTGATGTTTAATAGGAGTAGATTCATGCATTCTTAAGGACCAGAAACCTCCAGTGCAATATCGATAAGGAAGATTGGTCAGGGACACACAGCAGAAACATACTGCTATTGAACATAAGATGGACATGAATAGGAGTGTATTGTTCTTGAGGAAAAGGGCAGTGTTGTGTTAGATGTGTTAGATACGACATGAAAAGCTAGGACATAGTTCATTTTACTTGTTTGCTTGCTTGTTATTAAAACCTTGGATATCCAGTTTTGGTCATTGTGCCTCAAAAATGAGAAGATCCATTGAACAGAAGGAACAAAGAGATGTAAAGCAATCTATACTTCTCAACCTCTACTTCCCAATTTGAACATTTTTATTTATTTATATTTATTCACTTATTGAGAAAAGTCTGTAAGCATCTTTATTGTTTTGTGGGGTGGAGGGTGGTGCTCAGGAGCTTTTGGCGGATTGGTGGGGCAGGTCCCCTTCCTCTTCATCCTCACAGGCTTCTGGCTGTGCAGGCTGGTGCTGGCTCTGTGGAAACTGCCATGCATAGATCTGGGTGATGGTACTTCTTGTGGAGCATGTGCTGGATGCTGTTGAGAGTGGCCCCGGAGTTCTTGGTGGTGGCGATTTGCATATAGGAGGTGGTTTGCTTTTGTTGGGCAGTTTATCACCTTCATGACCACCACAACACCTTTGCTGTTGGCTCCACACCCACAGTCAATTTTAACAGGAGTTTCAGTGAATCAGTTAGTTGTAACCAAAGGAGTTGCCGGCCTTCAGTTTATTGGATTCGGTGCTGTGTGTCTGCCTATTCCTCTTGATGGGGAAACTGGAGCAGTTCCCTACAGTCCAGCCATTTCAGGTGCCCAATTATGTCTCCTCTACCTGTGATGTTCAGAGATGAGAAGAGCCACTTTTACTTTTTCACTGTAAATTTTTATTTAATGTCAGCCTTGCTTGCCGAACTATAAACTCTGTGAGGAGGTCTGTAGTGCTCACCATTGTTTCTTTAGAGCTGAATACGTAGCCTGACACACAGTAGGCTTTCAATAAAAATTTAATTTACCAGAAGTGGAAAATGAGTTTTATGAAGAAAATTTCAGAAAACTGAGTTCATTTTTCAACACAAGAGATGACCAAGGGGTAATATGTTCCTTCAGGTTCATGAACAGCCTGCATGAATATGCCAAGTAGTTGTTTTGTAACTGTGGAAGATTGGCTAAGAGGAGATGGATGGAAAGTAAAGTCAGAAAGACCTTATTGATTTAGGCCAGTGGGAGAAGTGTTGGAGTATCTGCTCTGGAGAAAATGCTCTTTTCCGGCTAGTTTTGTTAATTATGTTTCTGAAAAGGGGGGCTAGATTGGATGGTCTTTACCAGGTTTCTTCCCCTTCTGATTCAGGGACTTCAGGAGGTTTGTGGTAACCTGAGAAAGTAGCCTGAGGTATTATGGTGCTGGAGTTCTCCATAGGGTGCTTAGCAGACCAACTTTATCTCCCCATACATTGCGTTTTTCCATATGTGAGCTGAGAATAAGCTGGTTGCCTTTCAGTGATCTGAAATTATAGATGCATTTCTTGGAAGCTTTATTTTTTTTAATGGCTAAAATTGAGTAGTATCGCTATTGCTGTCTGTAGACTACCACTTGCTATTCCTGTTTAGAGTTTACTAGGCTTGGTAAGTTGGAAGGGTAACAGGAGCACGTTTGTGATTTAAAAAACAACAACAACAACAACCAGTTAACGTAATTGACAGCAGAGAAGTTCCAGGCAGAACAGTGGCTCTTTCGTTTTTCTTCTACACATGGCTTTTTGCCATCAGCATCAGTGAAGAGTAAGTAATTTTAATGAACATTTTGATTTGGGGCAGACTGATACCCTGGTTTTCTGTCCCAGCCTGGCTGTCTGTCATACCTTATGATGTGCTGGTCTCTCCCAGGGTTCATAGTCCACGTGTAGTCCTGAAACTTGGAACCAACCCTGAGCTTTGTTCACTTTGGGTTGGTGGTGGCTCATGCCATACCTACCAAGCTGGTATGTAGATAGGGCTGCTCCAGTCTTTGTTTTAATGCAAACAGAATCTTGAGAAGATTTGAACTCCTTCCAATGCTTAATGCTTTGTATGTGTGTGTGAGAGAAAAGCAGTTTGTTGGGCATGCTGTATAGAAAGTAAAACATTCCTGAGAGAGAGAAATTAAATTTGGGGCTTTAATAATCTTGTTTATTTTTTCCCAAAGAACCAGAGTTGGTAGAGACCCCAGGGGCCAAGTAATCAAATAGTACAGAATAAACAGCCATGGTATCTTTGACACATGCTCACCCGTCCTCTGTTTGAACACTACAGTGATTGGTAGACAGTTTGGTCTGTGGTGAACTTTTTTTTTCCTCTTCAGCTTGCGGAAGGAGCTAATGCTGCTTATTTGCAGTTGTTGAACCTGTTTGCCTATGGGACATACCCAGATTACATAGGTGAGTTGGTGAAGATCCTTCAAAAGACTTGTGTTAATTATGTTGCTCAGTTTGGAAGACCATCAAGGTTTGAGATATAAAGCATGGGGTAGTGGGGAGACTTCTTGACCTGGCTGCCTCCCATTTTGCTGTGCCCGGTGGGTGACCTCACAAAGGGAATGTTCCTTCTCACCTTTTATATTCTAGTGGGTCAAATGGGGCCTGTGTGTGCTCATCCACAAATGTAGCCCTTGTTTGTTTTCCAGATGAGATTCTTGAGGACTGGTGTTTGTAGGGCTCTTGGAGTGCTGTGAAGTGCAGAATACCCACCTGTAGAATGTTTCAACATTTTAAATATTATCAAAATAATACCAGCATATTGAAGAAAATTTGGAAAATAGACTTTTTAAAAGTCACTCATAGGCTGGGCGCGGTGGCTCATGCCTGTAATCCCAGCACTTTGGGAGGCCGAGGCAGGCAGATCACTTGAGGTGAGGAGTTTTACACCAGCCTGGCCAACATGGTGAAACCCTGTCTCTACTAAAAATACAAAAATTAGCTGGGCGTGGTGGTGGGTGCCTGTAATCCCAGCCACTCCGGAGGCTGAGGCAGCAGAATTGCTTGAACCTGGGAGATAGAGACTGTAGTAAGCTGAGATTGCACCGCTGTACTCCAGCCTGGGCAACAGAGCGAGACTCTGTCAAACAAACAAATAAATAAATAAATGTCACTCATATGTTGCTCAGACATTTGGATGCTGGACTTTTTTGTGCCCCTTATGTTTGTGTTTTGTATTACATAGGTACAACTATGTATACAGTTTTATGTCTTGTTTCTTCCCACTTACAAACATTTTTCCATATTTTAAGTCTTTTTAATATTTTTAATATTTCATAATCTACTTAGCTCATTTTCTGTTGCAGGGCATTTGGGTCATTTTAAATTATAATCTGAAGTATTAGGTTGAGGTATTTGTATGTCCAAACACTAACTTACCTTCTACCCAAAGCATTTTTTTCTGGCTCTCCTACCCTTTTCTAATGGTATGACTGTAGCCTGATACTCAGGGCCTTCTCTGCGATATCCCTGACTTCTTCTTTCTCCCTGGTCACTTCTACTTTGTGCTGCTGTCGGACTGGACAGTTTGCCACTTCCTGGTACACCACATTTTTTTCTGACCTTCCCTTTGTTCCAGGGAATGTGTTCTGTTTTTCTGTCCTTGCTTACTAAAGAGGCAGCATTGCGCAGACTCTGTTAGCAGACTGCCTGTAGCCAGTCTGGCTCCACTTCTACTAGTTGTGTGTTCGTTGACAAATGAAGTAACCTTATGCAGCTCAATTTCCTCGTCTGTAAAGTGGGAGTAACAATACAAGCCCATTATTCCTTACCTACACTCCTCGAAGTTAGATGTTTCAGAATTTAGAATTTTTGGGACTTTAAAAAGGTAATATGATGCTCATGCCTTTTTATGTAACACTCCCAGAGGAATGTGGAAACAAGTGGGATAAAAAGCCTGTCTCCATACAGGTCAGAAATTCTCACCAGGTGAATTTCAGCACCATGCTTAAGAAAAAATCAGTTTGGATATAGTTTTTTGGAATCCAGAATTATGGTTAAGGAATTGAGGACACTTGGAATCTTGCGGGTTGTTGTGAAGATGAACTGGATGTGTGTATGTACGTGTGGATCTATGCAATCCACAAGATGTAAAGCTTGCTATTTATGTTAGCTGCTGCAGCTGCTGCCCTTCTGTTATTATCATTTATGGTTATTATTGAAATTTTTGCCTCTTTCTCAAGGCTCAACTCAAACTCCATCTCTTCCATGAATTCTTTCTTTTTATATTCTGTACTTTCCAAATGATACTGTTCTCTTTCCCTCTCCCCTCCCCTTTCATCTCTTTCTCTTACCCCTGTCTCCTCCCCATCCCTCTCCTCCTCTCTTCTAGTAGCTTGTACCTTTCTTCTGGTAGTTCTGCCTTGGATTTTTAGCTATTGAAACATCTGATTGTAAGACCGAGGACAAGTCCAGGGCCATGAAGTTGCACACCTCCAGGTGGTTGGTGTTCCTGGAGTTGTGCCATGCAGCAACCCTGGCAAAGCCCATCTTGTTCATCCTTGATTCTTCTCAGTACAGAGCATTGCACACAACAGATGCTCGATGAAGATATGTTTAATTTAATTGAATGTCACAAGGGGCACAAATAGTACTCCATTAAGATAATTGCCACATCATTTTGCTTGTTTGCTTTTTAGGAGACTAAACTCTGTGTTTGTAGAAACTGAGTCTTTTCTTCTTTGGAAGTACATAGTCTTCCAAAGAAGACAGGAATATTTGCCAAATGAATGAATAAGTGCAAAGTCATGATAGTGATTCAGTAGTAGATTTGGTTTGGTGAGTTGGTGAGCTTATTCCATAAAAGAAATCCTAATTTTATTTTGTGTCTTGATTTTTGTGGTGGGTGGGACTGAGCAGCCAACAAGGAGAGCCTGCCAGAACTGAGCACAGCTCAGCAGAACAAGCTGAAGCATCTTACCATCGTGAGCTTGGCATCAAGAATGAAGGTACGGTACTGAGCCTTCTCTTGTCTTCCTCCTTACCCCAAGTCAGCTGTCTCATTGACATCAATGAAGGAAGTCCCAGCTGTACATAGGAGAGTCACATCATAAATGCATAAAATTTGCTTGACAGAGGAAAAGATAAAATGGTGTAGAAAAGTACTCCCCATTCCATACAGGAAAAGTATGCCCAGAAGTGATTGACTCAGCAGGTCTTAGTCCTGGCATGCTGTGGTGCCGCATGTGGCATGATCATTTTGCCATATTAAGGGGAGACTGCTGTTAAAGATATACATTTTTCAAATAGCAAGGCATCTCAAGGCAAGTTAACAGCTTCATCTGTTGCTCAGTACACAGTGAACTATGCCCATGCTGGAGGAAAAACTTGCTATGTCGGACTTGCTAGATTTTTTGTTGTTGTTGTTGAGACGGAGTCTCACTCTGTCGCCCAGGCTGGAATGCAGTGGCGTGATCTCAGCTCACTGCAACCTCTGCCTCCCAGATTCGAGCGATTCCCCTACTCAGCCCCGAGTAGCTGGGATTACAGGCGTGGACCACCCCGCCCGGCTAGTTTTTTTTTTTTTTTTTTTTGAGACAGAGTGTTGCTCTGTTGCCTGCGCTGGAGTGCAGTGGCGCAACCTGGGCTTACTGCAACCTCCACCTCCTGGGTTCAAGTGATTCTCCTGCCTCAGCCTCCCGAGTAGCTGGAATTACAGGCACCTGCCACCATGCCCATAATTTTTATATTTTTTAGTACAGTCAGGGTTTCACCACGTTGGCCAGGCTGGTCTTGAACTCCTGACCTCAGGTGATCCACCTACCTCAGCCTCTCAAAGTGCTGGGATTACAAGTGTGAGCCACCGCGCCCAGCCTAGATTTTTAATATACTGTCTTTCTCTGGGATTTTCAAGGTTTATTACACTAATTGGAATTTTTGCCTCATATGCTAACTTTAGACCCTAACTTTGTATAAGATACCAAGCACTCCACTATACCTCTAAGTCCTCTCCCGCAGTTGATTTAGAAGAAGCTTTGCAGGCAGCTGCTCACAGCCATTAATAATGAAGGTCCAGATTTAGTTAATTTATGGTTGGTTTTGGCTCTCTGCCTAATCCCAGCCTAAGTTTTTGTGGGACTATGCCTTTAAAAAAATTTGGTTTTAGCATTTCCCCTCCATGATTGAGCTTCAGAGAAAAATATTACTTTTCTTTCTTTCGTTCCTTCCTTCCTTCCTTTCTTTTTCTTTTTTTTTCTTTCCTTCCTTTCTTCCTTCCTTCCTTCTTTTCTTTTCTTTTTCTTTTCTTTCTTTTCTTTCTTCCAGATTTTTGCTCTTATTGCCCAGGCTGGAGTGCAGTGGTGTGATCTTGGCTCACTGCAAGCCCTACCTCCTGGGTTCAGGCAATTCTTCTGCCTCAGCCTCCTGAGTAGCTGGAATTAGAGGTGCCTGCCACCATGCCCGGCTAATTTTGTATTTTTAGTAGAGATGGGGTTTCGCCATATTGGCCAGGCTGGTCTCAAACTCCTGACCTCAGGTGATCCACCTGCCTCGGCCTCCCAAAGTGCTGGGATTACAGGCATGAGCCACCGTGCCCGGCCTTTTTAACTTAAAAAATTTTTTTAATTGAGACAAGGGTCTCACCATGTTGCCTAGGCTGGTCTCAACCCCCTGACTTCAAGCGATCCTCCCATCTCAGCCTCCCAAAGTGTTGGGATTACAGGTGTGAGCCACTGCACTTGGTTTTTCTGTTCTTGGATTGCAATTTCAGTTGCTGAAATCATTTTATCTGATCTAATGGCACATTTCTGATTCTCAGCCTAGCATTTCAGGTGGGAGGCCTATTTTGTTGTGAAATGAGGACCTGACCTTTTTTCTTGTCCTGATTGTGGACTTCTCAAGTGTAGTAAAGAATGTTGGTACAGCCCAATAAAGAACTATTGTTGGGGAAGTCATATTGGTTGTAAGTGTCTGAGAAAACAGATACAAACTTCAGGGTGACATCTGAGCTGGCAGTACCCATTGGCCACCTATAGGTAGATATGCTGGCCTGCAAGGTTTTTTTGTTTGTTTTTGCACTCTGCTGGGCAAGTAGCCAGCTCTTTCCAGTGACTGGGATCTGTTGGAGATTTATGGTGATCTAGCAAAGTCTGAAAGCTTCCAAAAGGTGGCAGAGTGGCATATACTCAGTAGTTCCCTTTCTCTCCACTGGTACAAGTTTTTAGGATCTCTACAAGTATGCTGCAGCATGTGAAATCTGAAGGCTGGGTGAAGCCAAGGAGGCAGAGAACCAGGAGGTTGCTTTCTTAGATGTTGGGTCTTCTAGGTCTCATGGTTCATTTATCCACCTCTTGTTGCCCTAGCTATTAATAATTACCACTAGCCTGCGTTTCCCGAGCCTAGAGGCAGCTGTTGGCTATGGGAGTAATACCTGCATTTTCGCTAATGCTTGCCAGATGGTTTTTATAATGATCACATGGCCTTATCTACAGTGTATCCCCTACTCCGTGTTGCTGAAAGACCTGGAGATGCGGAATCTCCGGGAACTAGAAGACCTTATCATTGAGGCTGTCTACACTGACATCATCCAGGGCAAGCTGGACCAGCGAAACCAGCTGCTGGAAGTGGATTTCTGCATTGGCCGTGACATCCGAAAGAAGGATATCAATAATATTGTCAAGACCCTGCATGAATGGTGAGGCTAAAAGGAGGAGGGGGATATCTAGCATGTCTTTTGTGCCTCTCCTTGCAAAAATGTGATTCCCTGGTGTCAGCTGAGGGTTTGGGGTGGGCCTGTAGCTACCTGGGAGCTGGGGCTTAGTGAGCCGGAGAGTGGAGCTACATTTGTGATCACAGCTGTGTGATAACAGGAGTCATTTCAGGCCTCCTGGTGCCTTGGTTGTAAAATAGTTCTTTCCTTAAATGCAACTGGGAGCTATTTAAAAGTGGGCTATAAAATGCCCAGGGTTAGCAGGTGGAGCCTATGTGTCCTAGCTGTGTGAGGCTAGTCCTGCCCTTTCCAAACTCACGCTCAAAGTTTGACCAAACTCAGGAAGGCTAGTGGTTTGTAAGATTCTTTGTTTGTTTTTATTATATTTTCTATCCCTGTTGAAGTTAACATGTTTATAAGATTCTTCGGATAAAAGAACTTATGTTCAAAATCAGTAACATATTGGGCTAATGTTTGTAAAACACCGTGAGGGACATGGAAGACAAGGAGTGGGTCATTTTAACTTGGAATACAGACTCATAATCTGATAACTATACTCTGGTATATAAAAAGCATTGGGACATTTGTGTTTTCTCTGTTTTAACGGAATTTGATATTTGTAAGAGCTGTCACACATTCTACGAGGATTCACTGTGGAGTGATTTAAATTATTTGGGGCTTATAAAGCCAGATGGACTGATTGGAGAAGTTTTAGCTCAGTTTTGAAGGAAGGCCAGGGTTAGAGTATACCTGGAGGTGAGGAGAATGTGTTCCCAGGCAGGCACGTGGCATGTTGGAAGCCATGAAGCAGACCTGGTGAGCTTTGTACACAGGTTCGGGAGGGAGAGAGAATCTCTGCTTATCCCCGAGAGAAGCATATCCAGAGAGGAGCAGTGCCACTTTGACTCCTTGGGGCCTGATGTCCCCTGAGTTTCCCTCACTTCAGCTACTTTTACACCCCAGGACATGTGTTGCTCACCCCTCACCCCAAGTTCTGTCCCAAATATAGCCCCAAACACCTTCTCTATACAACATCTGCCACAAGTGGAAGTTTTCAATAGCTTACAAAACTTAGAATAAATAAGAAATAAACTTAGAAATACCCCAACACAAAAATGGTCTGGCACACAAAATCTAGTTTCTGAACCTGCCAAAGTTGGCTGTCCTATTCTGTTTTTGAGATGGCTGACACAGCTTTTTATGTCCATGGTCTGGTTTCCTGTTTTTAAGCCCCCAATATGTTTGACATAGAGGTGCCAGACTAACTGGTTACCATGGGATGTTTACTAGTAGAAACTCTTACAACTCATGTTTAGGCACTGGAGGTAGATTGAAACAAAATTCATAGGCTGAGGGCTACCACATATATGGCAAAATGCTCACACTGTTGGATCTTAAGTGGAGGGTATGGGATATTCATTGTAGTCTTTCAACTTTTTCATTTTTAAAAAAATTAATAGTGGGGAAAATAGGAGGAGGGGTATGGCAATTAGGAAGTAACTTAAACTTCTGAGAAAAGGCGGAATCTTCAAAACAGGATGCTTTTAGGAAACCTTTTTTTTTTTGTTTGTTTTTTGAGACAGTTTTGCTCTTGTTGCCCAGGCTGGAGTGCAATAGCGCGATCTCAGCTCACCACAACCTCTGCCCCCCAGGTTCAAGCGATTCTCCTGCCTCAGCCTCCCTAGTAGCTGGGATTACAGGCGTGTGCCACCAGGCCTGGCTAATTTTGTATTTTTAGTAGAGACGGGGTTTCTCCATGTTGGTCAGGCTGGTCTCGAATTCCCGACCTCAGGTGATCCGCCTGCCTCGGCCTCCCAAGGTGCTGGGATTACAGGCATGAGCCACCGCACCTGGCCTAGAACATCTTTTTTTTTCTGTTGAGAAAAGGATTACTCAGTGCCATCTATAAAATCTATTCTACCTTCTTTTTTTTTTGCCGCAGAGTTTCGCTCTGTCACCCAGGCTGGAGTGCAATTGCGTGGTCTCAGCTCACTGCAACCTCCGCCTCCCGGGTTCAAGTGATTCTCCTGCCTCAGCCTCCCAAGTAGCTGGGATTACAGGCACCCGCCACCACACCTGGCTAATTTTTGTATTTTTAGTAGAGATGGGGTTTCACTGTGTTGGCCAGGCTGGTCTCAAACTCCTGACCTGGTGATCCACCCACCTCGGCCTCTCAAAGAGGTGGGATTACAGGTGGGAGCCACTGCACCCGGCCTGTCCTACCTTCTTTAATCGTATGTGCTACAAAACCATCTTCCATGAGATACAAAGTTGAAAATTAAAGCTGTATTCTAAGAAACTAGCCCCAGACTACCATATTTGTCTCCTAATGTCCTGCATTATGTATTTAGAAGTGCTTGTCTTTGGGAAGGAGTGAACGGGCAAGAGATGTGGCAGAGGGAGTATTAAAGGAGGTCCCTGTAAGATACTGGGGAGAGCTGTTGGGGAAGAATATTTCTGAGCCTGGAAGAGACTTCCCAGGCCATTCTGCAGCTCAGGGCTGGTTTTCTCCATTGTAGGTGTGATGGCTGTGAAGCAGTTCTACTGGGCATTGAGCAGCAAGTTCTGAGAGCCAACCAGTACAAAGAGAACCACAACCGAACTCAGCAGCAGGTAGAAGCAGAGGTAAGGAAGGAAAGGAACATTTGTTTCTCTCTCCAGGCATACCTGTTTATTTGTTTGCAGTGTTTATGTTTTTGTTTTGCGAATCTTGGTGTAGATGAAACAAGCAGTCACCAACAAGTGGGCCTGGGCTAGGTGCTGGGGTACAGGGATGAGTGTGACAATGCTCCTGCTCTTGGTGTTCTGTCTCTTTTTTCTGATTCCTGGTCAGCATAGGGTGATCAATCAGGCTTGGAGAACAGAGAATGTTGTAGTTTCAGTACACATGTACTTTGCAGCTGTAGAGCAAAAGAAAATGAGTTTGGGGATGGATCTTAAAAATGGATAGAAGGATGGTGGTAAGTTACCAGGTGGAGTGGAGGGAGGGGTACAGCTGGGCAGGGGCATGTGGGGCTTCAAGGCCCTGGGAGTGTTCTGCTTCTTAAGTTGCGTGGTGGGCACATAGTTTCATTTTATTCTTTCTCTGTGAACTGTACATATATATTATAAATGTGTAAAATGCATGACATGTTTCATACGGAAAGAAGAAAGGGATAAAATTTGGCAGATGAGCTGCAAGTGAAGTTAAGAGGATGTAAGTGTGGTTTTAGTGACACCTGGTTGTTGAGGAAACTTTTAGCTTCTTGGACAGATGTAGGCCCCAGCCTTTGCGTTATGGGCATTTGTGTACCTGTAACCTGACACATGAAGTGACCTCACTTCACAATTTATTTGGAGCCCTGCACTGATTTTCCTTAGCATTGGAAGTTCTTTTCTAGTGTGAATGGAGTTTGAAGTATTAATGATGCTTAATGAATTTTGAAAATCAGGTGTCTAAGAGAGTGGCAGAGTGGGACCTGTAATTCCAGCTAAGAAGCATAAGAGATGAGTAGATGATGCCTTTCAAAGGGGGATTTGTGAAATTTGGAGTGATTCTCTATACTGTTATATGCACTCCTTGAAAATAAAACCTGTGTCCTATTTGTAAGACGAGCGTCTTGTCTCATGCCTAACCCATAGTAGGTACTCAAATGTTGAACTGAATATTTCTGGCACACCATAAAAGTGTGTCAGTGGACTGCCGAACTCTGCTTTTCATGAACTTGAGCTAATTTTTTTGAATACACACACACACCACCCTATATACATATACTCTGTGGATGTTCAATTCATAGACCATGTTTAATCCTACTAGCCAAGGAAATATGAGGCTGGGTGCAGTGGTTCACACCTGTAATCCCAACACTTTGAGAGACCGAGGAGGAAGTATTGCTTGAGTCCAGGAGTTCGAGACCAGCCTGGGCAAGGAAGTGTGAACTATATTTAACATTAGTCCAAAGCAAAGACAATTAGGAAAATAAGCTTGCTGCTTTTCTAATAAGCTGTGCAACAACCCTCTTGATGATGGTGGCCTTTTCTCTGACTTGGGATTGAGGTCTGAACAAAGTAGGAAGGGCTAACCGCTTTCTCCTTTCTGTTTATTCTTCCCTATAAATCAAATTCTGTACAAAATGAGGTTGGGAGGCTAACCACACTACCTAATCTTTGGTATCAAGGTCATTAACAAAGATGAATGATACTTGTTTTAGAATTTTGAACTATTCAAGTTTATTTTCATTATAAATAGCATCAGACAAAAGAAAGGCGGGTGTGCACAGAGCTATTGTAGACACTTGGCTAAAGTTTGAGGCACACCGTGTAGTTACACAACAGTGTAGACTCTTTAAATTTTGGTTATTTAAACACAGAGGGTGGGTGTGTGCACGAGCAGAGCCTGGTGCTGCCAGCAGGTGGCGGTAAGGATTTAAGTTTGAGAAAAAGAAATCTGAGGAAAAGGCCAAGGCCACCTCCACCACCAATTAAAACAGTCCATTGACGTAATAATCTTTTAGAAAATCTGAACCAGACCAATATGGTCTGTTCCCTGAGCATGGCCAAAGCTTAGGACCTTGTCATTTTTTCCATTTAGCAAATGCATGATCTGGCTGCTAAGTGTTGAAGGCTGCTTGCCACCTACTTGAGGCACACAGAAGATACTCACCAAATAGCTACTGACTTGAAAGGAAAAGAAATCTACAAAGAATCAGGGTGATTCTGTCGTATTCTGTTTGTATTTATGCCTCTGTTACCCTTGGCCTAACTTTTAAAAGCCAATTTTGTCAACTGATTGGTGATCTTTTCTTTATTTGTCCTTAAATTAGATTGCTTGTTTTCAGAGGGAAAAACGTGATGTCCCCCTCCTGAATCTTATAACAACAGCTTTCTTCTGGTGAGTTGTAGCTTTAAGAGCCCTCCTTCTTAATGAAGTCAGCCCTATCACAGACTGCCGAAGAATATTCTCTCCATTTAGGCTTTTGTGGAAATAACCCATATTAGTTCCTAGTTCCAGCATACCTGGGGGACCATTATGAGCTGTTTCATTATTTCTGAGGAAGCACTGTGGTGGGGAGGTAATACTTAGAGCATTACAAAGCACTTTCACATTTAAATTTGATTTTGGAAAGTATTTTCTTTTTGAGACAGAGTCTCTGTCACCCAGGCTGGAGTGCATGGAGTGCAGTGGTGCAAACACAGCTCGCTGCACCCTCAACCTCCTGGGCTCAAGCAGTCTTTCCACCTCGGCCTCCCAAGTTGCTAGGACTATAGGACTACAGGTGTATGCTACCACACCTGGCTGATTTTTTTTCTTTTCTTTTTCTTTTTTTTTTTAGGGAGAACTGGGTTTTGCTGTATTATTCAGGCTGGTCTTGAGCGCCTAACCTCAAGCTATCCTCCCACCTCTGGCTCCCTCTTTGTTGGGATTACAGGCGTGAGCCACCATGCCCAACCCACTTTTCTTTTTTTCTTTTTTGAGATGGAAATTCACTCTGTTGCCTAGGCTGGAGTGCAGTGGCATGATCTTGGCTCACTACTGCAAACTCTGCCTCCTGGGTTCAAGCAATTCTCATGCTTCAGCCTCCTGAGTAGCTGGGATTACAGGCGCCCGCCACCACGCCCAGCTAATTTTTGTATTTTTAGTAGAGACGGGGTTTCGCAATGTTGGCCAGGTTGTTCTCCACCTCCGGACCTCAAGTGATCCGCCTGCCTCGGTCTCCCAAAGTGCTGAGATTACAGGCCTGAGCCACCGCGCCCGGCCTCATTTTTCTTTATATTTGGATGTGCCTATGTCTGATGTTAGGTGGAATGTTAATTTATAACTATTGCTACATTTACAAAGTAGGCTGTGTTCCAGTCATGGAGGTCGTAAAGTGTAACTGGACAAAGTAAGCTCTGTTTTCCATTATGTAGAAAATCTCCTAGGAGTTAGTGACAATCTTGAGATTTATACAATGCACCAAAAGTATGCTTCCTGGTACCTCTTGGAAAGGGACTCTCCATCACCCAGTTCTCTTTTTCTTTGTAGCACTTTTCCAGTTGTGCACTGCGTTTCCTCTCGTCTGCCTTTGCTTTGCCCCTCAACTGAAGGAAGGTTTCCTGCCCCAGAAAGCTCTTTCTCTTTTTGCCTAAATATTTAAGGTCTCTGATGGAGCTAGGCTGCATTTTTGCTAGCAGTGCAATCTTACTTGAAAATTTCTAAGGTTCATGTTTTGAGGAGCCTGTAAGCCAGGCCACTGGAGGAAGAAAGTCATAAGGAACTCTACCAAATTTAGGTAAAAGAAGACAAGTCTGTGGTGATGATATTTGTTGTCAGTTGAAGGGTGGCTCTATGGAAGAGGAATTGGAATTCTTAAGAAAGTCTACGAGACCAGAATGGGTTTAATTGGTTGACCTACCTGGGTGGCCAATTTGGAGTCCTAGAAGGAGCTGTCTACAGTTACAACTGCCCAGCTACTGGAAGAAGCTAGTTGAATTTTAAGATCCCCTTCCACTAGGAGAGTCTGTCAGTGCTTCAGAAGTCTTGTTTGTGAGTTGTGTGTTGTAAATGCAGTGGTAAAGCTGACTTGAGCAAATTGTCTCTGTAATGGATCCCAGTGTGAGGGCCATGGCCCTGCCCCAGCCCAGGCCGGGCCTTTGTGGAGGGTAAAAAGCTCATTTCCTAGGCTTAGAGACACTTGCCCAAGAAGCCCTCTTTTCCTCTGCAGGATGTTTACATTTTGCCTCAAAGTGGTAACGACTGTAGAGGACTTAGATTTGTCAGCAGTCTTATTGGAGGAGTGAGGTGTGTGCATCTGAAACACAAAGGAGATGCAGTGGTGTGGGAGGCCATCGAGGAGGGAGAGGCACTGCCAGGCAAGTACAGATTGAAGGGTGGCAGATCAGTGTGGGCTGCAGCAGTCAGGGCAGTTTGTATGGACCAGGTGCTCAACTCTCCAGGCAGGATCAGAGGGGCAACCTGGGGAGGAGCGGTAACCCCCGGGGTGCATGAACAACAGAAGGGCATAGGGGGAATGACTGCTTCCAAGTGTGGTGTTGGGGACGAGTGTGGCTGAGATGGCTTGAGTGCAGGGCATGTGTTGAGGAGTGGGAAGGAAGGTACCTGATCTTGGTATTTCAGAACTAGAGAAAAAACCAAGTTTTTCCCTGGGCCAAGTCTTATTTCTTTTTATTGCATGTCAGGGTTACTGAGCCCCTAAAAAAGCTGAACGAGAGCAGTTTCTACAGGAGAAAATGGCTTGAGGAAGTAAATAGGCATCTGAATAACAGGGGAAAGTGTCCATGCTTCTGTCTACTTATTTGTTCAAGAGCTTTTGACAGGATCTTGAATCTCAAAGGCTTTTAAATAGAATTGAGTCACCATGAGAGAGGGAGGCTGCGTTATGGTAGGGAGTGGCAGTACAGAAATGAAGCAGAGGGTCAGCCCTTCTGTGACTGTAGAAGGATGATGCGCGGGCTCCCTCAGGACCAGAGTGAGAACCATGAGTTTGTGGCTTTGTGAAGGAGAAGCATTGGAAGTGTTGAGCTTTGAAAAGAAAAAGAGTAAAACAGCAAAGCCTTGGGAGTCAGTTGAACTGGTCAGTTGCTGAGAGGCTGGCAGCGGAGCGTTGCCGTTGGTGGATGTGCCACAGGCAGAGTTTGCTCCTTGGCTGGCAGGTCAGGGACTCATCACTCAGCCCAGCCATAGATACTCTGAGTCCAAAGCCGGCCCAAATCACCTTGGGCCACTCTAAAGAGAGAAATAAATGCCGGTTGTCACTTTCTGATAGGCTGATAATGACTTTATGCTACAAAAACGTAGGTGAAGCGGATTGAAAATATAACCATTATTTGGGGATTGATTAATGCCTTTTCCTTACTCATGCCGGGGTTATGAGACTGTCAGTAAATCTAAGACATGTTAAATAATGTAGAAAACTATTTGTAGTATAAGCTGATTTTTTTTTTTTTTTGAGACAGAGTCTGGCTCTGTAGCCCAGGCAGGAGTGCAGTGGCGCGATCTTGGCTCACTGCAAGCTCTGCCTCCCGGGTTCACGCCATTCTCCTGCCTCAGCCTCCCGAGTAGCTGGGACTACAGGTGCCTGCCACGTCACCCGGCTAATTCTTTATATTTTTAGTAGAGACGGGGTTTCACCACGTTAGCCAGGATGGTCTCGATCTCCTGACCTCGTGATCTGCCTGCCTCAGCCTCCCAAAGTGCTGGGATTACAGGCGTGAGCCACTGTGCCTGGCCTAAGCTGATTGTTTAGTAAAAATTATTACACAAATAACTTGAGGAAATAAGGCTAAATAGTGCTTATCAGACAAGATGAAATTAGAAATTTTTTTTGGTTTTGTTTTTTTAATTTTTAATAAAGCTATTTTGCCAAATGGGAAAGGTAATTATTTGCTTGGAAAGATACCCCATTTTGGAAATACAGTCCTTGAAACAAAAACTTGTTTGTTTTCTAATGTCTTACTTGATTAAAATTTTGTCAGCTTTTGGGGAAACTTTAAAACACATTCCCTCAGGTAATGTTAAATTGCAGGATCTTCTTTGGAAGTTAGAGGTAACTGACATGCAAATAAATAAACTAAAGTCATGCCGTTACCTCTTATTATGATTTTAGTTCATTTTCTTCTGGATATTTAGAAAATATATCAAATTGGAGAAGCCTTAGAATGTTATTTTATAAAGCAGTGTTCCCTGAGAAGTCAAATTTCTTAATTTTTCCTCCAATGTCATCAAAATATGCCTTAGCTGGGCATGATAGTATGTGTCTGTAGTCCCAGCTACTTAGGAGGCTGAGGCAGGCAAATTGGTTCATGCCAGAAGTTTGAGACCAGCCTGGGCAACATAGCAAGATCCCATTTCTATTTTTTTAAAAAAGTCTTAAAACAAATAATATTTCTTTTATCAGAGAAAGAGTGATAAGCCATTGGCTTGCTCCAGATCATTCACTCACCACCTTGCCAGGTGACTCACTGAATGAGGTACACCAAAGTGGCAGTGAGCCGCTGGGAGGGCGAGATGCCTCAGGGTTCTGGGTTCCCAGATTGTGTTTTGTTGTCTGGCAGGACACTGGATAAACCCAGAGTTGAATTCCCCTCCCTGTTTATTTTATATATATATATATATATATATATATATTTATTTATTTATATATTTCCAGGCACTGGGTCTTGCTGTGTCACCCAGGCTGGAATCAGTGGTGTAATCCTAGTTCACTGCAGCCTTAAACTCCTGGACTTAAGTGATCCTCCTGCCTCAGCCTCCTGAATAGCTAGGACTATAGGCATGTGCCACCACACCAGGCTAATTGTTTTTTTCTTTTATGTCTTTTTGTTGAGATAAGGTCTTACTTGAATGTCATCTAGGCTGGAGTGCAGTGGTGCAGACATGGCTCACTGTAGCCTCTACCTCTTGGGCTTAAGCGATCCTCCTGCCTCAGCCACTTGAGTAGCTGGGACTACAGGTGCATGCCACCATACCTGGCTAAAATTTTTTTTTTTTTTTTTAAGAAAGACAGGGTCCCACTATGTTGCCCAGGCTGGTCTTGAACACCTGCTCTTGAGCAATTCTCTTTGCTCAGCCTCCCAAAGTGCTAGAAGTATAGGTGTGAGCCACCATGCCCAGCCTGCCCTCTGTAATGACTGTTCCAGCCCACAGTCCTCTGTCACTCTCTCTTCAGAAAGGCTACAGCGTTGATTGAGGTTACAGAAGTTTAGGGCATGGCTTTTCCCCCTGTCTCAAAATAGTGACAACAAACAACAATTTATGATCTAGTTAAGGTGGATTCTGCAGATGATGCCTCTCCTCCAGGAACCCAATTTTTGTCTCACCCTCATAGCATTGTTTTGTCTTTGCATTTGGACTGTCTCTTACTCTCAAGCTCATAATATTCTGACTGTTCAGAATTTTTGACCCTGACAACTCCTTTTCACTATGTAGAAAACTGGCTGGGTGTGGTGGCTCATGCCTGTAATCCCAGCACTTTGGGAGGCCAAGGTAGGAGGGTCGGTTGACCCTGGGAGTTTGAAAACAGCCTGGACAACGTGGTGAAACCTTGTCTCTACAAATAAGTTTTTAAAAATTAGCCAGGCATGGTGGCAAGCGCCTGTGGTCCAAGCTGCTCAGGAGGCTGAGGTGGGAGGATCACTTAAGCCTGGGCAGTTGAGGCTGCAGTGAGCTGTGATTGTGCCACTATACTCCATCCTGTACAACAGAGTAAGACTCTGTCTCCAAAAAAAAAAAAAAAAGACTAAAAAAGCTATTACTTATTTGACTGCACTGTTCTTCCCTACCACCACCATCCTCTTCCTGCTGTTTCTTCCTCTCAACGAACTGAGGAGCAAAGGTTTGGAATAGTCACTTTTCAGCAGGCAATATAGCAGTACTGATTCAAATGTAAAATGTAAATCGACTTTGATCTGGAAAGCTCACTTCTAGGAGTATCTTCCATAGATGTTCACAGAAGTATGCAAAGGTAAACATAGAGGGCTGTTCAGAGTAGCACTGAAACCCAAACTAGGAACCAATTAAAAAAACTGGAAAACTGGAGAACCTTCCTAATAGAATAGGGTTGAAGTGTCACAGAGGATATCTGTTCTGACGTGGTAAAATGTTCAAGAGCTGCTTAAGTATTTACGAGTCTGTACTTTAAGTGAAAGAAAGGTATACTGCACACGGTAGTGTCATAGCATTTTGCCAGTACTTCTATTACATTTTCTTCATTTCTCACTTAGTTGGCTGAAGTTCATCCTCTACTGGTTTATTCAAGAAGGTTCATGGAGCTGTATTCCCAAAGTTTTTATGAAAATATTTGTGGTTTTATAAATGAATAACAGCGGAGTGTAGAATTCTTGGGTCCCTCTTTCTGAGGACATTTTAATCACGATTTATTTCACTGTTGGTGGTGTGCCTCTTTGCCAAATGTTCCCCTTCCATTTGTTTCAACCAGGAGAGCATTAGTCCCACATTTTTGCTTGACTCATTTCCACAAATCTGCTGTGAGTAGCCCAGGCTCGTTTCTGCTCATCTGGATTTCTGAAGAGAATTTCAGGTTTTCTTGCAGAGGATTTTAGCTTCCTGTCTGAAGTGAAGACGTAGTGAGAGCAAGTTTTAGTGAGCACATACAGGCTGAGCACTCCAATTCTATATCTCCCCACCAGGTTACCAACATCAAGAAGACACTCAAAGCCACCGCATCCTCCTCGGCTCAGGAGATGGAGCAGCAGCTGGCTGAACGGGAGTGTCCCCCTCACGCTGAGCAGAGGCAGCCCACCAAGAAGATGTCCAAAGTGAAAGGTCTGGTCTCCAGCCGCCACTAGGGCCGGCTGGGGCAGCTGGCACTCACCAGGCCTGGGTCAGGTGGGGAGGGGACACCAAGGGCCCATTTCCTCCCCTCTCTACCTGCAGTGAGTTCCAGACCTGCCCGTCCCCTCACCAGCGCCTCCCCACCCTGTTGGTACTGTTCCAGAAAAACTGTTACTCCCCCTCACCCACTCCCTCCTTCCCCAGTTGTTCCCTTCAGACTCAGGGGCTCCACCAATGCCATCCCAAAACAGGGTCAGACACTGCCCAGCTTCCCTCCAGGAGGTTCTTGTCTCTGTGTAAGGGCTTGTCTCCCTCCCAGTTTTTCTTTTGCTCCACGTCATTTTGTCAGGCTGGTTATAAGCCGGAGGCAGCTTTAACCAGCCCCCAGGGATGATTGTGAAGGAGGCCCCTCCCCTTGTGAGGAGGGGACACTCCTCTCCAGCCCCTGGTACCACAGTCCTCAAGATGGTGCAGCGATTTCTAGCCAGGCGTCAAGATGCGCTGCTTTCCCTCTCCTGCCTCATCCCTTGTTGGCAGCTCCAGTTCAGGCCGTGGAGGGACGTGATGCTGGGCTGTGTTTACTAAACCCACGGGTTTTCAGCCTCTTAAGCCCAGCTCTGATCTCCAATTAGTTGAGAGCGCTGGGTTGACTAACCTCTGGTATCTGAGCACAGACAGAGGGTGCTGTGGGTCTGCTGGGTGGCAGAAATGGTTCCTTCCGGCTTGGCGTTCTCTCCTGGCCACTCTTCCTGCTGCCTCTGACTACTCAGCCTTGTTTTCGGTGTGTAGGCCCCAGCTGCCCACTGGAACTGCTGGCTAATGCTTGCTCTCCCAAGATCTTTAACTCCTCCTGGCTGCACCTGGGTAGGGATGGTGGCATCGATGCCCCTCTGTCTGCTGAAGGACCTGTTGCTGCTTCTGTCTTTTCACCCCTCCTTGGCTGATGACCCAGAGCCCTCTGATGATGGCATTCTCCTGGCAAGAGAAAAAGACTTAACTAGACTTCTGAACTTGAACAGTTTCAGGTTATATTTTAATTTTTTTTTTTTTGTACAGGTTCTGATTCTAATACATTTCAACATGCTTTTGTTCCCCCTCGTGTCAATATTTGTTATAGACTAATCGCCGGGGATTTTTCACCTGGTTGGAGGGTGGGGGTGGGGTGGGGGTGTGTGTGTGTGTGTGTGTGTGTGTGTGTGTGTGTGTGTGTGTGTGTGTGTGTGTGTAGGTCCTGGACTGATTAAAGTTCATTGAGGAAAAAGCACATTTTACAACAAAAAAATAAAAGTGTAGATTTAATGTATGTGACTGGGGTTTGGGGTTGCATACCTGGTGGATCTTGAGGGGCTGGGATTAGGGTGGTTCAGGAAAATGTGATGCTGTTTCCCCATGTTTAGCCATGGTCAAAAAATGGATTTCTCCTTTTTCTAAAATGTCCAGCAACTGCCTACTGTTGATCAAATGTTGAAGTATTCTTGTTTCCCTTTTAAGCCAATCCATGTGCCCACATAACATTATGCCCAAGTGGAGAGTTCACTTTAATTTCCAAAGTATGTTTCATGCAACCCCCTGTCAGCTGCTCTGTGGAAAAGGGGTTCTGTTATGAAATAAATGTTGCACTCCCTGCATCCCATATCCTCATCGGAAATTCATTACTCAGGTGTCCAAGCATTCCTTGTTGAGGAAGCCTGTACCCACATCGATTTTACCGCCAAATCCTTTTGGGTAATATCTAGGTGGAACAAATCTTAGGGAAATTTTGGGGAAAGTATATTTCTGAAGAAGCCTAAGAGTGCTGGGCGCAGTGACTCATGCCTGTAATCCCAACACTTTGGGAGGCTGAGGTGGGAGGATCATTTGAGCCCGGGAGTTTGAGGCCAGTCCACACAACATAGTGAGATCCCATCTCTGCTACAAAGAAAACCCTAAGAGAAGCTGAACACCTTTCAACCTTACAGGTTTTCCCAGCTATTCTTTCTAGACCTCAAACAGTCACTCTCAGCAAGTTTTCTTTCATTCTTGTTTTTCCCACTGGCAAGTAGACTAGGAAACATGGTTTGACTTGTATGAAGTCTGTGACCATTCTTTATTTGATTGCCCCAAGGCCCTAAGGGTCCTCTCCATGATTTACCTTCCTTAAAAATAATGATGGCGACAATAATAACTTGTCTCTAAAGTGCTTTACAAAATGTGTTTGCATACAATAAGTCATTCAGTCCCTTCCACCCAAACAGCCTTCTGAGGTTGGTAAGGGTATTCAGCCATCTTCGCTTTGCATATGAGAAGACAATCTCAAAGATTTGAAGTGTCCCAGTGGTAACTGGCAGAAGGAGAACTCTTAGATCTCCTGACTTGCACATCCTGTCATCTGCTCTGTTACATTCTCATCTAGAGTCTGCTCTCCACACTTGACCCTTGCTACCCCTCTACCTGCTGCTGTTCCTCTGAGAGTTCATCTTGCCTTTATTTTGAGGGAGGGAGGGGCAAGCCCAGTGTTAGTGTTGATTTTGCCCTCAAGGACCCTGGCGGGGAAGCAGCAGTGTTCCCATTGTAGAGGCCAGAAAAGCTGCCCAGTGACACAGCCAGGATCAGTCATGGAGCCATGATAGGCCAGAGCCTGGGCTCCCAGCCACTGAGGAGGGGTGGCAGAGGATTGTTTGGCCAGGTCTGTGTGGGCTGAAGGCTTGGTGACCAGGGACGACATGATCATCTGCAAGACCAATGCTATCACTGCCCTGAGGATGTTCTTCCCCCGAAAGTTTGCCTCCAATAGCACAGGCACCTGCGTCTCAGATGGTGGTGACATCTGAGTACTTGGACTTCATCAGCTGCCTGTAGGAGGTGAGGTGGTAGCAGGAGGTGAGGGCAATACCCCCTTCAGCTTCAGCAGGTGAAAAGTGTGGTTCTCAATGAAGTTGAGCTAGTGTGTGCCAGGTCTCCTTCTACAGTGGGTACGCGTCATACAGGATCCCATCAAAGCGACCACCTGGCAGGGGAGCGCCACCTCCTTCCACAGGACTTTCAAGGGGATGACCTTGTGTGGCTGCTGCTGGGTCCAGTCCTGGAGCAGCTGGAAGATGCTGTCATTGCACTCCATGATCCAGTGTTCCTGGATGGCGACCTCCTGCACCTTACATATTCTTGTGGCCATGCCGAAGCCCACCTCTAAGACTCGGTCCCCTTTGGAGGTGGTGAAGGCAGCGAAGGGGGTTGCAGTAGGGGCGCTCTTGCTGCAGATGGAGCCCCAACTTGGAACCCGACGTGCCAGGGCCCAGTCCCTGCAGCCATCTCACTTTTCACATACCTCATTTCTGCTTGCCAAACCCACCCAGCCACTTAATAAGGAAGCAGAGAGTATGGGATAGAGAAATTGTGGGAATAGTGGCCCAGCCAGATGTTCATTGCTCCACTGGGACTCTGGTAGGAGGCTTGGCCTTCAAGCTCTGCAGTTTCCTGTCTGGCACCCTGGCAGCTGGGCTCAGGTCTAAAATGTGCAGAAGTGTTTTATAGATAAATAGAACATTCCAAAGAGATGGCCTCATCAGCAGTGAGACATCTTAGGGAAGGAGACACCACAGTATTAAAGAGAATTACCTCAATGGCAGTGCCTGTGACCTGGCTTGAGCCACCTTCTTTACCTCTGAGCTTTCTGCCTTCTGAAGCCCTTTTTGCTCTTTCTGTTCAGATGAGAGGCATTATGGTTCCTATTTGGGTAACATTAGGGAGGTGGTCAAAGCCCCCAGTATAGCCCATTCCTGTAGTCCTAATCCAAGATGGTCATCACTGATAGTAGGATTCTCCTCTCCCCATTTCAGTCACAGGAAATGGGGTGGTGACCAAACAAGCTCAAGTGATAAACTGCTGGTGATATGTATATATATGTTCGTTGTTTTCTCCACCTCTGAGGTGCTGGGTTGCCTGATACCAAAGTGTTCCAGTTTGTGTACTAAAGTTGTTTTTCTGGCAGCCTGAGACTTCGCTTTGTAAAAAATACAGCAATTGGTTGATTTTTGTTGGTCCTGAAGGACCCATCACACTACCCACGGTATCTGAGTTTCAAGTCTAGCATGGCTTGGGTAATCTGTGATTGTACCTGTTTCTTCCTGGGATTCTGCACATAGCCAGGAGCATCTCATTGCTTCATTCCATGTTTTCTTGCAGTTATACCTGGGATATGCAGATGGAAATGCATATTTTATTGTAAATTTCATTTTATATCTAGCTTATATTACCCTTAGGGCATTAAGTGGGTCTTTTAAACTTATGTCTGTTAAGTAGGTTGTCTGTGACTTGACATCGGGCAGTAAAGGTAGATGCTAAGCAAGTATTTATTATCAAAAGGAAAACGTTGAGTCAACATTAAGGGTGAGAACTGCTCTTCGTGGTTAAGGATAAAACCAAGAAGGAAAGAAGTGATGGGAATGCAGAGACAGGAGGCAGCCCAGCTCTTCTTGGGGTTGTTTATGCCCATCCTTGGATTGGTCTGCGGCGTTTCCCCAGCAGACACCACTGTGGGCTACTCTAATGACTTCTCTTTCCTCCTCGAACAACTTCTGGAGAAGTCGCACAGTTGCAGAGTGGTGCCGCTACACATTCATCATCTAACCTTACCTGGGTCCTCAGCTATAGGGCCGTCTGTCTCGAGTCAGCTGTCACTTAAAAGTTTCACCATTTTCTCTGGTTTGACTTGCTGAAAAAAAAAAAGAAACGTAAAAAAATTTCACTATTTTCTTAAAATAGTTTACCTTATCACACCCTCTCATGTTCATTGGATGACTATCCTTTCTTCCTGGTGAAAGCAGAAACCCTCAGTTTCTCATCTTGCACCTACAGATTCATCTGCATCCATCCTTACCTCCTTGGGAAAAAAAGACGTCTCTCTTTCCATGTGAGTATCAGTCATCCCCCTGTGCCATTTCATTTTCTGTTTTTCAGTCCACCCTGCCTTTTCTCCGCAAAGTTTTCACTTCTGTGTCTTTAGCCTTTCCTCTAATGGATGTAGGTGATGAATAATTTTACATTTAAGGGGACCCTCCCTGAACCTGATGTCCCTTTCCAGCCGCTGCCTTTTTCATCCTTAACGACCATGCTTCTTGAGAGTTGTCTACCCTTTCTGTCCCTCTCTTCTCCTTCACTGACACATGACATTCTACTGCTACCCAGCCACTGATCATTTTCCTGTCAAGGGGACCATTGATCTCCAACTTGCTATCCTCCTAAGTTTTTATCTGGCTTGATCTTTGTGTTACACTTGGCACTGTTGGGCCCACTTCTTTAAATGTTCTCTTAGTTTTCATGGCTCCAGTCTCTCCAGATTTTCCTGTGTTCCTTGGCCTATTTTAACATTTCTTCAGGGGCACCTCTTCCTTTGGAGTTGGTGGTGTTTTCTAGGGTTCCATTGTGACCTCATTTTACTTTTATACATCTCCAGAAGTTATATGATTCACTGCCATGGTTCCACTTTCATTTATAATGCCCAAATCTCTACCTCTGGCTTGTTCTGCCAACATGAATAGCAGCCACCTGGACATTTCTGCTTGCCATCTCCCAGGTCCACTCCTGTAGTCGGTAATCGGTGCCCACCATTCACGAAGTATATATTAGTTTGCTAAGTCTACCATAACAGGATGCCACAGACTAGGCCCAAGCAACAGAATTTTCTTTTCTCACAGTTTTAGAGGCTTGAAGTCTAAGATCACTGTGTCAGGAGGTTTGATTTCTCCTGAGGCCTCTCTCCTTGGCTCGCAGATGGCCATCTTCTTGCTGTGTCCTCACATGTCCTTTTCTCTTTTTTTGTGTGTGTGTGAGACGGGGTCTTGCTCTGTCACCCAGGCTGGAGTGCAGTGGCACAATGACAGCTCACTGCCCCCTCAACCTCCTGGGCTCAAGTGATTCCTTCCACCTCAGCCTCTCTTTCAAGTAGCTGGGAATACAGGTGCATGCCACCACGCCTGGCTAATTTTTTGTATTTTTGGTAGAGATGGTGTTTCACCATGGTACCCAGGCTGGCCTCAAACTCCTGAGCTCAAGCAATCTGCCCGCCTTGGCCTCCCAAAGTGCTGGGATTATAGGCATGAGCCACTGCGCCAGGCCAGGCCTCTTCGCTCTGCACACATACATCTGGTGTCTCTTCCTTTTATAAGGACATTGGTCCTATCGGATTAGGGCCCCACCCTTAGGACCTCATTTAACCTTAATTGCCTCTTTAAAGGCCCTGTCACTAAATACAGTCACATTGGGGGTTAGGACTTCAACATAATGAGTTTTGGGAGAGACAGTTCAGTTCATAACAGCAATTTGCCTGAGCAAGAACTGGGGGTTCTTCCTTAACTCCTCTGTGTTGCGTATCTGATTCACACATCTTGACCGTTCTACGGGCGTACCTTGGAGATACTGTGGATTTGGTTCCAGACCACTGCAATAAAGCGAATAGTGCTATAAAGTAAGTCACACAAGTTTTTGGTTTCCCAGTGCATATAAAAGCTGTGTCTATACTGTAGCCTATTAAGTACCCAATAGCATTATATATATTTTAAAAAGTACATACCTTAACTAAAACAAAAAAATGCTAACGGTTGAGCCTTCAGCATGTCGTAATCTTTTTGCTGGTGGAGGATCTTGTCTTAATGTTGATGGCTGCTGACCAGTCAGGGTGGTGGTTGCTGAAGGTAGGGATGACTGTGGCAATTTCTCAAAATAAGATAGTGATGAAGTTTGCCACGTTAATTGACTCTTCCTTTCACAAAAGATTTCTCTGTAGCATGTTAACGCTGTTTGATGCATTTTACCCACAGTAGAACTTATTTCAGAATTGGAGTCTTCTCAAACCGTGCCGCTGCTTTATCAACTAAGTTTCTGTAATATTCGAAATCCTTTGCTGTCATTTCAACAGTATTCACAGCATCTTCACCAGGAGTAGATCCCGTCTTAAGAAACCACTTTTTTTTTTTTTTTTGAGACGGATTTTTGTTCTTGTCACCCAGGCTGGAGTGCAATGGCACCATCTCGCCTCACTGCAACCTCTGCCTCCTGGGTTCCAGCGATTCTCCTGCCTCAGCCTCCCGAGTAGCCTGGATTACAGGCAGCCACTACCAGGCCTGGCTAATTTTTGTATTTTTAATAGAGATGGGGTTTCACCCTGTTGGCCACGCTGGTCTCAAACTCCTGACCTCAAGTGATCCACCCATCTCGGTCTCCCAAAGTGCTAGGATTACAGACGCGAGCCACTGTGCTAGGCCAGAAGCCACTTTCTTTGCTCATCCATAAGAAGCACGCCTCATCCACTAAAGTTTTGTCATGAGATTACAGTAATTCAATCACATCTTCAGGCTCCACTTCCAGTTCTCTTGCTGTTTCCACCATATCTGCATTTACTTCTTCCACTAAAGTCTTGGACCGTTCGAAGTCATCCATGAGAGTTGGAATCAGCTTCCTTCAAACTCCTGTTAATGTTGATATTTTTATCTCCTCCTGTGAATCAAGAATATTTTTAATGACATCTAGAATGGTGAATCCTTTCCAGAAGGCTTTCAGTTTACCCAGATTAATCAGAGGAATCACTATGGCAACTGTAGCCTTTGAAGTATATTTCTTAATAATAAGACTTGAAAGTCCAAATTACTCCTTGACCCATGGGCTGCAGAATGGATGTTGTATTAGCAGGCATAAAAACATTAATCTGGCTAGGCATGGTTTGGCTCACGCCTGTAATCCTAGCACTTTGGGAGGCTGAGGTGGGTGGATTGCCTGAGCTCAGGAGTTCTAGACCAGTCTGGGCAACATGGTGAAACCCTGTCTCTACTAAAACAAAAATTTAGCTGGCATGGTGGTGCGCATCTGTAGTCCCAACTGCTTTGGAGGCTGAGGCACAAGAATCACTTGAACTGGAGAAGTGGAGGTTGCAGTGAGCTGAGATCATGCCACTGCACTCCAGCCTGGGGGGACACAGCAAGACTGTCTCAAAAAATAAATAAATAAATAAAGCATTAATCTCCTTGTTCATCTCCATCAGAGCTCTTGGATGGCCAGGTGCATTGTCAGTGACCAGTAATATTTTGAAAGGAATCTTTTCCTGAGCAGTAGTTCTCAACAGCAGTCTTAAAATATTCAGTAAAGCATGCTATAAACAGATGTGCTGTCATTCAGGCTTTGTCGTTTCATTCACAGAGCACAGGCAGAGGAGATTTTGTGTAATTCTTAAGAGCCCTAGGATTTTCAGAACGATGAATGAGCACTGGCCTCAACTTAAAGTCACCAGGTGCATTAGCCCCTAACAAGAGAATCAGCCTGTCTTTTGAAGCTTTGAAGCCAGGCATTGACTTCTCTCTAGCGATGAAAGTCCTAAGTAGCATTGTCTTCTAGTAGAAGGCTGATTCATCTACATTGAAAGTCTGTTTTTTATGTTGCAGAGATTGCTTCTTTCCTTAAACCTCGTGAACCAAACCTCTGCTAGTCTCAGACTTTTCTTCTGTAGCTTCCTCACTTCTCTCACCCTTCAATAGAACTAAAGAGAGTTAAGGCCTTGCCCTAGATTAGGCTTTGGCTTAAGGGAGTGTTGTGGCTGGTTTAATCTTCTATCTAGACCCACTGAAACGTTCTCCATATCAGCAATAAGACTGTTTTGCTTTCTTACTCACGTGTTCACTGGAGTAGTACTTCTAATTAACTTCAAGAACTTTTGTATTCACAACTTGGCTAACTGGTGCAAGAGGCCTAGCTTTGGCCTATCTCGGCTTTCAACATGGCGTCCTCACTAAGCGGATAATCATTCTAGTTTTTGATTTGAAGTGAGAGTTGTGCGACTCTTCCTTTGCTTGAACACATAGAAGCATTGCCGGGTTATTCAGTGACCTAGTTTCAATATTGTGTCCCAGGGAATAGAGAGGCCCAAGGAGAGGGAGAGAGATGGAACAGCTGGTTGGTGGAGCAATCAGAACAAACATACATTTATTGATTCAATTTGCAGTCTTATGTGGGGTGGTTCAGTCATCCCAAAGCAATTACCATAGTAACATCAAAGATCACGATCGCCAAAACAGATATAAT
Source organism: Pan paniscus (assembly GCF_029289425.2). Taxonomy (NCBI): domain Eukaryota; kingdom Metazoa; phylum Chordata; class Mammalia; order Primates; family Hominidae; genus Pan; species Pan paniscus. The sequence continues at coordinate 134,441,749 of NC_073262.2, forward strand.
GGAAAAGTTTAAAATATTGCAAGAATTACCAAAATGTGACACAGACATGAAGTGAGCACATGCTATTGGGAAAATGGTGCTGACAGACTTGCTTGACTCAGTGTTGCCACAAACCTTCAATTTGCAGAGTGCGGTATCTGCAAAGGCAATAAAGTGATACACAATAAAACAAGCTGTGTATGTATTTTATTATTGTTTGAACCCATCCTTTTTCCATCTCCTCTGCCACCTCAAGCATTTGAAAATTTATTCATTCAGTGCACTTTTTATTTTTATTTATCTTTTGAGACAGGATCTCACTCTGTCGCCCAGGCTGGAGTGTAGTGGTGGGATCATAGCTCGCTGCAGCCCCTCGACCTTCCAGGCTCAAGCAGTCCTCCCACCTCAGCCTCCCAAGAAACTAAGAATACAGGCATACACGCCAAACCCAGCTAATTTTTAATTTTTTTTAAATTTTTTATTTTTTTTTGAAACAGAGTTTCGCTCATATTGCCTAGGCTGGAGTGCAGTTGGTGCAATCTCAGCTCACAGTCACCTCTGCCTCCCGGGTTCAAGCAATTATCCTGCCTCAGCCTCCTGAGTAGCTGGGATTACAAGCATGCGCCACCACTCCCGGCTAATTTTGTATTTTTAGTAGAGTTGGGGTTTCTCCATGTTGGTCAGGGTGGTCTTGAACTCCCGACCTCAGGTGATCTGCCAACCTCAGCCTCCCAAAGTGCTGGGATTACAGGCATGAGCCACCATGCCTGGTGCTAATTTTTTACTTTTTTGCAGGGATGGGGTCTCTCTATCTTGTCAGGGCTGGTCTCAAACTCCTGGGTTCAAGTGATCCACCTCTGCCTCCCAAAGTGTTGGGATTACAGGCGTGAGCCACTGTGCCTGGCCCAGTAAACTCTTTGCATACACATTATATGCTAGGGATGCAGCCAAAGAAGTTTAAAAAATATACAACTTAAGTAGGCGGAGTGGGGTGGCTCACGCCTGTAATCCCAGAGCTTTGTGAGGCCGAGGCAGGCGGATCACTGGAGGCTAGGAGTTCGAGACCAGTCTGGTCAACATGGCAAAACCCCGTCTCTACCAGAAATACAAAAATTAGCCAGGCATGGTGGTGTACACCTATAATCCTAGCTACTTGAGAGGCACGAGAATCACTTGAACCTGGGAAGCTGAGGTGGCAGCGAGTTGAGATGGCATCACTGCACTCCAGCCTGGGCGACAAAGTGAGATTCTGTCTCTAAAAAAATGAAAAAGTAGATGGAAATGATAAAGCTAAGTGAAGAAAAATTAATTGGCAAATCACAATTATAAATCTAATAGAATTCATTTGATACAGGCTGGCACGGTGGCTCACGCCCATAATGCCAGCACTTTGGGAGGCAGAGGCGGGCGGATCAGTTGAGGTCAGAAGTTGGAGACCAGCCTGACCAACGTGGTGAAACCCTGTCTCTACTAAAAATATAAAAATTAGCCGGGTGTGGTGGTGGGTGCCTGGAATCCCAGCTACTTGGGAGACTGAGGCAGGAGAATTGCTTGAACTTGGGAGGTGGAGGATGTAGTGAGCTGAGATCATGCCATTGCACTCCAGCCTAGGCAACGGAGCAAGACTCCGTCTCAAAACAAAACAAAACAAAAAACATTATTCTGATGTAATGAAAAATACCTGTGAAATCGAATTAAGAAAAGACAATGAGTAAAGAGAACTGTTATGATTTTAAAAATACGTTACCCACAATCACTTTGGAACTCAAAATAGTTTCCTGGGAGGATGAATGATCATAATTTATTCAAAGAGATAAAATACTAGAACTGGCTAATAAGAAATGAATGTAAAAACCACGGAAGTTGTACTTTTAAAACTGGGCTCATGTTTACTGGGTGAGTTTTTGTTATTAAAGGATCCAGTGATTCTCTTTCATCATAAGCTGACCAGGTTAAAAATAAGGGAATGGAGGCCAGGTGTGGCGGCTCACGCCTATAATCCCCACACTTTGGGAGGCTGAGGTGGACGGATCACTTGAGGTCAGGACTTTGAGACCAGCCTGGCCAACATGGTGAAACCCCATCTCTACTAAAAATACAAAAATCGGTTGGGCATGGTAGCACACACCTGTAGTCCCAGCTATTCGAGAGGCTGAGGCACGAGAAACGCTTGAACCTGGGAGGCAGAGGTTGCAGTGAGCTGAGATCATGCCACTGCACTCCAGCCTGGGCAACTGAGTGAGGCCCTATCTCAAAAAAAAGAGGAATGGAAAATTCAATTTACAAAAATGTGTCTAGTTGAGACCCATTACCAAACTCCAACAAAGATAAGTTTATTCTTTTAAAATAACCTTGTTTGTGTAGATGAAAACAATTCTGTAAAATTCGACCTATAATCCTGTCACGAATTAGACAATTTAAGAAAAAGGATGCTTCCCTAATGTGATAAGATATGCATATTTAAGTCCAGTGACCACATTGTTATTCCAGTAGAAACACCAAGGCCTTCCCACAAAAGCAGTGATCTTGATATGCTCCTGACCATTCAAAATGAGTTTTAAATCTGAACCGCGACTGATGGTTCTAGCAAGAAGAGAGCCCTCCAGTCACTGAACTGCTGTGGTTCCCAGAAAACGCTGTATCCATCTGCACCCCTTGTCTTTTGACTACCCTGTCCACCCTCCCTGGGTTTCCTTCCTCATCCACCTGGCAAACACTCATCTATGAAAACCTTTTTCCAACCTCCCATTTCCAGGGGTAATCACTCCCACTCTGCAGTGTTTGAGCACTGCACAACTTTTTCTGTTTGCACCTGTTACCCTGCATTACATTCCTCTGTTAAAGCATCTGACCCCTTTGTACTAGAGTGTGAGCTCCCTCAGGGGAGGGACTGTGCTCTACAGTCCCTGTCTGCCTTGCCTCGCATGATGCTCAGCACATAATCCACAAGGCATGTCCTGCAGGAACTGTCGCAGGCACACTCTGGTCCACTGTGATAAGAGGATGGAGTCTGAAGTCACCAGGAGCCCTGGATGCTGGAGTCACACTGCTTTTTTGGGCTTGCACTAATCGTTGCCAAAAAATGTTCTTCAGGGTTGTGGCTCCCAGTGGGTAGGCCTATGCCAACTTAGGCTTGCCCAGCTGGGGTAGCCAGCACCTGAGCACTTACTATGTACTAGGTGCTGGGTTAAACACTGCATGGGTAGCTCACTGGATCCTCACAATGACTCTAAGGTAGGTGCTATTATAACTCCTGTTTTCCTGCTGAGGAAAGAAGTTCTGAGTTACTTTATGATGGAGTTGGGACTTCTATCTGGGTGTGCCTCAGGCAAAGCCACCCTCCCACAGGATTTGCTGACCTGAGGTTGAGGCTCTTCTGGAAGGCTGGGGGTGGCAGAGATCAAGGCCCAGGTTTAGGGCTCAAGACTGGGCAGGGTAGGCAGCAAAGGGGCTACTAGCTCTGCCAGGCTGTTCATAGTGTTCTGTAATTTGATGCTTTTTTTTTTTTTTTGAGACGGAGTCTTCGTTGCCCAGGCTGGAGTGCAGTGGTGCCATCTCGGCTCACTGCAACCTCCACCTCTTGGGTTCAGGTGATCCACCCTTCTTGGCCTCCCAAAGTGCTGGGATTACAGACGTGAGCCACCACACCTGGACTGTAATTTGCTTTTTAATATATTGTGACCATCTTTCCATGTTGTAGTAGTTTTAAAATATGTCTAAAAATTATTTAATACTCCTGTAAAAGGTAGAGCCTGATTCCTCTCCCCTTGAACATGGGCCAGTCTCTGTGACACACTTCTAATGAGTGGAATGTGGCAGCATGATGGTGAGTGATGTCTGAGGCTAGATTGGAAAAGGTTGCTACAGCATCCACCTAGTCTGCCTGTCTTGGGACACATGACCTGGGATCCCTGAGCTGACTTGTAAGAAGTCCAGTTGGGTTGGGGAGGAGAGACGCCCAAGGAGTCTTCACAGTAAAGGTGCCAAGTGGGAGTGAGCGGGCCTGCAGGTGACTCCATCCCCAGCCATAGAGGCTGATTCAAACACAGCAGAGAAGACCCCTGCCCAGCCACCCCTCCGCCGGATTGCAGATTGTTTAGGAAAATAAACACTGCTGCTGTTTTATGCTACACGTTTTGGAGTAGTTTATCACACTGCGTGAGACCACTAGAATTGATGTCAATAAGAATGGTGCTACCTCTTTAATTCCATCATGTGGATGTGTCAATTTGTACAGCCGTTCTCCTAACCCTGAGAAAAGTATCTCGATTCACAAAAACGTTTCCACATGTGTAACCCAGATGTCAGCCTGCCGTTTTGAGGGTTATTACCTTCCTCTGGCATGTTTGGGAGGGCAGAGCCTTGTTTCACATCCACCGCTGGTCAGCTCCGCAATGCAGCTCCTCAGCAGTGTCCTGGCTCCTCCAGGTCCCAGCTCACTCCCCTCCTACTGGGCACCCCTTGGAACTCCTGGACCACTGTCGTCTTCGGTGCAGTACTGCTCACCCTGGGCCAGCCTCCTCCCCGACCTGGGTTAAAGTCTAATTACTCTCTAGCTTTTTTTGTTGTTGTTGTTGTTTGTTTTTTTTTTTTTTGAGATGGGCTCTTGCTGTGTTGCCCAGGCTGGAGTGTAGTGGCGCGATCTCGGCTCACTGCCACCTCCGCCTCCTGGATTCAAGTGAGTCTCCTGCTTCAGCCCCCCGAGTAGCTGGGATTACAGGTGCCCGTCACCACACCCAGCTGATTTTTGTATTTTTAGCAGAGACTACCCTGTTGGCCAGGCTGGTCTTGAACTCCTGATCTCAAGTGATCTGCCTGCCTCAACCTCCCAAAGTGCTGGGATTACAGGTGTGAGCCACCATGCCTGGCCTAGAACAGTAGCTTTCAACCAGGGACAGTTTTGCCATGGGGACCTTTGGCAATATTTGGAGACTTTTTTATTGGTAATTTTTATTGAGATAATTGTAGATTCATATGCAGTAGTAGAAATAACACAGAGGGATCCTTTGTATACTTTGTTCAGTTTCTCTCAATGGTAACATTTTGCAAAACTAGCATAGGACAACCAGGATACTGGTTTATTTGTGTATGTGTGCATGTGTGTTAAGTTCTGTGCAATCTTACCACTTACATAGGTTTGTGTTTCCACCACAGTCAAGATACTGAACATTCCCATCATCACAAGGCTCCCTCTTGTTGCTCTTTAATAGCTACACCCACTTCCCTCCTGCCCGCACCCCCTCCATTATCCTGGCAACCACAAAACAGTTCTCCATTTCTGTGACTTTTTCATTTCAACATTATTATATAAATAGAATTATACAACATGTCACCTTTGGGAATTGTCTTTTTTCACTCAGCATGATTCCCTGGAGATTCATCCAGGTCGTGTGTATCAGTAGTTCACTCCTTTTCATTGCCAAGTAGTAGTCCACAGTATGGATGTACCACAGTGTGTTTAACCATTCACCTGTTAAAGGACATCTGGATGGTTTCCAGTTTAAGGCTATTAATAAAGCTGCAATAAACGTGTGTGCAGGTTTTGGTGTGAACACAGTCTTCATTTCTCTGAGATAATTGCCCAGGAGTGCGGCTGCTGGGTCGTATGGTAGTTGTGTGTTTAGTTTTGTAAGAACTGCCAACTTTTCCAGAGTGACTATCATCTTACATTTCCATCAGCTGTGTAGGAATGATCCAGTTTCTCCACATCTTGCCAGCATTGGGTGTTATCACTGTTTTAGATTTTAGCCATTTGATAGGTGTGTAGTCTTCAGCCATACCACCCTGAACATACCGCATCTCGTCTGATAGGTGTGTACCTATCACAAAACCTCATTAAGGTTTTAATGTGCGTTTCCCTAGTGGCTAATGATGTTGAATATCTTTTCATGTCCCTATTTGTCATCTCCGTATCGTCTTTGGTGAAATGACTCTTTATGTCTTTTGTTCATTTTCTAATTGGGTTGTTTTATTTACTGTTGAGTTTTGAGAGTTCTTTATATATTCCAGGTACTAGTCCTTTATCAGATCTGGAGACATACTTGGTTATCACCATGGGGTGGGTGGGAAGAGGTCTGCTACTGGCACCTAGTGGGTAGAGGCCAGGGATGCTGCTAAACATCCTACAGTGTACAGGCTCTAGAAACCCTACAGTGTACAGGCCAGCCACCACATCAGAGAATAATCTGCTCCAAAATAGAAATAGTGCCCAGAGTGAGAAACCTTGCTCTAGAAATCCTACAGTGTACAGGCTCTAGAAACCCTGCTCTAGAAACCCTACAGTGTACAGGCCAGCCACCACATCAGAGAATAATCTGCTCCAAAATAGAAATAGTGCCCAGAGTGAGAAACCTTGCTCTAGAAATCCTACAGTGTACAGGCTCTAGAAACCCTGCTCTAGAAACCCTGCAGTGTACAGGCCAGCCACCACATCAGAGAATAATCTGCTCCAAAATAGAAATAGTGCCCAGAGTGAGAAACCCTGCTCTAGAAATCCTACAGTGTACAGGCTCTAGAAACCCTGCTCTAGAAACCCTACAGTGTACAGGCCAGCCACCACATCAGAGAATAATCTGCTCCAAAATAGAAATAGTGCCCAGAGTGAGAAACCTTGCTCTAGAAATCCTACAGTGTACAGACTCTAGAAACCCTGCTCTAGAAACCCTACAGTGTACAGGCCAGCCACCACATCAGAGAATAATCTGCTCCAAAATAGAAATAGTGCCCAGAGTGAGAAACCTTGCTCTAGAAATCCTACAGTGTACAGGCTCTAGAAACCCTGCTCTAGAAACCCTACAGTGTACAGGCCAGCCACCACATCAGAGAATAATCTGCTCCAAAATAGAAATAGTGCCCAGAGTGAGAAACCCTGCTCTAGAAATCCTACAGTGTACAGGCTCTAGAAACCCTGCTCTAGAAACCCTACAGTGTACAGGCCAGCCACCACATCAGAGAATAATCTGCTCCAAAATAGAAATAGTGCCCAGAGTGAGAAACCTTGCTCTAGAAATCCTACAGTGTACAGGCTCTAGAAACCCTGCTCTAGAAACCCTGCAGTGTACAGGCCAGCTGCCACATCAGAGAATAATCTGCTCCAAAATAGAAATAGTGCCCAGGGTGAGAAACCCTGCTCTAGATTGACATCCTGAGGGGACCCAGGCTGGAGGGCTCTCCACACACCACATTTTCTCAGAGGTCTTCCTACCTGGGTGAGGCGCACAGCCCCCTTATTACTCTTGGCTGTTGTAATATTATGACACAGTAAGAAATATATATTTAGTCTTCATCCCCAGTTCCTGGCATAGAGTTCCTAAAACCTTTGAGCTTTCCTGAATGATAGCAGTGAAAGGAGCATCTTTGTATTCATAATAAGCCCCTTGCTAACATACCTGAGTTGATGCTAATAAAGTGGCACTTTAATCACCTCTGGATGGTGATTGGCCACCAGAGGAATGAACTATGTGATTCAGAACTTTCAACTTCCCTGCCTCCAGGGAGGGGAGAGGGGCTGGGAATTGAGTTAATCAATGGCCAGTGGTTTAATCAATCATGTCTATGTAATGGAATGAACCTCCATAAAATCCCTAACTGATGGGGTTCAGAGAGCTTCTGGATTGGTTAGTGCATTCACATGCTGGGAAGATGAGCACCCCAGCTCCACGGAGACAAAAGATGCTGTTTGGGGACCGCTCCACACTTCGCCCTGTGTACCTCTTCATCTGGCTGTTCATTTATATCCTTTATAATATCCTACAGGTGTGGTGGTGCACACCTATAGTCCCAGCTACTTGCTGGGTGGGAGGCTCAGGTGGGAGGATCGCTGGAGCCCAGGAGTTCAAGGCAGCAGTGAGCTATGATCATGCCACTTCACACCAGCCTGGGCAACAGAGCAAGACCCTGTCTCCAAAAGAAAAAAAATTCCTTTCTAGTAAACCGGCAATAATAAAGTGTTTCTCTGAGCTCACAGGTGAGCTGTTATATCAAATTATCAAACCTAATGAGGGGGTTATGGAAGCCCCCAGTTTGTAGCTAGGTCAGATGTAGGAGTGTGGATAACCTGGGGACCCACTACTTGTGATTGACATCTGAAGTTGGGTCAATTTTGTAGGACTGAACCCTTAACCTGTAGGAGGTGCGTTAACTCCAGGTAGTTAGTGTCAAAATTGAATTAAGTTGTAAGACACGCAGCTGGGATTTCCACCAAGAATTGGAAAATTGCTATGGCATAGAAAACCCACACATTTGGGTCAGAAGTATTGTGAGTGGAGAAAGAGTTTTTTCTTTAACTGTACACACTCACACTAGCAACTAACATTGAATGCATTTTCTTTTTAGGGTATCATGCTTCACACTTTACATGGATCACTTCCTTCAGTTCTCACAGTAACCCTTGGAAGCATGTATCATTCTCTCTCTTTTACAATGAGGAAACTGAAGGTTAGAGGTGACATGACTTGCCCAAGGTGACGCAGCTAGAAAGCGATCTCTGCTCTCAGCTGATCTACAGCACTGCCTCCCTAAGATTGTTATTGAAACACCAGGGGTTCAGGCTAGGTCTGCTGCTTGCAGCACAGAAAGCCAGTGACTGAGAGGACGAGTGTTGCCAAGGAAGAAGGTGCTGCAGTGGAGGAGATGGCAGATCAGTCTCAAACCCATCTCCCTGACTAACTAAACTTGGGGGTTTACATAGCAGAGAAGAAATGTAACAATGTATTGGAAAATAGGACCTAGGGAGGGGTAAGGAAACAAAATCAGGGGTCTGGCATCTCATTGTCTGGTTGCCATGATCTGGTGAGTTTCAGTTCTTTGATGCTTTTTGAGAGGTCTACTAGTCCTTTCCTAAGGAAGGAACTCAGGGAAAACAAATGTTTAAGTTTCAAGCTTTAGGACCAGAAGGGCCCATTTCTATGTTTATCCAAAAGAACTGTCTATGGCAGTGGTCCCCAAGATTTTTGCCACCAGGGACTGGGTTTCATGGAAAACAATTTTTCCACAGACGGGGTGGGAGGTGGTGATTTGGGATAAAACTATTCCACCAGATCATCAGGCATTAGATTCTCATAAGGAGCACACAACCTCACAGGCACAGTTTTACAATAGAGTTTGTACTCCTACGAGAGTGGAATGCACCACTGATCTGACAGCAGGTGGAGCTCTGGCAGTAATGCTCACTTACCCGCCACTCACCAGTTGTGCAGCCCAGTTTCTTTCTTTCTTTCTCTTTCTTTCTTTCTTTCTTTCTTTCTTTCTTTCTTTCTTTCTTTCTTTCGTCTTTCTCTTTCTTTCTCTTTCTTTCCTTCCTTCCTCTTTCTTTCTCTTTCTGTTTCTCTTTCTTTTCTTTCTTTCCCTTTTTTCCCTCCCTCCCTCCTTCTTTCTTTCTTTCTTTTTTTTTTTTTCCTGAGACAGAGTCTCACTCTGTCACCCAGGCAGAAGTGCAGTGGCACAACCTTGGCTCACTGCAACCTCCGCCTCCTGGCTTCAAGCAATTCTTCTGCCTCAGCCTCCCAAGTAGCTGGGATTACAGGTGTCTGCCACCACGCCCGGCTAATTTTTTGTATTTTTAATAGAGACAGGGTTTCACCATGTTGGCCAGGCTGGTCTCCAGCTCCTGACCTCAGGTGATCCACCCTCCTCGGTCTTCCAAAGTGCTGGGATTACAGGCTTGAACCACCGCGCCCGGCCTAATACTGATTTCTAAGTACTATCCTGAAATGACCAGCAGAGGGCAGCAGTACATTAAAGTGCTGAAGGAATGACGCTGGACCCTTAGGCTTCATGGTATGTTCTGGGCAAAGGCAGAGCCTGGGCCCTGGGGTGTTGGCATCAATGGACTCAGGAGGAATTTAGAACACAGACAAGGTGGTTAATTTTCTCTCCAAATTGGAGTTATTTGTCTGAAAGTCTGTGGTGTGGACTAGGAATGAGAAAATGACTTGGGGCCAGGCACAGTGGCTCATGCCTATAATCCCAGCACTTTGGGAGGCCAAGGCGGACGGATCACCTGAGGTCAGGAGTTCGAGACCAGCCTGGCCAACATAGCAAAACCCCATCTCTATTAAAAATATAAAAATTAGCTGGGCGTGGTGGTGTGCGTATGTAATCCCAGCTACTCAGGATGCTGAGGCAGGAGAATCACTTGAACCGGGGAGACAGAGGTTACAGTGAGCCAAGATCATGCTACTGCACTCCAGCCTGGGCAATGGAGCAAGACTCCATCTCAAAAAAAAAAGAAAAAAAGACTTGGGAAAGTCAAGACTTGTGGTCCCAGTGCCATGGAGGAATTCTGACTGAGGGGAGACCTCCAAGAGTGCTTAGATAGAGGGCACCTCTCCAGTCCGTGCAGCACCACACGAGTCCCCGGCTGTTGTCAGAGCATGGTGTGTGTGTGTATGTGTGTGTGTGCGTGCGTGCAAATGTCCACCCGCCAGAGCACGGTGAGAGTATGTGTGTGTGTGCACACAAACGCCCACTCCCCAGAGCACGGTGACAGTGTGTGTGTGCATGTACAAATGTCCACCCCGCCCTCCAGAAAAGCAGCTGAATCATCTTTCCCGTATGCCACCCTCTCTCTTGGAGCTGTCTAGTTCTCCATCTTATCGGGGACCTGAGGCAGCTGAATATAAAGGGCATGGATGGTGATGCAGGAATGTAGACTGTGGTGGGCGAAGGGCCTGAGAATGCAGCCTCGGGCCTCCTTTCACCCTAAGAAGCCAGAGGAACCTCAGGGAGATGTGAAGCCCCTGGGGTCAGATGCAGAACTGTACATATATAAATATGCACTTATATAGCTTATTTTAAAAACTTTTAATCTTGAAATAATTATAGATTCACAAGAAGTTGTAAAAATAGTAGCAAGGCTCTGTGTGCCTTTCGACCAGTTACCCCCAATGGTAATATCTACATTACTTAAGCACAATAGGTAAACGAGGAAATTGACATTGGTACGATCCAGGCCTTATTTGGACTTAGAGAGTTTTACATACACTTATGTGCATGTGTGTGGGTATAGTTCTATGCAATTTTATCACATGTATAGATTGGTGTAACTCCCACCACAATCAAGATACAGAACTGTTCCATCACCCCAAAGATCCCTCATGCTACCCTTTTGTATTAATATTTACACCCACTCCTCTCTCCCCTCCCTGTCCCTGCCCCTAGCAGTCACTAATCTCTTTTCTGTCCTTATCATCTTGTCATTTCAAGAATGTTACATATATATATATATTTTTTATTTATTTATTTATTTTTGAGATAGGGTTTCACTCTCTTGCCCAGGCTGGAGTGCAGTGGCACAATCTCGGCTCACTGCAACCTCCACCTCCTAGGCTAGAGTGATCCTCCTACCCCAGCCTCCCAAGTAGCTGGGACCATAGGTGCGCACCACCATGCCCAGCTAATTTTTTAAATTTTTTGTAGAGATGGGGCTTCACTGTGTTGCCCAGGCTGGATCTCGAATTCCTGAGCTCAAGTGATCCGCCTGTCTCGGCCTCCCAAAATGCTGGGATTACAAGTATGAGCCACTGCGCCCAGCCCTGTATGTTTTTTTTTTTTGAAATGGAGTTTTGCTCTTGTTGCCCCGACTGGAGTGCAATGTGCGATCTCGGCTCACTGCAACCTCCACCGCCTCCCAGGTTCCACTCTTCTGCCTCAGCCTCCCAAGTAGCTGGGATTACAAGTGTGCACCACCATGCCCGGCTAATTTTTGTATTTTTAGTAGAGATGGGGTTTCACCACGTTGGCCAGGTTGGTCTTGAACTCCTGACCTCTGGTGATCTGCCCACCTCGGCCTCCCAAAGTGCTGGGATGACAGGCATGAGCTACCACGCCTGGCCCTATATGTATTTTTACAAGGGATCCACAGCAGTCATCATATTCTCAAAGGCATCCACAGTAAAGTGCTGAGATTGCAGGAGCTTGGTGTGAATTCTACAAGAAGCTGAACAGCAGCAGATCCCATTCTCTTGCCGAGCAGTGCCAGGTGTTCTCTGGGTGTGAGGAAATCATAATCAGCCTCTGTTGAATGATTACTGTGTGTCAGGCACCAACGGCTCAAAGATGTTAAGTAACCTGCCCGAGGCCACACGGCAGCAAGTGGCAGAGCAGGAGTGAGCCAGGTTCTCTCTGTGCCCCTCTGCTTCCGCAGGGGTGATGAAATAGGAGATGCATCTGCACAGAAAGGCTCGGCTGGCCGCAGAAACCCAGGCAGGTCCAGAAACCAGTCCTTGAGCCAGCAGGAGGTTTGGGAGCTGCAGATGTGACTAGGAGAGGGCCAGGCCTGGGGGTGCTTCTGGCAAGGGAGCTTGCTGGCCAGGATGGGTGAGCCATGGCTTGCCAGAGGGTGGCCTGCTGGTCTCCTGGTGGCACCAACTTCCTCTAAGTGCCTTCCCAAGTCATGACGATACTTGGTGGTCCAGATAAGTATGTGTGTGTGGGCGGCAGGGAAAGCAGGTGGAATTATCATGGGAAGGTAGTAGAGTTGGCTGACAGTGGTAGATGATGGCACTGGACATTTTTTGGCTACTAATCAGTGGCGGATGTCTCACTAAATTTGGTCAAAGTTCTGCACATGAGTTGGGGCACTTTTTGGAGAAAGCCAGGCCGATCTCACTTAGTCCCTGTCGCCACTTCCTGCCTCCACCTCGTGCCTTTTGGTTGTCCTCTCCTCTCCTGTGTAACCAGGTGGCATGAGCCTTAGGGTACTTCACTTCCTCTCCCCAAAAGAAAGGCCTGGGGCTGGAGTTGGGGACTGGCACTGTGGTGTGCACTGGGATGGTTTTTCTTTCTGTCTGGCTGTTATCTGGGCTCCTCTCTTGTTGAGGTAGGAAAGATGGGACTCCTCCCAGGTTTCCCGTTGGAGTCTGTGTGACCATCCGTGGCCATAGGCTCTGAGGCCCACATCTCCTCTTTCTATCATTACCCCATTTTCCTCTGCAGGGATTACCTCTCTTCCATCTGTATATTCTTGCAAGGAGTAATTCCAGCTGCAAAAGCCTGAAGACAGGAGCCAGACCCACCTCGGCCCACCCCATGGAGCAGGGAGGCCACAGAGCTCAGTCATCTAGACAAGGACTTGTGGGGCTTAGATCTAATGCAGAGCCACCACCTTGGTGGCCACATGTCCCTGGACTTAGGCTGTGGCCCAGGCTTCCCCACCCTAGCCCAGGATACACTCGCTTCTTGCTCAATTTCAAGCCATGAATTCTGGGAGTCCCCAGGATCCTCCCAATCTTCCTCTTGCTTAAGTTGGCCGGCATTGGGTCTTTTACCAGTGACCAAAGCACCGCAACTTTAGACACAGTGGAATGCAGACTCGGCCTCGTTTGGGTCCCCTCCCTGTGGCCTGCCACACTCAGCAATGAGAGCCCTCCTTGGGGCCCTGCCCAGCTCCCCATGATGTGGAGTAAAGGCTCTGATGGGAAGAGAAATCTCCATTTTATCCCACTATATCTCCTCTTTACAAACTTCCTTTTCCTATATATTTTTTTTTTTGAGACAGGGTCTTGCTCTGTTGCCCAGGCTGGAGTGCAGTGGTGTGACAATGGCTCACTGTAATCCCAAACTCCTGGGCTCAAGTGATCTGCTCTGTTGCCCAGGCTGGAATGCAGTGGTATGATCATGGCTCATTGTAACCCCAAACTCCTGGGCTCAAGCGATCCTCCTGCCTCAGCCTCCTGAGTAGCTAGGACTATGCGCACCACCAGGCCTAGATAAGTTTATAAGATAGGGAACAGACAGGGTCTCACTGTGTTGCCCAGGCTGGTCTCAAACTCCTTGCCTCAAGTGACCCTCCCACCTCACCTTCCCGAAGTGCGGGGATTACAGGTATGAGCCACCATGTCTGGCTGACACAGACATCATTTGGGGACTTTTTAGGAGGGTCATGGCTAGGAGAAAAATTTGCTTACTCTGGGTTGGCTGGACAGACGCTGTCTTGGGAAGTAGGGTGGTAGAATGGTCAAGAGCAGTTCAAATCTGGGCTCTACCATGTATGTGCCACATGACCTTGGGCAAATTACTTCATATCTCTAAACCTCAGCTCACATATCTGTTAAATGGGCATAATAATAGTACTGCAGGATATAAGGATTCATCCTAAAGATTAAATAAGATGATGAATGAAAGTACTTTAGCATATGTCTTAGTTTGCTAGGGCTGCCATAACAAAGCACGCAGGTCCTTGAGGGGCGTCACTTCACTCTGTGTCACTGTGTTACAATGTCGATGAGGGGGAGAAACATCCATTCCTCCCCATGTCTGCATAGGTTTTCTCTGGGTACTCCACTTTCCTCCCAAACCCCAAAAGCTGTGAATGGGCGTGTCTGCATGGCCCCGGTCTGAGTGAGTGTGGGTGTGTGTGAATGGCCCTGAAATGAGAAGGCATCCTGTCCAGGGCTGGTTCCCGCCCTGTGTCCTCAGCTGCTGGGAGAGGCGCCAGCCACCTGAGACCTTGAACGATAATCAGCAGGTTGGAAAGTGAAAGGACGCAACGATTATAAAATAAAAATTAATAAAATCGGCTGGGCACAGTGGCTGACACCTATAATCCCAGCACTTTGGGAGGCTGAGGTGGGTGGATCAGTTGAGGCCAGGAGTTTGAGACCAGCCTGGCCAACACGGTGAAACCTTGTCTCTATAGTAAAAACAATAATTATCTGGGTGTAGTGGTGCATGTCTGTAATCCAAGCTACTCGGGAGGCTGAGGCAGGAGAATCGCCTGAACCCAGGAGGTGGAGGTTGTGGTGCGCCTAGATCATGCCACCGCACTTCAGCCTGGGCAACAGAGCGAGACTCCATCTCAAAAAAAAATTCATAAAATCTACAATAATCATAGAGATGCACTGCCATAACAGATGCGGTAGGAAAGGGCCCAGTGAGCCCACGGCATTCAGGATTATTTGTTTCTGAACTGCATGGTGCTCCTTCCAATGTTGGCTTTGCAGACATTTATTCCTTGATTTAACCCACCATGACTAGGACCACCATCACTCACTGATTCACCAGAAACCGGAAGATTGTCTTACTTGTTTTTATTAATCTTTCTTAAAGATATGTATGGCTCACATTTATTTTATTTTTTGAGACAGAGTTTCGCTCTTGTCGCCCAGGCTGGAGTGCAGTGGTGCAATCTCGGCTCACTGAAACTTCTGCTTGCTGGGTTCAAGCGATTCTCCTGCCTCAGCCTCCCGAGTATGTATCTGGGATTACAAGTATGTACCACCACACTCGGCTAATTTTTTTTTTTCTTTTTCTTTTCTTTTTTCTTTTTTTTTTTTTGAGACAGAGTCTTGCTCTGTTGCCCAGGCTGGAGTGCAGTAGCGTGATCTTGGCTCGCTGCAACCTCCACCTCCTGAGTTCAAACGATTCTCCTGCCTCAGCCTCCTGAGTAGCTGGGACTACAGGTGTGTGCCACCACTCCTGGCTAATTTTTTTTTTTTTTTGAGATGGAGTCTCGCTCTGCCACCCAGGCTGGAGTGCCGTGTCGCAATCTCGGCTCACTGCAAGCTCCACCTCCTGGGTTCACGCCATTCTTCTGCCTCAGCCTCCCGAGTAGCTGGGACTGTAGGCGCCCGCCACCACGCCTAGCTAATTTTTTGTATTTTTAGTAGAGACGGGGTTTCACCGTGTTAGCCAGGATGATCTCCATCTCCTGACCTCGTGATCCATCTGCCTCAGACTCCCAGAGTGCTGGGATTACAGGCGTGAGCCACTGCTCCCGGTCCTCCTGGCTAATTTTTGTAGTTTTAGTAGAGACAACGTTTCACCATGTTCGCCAGGCTGGTCTTGAACTCATGACCTCAGGTGGTCTGTCCGCCTCGGCCTCCCAAAGTGCTAGGATAACAGGCATGAGCCATCGCACTGGGCCTAATTTTGTATTTTTAGTAGAGACAGGGTTTCACCATGTTGGTCAAGCTGGTCTTGAACTCCTGACCTCAGGTGATCCACACGCCTTGGACTCCCAAAGTGCTGGGATTACAGGCATGAGCCAAGGCGTCCAGCCTATTTCTATTTTTAATATTAGAAGTGCCTGGGGTCTTTATTTTGAAGTTTGGTGGTGCTTTTTTGACCAGAAATATGCTGTAGGAACTTAATTCTTGTTTGTATTAGTTAGCCTATGGTAAAATTGGTTTCGTTATACGTTGTTTCACTTAAAGTCACAGTTTATAAGAACCCACTGATGATAAGTGAGAACTTACTTTACCACCAAATGGATGGCTTAAAATAACAACCTTACCGTCTCACGGTTCTGGAGATTAGAAGTCAAAAATCAGGGTGTTGTGAGGGTCAGGTCCTTGTGAGAGCTGGAGGGAAGGATCCGTTGGAGGCCTCTTGCTGGCCTGTGGATGGCTGTCTTTATGTTCACATGGTTTTCCCCTGTATCTTCATTTCATCTTTCCTCTGTGTCCAAATTGTCCCATTTTATAAGGACACCCATCAGACTGGACACCCATCACTGGGCCCACCCTAATGACCCCACTTTTACTTGATCACCTCTGTAAGGACTCTATCTCCAAATAAGGTTACATTCTGAGGTAGAGGGGTTGGGGGAGGACACAATTTGACCATATCAGCATAGTACATAGCACATAGTAAGTACTAAATAAATGCTAGCTGCTATTATTCTAATAATGGTACTGCAATCCATGGTTACTTACAGTGAACACCCCTGGAAGTCAGGTGACCCTGGTATCCTGGCTGAAAATCAGGCAGCCCTGTGGGTTCCCTATCTGATTACACTGGTGTAAGGGGCTGGGCAGCAGACAAGTGGATTTGCACATGAAGGCCTTGAATTGAGTGTGCTGAAGTTGGGACTTGAACTAGGACTCTTGGCCAGATCTGATGGGGCTGGGGCCAGGCACCAGAGCTGAAGCCACGTGTGGCCTGGTGTCATCTTCATTAGCTTGTTGTCCAGGAAAAATATGGCTCCGCAGACCTGCTGGGGAAGATCTGAGCTTCAGGGTTCCTGTCTGCCAGGGGTGCTACAGTCAGGGTCTGTGGTCTCCCCATAGTTCTGGGACCTATCCTGGAGATCTCCTTGCATCTCAGGACATCATTATCTTATTCAAAGCACTTTTTTTTTTTTAAGATGGAGTTTCACTCTTGTTGCCCAGGCTGGAGTGTAATGGTGTGATCTCCGCTCACCGCAACCTCTGCCGGGTTCAAGTGATTCTCCTGCCTCAGCCTCCCAAGTAGCCGGGATTATAGGCATGTGCCACCGTGCCCAGCTAATTTTGTATTTTTAGTAGAGACGGGGTTTCTCCATGTTGGTCAGGCTGGTCTTGAACTCCCGACGTCAGGTTATCTGCCCACCTCAGCCTCCCAAAGTGCTGAGATTACAGGCGTAAGCCACCGCACCTGGCCTTTTGTGTGTGTGTGTGTGTGTGTGTGTGATGGAGTCTCACTCTGTTACCCAGACTGGAATGCAGTGGCATGATCTTGGTCACTGCAACCTCCACCTCCGGGTTCAAGCGATTCTCTTGGGTTCAAGCGATTCTCCTGCCTCAGCCTCTTGAGTTGCTGGGATTACAGGCATCTGCCACCATGCCCAGATAATTTTTGTATTTTTAGTAGAGACTGGGTTTCACCATGTTGGCCAGGCTGGTCTTGAACTCCTGACCTTAAGTGATCCACCTGCCTTGGCTCCCAAAGTGCTGGGATTACAGGTGTGAGCCACTGCGTCTGGCCTCAAAGCACTTTTAGTTGCCATTGACAAGACCCACTACAACTAATGTAAGAAAAAAATTGTAAGGGAGGAGTTGTGGCAGAGTGGCAGGGGAGAGGAGGATTTGGAGGATACAGACGTGTCCCATGAAACTCCTAGGCATAGTGTACAGCAGTCCTCCTAGGGCCGGGACCAGTAACTGGGGTGGTGGACCTCAGAACTGAAGCGTTGCTGCCTCTTGCATTCTCTCGGAGGCCATTTACTCTCCCCTCTCAGTTTCCTGTCCATCTGCTTCTCTCTCTCTCTGAAGATCCCTTCCCAGCTTCTCCAGGCACAGGCTGCCGTCACTGGGACGCCGCCTCGGGCTTGTCAGAGGGATTTAACGGCACCACTGACTAGTGTCCTTGAGTCCCAATTCCACATTTTTGGGAGAGAGAATCTAACTGGCAGATTAGTCCTGCTTGCCTGCTTAAAAGTCACCTGCCCCTTCGTTCTTGTCAAGAAAACTCCAGTTTTGTTTCAGGTGCCAACCAATGTGCCCCACCCCAGGTGACTGACTGTGATGGTCTAAGACGATCTTATTTATTTATTTATTTATTTATTTTTTGCCAGATACTTGATTCCACAGCCTCCATACAGCTGTGTGATTCAGTCCTGGTAAAGGAGGCATCACTGTGTTCCTACTGGGGGCCTCATGGAAAAGGTCTTGGTTTCTTAATATCAGATGTTATTTCTGGAGCTGCAGCAGCTATGACATTACAATGTGACAACCATAGGGACAAGAAGCCAATATGTTGAGGATGGTAGGGTGAAAGAATGGAAAGTGCCAGGGTCCTTATTGATACAGCTAAGCTATGTGAGCAGTCCTGGGCATTGTCTTTTGGACTTGTTTGTGCAAAAAGTGTACTCATGTTGTTTAAATCATCATTAGTTGGGTTTTCTGTTACTTGTAGCCATAACATTCCTAACATAACCTAATTGCAAGGAGCAGAAACCGAATGCAAACTGGCTCAATTTTAAATAAAAAAGGAGGGGAAGGAAGACTGGTTCATGTAATAAAATCCAGAGGAATGACTAGACTGGCCCCAGGGGCTCAGGAAGTCATCAGAGAATGTGCTCCATTCTCTACAGTTTCTGTGGCTCTGCCTGCCTCTGAGTTTTGGCTTTATCCTCAGAGTCTCCCTTCCCTCAAGATCCCAACACTGGCTATGGCAATTCCAGAGCTTTCATTTTTCACTCCATACCCCACAGAACAAGAGAAGGAGCAGGGGAGGGGCTCTCTCGTTCTTCCTTAGAGGAGTCCTGAGTTTCACTGTGATTGGACCAGCCTGGGTCAAGTGCCCATCTCTCAACCAATCACAGACCAAAGGAGATAGGCTGATTGGCACATGTCTGGACTCCCAACCTCCCCACGAACACCAGGCGACAGGGGTGATTTGTTGGCATACTCTCATCTCAGACTGAAGGTGGGGTTGTCCCACCCTGACCGCATGAGAGAGGGGAGGCTTCCGAAAAGAAATTTGAGGTACTCTTAGCAGAATGGAGGGGAAATACATGTTGGACGGCAAACCACAGGTATCTACCTCCAGCATATGTCCCTTGCTGATCAAGTCAGCTGTGACAGGAAGGGCAGGATCGTGTAGTACAGGCAAGTCTACTGGGATGGGGGTGCAGTTCTCCCATAAGGGGAATGACGGCTGGACAGATATCTCAGGACGTCTCCACCACCGCTGTTAGGTTTGTGGCTCCAAGACACTCTGCTGGTGTGATTGCCACGTGCCTCAGAACATTCAGCTGGTCATGCTTCTCTAGCCGTCTCCACTGGCCTGGTACAGGTCTGCAGGGGGCCTAGGGGTCGGCCAAGGAAATGCTGTGGTTGAAGAAGCCTCCTGGGTTGCAGCTGCATATGCTGGGCAGGGCTTAGGATGTACTTATACAGGAGCCCTGTCCCTACCCATGCCCACTGGCTGTGCCTTGTATCCTCAAACCGTCCAGCACAGACATCAGTTTCCTCCCACACTCTTCCCTACCCCCACCACGAAGTTCTTCCATTCCAGGTGGGCACAGAGGTTTGTGTAGAGAGAACTGGGCCAAGGTGACTTCTAATGTCCTATGATACTCAGGTATAGGAAAAGGTCAATGTTACTCAAAGTATGCCATGCATATTACTGTGGTATGTGACATAGTTTCTTTTAATAGACATGTATTGTATAAGTATACATTAATTTATATATATATATTTAAACATGTCTTATTTTAAAAATATTTTTATTCTAAAATAAGGCCAGGACGGTGGCTCACGCCTGTAATCCCAGCACTTTGGGAGGCCGAGGCGGGTGGATCATGAGGTCAGGAGATCGTGACCATCCTGGCTAACACAGTGAAACCTCGTCTCTACTAAAAATACAAAAAAAAATTAGCCGGGCGTGGTGGCGGGCGCATGTAGTCCCAGCTACTCGGGAGGCTGAGGCGGGAGAATGGCATGAACCCGGGAGGCGAGGCAGAGCTTGCAGTGAGCCAAGATCGCGCCACTGCATTCCAGCCTGGGTGACAAAGCGAGACTCTGTCTCAAAATATATATATATATATATTTATTATAAAATAAAATAAAGACAGAAAAACATACAGAAGATGTAAAGCTGAAAGTAGTATTATAAATATTACAAGGCAAACACCCCAAACCCAAGAACCAGAGAGTTCTCTGTCCCCATCACAGCCTCCTGCCTCCCTGCAAAAGCAACTACTGCCTGGCTGACACGGTAACCATTCCCTTACTTGTGTTTCATCACCCAAGTGGGCATTCCTAGATACTCTGGTTCAGTCTTGCCTGGGTGAAAATATATCTTTTTTTTTTTTTTTTGAGAAGGAGTCTCGCTCTGTCACCCAGGTTGGAGTTCAGTGGTGCGATCTCGGCTCTCTGCAACCTCCGCCTCCCAGGTTCAAGCAATTCTTCTGCCTCAGCCTCCCCAGTAGCTGGGACTACAGGCACCTGCCACCCCACCTGACTGATTTTTGCGTTTGTAGTAGAGATGGGGTTTCGCTGTGTTGGCCAGGCTGATCTCGAACTCCTGAACTCAGGTGATCCGTCCGCCTCAGCCTCCCATTGAAAATATATCTTTTACCTCTCTGTTAATCTACAGGTTCTCCCTTCACTGCTTTCTTTTCCTTTCAGTTTATCTGTTGAAGAACCTGGGCCATTTGACTGTGGTGTTTCTGTTGTATTTTGCTGGCTGCCCACTTGTGCCCACTTGTGCTCCTTTCTCTGTATTTCCTGCCCACGTCAGCTGGATCTAGAAGTTTGATCAGACTCCGCTTGCACCTCTTTGGCGAGGCTCTGGGTGGTGACGTGTTCCTTCATTGGGGAGGCATAATGTCCAGCTGCTTTTCCTTTGTGGTGTTCACACTATCGATGCTCAATACCTAGGTCCATTAATTTACTGGGAGTTGCAAAATAGTGACATATATTTTTTTCATTGTGCCGTGATTCAGATTTTATTGCTTCTCAATTTTGTCATTCCACACAATTTGTAAGTAAATAGACTTCGAGAAAATAGACTGCGGGTGCTAGACAGATGATGGCAACATTAGTGAGACGGCTTCGGCATTTTACATAAGATAATGGAAAGAGCCGCAGCCGCCACCACTACCAAATGATGATATTTTAGTTCCATTATTTTTTTTCATTTATTTGCTGGAATTCTTTATAAACAGATGCTTCCTTTCATCAATGGGATTGCCCAGTGGTACTGCTCACATAGGAGAGGCAGGTTAAATGCTTCCTTCTGTCCCTACATTTACCAGCTTGCAAAATAATATACTGGGTTCCTTATCATCCTCTGGAGGCAACCAATTCATTTTTCTAAATATCATTATGAACTCATGTATTTAAGTATATTTGATGGGTTTCAATTTGTTGCAGTTATTACTGTAGTCAGAGCTCAAATTGTCCTGTCTTTGGTCAATGGAAACCTCTTTGGGTTGGTTTTTTTTTTTTTTTTTTTTTTTTGAGACAGGGTCTCGCTCTATCACCCAGGCTGGAGTCCAGTGGTGAGATCTCAGCTCACTGCAACCTCCACCTCCCGGGTTCAAGCAATGCTTCTGCCTCAGCCTCCCAAGTAGCTGGGACTACAGGCACACAGCACCATGCCTGGCTAATTTTTATATTTTTTGGTAGAGATGGGGTTTTACCATGTTAGCCAGGCTGGTCTCAAACTCCTGACCTCACGTGATCCACCTGCCTCATACTCCCGACATGCTGGGATTACAGGCATGAGCCACCAAGCCCGGCCCTCTTTGGGTTGTCTCTTTTGACACAAGCCCAGTAGAGAATGATGGTTCCTGTGCCATCATGTATCTCAAGATGTTCCAAGCTCCTTTTGTATGTTTTCTCATGCAGCCCTGTCAGTCGGAAAGGATATTTCATGACCACATGTGGACTCCAGGGATGCTCATTGTTACTGGGTTTGTCATTGTTTCGAGGCCAGAAATAACAGACATAGAATGATAGACAAAATACCTCATGAGTTCATCATAGTGTTCTTTTCTTCTTTTTTTTTGAGACAGAGTCTCACTTTGTCACCCAGGCTGAAGTGCAGTGGCGTGATCTCGGCTCACTGTAGCCTCTGCCTCCCAGATTCAAGTGATTCTCCTCCCAAGTAGCTGGAATTATAGGCGTGCACCACCATGCCTGGCTAATTTTTGTATTTTTTTAGTACAGACGGGATTTCACCATGTTGGCCAGGCTGGTCTCGAACTCCTGACCTCAGGTGATCCACCTGCCTCGGCCTCCCAAAGTGCTGGGATTACAGGCGTGAGCCACCGTGCCTGGCAGTAACTCTTTATATTAAACATTCCTTTTTCAAATTATTTTGTGGTTTCTCTCTCCTGAATGTTTCCTGAGTAACGCAATGTGGTATCAAACATTTTTTTCTTTCTCCTTTTCTTTTAATTTCAGGAGAGTTTCCTTAAATTATAGCTTTTAGTATTTATTTTTCCTGTTCTCTTGCTTTGATTGTCATTTTCAGGGACTCCTGTTATCTGTGTGTTGGATTTTCTTTGACATTTCCAGTATTTGTCTTTTTTTTTCTTGAATTCCTTATGTGTGTTCATTTCTTTTTTATTTAAAAAATTTCTCCCTTTTCACATTCTGTTTCTCATGAAGCATCATTCGAATCACTCATGTGTCTTCTAATTTAATCTTTATATCTGAAATCATTTTTCATTTTATTTCAAAATCTGTCCCAGCTGCCATAATCTCATTTCTTGGTCTTTCCAGTTCTGATACTTTAAAGGTATTTTTCTTTATTTGAAATCATTAGTATAGTTTTGCTCATTGTATGGATGTTATTCTGCTCTATATTTTCTTTTATTGTCATAGACACTTTGGATGCGATTTCACGTTGGTACTTTGTATTCCCCATTTTTTATACAAAATTCATTTTCTTGAACTTTCAGAATGAAGTGGGTTGAGAAAGCTTTCCCAACATCACAGTTCTTCTCCGTATACATAGTGTTAAAAACACAAGGCACACTCTTAGAACTACTAAACATGCTCAGCAAGGTTATAGGATACAAAGTTGCAGGATCAATATACAAAATCAGTTGTATTTCTATACACCTGTGATCTGAAATCTGAAAATGAAATTATGCAAGTGATTTCGTTTATAGCAAGAAAAAATAAAATGCTGAGACCAGCCTGGCCAACATGGTGAAACCCTGTCTCTACTAAAAATACAAAAATTAGCTGGGAGTGGTTGTCAGTGCCTGTAATCCCAGCTACTCGGGAGGCTGAGGCAGGAGAATCGCTTGAACCTGGGAGACAAAGGTTGCAGTGAGCCAAGATCATGTCACTGCACTCCAGCCTGGGTGACAGAGCGAGACTCCATCTCAAAAAAATAAAAAAATAAAAAATAAAAAGCCTAGGAATAAATTTAAAAACAGAAGTGTAAAATGTATGCTCTTAAAACTACAAAATATTGTGGACATTTAAAAGATTTAAATAAATGGAAAGACACCTTATGTTGATAGATCAAAATACCTAAATATTGTTAAAATGGAAAGACTCCCCAAACTGATCTACAGATTCAGTGCAATCTCCGTCAGAATTCTGCCTGGGTTCTTTGCAGAAATGGACAAGCTGCCCCTAAAATGCATGTGGAAACTCAAGGTCTCCAGAGTTACCAATAGCAATCAAACAAGCAAACAGCCAAAACAATCCTGAAAAAGAAGACAGTTGGAGGACTCACACTTCCTGATTTCAAAACTTACTAAAAAGCAACAGTAAGCAAAATTGCGGTAGTGGCATAAGGTTGGACATAAAGATCAGTGGAATAGAACGGAAGATCCCAGAAATCAACCCTCACATTGACAGTTCATTGATTTTTGATAAGGGTTCCACAACAGTGAGGGAAAGAATTGTTTTTTTTTTCAACAGATGGCTCTGGGACAACTGCATATCTACATGCAAAATATAATAATAAAGTTGTATACCTACCTCATACGTCTACAAAAATTAGCTCAAAGAGCTAACTGTAAGAGCTATCATAGACTGAAATGTAAGCTAAAACAAATTCTTTTTTTTTTTTTTGAGACGGCATCTCACTCTGTCACCCAGGCTGGAGTGCAATGGTGCCATCTTGACTCACTGCAACCTCTGCCTCCCGGGTTCAAGTGATTCTCCTGCCTCAGCCTCCTGAGTAGCTGGGATTACAGGTGCCCACCACGATGCCCAGCTAATTTTTGTATTTTTAGTAGAGACGGAGTTTCACCATGTTGGCCAGGCCAGTCTCGAACTCCTGACCTAGGTGATCCACCCACCTCGGCCTCCCAAAGTGCTGGGATCACAGGCGTGAACCACCACACCTGGCCTAAAACAAATTCTTAGGAAAAAAAAAACCATAGAGGTAAATCTTTGCCACCTTGGATTTGGGAGTGGCTTCTTAGGTATGATACAAAAAGCACAAGCAACCAAAGAAAAAATAGGTAAATTGGACTTTATCAAATTAAAAGCATTCATGATACCAACAAGAGAGGCAAAGACAACCCACTGATGGGAGAAAATATTTGAAAATTATATATCTGATAAGGGACTGGAATCTAGAATATGTAAAGGACTCTTTAAATTCAGTAATAAAAAGACAACCCAATTAAAGAATGGGCAAAGGAGTTGTGAAGTTAGAAGCCGAATTCTGTTTTTGATAAAAAGTTATTCTACATGCTAGATAGCAAAGTAGAAAGGACTGTGTTTATTTTTGCCTTGGAATTGCAATTAAAGATCAGTCAAGGAACAAGATACCCAGAAATGATTAAGAAATTCAAGAATATAATAATGGAAGTGTTCTTTCTGGTTTCATTTTTTTTCCTCCTGATGAGAAAGTGGCCAGAAATTAGGCAAATGACTCTTCAGGATTTTTTCCCTAAGGTTTAATCATTACAGTAGTTATTCTCAAAATGCTGTCTGAGAGCCACCCACGTGAGAATCACTTTAGGGGACTTTATTTTTGAAGTCCAGCAATATTGAATCAGAATTTGAGGAGGCGTTGCCCTAACGTCCGAATTTTTAGCTAGTATCAAACTGATCCATAGATATAATAGATTTTTAAGAACTTCGACCATAAGCAAAAGATTGGATCATTCTGTTTTTCTCTTTTCATTTCGTTATTCTTTTCATTGAGATGAGGTCGCACTCTGTCACCCAAGCTGGAGTGCAGTGGTGCAGACCTCGGCTCACTGCAACCTCTGCCTCCTGAGTTCAAGCGATTCTCCTTCCTCAACCTCCCGAGTTCTCTTTTCATTTCTTTTTGTCATTTTCTTTTCTTCATTTTCCTCAGCATCTACAATTGTGTCCTTTGGGTGGTGTTGGGCTCTCAATTTCAAGAAATTGCCAAGGCACTGATCCCATAATACATGTGGACAAAATCACTAGAATCTTAATATAGTTCGTTCACCTGATTTTAATTTTATAAAACAGAGAAGATCAAAAAAAAAAAAGGAAAATTTACTTCTGAACGATTATTACAAGTCTCTATTATGCTGTCATGATCTTTTATTTATTCAAATTTTGGCCAGGCGCAGTGGCTCACGCCTGTAATCCCAGCCCTTTGGGAGGTGGAGACCGGTGGATCACTTAAGGTCAGGAGTTCGAGACCAGCCTGGCCAACATGGTGAAACCCCATCTCTACTAAAATACAGAAATGCTGGACATAGTGGCAGACGCCTGTAATTCCAGCTACTAGGGAGGCTGAGGCAGGAGAATTGCTAGAACCCAGGAGGCAGAGTTTGCAGTGAGCTGAGATGGAGCCACTGCACTCTAGCCTGGGTGATGAGAGCGAGACTACGTCACAAACAAACAAACAAACAAACAAACTTTCCCTTAGGGGTGTACTGTTTGGATAAATAATACATCTGAGCAGTTCACATTATAATTAACTAACTCATTTGTTACTATGTCCTGTGACTCTTTAAGATTAAATATGAACAGCACTGAAGATTTTGAATAGGGTAAGAACAGATTGCTGTCCTCATTAGAGATAAAACTTAAAATTTTTCTAAAACATTATCGTCGATGTTCAGTGTTCTTTTTCTATTTTGAAATTCACAATATTGGGACTGGTATTTCTTCTATTGATTGAAGCTGGTTTTCCCCAGGAAACACATAAAGTATTCCTTATATATCTTCCCACTTACTCCTTTGAAATGAATAATATAATATGTAGTCTCTACACTGTTACAAATTGGAAATCCAAACATAGTAAGAACAAGTGGGCCGGGCACAGTGGCTCATGCCTGTAATCTCAACACTTTGGGAGGCCGAGGCGGGTGGATCACCTGAAGGTCAGGAGTTCAACACCAGCCTGGCCAACATGGTAAAACTCTGTCTCTACTAAAAGTATTTTTTAAAAAATTAGCCGGGTGTGGTGGCAGGCACCTGTAATCCCAGCTACTCCAGAGGCTGAGGCAGGAGAATCGCTTGAAACCAGGAGGTGGAGGTTGCAGTGAGCCAAGATCATGCCATTGCACTCCAGCCTGGGCAACAAGAGCAAAACTTTATCTCGAAAAAAAAAAAGAAAAGAAAAGAAAAGAAAAGAAAAGTGATTTACTCTGAGTCTTAACCTAATAATCAGTAGAAATAGGATAAAAACCATGTAACCCTAGGCTTTTTCATTTTTCCTTGAGTGTGGATTTGACCAATTTTTTTTTTGAAAATTTCTTTTTCCATTCTACACTTAAATGTATGTGTGTTTAATTTGTATTTATCCTTCTCCCTGTCCCTTCCTCTCCCCCTTTCCATCACAGAACATCAGTAGACTATGACTATATAATAAGGTCACAGTCGCCATCTAGACTTTGGCATAAACACCAGTTTAACACCCAGAAATTTGCTACTCCTCAAATAATGTCTTGGATATTTTTAAAAGAAGTTTTTTTCTCTCCATCTTTTAGTGCCCGCACCTCCAAGTAACATTTATTCAGAGAGGGATACGTACACAACATGGAAGATTTAATGTAAACTCAAAGTCACTGGTGCAGCCACACTGCACGACAACACTGTTCACAGTTCCTTCCTTCTTCCCTCCCTCCTTCCCTCCTGTCTCCCTCCATCCTTCCCTCCTTTCTTTCCACCCTTCCTGCTTCCTTCCTTCTTCCTTCCTTCCTCCCTTCCTCCCCCCTCCCCCCTTCCTTTTCCCTCCTCCCCACTCCCTCTTCTCTCCTCCCCTCTCCCCCTCCCTCTCCCTCCCTCCCTCCCTCCCTCCCTTCCTTCCTTCCTTCCTTCCTTCCTTTTCTTTTCTTCCTCTTTCCTTCCTTTTCCCCTCCCTTCTTCCTCTTTCCTTCCCTCCTTCCTCCATCCCTTCCTTCCTTTTTTAATCTCTTCTCTTTTTCTTTATTCCTCTTTCTTTTTCTCATTCATTACTAACTGGAGTAGATCTATCATACTATTTTTCTATTTTGCAGCTTGTCACTTATCAACTTTTTCTTTTTCTTTTCTTTTTTTTTTTTTTGAGATGGAGTCTGGCTCTGTCGCCCAGGCTGGAGTGCAGTGGCACGATCTCTGCTCACTGCAAGCTCCGCCTCCTGGGTTCACGCCATTCTCCTTCCTCAGCCTCTTGAGTAGCTGGGACTACAGGCGCCCGCCAACACACACGGCTAATTTTTTGTATTTTTAGTAGAGACGGGGTTTCTCTGTGTTAGCCAGGATGATCTCGATCTCCTGACCTCGTGATCCGCCCATCTTGGCCTCCCAAAGTGCTGGGATTACAGGTGTGAGCCACCGTGCCTGGCCATTACTTACCAACTTTTTCATATCAACATATGAGTCTACCTCATTTTTAAAAAAAGATTACATAATATCTCTGTGTGGACATATTATAATTGATCTAACTAGTCTCCTATTTATGGATTTAGTGTATTGTACAGGTATATCCTTGAAACAAGTGTCAAACATTGAATTTCCTGGATTGCCAAATCCTTATTTATTTCCACCGTAGTGTGTAAGTGTCTGTTTCTTTAAACTTTCTCCAACATTGTTATCAAAGTTTTAGTTTTTGTTAATCTTATTCTGTAGGTGAAAACTTGTTTCTCGTCGTTTTGATTTGTCTTTAATTACGGGTGAGACTGAGCATCTCTTGATGTTTACTGGCCATACTTCTTTGTCTGTGAGTTGTATGAGTTGATTTTTCATACCTTTTCTCCATTATTCTATTGGATTGTTTGTCCTTTTTTTCTCCCCATTTTGATAGGAACTTTTTTGTTTGTTTGTTTTTGAGACAGAGTCTCGCTCTATCGCCTAGGCTGGAGTGCAATGACGTGTTCTCAATTCACTGTAACCTCCACCTCCCGGGTTCAAGCGATTCTCTTGCCTCAGCCTCCTGAGTAGCTGGGATTACAGGCACCCGCCACCATGCCCAGCTCATTTTTGTATTTTTAGTAAAGACGGGGTTTTGTCATGTTAGCCAGGCTGGTCTCGAACTCCTGACCTTAAGTGATCTGCCCGATTTGGCCTCCCAAAGTGCTGGGATTACAGGCGTGACCCACTGTGCCTGCCTGATAGGAACTTTTTGAGAACTGAGGAAACTGGCCTTTTGTCAATTGTTTTACACATTTTTTTTTCATTTTTTTAAACCTTTTTTGTGGTATATAAATTTGAAATTCTTATTTAGCCCTGTTTGTATTTTTCTTTATGCTTCCTGGATTTTATACAATAAATAAAAATGTCTTTTAAAAATTTTTAGTCATCTTTTTTTTTTCTGTTAGATGTTCCTTTTTAACATTTAAGTATTTGATCTGTCTGGAAATCGTTTTATAGTAAGGGGTGAGATAAAGACCCTGTTTTAAATAATTAGCCAATTTTCCTAACAGCATTAATTGAATAATATTAGCTTAAAATGCCACCTTTATCATATACTCAATTCCCATGTGTATTTGACCTGTTCCTGTATTCTCTTGTTTTTTAAATTTATTTTTTATTTATTTTTATTTTTTTCTGAGACGGAGTTTCACTCTTGTTGCCCAAGCTGGAGTGCAATGGCGTAATCTCAGCTCACTGCAACCTCTGCCTCCTGGGTTCAAGTGATTCTCCTGCCTCAATCTCCTGAGTAGCTGGGATTACAGGTGCCCGCCACCACACCCGGCTAATTTTTGTATTTTTAGTAGAGACGGGGTTTCGCCGTGTTGGCAAGGGTGTCTCAAACTCCTGACCTCAAGTGATCCACCCACCTCGGCCTCCTAAAGTGCTGGGATTGCAGGCATGAGCCATTGTGCCTGGCCTATTTTTTATTTTTATTTATTTATTTTTTGAGATGGAGTCTGGTTCTGTCGCCCAGGCTGGAGTGCAGTGGTGTGATCTCAGCCTACTGCAACCCCTGCCTCCCGGGTTAAAGCAATTCTCCTGCCTCAGCTTCCTGAGTAGCTGGGATTACAGGTGTGTGCCACCACGCCCGGCTAATTTTTTTTTTTTTTTTTTTTTTTTGTATTTTAGTAAAGACGGGCTGGTCTCAAACTCCTGACCTCAGGTGATCCGCCTGCCTTAGCCTCCCAAAATGTTGGAATTACAGATGTGAGCCACTGCACCCTGTTCCTGTATTCTCTTATGTTTCGTTGCTCTGTTCTGATTGTTCCCAAATACCAAACTTTTTTTTATCACAATTTGGAACTAGCCACTTACTTAAATTTTTCAGGTCATATGTAGATATTACTTAATAATAGTAATCATTTTTCTATTGATTCTTTTAGATTTCTGAGAATTTGCTGGCATTTTCTGTAACTCATGCACTTTTTTGCCTGCTTTGTTCTAATATTTATATCTCTTATTTCTTTTCTTTTTTGTTTGTTTGTTTTAGACGGAGTCTCGCTCTGTCACCCAGTCTGGAGTGCAGTGGCGCGGTCTCAGCTCACTGCAAGCTCCGCCTCCGGGATTCACGCCATTCTCCTGCCTCAGCTCCCCGTGTAGCTGGGACTACAGGCGCCCACCACCACATCTGGCTAATTTTTTTGTATTTTTAGTAGAGACAGGGTTTCACTGTGTTAGCTAGGATGGTCTCGATCTTCTGACCTTGTGATCCGCCAGCCTCGGCCTCCCAAAGTGCTGGGATTACAGGCGTGAGCCACCGCGCCCAGCCCTCTATCTCTCATTTCTTTGTCCTGCTTCTCATCCTAATGGGAATGCTTTATCTCCATTAAGCATGGTACAGTCTTTTTGGTTGAGATATATACTTTTTCTCATGCTAGGAGAGTATTCTTTTAGTAATAGTTAATGATGATGGCTTTTTATGAGGAATGAAGGTTACATTTTGTTAGTTGCTTGTTCAGCATGTAAAGATTATCATATGACATTTTCCCTTTATTTGAATGTTATGAATTATAATAATGGATTTTCTCATGTTGAACAGTCTGTTTATTCTTGGAATTGAACTCCTCTCTATGTAATTCTTTTAGTGTTCTACTGAATTCTGTATTCTAATGGTTTACTTAAAATGTTTGTACCAATCCTGACATGTGAGATTGATCTTTATCTTTTGTCTTGCTTTTTATGTTTTAGTATCAATGTTATGTCGTTTTAAAAAATAATTTGCGGGCTGGGCTTGGTGGTTCACGCCTGTAATTCCAGCATTTTGGGAGGCCAAGGTGAATGGATCACCTGAGGTCAAGAGTTTGAGACCAGCCTGGCCAACATGGCGAAACCCCGTCTCTACTAAAAATATAAAAATTAGCCAGGCGTGGTGGCGGGCGCCTGTAATCCCAGCTACTGAGGAGGCTGAGGCAGGAGAATTGTTTGAATCCGGGGGTGGGGCAGAGGCTGCAGTGAGCTGAGGTGGTGCCACTGCACTCCAGCCTGGGCAACAAAGCAAGATTCCATCTCAAAAATAAATAAATAAAATAAATAAATAAAAATAAAAATTATTTGTAAGCAATTTGGATGTTTTTCTCCTAAAAAATGGGCAAAGGATCTGAATGGATATTTCATATATGCAGATAGATAGACAAAGGTCTAATAAGCACGTGGAAACATGCTCTACATCATTAGCCAACAGGGCAATGCAAGTCAAAGCCACAATGAGATACCACTTCACAACGGGAATGGTTATAATGAAAAGACAAGGAGTAACACGTGTTGGTGAGGACAAGGAGAAACTGAGGCCCTCACGTGCGACTGGTGGGAATGTAAAATGGCGAGCCACTTTGGAAAACGGCGCCTGGCACTCCCTCAAAATATTAAACATAGAATTGCCATCTGACCCAACAATTTCACCCCTAGATGTACATGCAAAAGAACCGAACACATTTGTCCACACAAAAACTTATACACAAACGGTAACTTACTGTTTTTGCTGTAGGGGTTGGTGGATGGTCAGGCATGGGTTAGGCAGAACCCTGAGTGGGTCTACCTGGCCCATCCTCTCTCTGGGACAGATTCATGTTCATTAAATTTATGAGATTGATGTATCAACCCAAAAAAGCCAATTTAGTTCTTTTTTTGTGTGTGAGAAATTGTTGATGCCAGAGGAATTAGAAAACTCTCCTGGCCTCACAATCTGTGAATTGTTTTCTCTGCAGTTGACCCATATTTGGAAAAGCAAACCATAAACGGAAGATTGTTTGCGGAAGATGGGATAAGGACAAGGAGACTTCGTGAATCAACTGGCAGTGGCATCCAGTCTACTCGGGAGACACACCCATCTCTCAAAGCGGTAGCCTTCCCCAGGGGGCAAGAACGCTAGAGGCCATGGCAGAGCTGCTGCCCACAACAAGACTTTGCAGGCCCCATGGGGGCTCCTTTTGTGCATCCATGCCTGGCACTCTTCTGGAGGATGCCATCCGTTTTGAGATAGGCTCTTCCACTGGGGAGCTCCTAGCAGAGCCTTCCAGTCCTGGGAGCCATTCTGGGTCTGTCAGATGGGCTTACATAGCTGTGCAGTTTCCTTTCCAGACTCTTTTTGATCATTCTTGGAAGGCAGACTTTTCTCCATCTCTACGTTCTTGGGGATTTGAGGAAAGCCTTATTGGAAGCATCAGGGAGTGCCGGCAGACTCTCACAGAGCTAATCTAGTGCTACAACAGGGCCTCGGAGCCTGGGACTTGAAGTGTGCCTTTAATCCTATGAAGACAGGCACGTGCACTCCTCACTGTTTGACCCGGCATCCAAGAGACAGGAGGGTGACTATCAGTCATTCTGTGCCATGAGGAGCGAGTTCATGGACCTTCCTCCACATGGGAGAGTGGATTTTCCAGCAAGGGCTCTGACACAGGAATGGCAGGCTGTGGGTGGCTGTCCACCTGTTTGGTTTTTCCTCCAAGAGGTAGCTGGGAGAGGGTTAAATGCCATGCATAAGATACTTATTCAGAGACATTAGTAAGCCCTGACCGTCCATGACCTCATAAAAATGCAAACACCCTTTCTCTCATCCATATGTAACCTTAGAAAAAATTAACCTGGCCTCAATCATAATTTATATAGGAATACAATATCCCCACTTGTACTTTCACGAAAATTCCCTCATCTCTGTCACTAAATGACACACTGATTGAAAGTTTATTACCTGGCATTGAAGGTTTCTATTTATGGCTCTTAGATGTATGGCCCTCAAATACAAACAGGAGAGTTCAAGAGTGTCACAAAACAAACTAGTCTAAGTTTCACCAAGAATGCCTTTTTTTTTTTTTGAGACAAGATCTGTCACCCAGGCTGGAGTATAGTGGTGCAATCTTGGCTCACTGCCACCTCCACCTCCCGGGTTCAAGTGATCCTCCTGCCTCAGCTTCCTGAGTAGTTGGGACCACAGGCATGCACCACCAGCCTAGCTCACTTTTGAATTTTTTGTAGAGATGGGGTTTTGCCATGTCCCCCATGCTGGTCTTAAACTCCTGGCCTCAAGTGTTCTACCTGCCTCAGCTTCCCAAAGTGCTGGGATTATAGGCATGAGACACTATGCCCAGCCTACATTTGGCTTTTTAAAAGATTTACAAAGACTGGGCACTGTGGCTCATGCCTGTAACCCCAGCACATTGGGAGGCCGATGCAGGCAGATCACTTGAGACCAGGAATTTGAGACCAGCTTGGTCAACATGGTGATACCCCAGCTCTACTAAAAATACAAAAAAATTAGCTGGACATAGTGGGCACACCTGTAATCCCAGCTACTCGGGAGGCTGAGGCACGACATTCGCTTAAACCCGGGAGGTAGAGGTTGAAGTGAGCCAAGATCACGCCACTGCACTCCAGCCTGGGCAACAGCAATACTCCATCTCAAAATAAAATAAAATAAAATAAAATAAAATAAAATAAAATAAAATAAAAAGATTTACATGCATCTCAAAGAGACAGAGAAAGCATTCCAATCGTGTTTTCTTTCTTTTCTTTTCTTTTCTTTTCTTTTCTTTTCGTTTTTTTTTTGACACAGAGTCTCGCTCTGTCACCTAGGCTGGAGTGCAATGGCGCAATCTCGGCTCACTGCAACCTCCATCTCCCGGGTTCAAGCGATTGCCCTGCCTCAGCCTCCTGAGTAGCTGGGATTACAGGCATGCGCCAACACACCTGGCTAATGTTTTGTATTTTTAGTAGAGACAGGGTTTCACCATGTTGGTCAGGCTGATCTCGAACTCCTGACCTTGTGATCCACCTGCTTTGGCCTCCCAAAGTGCTGGGATTGCAGGCATGAGCCACCGTGCCCAGCTTTTTTTTTTTTTTTTCTGGAGACAAGGTCTCACACTCTGTCGCCCAGGCTGGAGTGCAGTGGTGCGATCTTGCCTCACTGCAGCCTCAACCTCTGAGGCTTGATCTGTCCTCCAACTTCAGCCTCCTGAGTAGCTGGGACTACAGGTGTGCGCCACCAAACCAGGCTAAGTTTTTTAGCGACGGCGTTTCATCTTGATGCCCAGGCTGGTCTCGAACTCCTAGGATCAAGGGATCCACCTGGTTCAGCTTCCCAAAATGCTGAAATTACAGGTGTGAGCCATCGAACTTTGTCAATTTCATGTTTTCTAGCAGAAAGTTCTCTTTCACTTTTGGTATCAGGGAAAATTTTAATTTTTTTTTTTTTTTTTTTTTTTTTTTTGAGACAGAGTTTCACTCTTGTTGCCCAGGTTGGAATGCAATGGTGCGATCTTGACTCACTGCAACCTCTGCCTCCCGGGTTCAAGCGATTCTCCTGCCTCAGACTCCCGAGTAGCTGGGATTGCAGGCACCCGTCACCACACCTGGCTAATTTTTTGTATTTTTAGTAGAAACAGGGTTTCATCATGTTGGCCAGGCTGGTCTTGAACTCCTGACCTCAGGTGATTCGCCTGCCTCAGCCTCCCAAAGTGCTGGGATTACAGGCTTGAGCTACTGCGCTCAGCCAATTTTACATTTTTTAAAAAAAATTTGTGTTTACGGTTACACAAGCACCTACCAGAGTATCTGGCACACAGTAGGTGTTCAATGAATGAAAGAATGAACGAACATTGAATCCCTTCCTTCTGGAGAGCCGGACTTCCTCTGAGCTGCCTGGGTTCAAGGAACAAACTCCCAGCTCTTGGTGCTTCCTGCTATAACTGCAGTTTTTTGTTGTTGTTTGTTTTGCTTTTTTGAGACAGAGTCTTGCTCTTGTTGCCCAAGCTGGAGTGCAATGGTGTTATCTTGGCTCACTGCAACCCCTGCCTCCCAGGTTCAAGCGATTCTCCTGCCTCAGCCTTCTGAATAGCTGGGACTACAGGCGCCCACCACCACGTCCGGCTAATTTTTGTATTTTTGGTAGAGACGGGGTTTCACCATGTTGGTCAGGCTGGCCTTGAACTCCTGACCTCGGGTGGTCCACCTGCCTTGGCCTTCCAAAGTGCTGGGATTATAGGCATGAACCACCGCGCCTGGCTGACTGCAGTTTTCTGCGGAGGCACTCAGCCTCCCCACCTGCTGCTCCTGGCTTTTCCTCCAGGACTCTGCCAGAGGGCAGATGAGACCAGGAGGCAACAGGACCTCCAGGAGATGGGAAGGAGCCCTCCCCTATCAGAGTGGAGGAGAAGCCTGGATTGGATGAGCAGAGAGCCCTCTGTAAAGGTCTGGAGGCCCTGGTGGGATCCTGGGGGCTCGGGTCTGGGCCCTGCAAAGAGACCTTATTACCCCCTTTTTGGGATCTCAAACTCTGAGAGCACTCCTGTTGGTCACCCAGAGCCTCATGATACCTAAGGATTTTAGAACAGTAGACTGTCAGTGTTTGGGCAGCCGGCCAGACACAGGAACAAAGCCTGTCCTCAGGATTCCAGCAGAGACCTGCTCGAGGCCGGGGAATGTTGGGGTTTTCCACTCAGATGTTGACAGTGCTTTCTCACTCTGTACCAGCGTGAAGGCAAAAGCTTTCTCTAGAGCATTTTCTTCTGCTGAGAGGGGCAATGAGTGTGAGGGTGTTTTTGTAACTGAGTGACAGTGCTGAATTTGTAACTTAAACCCCTGCCCTCCCAGGTGCACGCAGGTGCATGATTGGAATATGCACACACTCATATGCTCTGACACACACTTTTTTTTTTCTTTTGAGACAGGGTTTTGCTCTGTTGCTGAGGCTAGAGGCTAGAGTGCAGTGGTGCAATCACAGCTCACTGCCACCTTGACATTCCGGAATCAAGTGATCTTCCCACCTCAGCCTCCTGAATAGCTGGGACCGTAGCATGTGCCATCACACTCGGCTAATTTGTTTGTATTTTTTGTGTAGTGACGGGGGTCTCACTATGTTGCCCAGGCTGGTCTTGAACTCCTGGGTTCCAGTGATCTTCCGGCCTCAGCTTCCCAAAGTGCTGGGATTACAGGTGTGAGCCCCCATGCCCTGCCCTGTCTTTAAATTAGATTATTAAATTAAAAGCATTTCAAAGCAGAAAACAATGTGGCTTTTTAGACTAAGTTTCTGAACTTGTCTCTTGTTGGCTGAGGACAGTCACTTGTACAAAGACATCAGGATTCACACAGGGCCCTGCCCTGCCCCATCCTCTTGACCCCACTCAGGCCACCACCAACCCCTTAACCGACATACACACCTGTTCCTCTTTGGTGCAGAAGAGAGACAGTAGAATCAAGCGATGGGAGGTGACTCAAGGTCTCCCATCCACTCTCATCATTTTAAAAATCCATGTGTGTAAGGATTTTGTTGTAATTCTCCTCCCAGGTTTCCTACTTTAGAAAATATACTCCGGGCTGGCCGGGCGTGGTGGCTGACGTCTGTAATCCCAGCACTTTGGGAGGCCGAGGCAGGCGGATCACCTGAGGTCAGGAGTTTGAGACCAGCATGGCCAACACGGAAAAACCTCGTCTCTACTAAAAATACAAAAATTAGCCAGATGTGGTGGCGGGCACCTGTAATCCCAGCTACTTGGGAGGCTGCGGCAGGAGAATCGATTGATCCCAGGAGGCAGAGATTGCAGTGAGCTGAGACCGTGCCACTGCACTCCAGCCTGGGTGACAGAGCTAGAATCTGTTACAAAATTAAAAAAAAAAAAAGAAAGAAAATATACTCCGGGCTTCTCCCACGATTATTTCCTTCCACGATAGGAGCTCCTTTTCCGGTCAGTCTACTTGCTGAGAATGTTAACTGCATACAATTGTGATAGTCACGGCCTTTTTTTTTTTTTTTTTTTTTCTGATGTTGATCTCCAGGTTCAGCGATTGGAGATTGGATTTCAAAGAGAAGAGACTCAAATGCAATAATGCTGCCAGAAGACATAGCTCCCTCCCTGAGTTGGAATCAGTGAGATGTGTGACAGGAAAGACTGTGTTGACAGTAGGGCTTGATATGTGTTTCAAGAGCGAAATGAAAACTATCCTCCATAGTTCTCAGCTGTAGATCACTAAACCATAGGATTTTCTTTCTTTTTTTTTTCTTGAGATGGAGTCTCACTCTGTTGCCCAGGCTGGAGTGCAGTGGCACGATCGTGGCTCACTGCAAGCTCCGCCTCCCAGGTTCACGCCATTCTCCTGCCTCAGCCTCCTGGGTTGCTGGGACTACAGGCACCCGCCACCATGCCCAGCTAATTTTTTGTATTTTTAGTAGAGACGGGGTTTCACCATGTTAGCCAGGATGGTCTCAAGCTCCTGACCTCGTGATCTGCCCGCCTCAGCCTCCCAAAGTGCTGGGACTACAGGCACCCACCACCATGCCCGGATAATTTTTTGTATTTTTAGTAGAGACAGGGTTTCACCGTGTTAGCCAGGATGGTCTCGATCTCCTGACCTTGTGATCCGCCCACCTCAGCCTCCCAGAGTGCTGGGATTACAGGTGTGAGCCACTGTGCCCGGCCAATCGTAGGATTTTCTTAAGGAGCAAACACTCAGTGGGCATTGAGGGTATAGGCCAATGGGCTCTCTCAGATGTTTCTGGGATCAACTGGTAAAATCCCTTTACCCCAAATGGGGAAGCCATTTGGCATTAACGCTGATGTTTTAACTTTTTGACCCACTAATTTCTAGGAATAGTATCCTAAGAAAATAATTCTAAACATGGGAAAAGCTCAATGTCCAATTATTTTCAATATAACTTTTATTTCTTTTCTTTTCTTTTCTTTTTTTTTTTTTTTGAGTTGGAGTCTCGCTTTGTCATCCAGGCTGGAGTGCAATCTCGGCTCACTGAAACCTCTGCATCCCGGGTTCAAGTGACTCTCCTGCCTCAGCCTCCTGAGTAGCTGGGACCACAGGCATGCGCCACCATACCCAGCTAATTTTTGTATTTTTAACAGAGACAGGGTTTCACCATGTTGGCCAGGCTGGTCTGGAACTCCTGACCTCAAATGATCCACTTGCCTTGGCCTCCCAAACTGTGCTGGGATTACAGGCATGAGTCACCGTGCCCGGCCTATAACACTGTTATAGAGGGGCATAAAAGCAGAAACAATCGAGTTGTACATGTGCCTGGGGTTTGGTAAATATTTAATTACTTGTGCTCTACATTGTTTTCTCCCATTGCGAGGAACAATGATTCACATAGGGCTTGTTTCTAGGATGCCAAGCCTGGGACAGGAAAGCTGCCCAGACCAAGTCACCCTGGGGTCTCTGTCCTTCCTCCAGGGCCTTCCTGCAGGTCTCACCCCACAACTACTCCCCTTTCTTTGTGTATCTGCTCTAACCTTCATTTGTTCCTGCATGTGGCCAGGACCCAAGATCCATTGCCTCTTTCTTCCTAGCTAACAAAACCCTCTCCCTGTCTCTGTCCCCGCCTCCCTTTCTGGAATCTGCAGCCCAAATGTGCTGGGTGCTGATTCTCATGTTTTCTCCCCTCTCTCTGTAGCTCTGGGACAGAACTGAACATTCCTTCAAATGCCATCTGAAGACAAAATCAAAACTGCTTTCAAATTCTTTTAAAACCATTACATAAAATATAAATTGCTTGTCAACTTTATAAATAGCGAGAAGCAATGAATCGGCTGTCCATTTGCTAAATTCATCAAATTGGTCATTCAGAGAAACTGGTAAAAAGAATTATAAAAACGCTAAATATTGGCAAAACAGAAAATGACTTTTAAAATAATTCAAGAGAAATCAGTATAAACTGAAAGATTCTTATATCAAATATGTTATGAATTTGGAATATCATTAAAGAGTGTGATCAGAAAAAAGCTAAGTTGACCCTCTCGTTCTCAACAATTTAAACATTTCTTAAAATGCCAGTAAGATAGTAAAGAATAATATTAAATATGTAAAAAGCATATTCCCTAAAATGGTGACTGGAAAATCAGTGTACTGACTAAGCTTGGTGAGTTGGTCATGTAGTGACCAATTGATAAAAGATGGATTCTCGTGGAATTTATTGTGAAACCCACCACTGACTTGCCCTAAGAAAGTCATGGGTAGTTTCTCTCTCTCTGGGTGGGTTTGTGTGTGTGTGTATATGTGTGTGTGTCTCCAACTCTGTCTGTCTCCCTGTATCTCTCTGTCTGTCTCTATGTCTCTATCTCCCTCTGTCTCTCTGTCCTCGTCTGTCTGTCTCTGTCTATGTCTCTATCTTCCTCTGTCTCTCTTGGTGTCTCGCTCTGTCTCTTTGTCTCTCTCTCCTCGGCCCCTCCCATGCTGCAGCTCCTCTCTGCACACTGGCTCCTGTCTTCAGTTGCCCCATTCTTCAACTGGCCAGGGTGTCCTGCCTACCCATTCCCCCTCAGAGCCTAACTGCCCCCTACCCCGCCACTCAGTGCCCCATTTACTCAAGGACTCTGCTCAGGCCTGTGTCCGAATTTCAAATTCTTTTTTTTTTTTTTTTCGAGACAGAGTCTCGCTTTGTTGCCCAGGCTGGAGTGCAGTGGTGCAATCTCAGCTCACTGCAACCTCAACTTCCTGGGTTCAAGCGATTCTCCTGCCTCGGCCTCCCGAGTAGCTGGGACTACAGGCATGTGCCGCCATATCTGGCTAATTTTTGTATTTTTAGTGGAGACGGAGTTTCACCATGTTGGCCAGGCTGGTCTTGAACTCCTGACCTCAGGTGATCCATCTGCCTCAGCCTCTCAAAGTGCTGGCATTACAGGTATGAGCCACCGTGCCCGGACTGAATTTCAAATTCTTAGAGAGAGGAATTACCTGACTTGGCTCAGGGCAGGGGTTTCACGAATCAGGTGGGACTGCATGGAGCCACGTGGAGCCACACCTTATGGGATATTCTGAAGGAGACAGTGATGTGTCTAGGGTGCAGCTGCTCCCACCTGGTCCTCCCACTTCTTCCCATGGATCCAGTTCTAAAGGTGCCCTCACCTGCATGATCCCACCACCCCCATCCCATCACAAAGGGGCTTCTGCCATCTCCTAAGAGTGGTTCCCCTGCCTTCCCACTCTGCTAAACTAGCACACCCTCTGTTCCCGTACTCTGCTTTAGTTTTCCTCACAGCATCCTTGATGTGAAATTTCATATTTGCTAATCTTTTATCGGCCTCCCCAACCAGAACCTAAGATCCCCCTGGGCAGGGACTTTGTCCTCTTCACTGCCCCAGCCCTAGCTCCTACAATCGTGCCTGAGGCTCCGTGAGTATTTGGTGAATGACTGAAATAGACTCACATCCTCCCCAGTGGGAGGCCACCAAAGTCTCCAGGACCACTTCGAAAACAGGGACCACAGGGCTGGGGTGGTGGCCAGTCAGTCCTCTGCCCCCGTCTGTCTCCCCAAACCCCAGTCCTCCTCTTCCAGCTCTGGCCGCCTCCCCAGGGGGAAAGGTGGGGAAAATTGTCTCATCGTCTCTTTATTTCTCCAGACGAGCTTCAGAATTATTTGGGCTCGTTTCCCAAAAAGTTCCATTAAAATTTTGGTGGACATCACATTAAATGTATACATCCATTTAAAAAGAAAAGACATTGTTACAACATGGAGGCTTCTCACCATGAGCACACTTCTCTTGTCTTCCTTTAAAACCCTCAGTAAAATTCTGTAGTTTTCAGAGTTTCTGCATATTTATTGTTAAGCTTATTTCTAGGGTGTTTGATTTTTACAGTTGCTATTGTGTGTGTGTGTGTGGGGGGGTGGTCTTTCCCCTCCTCTTTTATTTTCTAATTGTTGGTATGGAGGAAAGGAAGTGATTTGTGAATGTTTCTTTTTTATCCATTCACTTTATCTAATTTCACTCTTAATAAAATTCTAAGAATTTTTCATTTGGTTGTCGGGGCTATAAGACTGCATTATCGACAAATGATCATTTTACCTCTTTCCTTTTTCTTCCTCTAGTTGTATGTCTTTTTCAGCTGTTTCTTATTGCATTCAGCAAAGCGGATCTTTTCTTAAATAAACCTTTCATTAGGGAAGACATTCAGGACTCCGCAGAATATTTAAGGAACAAAACCATGAAAGTGACACATCTCGACTCCTGGGATGCTGCCAATGCAGTACTTAGAGGAGATTTATGGCTCCCAGTGCTTATATTAGAGAGGGAGAAACGAGAAACAATAAATCAAGCTGATACCTAATGAACTTTGTTCCCTTTAAGCTATGAACCAAGAAAATGGAGAAAAAGGAAGTAATAAATCTAAGCAAAATGTAGGAAGAAGAGAGAATTGATAAACTTAATCAGTAGCACATGGGAGGAAATGGCTCTTCTGCAGAGCGGGCCAGAGTGGGACGGCATGGAGAAGTGGGAACAGGTCCTTCCAGGAAGCCTGGCTCTTCCTTCTCATCATGTACTGGGAGGTGGGTGGGTTTGAGGCAGGAGGCTCTGCTGACCCCGTGGCCACCCACTGGCCACGGACTTCTGATGGGAGTTTTTGCTGGAACCAGTACTCTGGAAATACTTGGCTGGGGTAGAGAATGCTCAAAATCAGGAATGCATCCCCAGCAGATGCGGCCTCCAGGGAGAAAGAGGTGCTAAGCCGGGGTGAGCAGTGAGTGTGCCCCATAGGCGTCTCACACCATACTTTGTAAATCCATCTGGTCTCATGCTTCTTAGAGGGTCCTTGTTTCCCTCTGTCTTGTCTTCAGTCAAATTTCTTTTCAGAATTCCACCCTGATGGAGAAAAAGGCAAGCTGTCCGTTTTGTTTGCCCTCAGGCCAGAGCACTTGGGGATGAGGGTGGGTGTAAGAGGGCACAGGTGGCTAGTGTGGGAAGACTGGTTATGCTGGGCCCACAACTTCTTTTTGGGGTGGTTGTTTGGAGGATTTAAAGCTATGTTTATTTATTTATTCATTCATCTGAGATGGTCTTGAAATAGCACAATGCTGTGTTGTTTTTTTTTAAGGGAAAACTCCCTTAGAGTTGGTCTTTAAAAAATTCATAAGTCATTAGCCAAATTCTAAAAAGGAGCAAATGCAAATTAATACACTCTGAAAAAGGAATGAACTAATACAAAATATGTTCTACAAGCAAAACGAGGGTATCAGCTTCTCAGCAGTCTGCTTGTATGTTTTTGTAACCAAATGGAAATTGTTTTCTTCCCAGGGGCTCATCATCTACTCCTCTCAACTCAGTGTAATCTGCAACAATTGCTTTTAATAGAGAAGCTAAAGCTCCCAGCTGCGTTTTTAAACAAACAGAAGGACAGAAGGACATCTTGGCATAGATCTGGTTTCTGCTCATAATCGCTGGATGGCCTCTTCGTTTTACAAGGGAAGGGGAATCAGCTCCCATTTTCCAGGTGGGAGTTGGTGTCAAACCGGCTTAGCAGGTGCTGGCTCCCTGGTGAGCTGAGTTCTGGCACAAGCAAACTAGTCTCCTGGAAGGGAAGAATGAAGACCCCATTTGTCTCTTCCAGGTCAAGATCTTAAGTCAGGAGATTTGTGGGAGGGCTCTGGCCAAGGTCTTCTGGCTGAAAGGGTTGCACCACTCCTGGCACAATGTGAGCTGAGGCTGGGAGTTGCAGGGCTCACCCACCCTGCTGGTATGGAGGTTTGGGGAGACTCTCAAGTCTGCGAAGGTGACCTAAGGAAACTGAGGTCTGGGAACCCAAACGAGGGCTACCATTGAGGTATGAACAGCAGGGGCATCACCGCAATGGTCCACAGGTGTCCTGCAGACTGCGGGACGAGTTTTCAGCAGTGACACTGGGGGGCAGCGCAGAGGCAAAGATGGCAGCAGAATCTACTTGCCTGGTGTGGGGAGGACTCAAGATGGATGGAGGTACTGACTTTCCTGGTAATAGGAGCTTGTAGACATGTGATTGGACATTCAGAGATGTGATTCCTTTGTATGCCAAGAAGGTGAAGCAGTTTACTGTTCTTCTCCATGCACTTAGCAATATATGTTAATTTCCAGCATTTGGCAAAATCAAGTTAGTCTGGGCAGCTTTAAGAAAAGAAACAGGGCCAGGCGCAGTGGCTCACGCCTGTAATCCCAGCACTTTGGGAGGCCAAGGTGGGTGGAACACCTGAGGTCAGGAGTTCGAGACCAGCCTGGCCAATATGGTGAAACCCCATGTCTACTAAAAATACAAAAATTAGCTGGCTGTGGTGGTGGGTGCCTGTAATTCTAGCTACTTGGGAGGCTGAGGCAGGAGAATCACTTGAACTCGGGAGGTGGAAGTTGCAGTGAGCCAAGATTGCACCACTGCACTCCAGCCTGGGTGACAAGGTAAGACTCTGTCTCAAAAGAAGAAAAGGAGGCCGGGCGCGGTGGCTCACGCCTGTAATCCCAGCACTTTGGGAGGTCGAGGCGGGCGGATCACGAGGTCAGGAGATCGAGACCATCCTGGCTAACACGGTGAAACCCCGTCTCTACTAAAAATACAAAAAATTAGCCGGGCGTGGTAGCGGGCGCCTGTAGTCCCAGCTACTCGGGAGGCTGAGGCAGGAGAATGGCGTGAACCCGGGAGGTGGAGCTTGCAGTGAGCCGAGATCGCGCCACTGCACTCCAGCCTGGGCGACAGACCGAGACTCCGTCTCAAAAAAAAAAAAAAAAAAAAAAAAAAAAGAAAAGGAACAGATATTTACCACAACACAAATACATCTAAGTTTCGAAGGTTTAGAACAGAATTACTTTTTTTTTTTTTTTTTTTTGGAGACAGGTTCTCTCTCTGTCGCCCAGGGCTGGAGTGCAATGGCGCCATCTCGGCTCACTGCAACCTCTACCTCCCAGGCTCAAGCAATCCTCCCACCTCAGCCTACTGAGTAGCTGGAACCACAGACACATGCCACCATACCCAGCTAACTTTTGTATTTTATGTAGAGATGGGGTTTTTGCCATGTTGTCCAGGCTGGTCTTGAACTCCTAGGCTCAAGTGATTCACCTGCCTCTGCCTCCCAAAGTGCTGGGATTACAGGCGTGAGTCACTATGTCTGGCCAGAATTACATTTTCTTGTAGTGGTTAAACATATCTTCTAAAGGGCTTTATTTAAGGAAATGTTAGCTTCTGTAACAAATAAACCTCAAAATAT
Source organism: Pan paniscus (assembly GCF_029289425.2). Classification (NCBI taxonomy): domain Eukaryota; kingdom Metazoa; phylum Chordata; class Mammalia; order Primates; family Hominidae; genus Pan; species Pan paniscus. Next base: position 134,485,672 of record NC_073262.2, read on the forward strand.
ATCCTGCTTATACATGATAGGGAGTCCAAAGTGCATACTGTGGCCAGCTGGCTGGCACTCAGCACTGATTCTTGGACCCAGGATCCTGCCATCTTGTGGCTCTGCTATCTTCAGCATGTTGCTTCCAGGGTCACCATGCTTGTTCACATCAAGCTGTCTGAGGGTGAAGAACATGGAGGAATGAACATACACACACACACACACACACACACACACACACACACACACACAAACTTTTCATGTGCTAGGAAGTGGCACGGGTTGCTTCTGCTCATGTTCTGTTGGCTGGAACTCCGTCATATGGCCACACTTAACTGCAAAGGAGGCTGGGAAATGAAGTCCTGCAATGCCTGGGAAGAAGAGGAAATTGGTTGGTGAACAGATAACGGTTTGTGCCTGTAGGGAAGGAAAATACATCTTTTTTTTCTACTCTTCCAGGTTCTCTGGCTGGGGCTCTGTAAATTAGACTAATGGAAGACAGATTAATAGGCAGAAAAAAAAAGAAGTTTATTAGCATGTGTATCACGCATGCACATGGGAGCATTCGGAGATGAGTAACTCAAAGGGGTAGAAGTTGGAGTCTAGATACTATATCCAACTTAGTAGGAGAAAGAGAGGGAGGGAAGGGGCATTTGGGGAAAAGCAAATGACATTTTGGAAATGTAAGTGAGCCCTTAGGAGCATAAATGTGAGATGTGATAGTTTGTGCCAGTGTCTGTTAGAGGTACTCCTGGGGAGGGGATTTATGGCAATTGAGTTCTTTTGGGAGCTTCTGCTTTTAGGCAGACAAGGGATTTCAGGAACTCAGATGACTTTGGCACAAAATAATTCTTATGCCGGAGTGGCACATTTGAGGGTGGCATTTACTGATTCCCTCATGCCCCAGATATCACACTGATTATCGCAAGAGACCCAGAGCGCCCTTCGCAAACGCTGGATTGGAAATGTCAAGTTCAGCATGGAAATGTCACAGTCCTTGAACATGCTTGAATGAATAAGTGAAAAGCACACTTCTGTTGAAGGGGAAAGAATGTATGATTCTGATCCTTGGAACAGACTCTCTTCCTTGACAGTCTTTTTTTTTTTTGAGAAGGAGTTTCGCTCTTGTCGCCTAGGCTGGAGTGCAGTGGTGTGATCTAGCTCACTGCAACCTCAGCATCCTGGGTTGAAGCGATTCTCCTGCCTCAGCCTCCTGAGTAGCTGGGATTATAGGCACCTGCCACCATGTCTGGCTAATTTTGTATTTTTAGTAGAGACAGGGTTTCACCATGTTGGTCAAGCTGGTCTTGAACTCCTGACCTCAGGTGATCCACCTGCCTCGGCCTCCCAAAGTGCTGGGATTATAGGTGTGAGCTACCATGCCTGGCCTCTCTTTCTTGGCAGCCTTTCTATCTCAGTTGTTCTGAGAGTTCGTGCCAAGGAGCACAGTGACACATTCTGTAACCCTTACCTTGGAACCATTGTTCTGGGGATTCTTCACAACCCCACAAGTGTCCTCCACCTGATGACATCACATTCATGCTGCTTTGGTGTCCAAGGCATTGAAGGCCGTGCTGAGAGGGTGACATTGGTGTTTGTTACAGCTGGGGTGACTCTTTCAGGGTCATCTTATTTTCTCCTGACAAATACATGTGCCCTCTCAGCCCCTGGATCAACAAGGGTGCTTTTTGTTCATCTCAATAAGAAGTCCTTTCTTTGTTTTCTCATTTGCCACATGCTGTGCCTCATGGCTACTCCAGCGTCAGTACTGATCGGCGTCCAGTGTCTGGGCACTGTGCTGACACTCATTAGACTTTAGATCCCCCATCCTAGTTGCCACCTGCAGGGCAGGGCTCTGCAGCAGACTCTTTCGGCTCTGGTAGGGGTCTATTTGAGTGATCCATAAACCCCCAGGTCCTCTGGCTTCTGGGGCATTTTGTAAATGGCTATTTTGTGCTATTTTACTAAAGGTGTCAGATAATGAAAAGAGAAATGCAAATCAAAACTACCATGAAATATCACCTCACATTCATTAGTATGGCTACCATTTAAAAAAAAACTCAGAAAATAACAAGTGTTGGTGAGGATGTGGAGAAATTGGAACACTTGTGTGTTGTTGGTGGGGATGTAATATGGTACATTCTGCTGAGTAGTCTAGGGAGAAAGGTAAAAAATAAAACAGACGGTGGCTCATGCCTGTAATCCCAGCACTTTGGGAGGCTGAGGCGGGTGGATCACCTGAGGTCAGGAGTTTGAGACCAGAGACCAGCCTGGCCAACATGGTGAAACCCCGTCTCTACTAAAAACACACAAAAAATTAGTCGGGCGTGGTGGTGGGTGCCTGTAATCCCATCTACTCGGGAGGCTGAAGCAAGAGAATCACTTGAACCTGGGAGGCAGAGGTTGCAGTGAGCCAAGATCGTGCCATTGCACTCCAGCCTGGGCGACAGATCGAGACTTCATCTCAAAAAAAAAAAAAAAAAAAGAAAGAAAAAGAAAAGAAAAAAAGAAAAAGAAAGGAAGAAAATGCTGCATCCAGTGTGGAAGATATTATGGAGGGTCCTCAAAAAATTAAAAAGAGAATTATCATCACTTCCAGGTATATACTCGAAAACAGGGTCTTGAAGAGATATTTGTACACCTGTGTTCAGGGCAGCATTATTCACAACAGCTAAAACATGGAAGCAACTCAGTTGTCCACTGATGGATGAATAAATAAGCAAATTGTGATTACACATAAAAGGAAACACTGGTCAGTCTACAAAAGGAAGGAAATTCTGGCACATGTTACAACATGGGTGAACTTTGAGGACATATGCTAAATGAGATAAGACAGTCACCAAAGGACAATTAATTTAGCCAAGCGTGGTGGCGGGTGCCTGTAGTCCTAGTTACTGGGAGGCTAAGGTGGGAGGATTGCTTGAGCCCAGGAGTTCAAGGCTGCAGCCAGCTATGATTGTGCCATTGCACTCCAGCCTGGGCAACAGAGTGAGGGCCTATCTCTAAAACAACAATAAAACAAGACAAATCCTCTGTGATTCCATTTATCTGAAGAACTTACAGTAGTCAAAATCATAAAGAGAGAAAGTAGAATGGTGTTGCCAGAGGCTGAGGGATGGGGAGAATGCGGAGTTACTATTTAGTAGACATAGAGTTTCAGTTGTACAATATTAAAGAGTTATGGAGGTGGATGGTGGTGCTGGTCACACAACATTATGAATCTATCTAATGCCACTGAACTGTACAGTTTAAAATGGTTAAGGGCCAGGTGTACAATTTAAATGGTTAAGGGCTCACACCTGTAATCCCAGCACTTGGGGAGGCTGAGGTGAGTGGATCACTTGAGGTCAGGAGTTCGAGACCAGCCTGGCCAAAACGGTGAAACCTCGTCTCTACTAAAAATACAAAAATTAGCCTGGCCTGCTGGCAGGCACCTGTAGTCCCAACTACTTGGGAGGCTGAGGGAGGAGAATCACTTGAACCTGGGAGGCGGAGTTGCAGTGAACTGTGATCTCACCACTGCACTCCAGCCTGGTGACAGAGCAAGACTCTGTCAAAAAAAAAAAGAATAAATAAAATGGTTAAGGTGGTAAATTTTATGTATATTTTACCACAAAAGAAGCAAAAGAAAACAGGTAACTGTAGCCACTTGTGCCTGGGATGGGGAGGGGCATGAAGGAGGCCACCCATTTCATATCACCAGGGAACTACACCTTATTTTATTTTATTTTTTTGAGACGGAGTCTCGCTCTGTCACCAGGCTGGAGTGCAGTGGCATGATCTCAGCTCACTACAACCTCCGCCTCCTGGGTTCAAGTGATTCTCCTGCCTCAGCCTCCCGAGTAGCTGGGACTACAGGTGCGTGCCTCCACACCCAGCTAATTTTTGTATTTTTAGTAGAGACAGGGTTTCACCATATTGGCCAGGATGGTCAAGATCTCTCAAACTTGTGATCCACCCATCTCGGCCTCCAAAAGAACTGGGATTACAGGCGTGAGCCACTGCGCCTGACTGGAAACACATCTTTATATAGCTCTCCTCCCTTCATGGGGGCTTGTGGGGAAATGAGAAAGAAAAGCAGGGCGGCAGTGCCTCTGGAAGCTCTTTGGTGCTTCCAAAAGGTAGAAATGGGGAACCCTCTGTTCAGCAGAGCATGTTTTTGAATTTGGAGGTTGCCCAGAGAGGCCTGGAAGCCAGTGTAGGGGAGGGCCACATTGTTCAGCACACCAGGATGCTGAGTTTGAAGGGGGCATAGGGGGGACCTCAAAAATGACATTAGGGGCCTGGCGCGGTGGCTCATGCCTGCAATTCTAGCACTCTGGGAGGCCAAGGTGGGCAGATCACCTGAGGTCAGGAGTTCAAGACCAGCCTGGCCAACGTGGCGAAACCCCGTCTCTACTAAAAATACAAAAATTAGCCAGGCATGGTGGCACATGCCTGTAATCCCAGCTACTTGGGAGGCTGAGGCAGAAGAATCACTTGAACCCAGGAGGGAGAGGTTGCAGTGAGCCAAGATTGCACCACTGCACTCCAGCCTGGGCAACAGAATGAGACTCTGTCTTAAAAAAAAAAAAAAAAAAAAAATGGAAGCAGGACATGTTGGGGTATGGAACACATTCAGGAAGCTGCAAGGGGAAGTTTCTAGGATGGAGACCTAGGAAATTTTTAAGACTCTAAGAATCTTTGCAGTGAAACAGCTCCATCACTACCTACTGAGACCGGGCTACTCACCAGGGCCTGGACCCTGGTCTACTCCTGTAAGGTACATGGATGTGCTTTGGTCAAGGAATAGGGTGAGGCGGATATCCACGCCTGCATGTCTGAGCGAGTTTGGCGCGCAGGCACACACTTCCACTTGTTACATAACCTGTTTGTTTAAGTTCATACTTGGCTCTGAGCCACTATTGTCTGTAGAAGGTATAATTGCCCTGCTAATGCTGTACAGGGGCTCTTGAGGCTCAGCTTGGCTCAACATGGCTGGACATGGCTCTTGTGCAGGTGTGCTGGCTCCCAGAGAAAGAGATAGAGAGAGAGCCAAAGCTGTCCGTCTTGCAGATGGGCAGGAGGGAGCCAGGACATAGCTCGGCTTGCTCATGCCCAGAGAGAGAAAGAGTTAAGCTGCTGACCCTGAAGGCAGTGCAGAGCTGGCTGCACAGGTGTGCATGGCAGCTGCAGGACTAAGCAGCCAAGACATGGCAGACAGTGTAAAAGAGCTAGTTTGCATCAGCTGTGTAAGAGAGCGGCTGCTGAATAGAACCATATTCGCCTGCCAACGGCCCTCCGAGTCTTCTTTCTGCCCATCCACCCACTCCCCTCGGACTTCAGCTATGGGCTGGACCCTGATCCCAGGACCTGATAACCCCTCTACTCTCTGTGTGACTCACTCCTTCTTTTCCTCAGTTTAGATTTCTGAGAGAGAACCTCATTGGCCCAATCAGTGCCCACTCCCTTTTCATGTCAGGCACTCAGAGGTCAGATTCCCGCGGTGGCCAATCAGCGGTGGCTGGGGAGTAGGGAACAAGGCCGCCCTCACTAGCAACAACTTGAGTCTGCTTCTTCCACCAAGGGCTGAGTGGGTGAGTGCTCCCCTCAGAGTTAGATTCGCTGCTGCTCCTGGAAAGGACCGAGTAGTGCCGTCTACACATTTTGCCCAAAGTCATACGGCTGTTAAGGGTCAGAGGCAAGTTTCAAATCTCGGTCTGTTGACACTAAAGGCCCTTAGCCATCTGTCCTTTATTCTACATTGGCCTTTCAGAGCAAGATGTAGGAGACACAAGAGGGTGGAAAGAAATTCTTTGGCCAAGACTGAAATATGGCCAGATGGTGGAAATAAAAAAGTATTCTTTTTGGTCACTCCTATAGAAGATACATTTACAAACCTTCTATCAAGAACAGTTATTAAGCCCCTAAACAAACAAAAGTCCCTCGTGCTACAGGATAATGCAGGAAAGAAAGCCAATAAATCATTACCCAAATTTTGGAAAAGTGGCATGAATTGCACATTAAAAAGTCAAGGGAATGGAGTGAGGTCATCTTAAAAGGCAGAAGGCCTCTCAAATTAGAGCCAGCTGTGCTCCGCCTCTACACCTGGCTCCACATGCGGGCTCGTCCGCGTGAGAGATGAGCCGGGAATGGGATAAAAACCATCCCACAACCCACAGGAAACGTAAGTCCCTCGCCAGGTAGAGGCTGAAGTAGGAATGCAATGATATTAGCAGCTCTTGAAACTCCATAGTTCGGTACTTCAGAGAAATCCTCAAGGGCTTTTAAAGCTTTCTGTTCCTTTGCTTTATTTTGTTTTTAAAAACTGCCTTCTCCCAATCTCTTTCTCTTCCTCTAGTCTCATGGTTACTTCCTGTTCCAGGCACCTGCGCAATAGTCCCAATTTCCCCTAACTAAGACCCCTAAGTGTTTGTCCTAAGTTCCGATGGCGAGCTCTGTACCCCAACCTCCTCCACGAAAAAGGGCGGTTCATAGAGGAAATTCCAACCAAGGCTCCTTGGGTCTGAATCCCGTTCTCATTCTTACCAGCTGTGTGATCTAGAGTCTATGCCTTGGTTTCACTTATTTGCAAAGTGAGGATAAGAATAGTAACCACCCGGCCGGGCGCGGTGGCTCACACCTGTAATCCCGGCACTTTGGAAGGCTGAGGCGGGCGGATCACGAGGTCAGGAGATCGAGACCAGCCTGGCCAACATGGTGAAACCCTGTCTCCACTAAAAATACAAAAATTAGCTGGGCGTGGTGGCGGGCGCCTTTAATTGCGGCTACTTGGAAAGCTGAGGCAGGAGAATCGCTTGAACCAGGGAGTCAGAGGTTGCAGTGAGCCGAGATGGTGCCACTGCACTCCAGCCTGGCAATAGAGCAAGACTCCGTCTCAGAAAAAAAAAAAAAAGAAAGAATAGTAACCACCTAATAGACTTGTTGTGAGGGTTAAAGGAGATGATTTATGCTAATTACTGGAGTAGTGGCTGGCACATGGTAACTGCTTAGTAAATATTAGCTACTTTTACAGTGAAGTAGAGGATAGAAAGGAGTTGCATTTTTATTGGATAACAACCCTAGACATTTTGTGCATTCCAGAGAAAGGTATGAAAAGGAACTTCCTGGAGCTGCCTGGTCTGGGGTGTGCAAGCATCCCTGCTGGCATCTCTCTATGGGTCTTTGCTTCCCCCAAGCATCATGGCTGAAAGGAATTTTATGAACTGTTGCCTTTCGATCTATTTCCAATCTTACGTGCATGCCCTTTGCTGCAAGACGCTAAAGTGTCTCCCACTAGAGTAGGCAGAGTGTATTTCTCTGCTCCGTGGATGTTGGGCTTGGCTATACGACATGCTTTGGCCATTGGAATGTGGGCAGAGTGACAGTATGTCAGTTCCAAAGAGTGTCAGTGCTGCCACCCACCCCTCTTGCACTTTCTGCTTTCCACCATGGGAAGAACATACCCCAGGTAGCCACTGGCCTTAGAATGAGAGACACATGAAGAGAACTAAATGCAACCCAGGGCCTGAAGGAGAGCTGCTCTGGCCAGCAGGCACATTTGTGAGTGCGATATAGATGATTGCTGCTCTAAGCCACGGGGATTGTGGAGTTTGTTATCCAGTAGGACTCAGCAGAAACCTGGCTGATACAATGTTTTTAGGCTCAACAGGGTGATCACAGCATGAACAGCAGAGTACATGGCTCCAGACATCCTACAAGCTGCTGTCCGAATAAACTTCTAACATCACGCCTTTTCCCCCACTGCCTGTATACTTAAGTCCACTCTCCTTTGCTCTACGGTGAAGGCTCTTTTCACTTGAACTGCAACCAAATTTTCCTCACCTGTCCCCTCCTCCCTTAACAAATTTTCCACCCCAGGAGCAGTGGCTCATGTCTGTAATCCCAACGCTTTGGAAGGCTGAGGCGGGAGGACTCGAGCCCAGGAGTTCGAGACCAATGTGGGCAACATAATGAGACCTTATCTCTACAAATAATAATTAAAAAATTAGCCAGGCGTGGTGGCACATGCCCGTAGTCCCAGCTACTCGGGAGGATGAGGCGGGAGGATCACTTGAGCCTGGGAGGTCGAAGCTGCAGTGAGCCGTGATGGCACTACTGCACTCCAGCCTGGATGACAGAGTGAGATCCTGGCTCAAAACAACAACAACAACAACAAAAAAACCAGAAATAAAAAACCCAAAACAAAAACAAATACAAAAATCTTCCATTGCAGCCATTCTTAAACCATGTGTAAAGTTCTGCTCCTGACTGTTTTTCTCCACCTAACTCCTAAACTTCATGAAGACAACCAGCCTTCCCATTCATCTCCCGCTTCTCTGAACACAGGTTGTCAGAGAGGAACGGGGCCCACCCATGATTCACTCTCACATCCTCTCTGTCACTCTGGTGCCTTCGCCCCACTCCGCTCCATCCCTCTGGGTTAGAAGTAGGATGTGGTACCTAGCTGCTTCTTACCCAGATCTCTCTGACATGCAGTCCTGGTGCCCTTTGTCACCCCATGTCAGCTCTGGGCACCCTCCCTGGTCCATCCTTGTGTTAACAGGACCCAGGTGACTCCTGGCACAAAGGGGGATGTTGGAAGCTGAGGGAATGTTTCCTTGCAGGGGCAACAGAGGCAGAGAAGAGTCCAGGCAGCCTTGAGGCATTAACGGAGACTGACCTGGAGGCCAGGCCACGTTTGTTAATGAACCTGAGAAGCTGCTGAAGGAGGCCTGGGAAAGCCCCGACTTCACACCTGTGGCCGCTTCGAGCTCCTGAAGGCCATTCTCCCCTGGCAGGTGGATGTCAAGAAACGAATACATTCAAAGAAGAAGGGGAAAGATATGGTTTGAATCTGTGTCCCCTGCAAGATCTCCTGTCGAATTATAATCCTCAGTGTTGGAGGTGGGCCTGGTGGGAGGTGGTTGGATCATGGGGGTGGATTTCCCTCTTGGTGCTGTTCTCGTGAGAGTGAGTGCATTCTCGCGAGATCTGCTCATTTAAAAGTGGGTGGCACCTCCCCGCTGTCTCTCTCGCTCCTGCTCCGGCCGTGTGAGGTGTTCGCTCTCCCTTCGCCTTCTGCCATGATTGTAGATTTCCTGAGGCCTCCTGGAAGCCGAGCAGATGCCAACCGCATGCTTCCTGTATAGCCTGCAGAACCATGAGCCAATGAAACCTCTTTTCTTTACGAGTTATCCGGTCTCAGGTATTTCTTTATAGCAGTGTGAGAACAGACTCATACAGGGAGTGAGGACTTCTCTGATCAAAGGAAAGCAGCCACCTGGTTTTTGTCCAGTGGTTCACTGAAAATATTTTACTGAATAAAACTTTTCCTAACTGGCAAGAATGGTCTAGAAGCAGATTGCTCAAATAGTGGAAGAAGTCCTCTTGAGGTCAAGGTAGTCACTGATGCCTTGACTTAGAACAGCAAAGCCACTACCGGAAAACCTGAACGTGCAAGATCGCAGTTCACAATTCAGAGCAGAGGGCCTGTAGCCCTTCGAGGCCCGAAGCCAGAGAATGCCGGAGGAGAGTTTTATTGCAGGAACTTAAATTTAACCAGCTGGAACTCTTTTTAAACAATCATCCTATTCATATATTTAAAATAAATTGTGCATCTTTTAGCAGGCAGTCAGCGTTTCGTTATTAAGATGGAAGATGGGACAGAGTGTTCTTGGCTGCATTGATCCCAGAATCCCAGGCTCCTTTTCAGGCGCGCTTAGCATGTGGTAAAGACATTTGCGAAGGTAAGTGTGTTTCAGGCCTGTCAGATTGGAGCCCGCATACCTACACAGCAAGCAGCCGCTGGTCAATTGAGCAGCTCAAAGGGAGACCTTTCCAAGGTGATGTCATTTTCTCCTGACGTTCTACCAGGAGCCTGTAGGGAGCAAGAAAGTTGGAAAGAAAAAGGACGTTTTAGAAGGTTTAGTGGATTTACCAAAATCTTCTGGTAACAAATAATAAAATATTTCATAGAGCTACAATAGTTGAAACAGTGTGAAGTGGTTAAAAAAGGAGCAGTTCCAATAGATTTTTTTTTAAATAGACTTTAAGATACATAGGAAGTCAACATAAAAGGGAAAAGGAAACTTATTCCTTGAAAACAACCAATACTATTATATGAAACCTGACAAGTTTTACCATGAAAAAGTAAACACAATTAGAAATGAATATGCAGAAATAACCCCTGGTACCAAAACCTGACAAGTTGGCACAAAAAATTATACAGATCAATCTCTTTTCTTTTTTTTTGAGACAGAGTCTCATTCTTGTCGCCCAGGCTGGACAGTAGTGGTGTGATCCCAGCTCACTGCAACCTCTACCTCCTGGGTTCAAGCAAGTCTCCTGCCTCAGGCTCCCAAGTAGCTGGGATTACAGGCACCTGCCACCATGCACAGCTAATTTTTTGTATTTAGTAGAGACAGGGTTTCACCATGTTGGTCAGGCTGGTCTCAAACTCCTGACCTCAGGTGATCCACCTATGTCAGCCTCCCAAAGTGCTGGGATTACAGACATGAGCCACCGTGTCCGGCCTCTTCTCTTTTCTTCTTCTTTTTTTTTTTTTTTTTTTTTTTTTGGAGCCAGGGTCTTGCTCTGTCACCCAGGCTGGAGTGCAGTGGTGTAATCACCTCTCACTGCAGCCTCAACCTTATGGGTTAAATTGATCCTCCCACCTCAGCCTCCTGAATAGCTGGGACTGCAGGTGCACAACCATGCTTAGCTAAATTTTTTATTTTTTGTTGAGACAGGATCTCATTTTGTTGCCCAGGCAGGTCTCAAACTCCTGTGCCCAAGTGGTCTGCCCACCTTGGCATCCCAAAGTGCTGGGATTACAGGCCTCCCAGCCAGATCAATCTTTCTTGCTTTTGAATATTGACATAAAAATCCTAAATAAAATATTAGCAAATTCTATTCATCAATATTGAAGCCATAGTTCTATCACAGGAGTGTAAGAGTCATTAAAAATTTGGAAAATGTCCTGTAATTTACTGCATTAATACGATAAAGGTTATAAAAAACATATATAATTATCTTCACTGCTTCTCAAACTTTGATGTATATAAGTGTTACCTGAGGATCCTTTAATGCATATAAGAATAAAAAAATGCATATTCATGGCAGGACTCAGTGACTCACACCTGTAATCCCAGCATTTGGGAGGTCGAGGCCGGTGGATCACTTGGGGTCAGGAGTTTGAGACCAGCCTCGCCAACATGGCAAAACCCTGTCTCTATTAAAAATACAAAATTAGCTGGGCGTGGTGGCTCATGCCTGTAATCCCAGCACTTTGGGAGGCCAAGGCAGGTGGATAGCCTAAGGTCAGGATGTTGTAACTGAGCGAGTTGTAGAGAAACGCCACACTCTGAGACTAATTCAGGAGTCCTTTATTGCCGGCGACTGAGAGACGGCTAGCGCTCAAAATTCTCTCGGCCCTGAGGAAGGGGCTAGATTTCTTTTTATACCGTGGTCTAACTAGAGGAGGGGGAGTTTAGCTGAAGCAATTTTTCCAGAAGCAGAACAGGCAAAAAGTTAAAAAATTAATTGGTTACAGAAGTAGTTACAGAAAAAATAAACAGTTCCAGGTGCAGGGGCTTAAACTATCACAAAGAGATAAAGGCAGGGGCTTTAGATGCCATCCACGCCATCCACCGAGCGTCCCCAGGAGCTGCTGGTTCAGCTTGCCTCAATATCTTCTCAGTAAGTGCATTCCTGGACGTGCATGGAGTCAGCTTGCACCAGTTATGCCCTTAAGGGAGGGAGGTAAAGGGGCTGTAAGTGAAGGAACTAAAATGGAGTCTGTCTGGCTCTCTCAGCTAAGAGAGACAATCAGGTTAAAACAAGGTAGGGTATCACAAGGAGTTCGAGACCAGCCTGGCCAACAGAATGAAACCCTGTCTCTACTAAAAATACAAAAAATTAGGTGGGCGTGGTGGCGGGCGCCTGTAATCCCAGCTACTAGGGAGGATGAGACAGGAGAATTTCTTGAACCCAAGAGGCAGAGGTTGCAGTGAACCGAGATCACGCCATTGCACTCCAGCCTGGGCAACAAGAGTGTAACTCCATCTCAAAAAAACCCAAAAAAACTCGGTGTAATCTTAGACTGGCCATGTATGGTGGCTCATACCTGTAGTCCCAGCATTTTGGGAGGCCAAGGTGAGAGGACTGTTTGAGACCAGCCTGGGCAACACAGTGAGGCCCTGTCTCTACAAAAAAAGAAAAACAGAAAATTAGGCATGGCTAAACGATAAAATAATGTTCTAGTTGAATTTATACATATATACATATACATATAAATAAAGATCTAAAACTTCAATATGGCAAATAACATTATCTGGGCAAAATAATAGCAAAATACATGACAGACAAGGAGTAAATGTGCCAAATATATAAAAAGCTACTTTAAATAGAGGAAAATGGTCAGAGAACAAGTCATTCACTGAGGAAGAAATCCAGATGGCCAGTAAACACAAGCAATGGAGCTCAAAGAAACACACATGATAGCAAATATCTGGTTGAGTTTTGTTTATCTGATTGACTTTTTAAAAAATTAAAATATCCATTTTTGGTATGTAGAATCAGACACCCACACAATGTTTTTAAGCAAGGCTTAGTGCTGAGTGGTGTTTTACAAAGGGTTGCAAAATGCTTTCATGCATGATCCCATTTAATCTTCATGGCAATTCCATGAAATAGGAAAGTGAGATGTTATCCATTTTACAAATGAGGAGTTTTGGATTCAGTGATGTTACCTTCCCAATGTCATGGAGATAGTAAGGGGTTACCTTGTAATTTGCTGAATGTTTATTACATTATCGTTTTCTTTGGGCCATCATGATTAACTTGTTTTTCAATGAATTTCCATTACTTCAAAAGTTTCAGAATTATCGATACTAACATATTATGCTCTTGTCTCAGGGGAAGATACATTGAATGTCTTAGGAATCTCCAATTTTCTTTCTTAATGAAACAATCTATTCAAGGTAAAGCACAATTGATAGCTTAAATATCTAAAAAGAAATGTGAAAATGACTGCATTGTATTATTACTTCTTTAGTATTACAAGGAAGCTGTGAGTTATAGTACCACAGCCATTTTAATGTATTTTAAAAATTTGTGAAGTTGATTAATTAATTGGTTAATTTCCTCCTTCAACAAGTATGTTTTGAGGGTCTACTGCGGGACATGCAGTTTTCTTGACCCTGGAGATGCAGAGATGAGCAAAACAGGCAAAATTGCTGTCTGCATGAAGCTGAGCTTCTAAATTTATTTTTGACATATGATAAAATAATGTTTGTGCTAGTCGAAGTATAAAATATATGACTGTACTGCCAATATTTTATATAATTCAAACAAGATAAAAAGCAGATAATTCAATAAGCACACATTGCAATTTAAAGTATACAAAGATGCTCACTAGCTTTGCCTGAAAATTAAACCTGGGATTGTAGGTATGTTAAGGTATCCTGCTAGAGGTTAAGTTTATATTTTGTTCCTCCTCTTCTTTATGGTGTTTTTTTGTCTGTGTGGAGACCAGTCTCACTCTGTGGCCTAGGCTGGTCTCGAACTCCTGGGCTCCTGCCTTGAGTGGCTGTTGGGATCCTCCCACCTAGGCCTCTCAAAGTGCCGGTATTACAGGCATGAGTCACCACACTCAGCCCCTCCCCTTTCAAGAAGGTGCCACCAGCCTGGGCAACATGGCAAAACCCCATCTCTACAAAAAACAAAATTAGCTGGGTGTGGTGGCGCTGCCTGTCGTCCCAGCTACGTGCAGCTGAGGTGGATTACTTGAGCCTGGGAAGTTGAGGCTGCATTGAGCCGTGATTGCGCCACTGCATGCCAGCCTGGGCAACAGAGTGAGATCTGTCTCAAAAAAAAAAAAAAAAAAAAAAAGGCCGGGCGCGGTGGCTCACACCTGTAATTCCAGCACTTTGGGAGGCCAAGGCGGGTGGATCACCTGAGGTCAGGAGTTTGAGACCAGCCTGGGCAACATGGTGAAATCCCGTCTCTGCTAAAAATGCAAAAATTAGCCGGGCGTGGTGGTGGGCGCCTGTAATCCCAGCCACTTGGGAGACTGAAGTAGGAGAATCGGTTGAACCCGGGAGCAGAGGTTGCAGTGAGCTGAGACCGCGCCATTGCATTCCGGCCTGGGCAACAAACGCGAACACGATCTCAAAAATAAATAAATAAATAAGAAGGGCAAGTGGGCGTTGAGCTTGGAGAAAGGAATGTGACAATGGTCTGGGCCAAGGGAAGGTAATTAGATCCCTTTTGTTGCAAAAGGTTTAAAAAAAAATCTGACCAACCCTGTGGAGAGAAACAGCGGTTCTGGGAAGTTGGGCTCAGAACAGCTTCTGGGTGTCCAGGGACAGCTCACCTGGGGCGTGGTCGTGCGAATGCACCGCACAGAGGCCGGCCCCAGTGGCCCTGCTGGCTCTAGGAGCAGCGGGCCAGAGCACGGACTCCCCTCCTGCCGTCCACGCCCATTCTGACCGCCAGGCGGCGCCTTGGTGCCTGGTGCCAGAGGCCGCAGGACCAGCAGTGGCCAAGGCCGGCGCTTACAGTCCCAGGGATCAGAGGGGACGGTACAGGCGCGGTTGGTGGGGACCCAAGCAGCTGTCTGTTGTATGGGAGCACGGAAGGGGGTGAGAGGACACTGCTTACCTGGTGATTGAAAAGATTATATTTTTTGAGCCGGCCACTAATTATTGGCTCAAGGCAAAAAACTGTGACACAGCTAGAATATTATCGACCTTTCCCCACCTGTATACGAGCATATGTGAGCTTGGGGTGTGTGTGTGCTGGTGGGAGGTGGAGGTGTCTCTCAGCCCCTTGGATTTGATAAAAGCTCAGCCTGGGGCCCCATTCCACGCCCTGAGGAGTTTTAAGCCCCGCCCAAGATCTCAGCAGCTCTGAATGCAGCGGCTTTCCCCACATCACTGTGCAGTGTGGCCCCTGGGGGCAGTGTGGCTCTGAGGGCAGGAGTCAAAGTGTGAGGCTCAGGCTCTCCTTAATCCCCCGTCCCCCAAAGGGCCCACCCTGACAGGAAAGGGGACTCACATCTCAGCAAATTCACCAAGTCCCTGAGATGCGCCTTGTGCCAGGGTCCCACCTCCTTCTTGGTCTCTACTGGCCTTGGATGATCCTCCTACCCTCCCATCTCACCAGTGCCTCCTCCCCTGGCTTCCCTGTTCCCCCTCTCTTTGTTCTGTCTCCCTCTCCGGAGCACAGCCAGTCTCCTCCTCATTTCGCGGAAAACTCAGCTCGCCTCCTCTGATGACTGGGTGCCTGTGCCCTTCCGCGTTCTCAAACCTCACCTTTTCCAGGTGTTTCTACTTCAAGACAGCGGCCCTCCTAAGAGGATCCCAGCTGCCAGGTGTTGAGCTAATAACACATTCACTGCTGTTCACCAAACGCCAGATCTTTGAAGTAAGAAGTTCATTAGGGATGAGCTATTTGATATCAGTCTTTTACTTCATAACTATTGGTCATATGCACAAACATTTTCTCTTGGCCTCTGGATATGCAGTTGGAGGTTTGTTAGTGATGGATATTTCAGAGGTTAAAAGGTGAAGACCATTTCCAGAAGTTACAAAACAACCCTTAAAATTCTATAGTGAATTGGGCCGGGCACGGTGGCTCACACCTGTAATCCCAGCACTTTGGGAGGCAGAAGCGGGAGGATCAATTGAGTTCAGGAGTTCGAGACTAGCCTGGCCAACATGGCAAACTCCCATCTCTACTAAAAATACAAAATTTAGCTGGCACATGCCTGTAATCCCAGCTACTCGGGAGGTGGGGAGAATCGCTTGAACCTGGGAGGCAGAGGTTGCATAGTGAGCCGAGATTGCACCACTGCACTCCAGCCTGGGCGACAGGGTGAGACTTTGCCTCCAAAAAAAAAAAAAAAAAATTCTATAGTACATTGTATACTTTAAATGGTAAATTAGCAGGGTGCAGTGGCTCACACCTGTAATCCCAGCTACTCTGGAGGCTGAAGCAAAAGGATGGCATGAGCCTATGAGTTCAAGGCTGTAGTGAGCCATGATCACGCCACTGCACTCCAGCCTGGGCAACACAGCAAGATCACTTCTAAAAAAATGGTAAAGTATGTGGTATGTGAATTATATCCCAGTTAAGCTATTATAAAAAATAAAAATGTCACTGGCAGCTCGGCACTGTCCTCTCTGGACCAGCCAGGCTGTCGTGGCATATGAATTTCCCACTGTTGCTCTAACAAGTTACCAAAATGTCATGGCTTTGAACCACACAGATTTATCTCACAGTTCTCGTGGATGAGAGGTCCAACATGGGTTTCATGGGCAAGATTAAAGTGTTGTTAAGGCTGTGCTCCCTTCTGGAAGCTCCAGGAGAAAATCTGCTTCCTTGCCTTTTCCAGCTCCTGCGGCCGTCCACATTTTCGTTGACTTGGGTCCCCTTCTTCCGTCTTCAAAACCAGCAGCATTGCATCTCCTGCCTTTTTTCCACAGCCACTTTTTCCTCTGATGGACTCATCTGGCTCCCTCTTCCACTTTTAAGGACGCTTGTGATGACATCAGGCCCCACCAGACTACCCGGCGTCATTTCTCCACCCCAGGGTCTGTATCCATAACTCATTCTTGCAGGCCTTTTGCCATGTCACGTGACACATTCACAGACTCTAGGACTAGGGCGTGAGCTTCTTTGGGGACTCAATGTTCTGCCTGTCACACATTGTGAGACTGCTGAGCCAATCCGGCAAATGATGGAAGGACCTGGAATTATTGATAACCAGCCTCCACTCCATCCCCAACAGCCAGCTGCCCTTGGGACCCACATCTTGCTGAGGGCCTGGGATTGATTGCACTTAGCATGGATGTTACTCCTTGGCTTCCAGGCCCCAGAGTTCTTTTCTTCTTTTTCTTTTTTTTCTTTTTTTTTTTTGAGATGGAACCTTGCTCTGTCGCCCAGGCAGGAGTGCGGTGGTGCCATCTTGGCTCACTGCAACCTCTGTCTCCCGGGTTCAAGTGATTCTTCTGCCTCAGCCTCCTGAGCAGCTGGGATTACAGGTGCCTGCCACTGCGCCCAACTGATTTTTTTTTCATTTTTAGTAGAGACAGGGTTTCACCATGTTGACCACACTGGTCTCAAACTCCTGAATTCAAGTGATCCACCTGCCTTGGCCTCCCAAAGTGCTGAGATTACAGGTGTGAGCCACCACACCTGGCCTCCAGAGTTCTTCTAAGCAGATCTTATAGTTACCCAGGATCCAGGGGACAGGCAAGGCCTGACTTCGTGGTGGCCCAGCCTGGCCTGAAGGGGAGAATGTGAGTTTCTACTACTGAACAGGGGCATGTGGGCATTTGGGCAAGGTCAGCCCCTGCCTTTTCACGTGCTCTCCAGCAAGGCGTCTGTGGACACGAGCCATGTGCATGGGGAGGCCTTGGCTGTGGGGGGAGCTGGGCCTCATGGGCAGGGCTGCTTGGCAGAGATGACCAGTGCTTCACCCGTACGTCCAGGAGGAGGCCATGTCTTAGCCCACTTTGTGCTGTTGTAACAAAATGCCAGAGCCTGGGTAATTTATAAAGAACAGAAATTTATTTTCTCAGAGTTCTGGAGGTTGAGAAGTTCAAGAGCCAGGTGCCAGCAAGTCCATTGTCTGGTGAGGGTCTGCTCTCTGCTTCCAACATGGCGCCTTGAATGCTGCATCCTCTAGAGGGAGGAGTGCTCTGTCCTCACATGGCAGAAGCTGGCAGGGCAAAATGAAACCAAACTCCCTTCTTGATGAGGGAGTCAATGGCACCATCAAGCCCTTTTAGAATGGCATTAATCTATTCATGAGTGCAGAGCCCTCATGACCTAAACACTTCCCATATTCCAACACTGTTGCTTTGGGGATTGAGTTTCCAACACACATTTGGGGGACATATTCAGACCGTAGCAGGCTGGAACCTTCAAGCATCCAGGAGGGAAGGCTCCTCGCTGGGACTGAGAACAGGATGTCAGCCTGGGGCTGGGTGCAACCTGCAGGGCCCAAGGATGCCCAGCAGGTGCATGCACTTTTACGACCCAGCTGCCTGCCGGCCCAGAGCTCTTCCTTGCCCCAGTCAGGGCCCAGCCGTCACTAGCAGGAGGCCATCTCCAGGGTGTTGGCCAGAGCAGAGTTCTCTCACCTCCCCAGCCTCAGCGGAGGAGGAGAAAGTGGCTGTGGCCTCCTGTGGAAGGGGTGGCGATAGGGGACTCTGGCAGTTCCAGGAACTTTGGCCACCTTGAGACCTTCTAGGAGCTCTGTCTTCTGGGGGGTGGTATACCCCACCAGCACCTGCAGTGCTGGGGTCACTGTGCATTGGTCAGGTGGCCTGACTGAGGCGCTGCCCCGTCTCCAGTGTCCCCACCACAATACCTGGCTGCAGGAAGCGCAGTGCAGCTGTGTGCAGAGCCCAGGCGGTTTCTGTCTACCCTGGCGGGGGTGGAGCCAGGCATGGACACTGCTGCAGCCCTGGGAGCCAGGTTCTGGGGCAGTCATATTCCGGTCCCCATCCAGCCCTTGGACACTCCCTTTGTCTGCTCAGCCTCGTTTAGGATGAAGCCCATCAAGGGCCTTTATGTTGGGGGTGAGGGGTGTTCATCACAGAACCCGTGTACTACAGTCGACTGGCCAAGGGGTGGGTCCTTGACCCCAGCTAGGCCAACTGGATCCTCCCCTGGGTTTTTTTTGTTTTGTTTTGTTTTTTTTAAGTCTGGAGTGCCTTTCCCCCTTCCCTCCCTTTCTGATCTACATCCTGGGAGGTGAGAGGCATCATGGTTTTAGCTGATCTGAGAGAATGTGGCTGACCCTTGCTCCCTAAGCCAGAGAGTTGGTGCAGACGAAGTCCCTGTGGCCTTGGTGATGCTGATTCCAAGCCCCTGCCACCCCCAAAGACACTTTTCTCCCCGTGCCTGAGGGCCTGGCTTCTTCCAGCAGAGCCATGGGAGTTGAGCATCTCATTTGTGTGCCCCACCCTGCCCCCTCAGCAGACAGGCAGGGCTGGGCTGGGCCCAGGCCAGACTCTCCTCTCCCAGGAGCTCTTTGAGGAGCAGCAGGGCGCAGCCAAGAGCGAGCACCTGGGGTTGGCAAGAGGAGATGGGTCTGGAGTCCCCTGGGCAGAGGGAGAGTCCAGCTTCTGGGGAGAAGTGGATCCTCCAGGGTCTAGGGCTGTGTCTGGGGAGCCAGCTCCACAGGGAGTCTGGGCACAACCTGGTGTGGTCTTTGGAACAGCAGGGCCTTGGACAGAAAGCTGTGAAAAAGGCAAAGAGGGGCCCACGATCCAAAGGCCCAGTCCATCTTTGCAAACAGTGGTCTGTGCCTGCCGCTTGGAAAGGCCCGTGGTAACAGTTCTCCAACAAGAATCATGTCCTTTGGGTGTTTTGCTTTGCTTTTAAAAAATTTATAACCACATTGCAAACATTTGGAAGATTGAAAACCAACAAAAAAATTGCCAGAAGCCACTGTTCAAGTGTAGAAAAATGCTTGTTTTAGTTAATTTTCTAGCCAGTGTGGTGGCTCATGCCTGTAATCCCAGCACTTTGGGAGGCCGAGGCAGGCAGATCACCTGAGGTCAGGAGTTTGAGAAAAGCCTGGCCAACATGGTGAAACCCAGTCTGTACTAAAAATTCAAAAATTAGCCGAGGATCGTGGTGGTGCGCGCCTGTAATCCCAGCTACTCTGGAGGCTGAGGCACGAGAATCGCTTGAACACGGGAGGCGGAGGTTGCAGTGAGCCGAAATTGTGCCACTGCACTCCAGCCTGGGTGACAGAGTGAGACTCCATTTCAAAAAAAAAAGGAAAAAATGTTCTAGCATGCAGTCTAGTACTGTGATAGAAGCAGGTTTGGGCTAGGTAACCTAAATCAGTGATTCTCAAGTGCAGTCCCAGAAACAGCAGCAGCACCTGGAAACTTGTTAGAAATGCCAGTTCTCAGGTCCTACCTCCGACCTTCCAAATTAGAACTGAGGGTGAGGTTTAGCAAGTTGTGTTTTAACAGATCTGAATATGTTCTAGTTTGGGAGCGACTGACTCAACACTTTGTAATTTCATGCAGTCCTACTGCTTCACCACCAGAGGGCACCAGGAGGCTGTGGTTTTCCCCTTAAAATTGCCAGCTTTTAGATTCTCAGTGTCGGCCACAGATACTATTCAGACCTCACTGGACTTTAAAAAATAAAGAATGATGGACGATATGTTGAGAATTATTGGCTAACCTTAAATACCACCATGTTTGGACCAAATTGAACTGTCACTGTGGTTAGTCCTTGCCCAACTGCAGAGCCAGTGTCTTTTGGTGGTGGTGGAACGCATTTGGTGGTACTTCTTTTGTTCAGAACATAAAGAAATGTAAAAGCATTGGGGTCAGAAACAAAGACAGACTCCTATTAAAAGTCTGAATTCTTTATGGCTGGGCACGGTGGCTCACGCCTGTAATCCCAGCACTTTGGGAGGCCGAGGCGGGTGGATCCCCTGAGATCAGGAGTTCGAGACCAGCCTGGCCAACATGGTGAAATCCCATCTCTACTAAAAATACAAAAAATTAGGCAGGCATGGTGGCAGTCACCTGTAATCCCAGCTTCTCGGGAGGCTGAGGCAGGAGAATCGCTTGAACCTGGGAGGTGGATGTTGCAGTGAGCTGAGATCACACCACTGCACTCCAGCCTGAGCAACAAGAGGGAAACTTCGTCTCAAAAAAAGAAAAAAGTTTGTATTCTATATGGCCAGGTGCGATGGCTCATGCCTGCAATCCTAGCACTTTGGGAGGCCATGGTGGGTGCATCGCTTCAGCCCAGAAGTTTGAGACCAGCCTGGGCAACATGGCAAAACCCTGTCTCTACAAAAATAAATAAATAAATATATATATATATATATATATATATATATACACAAAAATTAGCAGGGTGTAGTGTCACGTGCCTGTAGTCCCAGCTACTCGGGAGGCTGAGGTGGGAGGATGGGTTGAGGCTTCAATGAGCTGAGATGGTGCCACTGCACTCCAGTCTGGGCGACAGAGTGAGATCCTGTCTAAAAAAAAAAAAAAAAACAAGTTCTATAAAAGGCAGAATACAGTTCCACTGTGGCCACGCCTGTAATCCCAATACTATGGGAGGCCGAGGCAGGCAGATCATGAGGTCAAGAGATCAAGACCATCCTGGCCAATATCGTGAAACTCCATCTCTACTAAAAATACAAAAATTAGCTGGGCGTGGTAGCACGCCTGTAGTCCCAGCTACTCAGGAGGCTGAGCCAGGAGAATTGCTTGAACCCAGGAGGCGGAGGTTGCAGTGAGCTAAGATCGCGCCACTGCACTCCAACCTGGCGATGGAGCGAGACTCCGTCTCAAAAAAAAAAAAAAAAAGAGACTTATGATAGATGCAGTTGTTTGCCTCTCCTCCCATGCCTGCTTCAAACAGTGTTTTGGTGCTGCATTAGCACCCAGTGGCCTTAGAAAGTGCCTTCAGAACAGTGGGCTCCAGGCAGGGAAGGCTCTCTTGGAGGTGGTCTTTGGGCCTCCTCAAGCTTCCCAGGGGTCTAGGAATGACCTGTGTGATCTAGCTTCCTGCCACTTCCTGGAGCATTTGACTTTCTTCTTCATGGCCCCCAGCGCCCTTTTCTGAGAACACCACTGACCTCAGCAGTTTCTCTGAGTGGTTTGCGAAGCCCCCAGGCATGTGTGCCAAGGACCTCCCTGAGATGCCTGGGTTGCTCTTCCCACTCACAGAGCTTTGTGGGGGTTTTAATACAATAAGCCATCAAAAGTATAGATTAGACTTTTTTAGCACTGCGTAAAAGACACTTCCATTAAACTCCATGGTTTTTTGTTTTTTTTCTTTTTTTTTGCTTTATTGTAACTGTGCCGTTATCCAAAACTCAGCCATAGACATGACGATTTATTCATTTGACAAACATTGAAATTTTTGGCGGGGTGGGGAACAAAGTCTGGGCTCTGTCACCTAGACTGGACTGCAGTGGTGCAATCATGGCTCACTGCAAGCTTGACCTGCCGGGCTCAAGCGATCCTTTCCCCCTGCCTCAGTCTCCCAAGTAGCTGGGACTACAGGCCTGCACCACCATGGCCAGCTAATTTTTAAATTTTTTGTAGAGACAAGTTCTCCCTATGTTGCCCAGGCTGGTCTTGAAATCCTGGGCTCAAGCAATTGGCCTACCTCGGCCTCCCAAAGTGTTAGAATTATAGACATGAGCCACCATGCCCAGCCAACAAGCATTTATTGAGCATTTAAAGTGTTCTGGGGGTCAGGTGCTGTGCCTCATGCCTATAATCCCAGCACTTTGGGAGGCTGAGGCAGGCGGATCACCTGAGGTCAGGAGTTCAAGACCACCCTGGCCAACATGGTGAAACCCTGTCTCTACTAAAAATACAAAAATTAGCCGGAGGTGGTGTTGGGTGCCTGTAATCCCAGCTACTTGGGAGGCTGAGGCATGAGAATCACTTGAGCCCGGGAGGCGGAGCTTGCAGTGAACGGAGATTGTACACCACTACACTACAGCCTGGGCAACAGAGCGAGACTCCATCTCAAAAAAAAAAAGTGTTCTAGGGTATAGACACTGGACTTGCAGTGGGAACAAAACAAAATTCCACCCCATGGAATTTACATTCTGATGGGAAAGATGAGCAATAAACAAATAAGCACAGAATATGACGTCAGAAGGAAAAGAAAGCAGAGTGGGGAGTACCAGGGCGTGGGCAGCGGGGAGAAGGCTTTCCAGATAAGATATTGGAAAAGGCCTAACTGGGGGATTGGCTTTGGAGCGGAGATCTGAATGAAAAAGTAAGTGAATGCATCCTGAGAATGTCTAGGGAAACGGCTGTCCAGGCAGAGAGAACATCAAGTGCAAAGGCCCTGCGGTAGGACTCATCCCTTAGGCTTGCAGAGAGGGGAGTAGGACTGGAAGCAAGGAGATTCCCCTTCCATGCCCGGGCATCTCTTCCAGTTGCCCAGGCATGAGATGGAGGTGGCTGGAGCAGGGTGGGAGCAGAGAAGGGGCAAGATGTGGCTGGATCCAGGATGAGCTTGGAGGGTGGGGTGCCCAGCATCCATGTCTGCATTATGTGAGTTACAACCTCTCTAGATATGGGTGGCTTCACGTATTCTCCTTAAAATTCTCTTTCGGTGATATATATTATTGAAAAGATGATCACCTAGGAAAGACCGTAGCTTCCTATTCACCCTGTATCCAGTATACTTTGCCGGAGAAGCCCACGCATGTTATGCAAGTACTATTTTATTTTATTTTATTTTTTAGAGTCTTGCTCTGCCACCCAGGTTGGAGTGCAGTGGTGTGATCTCAGCTCACTCCAACCTCTGCCTCCCAGGTTCAGCCTCCCAAGTAGCTGAGACGACAGGCATGCACCACCATGCCTGGCTAATTTTTGAATTTTTAGTAGAGACGGGGTTTCACCATGTTGGCCAGGCTGGTCTTGAACCCCTGACGTCAAGTGATCCTCCCACCTCAGCCTCCCAAATCCATGTGTGTCCTAGCATTGGTCTTGCCACTTATTAAGTATTCACTGTGCCAGCAGCAAAGGCCTTTTCACAGCATCTGGCATCTGGTTCCCCACCCCCACCCTCGGCCCTCTGAATTAGGTATTATTCCCATTTGACAGATAAGAAACTGTGGCTCAGAGGGGCCAAGATGTTTGTCTAACCACATGTATTCTAAGATGTTTGTCTTCAGGCCTAACGGTCAGAGAGACTTTCTCATTACAGGAAGGGACCACAGAGGGGAAATGTTGCCAGAAGACAGATGGATGTGGCGGCCTAGGGGAAATGGGCTTTGCAGGACCATAAAGGAAGTCTTAAAACTTTGATAATGACAACGACAGAAATTGAGCAGCCATTTCTGTGGCTTTTGTTTTTCTTTGAGACAGAGTCTCCCTCTGTTGCCCAGGCTGGAGTGCAGTGGCGCAATCTCAGCTCACTGCAAGCTCTGCCTCCCGGGTTCAAATGATTCTCCTGCTTCAGCCTCCCTGGTAGCTGGGGTGACAGATATGCACCACAATGCACGGCTCATTTTTGTACTTTCAGTAGAGATAGGGCTTCGCCATGTTGGCCAGGCTGGTATCGAACTCCTGATCTCAGGTGATCTGCCTGCCTCAGCCTCCCAAAGTGCTGGGGTTACAGGAGTGAGCCACCGCGCCCAGCCCTGAGCAGCCATTTCTGTGGCTTTTGGACGTGAAGATGTGCAGGGAGGAAAGCCTGTGTGGGAAGGAGCGCTCCCTGCGGGGGCGGGGGAGGTCTCTCCTTCATGTGCCAGCCGCTCCCTTAGAAGAGACCTCTCTTGGGCAGTGTCTTGGAAGGTAGGGTGGCCAGCATCCATCAAGGGACAGAAGCTAATGTCCCCAGGCCAGCCACGTTGGTTTGACTTGCTGATAACAGAATGTGGTCCTCTGCGCCTTCTGCAAAGAGCCCTCCAGCAAACTTCTGCCGGCACCTGGGACATTCCAGGAACTGGGCTAGATGTCGGGAACACCAAAACAAGAAAGGCCCCATTCCTGCCCTTGAGGGAGTTGCAACCACCTTTGGGGTATAGCAGAGCATCTTGGCTCTGCCCAAATGGGACCACTTTTATGGACCAGGGAGTTCACGGCTCTTCGTAGGCATCGACAAGCACAAGGACCCGTGTTGCTTGGCTGGTGGAGGTGGAGAGTTTGCGGGGTGTGTTGGGTAGGGAAGGAGAACCTGTGAAGACAGAAATAAGCATTTGAAGAGGAAGGAGGGAGTGGCCTGGGGTCATCTGACACCCTCCGCCTCTGCCCCTCCCCACCCACCTGTATTGACTTCATGCTTGAAGGCCAAGCAGCTGGTGGCAGTAGCCGATGCGACAGCTCATGTGATACAAAGACCACAGATTCAGCCCAGCAGCACCACTTAGCGTGAGACTCAGAATCCTCCCCCACTGCATCCCCAGAGCTGGGCACCCGGGAGCTCAGGAGGACCCAGTGCAGGGCAGCATCCCTGGGGGGAATTGCCAGCATGCAGGGTCCAGGGTCGTCTCTGAGGGCTGTGAGCCGTGGACTATCAACCTGAAGGAAAAGGGAAGAAAGCGAATGGGCTTGTCCTGTTCACAGGTGAGGTGTCTCTGGCATTTCCCTGAAGCCATGGAGGTGACTGTGAGGAGGCGGCACAGTCCTCCAGGCTGTTGTGATTTGGGTATCACTGTTCCTGGGACTGAGATTTTGCTCGCAGTTTGGGAAACCCAGGCACTTGGGTGGCAGAGGTGCATGACCTGGTCTCATAGTGACCACAGCTCTCTACCTGTCAGGCTTAGAGTGAGGACACGGGTCATCTAATGCCATCCTTGTAGCAGCCCCCACGAGGTAGTACTATGATTGCTTCCAGTTTACAGAAGCTGAGGTTACACTTGGCCAAGTTCCCCTAGAAACAGGAGTGGTGCCAGGAATGACCTGGCCACCTGACACCTTGGCGTGGGTCCCCCTCCCCTGTATGCAGCTTAGGGAACATCGCTCCTGGAAAACGGCTAGTCTCACACACAGGGTGGGGCTCTGAGTGCAGGAGTCTTTATTCTAAGAGTCTTTCTTCCATTTTGAAGTAACTTTTTTTTTTAGTCACAGCTTTCTTTTGATATAGTTCACACACTGTACACTTTACCCATTTAAAGCAGTGAATCCAAATTCAATGTTGTTGGGTTTTTTTTTTTTTTTTTTTGAGACAGAGTCTCACTCTGTCGCCCAGGCTGGAGTGCAGTGGTGCGATCTCTGTTCACTGCAAGCTCTGCCTCCCGGGTTCACGCCATTCTCCTGCCTCAGCCTCCCAAGTAGCTGGGACTATAGGCACCTGCCACCACGCCCGGCTAATTTTTTGTATTTTTAGTAGAGACGGGGTTTCACCGTGTTAGCCAGGATGGTCTCGATCTCCTGACCTCGTGATCTGCCCGCCTCGGCCACCCAAAGTGCTGGGATTACAGGTGTGAGCCACCGCGCCGGGCCTTTTTTTTTTTTTTTTTTTTTTTGAGACACAGTCTCGCTCTGTCACCCAGGCTGGAATGCAATGGTACAATCTTGGCTCACTGCAACCTCCACTTCCCAGGCACAAGTGATTCTTCTGCCTCAGCCTCCCGAGTAGCTGAGATTACAGGAACCCGCCACCACACTCGGCTAATTTTTTGTATTTTTGGTAGAAATGGGGTTTCACCATGTTGCCCAGGCTGTTCTTGAACTCCTGGCCTCAAGTGATCCACCTGCTCAGCCTCCCAAAGTGCTGGGATTACAGGCATGAGCCACCATGCCTGGCCTGTGTTTTACATCTTTACAGAGTTGTGCAACCATCACCACGATCAATTTGAGGCTGTTTTCCTAACCTTGGAAGAAATCCTGTACCTATCAGCAGTTACTGCCTATTTCACCAGCCCCGCTCCAGCCCTGACAGCCACCGACGTGCTTTCTGGGTTTTCCGACCTGCCTATTCATGACCTTTCATATGAAAGGATTCATAATTGTATGTAGCCTTTTGTGTCTGGCTTCTTTAATTTAGCATGATCTTTTCTTTTCTTTTTTTTGAGATGGAGTTTTCCTCTTGTTGCCCAAGCTGGAGAGCAATGGTGCGATCTTGGCTCACTGCAACCTCCGCCTCCAGGGTTCAACAGATTCTCCTGCCTCAGCCTCCTGAGTAGCTGGGATTATAGGCGGGCGGCACCACGCCTGGCTAATTTTTTGTATTTTTAGTAGAGACGGAGTTTCACCATGTTGGCCAGGCTGGTCTCAAACTCCTGACCTCAGTTGATCCACCCACCTCAGCCTCCCAAAGTGCAGGGATTACAGGCGTGAGCCACCATGCCCAGTTTCTTTTCTTTTCCTTTTATTTTTTCTTAGACAGGGTCTTGCTCTGCCACCCAGGCTGGTGTGCAGTGATGTGATCACGGCTCCCTGCAGCCTCGACCTCCTGGGCTCAAGCGACACTCCTGCCTCAGTATCCTGAGTAACTGGGACTACAGGCATGCACCACCATGCTTGGCTAATTTTTTAAAAAACTTTTTGTAGAGATGGGGTCTCGCTGTATTGTCTAGGCTGGTCTCAAACCCCTGGGCTCAAGGAGTCCTCCCACCTTTGCCTCCCAAAGTGTTGGAGTTCAGGCATGAACAACTGTGCCCAGCTCACATGATGTTTTTAAGGTTCATTTATGTTATGGCATGAATCAGTACTTCATTTCTTTTTATTGTCAAATAATATTCTACTGCGTGGAGATGCCATATTTTATTTATTCACCAGGTGATGGGCATTTGGGTTGTTTCTACTTTTTAATTATGTATGAATAATGCTGCTATGAACATTGTGTGTGTGAATTACGTCTTCATTGCAAACAATGTGGGTTCATGGGTGTGGGGCGTGTCTCTGAGTTGCGGGGGTGTCTTCAAGACAATCCCCGGGCCTGGGAAGAAAGTATGAGCATAGACAGAGATCATGCAGATACGGATATGTGTATGTGTAATCTTATGATACAGATGTGGGCTGGGCGCGGTGGCTCACGCCTGTAATCACAGCACTCTGGGAGGCCGAGGCGGGCGGATCACCTGAAGTCAGGAGTTCGAGACCAGCCTGGCCAACATGGTGAAACTCTGTCTCTACTATAAATATGAAAATTAGCCGAGCGTGGTGGCAGGTGCCTGTAAGCCCAGCTACTTGGGTAGCTGAGACAGAAGAATCACTTGAACCTGGGAGGTGGAGGTTGCAGTGAGCCAAGATTGCACCACTGCACTCCAGCCTGGGTGACAAGAGTGAAAATGTATCTCAAAATAATAATAATAATACTGTTGTGCTTATGTTTAATGTAGACATAAATCTATACCCACGTTTTTCCTGCTGGGCTGCTTGTATCCAGGTGCTGAGCACCACTTGCTGTGGGTTGTGTGAAGGAGGCCCACCCCTGTGTGCTGAGGGCAGCCCTCCCCCATGGCAAATGGCTTGTCCAGAGGTGTCCAGTCCATTGGAGCCCAGAAGCCACTGCCACAGCTTGCTCACCTTGACTCTCTTTGCTTGCACCCAGAATTCACACCAGCACTGGGCCCCTCAGTGTCCGGGAAGGAAGCCCGTGCTATGTCCACAGACCCACTGATGGGAAGACCAAGTGACGGGAGGGAGCGGAGCCCCACAGGCCTTCCTAGGGCTCGAAGCTTACCCGAGGTTCTCTATCTCACCCCAGCATCCAAACGCCAGGATCCCAAGGCAGACAGCCCCACCATGCCCGGCTAATTTTGATGCCTGTGCTTTCTGATCAGCCCCCTCCACCTTGTCTGCCTTTGTCCCAGGGGAGTCCTTGAATCCTTTGCAGAGCTGTCCCGCCCCATGGTGTTCCTCCGAGTGTGACGAGACTCTTGTCCACCCTCCTTGACTGTACAAGCAGGACACTTGGGAACCTTGTTTCTGTTCTGTTCACATCTGGAGACTCCAGGCTGTGCACAGGCCTGGGGATGACAGGCCTGCCCCTTCTCCAACTCCTCTCTGGCTCCTCGGGTGGAGGAAGTCGCTACAGGTGTGTGTTTCTCTGGGGATGCTTCACAGAGCTGCTTCTGCTCTCACGCTGGAGAAATGAAATAGTCGTCAAACTACACAGAGAATTGGTCTGTGCTGCCTAGAACGATCCAGACCACCCCTATACACACACACACACACACACACACACACACCCCATATGCTGGGCTGAAGTCTAAACCCCAGAGACATTGGGAGAGGGCCAAGTTGCCATGAGGACAAGCAGTGGCCAGGGAGCCAGCCCCAGATGAAGATGAGTGTGGAACGGGCCCCATGCGAGAAAAGGAGGTTTGGTGGTTTCAACCAAGTAAGGAGAAAGTCCTCAGATTACGTTAATGGCCCAGAAAGGACAGAGGAGGCCAGGAAGGAGCAAATGGCCCAAATTCCTTGTCTGTCTTCTGAAGGAGCCTGAAGTTATTGTGTGTGATTTTCATTTGGATAGCAATATAAATGTGTGTTTGATAATTTTCATGAAAAACCTTAAGGAACCTTTGACAGAATTACACACCGGATGTCTATTTTCCAAATCATTGCAGAAGATAAAAGCAAGCACAACAGTCTACAGAAAACAAGTAAAATGGAACAAAAAATGTAAAAGAACCTTAAAAACAGAAAGTCAAAATCAAGATGAAGACATTGGTCCAAGCATAAGCAATAGTGTGAACAACTTAGGCCTCCTTAATAAAAAGCAAAATTTTTCAAATTACATATATTTTAACCTAATATATTATAAATACACCTAAATTTTAAAAAACCCACACACAAGAAGGGAAAGGATCAAAGCTTGGGAAAAGATATCAAGCACCAATAAAAATAAAATAGGGCTGATAATGTTCACATCAGACAAAACAGAATTTACTGGGAAGTACTTGGCATAAAATGAAGGAACTCTAAGTGCAGGCTACGTGGGTGCAGGCATGACCCCTGTTTGCTGAAATCTAGGTCTCTTCCAGGCATGAGCAAGAAACAAACCTTTGGTATTTTAAGGCACTGAGCTTTGCGGATGGCTTGTTAGCACAGCGTAACGCCCCATCTCCTAATAGATGTGTTAATACTGAACCTTCTGTACTGAATAACAACCGTATAACTATGAATGTCAGGATAAATGGGAAAAAAGTCACAGTGCATTTTCCAACATCATTATCAGTCTTCAGTGAATCAAAAACAGGGTCAGAAGATTGGGCCATGGTAATATAAAAGGTAAAATGGATTAAATATTTACGGAATTTTGAACTGTGTTAGTAAGTCTTTATGTTTTCAAACTATCTGTGTGCTAGTTACAAAATTGATTAAAACATAGGAATCAATAATAAAGCAGAAAGTATACAAGCACTGAACCAACCTCAGTAGTACTAAAGTTAATAATATGAATTAAACAAAAATTAAACTCCACTTGTTACGGGAAAAAAATAGGTCAATAGACTATTTAGAAGCTAAGAACAGTGAAATTGCCACATATCAAAACTTTGGGATATCGATACAGTCATACTCTGGAATGTGTTCAGTTAAGCATTGAGAAAAAGTTCAGAAAATTAAAACCAATATAAATAAAATTATGAAGTAATATACATGCAAAAATAAACAGATTAGAAAATAACAAAACAAAAGCATATTCTGATAGCTGAAATAATTAAAAAGTTAATGAAATGGTTGAATTTCCCATCCTCACAAATTGGAATGTAATTTATTAAACAGTTTCTGGCTCCAAAGCTGGTTTTTTTTTGTTTTTTGTTTTTTGTTTTTTTTGAGACAGAGCCTCATTCTGTTGCCCAGGCTGGAGTGCAGTGGCACGATCGTGGCTCACTGCAGCCTCAGGTTCCCGGGTTCAAACAATTCTCCTGCCTCAGCCTCCCGAGTAGCTGTGCCACCCAGCTAATTTTTGTATTTTTAGTAGAGATGGGTTTTCACCATGTTGGCCAGGCTGATCTCGAACTCCTGACCTCAAGTGATCCACCTGCCTTGGCCTCCCAGAGTGCTGGCATTACAGGCGTGAGCCACTGCGCCCGGCCTCAAAGCTGTTTTTGGAGGGGGGCTCCATGCAGGGAGGCATCGATGTGGACCCAAACTCACAACACTCCAGAGTGAGACCGACAGACACTGCCAAGTCAGGAAGAGGAGGAACTGAGACTAGAAGGAGCCGTAGAGGAACAGCTGACCCTGCCTTGGCTTTTGGTTCATGGACCAAATGCCTCAATGAGGAATGAGTAAAAGCATTCACTTCTCCGTTCTCGGGGTCTCCACTCAGAGTCCCAGGACTGGTGGGCTGCCAGCCATTCCTCTCATGCTCCCTGAGATGGGCAGGCTCTTTTCCTGCCATCTGATATTCTGCCATTTTCCCAACATCTTTCTCCAACTAAGCACACAGATTGCAAATCACAAAAATGGCCAGGTGAGATGGGGTGCTCACGCATGCCTTCAGGATACACAGAGAACAGATCTCTGAAATATATCTGCAAAAGGATCTAGAAGAAAGTCTCAGTAAACTGCTACATTCGATGTTGGATGCGGGAGGACGTGGACTCTGTGAATCAGGAGCTAAAATGAAAAGGCAACAGTGAGATCAAAAGGGAACCAGATAAGACAAAAGGGGAAAAGGATCAGATACAGAAAACTTACAAAGAGATAGAAAATGTGGTGGAAGATTGAATCAGAGGTGTGAAAAACAAACTGAAATTCTCGAACAGGACAGAGTAGACCGTGGGGATGCTGGGGGTGAGGCAGGCTGCTCTAGGGCTGGTTTGCCCTGGAGAGGAACTGACTGGAGCTTGCCAGGAAACATTTCTGCTTCTGTCCCTTCACTGGACAACAAATGGCATCTGTCCAGGGCCTGGACCAGGATCGGATAGAGAACATCAGACACTGTGCCATCAGGGAGAGGACATTGTCAACTGGCATTCTCTGGGGCAGGGAGGGAGGACCAGTGATCCACAAGGCAAGCCCATTATAGCTATAAATGTGAGGTCACTCCCAGGATCAGACCTGCTAGTCACGCTGCGCTCACACTTCTGACGTGGTCACTTTTGTCTTCTGCAACCAAGATAAGAAATTGCCTCTAGAGAGGTGGTATCCGCCCCTGCCCTGCTGCCTGGCCTTATCCCTGTGAGAGGGAGTTGCTGGCTGACACTTCAACCAAGGCGCTCCTGTGCTGGTGGGTCACAGCCTGCCCTGGCCCCTCCCGCTTGCTGCTTGGGTTCTAGCCAATTGGACACACCAGCAGGAGGCTGGAAGGGAGGGGAGAAAGAAGCCGAGATCGTTCTCATTCCACATCCCTGCAGGAGCTCCTGCCCCATGGCACAGCTTCTGCCCCATGGCACAGCTCCTGCTAGATGACACCCCACCCAGCTCAGCTCTGAGGACAGCTCCCTCCCTTCGGCCCCAGGGAAGAAACTGGCTTCCCATTGGGCACCTCTCTCTCAGCTGCCCCGACTCTGGAAATTGTCGCTTTCTTAAAGCTCTTCATGTGAACCATCGGAGTCAAATCTGGGTTTTTTTTTTTTTTTTTTTTTTTTTTTGAGGCAAGGTTTCACTGTCACTCAGGCTGGAGTGCAGTAGTGCAATCTGGGCTCAGGTGATCTTCCCACCTCAGCCTCCCAAGTAGCTGGGACTACAGGTGGGCACCACCCTGTCCAACTAATTTTTGTATTTTTTGTAGAGATGGGGTTTTGTCCTGTCGCCCAGGCTGGTCTTGAACTCCTGACCTCAAGCGATCCGCCTACCTCGGCCTTCCAACATGCTGGGATTACAGGCATGAACCACCATGCCAGGCCTCAAATCCCATTTCTGATGGGCCCCCCACTGATGCTTCTTCCTCACTTACCCCTCACAACTGAGGGTTGGGGCTGCTCAGCCTCCCCCTACCACTCTCCTGACTAGGCTAAGGGCTCTTCCTAAGGCACCAACAGGGTCTGGATATTGAGGCTTCTCTGATCACCCCAGGGCGCCCAACCCATGCAGAGCCCTATCTCCCACCACCCTTGCAGGACGTGACTGTCAGGGGAGGCCCTCTTGCTTGTTTGGTGGGGAAGGCAGGCTCCCAGACCACTTGTTGTAGGCCTGGCGATACCGCCCCACCTTGCCAGGGCCCACACCGCCTCCATGGCAGGTGCACCACCTCTGCCCCACGGGCACTGCCTCTCAACGTGATGTCCTCAGATGGGCTTGACAGACTGGGCCTTTCCTCCAGGCGTGTGTGGGGGCCCAAGGTAGGCTTCCTGGGCCTAGCGCTGCTGGGCCAGGGTTTCCACATGTCAACAGCTGTGGCACCAGGGACCAGGCATGCCCAGCGACTCCTCCCCATGGGCCCCCTGCCTCCCCCAATGGCTGCGCTGCTGGAAAGGGAACGAGGCCCTCCAGCGCCCGAAACTCTATTTGCCTCTGCTGTGCTCTGGCCTGTCCAGCCCCGTGGCGTTTCCCAGGGACTCTTCTACAATTGATCTTAGCTAAAAGGCCAAGAGATGATCGAGATATGTCTTCCCGCACTGCAGAGATGCCCATTTTGAGAGGACCGGGACTCCAGCGAGCCCCACCTGGGCGCTGTTTCTCCAAGCTGGCCCTGGCTGTTGTCACCTCAGATGGGAGAGAAGCCACAGGTGCTCCAGGCAGCTTGGAGATTAGAGGCTCCCTGAGAGGAAGGAGGCCACGACAGAGGCCCAAGGCTGGAAGCTCTCAGGTAACAGCACCTGGGCCATCTCTGGAGGTGTCAAAACACTTCCTGTTAGTTATTGAATATTTGTCACTCCTTCTGGGCTTTCCTGCGGAAATCCCTGGCTGGGACAACATATTCCAGTCGCTGCTGAGGAAGCAGTTGCAGGACTTCAGGTCTGGATGTAAAAGGGGAGGACTGGCTGTATGGCTGTATCCTAAAGCAACAGGCGGAGGGGCTGGCCTTGACAGCGGAGGGCTGTGCTTTTTGTTTGCAGGCAAATACGCAGGACAACAGCACTTAGGAGGACAGCATGTGTAGCTTGGGCCCGAGAGGCCATATTGGCCCAGATGGTAGCCCAGGTACTGTCCACAGGGAAAACCCTTTAGCTTCTAGTGGGGGTTCCCTAGATCCCGGAATTCGCCATCCCTTCTGCCTCTGGGCCTTGGGAAGACGTGCCTGCCTCGCCACTGGCAAAGCTGGCAGTGTCACCTTCTGCCACCCCCTGCTCCCTCCCTGGTCTGTAAGGGGTCTGCAGACAGCACAAGGAGCCGGGGCACTCACTGGCGAGGCTCGGGTGCTGGAGTCCTCAGCGTCGGTGATGCGGGCCCATAATCTTCCAGCCACCGAGGTGGGAGTGGGACAGAGGAAGGTAGCCATGCTCTGGGTGGGTCCACAGGTGTCCCCAAGGAAGGGGGACTGGAAATGTCCTCTGGGGCACTTGTGGAAGTTGAGAGAACTTTTGAAGGAAGTTGTAGAAGCTGGAACATGTCTTTTCTTTCTTTTGTGTGTGTGTGTGTGTGTGTTTGTTTGTAACAGTCTCACTCTGTTGCCTAGGTTGGAGTGTAGAGGGGTGATCACAGCTCACTGCAGCCTTGACCTCTGGGGCACAAGCAATCCTCCTACCTCAGCCTTCCCCCGAGTAGCTGGGACTAGAGGTGGCCACCACCATGCCCAGCTATTTTTTTATTTTTTGTAAAGATGGGGGTCTTGCTAAGTTGCCCTGGCTGGTCTCGAACTCCTGGGCTCAAGTGATCTGTCCGCCTCGGCTTCCCAAACTGTTGGGATTACAGGTGTGGCCACCGTGCCCAGCCAGGAACATGTCTAAAAGGGGATTTCTCACCTGGGCAATGTCACTGTGTTGGCTACTCACACACTTGAGAGGTTGCTGCTGGAGGGCTACCTGGAACAAAGGTCCCAGGGCTCAAACACCCACAGAAAGACCAGGTGCCACTGGCTACCTCCCCAGTGACAGTTTTCCTCTGGAACTCCTCTCGGTGCCTGCGGACCCATGAGCACAGGGCAACACTGCTCCCAATTCCCCTGAGCAGGGTGCCCCCAATCCACTGATGTTACTAGCCCAAGAGGGTATGTTCCCACCTTCCCCTAACAGGGGACAGATGACAGGGAAGGCTGCACAGGGCTGTCATCCAACCAAGCATGTAGTGAGAGTACCTCGGAATTATTTCAAAGTTTCCTGCTGGTTTTAGGAGAAGAGATTCTAATCTAAATTATATTCATAAATTCTAAATTATATTCATAATTCCACACTCATAGCTCCATGGGGCATAGGAAATGTAATTGTTAGTGGCTTCAAGTGAAAAGAAAACCCACAACCCTCCCACAAAGCGCAGCACACTACAGATATGAAATTTGATAACGCCTTTTCCTTCTCTCCAAGGTCTCGGCTCCCAGCTGACCATGGCATTCATTATGAGGCACAAACTACCCATCCTAGGCTTTGTGAGCGAGTCTAGAAAACAGAGTTGCTGAGATTCGTAAGGTGACCTGGCCAATTCTGCAAGATACGCAGAAGCCTTCTAAATCTCCCCCAAACAGAGAGGGAGTTAGCAGCTATTTCTTCCACTAACAGCAGAAGATGGAGTAGAATTTACAGGACCCTAAGTCAGCTGAATTCAAAATTAATTTTTTTTTTGAGATGGAGTCTTGCTCTGTTGCCCAGGATTGGGGTGCCGTCTGTGATCTCGGCTCACTGCAACCTCTGCCTCCTGGGTTCAAGCAATTCTCCTGCCTCAGCCTCCCGAGTAGCTGGGATTACAGGCACCTGCCACCACGCCCGGCAATTTTGGTAATTTTAGTAGAGATGGGGTTTCACCATATTGGCCAGGCTGGTCTTGAACTCCTGACCTCAGATGACCCACCCACCTTGGCCTCCCAAAGTGCTGGGATTACAGGCACCTGCCACCACGCCCGGCCGTTATTAATTTAATTCATAACATCTGACTTCCTCGCCGTCAGGTGTTTGAGCAGAGCTTCCTGACCTGGCTGAGCTGGTCAGAATCACTTGGGGTGAAACTTACACAGCCAGTCCTATCAGATTTGGAGAAGGCAGGAATCTGTATTTTTAGCAAGCCCTCCAGGGGATTCTGACACAGATAAATCCAGAATTGGGAATCTGCCTGTCAGATCTATTTGGAGGCAATGCCTTTTCTTCACATTCTCCCTCTTTCTCAGCCTAAGTCCTAAAAAATACAGGCAACAAGTAAATAAAGACAGTTTTCAAGATATTCATGGAATGACTTTTTTTTTTACTTTTTTAAACTAGTTAGGACAAAAACATTACAATGATTGACTTCTTTCATTTAGTTACATAAATAAAATTTTTATAAATATCTCTTTATAAACAATATAAATAGCTTTACAACATAAATACATTTATGCATGACATGAATTTACAAACAGCAATGTTTTACAGCTGGTTCTGTCAGTCTCTTAAAAACTGTCCCTTGTCATCAAGTCGGTGTAGGTGTGTGTGTTTCATGTATATAATATATATATAATATATAACTTTTTATTTTTCATTTAAAAAAACAAATAATAAAATCACAACCCCCTCCCCAAATAATAATAAAACAGCTGGTGTTGTGTATTCCCAGTACCAGGAAAAAAAAAGAAAGAAAGAAATGTAAAAGCCACATTGCGTTGGAGGTGTTTCCAGATGCTGGAGGCTGATGACCAAAGATGACCTCAGCACAACGGAGCCAGTTCCCGATCCTGAAACACAGAGTGAACACGGGACGCTCAGTTCTGGCCCCTTAGCTGAGAAATCCTAGCAGGCAGGGTGGTTCTAGAACCTTTCCTCCCCTTCTCCCAGCAGCTTGAGGGATGTTCCCCTACCTCCGCCACCCCCCCAACCAGGCCTTCCTGCAGAGGGGAGGAGCCCCCCATTGTGCACTCCCCAGGCCCCTTCTGCTTTGCTGCCCCAGTACAAGTGGAACCAGCGTGTCTGCAGCCCTCCTTCTTCCCCCAGTCTAACCACAGGCCTTGCCGTTGGCACTCAGGGAAGCGCAGTGAGAGAAAGAGAATGGAAAATCTCCCATCCCTTTTTTGCTACAACGCAAACCCTCAGTCAGTGCTCGCCCGGGGTTCATGTGTCTGAGTGACCGTGGATGGAAGGAGAAGAGAGACATCTCAGGATCAGGAATCCTGGGCTCAAATCTCTACTCTGACGTTGGGTCCCTGGATGACCCTGGATAGCTGGGAGTGTTCACCCATAAAATTGGATAATAGCCACCTCCTAGGGCTGGCTTTCAGATTCAACAGGGAGCCTCGGATCGGGCATCGGCAGTGTCTGGGTCACAGCTGCCCCCCAGTAAACAGCACCTCCTTCCCTAGCTGTTTGTGCAGAGGAAAGGGTCTGGGTCCAGGTGCCCTTCAGGAGCAGAGGAAATGGTGTCTCACACCAGCCTTGGGGAAATGCACAATCATGGGCTCTGAGTTGAGTGTTGTTAGGGTAAACTCCCTGCTAATGGGTGTGTGGGTGCCCCGGGGCCCAAGGAAGGTGGCCTTCTGGGGCGTTCAGTGCCCTCCCAAAGGACAGCATGCACAGAGGGGACCTGGGCCAGAATGGCTTGATGAACCCTCCCCCACTCCCTTCTGTGGCTCTGCCGTGAGTTTACACAGATGACAGCTGTCTGTGATGTTGCTGGGCCCCAGGGGCAAAGTGTTCATTCAGGTTTCACCTACACCCAGTCTCTGTCATTAGCATTTTACAATCAATACCTAGAACCATCAACCACCATCATTACAGTGGCTTAGAGCCCAGGTCACCCACTGTGTGGAGAAACGGCCACAACCTCAAAGAGTTTTCATTAATGTGAAAAATCTAAGCTGTCTTTCTCTTTACGCCCAGTGATATATCCTGGGCATCGTCACCAGGAGCCTGCAGGAATGATGTTCTGCCCTCTCACTGGGAATGGGGGGCAGTGAGGGTGGGGTTTTTATTTTTCATTAAAAAAACCCAAATAATAAATCCACACCGCCCTTCCCAAATAATAATAAAACAGCTGGTGTTGGGTGTAAGCTGGTGTTGAAGGTGTTGACGGTAAGTGTTCATCTATGCTAAGAGAGCTGGTAGGAGATTATTGAACCCCCCTGATCAAAGGGGTCAAGAATTCTTAGCAATGTGGATTCCTCCTACACAGCATCTTTCACCACCCGTTTGGCCATCACTTGGTGACCACAGACAGCCAGGCCCAAGAACAAAGCCCCTGTGGGGATGCGCATTCCAGGTATGAACCAATGGAGAGTCACTGACATTTGCTCAGGTTCTAAAGTTTGAACTTGATGCTTAAATCAAACTGAAAATTTGAGGCCTCAGACTCCGTCTCTTTGTTGTTTAGACAGGAGAGAAGAGAGCAAAGGCATTCCAAGGGTAGCTACTGAAGGCTGGTCCCCAAGTGTCAGAATCATTCTTCTCCCTGTGCAGGGGAGAGTCAAGATCACAGACAACTACAGCCTTTGCAGAACTGGGGAGAGGCCCACAGCCGAGTGAGGTCTGGCTGCAAAGAGAGGAAGGGCACTGGTTAAAACCTCGGGCAGGTGGCAGTGGCCATGGGCTAGGGTGTGCTGGTGTCTCTGGTCATTGACAAATATTTCCACGAGTCTGTTCGGGGTGCAGTGGGTCCTAGAGTGCCTTAGGCCAGCACTTCGCCCTTAAGCTGTTCAATATGGAGAGGTGAATGGGTTCACAAACTGAAAAAGTGTTCTGTACTGTAAAAAAGAGACAGTGTGCTGGACAGGCGCTCTTGTTTCCCTCCGGGAGAAGATCCGACACTGACAAGGGTTTCTGGGGAGGAGACAGCAGCTTGCCCGTAGCCTGGGATGGGACAGTCAAGGTGTGGGACAGGCAGTGGCAGCTGCTGAGCTGGAGGCAAGAAAGCGAGAAAGCCAGGTGAGCCTGATCCTAACGCACATGACTGTCAATGTCAGAGGCTGGGATGTTATTCAGTGGGCACGGGCAGGCGGCAGGAATAGAGAGGAGGGAAAGAGGAGAGGTGAGGCTCTCTGCAGCAGTAAATTACCACCACGCGGCACCCGGCAGGGGGTGGCGGTAGGGCAGAGGTTTCCAGCCCTAGTGCGGGATGAGACCCCACACCAGAAATGGAGCCCAGAGCACCGGTTGGGTCGGGACAGGGTTGGTGAGGGACTCTGGGACGTGTTGAGTTCGAGGCTGGGGCAAATAATATTTACTTTAGTGTCTTTCCTATTCCCTGAAATAGTGCCACAAGCACTGAGATTCACCCCCGAAGCCACCAGGCTGCAGCTGCCTCAGGACCCTGGACAGACCAGTTTGCCCACTGCCTGGGTTTAGAGAAGGGACAGGAATCGGAGTGTCCCAGGCAGAAGGGCGCTCTGACAGTGCCAGCAGAGGGCTACTCTCACTACAGGGGGCATGGTGGCCAGCAGATGATCGATGTCCCCTGGACTTGTGGGTGTAACCTTCCTTCTCTGCTCCCACAAACCCATGATCTCCTCTCAATCCCCCCACCAGCTGGCCAATCGGGGCCAGTGCTGCTAGTTCAGCTACGGTTCAGGGGTGGGTGAGACACCACCAAGCCTGTTTCTGCTTCTCCAGAAGAAGCCAGGTGGGTTCAACCAGGCTGAGCCGTTTCTGACCTTGCCAAAGTTCCCCGATCACTTTATCCTTCGCTTTCTTTGTCTGTAAAGTGGGATAATAAAGGGGGCGGCTGGCAAACGCCTAGCACAACTTGAGCAAAGCCGGCTCGCGCGCCTCCGAAGGCCGGCTGGGCGGCGGGCGGTCCCGGGTCGGGCTGGGGCTGGGGCTGGGCGTCGGGTGGGCCGTACTCACCGCCGCCAGGGGGCGCCGCACTAACATCCCAGGCCGCTCATGGAGCCGATTCGGTCCAGCTTGAGGCCGAAGCAGCCCTTGGACAAGCCCTTCTTGTTGGCTCCTTTGTATTTGCGCGCGTTGGGGTGCTCTTGCAGAAGGCGAGCCCACGCTGCCCGCGACTTGGTGTCCACGCGCAGGTCCCGGAGCAGTCGCGACCGGTCGCCCTTGAGATTGGCGCCCCCGCCCCCGGGAGCCTTGTCGCCCTTCTTCTGACCGCCGCCCGCAGCCTGCGGCTCGGCCAGCTCCTCTCCCGGCGGGGTTCGCGGGACCTGTCCGAGGAAAGAGCGGGCAGGTGAAGGGACACGCGGCTGCAGCACGGGGGACTCTGATGCTCCAGCCCCACGCGCCCGCCGGCGCGGGGTGTCCCTCCCAAGCCCAGAGCCGCCCCCACCGATGCCGGCCAGCTTGGCCCCGCATCCACCTGCCACGCGGCCGCCTTCGCCGCTCCCTCCGGAAGCCCCCTGCCCTCCCTTTGCTGCTCGCCGGGCAGGCCACACTGGGGTAGGGGGCTGCGCATGGGCCGATGTTCTCCGGAGGCTGGAGAAGTGGACCCCCGAATCCGCGCTTCGAGGGCTCCCCGGCTCTCGCCCACGCGCATCTCGGAGGAGACAGCCGCCTGCCTTCCCTCTCTCCTGGGTCCTGCGCGCCGCATTCTCCAAGCCCCCAGCCTCCCACGCCTCTCCCAGGCTCGGCGTCCCCACGACAGCACCCACCTTCGGCGGCGCCCCGGGCTTGGCTTCGGAGGGCCGGAGGGAGAGCAGCGTGAGCAGCAGGGCGCAGGCCAGCAGCTGGGAGAGATGCATGGTGCCGCTGGGGTCGAGGGGCGCACACGGGCGGCAGCGAGGGCGCGCAGGTCGGCGGGCAGACCAGCAGGCGGATGCGGAGCAGGCTGGCTGGGCTGCTGGGCGAGCAGGGTCCCAGTGCTGCGCGGCGCCGGCTGGGTGCGCTCTGAGCCCGTGACTCTGCTCGCGCCTTTATAATCCAACCTGCCGCTGATGTCATCCTCCCGCCCACCGGGCCGCCCGGGCCAATGACACCACGCACGCGGCCGCGCCGAGGGCCGGGAGGGGGCCGCGGGGGCTCCCCTCCCTTATCCCACCCCGGAGGGATCCCGCGGCTCGGCGGGCTCGCTCCGGGCTGCACTTGGAGCTGCAGAGCTGCGCGCACAGGGGAACTCCATTTGCAGCGAGCGCGCGCCCTGGCCTGCCGAGCATCGGTGCGCCTGGTGCCCTGTGCACCCACTAGGTCCTCATCGCGCTTACTCTACCTGGAAGGGATACGTAGCCCTCTTTGCAGGTGCAAAGACAGGCTCAGAGGAATGAAGTCACTTGCCCAAAGTCATACAGGCAGAAAGTTGGCGCTGCCCGAAATCCACGCAGCCCTGCTTGTCGCCAAACTCTTCCCTGGGCACCTGACAGCCGCGGGATGGCATTGCAGCTCCGCCTTTCACCTGCCGGTCAGGGCGGGAGCGCAGACCACAGCGACGTCGTTAGGTTGGGGAGGCAGAGGATGGGGTTGGAGGACTGGGGTGGGAGGCGCAGGGAGAGCGGGGTTCGCCTGGGCCGCAGTGGGGAGCGCAAGTCTTCCACACTGGAGAGTGCAGGGGTGTCGCCAGCCTGAGTGTTTGAGCGCAAGGCGGGAACGAGGGGACTGCGAGCGCGGAACCAAGATATTCATGCTCATGCGTGTGCTCCGCGGCATCGTGTGCTCGCCAGTTACTGCTCTAGGTTCACGTTCAGCCGGTTTCGGCCACACAGAACGTCCCTGGGTCTGACTCCGCTGGTGAACTCCCTCTGTGGGAACAATGCGCACCTGACCTTGCCTGCACCCACGCGAGGATCCGCTGCTGGGGGAAGCCCGCTCCAGTATCCTGTGCACTTTCACAGGCTGGGGAGAGAGCTTCCTAGCCAGCGGCCCAGTCCAGCCTCTGCCAGCCTTGACAGGTGGTCAACTTCCCGTTTTTGACTGTAGAGAGGTCCCCGTGGCTCTCAGGACATGGCCACATATCCCTACCACTCACGAACTTGCTCTCCTTGCACTGGGCTTCTCGGTCCCTTGGACACTAAGGAGTGTGGTGGGCATTTGGGCACTGCGGTATGGGCCGCAGAGGCGGAGAAGCCCAGATCCCCCGAATTGATTGAAGAGCAGGAATCTATGACTGGCTGCTGCTGAGCAGGACGCAGGCTGGAGAGAGAACAAATGTTGCCGCAGGAGTGCAGTGGCTGTCCCCAGGCGTGAAGGCGATTCTGGGGAGACAGTAGCCCAGACGAGCTTTTCCAGGGAGAGGAAGCTGTGCCTGAGGCAGGAAGGCAACTGGAGTGAAGAGGGGCTTGGAGAACCAGGTTCCCTCCAAGCCTCCCTCTTCCCTCCGTGGTAGTGAGCCTGGTCCCAGAGCTGCTAAGGCAGCCGCATCATGGTCTGCTCTGTCGGCACCTTTCTCAGGCTACCCCTTCCCACTCTCATACCCTGACTCACAACATTGGAGCAACCACTCCACAGGTCCCTTTGCTTAGGAAACAGCTAACACCTGAGGTCTGAGTTTGGGGCAGCAAAGTTTCCTGATCTCCAGGAAGATCCAGACATCAACAGGGCACCTTCTGTGGATTCTGGTGAATTGAGTCACCACCTCCACGCAGCCCCCCAATTCCTCTCCGTGCTAACACCCATAGAGTGGCACCACTCTTTCATTTGAGGAGAAAGGAAGAGGAACCAGAAAGCAGAATAGGGAGGGGTATCCAGGTGGGCTGTGAAAGTTCCCTCTGCTTTTTGCCTGCTGTGCAAAGAAGGATGTTACCATCTGGAACTTCTCTGACACTTGCTTTCTTTATACCTGTTTAAAGAGTCAGGCAGAGCCACACAGACTGACTCTAGAGTCAAGCACTGGGCTGGTTTCCAGGGGCCAGCAGTACATCCTCTAAAGCCCCTTATTAAGGAAATCTTCCGCTGTTCATGGCTACTTCCTTCTGTCTGAACGTCCTTAGGTTGGTCCTTCCTGTCTTCTGTGTTCCTAGACACATTCGCGTCCAGGTGATTGACTATCTAGGTCTCCTCTCTGTTTGAGGCTAAATTAATAAAACTGACACCCCCAACCTACTGTGGCAGAGCCGATTCCCTGGACTCACCTTCCCATCTTTGGAAGGGAAATCTGGTGAGCTGCCACTCCTGACCACTGGGTGTTGGTCATCTGCAGAGGGAGGCTTCCCGGGGGGCAGGCTGTGGAGCAGCTTCTGCTTAGCTGGGGCCTGGGAGGCAGGGTGGGTAAGAGTCAGAGGCCTGGGCTGGAGGGGCCACCGGGAGGTGTGCCATCAGCACATAACTGCCTTGGAGATGAAGGTTTCCCCTCTCCCTTTGCTTTCCTTGCCTGGGGAGCTGCAGAGGACGCCCACTCTTCCTCCTGAGCCTAGATTTGGAACTCAGCTCCCTTTTTGTTGCTTTTCCCTTACGAAGTCTGCTTCTTCTGCCCCAGGCCCCAGGGGCATGGCCTGGGAAAGTTGAACTCACTGAGCAGCTGAATATGAGCTATTCAAGTCATTTTATTGACTGCTCAATTTTAAATTTCCTCCTAACGGCAAAAGAGGGAGAAAAGGCCCCAAGGCCACGGTAATTCTGTAAGGAATCATGTCGTTCTCACTGATCTCGCTGATCTCCCGGTATCTACTGAGCATCCCTGAAGCCTGCAGGGTTCCATCCAGCCGGGAAGAACCCCCTAGCAGACAGACATGAGCTTTGTAGGCTGAAAAGGACAATGACAGGGAAGGGGACAGGTCAGGCTGAGGCCACCCAAGGAGGGCTCCTCCTCCAGCCTGGACTAGCAGGGTGGGCTTCCTGGAGAAGGAAAAGTCTGTGCTGAGCCTGGAAACACAGGAAGAGAAGGGAAGAGAAGAGGAAAACCTCGATAGAAAACCAGGCTAACAGTGGAATGTACTAGAGTCAGGCCTAGAGGGGTGCTGTTTGAGAAAAACCAAATGAGAGGCCTC
Organism: Pan paniscus; assembly: GCF_029289425.2. Classification (NCBI taxonomy): domain Eukaryota; kingdom Metazoa; phylum Chordata; class Mammalia; order Primates; family Hominidae; genus Pan; species Pan paniscus. The sequence continues at coordinate 134,528,917 of NC_073262.2, forward strand.
ACCAAAGGGCAACACAGAGGGCAGGGGAGGCCGATGAGACTGCAGAACCCCATGTGCCCAGACCTCGGGAGGGTGGAGTGCTTCAGGCAGGGGTGCCCAGAGGAGGCAGACTAGGGAGAGGCAATTCTAAGGTCGATGGTGTTCTGGAGGTGGGGGGTGTGATGGAGAGAGGGGAGCCTGCTGAGCTCTTGGGGGTGGGAAGGGCAAGTGAGCTTATTGGGGGTGCCTGAAGATGAGGCAAGGGGAAGGGGGTCAGCTAGGTGTGGGGGAGGTGGGAGGGAGCAGGAAGTGGGAGGCAGAGCCAGCCTGAAGCGTGCAGAGCCTTCAGTGTCAGAGAGTTGCATGGGTGAGTCCAGGGTATCAGCTCTGCCACAGTAGGCTGGGGGTATGCAGGGCCTTCAGCGTCGGAGAGTTGCATGGGTGGGACCATTTTCTCCCTTCTGGCCCTCTGAAGGGCGGGACCCCATTTTGTGGGCCCCTTTTCACTCTTTCCCTCCTCCCGGAAGGGCAAGGTGCGACTCTGACACCTACTGGAGAGGGGCCCTTCCTTGGGACAGGCGATGTCTGGCCAGGAATAAGGATGTGATAGAAAATGAGAGTGGGCCCTGGTCAGGATGCCTGGTGGGAGAAAGGCGTGTGGAAGGGCTGCTGGGAGGCTGGGGAAGGAGCAGCTAAGACAGGACTGTCCAGCCTAGGTCCCCAGGAGGGAGGAACAGGAGCCCCGAGAAGCAGCGCCGCCTCCTGGCCCCAGGGCTGCAGTGGAGGGCTCTCAGGCACACCGGAGGGGAGGATTGCAGAGCCGCCCATCTGTTTCTCTGCAATTGTTTATCCCGGGGCCCCCTTCCAGCTGCATAATTTCTCAGAGAAGACACTAAACAGGCAGTGAGCGGGTCTTGAGTTCAGGCAGGGAAATTGCTGCGGGACACTGGCCAAGTCCTGTCACTGCTTTGGGCCCTCAGTTTCACCACCTGTAATTAGAAAAACACTGTCCTTGTCTTCTAGACAGGGCAGAGTGAATCTGGGGCCTGATAAGAGGCTTCCAACCTCTCCCTGGCCAAACACAGCAGGAGACAGCTGAGGCAGAAGAGAGATCTGAATGTCACTGCATGTACACTCATACTTTTGGGTGAGAGGACCCCCACAGCCCCCGAAACTCCCCAGGACTGTTTAGTGGTGCAGCCCCTCAGAGCACACAGAGGCCGGGGCATGGCCAGGTCTCCTTGAGCTTGCTACCTTCCTCCAGGAGTCCTGCACCCATGGGGCTGGACTGGAGTACTGGAGGAGCTGGAGGCCAAGGAAGCGTCATTCATCCTTCACGGGCCAGAGATTCCAGGAAAGCTTAACCTCGTTGTACCATGAGTCTTTGACCCCAGGACACCCCCATCTGATGAGCCAGCTGCCCTCCTTCCCCTTCCCAGGGGTCCTGCCAGCACCTGCTCCAGATGGCCTCCAACCCCACTGTCCTACGCAGTCCATGACGTCAGAGTTCATTCCTCCTTTCCCCCGCTTGCCAAAAAGAAAAGACAGGTCCTCCACAAATAGGCTTGCTTCCCTGGGGGAATCAACAGCTCTCCATCTGGCTGTCAAAGGGCAGGTGAGTGGGGCAGTGAGAGCCTTCAGCCCTGAGAAAGTGAGCAGGGTAGTGAGCAAGAGGGCCTCCCCAGCAGAAAAGAGCTCAGCACCCCAACCTCAGCTCAGAGCCTGCACCAGATGTTTGCAGAGCAAATGGATCTGCTGCCAAATTCTTGCCCTAGGGACAAAAGCTTGCCTTGGCTAGACTCTGGTAAAATGTTGGTCATATGGAGGTTTTCCAAGCAGTGAGCCGCTCTTTTCCTGCTCTGGGGGTCCCTGCAGTGAGCCCACCTTCTTGGTTTGTACCTGGAGGAGAATGTCTATTGTCTGGTCTTGGAGACCTTTTTTCAGATTTGATAGGGGCCACAGTCTTCAAGGAGGAGGGGGTTTCTCCCTATGGATAGAAGGGACCACCAAGTATCTTACAGAAGCCCCCTAACTTGGCACCTTCCCAGAAGGGATCATGGAATGGACTTGCTAGGATCCAGGACTACCAGTCACCATAAGGGAGCCGTGTCTCTGGATTTTCCAAGCCAGAGACTTCTCTGCAGACTTCTGCCCCGTGAGTGTGTCATCACCCGCTGCCTTCTGATGAGCGGTCAATTTCTAAGATGAGAATGACCAGAAAACACTTGTAAGAAGCGGACATGACCAAGCCAGATGCTGATGAGGGCTGGAGGGAACAAACTTTTTGCAATCTGGGCTCCACAGGGATTAGAAAACACTTTTAAGCCCAAAGCCCATAAATTGTTCAAAAAACCACCATTATGCCTGTGTGAATTGTCTCTGGGCCCAGTGTGTAACCTTACACAACAAACGTTTCCTGAGGATTGCCCAAGGTGGTCCCTGATGTCCAGTGTACACTTGGCAAGGAGAAGAAAGGTCGTTCTCCTGAAATGATGACCTGTTTTGTCTTGTGGGGGAAATAATTTATGAGATAAAACCCCAGCTTAGAGTCGTGTAGGGTTCAGAACTTCCCAGGAAGCAGCTGATTAAGGATGTCGATGTCCACAGAGGTGGTAAGGAGTAGAGGCGAGTGTCCATGTGACGTGGGCACGTGTCCATCCATGGTTGCTGCTGCCCGGCATCACAGCCCACTGGAGAAGTCGAATCATCATGTGCTTGCTTTCTTGGGCACCCTTGCAACCTGTGCCTGGGTATGTGACCTGGACTGCCCCAATTCTGTTGCACCAGCCCTGAGTTTCAAATTGGGTGCCATCGTCTCAGAGAAGCCAGGTCTTCAGGGAATGCTCTGAATCATACTACAAGAGGAGTTCCTGGGCAGGGTGGTGGTGGCAGTAGGACCCACTGTTCTGTGACAGAGTTGTCATTGATAAAGGCTGGCACATAAAGGCTGGCCCCAATGGCTGCACTGAGGTCCTCCCTCCACCTGATCCACACTTGATATTGGCAACTGACCCTGGGTGAGTTATTCCTGAGCCTTCCTGGCTGCTCAGTGTAATGGTGCAATCTTGGCTCACTGCAACCTCCCAGCTTCAAGCGATTCTCCTGCCTCAGCCTCCCGAGTAGCTGGGATTACAGGCTTGCACCACCACGCATGGCTAATTTTTGTATTTTGAGTAGAGATGGGGTTTTGCCATGTTGGCCAGGCTGATCTCGAACTCCTGACCTCAGGTGATCCACCCACCTCGGGCTCCCAAAGTGCTGGGATTACAGGCGTGCGCCACCACGCTTGGCCTCCAGTGCCCTTTTAATGCATTCCTTTCCACTTCCCTCAGCCAGAGCTGGCTTCTGTTGCTTACACATCAGCCACAGGCATCTCCATGCCCTCGGTGCCCACTGCTTGACCTCCACCACACTCCATTCTTGGAATAACCATTCTGCCAGAGCCCTACTGCCCTCGCAGACAGCCCCTGATGTGACAGTGAGGACATCTGGGGGTGTCCTTGCCTTCTTCCCTCAGGGATGGATAGAAAGGCAAAGGGGACAACATGTGGAGAGGCAAAATTAGGGGTCCCCGATGGTTCCTCTATGGAAATAGCAAAGCAAATCCTCAGGGCAGTGTTCGAGGACTGGGCCCAGGCTGACAGCTAGCACTGCTGTCTTTAAAAATCACACTCAAAATCATTTGATGGAGATGATTCTAATGATCACACTGCCTCTAAAGAATTAGTTGCTGACCGTAGCTTGCAGCCTGAAGGGGGAGCGTTCACGTAGGTAAAATGAATGAGACATATGCTCACATGCATTACTAAATCAAGCAAATATTTCTAACTTCAGCACCTTCTTACCCCATTAGATGCAAATGTGTTCCTCAAGTAGAACAGGCCTCACTGAGCTTGCAGACACAGGGTGGCGAGTGAGGTGTTACAAGAAAATCCAGAAAGCTGGGTGGTGGCTGAGCCGGGGAGGGCGGGGGAAGGCCTGGAGTCTGCAGGGTGGGAGACAGGGCATCTGGCTTCAGAGGACGGAGCTCAGACATTGGAGCCCTGCTCCTTCCTGTGACCGGAGGAAACTTTGCAGGGTCAGAGAAGTCGTGTCAGACTCTGGGCAGCCTGTCCCCAGACCTCCAGATGCTAGACCCTGCCTGGATCCCAGGCATGCCACCTTCTGTCTGTCCCCTTGAGTTCCATGGGCAGCAGAGCAGTGGGCAGACGGGTGGTGTGCCTGGGTTGCTCCCTGAGAACCTCCCGGGAGGTGAGGTTGCTGGAGAGGAGCGTGTGACCCTCAGGAGTGCTTCTGGCAGAAGGGCCTGTCCAGGACCTGAAGGGAAGTGAGAGGGCCTGGGAATCTTTTCCAGGGTGCGCCCCCTCTGCTGAGCCCTGAGGCTTGCCCTCCATGGGACTGTGCCCGTTGCTGCCACAGGCTGCTCCCCTGGCTCAGCACAGGCAGCCAGGATCCAGCTGTGGAGTCCCTCAGCTCCCGAGCATGTTGTTGTCACAGCCCTAGTGGCAACAAACCTTCCTTCTCTCCCGCCACCAGCTTCTCCAGGGAACCCCTGTGTCCACCTCAGTAGCCCCACCTCCCAGCCCACTGCCTGCTAAATTGGTAGGTGCCCAGTAAATGCACAGCGACTGACTCCCAGCACTGCACCGGGCCTCAGGGCACAGCAGGGAAGGCTGCCTCTGCCCTCAGACAGAAGGTGCTGGCAAAGTGACCAGCTGCCCCATTTTGCAGATGGGGCTGTGGAGGCCCCCGCTGGCTACATGGTCTGCCCTCAGCCACATGGGCTCAGCAGGCTGCTGCAGCCACATGAGTGAGTGGACTGAAGTCCAGCGAGCCACGGGGACTGGGCTGGGGAGCGAGCAACCCTGCTTCCCCGAGAGCACATGTGCCAAGAGGAACAGCTGTCTCCACCCCGCGCGCAGTGGGCTCCCATGGGAATGTGGTGTGTGGCTTGGCAGACAAACAGACACAGCTCCTCCACCACCTGTGGCCGTTTTCGGGGTTGGGGAGCGGTTCAGAGCCCTGGGGCCTCTGCCATATCTGTCAGTGGCCATTTCTCTGGGACCTCATTGTCTCTTTTTCCCATTCTTTCCCTTTAAGTTCTGGGAAGTCTGGAAAGGACGAGGCCAGACTGATTGGGAACGTTGTGGCTGGAAGTTTTGGGAAGGCAAGAGCTCTAGTTTCAGAACGCCAGCTCTCTCGGTGGCCAGTGTGTAGTGGTCTGAGGCCAGAGCACAGGAGGTGGGTGGGGCAGGGTCCTGAGGCCTAGACGAGGGCCGCTGCCCACAGGAACAGAGCAGGGCCGGGGGACATTCTCTCTCCAGTTGTCTGTGACATCAGGACTGCTGGGACTCACCTGGGACTCCACTGCTGCAGGACCTGGCACACAATGGACGCCCTCTTGTGTGAGACTGAATGAATGAACCAGCTCTGACCTTCTGGGAGAAACCTCCCCTCATACCAGCCACCCGGGGTCCCTGAGGGCAGGGCCTCCATTTCTGCCCCCTCTCCCATGCTCAATGACTCCTCTGGTTGACACCCACCTGGGAGATGGCCTCTGGTCTCAGGGTTGCTGCAGATTCTGGGACTGAGACAGGAGAGACAGAAACAAGACAGCAGCTCAGCCTGGGCAGGGCCTGGAGGCCAGGCGGGGTCCATCTGGTCACAGACTAAGGCCAGGCCATCACTAGGGGTCAGGGCTGGAGTGAGAGAACCGGCTCAGCCCCCCAGGACGGAGGCTAAGCTCACACAGAGCTCTGTGTTCTGCCTGCAACCACACAGTGGAAATCAGGGCAGCCCTGTGTCTCCTGGCGGCACAAGGCAGGGGCTGGAGGCTGGGAAAGGAGCTGCCCCTGGCGGTTATCTGACCCCAGGAGGACTTGCCCAGCAGCAATGAGCTCATGGACCCTGGAGCAGAGCTGGGTAGTGATGGGAAAGGAACTGCATATGTTTGCTGGAGATCTGGAGGCGTGGGCCTTTCACATGAGCTCATGTGATAAGATGCTCCCAGGCCTTGCCAGGCCAGGGGCCCATGGGCAGCTGCTTCTGTAGGAGGAGCCCTGTCTGCCGGCCCTGCTGGCCTCTGCCCTGCACACACCTTCTCTTGCTTCCTTGGAAACTGCAGGCTGAGCCCAAGGAAGATGACCTGGCGATGCTGAGCTTATTTGGGTGGAATGATGAATGGCCCCTTAAAAATCAATCCTCCTTAGAAATTTGGTATAGAATATTTATCCAATGTTACAGTGCAAGGTAAACAGAAAAGTCAGACTAATAGCAAATACGCACAGCTCCACTGATATAACATGGCCTGTCTACTACTTCCCTGGTTTTCAGATCCTCCGGCAACTTTTGTGTCTAGTTGGATTTGAAGTGCACATAATATCTTGTGATCAACTTTCTCATGTAATATGATTTGATAAAACCTTTTCCATGAACCTGCATAGTCTGCAATGTAATGGTTCACAGTCAGGATTTGGGCTGTTTTTAGTGTCATGTGCTTACAAATATCGCAGGTAAAAACATGTCTATATAAACAGTTTTTCTCTTTTCTTTCTCCCTTCCTCCCTTCCTCTCTCTTTCCTTCTCTCTTTTCCTTTCTTTCTTTCATCTCTCCTCCTCCCTCCCTCCCTTCCTTCCTTCTCTTTTTCCTCCTTCCCTTCCCTTTCCCTTTCCCTTTTCCTTCCCTCCTTCCTTCCTTCTTTTGTTTCTTTCTTTCTAATTGCTGGTTGAAAGGGTTTGATAGCATAAGCACTCTTTGTGGTTTGGTTGAATTTTGTCAGCCCTGTGCCAGTGGACATGACCTGGTATATGGGCTTTCTTAAGTATTTTTATCAGAGTGTTAGATATATTGATATTATTATTTTCATATTTACTATAAAATGGCCTTTCACTGTATTGCTTTTCTATGCTCATATACAGATGTTTACACATTTTCAAGATGTTTTGAGTTCTCGTAGCCTCCTGCACTTTTCTTTGACTACATGCTTGTGTGGTCGCCTGGCTCAGGCCATTTCTCCCAGGGACCATTTGTTCCTGGAGAGCAGGGATCTTGTTTGTTTTGCTCTTGCTGCCCCAGCACCCAGCCTGGGTAAGTCCACTATAGAGGCTGAAAGTGTGGACCACATAGTGGCTTTGATTCTTGCGAACTGGGTATTTTCACCTACATTACATAGACAGGAGACTAAGCTCAGAAATGTTAAGTACTTGAGTAAGCACCACGGCTGGGACTGAAACTCAGAGGTCTGTCTGCCCTGAAACCCACACTTGGTCCTGACACCAATGTCTCCGTAGATAGGGGGAGCATACGCTTTTATATTCTTCTGTTGTGGTTTTAAAAAATGGTTGTGTGAGTGTGTATGCATGTGTGTATTTAACTTTAACCTGTCTGGAATGTTCTGTGGTAAATGGTGAGTAAAGACCTGTTACTCGCATGTCACTATTATCCATTTCCCATATGATGTGGTGATAATTGTTTCTTTCATCATTTTATTTTCACTTGATTCATGATAAATGTTCAACTCAGATAAATATGTTCTGCTCTTCCATAAAGTTTTCAGAGCTACTGCATATGTTCTATAGACTAGTAGACATTTTCCCTGGTTTTGCCTTAAAATAAAAAAAATTTCCCAAGCAGTTGCTTTCTTATATAAATGTTATTTTTACTTTATAAACTTTTATAAAAGTAATTTTAATTAAAATAGTTGCATTTCATTTTCATTAAACTCTCTCTCTCTCTTTTTTTTTTTTTTTTTTTTTTGAGATGGAGTCTCGTTCTGTTGCCCTTGCTGGAGTGCAGTGACTCGACCTCGGCTCACTGCAACCTCCGTCTCCCAATGAGCAGCCCACCTCGGCCTCCCAAAATGCTGGGATTACAGGCATGAGCCAATGCGCCGGCCTCATTAAACTCTTATTATGGGTTTTTAACTTTATTGTATTGTAATCAGATAATATAACTTATACAGGTTGAATATCCTTATCCCAAATGTTTTGGACCAGAAATGTTTTAATTTTGGATTTTTTTGGATTTTGGAATATTTGCATTATACACTTACTAGCTGAGCATCCCTAATCCAAAAATCTGAAATTCAACATGCTCCAATAAGCGTTTCCTTCGAGCATCATGTTGGTCCTCAAAAAGTTCTGGATTTTACGCATTTTGGATTTCCAAGTTTTGGATTAGGGATATTGAAACTGTACTATTTATCAGATTTGAACTTTCTTGAGATTTTCTTTTTCTTTTTTTTAAGACAGGGTCTTGCTCTGTCACCCAGGCTGAAATGCAGTGGGATGATCACAGCTCACCACAGCCTCGACCTCCTGGGCTCAAGTCCTCCCAGCTCAGCCTCCCAAGTAGTTGGGACTATACGTGCGCACCATTACACCCAGCTAATTTTTTTTAAATTTACTTTGTTTTTCTTTTTCTTTTTTTTTTGAGATGGAGTCTTGCTTTGTGGCACAGGCTGGAATGCAGTGGCGTGACCTTGGCTCATTACAACCTCTGCCCCCCGAGTTCAAGCGATTCTCCTGCCTCAGCCTCCTGAGTAGCTGGGACTACAGGCACGTGCCACCACACCTGGCTAACTTTTTGTATTTTTAGTAGAGACAGGGTTTTGCCGTGTTAGCCAGGATGGTCTTAATCTCCTGACCTCGTGATCTGCCTGACTTGGCCTCCCAAAGTGCTGGAATACAGGCGTGAGCCACCACGCCTGGCCTTAATTTACTTTTTTTGTAGAGACGAGGATCTCACTCTGTTGCCCAAGCTGGTTTTGAACTTCTGGGCTCAAGCAATCCTTCTGTCTCGGCCTCCTGAAGTGTTAGGATTACAGGCTAACCGTGAGCCACCATGCCCGGCCAGATTTTCTTTTGTGCCTGAATATTTGTTGTTTTTATAAATATCTCACGTGCATTAAAAATATGACTATTATTTGTAGGGGACAAAATTTAATATATACAACTTTCTCAATTATTTTCTGTATACTTAATTTTTGGCAATTGATTTGTAAAGGCTAATAGAACTGGATAAAACCCCCATTTATTTGATAACTGACTATTTCAATACTTGTCTGGACGTTATTATTGCTTTCTTCTGTGCAGCACTAACTTCTTTTGGAAACTCTCCCTCCACTCTAACCCTGTTTTATTGTGGCCTACCAATCTCAATAACCCATCTCTTTTATTATAGACACAAGCACATGACCCAGATCCGGCCAGACCCAAGCCCCCAGTTGGTCAATGACAGAAACGTAACTCCAGCTCTAAGAAACTTCATTGGTTGCATAACCAGGAAGTCCAGGGCGAGAGCCTATTTATTCGCTGGCTCAGAGGCCACCAGATTCAGTGACTTAAGTGATGTTGAGCCTCTCTCTTTCTCCTGGTAACTTCTCTGCCTCCATGTGATGGCCTTATTCTTTCCTACTACAGAGCGTCTTCCTCTGTGTGGTAGGGGATGCAGGCAGGGAGAGTGATGCCCTCAGATGTCTCCTCTTAGGTCTAGACAGAATCTTATGGAAGGACCATCTGGCCTTGTTGGCCTTGTTTGACTTGTTAGACTTGGCCAGTCACTGTGGCCAAGGAGATGGTTTTTCATAGATTGGCCAGACTTAGCTCAAGCACCCATCTCTGGGGCCCCAGAGGCGAAATATGAAGATTGCTTGCCCCAGCAGAACCCTGGAGAATGAGGAAGGGATGAGTCTCTAAAGGAAAATTGATAACTGGTAACAAAAGGATGAGGGAAAAGGGTGTTGGGAAGGGAAGAACAGATGTCTGCAATGGGCTGCACCCCCTGGCTATACGATTGGTTCGGGAATGGGCATGTGACCCAAGCCAGCCAATTAAAGAACTTCCAGGGATTTGTTTTCTCTCTGTGGATCTGGCAAGGATGAAATCTCTTTCCTGTAATGCTAGGTGGTTGGCCTGGAGCTGTCTATGGGCATATTCAGTCTCTGAGTTCAGTCATACTCCTGTTGCGTCAATTTTTTGAGCCAAGGACCACTCTGCCCTCTTTGTGCTTAAGCAGATTGGGATCGGGGTACTGTTGCTTGCAACCAGAGACCTGCCCAATGCAGTACTGTTATGTCTTCCTTCCACATTTTATATTTAATAATATAAAGTGACCTTCTGTGTCCTGTGTAACTTGCCCTAGATCACAATTTATTAAGGGGCTGAGTCAGATTAAACCCAGGTGGGCTGGCTCCAGAACCGAGGGCAGCACCTTGGGATACCTGATCATTCCACAGAAAGCCATTTGGTCTCCTCACCAGGGGATGGTGGGGGATGACTTCTCAGGTTCCAGTCCACCATGCAGGCCTCAAGCATTGTAACTAGATTTTTTAAAATATGAAAGGTTTTACTTTATTTTATTCTAATTAAAAAAATAAAAATAGCTTTTTTTCTGACTATTATGTAACTCGGGCTGCATTACCAAGTTCATGTGACGATTTCTCATGTTAAGGTTGAGCAGAACATTATTAAAAACCTGTTTTCTTGACCATTTCCTGAATTATTTAAAAAAAGGTGTCACATAGTCATTAGAATACAGATAATACAGGGCTGGGCATGGTGGCTCCCACTTGTAATCTGAGCACTTTGGGAGGCCAAGGTGAGCAGGAGTTTGAGACCAGGCTGGCCAACATGGTGAAACCCTGTCTCTACCAAAAAAAAAAAAAAAAAAATTACAAAAATTAGCTGGCATGGTGGTGCGAAATTGTAGTCGCAGCTACTCAGCAGGCTGAGGTGGGAGGCTGGCTTGAGATTGGGAGGCAGAGGTTGTGATGAGTTGAGACTGTGCTACTGCACTCCAGCCTGGGCAACAGTGAGACCCTGTCTCAAAATAAAAAAAATATGGATAATATAAATGATATAACTGAAAGTGAAGGAGAATACCTCCAGGCCCCTCACCATGAAATAGTCACTGTTCATATTTTGGTCAATATCCTTCCAGAAATTTTTCTATGTATATAAATATATAAAGATGCATTTATTTTAATAATACAATTCAATTGCATTCTAACATGGTTTTGTAGCCTCTTTTTCTACTTACTCTCACCTCTGGAGCATTTCTATGTGGCCCATACAATTCTAAGCATTTTACCTAAATTATTCATGGAATCTTCCTATCCGCTGCATGCCACATAACTATATCTAGGTTTCTGTCATCATTTTCCATGGCATTCTGTTGAATGGAGGTCTCATAATTTATTTAAATAGTCACTTCCCTATTGATGAAATTGTAGGTTGTTTCCACATTTTTACTAAAATGTAACAAACTGACCGCAGATGGATGTGAATAGCTTAGATCTTGTGATATACTGTGATTACTTTAATGGGATCAGACAAGCCAACCCCATCCTGGTCCTGCATGACCCGGTTTTTCCACTGTCACATAATGTCCTGGGGCAGGAAGAATAGAGTGGGTGGGGCCTTTGATGAGGATGGCAGAAAAAGATCCTCTCTCTGGAGCTGAGGGTTGGATCAGTTGGGCCTGGCTTTGTCATAAGCTGGGCACTGGGGCAGTTCCAGAGGGAGCAGTGTGCTGTCCCTGGCCACCAGGAAGCAGGTGTTTCCCTGTGAGCAGGCTGAGCTGGGTCTGGGCATGTGCAGTGATGTTGCTGCCTGTGCTGTGCTTCCCTGTGATCTCAGGCACCCGTGAGAGCCTGGCCTTTGCTCTGCTGGCAGATTGAGAGGAGGGGCCAGTGCCATGCTCTGGATGGAGTAGCCAAGGGAGCTTTAATCAAGGTGATAAATGGTCATACGCATCTAAACTCTCTTCACAAAATGATGGCGAATACACAAGGACTTCCAGTGGACAGGTGATAGGGAGCCCTATTTGCACACAGAGATCCACATTTGCATCATGGTATGGGTTTGCTCAGCAACACTAAGGCAAAAGAAATGTCACCTTAAAAAATTTTTCCAAATCAAATTAAATATGGCTCAGGCTTCAGCTGTCCTAATGACAGAATAGTCAATTTCATCATTTTGGGGAGCTACCTCTCTATCCTAGGATTCCCCGAATCTTGGTGGAGAGAGACATTGGAGTCCGCATTATGGCAACTCAGAGGGTTTTACTGGGAGAGTTTCTTGACAGGACTATTCACATGATATGGGAACTAACAGGGGATTGTGACAGAGAGCTGAGAGCATGATAGTGGAGCCTCCTGACAGGACATTTAACCACTGAGAGCAACCCCTAATGGAACCACGGCCATGCGGGGCAGAGAATAAAGACAGCGAATGTGGGGGGTGAAGAGAGAGGGGGATAACAACCAGCACTGGTGTTTCTCTTTACCGCCGTCTAGGGAATCCACTTCTCATGGGGAGGAGCCTACTCCCATCTTGTGATCGTAGCTCCATGGGCAAGCCCTGGGTGCTGGGCCAAGTGTGAATGAGGAAGGCTGTGCGGCCCTGAGGTCCTGATGCTTTCCCAGGATGCCCTGGAAATGGCGGGAGGCTGCCTCTCTTGCCCTCTCACCTAAGGGACCACCGAGGGAGGGGCTGGTCTCCGGGGTGGTAGCAGAGGCAGCAGTGAGCAGCACCAGAGCCGTAGGGACTGTTTCTGAGGCTCCCGGGGAGATTTCACAGTGGTTGGACCAGCAGCGGCTCTGCGGCCAGCAGAGCTAGGGCTGGGGCCACCTTGGACATTAGGGCCGCAAGGCTGGAGGTATGAAAGCCAGCCATGACTGCATGGAGGCTCACAGTGAAAACTCACTTTATCTGGTTGTGTGCTTTGAGTTTCACAAGAAACTTTCTTCATGAGAAAATTCGAGTTTCCCTCAAGATTTTTATTATAAGTCAACGCCTTGGACAACTTTCTATCTCTAGAAAAGATGAAGTCACTTGAAAGGTGGAAATATTTATTCAACAAAGAGCCAACTCTTCCAAATTTGTTGAATCTAGTTCAATATTTTGTTTCAGATCCCGTATTAAAGGTCAGCGTGAAAATAAACTTTAGTGTCATGATTTTGTAAGGATCAGTAAATACAATGGATTGAGGGTTAAAATAAATGAACTTAAATACACACACACACACCTTTCACCTGTTTTGAAACAAAATAAATTTATTTTGTAATGGCTTTTTGAGGTGTAATTCACATACTACACGATTCACCCACTTAAAATGCAGAAGTCAATGGTGTTTAGCCACAGAGTTGGGCTACCATCACCACAATCAATTTTAGAACATTTTCATCACCCTGAAAAGGAACCCTGTACCCCTTAACCATCAATCTCCAATCCCCACCCGCCAGGCCTTGGTAACACCAATCTACTTACCGTGTCAATAGATTTGCCTTTTCTGGGCCTTTTATATCAATGGAATCATACAGTAGATGTGGCCTTATGTGTCTGGCTTCTTTCAGTTAGCACAATGTTTTCAAGATTTATCCATGTTGCAGCATGTATCAGTAATTTGTTTCCTTTTATGGCCAAATAATATTCCACTGCATGAATAACACCACATTTTGTTTATCTTTTCATTAGTTGATGGACATTTGGGTTGTTTCTCCTTTTAGGCTGTTATGAATAATGCTGCTATGAGCAGGTATGTACACGTTTTTGTATGGGTGGATATACATTTTTATTTTATTTTATTATTTTTTGAGACATATCACTCTGTTGCCAGGCTGGAGTGCAGTGGTATGATTTCAGCTCACTGCAACCTCTGCTTCCTTGGTTCAAGCAATTCTTGTGCCTCAGCCTCCCAAGTAGCTGGGATTACAGGTGTGTGCCATGACACCTGGGTAATTCTTTTTGTATTTTTAGTAGAGACGGGGTTTTGCCATGTTGGCCAGGCTGGCCTTGAACTCCTGACCTCAGTGATCCACCTGCCTTGGCCTCTCAAAGTGCTGGGATTACAGGCATGAGCTATGTAATAAAAAACCCGCCTATGTTTTTATTTTCTTGAATATATATTTATGATTAAATTTGATAAATTGTTCCTTCCATTACCAGTGAAGAATAAAGTGTAGAGGGAAATCGGAAGGAACAATTTATCAAACCAGATGTCAAAAAAAAAAAAAACCCATAGAGTGCTTACTGTATACTGGGTGCCATTCTAAATGCTTGCTTAGCCACTAGCTATTAACTTATTTAATCCTAATGGCTATTTTCATTCCCATTTTATAGATGGGGAACTGAGGCACACTGAAGTTGAATAACTTGCCCAAAGTCACATAGCTAGGAATGGCAGAACCAGAATTCAAACCTGGGAAGTCCAGTTCTAGACTTCGTACTCAATAAAATATCTGTGTCATATACATTGGGGAGGTTAACAAAGGTGTACCAAATGTGTCTGCTGTGCTTATTGAAACCACCTGGCCTACCAAACCCTTACATAAAGATGTGACAAGCAAGCCTCCAAAGATCACCAAAAACTGCTGAAATTCACAGTATGGATACCCAGGGGCCTAAATGAGGTTTTCTCCCAGGACGGAGAAAGCAGTAATGAGTTTAGAGCAAGAGCCAGACAGTTTCCGAATTGTTTCATGTGCTCTTTAGTCTCTGATCAGAGTTTCTCACCTGCTCACCTGGGCTGCCTAATAGCTTTTCATGGGCAGATCTCGTATTCGGAGCAAAGTGTGTTCAATTTACTGACCAGCTGTTGGTAAGAGGTGAGAGGAGAAAATATTTCCCTTGAGGTGAATCTAGAAAGAGTTTTAAGAAATCTTGGTAGGCAAACACTTCCTAACAAGTTAAATGTAGCTTGTCCATCTCGGTCTCCTCAAAACAGTCATCTTACTGGTTTTACCCCAAGGGTGGTTTGTAGCCAGAATGGCTTTGCCATGGGTGAACACAGAGCTGTGTGTTTGGGGGAGGGGGCGAGGAACACGTGGGGAAGGAGAAGGATCCACCTAAAGATGGTGGGAAGCAGGCGCACCTGTGCATCAGAAATCCAAGGGCTCACCCTGGAGTCGTACTACCATTTTATCAACAATTCTAGAACATTGTCTTCACCATAAAATAGAAGGGAAATCTGCATTCCACCATCTTATCCCCAGGTTTGTCTAACCATTACCCTTTAGCAATATCAGGTTATGTTTAAACAAAATGGTTTGCAAAATATCGTTAATTAAGTAGTCTGTCTCCTTTTTTTTTTTTTTTTTTCTGTTGAGACAGACTCTTGCTCTGTCACCCAGGCTGGAGTGCAGTGGTACGATCTCCACTTCCTGGGTTCAAGCAATTCTCCTGCCTCAGCCTCCCAAGTAGCTGGGATTACAGGTGCCAGCCACCACGCCCAGCTAAGTTTTGTATTTTTAGTAGAGATGGGGTTTCACTATGTTGGCCAGGCTGGTCTTGAACTCCTGACCTCAAGTAATCTGCCTGCCTCAGCCTCCCAAAGTGCTGGGGTTACAGGTTCCAGCCACCATGCCCAGCTAAGTTTTGTATTTTTAGTGGAGATGGGGTTTCACTATGTTGGCCAGGCTGGTCTTGAACTCCTGACCTCAACTAATCTGCCTGCCTCAGCCTCCCAAAGTGCTGGGATTACAGGCGTGAGCCACTATGGCTGGCCTGTTGGGGGGCTTTTTTTTTTTTTTTGATAGACAGTCAAATCATTGACTAATTAATAATGGTGATATGGTTTCCCATTTTCCAATTCTTATAATTGGGTTTAATGAAATAGTCTTTTACAGAACATATACAAGTGGACCTATTTAAAAAACACTTATTTATTTATTTATTGAGACAGAATCTCGCTCTGTCGCCCAGGCTGGAGTGCAGTGACGCAATCTTGGCTCACTGCAATCTCTGCCTCCCAGGTTCAAGTGATTCTCCTGTCTCAGCCTCCGGAGTAGCTAGGATTACAGGTGCACACCACCACACCCGGCTAATTTTTGTAGTTTTAGTAGAGAGGGGGTTTCACCATGTTGACCAAGCTGGTCTCTAACTCCTGACCTCAAGTCATCCACCCCCCTCAGCCTCCCAAAGTACTGGGATTACAGGCGTGAGCCACTGCACCCAGTCTATTTTTAATTTTTAAATAAAAATAAAAACGTTTCCTGCCTGACGACAATTACCCATTAGCAAATACATCTCAAAAATTCCATTACCAATAGTAATGTCAGAAATGAAACACCAAAGGGACAAAAAAGAACATTAACTAAGTAGAGAGCTGGAGCATGTGCCTGCATGGGAAGATGTACTGTTATCAAGAAGTAATTCTCCCCAAAGTACTGCATAAATTTAACATGATTCCAGACAAAAATCTCAATGGCTTTGTGAATGCTGAAAACCTGATTCTAAATTTTCTCAGGAATAATAAATACATGCAAATAACCAAGAAGGTTTTTTAAAGTCTTAAGACATATTTATCCTCTTAGATTGAAAAAGTATTATAATACTAATTTAGGATGTGTTGCTGGTAAAGGAAGAGATAAGGTGAAAGAAATAGGAGTTTCTGACAAAGGCCAAGTTAATACAGTTCTCAGTGAAGTGGGCCAGATGACTAGATTTAAAATAACACCAGGGAGGGCTGGGCGCAGAGGCTCACACCTGTGATCCTAGCACTTTGGGAGGCTGAGGCAGGCAGATTGCCTGAGCTCAGGAGTTCGAGACCAGTCTGGGCAACATGGCGAAACTCCGTCTCTACTAAAAATACAAAAAGCAAAATTAGTCAGGCATGGTGGTGTGCGCCTGTAATCCCAGCTACTGGAGAGGCTGAGGCAGTAGAATCTATTGAACCTGGGAGGTGGAGGTTGAGAATCTCTTGAACCTGGGAGCTGAAATTGCACCACTGTACTTCAGCCTGGGTGACAGAGCGAGACTCTGTCTCAAAAAAATAAATAAAATAAAATAATACCAGTGCATTGTTAAAAAGTCCCATGCATGAATTAGAGCTAACACGCACGTGCTCACAAGCCATCTTTTGGACAGAACAACCAGGTCGCCGGTGGGTGCCTCGTGCTGCTGCACCGGGGACTCCCTGCTTACCGGCCAGAGTCACGGGTCACAGGCCAGGCTGTGAAGATGAAGAAGCTTCCCTTCTAGGAAGCACCCTCACAGCCAGTCCCAGAGAAAAACCTCAGGCCCAGGAAGCCACTCTGGCGATGTCCTGGCGGTATGCACAGGGTGATGGGCTTTACAGCTGGGTTTCCACTAAGCCTCCAGTTCTTGTCATAGCTGTTCCCCAAGATCCCGCTGGTCTAGTTACTCTGACCTGGAGAAAGTTCGACTCTCCTGTGCCTGCAGAGGTTGAAGGCGGTCCCCTCCTGGGCCGGGCTGCCTGCGCTTCAGCCACTGAGCATGTGGGTGGAACAGGCTTGGGGTTGGGGTGGGGAAAGCCCTCAGCCTCTTCCTGAGGCTGGGAAGTTTGGGGACAGCTTTGTCATCTCATACGTGGTAGCTCCCCGGTGGCAGAAGAAACTGAAGTCAGGAATAGAGGGAGAGACTGGCCTCCAGACTGCCCCTCAGTCAGATGCACCAGCATCCCTTCCTTGGCCTCTTCCAAGAACCCCTCCAGCTTCAGAAGGTTCCCCTTCCTCAAGTTTCCTCACTGTGTTCAGGAAAGCAATGAGAACATTTTGTTAAACAATAAACGGGTGTTTTGAGATAGGGATTTTCAGGCTGAAGATGCACTCTTCTCAGCAGAGAGACGCATAGTTGGTGGAGAAGAGGTCAGCCAGTTTTTTAAGAAGAGTTCAGTGACTATTTTTCTTCAAGGAGAACAAAAGCAGCTCCTGAATAAGGCAAACAAGTTCATTATTTATCTTATTTTCCCCCTGGCTGATCACTTGCCATCCATAACGTTGAGACAAGAGTATAAATGTTTTTGTTGCATCTGACAAGATAAATCTGGTGAATATGAAGTCCGAGAAGTTGGTTTAAAATGTTCACGGCCAGGGCTGGGCACGGTGGCTCACGCCTGTAATCTCAGCAATTTGGGAGGCTGAGGAGGGCGGATCACCTGAGGTCGGGGGTTTGAGACAAGCCTGGCCAACAGGGTGAAACCTCATCCCTACTAAAAATACAAAAATTAGCCAGGTGTGGTGGTGCATGCCTGTGATCCCAGCTACTCGGGAGTCTGAGGCAGGAGAATCGCTTGAACCCGGGAGGCAGAGGTTGCAGTGAGCCGAGATCGTGCCACTGCAGTCCAGCCTGGGCAACAGAGTGAGACTCTGTCTCAAAAACAAAACAAACAAAAAAATTTTCATGGCCAGTATGGGGCAGTGGAAAGCTCCAGACTTCTATCTCATAGGGGCCTGAGGGGCCTGGTCCTACCACGGGAGGCCCCTCACGGGAGGTGACGTGGAGGATTCTAGGTCAGCAGCAAGAGAAATAGCCCAATCCATAGTGGGGACAAAAGAAGTGGCAACCAAGATGTAGACCTGAAAGCGATGCTTGAGCAGACCTCTTGATGACAGGCCATGCCTGGTTTGTTCACAGAGGTACCACAGGACCCGGATCTCTGCCAAGTACCTTATATACATCTTCTCAATAATTTACGAGGTAACAATCACTATCCCCATTTCACAGATGAGAAAACTGAGGCTTGACCCAAGGAAAGGCTGTCAGGTGCTAGAGGTGGGTTTTCAACCTCTCTGAACCACAGGACCTATTACCTCTATACAGAGTGGAAACCAACAAAATGCCAGTTGGACAGATGGACGGACAGTGGATGCCAGGATGGGTGCTGCTGAACGGGAACGGGGACAGGTCTTTTTTGCTGGATATCCTTTGGTGACTTTTGAATTCTGCACTGAGTGCTTCTTTCTAAAATAAATACATAAAATGACAAAGAGGACTAATATCCTACAAGCAGAATAAAAGACCACTTTTGAAGGATCTAAAATCAGCTTAGCTCCTGCTTTCATTTTTCCAGAAATAAACATTCTAAGCCCAGCAAGATGCCCTGACTGCTGCTGCTCCATTCTTGTACATTACAAAGAAATGACGCAAAAATTGGGCAGGAAATTGTTTGCAGTAAGAATGACAGGACATAGTTATTTCATTTTATAATTTATTTTAATTTTAAATGGACAAATAAAAATTATATATATTTATGGTTGTACAACATGATGTTTGATATATGTACGCATTGTGGAATGACAAAATCAAGCTAATTAACACACTCATTACCTCACATACTTATTTTATTGTGATGAGAACATGTTTAAAATCTATTCTTACAGCAATTTTCAAGTACACAATACAAAGTAACTGTAGTTACCATGCTGTTTAATAGATCTCTAGAACTTACTCCTATCCGAAATTTTGTATTATTTGACTAACATCTCCCCAGTCTCTCCCCTGCCCCTGCCTTGGGTAACCACCATTCTGCTCTCTACAACTATGAGTTCAATATTTTTAGATTCCACATATAAGTGAGATCATGCAGTATTTGTCTTTCTGTGCTTGCTTTTTAAAACTTCATTATGTATTTATTTATTTTTTGAGACAGGGTCTCACTCTGTCACCCAGGCTGGAGTACAGTGACACAAACATGGCTCACCATGGCCTCCACCTCCTGGGGTCAACAGATCCTCCCACCTCAGCCTCCTGAGTAGCTAGGACTACAGGCATCCAGCACCACACCTGGCTAATTTTTGTATTTTTTGTCTAGATGGGGTTCACCATGTTGCCCAGTTTGGTCTCGAACTCCTGGGCTCAAGCGCTCCACCTGCCTTGGCCTCCCAAAGTACTGGGATTACAGGCATGAGCCACCGCGCCTGGCCTTTGCTTTATTTCACTCAGTATAACATCCTCTAGGCTCATTCATGTTGCAAATGACATGACTTCTTTCTTTTTTCTTTTTTTTTTTTTTTGAGACAGAGTCTCGCTCTGTCACCCAGGCTGGAGTGCAGTGGCGTGATCTCGGCTCACTGCAAACTCCACCTACTAGGTTCACGCCATTCTCCTGCCTCAGCCTCCCGAGTAGCTGGGACTACAGGCGCCTGCCACCTCGCCCGGCTAATTTTTTTCTTTGTATTTTTAGTAGAGACGGGGTTTCACCATGTTAGCCAGGATGGTCTCGATCTCCTGACCTTGTGATCCGCCCGCCTCGGCCTCCCAAAGTGCTGGGATTACAAGTGTGAGCCACCATGCCCGGCCGACTTCTTTCTTTTTTAAGGCTGAATAGTATTCTATTGGGTATATATACCAGTTTATTTATTTTCCTTTTTTTAAATTTTTTTTTTGAGACAGAGTTTCACTCTTTTCACCCAGGCTGGAGTGCAGTGGCATGATTTTGGCTCACTGCAACCTCTGCCTCCTAGGTTCAAGTAATTCTCCTGCCTCAGCTGAGATTATTGCAGGCATGTGCCACCATGCCTGGCTAGTTTTGTATTTTTAGTAGAGATGGGGTTTCACCATATTGGCCAGGCTGGTCTTGAACTCCTGACCTCAAGTGATCCGCCAGGTTTGGACTCCCAAAGTGCTGGGATTACAGGTGTGAGCCACCACACTGGGCCTCATTGTGGTTTTAATTTGCAACAGTGCACTTTAATAAGAGACTTTACAAATTAGTT
This sequence comes from Pan paniscus, assembly GCF_029289425.2. Lineage (NCBI taxonomy): Eukaryota > Metazoa > Chordata > Mammalia > Primates > Hominidae > Pan > Pan paniscus. The sequence goes on from NC_073262.2 coordinate 134,549,352, forward strand.
GGATTGAGGGCCTTAATAGAGAATTGGGTAAAACTCATGAAAAAAACAATATACTCAGAAGAAAATACTTTTACAGCACCCAAGAGAAGACAAACATCTGTAGTAATCATAGAAATGTAATTAAAATGTAAATGAGGCACTATTTTTAATCACTAGTTTTTAAAAAAACACTGTACCCAATTCTGACAAAAGTGTGGTGTTTTGCGGCAGCATTAAATTGATGCAATATGTATTTGAAATAGGTATTGATATATATCAATTGTCATTGAAACCTTCATATCCTTTGAGGAATCTCAAGCTTGTATAATTTGTCTAAGGAAATTGTCCAAAAGACCCTGAACCAAATATACAAAAAACGTTATTCCCCCATTATTTATAATGTTAAAAACTGAATGTAATTACTGTAAATAAACTTAATAGAATATAATAGTCTTTAAGAAAATAATTTAATGCATGTGCAAAGATTTATCTGCATGAATGTTCACTAAGCATTGTTTATGATAATAAAAGATTGGAAATAACCTATGTGTCCAACAATATAGTGTAATTTTTTCAAATAACTAATATAAATAATAAATAATGGAAAATTCATAATGTGGGATACTATAGAATTACATTTGTTGATATGTAGATGTGACTACTTCTATGTTTTTGGAGTGAAAAAGTTATAAAGGAGTATTAAAGTATATTCCATTGGAAGACTCGCACTTCTCAATTTCAAAACTTAGTATAAAGTTATAGTGATCACAACAGTGTGGTATTGTCATAAGTATAGATACATAGATCACTGTAATAGAATGGAGATACAGAAATAAACCCTTATATCTGTGGTCAATTGATTTCAAAAAGGATCTCAAGACCATTCAATGGGAAAGGAAGAGTCTTTTCAATAATTGGTACTGGGACAACTGGATATCCACATGCAAAAGAGTGAAGTTGAACTCTGACCTCACACCATGCATAAAAATGAACTCAAAATGGATCAAAGATCTAAATGTATGAGCTAAAATGATAAAACGCTTAGAAAGAAACAATTGTAAATCTTCACGACCTTCAATTAGGCAACAGTTTCTTAGATATAACACTTAAAGCAAAAGCAACCAAAAAAGATGAATAATTTGGACTTCATCAAAAGTAAAACGTTTGTTTGTTTCATCAAAGGACAGTATCAAGATAGATAATGAAAATGGAATGTAATTCCTGTACATAACCCACAGAATGGGGGAAAAATTTACAAATCTGATAAGGGTCTAGTATCCAGAATATATAAAGAACTCTTACAACTCAACAATAAAAAAGACATATAACTCAATTGAAATATGGGCGAGAGACTTGAAGAGACATTTCTCCAAAAAAGATATACAAATGGTCAATAAGTACACGAAACAACAGATGCTCCCTATCACTAGCCATTAGGGAGTTCAAATTAAAACTACAACGAAATACTACTTTACTAGATGATTTACATTTCACCAGAATGGCTGTAATAAAAAAAATGAAACAAAGCAATTGTTGCCATTGTGGAGAAATTGGAACCCTTATACATTGCTGATGGGAATGTCAAATGGTGTAGTTACCATATGATCCAGCTTATATGACCCAGCAATTCCACTCTTATGTATGGAATGCATAAGAACTGAAAAAAATGTTCCTGCAAAAACATGTATATGAATGTTCGTAGTAGCATTATTTATAATAACCGAAAAGTACAAAAAAATCCAAATGTCCATCAACTAATGAATGGATGAACAAAATGTGGTATATCCACATAAAGGAATATTATTCAGCCATAAAAAGGAATAAAGCACTGATTCATGCTATAACATGATGAACTTTGAAAACATTATGCTAAGTGAAAAAAACAAGTCACAAGGGATCACATATCATATGATTCTATTTCTATAAAATGTCCAGGATAAGGAAATTCACAGAAACAGAGAGTAGATTGGTGGTTGTCTAGGGCTGGGAGGACAGGAGGGAACTGAGGAGTGACTGCTAGTAATTGCAGGATTTCTTTATGGTGTGATTGAAAGTATTCTAAAATTGTGGTGATGATTGCATAACACTGTGACTATACTAAAAGGCACTGAATTGTATACTTTAAAATGGTGAATTTCAGCCAGGTACAGTGGTTTATGCCTGTAATCCCAGCACTTTGAGAGGCTGAAGTGGGCAGATCACTTGAGCTCAGGAATTCGAGACCAGCCTGGGCAACATGGTGAAACCCCGTCTTTACCAAAAAAATACAAAAACTATTAGCCAGATGTAGCAGCATGCATCTGTGATCCCAGCTACCCAAGAGGCTGAGGTGGGAGGATCGCTTGAGCCTGGGAGGCAGAGGTTGCAGGGAGCCGAGATCACACCACTGCACTCCAGCCGGGGTGACAGAGTGAGACCTTGACTCTACCAAAAAATAAATAAAATAAAATAAAATGGTGAATTTTATGTTGTGTGAATTATATCTCAATTTTAAAATTTCAAGAAGGAATATTCCAATCCAAATGTATATATGTGTATGTATGCATATCTGTCTATCTGCCTACCTATCTGTTTATCTGTCCATCTATCTCTGGGCAGTAAAATTACACATACATTCTCAGTTGCTTCTTCATAATTAAGTGTATCATCTAAGTTATTTCGAATGAATATTTATAATTTGTGAAATAAAAAAGTTTTAAAAAGTCTAAAATTAACATGGAAGATATTGATTCAATTTCTAAAAGAAGGGATATAAAATAGCAGCACATCCTGCAACTATACAACATAAATATATGGTACTAGTACTGGAAAATAGAATAAAATGAAAATAAGTATGCAAAAGTGGTAAATTTATGTATGAATTAAAAAATTAAAAAAATTTTACTGTAATCTTTATGTTTATAAGTAGACAGAAAATGACCACATTGGCCTCAAAAATGAAATGGGGCTTTGTTTATTTATTTAATATTAAAAATGTTAATGGCAACATTATCATGTCTAGGCACCTTTTTCTGAAAATGCATTCTATAAATGCATTCTATAAATATTCATTTATATTTATAGAATGCATTCTATAAATATTCATTGCATAAGTTTTCTGTTTCTTCCTTGAACTTTCCCTTTTACCAATTTTTCTGTTGTTCTACCTGAGTTTTCTTATTCTACTTGTGTTTTCATGGAAAATTGCTCACTTCCTTTAACATTTCAAACTCACTAAAGTTTAACTTTGAATAGAATTTCCCAATAATTTTAATGATTATGTAGTTTTCAAATTTTGTTTCCCTTATATTCTTTTGGGTATTTAGTTGGTTATACCTTAGTATTAGTGGTTTGTAAATATTATATTAATTAATTTTTATCTTAGTTTTGCTATTTGGCATATTCTTTTCTAATTTCTATGATTTCATATTTATTACTGCCTTTTAAAATTTATTGCTTATATATATTTTAAAAATTTAGATGTAGATCTTTCTTTCTTGTTCTTATAGGAATGAAAGATACAAAAGTCCCTCTGATACAGCTTTGAATATGTACCTGTTACCTTTTTTGGTTTTAAATTAATGCCTCTATATTTAGCACTGCCTTTTCAACTCGATTGTTCTATCACAGAGTATTTCTTCCATTCTTATCTGGCCATGTGCAAAATGGTGGTATATTGCCTTTCTCTGTAATTTATTGAATTGCAGTCTGAATCAATGTGTGAAATCTTTTCTAATAATACCTTTGTCTTCAAAATTGCAATTAATTTTTGTAAAAGCTTCATGTACACTTGAGAAAGCTGTTTGTTTCCCAATTTTTCCTCTTTGGAGCAGTTTGTCCAATCACATCCCTTTGTAGAAGAAAAAATGGAGGCCTCTGAGGTGCAGGGACTTGCTGGTGATTCCTCAGTGGAGCTGGGGCGCAGCCTGTGCTTGGGGCCATTGAATGGAGTATTATTGAGAGTTTATGCCAACATGCTTCAACAGTACTCTCCCCTGCTAATGCTCCTTTCTGTTGAAAAGCTACAGAGCAGGGCTGCCTTAAGCCAATATCCTGTTTTGGGGGCTCTCCCTCTCTGCAGCCTCCCTGCTTCACAAAGCATCATTCTGACCTGTTAACCTTGGTCCTCTGTTTGGCTTTGTCTGAAGAAGGAATTCTTTCCTAGCGGCCTGGATCCTCACGCAAATAGACCTCCAGTGGGTCCTCCCACTGGTGTTTTGGGCATGCCTAGGTATGCCGGACTCCTGGGATGAACATAATAACTTAATCAGTCAAGCTGGGACTCACTACACTTGCTTTGTGCAAACATGACTTATCTATGCTAGGCTTTTAAATTATTCTCTTTTTTCTTTAAGTGTGTGTGTGTTTTAAAATGAGATGCATGTGTGGATTTTGTCTTTTTAATCTAGTTTGTAATTTTATTTTTTAAATAGGAGAATTCGGTCCATTTACATGTAATCTTATAATTGTTGTAATTGTGTTTTCTGGTATTTTTCTCAGTTAATAAAATTCTCTGTTTTCTCTTTAACTTAACATAAGGATTTCCATCTTAAAAATTCATTTAAGTGTTTTAAAAATTCATTTATGTGAGATTGAATTTAACTTTTTTTTTTTTTTTTTTTTTTTCAGATGGAGTCTCTCTCTGTCGCCCAGGCTGGAGTGCAATGGTGAGGTCTTGGCTCACTGCAACTTCCACCTCCAGGGAGAAGCAAATGATTCTCCTGCCTCAGCCTCCCGAGTAGCTGGGACTACAGTCACGTGCCACCACACCCAACTAATTTTTGTATTTTTAGTAGAGAGGGGGTTTCACTATGTTGGCCAGGCTAGTCTTGAACTCCTGACCTCGTGATCCACCCGCCTAGGCCTCCCAAAGTGCCGGGATTACAAGTGTGAGCCACCGTGCCCAGCCCAATGTAACATTTTTTGAACAACTCCATTTCCTCGTGTTTTTCTCTCTTGACTGACCTATCCCCAAACAGCCTGCGCTTGCTTTCTCTTTCTTTCTTTCTTTCTCTCTCTTTTTCTTTCTTTCTTTCTTTCTTTCTTTCTTTCTTTCTTTCTTTCTTTCTTTCTTTCTTTCTTTCTCTTTCTTCTTTCTTTCTCTCTTTCTTTCTTCTTTCTTTCTCTTTCTTTCTTTTTTGATAGAGTCTTGCTCTGTCACCGAGGCTGGAGTGCAGTGACACCATCTCGGCTCACTGCAACATCTGCCTCCCAGGTTGAAGTGATTCTCCTGCCTCAGCCTCCTGAGTAGCTGGAATTACAGGTGCCCCTCACCATGCCTGGCTAATTTTTGTATTTTTAGTAAAGATGGGATTTCACCATGTTGGCCAGGCTGGTCTTGAACTCCTGACCTCAGGTGATCCACCCACCTTGGCCACCCAAAGTGCTGGAATTATAGGCGTGAGCCACTGTGCCCGGCCATTTTTCATATCTGTTGTAACTCAAAACCATTTTTCTTTCTTATATAGAGATACAGAATTTTGGGAGTCATTTACTCATCCTCTCTCTTCTTAGCCAGGTCCTCTTGGTTTCATTTTGTTTTGTTTGGGTATTCTGAAAACTTTTCTCTCCAGTTAAATATTTTATTATTTTTCCTTCTTTTGTACACCAGCAAATTCAGCTTTAAATCCTGTTAAATATTTTAAAATATGATTGTTACATTTTATTACACCTATATATCCCTGCTTTCAGACTGGAATATGCATATTTGTGGAGATATCAGGCTATGCTACATATGACTATTATTTCTCCCTGCCTACATGCCCTTCATTGAAATTGCCACCTCCCTCCAGATAAGTATACATACATAACCTCCCAGCCCCTACGACCTGGGCAGTCATAATTCCGCTAAGTAAATCTGTTTCCTTGGCTCAACTGATTGGATCCAGTGGGCCCCTAATCCATATACTCCATGGATGGTCAATTTACAGTCCTGTTTTTTTGAGATGGAGTCTCGCTTCGTCACCCAGGCTGAAGTGCAGTGGCGCAATCTTGGCTCACCACAACCTCTGCCTCCAGGCTCAAGCGATCCTCCTACCTCAAGTGATCCTCCCACCTCAGCCTCTCAAGTAGCTGGGACTACAGGTGTGCACCACCACGCCCACTTAATTTTTGTATTTTTTTGGTAGTGACAGGGTTTCGCCATGTTGTCCAGGCTGGTCTCAAACTCCTGGGCTCAAGCAATTCACCCATCTTGGCCTCCCAAAGTGCTGGCATTATAGGAGTGAGCCACTGTGCCTGGCCACGTAGTCATTTTTCACTCCTAAGAGTGACCTCTTCTTATTAAATGACAATGTTAGTAAATATATATTCACAATGTGCTCAGGCACTGTTCTAAGTACTTTACATGCATTGACTCATTTAAATCTCATATCAACCTCATGAGGTGATATGACTATCATTATCTACATTTCACAGGCAAGGAAAACAGAGAGGCAGAGAGGTTGAGTAACTTGTCCAAGGTCACACACAGTGAGTAACTGGTTGAGTTGGATTTGAACCCAGCAGTTTGGCTCCCTCTGTCCTAAGTGCTATGCTGAATTGCTGCTGTATTGGATTTGCAACACAAGAAATCCCTTTTTGTTATACCAGCTTCATATGAGGCTGGTCTCTGGCAGGCAGTAAGGTACAGAAGAAAGTAAAATCTTGTACCTCCCTCTTCAGTGAATTCCCCAACAAAACAAAGGTACAAGCATTCTGGGTTTTGTGAATTGAATGCCATTCTTTTTTTCTCTTTTAAAGCGTAAAAATTATTAGATGCCACTTGTAGCTGGTGAGATGTGTCTGTGATTAAAAGAGAAATTTCAAAACCAGAAAAAAATATGCAAGATGGAAGATAGGAGAAAGAAAAGATAAAATAGGATGATGACAGAATATAAAAATTAAGACAGATTTAAAGCTAAAAACGTGGGAATAAAAATGTAGAAAGAATAGGGCAACACTGTAAATCAGGGAATTTTCTAAAATCCACTTTAATTTCTTATTTTTTTTTAGAGTCTTGCTCTGTCTCCCAGGCTGAAGTGCAATGGCACAATCTCAGCTCACTGCAATCTCTGCCTCCCGGGTTCAAGCATAAAATCCACTTTTAAAGTAGCGTTTATGAAATTAAAAAAGAAAATAGGAAAGCACTAGAAAACAAAACAAAAAAATTAAACCTAAAAAGTTAAGCATAATATGTTGATAACATCCCAATAAAATAAAATTAACAGGTAAAATATTTAAAAAGATGACATTTTAAATAGGAACCAGAAGGTAAAAGAGAAATTAAGCTAAGACCTCAGAGGCCAAAGAAAAAGAAATATTCTCATAGGATTTAGATTTTCAAAGTTAAGGCTGGGCGCGGTGGCTTATGCCTGTAGTCCCAGTACTTTGGGAGGCTGAGGCAGGCAGATCACGAGATTAAGAGATCCAGACTATCCTGGCCAACATGGTGAAACCCTGTCTCTACTAAAAATACAAAAATTAGCTGTGCATGGTGGTGCGCACTTGTAGTCCCAGCTACTTGGGAGGCTGAGGCAGGAGAATCGCTTGAACCCAGAAGTCAGAGGTTGCAGTGAGCTGAGATCACGCCACTGCACTCCAGCCTGGAGACAGAGCAAGACTCCGTATCAAAAAAAAAAAAAAAAAATTTTAAGAGAAAAAAGAATACTATATATAGAAAAAAGAAAATGTATTTTTTAAAAACATTAAGTTTAAATTGAGAGAAGAGCAAAAATAGACTTTAATCAGACCAAAATTGTATGTTGGAATTAGTGGTCTGGATGGGTGTAGTCGTTGCAGTTGAGGACGCCAAAAACAGTAGATATGGGAATGGTGAGACACCATTTCTATTCACCATGGCGCTCTCAGCCTTGGTGAAGGCCAGGCTCCTGGCACTTTAACATATCCCTCAACAGAACTGGGGCCTCGAAAAGGCCAGCAAATCCTGCTTCACTTTGGTTCTTGGAATGTGTTTGATTCTTAGTATTTCTTTACCCTTTTTAATAGTCCTTTCATTATCTTTTACTGCCTTTATGATAAAATTATCATGTGAAAGGCAACTAAAATATGTTGAATGAATGTATTCCATCTTATCTCCCTGGAGTTTTGGTGTTTGATTTGGTTATTACACTTTCACACACACACACCCCACCTTTATCACCTTGACTCATCTCTGAGGTTGCAACACTTGTTATTGACCCTGAGTTGCTTGGTTGTTTGCTTCTTTCACTGTCCTTGGTGGCAGTGGAATTGGGTGGGGAGGAGACAATCCTCAGAACCTGCTCAGGGACTGGATTGTTAGGGTGTGGGCGTGGTGATGAGGGAAAGTGGAGTCAGGGATGACTCCATGGTGTCTGCTTTTGTGACTGAGTAGATGTTAGTCCAGAAGGCTGGGTTAGGGGTGGTGGTTGCTAAGAATTCAGGTCAGGCTGGGACTGAGAGGTTCTGGGGCAACCACAGCTGTGTATAAGCCCTAAACTTCCAGAAAGGCTTGGACTTCATAACAGACTGTTATGGACTAAATGTCTGTGTTCTTTCAAAGTTCATGTGTTGAAACCCTAATCCCAGTGTGATGGTATTTGGAGGTGGGGGCTTTGGGAAGTACTTGGGTCATGAGAGTGGAGTTCTTACTAATGGGATTAGTGTTCTACTAAGAAGAGGCCTGTGAGAGGCCAGCTAGCTAGCCTTCTTCCTATCATGTCACAACAGGACAAGAAGGCCATCTATGAACCAGGAAATGGTTCGCCAGAGATGGAATCTGCTAGTGCCTTGATCTTGGACTTCACAGCTTTTAGAACCACGATAAACAAATTTCTGTTGTTCATAAGCCACTCAATCTATGGTATTGTGTTATAGCACTCCTAAAGGACCAAGATAGCCCACTTGACCCATATCTTGGTGTTTCTAAATTCTTCAGCCATACATTTTGAATTTATTGGTTTTCTGACACAGATAACCTGTCACATCTGTTATGGAGAGATCTGTTGTCTTTCAAAGAATATTACCTCTATCTCTTTTCAGGGAGCTTATTGTAATACTTGTTTCAACAGGAACATACTGAAGTAATGGAGTGAACGAACATATGCTAGTGGGATAAGCCTCTTGCCGCAAGTCTACTCCAGAGTGTGTTGTGATCTTCCTTTAGCCCACGTGAGGAAGCCAGGGCTCACATCACTTAAGAGGGCACAGTGCGCTGGGCGCTGTGGCTCACGCCTGTAACTCCAGCACTTTGGGAGGCCGAGGTGGGCGGATCACGAGGCCAAGAGATCGAGACCATCCTGGCCAACATGGTGAAACCCCGTTTCTACTAAAAATGCAAAAATTAGCTGGGTGTGGTGGGACATGCCTCGTGAGCCGAGATTGCACCACTCCACTCCAGCCTGGCGACAGAGTGAGACTTCATCCCCCGACCCCCACAAAAAAAAAAGAGGGCACAGTGATATGTCCACCCTAGCCCTGTAGCCTACACAAAGGCAGGCAGCACACTTTGACAAACGACCAATCAAAATGAGATTTGTCCGTTGAACTTAATAATGGTCTCAGCCCTACTTCCTCTGCTCTTGTCCTTGATTCTCTATTCCTACTTTTAATTATTTTTGGTTTCCTTGGCTTCACCTCCTATTTCTAGTCCTGAAATCTCAGGTTTTCTTTTTCTTTTTTTATTTTTTGAGACGGAGTCTTGCTCTGTCTCCCAGGCTGGAGTGCAGTAGCCCGATCTAGGCTCACTGCAACCTCCACCTCCCAGGTTCAAGCAGTTCTCCTGCCTCAGCCTCCCGAGTAGCTGAGGCTACAGGCACCCACCACCATGCCCGGCTAATTTTTTGTATTTTTAGTAGAGACAGGTTTTCACCATGTTGGCCAGGCTGGTCTCGAACTCCTGACCTCAAGTGATCAGCCCGCCTTGGCCTCCCAAAGTGCTGGGATTATAGTCATGAGCCACTGCATCCGGCCACAGATTTTATTTCAATCCTTTGTTCTCTTCCTCTTCTAGGTCTTCCCCTTCCTGTCCCCACTGGCCCCTCTCCTATCCACTGAATCCCTGGACGCCTGACACCCTCTGCCTCCTGTCCTTGCTGGGCTTCCTCTACCCTCTACATTTCAAAGACAAGTTTTGCTGAAATCACAGTTTTCCTGAGGGTTCTAGAAAGGTCTGTGTGAACATTAAAAAACAAAGGTTCCTTGGGTTCATTTAGTCTTTAAGCAAACATTGATTGAGGCCTATGTGTGTGGCAGGTACTGCAGATGCAAAGTTTTCCACCTTCATGGAGCTCATAGTTATTAAGGGGAACCCTGAATTTGTTTAGACTACTGCAATGCACTGGCCGGGTGCGGTGACTCACACCTGTAATCCCAGCACTTTGGGACAAGATGGGCGGAAGATTGAGACCATCCTGGCTAACACGGTGAAACCCCGTCTCTACTAAAAATACAAAAATTAGCCGAGAGTAGTGGCACGCGCCTGTAGTCCCAGCTACTCGGGAGGCTGAGGCAGGAGAACTGCTTGAACCCAGGAGGCGGAGGTTGCAGTGAGCCGAGATCGCTCCATTGCACTCCAGCCTGGGCGACAGAGCGATAGTCCGTCTCAAAAAAAAAAAAAAAAAAAAAAAAAAAGAGAGAGAGAGAAAGAAATATAGGCACAATTTAATGCATCTCTTTTCCTTTTTCAATATGGAGCATACGGTGGTGGACTCCATACAGACTCAAGCATCTGTCCACATTGTATTCCCGAAGTTTGATCCCTACCCTGCCCTGCCCTCCCGTCTTTCCTTCCCTCTCTCTTTTTTCTTTTCTGGAGCGCAATGGTGCGATCTCGGCTCACTGCAACCTCCGCCTCCCGGGTTCAAGCGATTCACCAGCCTCAGCCTCCTAAGTAGCTGGGATTACAGGCATGTGCCACCACGTCTGGCTAATTTTTTATTTTTAATAGGGACGGGGTTTCTCCATGTTGGTCAGGCTGGTCTCGAACTCCCGACCTCAGGTGATCCGCCCGCCTCGGCCTCCCAAAGGGAAGTTTGATTTTTCTATGGTCACCAATGGACACTTGATCTCCATAGCTTGAGAATGGCGGCCATCCCCTTACTGGCATTCTTTCCTCTTGTGCTCTCCCGAACGTTCTGGCTGCTCTTTGGATTTCCTTTTCCTTTGCTCACATCTACAATATTGGTGTTTCCTAGGTCCCGTACTTAACGATTGTTTCCTCTCAACACGCTTCCCTGGGCGGGCTGAACTGTCGGGGGCTTTCTCAGCTGCGCTTCCTCTCTCACCTGAAACCCTCTTCCAACCCTTTCTACTAGGTCGACGTCTCCAACATCAGCTGCTCCCCACCCGTGTCTGGGTGGGCCTCTTGGGCAGGCTCCCCTAGTCTCCTTTCCTTCGATCATCCCCACGTGCGGGACGTCATCTGCTTGCTCTGCCATCAGCCTCACATCCTGAGGGCAGGGACCATGCGGGGGTTGTCCATCTCTGTATCCCCAGTGCCAGCACTGCACCTCGCCCCAAGCAGTTGTCCAACAAATGAGCAGTGAGTAAATGAAACAATGAGCAAAGCCTTGTAACAGGAAAGGGGCCGGCGGCGTCTGCCGTGCAAGACCTGGCCCAGTGGAGCAGAGCCTGGAGGTTCAGGAGCCGGGTCTGGAAGGCTCCTGCCGGTGGAAGAGGGGCCCGGAGCCAGCCGGCGCCTGGCACAAGGCGTCTCAGAGGCCGCCCACTGGGAGCCAACCGTTGCAGCCAGTTGTCCCCGCGAGCGAGGCCGGAGAAGGCGCGGCGGCCCCTGGCCTGGCCATTTCACCCTTGTCGCAGCTGAACCGCCGACTACGAGCTCCTGCACCGCGCACACACCCCGCGCGCTTCGCTCTCGGCCTCGCCCGGCCACCGTCGCTCTCTAGAACGCCGCGCCCGTGACCCGGAAGAGCATTCTCCTTAGCAACTGCGGGACTGCGGCGGCGCCGGCCTCCGGGGAGAAACGGTGAGGCCCTAACTCGCCTGCCCCCTGCACCTCCTAGTGCTGCACGACCCCCCTCGGGACCGACCCGGGGTCTGGCCTCTGGGGGGCTCCGCGGCGCTTCGCCCGGCACCTGTGGTGGCGGCCCGGGACGAGCGTCTTCCGCCTCTGGCGTTGCTCCCCGGCCCACGCGTCTTCCCTGTCCCGCATCTCCCTCAATGTCCCCAGCTCCCCACTCTCCGCTCCTGACCGACCCGGCCTCCCAGGCCGCGCTTATGGCGCCGGGGCCCTTGTAGCCTAGGATGGCGTGAGGGGAACGAGACCAGAATTAGAGCCTGTTGCTGTAGAGAGGACGCCTCCCGTTGCTCGGGTCACCTGTGGACGCGTTCTCTAGGGTCTTGATCGAGATGTTCAGGACTGGCAGGGATGGGGAGCCTCGGGAATCTTGAAGGGCAGCCGCTTAATTATAACATGTTCTTGACGTTTGCGCTTTCCGCAGTGATACACTTTATCTGCTTTATTGATCATAGTCTTTTTTTTTTTTAAGTAAACTTTTAGATATAGGGGATACGCATGCAGGTTAGTCACATGGGTATATTGCACCCAGGTATTGAGCATAGAACCCAGTAGGTAGTTTTTCAACCCACATCCCCCATCTCTCCCCTCCTTCCAGTAGTCTACAGTGTCTACCGTTACCTTTTTTTTTTTTTTTTTTTTTTTTTGAGACGGAGTCTCATTCTGTCGCCCAGGCTGGAGTGCAGTGGCGCGATTCGGCTCACTGCAAGCTCCGCCTCCTGGGTTCACGCCATTCTCCTGCCTCAGCCTCCCGAGTAGCTGGGACTACAGGCGCCCGCTACCACGCCCGGCTAATTTTTTTGTATTTTTAGTAGAGACGGGGTTTCACCATGTTAGCCAGGATGGTCTCGATCTCTTCACCTCGTGATCCGCCCGCCTTGGCCTCCCAAAGTGCTAGGATTACAGGCGTGAGCCACCGCACCCGGCCGACTGTTCCCATGTTTATGTCCATGTGCGCTCAATGTTTCTACTCCCACTTGTAAGTGTGCTCAATGTTTAGCTCCCACTTATAAGTGAGAACGTGTGGTGTTTAGTTTTCTGTTCTTGTGCTAATTCGTTTCGGATTATGGCCTCCAGCTCCATCTGTGCTGCTGTAAAGGACATGATATCTTCCTTTTTTTGTGGCTGCATAGTATTCCATCATGTACATCCACATTTTTTTTTTCCAGTCCACCATTGATGGTCACCTAGGTTGATTCCGTGTGTTTGCTGTTGTGAATAGCTCAGCCGTGAACATACAACTGCATATGTCTTTTTGGTATAATGGTCTGTTTTCCTTTGGTTATATACCCAACAATGGGATTGCTGGATGAAATCGTGGCTCTTTAAGTTCTTTGAGAAATCTCCAAACTGCTTTCCACAGTGGCTGAACTAATTTACATTCCCACCAACAGTGTTTAAATGTTCCCTTTCCAAGGGAGCCTAATGAAGATCTGTTGTTTTTTGACTTTTTGATAATAGCCATTCTGACTGGTGTGAGATGGTATTTCATTGTGGTTTTGATTGGCATTTCTCTGATAATTAGTCATGATCATGTTTTCCATATATTTGTTGGCTGCTTGTATGTCGTGGTCTTTTCTTTTTGTATTTCTTCTGAGAAGTGTTCATGTCCTTTGGCCATTTTTAAAAATGGGCTTATTTGTTTTTTGCTTGTTGATTTAAGTTCCATAGGGATTCTGGATATTGGACCTTTGTCAGATGCATAGTTTGTGAATATTCTCGCCCATTTTGTAGGTTGTCTGTTTAATCTGTTGATAATTTCTTTTGCTGTGCAGAAGCTCTAGTTTAATTAGTTCCAACTTGTCAATTTTTGTTTTTGCTGCAGTTGCTTATGGGGACTTAGCCAAAAATTTGCCAAGGTCACTGTCAAGAAGTGTATTTCCTGGGTTTTCTTCTAGGATTTTTATAGCTCGAGGTCTTTTATTTTATTTTGAGACAGGGTCTCACTGTCACCCAGGCTGGAGTGCAGTGGCGTGACTGCAGCTCACTGCAGCCTCAATTTCCCAGGCTCAAGTGATCCTCCCACCTCAGCCTCCCGAGTAGCTGAGACTACAGGTGCGCACTACCACGTTCAGCTAATTTTTGTATTTTTTATGGAGATGTGGTTTTTACCATGTTGTCAGGCTGGTCTCTGACTCCTAGGCTCAAAAGATCTGCCTGCCTCAGTTGCCCAAAGTGCTGGAATTACAGGCATGAGCTACTGTGCCTGACTGAGGTCTTTGCATTTAAATCTTTAACCCATTATGTATATCATGAAATATATACAGTTTTATATCTTCTGCATATGGCTAGTTAGTTATCCCAGCACCATTTATTGAATAGGGAGTCCCTTCTCCATTTGTTTTTTGTCAGTTTGTTGAAGATCATATGGTTGTAGGTGTGTGGCTTTATTTCTGAGTTTTCTGTTCTGTTCCATTGTTCTATAGATGTGAGACTCATTTAATTGTACATCTTGAACTGATCCTTTTCTGGGGAATTTGCTTCCCAGTTGTGAGTGAGGTGTGGTTAGTATATTCTGTAGCTTAGATTTTTGTGTCTTACAAGTTTTCTGCAGAAGGAAATCTTCCCGGGACTGACTAGGTTTGGGGTTTGAGAAATATTTCAAGTGAAATTTGCTACATTGAAGAAAGTAGGAGCAGGTGTTGTTAATAGCATGGACTTACACTTCAGAAGACACTATGGCACTGGAAAACCTCCCCTGATTTGAGTTTGAATGAGCTGTACTAAGAAAACTGTAAGCCTTATTTGAACATGGTTGGATAACAACTTTATTTTTAATCTGATGATGATGGAGCTAAAACTGAGGCGTGTGAACCGTTTTTGGAAATGACATTATTTGGGAATAAAATGTGGGAGTTTCTATATCAAAATTCATTTAAAACTATAATTTCATTCCAATTTAATAACTATTTATTAAGCATCTACAGCATTATACACTTTAAAGGATATAAAAGAAATAAAAGTGCACACATGAAATTATTAGGAAAGCAATAAAATGGACATTTGTTTAAATGCAAAATATGTGGTACAGATATTAAGTGCTGTAGTAGGTCAGAGGGTGGAGAAATCATTTCTGGATTAAATGGGACTTGATTTGTCTCTAAAGTACAGATATAATTTGTATTTGTATTGGAGAGGACAGGAAGTCCTAATTCCTTTCCTTATATTCTTAAGAGTTTGGGAAATAGTTCCATGTGGCATTTCGAAGTTCTTATTTAATGCTTTCAGGTCACTTGATTTGTGATCTTTTTCTTTCAAATAGTCTTAGTACAAATCTATATGACATTTTTCCTGTTTGAGATCTAAAATAGTGAAGTTACTAGCTGAGGGCTTTGCCACTTAGAGTTTCTTTGCTTCTGCATTTGGTGTTAGGTTTATATGAAACACCACAGTTTAAGTAGTTACTGTTTCATTCATGCTCAAGAGTCTTGTGAAATGTTGCTCTTTTTTATTTGACTGGTATTTCCGAAGTGCTTCCTATGTAGCAGCGGTGGTATCAGGAATTACCAAAAACAACTGTTACTTAGCAACCAGTAGGTATGCTTTATATAAGGAGAGTGTGTGTGTTTAGCCTATCAGCCTTTGATGCTCAGCATTTGCCTTGAGACACTGAAGGCCAGAGCAATTTATGTAGACATCTGAATTGACTTTTTTTTTTTTTTTTAGTTTAATGTTTAATAAGGGGACTCAGTTGCTTTGGGCATCCACCAAAGATACATTTGTGAAGATGATCAAACTTTTAAGTCCTCTTAAAAGATGTTTTGTTGCTTTCTTATAGACTTAGTGTTCATTTATTCACTTAATCATCAAATATAATATTTGAGTGCTTACTTGGTACTAGGCACTATGCTTGTCCTTGGAGATGGGGGAGAGTGAATGCACATATGATCTCTGTCCTCAGCAGATGATACTCAAATAATCACACAAATGCAAAACTATGGCTGTGACAAGTGTTTTAGAGAAATCACTGAAATGACATTTTAACTGATGTCTACAAGATGCACAGGAAGAGAACAGTGCTCTAATCAAAGCAGACCCTCTGATGCCACGTCCATGTTGCCCTGGCTGGAGTGCAGTGGTGAGATCACGGCTTACTGTGGCCTCAACCTTCTGGGCTCAGGCGATCCTCCTGCTTCAACCTCCCAAAGTTCTGGGATTATAGATGTAAGCCACCATGCCCAGCCTGTCCTTTTATTTTATCCTTCAAAAAGTTTTTGTTTTACAGAAGGAGTTTCATGAAACGAAATGCTATTGAGCATGAGTAAAAGTAAAACTGGGCCTGGAATGAGTGGATAGATCCCTCTGAGGTCTGGCCATCGATACCATTTTTGGTGATGTCAGGGAGTGGAGACTTGACCAGAATTCTTCTTCTTTTTTTTTTTTGAGACGGAGACTTACTCTGTTGCCCAGGCTGGAGTGCAGTGGCACGATCTCAGCTTACTGCAACCTCCGCCTTGTGGGCTGAAGTGATTCTCCAGCCTCAGCCTCGTGAGTAGCTGGGACTACAAGCTTACGCCACCACGCCTGGCCAATTTTTTGTATTTTAAGTAGAGACGGGGTTTCACCATGTTGGCCAGGCTGGTCTCAAACTCCTGACCTCAAGCAATCCACCCGCCTTGCCCTCCCAAAGTGCTGGGATTACAGACGTGAGCCACTGCCTGGCCTTTTTGAGACAGAATCTCACTCTGCTGCCCAGGCTGGAGTGCAGTAGTGTGATCATAGCTCACTGTAACCTTGAACTCCCAGGCTCGACTGATCTTCCCACCTGAGCCTCTTGAGTAGCTGGGTCTACAGGCATGAGCCACCATGCCCAGCTAGTTAAAAAACTTTTTTTTTTTTGTGGAGACAGGGTCTTGCTATGTTGCTCAGGCTTGTCTGAAACTCTTGGCCTCAAGTGATCCTCCTGCCTCAGCCTCTCAAATATTGGAGTTACAGGCATGAATCACTGTGCCCATCCCAGAAATCTTGTTGTCTTTATTAAACTGAGAGTGGTGGTAGAATGGCAGAAGATGCTCCTTTTTGTCATGTAACATGAAGTAGAAGGATTTGAAGGGTTTTTCGTATAGAAGGTATTTTATTTGGAACCATAGCAAGAACTTGGTGCCTTAGAGTAGTTATTACGTGACCAGTTATGTTGAGGCAAGACTTGATGAAGTTTAGTCAACTGTTAGTCCACCTACTTTTGATTTCTTTCTTGCCCTAATAACAGGCTGCCTCTGGGATGTACTAATGATGACAGATGAGACACTGGTCACACTGGTAGGAAGGGACTTCATGTGGTGCAAAGTACCTTGAAATTATCTCTGATGAAATCATGAGGGGAGAAGGGCTGATGAAGTACCCTGCCCTCAGTAAAGTATTGGTGGAGTGTCTGGTAGACACTGAGAGGTTGTGTGACCCAAACTGGATGAGGCAGGAAGTTATATAATGCTAATTGAAGAATTCTGCATTATAAGTTCCTTTTTGGTCCTCCTCTAATGAAATTGGATTGTTTCTATTTCCCATTAGGCTTTGATGAGGAAAAGTTTGTGGTGATTATCTAGATGCTGAGGGATTCAGAGAGAAGCCCCAAACGTTTCTGTTTAACTTCATTTTTTTAGAGACCAGCTTTCCACATGGGAAATAGTTGCCTCTTTCTCTGATGTCTGCCACTGTTAGCTTTAATCACTTTTAAAAGGTTGAATGCAAAACTCTAGCAACAGTTATACCAAGAAGGAGCTATTATTATTTTTGTTTAATCCTTTTACTTACGGCACAGTATTAAACAAGGTCAGAAATTTACATGTTTATTTTTAATTTTAGTTAAGTTTTGTAAATGAAAAATTGTTCTGAGATTTTTTTGTTGAAATAATGCATTTATTTTCTTTATGTTTCACTGAATTTTTGCCAGTTCAAATCAGTCTTTTATAATAGTTTGCAAGTAAGGATGCCGTATAAGTTTTATGACTGAAATATGTCTTATTAACAAAAAACAATTTTTAATAAATGAATTAGGGCCCAATTTGTGTTGTGTAGGATTATTATTGGTTAAGACCATATTTTTAAGGCTGATTTATTGAGGTATAGTTGACAGGTTATAAACTCTAAAGTGTACAGTTTGTTAAGTTTTGACATATGTGTGTACTTGTAAGACTATCATCACAAACAGGACATTGATCATATCTATTATGCCCAAAGCTGTTTTCATACCCCTGGCTCCCTGATCCCTATCCCAGATAACTGATTTTTTTTTTTTTTTTTTTTTTTGAGACAGAGTCTTGCTCTGTCACCCAGGCTGGAGTGCAGTGGCATGATCTTGGCTCACTGCAAGCTTCGCCTCCCAGGTTCATACCATTCTCCTGCCTCAGTCTCCCCAGTAGCTGGGACTACAGGCACCTGCCACCATGCCCAGCTAATTTTTGTATTTTTAGTAGAGACGGGGTTTCATTGTGTTAGCTAGGCTGGTCTTGATCTCCTGACCTCG
Source organism: Pan paniscus (assembly GCF_029289425.2). Classification (NCBI taxonomy): domain Eukaryota; kingdom Metazoa; phylum Chordata; class Mammalia; order Primates; family Hominidae; genus Pan; species Pan paniscus. Next base: position 134,567,768 of record NC_073262.2, read on the forward strand.
TGATCCGCCCGCCTCGGTCTCCCAAGTGCTGGGATTACAGGCGTGAGCCACTGCGCCTGGCCTAACTGATGTTTTTATCACTGTACATTAACTTTCATTTCCTAGAATTTCCTCTTATTTTATATAAATGGAACCACACAATATGTAGTTATCCTTCTTTCACTCAGCATAATTGAGAGTCATCCCTGTTGTTAAGTGTATTAGTAGCTGATTCCTCTTTATTGCCGAGTAATATTGCATTGTATGGATGTACCTCAGTTTATTAATACATTTACCTACCAATGGACATGTTGGTTGTTTCCAGTTTTAGTTATTAACAAATAAGGCTTCTATAAAAATTTGTTTACAAGGCTTTGTATGGACATATGTTTTTATTCCTCTTGGTTAAATACCTAGGAGTAGAATGCCTGGATCATATAATAGGTATATGCTTAACCTTTAAGAAAACTGTCAATGTTTAGTTATCCGTAAGTATTTCATAGTTTTTGGTGCTATTTGATATGGTTTGGTTTTAGGTCCCCACCCAAATTTCATGTTGAATTGTAATCCCTACGTGTCGAGGGAGGGAAGTAACTGGATTATGGGGCTGGTTTCCCCCATGCTGTTCTTGTAATAGTGAATTCTCACAAGATCTGATGGTTTCATAAATGGTAGTTTTTCCTTTGTTCTCACATGCTCTCTCACTTGCCTGCTGCTGCCGTGTAAGACATGCCTATTTCCTCTTTCACCATGATTATAGTTTCCTGAGTCTTTCCCAGCCGTGTGGAACTGAGTCAATTAACCCTCTTTCCTTTATAAATTACCCAGTCTTGGGTATTTCTTTCTATCAGTGTGAGAATGGACTAATACACTATTAAAATTATATTTTTAAAATTTATATTTCTGATTGACACTAGTATATAGAAATATGATTGATTTTTTTACATTAATCTTCTCCATCAATCTGGCTAAGCTCACTTAGTTCTTATTAGTCCTAGACTTTTTTTTTTTTTTTTTGAGTTGGAGTCTCGTTCTATTGCCCAGGTAGGAGTGCAGTGGCGCAATCTTGGCTCACTGCAACCTCTAACTCCCAGGTTCAAGCAATTCTTCTGCCTCAGCCTCCTGAGTAGCTGGGATTACAGGTGTGTGCCACCACGCCCGGCTAATTTTTGTATTTTCAGTCGAGACGGGGTTTCACCATGTTGGCCAGGCCAGCGTCAAACTCCTGATCTCAAATGATCTGTCCGCCTCAGCCTCCCAAAGTGCTGGGATTACAGGCGTGAACCACTGCGCCTGGCGTCCTAGAGCTTTTTAATAGATTCCATTGGATTTTCTATGTAAAGATTATGTCATCTGTGAATACAGTTTTAATTTTTCCTTTCCAGGCTTTTCTTTCTTTTTCTTATTGCACTGGCTGCAATCCCCAAGTAACAATGTTAAATAGAGATGGTGAGAGCAGATTACTTGTCTTGTTTCTTCTCTTAGGGAGAAAGCATTTAGTCTTTCACCATTTGTATATGCATTTTATCACTGGAGAAGTTTTCTTCTATTTCTAGTTTACTGAGATTTTTTTTTTTTCGAGAGTGAACATTGGATTTTGTTAAGTGCTTTTTCTGAATCTACTGTGATGATCATATGATTTTTTTTTTCTTCGAGACAGGGTCTTGCTCTGTTTTCCAGGCTGGACTGCAGTGGCATGACTGTGGTTCACAGTAGCCTTGACCTCTGGGGCTCAAGCAGTCCTCCTACCTTAGCCTCCCAAGTAGCTGGGACCACAGACATACTACACCTGGCTGATTTTTTTTTGTTTGTTTGTTTTTTAGTAGAGATGAGGTCTTGTTATGTGGTCGAGGCTGGCCTTGAACTCCTGAGCACAAGCAATCCTCCCACTGTCACCTCTTAAAGTGTTGGGATTACAGGTGTGAGCCACTGCACCCAGCCACTTTTCATTTGTTAATATGGTGAAATATCGCATCGATTTTCAAATACAGCCATTTGTTGCCTAACAATGGAGATGCATTCTGAGAAATGCATTGTTAGGTAATTTTGTTGTGCAAACCTCATAGAGTGTACTTTCACAAATCTAGATGTTGTAGCCTACTACACACCTAGGCTATATGGTAAAGCCTGTGGCGCTTAGGCTACAAAACTGTACAGCATGTGACTGCATTTAATACCATAGGCAATTGTAATAGAATGCTAAGTATTTATGTATTTAGATGTATCTATACATAGAAAAGGTACAGTAAAAATACAATATAAAAGATAAAAAAATGGTACACCTGTATAGGGCATTGACCATGAATGGAAGTTGCAGGCTTGGAAGTTGCTCGGGTGAGTCAGTGAGTGAGTGGTGAATGAGTGTGAAGGCTGAGGACATTACTGTGCACTACTGTCGACTTTACAAACACAGTACACTTAAGCTATACTGAATTTATAGAAAACATTTTTCTTTCTTCAATAATAAATTAACCTTAGCTTACTGTGACTTTTTTTACTTTATAAACTTTAATTTTTTATAATATTTTGATTCTTATAATAATACTTAGCTTAAAACACAAACACATTGTACAGCTGTACAAAAATACTCTTATGTCCTTATTCTATAAACTTTTTTCTATTTATTACTTTTTAAAATTTTTTGTTAAAAACTAAGACACAAACACACACGTTAGCCTAGGCCTACATAGAGTCAGGGTCATCAGTATCACTCTCTTCCACCTTGACATCTTGTCCTGCTGAAAAGTCTTTGGGAGCAGTACATGCATGGAGCTGTCATCTCCAGTAACAGTGCCTTCTTCTGGATACCTTCTGAGGGACCTGCTTGAGGCTGTTTTACAGTTAACATTTTACAGTTAAATTACTTATTTGATTTCCAAATTGTACTTTAGGTTTGGAGGTGCGTGTACAGGTTTGTTACATGGGTAAATTGTGTGTTGTCGGGGTTTGGTGTACAGTTTATTTTGTCATTTTTTTTTTTTGAGACAGAGTCTCAGTCTTTCGCCAGGCTGGAGTGCAGTGGCACGATCTGACTCACTGCAACCTCTGCCTGCAACCTCTGCCTCCCGGGTTCAAGTGATTCTCCTGCTTTAGCCTCCCGAGTAGCTGGGACTACAGGTGCGTGCCACCACGCCCAGCTCATTGTTTGTTTGTTTGTTTGTTTGTTTGTTTTTTGAACGGAGTCTCGCACTCTCGCCCAGGCTGGAGTGCAGTGGCGCCATCTCGGCTCACTGCAAGCTCCGCCTCCCAGGTTCACGCCATTCTCCTGCCTCAGCCTCCTGAGTAGCTGGGACTACAGGCGCCCGCTACCACCCCTGGCTAATTTTGTGTATTTTTAGTAGAGACGGGTTTCACCGTGTTAGCCAGGATGGTCTCGATCTCCTGACCTTGTGATCCGCCTGCCTTGGCCTCCCAAAATGCTGGGATTACAGGCGTGAGCCACCGCACCCTGCCCAGTTTTTGTATTTTTAGTAGAGACAGGGTTTCACCGTGTTGGCCAGGATGGTCTCAAACTCCAGACCTCGTGATCTGCCTGCCTCCGCCTCCCAAAGTGCTGGGATTACAGGTGTGAGCCACCACGCCCGGCCCATCTTTTTTAAATAAGTAGGAGTGGCCAGGCACGGTGGCTCACGCCTGTAATCCCAGCACTTTGGGAGGCCGAGGCAGATGGATCACAAGGTCAAGAGATTGAGACCATCCTGGCCAACATGGTGAAACCCTGTCTCTACTAGGAATACAAAAATTAGCAGGGCGTGGTGGTGTGCACCTGTAATCCCAGCTACTCAGGAGGCTGTGGCAGGAGAATTGCTTGAACCTGGGAGGCGGAGGTTGCAGTGAGCCGAGATCGCGCCACTGCACTCCAGCTTGGCTACAGAGCGAGACTCGGTCTCAAAAAGTAAAAAAATAAAAAAAATAAATAAATAAAAAATAGGAGTATACTCTAAAATAATGATAAAAGTATGGTAAATACATAAAGCAGTAACATAGCCACTTATTATCAAGTATTGCATACTGTATGTAATTGTATCTGCCATACTTTTATATGAGACTGGCACCACAGTAGACTCGTTTACACCAGCATCAACACAAACATATGACTAGTGGGTTGTGCTACACTGTTGGGATGGCTGTACTGTCACCAGGTGTTAGGAATTTTTCAGCTTCCCTATAATCTTATGGGACTGCCATAGCATATATGTCTGTCATTGACTGAAATGTCGTTATGGAATGCATGACTGTATTAAAAGTAACCTTTCTTTTTTCTTTTTGAGATGGAATCTCGCTCTGTCACCCAGGCTGGAGTGCAGTGGTGCAATCTCAGCTCACTGCAACCTTTGCCTCCTGGGTTCAAGCGATTCTCCTGCCTCAGCCTCCCGAGTAGCTGGAACTACAGGTGTGTGCCACCAGGCCTGGCTAATTTTTCTGTTTTTAGTAGAGATGAGGTTTTACCATGTTGCCCAAGCTGGTCTCAAACTCCTGACCTCAGGTGATCTGCCCACCTCGGCCTCTCAAAGTGCTGGGATTACAGGCGTGCGCCACCATGCCTGGTCCTAAAAGTAACCTTTCATTCCTGGGATAAAGCCCACTTGATTCTGCCATATTCTTATTCTATTTATATATTGTTGCAATTGATTTCCTAAAATCTGGTTTAAAAAATTTGCATTTCTGTTTATGAATGATACTGGTTTGAACTGTGTTTTGTAATATCTTTGTTTTTGATATCAGGGTAACGCTGGAAACCTTGAATGAATTGGAAAATGTTCCTTTTCTTCGGTTTTCTGGAACAGTTTGCATAGAACTGGTATAGTTTCCTTAAATGTTCAGTGGAATTTACCAGTGAATCCATCTGGTCTCAAGTTTTCTTTGTAGAAAAGTTTTTAACTGCAAATTCAATTCCTTTTTGCCATATAAGGCTATTAAAGTTATCTATTACTTGAACGAACTTAACACACTTTTCAGAAGATCCGTATGTATATATTTACATGTTTATACACACACACACACACGTATATATTTTTGTAAAAGCCTTGAAAGAAAGAGAGAATCAAACAAAATACGTAGAAACAAATGAGCTGGACATACAGATAAAGCTATGATTCACCCAGAACTTAAACAAATCACAAATTTCATAGTTTAATATTGGGACAGAAGCAAAACAACAAACAAATAATACATTTTCCCACTTTAGTAATAAAATATGGGAAGACCTGACTATGAGGGTAGAGATCAAGGCTAAATAAAGCTTTATTTATTTACATTAAAATATAATTTTATTTTTATAGAGACAGGGTCTCACTGTGTTGCCCAGGCTGGTTTTGAACTCCTTCAGCTCAAGGGATCCTCCTGCGTAGACCTCCCAAAGTGTTGGGATTACAGGTGTGAGCCACCACACCCAGCCAAAAGCTTTAAATCATTGGTGATTATTACAACCTGCAACTTGGGCTACATATGTTACTGGGAGCTGATTACTCCTATATCTCACTGCAGCATAGAGTTTAGTTATGGCTTTTCCCCACAATATTGTGAGTTTAATGTGGAGAACTGTGAAGAAAAACAAAAGAAACCCCAACTAATAATTACAACAACTATAACAACAACCACAATAATAATAATTAATAATAAACCCCTAAGGGATGTATGAGCTGGTTTTAATTAAGTAGACTAAGAGATATTGGTTCTGACTTGCATTCATCTCTACAGTAAATAAAACCTTGTTTTTAAAAAGCTTCCCATGTTCCTAATACAGTTAAAAAATATATATATACTTTAACCTTTTTACTTTCATATGCAAAGATGTTACTTTTCATTATCTCAAGAATATCTTCCTTTGAAGTCTGTGAGGGTGGATTTCAGCCACCAGAAATTGGTGAAGTGGGGGACAAGGGGGTGTGCTTGTCTCTGTGTGCACAAGTCTAAGTAAAAGAGGAGCACATAGGGGCCAAAAAGGGACAGGGGAGGGAAGTTGGAGCAGAAGGACACCTCCCTAGGGGAAGGCAAGAGGCTCTAAGTGGTGGAGCAAAAACATGGGTCCCTGGCAGCAGACTGGCTGGAATAGCCTCAAGGTCTCAGCTGTCAATTTTTTTTTCAGTCTTTTTTCCTTCTTTGTTTCATTTTGGATAATTTCTCTTGCTACATCTTGAAGTTCCTAATTTTTTTTTTCTGTGGTGTCTAATCTGCTGTTGTCCCATTCAGTGTATTTTTTATCTCAGTTGACATGGTTTTTATCTCTAGAAGTTTAATTTGGATCTTTTTTTTTTTTTAATATCCCAGGTCTCTTAACATAGCCAGTCTTTAGCTTCTTGAACATATGGAATACAATTCTTTTAAAAAAAATTTTTTTTACATAGCTGTCTCCTCAAACATATAAGGTATATATATTTATTTACTTAGAAATGCTGGGATTTGGAGATGTTAGAATCAATAATGCTTATATTTCTTGATTGTAAATGCTATCAGAACATAAAGCTATTCAAATTATAAGTGATAAAATGATGTATTATAATCTTCTGATCTCTTAGGCTAATAGAATAAACAAATCATCTCTTAAAAATACAGTAAAGTGATATAGTATTCAGAGAAGTAATTACTAATGTTATTTATTTAGAAAACATATATGCCCTTCAGACTATTGTATCCGTTTGGTTGCTTTCCTTTTATAAAGGAAAGTCTTCAATACAATACAATAATTATTGAAAAATAAGTAGTTTTATCGTTTGTCTCACCATAATTTAACAAATACTTGGGTATAGAGTTGAACTGGTTTATCTACTGTTTACACTTTTGAACGGCATTCAATTAAGGTTAGTTTTACTAAAGATCTTAGAATCTCAGATGGGACTTTTCAGCTTTAGGAAATTGGAATGTGTCCCTGGACTATGCCCATGCCAGAGTGCCAAGCTAAAAGAATGTAGGAAACCTCTGACCAGGCCCTTCAGGGGACTCTGTGCAAAATAATGAGGTCACTAGCATGAAGAGCTCTGGACTCTGAGGCAGTTGGAACAGGATTCTATAATTTCTTTCCAATATTATTATTATATATTATATCTCTTTGAGGCCAAGAATCCAGGGAAGGGAAAGCAGAAATGGGGTTACTCAACTGAGAGGTTAAAAAAAAGATGAGGGATGGGCCGGGCGCCATGGCTCACGCCTGTAATCCCAGCACTTTGGGAGGCTGAGACAGGCGGATCATGAGGTCCGGAGATTGAGACCATCCTGGCTAACATGGTGAAACTCCATCTCTACTAAAAAAATGCAAAAAAGTTAGCCAGGCGTGGTGGCAGGCACCTGTAGTCCCAGCTACTTGGGAGGCTGAGACAGGAGAATGGCGTGAACCCAGGAGGCAGAGCTTGCAGTGAGCTGAGATTGCGCCACTGCACTGCAGCCTGGGCGACAGAGCGAGACTCCGTCTCAAAAAAAAAAAAAAAAAAAAAAAAAAAAGAAGAAGGAAGAGCAGTCTTGCAAGCTTGAGGGAGTGAGGAGAGGGATGTGGTTAGAGAAAGAAAGCTCCCTTAGAGGCCCTGGAGGTAATGCTGTTCTGGAATACAATTCTAATAACTATTACTTTCCCGTTCTTTATTCTCACTTATTTCTATGTTCTCATTCCCAGTCCTCCTTCTTCTCTCTCTCTCTCTTACTCTCTTTTTCTCTCCTCTTTCTGTCTTAGACATACACACACACACACACACACACACACACACACACAGACACACACCCCTGTTTAAGAAGTGAATGCGAATATGGAAAGCAGATGAGAAGGGAGGTTGGATTGAATTGTGGAGTATTTATTTCAGTTTTTATTTCAATAGTTTTAGGGGTACAAGAGGCTTTCTTTACATGGATGAATTGCATAGTGGTGAAGTGTTGGCTTTTAGTGTACCCATCACCCCTATAGTGTACATTACAACTCTTTTCTATTTAACTACTGTATGCTTCTGATCCAGGGAAGGTATCTTTTAAAATTTCCTTTAATTCCCTAATACAGATCCTTCTTGACTTCTGATGGCGTTGCATTCCAATAAACCCATCATAAGTTGGAAATGTCATAGATTGGGCCAGGCACGGTAGCTCACGCCTGTAATCCTAACACTTTGGGAGGCTGAGGCGGGCAGATTGCTTGAGCTCAGGAGTTCGAGACCAACCTCGGTAACGTGAAACCTGTTTCTACCAAAAATACAAAAAATTAGCTGGGTATATGGTGGTGCGTGCCTATAGTCCCAGCTACTTGGGGGGCTGTGGTGGGAGGATCACTGGAGCCTGGGAGGTGGAGGTTGTAGTGAGCTGAAATCTCACCCCTGTACTCCAGCCTGGGTAACAAAGCGAGACCCTCTCTCAAAAAAAAAAAAAAAAAAAATTACAAATTGAAAATGATTGTAATACACCTAACCTACTGAACATCATAGCTTAGCTTAGCTTACCTTAAATGTGTTCAGAACACTTATGTTAGCCTAAAGTTTGGCAAAATCATTTAACACGAAGCCTTTTTTTTTTTTTTTTTTTTGAGACAGAGTCTTGCTCTGTTGCCCAGGCTGGAGTACAGTGGCGCGATCTTGGCTCACTGCAGGCTCCGCCTCCCGGGTTGATGCCATTCTCTCGCCTCAGCCTCCCGAGTAGCTGGGACAGCAGGCGCCCGCCACCACGCCCAGCTAATTTTTTGTATTTTTAGTAGAGATGGGGTTTCACCATGTTAGCCAGGATGGTCTCGATCTCCTGACCTCGTGATCCACCCGCCTCAGCCTCCCACGCCTGGGATTACGGGTGTGAGCCACCGCGCCCGGCCACACAAAGTCTTTTTTATAATAAAGTGTTGAATACCTCATGTAACTTATTAAATACTGCACTGAAAGTGAAAAACTGGTCATGGGGTCCTTGAAGTACAATTTTACTGAATGAGTATAGCTTTTGCACCATTGTAAAGTTGAAAAATTATAAGTTGAACCATCATAAGTTGAGGACCGTCTGTCTGTACAATCTTATATATAATTAATTCAGAGGTTTATTGATTGATTGATAACATTTTCATGCTGTAGCACCCTTAGTTCTACTTTATTAGCACTTGTGATTGTATTGTTTATTGTATAAGAAGTCTTAAATCCTGTGTTCATAAAATTCCTTCCAAAGAAGTCAGCATACTTCATGCTAATTAATTTATTGATTGTCTCAGCCTTTGGCTTTTACCATACCCAAAGAGTATCCCACTTCCTCAGGCATCCAGGATCCTGCCTCAGCTTAAGGGTCATTGTGTGATCTTGTACTGTGCTAATGAAAGGAACACTCAGATTATAGTATTGTGGGCAGAGCCCAGGCCTGATTCTCGGGGACTTCGAAACTTCTGGCCAGTAGGAAGGAATACATGTGACACTGTCCTTGAACTCAAAACTACCCACCACATGTAGAATTTGCTCTGACACTGCAAATACTCAATTGGACTCAGTGTAATATTTGTATCTCAAAGGAATTGAAAGCTGAGATTTCAAATGGGTTTCATGGAATTTTGATCAGTTAGAAAATAATTAATGGAAAAATATCTAGCTGTTAAAATTGCGTCATTCTTCTTGCAGTGCTTTTAATTGTGTTACACATGTTTTTTGTTTTTATTCTTGAGTTCTGGTCTGAAGTGATTGTCAGTGGTTTGTGTTTGATCAGAAGATCCATTGCCCTTTCTTGTATCCCTGCCCTACCTCCATGAGTCTCCTTGTGATACAACTTCAGAAGAAAAGATGAAAATCGAGGTTTTTGTTAACTCCTAGAAGGTGATAGAAGGACATGATAGAACCTGGCAGATTTTCAGTGGAAAAGATTGAGTCTAGAATTAAAAGACTATGTTTGTTTTTATATGCATTCTATAGTCTTATTTGTTGGTAATTGAAAAGTTACAAAGTAATGTATGCAAAATATGTGTAAGGTATATAGAATAGCAGGACAATGAATACCCAATGTACACAACCACCAGATTAAGAAAACAAAATTATCGTTGCCATTGAAGATCTCCGTGCCTTTCTCCTTTCTGAGGTAATCTGAATTTTGTGTTTTCTTTATACTTGAACCACATAGTTTGTATCCCTAAACTGTGGTTTAATTTTACATGTTTTTGACACTAATCAAATGGAATCACAGTGCAGATATTTTTATGTGATTTGCTTTTTTCCCATAGCGTCAAATGTGTTTGTTTTGGTCAGATTTTGCAAATAATCATGGGCTGCTTCCACATAGATGTATAAGTTTATCTTGTAGTAATTTTCCTTATTCATCTCAGAGAATATGGTTTATATGTTTTGGTCTTGTGAAAGTAAAAGAGAATGATTTCCTTCTGGATAAAAAGAAACCAGTCTCCTTTAAGGCATTCTGTCTCCATGCACTCCACCATCCTCACTCTGGAACCCATTGCAGAGGAGCTCTTCAAGGGGGTGTTAGCTTTTTCCTCTTTTACCTCGCCTTGGGCAGGCTGAGACACCTCCTGCTCCTCAAATAGGTGTGGCCCAGTGCTTCTTTACCTTGTGTATAAGAATCACCAGGGGAGGGGAGCTTTAAGAATATTCACGCCTGTGTGCAAACACTGACCAATTAAATTAGAATATCTCCTTTACATACAATTAAATTAGAATATTTCTTTTACCTGTTTTTACATTTAAAATTTCAATTTTGTTTTAATGGAGTTGCTTCTTTCAGATTGATTGTAGGTCTTTACATATTCTGTATATTAATCCTTGGACTCTTATGTGTTAGAAATATTTTCTCCTAGTCAATTGATTTGTCTTTATGATTCCTTTTGGCTTACAGAAGTTTTTGATTTTTAAAATTTGAGACTTCATCATTATGACATCTGTATTTTGCGTCTTAACTAAGAAGACTTTCTTTACTCCTAGGTTTTAAGCTATTTTTCCTATGTTCTTACTGTATTTATAATTTTACTTCCAACATTTAGCACTTTAAGCCACCTACAGTTTATTTAATTTATTTATTTTTATTTAATTTATTTTTTTATTTTGAAACAGGGTCTCACTCTGTCACCCAGGCTGGAGTGTAGTAGCATGATCTCAGCTCACTGCAGCCTTGACCTCCTGGGCTCAGGTGATCCCCTCCCACCTCAGCCTCCCAAGTAGCTAGGTCTACAGGCATTCACCACCATGCCCGGCTAATTTTTGTATTTTTTGTAGAGATGGGGTTTCACCATTTTGCCCAGGCTGGTCTTGAATTCTTGGGCTCAAGCAGTCCACCTGCCTTGGCCTCCCAAGGCCACTGTGCCAGGCCTGAAGGTTATTTATTTATTTAGGGACGGAGTCAGGTATTTATTTATTTATTTATTTTGCGACAGAGACTTGCCCTCTTGCCAGGCTGGAGTGCAGTGGTGTGATCTCGGCTCACTGCAACCTCTGCCTCCTGGGTTCAAGCGATTCTCCTGCCTCAGCCTCCTGAGTAGCTGGGATTACAGGCACCTGCCACCACACCCAGCTACTTTTTGTATTTTTAGAAGAGATGGAGTTTCACCATGTTGGCCAGGATGGTCTCAATCTCCTGACCTTGTGATCCGCCCACCTCGGCCTCCCAAAGTGCTGGGATTACAGTTGTGAGCCACTGCGCCCGGCCTATTTTTTATGTGTAGTAAGAATCTAACTTTTCTTCAAACAGATAGCCAGGTGTGCTATTACCATTTGAGTGGTTCTCTCTCCTAGTGATTTGAAATACTTTTAAAATAATTTCCCTAAGGTCTGTTTCTAGACTCTCTGTTTCCTTCTAATGATGTCTTTGCCAATTTCCAGTTGAATATCATAATCTTTTAATTACTAGTGTGTCATAGGATGTTTTTCAATTTGATAGAGCAGGTCTTTTCTCGTTACTCTTTTGCAAACATTTCTCATCTATTTTGGGCATTCTTCTATTAGATCTTAAAAATTACTTTTTATCAATGTGAAATTCATATCACATAATGTTAGTCATTTTAAAGGAAACAATTTAGTGAGTGTGACTGGTAGTACTTCTTGCGGTTTTGATTTACATTTTCCTAATGTCTGATGATGTTGAGCATCTTTCCATAAGCTCATTGGCTGTAATTATGTCTTTGGAGAAATGCCTGTTCAGATCCTTTCCCATTTTTTTTCATTTGATTTTTAAGATAAGCTTGTTAGGCTGGGCGCAGTGGCTCATGCCTGTAATCCCAGTGCTTTGGGAGGCTGAGGCGGGCAGATAATGAGGTCAGGAGTTTGAGACCAGCCTGGCCAATATGGTGAAACCCCATCTCTATTAAAAATACAAAAAATCAGCTGGGCGTGGTGGCATGCACCTGTAATCCCAGCTACTTGGGAGGCTGAGGCAGGAGAATCACTTGAACCCAGGAGGTGGAGGTTGCAGTAAGCCGAAATTGTGCCATTGCACTCCAACCTGGGTGACAGAGCAAGACTCCGTCTCGAGAGAAAAAAAAAAAAAAGATAAGCTTGTTAATTTCTATTAAAAGGTCATGATTGGAATTTGTGATCACGTTGACTTTTTCAACTCATTTTTAATTGACCTCTTTATAGTATTGAGTCTTTTTTGATCAAAAGCAGGGTTTATTTGTTTAGGTCCCTTTTATGTTTTCAGGTGATCCTCTTACTTCAGCCTCCTGAATAGCTGGGACCACAGGCATGTGCCACCATGCCTGGCTAATTTTTAAATTTTTTTAAATTTTAATTTTTGAGACAAAGTCTCTGTTGCTCAGGCTGGAGTGCAGTGGTGCGATCTCGGCTCATTGCAACCTCTGCCTCTCAGGTTCAAGTGATTCTTATGTCTCAGCCTCCTGAGTAGCTGGGATTACAGGCATGTACCACCATGCCTGGCTAATTTTTGTATTTTCATTAGAGATGGGGTTTCTCCATGTTGGGCAGGCTAGTCTTGAAATCCTGACCTCAAGTGATCCGCCTACCTTGGCCTCCCAAAGATCTGGGATTATAGGCGTGAACCACTGTGGCCAGCCTTCCTTCATGTTTTTAAAACTAATTTTAAAATTCAAATTAGATTTCACACCCTACTAGCTTGTGATTTTGGTTGCTACTTAGAATTGATCTTTTTTTCTCCTTGCATTTTCAAATTTATCATTGTTGGCATATAGGCATGTTATCAATAATATAATTTGTGAGTATGTCATTTTAGATGTTCTAGATAGTCATTTTATCTGTAAATAATAAACACATAGTCTCTTTTCCAATATTTATTCCTCTTCCTTTTCTGATTATGTTGGCTAGGGCTGCTCCAGCTTAGTGTTGAGTTGTAGGTGGTATCTCCTCCTAACTATAATGGGAATGTCAGTAATGTTATACTGTTAAGTATTTTATATATATATATATGAGAGACATATTTACATATTATATATCATATTTATATATAAATAAGTTAACATATGTTTATTTTAATTAAGTGCTTATTAAGTGTCCTTTTTTTTAGATGTTTAATACTAATTGGTGGCCAGGCGTGGTGGCTCATGCCTGTAATGCCAGCATTTTGGGAGGCTGAGGTGGGTGGATCGCTTGAGTCCAGGAGTTCAAGACCAGCCTGGGCAACATGGAGAAACTCCGTCTCTACTAAAAACACAAAAATTAGCTGGGCATCATGGTGCGTGCCTGTAATCCCAGCTACTCGGGAGGCTGAGGCATGAGAATCGCTTGAACCTGGGAGGCTGAGGTTGTGGAGCTGAGATTGTGCCACCGCACTCCAGTGTGGGTGACAGAAGTGAGGCTCTCTCTCAAAAAGAAAAAAAAAAAAAAGAAATACTAGTGGGTGATAAATTTTGTCATATTCTTTTTTGGACATTTGTTAAGTTCACCTCCCCCTATTGCTATATAGTGAGTTATATTTAATAGATAGACTCTTATAGGATATACTTGCTTGAGTGTGTAATCTTCAATATATTGTGGGGATTCATGTTGTTAATATTTTATTTAGGATTTTTGCATCTATGTTCATAAATGAGATTGGCCTGTATTCTTTGCTTTCCTTACTTGGCTTTGCAATCTAGAATACACTTACTTACAGCATGGTAGCGGGTTTTTCATCTTATTCTGTGCTTTGGAATAGTTTACCTAACATGGGAAGCAAGATATTATATTTGTCTTTACATTTGTTTATGATGTATTATATATTCAATACTTACGTATTTCTTCTTTTTGCAGTTAAATCTTTCAATCTTTTTATGGTTTTGTATTTTATGATAACTTCTTTAATCTGTCAAGTTTAGTGTGAAGTAGATAAAGAATGTTTTATTTCTTTTCCCTGTATAGCTCCACTATTATATTACCATTTAGTGAGAAATCTTTTTTCTATTGATCTGAAATGCCTCCTTTATCATATACTAAATAATTTCTACATTTGGATTTGTTTCTTAGTGTTTTATTCAAGCATCTTTTTTTTTTTTTTTTTTTTTTTGAAACAGAGTCTCACCCTGTTGCCCAGGCTGGAGTGTAGTGGCAATATCACATCTGACTGCAACCTCTGCCTTCTGGGTTCAAGTGATTCTCCTGCTTCAGCCTCCCAAGTAGCTGGGATTACAGGTGCCCGCCACCACACCTGGCTAATTTTTGTATTTTTAGTAGAGACGAGGTTTCTCCATGTTGGCCAGGCTGGTCTCGAACACTTAACCTCAGATGATCCACCCACCTCGGCCTCACAAAGTGCTGGGATTACAGGTGTGAGCCACTGCACCCGGCCTCAAGCATCTTTTAAAGATAATTTTTGGTAAACTCTTTTGAAAACTAGATTGAAAGACAAGTATATTTTTAAGCTGACTTTAATGCATTTTAATTAATCAGGCTTTGCTTTAGTTTCACTCTATGTATTTTACATTCCTCTGCCTTTATTGGAAAAGTTATTTGAGATCATCAGAGAGGAGTTTTCAGTGGATCTCCTAAGCTTGGTTTTAGTGGTGTATTGATTTACTGAGGCTGCCATAGGAAAGTATCACAAACTGAATGGCTTATAACAATAGAAATTTATTATCTCACAGCTATGAAGGATAGAAGTGTGAGATCAAGGTGTTGGCAGGGCTGGTTCCTCCCAAAGGCTTTGAAGGAGAATCTGTTGCATGTCTCTGTTAGCCTGTGTTGGTGGCTGGTAATCTTTGGCTTGTAAAACAGGGATCCTGAACTGTCCGTGGCCTGTTAGGAACTGGGCCACAACAGCAGGGGATGAGTGGTGAGCAAGCATTACTGTTTGAGCTCCACCTCTGTCAGATCAGTGGTGGCATTAGATTCTCATAGGAGTGCGAACCCTGTTGTGAACTGCATGTGAGGGATGTAGGTTATGCGCTCTTTATCAGAATCTAATGCCTGATGATTGAGGGCCGGGCACGGTGGCTCATGCCTGTAATCCCAGCACTTTGGGAGGCCAAGGTGGGTGGATCACGAGGTCAGGAGATCAAGACCATCCTGCCTAACACGTTGAAACATGTCTCTGCTAAAAATACAAAAAATTAGCTGGGCATGGTGGCATGCACCTATAATCCCAGCTACTCAGGAGGCTGAGGCAGGAGAATCGCTTGAACCCGGGAGGTGGAGGTTGCAGTGAGCCGAGATCACGCCACTGCCCTCCAGCCTTGGCAACAGAGTGAGACTCATCTTAAAAAAAAAAAAAAAGAAAAGAATTAAATGTAGTATAAGTGGAACAAAGTTCTTTATTATAACAGAGTTTTCTAATTATTATTGGGATATAATAAAAAGGCTATTTTTGTGTATTGTTTTTGGGCATTATTGAACTTATATTCTAATACTTTTTGCGTATTGGATTTTCTAGATAGTGATTTCATTTATAATTGATCACTTTATCTCATTTCTAATATTTATATCACCTTTTTTGTTATGTAGCAGACTATCTCCTTTAGAACATTATTAAATAACAAATAGCAGGCTTTTCCTATTCTTAAGTTAATAGGAATGCCTCTGGTGCTTTATCATTATTCATATGTTATTTTATGTTGCTAATTTTTGTTTAAACATTTTTCCTTTTAGCTTTTATTTTTAAATTAAACTTTTTATTTTTATTTTATTTTTTGAGATGGAGTCTCACTCTGTCACCCAGGCTGGAGTGAGTGGCGTGATCTGGGCTCACTGCAACTTCTTTTTTTTTTTTTTTTTTTGAGACGGAGTCTCGCTCTGTCGCCCAGGCTGGAGTGCAGTGGCGTGATCTCGGCTCACTGCAAGCTCCGCCTCCCGGGTTCACGCCATTCTCCTGCCTCAGCCTCCCAAGTAGCTGGGACTACAGGCGCCTGCTACCACACCCGGCTAATTTTTTTTTTTTTTTGTATTTTTAGTAGAGACGGGGTTTCACCGTGTTAGCCAGGATGGTCTCGATCTCCTGACCTCGTGATCCGCCCGCCTCGGCTTCCCAAAGTGCTGGGATTACAGGCGTGAGCCACCGCGCCCGGCCAACTGCAACTTCTATCTCCCAGGTTCAAGCAAATCTCCTGGCTCAGCCTCCTGAGTAACTGGGATTACATGCGTGCGCCACGGCACCCAGCTAATTTTTTGTATTTTCAGTAGAGACAACATTTCACCATGTTGGCCAGACTGGTCTTGAACTCCTGACCTCAAGTTATCTGCCTGCCTCAGCCTCCTAAAGTGCTGGGATTATAGGCATGAGACACTGTGCCCGGCAAATTAAACTTTTTATTTTGAGCTACTTGTAGAATCACATGCAATTGTAAGAAATAATGTAGAGAAATCTCGTGTACCCTTCACCTAGTTTTTTCTTGTGTAACTAAGGTACAGTATCACCATCAGGTAACTGCACATACCTTATTCACATTCTACCATTTTCACTTGTACTCTGTATTCAGATTTTACCAGTTTTGCTTTTACTCATTTGTGTGTGTGTTCTGTCACATCTGTAGATTTGTGTGACCACCACCGCAGTCAAGATAAAGAAGAGTTCCATCACAAAGATCCCTTGTGCTACATTTTCATAGCCACAGCCGTTGCCCTCTCTGTCTGCCTCCCTAACCCCATCTAAGCACTAAACTCTATAATTTTGTCATTTCCAGAATGCTATATAAACAGAATCATATAGTATGTAACCTTTGAGATTGACTTTTCTTTATTCAGTGTAATTCCTTTGAGATTCATTCAGATTGGTGCATGTATCAATAGTTTGTTTTTCTTCATTGCTGAGTAGTATTCCATGGCATGCATGCATCAGAGCTTGCTTAACCATTCATCTGTTGAATGACGGTTGTTTTCAGGATTTGGCTATTATGAATAAAGCTGCCGTCAGCGTTCATGTGCGGCTTTCATTTCTCTGGAATAAATGCTCATGAATGCATACACCCTTTACTTAGACTCATCTGTTGGTAACATTTTGTCCCATTTGCTTATTATTTGCTTCCTTTCTCTCTCTCCACTTTTCCATACACACACAAATATAAACTAAAATTTTTCCTTAACTGCTTGAGAGTAAATTTGACTACATCCTTACTCCCACATACTTCTGTATTTCCAAGAATTAAGGATATTTTCTTACATACTGTGATGGTTAATATTAGGTGTCAACTTGATTGGATTGAGGCCTAGATAGCTGGTAAAGTATTGTTTCTGGGTGTGTCTGTGAGAATGTTGCCAGAGGAGATTGACATTTCAGTCAGTGGACTGGGAGAGGAAGACCCACCCTCTGTGTGGGCGGACACCATCCAATTGGCTGCCAGTGCGTCTAGAACAAGTCGGGTAAGCTGGCTTGCTGAGTCGTCTGGCTTTTATTTTTCGCCCATGCTGGATGCTTCAGTCCGCTCCTGGTGCCCTTGGACATCAGACTCTGGGTTCTTCCGCCTTTGCACTCTTGGACTTACACCAGTGGTTTGCCCGGGGCTCTTGGGCTTTCAGCCACGGACTGAAGGCAGCACTGTTGGCTTCCCTACTTTTGAGGCTTTTGGACATGGACTGAGCCACTAATGGCTTCTTTCTTCCTCAGCTTGCACATGGCTTGTAGTAGGACTTTGCCTTGTGATTGTATAAGCCAATTTTCCTTAATAAACTCCCTTTCATATATGCGTATAAACTATTAGTTTTGCCCCTCTGGAGAACCCTGATTAGTACACATACCCACAGGAAAATTATCAACTTAATTTAACATAACTTTTGATATAGCTTTTATCAGATCTATCATCTATAACAATTTTGTCAATTCGCCTAGCAACGTCCCTTTTAGCATCTTGTCCCCTTCTAGTACAGGGGCTGGTCTGGGTCCACATATTGTGTTTCATTGTTATGTTTCCTTTACCTCCTTTAATCTGGGAACAGCTCTTTACATTGTCTTCTGTGACATTGGCATTTTTGAAGAAGCAAAAATGAGAACTTTACATGTATTATCTCCTTTAGTACTTAAGACAGCTCTACAAAGAAGCTTTTATTATTATCGCCTCTTTTAGATGATGAGAGGGACAGAAAGATGAAATAATTTGCTCAAGTCATCTTAAGTGGTAGAACCTGGATTCAAACCTGGGTGTTTTGACTTCAGAAGCCTGTTTAACCACTGAGCTCTACTGTCTTTCATTAATCTTTTAGCCTGTTTGTAGTAGCACTTGACCTTTCAGAAACTGAGAACCAGGGAAGCTATTTTCTATATTGGCTGACATAAACAAGTATTTAATTTGTTTTACAGTAGATGATCCATTTTGTGATGACTTCAGATATTTCATCTGTTGCTTTGAGTTGGAGTTAAAGTTAGGTCTGCATCTGATTAACATTTATGGTACTTTATGGAAGTATTAAATAGTTTAAATTAAGTTTTAAGCATCAAGCAGCTGGTTGTCTTGCATATTAGAAATAGAGTTCATAGGAAACCCTAAGTTGTCTGGGCTGTGTGTTTCAGGCCAGATAAGGATAGTTTCTTCCAGGACATTCTTCAGGGCTTGGTCTAGTCTTTGTTAATTGTCTCAAAGAAAGAGTTCCACTATCCCTGGAGGAAGGCAGTTTTCTAATCTCTCATCTTTCTGGAAGGTTTTCTTTGTAATAAGATGTGGCAATTAAAATGTGCCTTATTCTTTCTAAGTTTCTTTTAAGGTCACTACCATCTGAAGTAATATGAAATACATGTGTATGGGTTTGCCAAGATTGCAGTTTCCGTGGGAATCATAACATTGGATTTAATCACATCTGGGTTAATGAAGTGTGCACAAAGGCTCTGCATGAATATAGGTTTTATATTTAATGTGCATCTGGAGGCAGCAAGGTCTTAGTGATGTAGTTTCCCTGTAAGTGACAAGTTGAACACTTGCTAGCTGAAGGTTTAAGGTAATCCCAAGGCTAGGAACTTTGCCACGGAACTGAGGTCCTGCACCTTGACCCTCAGTTTAGAAGGCATGCGTAAGCACTGGGAATCTGGAGCTCTTTAGTGGAGCTGGAGGCCCAGCTTATTTCCCTGGAGTCTGTAGACTTTGGGTTTGTTTTGTCTCCATGAGAAGCAGGGATTACAGTGCTGCTGTTTTGACTTCTTTTTTTGAAGTGGTAGGGAGAAGAAATACACCAGGTCTGTCATAGTTGTACTTTGGTGTTTTGGGAATGATTTTGGTCATTTTTCTTTTTCTTTCTTTTTTTTTTTGAGACAGAGTTTCGCTCTTGTTGCCTAGGCTGGAGTGCAATGGCACGATCTCTGCTCACTGTGCGCGACCTGTGCCTCTTGGGTTCAAGCGATTCTCCTGCCTCAGCCTCCCAGGTAGCTGGGATTAAAAGCACGTGCCACCACACCCAGCTAGTTTTGTATTTTTAGTAGAGACAGGGTTTGTCCATTTTGGCCAGGCTGGTCTCCAACTCCTGATCTCAGGTGATCCACCTGCCTCGGCTTCCCAAAGTGCTGGGATTATAGGCGTGAGCCACCGCACCTGGCCTATTTTTCTTAGATTGTTTTCTCTGCTGTCTACCTGACGTTTTATAACTATTAAGTTCATGGTGATGGTCCTTGAGAGTGGTAGTGGTTTTTACGTGGAAAATCTAGAATTTTGGATTGCTCCAAACCCTAGGATCACTATCTTTCAAACTCACTCATGTTGAAGGGCATGAATGTGGAACTTAATTTCTCCACAGAAAGTGGAGCTAGAGTGAGGGTTGTCTTTGTAGGGCCTCTCTCTGATCCACCAGTGCCACGTGCTTAGCTGACAGACCAAAATCAGAAAGTTGACTTAGAGGTCATCAAGCTTTCCCTATCTATCTGTGGTCTGTTTTAGTATCTTAGTCATTTTACTGTTCAGAATTTTGTGTCCTGCATTCCGCCAGATTCCTTGAATAACACTAGACTTCTCCGTGACTTTGAGGGTAAATTACAACTGGTTATGACTTTATATGTCATCTTACAGGAGTGTTCTCCAAGACATGATGTGGATCTTGTGTGTAGGCAGGAAGATGGTTCTTAGCAAGGCCTTACCATGCTTAGGGCTGAAAGTCTGTTGGTAGTAACTTCCAGATGTTTGCAGCCGCAGTCCTGAGAGTAGTAGGCATTGTTATAGCAATACTTTCCCAAGACTAAGGCCATGATGTAACTGACATTTTTTAAAAAAATAAATAACTAACACAGAAGCTAGATTGATGTTAATCTCTTGTGTAAAATAAAAACAAGTTTTTATGAACACTGACATTTTATTTGAACCGATATGAACCTAGGGAAAATTACTTTCAATTCTTGTATGTTTTAGTCATTTTGTTCAGTTGATTATAGGTTCTGAAAGTCACATATTTTTCCAAATTGCCATGGTAAAATTGGCCACGTGGATGAGCTTTGCAACCCTTTTTTCCTTTGTCTTATTACTTTTGAGACTAGTGTATGGAGATGTGATGGCTCGGATTACCGTTGAAATTATGCGTGTAGATAGTGGATGAGTTCTTTCTCAGCTTTATTTTTAAATAACTGCTTCTGTATCACAGCATGAAATTTGGATTGAGCTTGTGGTAACCTTGCTCAATAAAATTTATGCTTTCTGTAAGTAAAGGCCCTAAGTGATAGTAGTTGTTGCTGAATTGTTTGCTAAATAGAATATTTTGCCAGTGTGACCTGTAAATGGGAGTTTTAAAAACGTATGTGTCAGTATAATTGTGTGTGTGTGTGTGTGTGTGTGTGTATGTGTGTGTTCGTATAGAGGCGTAGATGAAAAATCTTTGGCTATTAATTGAAAATTATTTAATTTGATGATGAATGTATGGTAGTTTCTTACATTTTTTCTACCTCATGGATGTTTTAAAATTTCCAAAATAAAGAGTAAAAGAGTCTCCCCAAATGGTAGTTAAGAAAAGGGACAGGGGACTGGGCACAGTGGCTCACACCTGTAATCTCTGCACTGAGGGAGGCTGAGGCCGGATCGCTTGAGCCCAGGAGTTTGAGGCCAGCCTGGGCAACATAGTGAGACCTTGTCTCTACAAAAAAGTAGAAAAAATTAGTGGGGTGTGGTGGTATACGCCTGTAGTCCCAGCTACTCGGGAGCTGAAGTGGGAGGATTACTTGAGCCCGGGAGGTTGAGGCTACAGTGAGCTGTGATCGTACCACTGCACCCTAGCCTGGGTGACAGAGTGACATAATGAGATCTTGTCTCAAACAACAACAACAACAAAAAGATAAGATGTAGGTTTTATTTGATAGGGAGTAGAGACAAGGGTCAATGAAATAGATGTCATGATTTCTAAAACCTTCCAGGGTGGCTTTTTCAGTGGTGCTGAAGTACTGCCCCTGAGTTACTTCAGGAGACAGAATAGAATTTTACTGTTGTTGCCTAGGTTTACTGATCATGGCAGAGGTATTCCAGTGTGCTGCCCATACATTACAAAAAGAAACCCTTTGTGTTTTTTTTCCACAAGATCCTTTTATTTGATATTTGGAGCCAAGTGTGAATTCTGACACCAATACCTTCCTATGCTTCTTTAGGTTTTGATTTTTTTTTTTTTTAAAGATGAGGTTTTAAGATGAGGCTTTTAATTAGTCTCTGTTGTTTTCAATTTTGCAAGTGTTTCTCTCTGTTCCTTCCTTCACTGGATGGATGGAGAGTGGTTTCTTATTGTTTCTAAAGTACTTGTGTTTGACTTGTGCTTTTTGCCACTCTCTCTAGAATTTGTCTTCGAAGTCTGCACATTTTTCCCAAAAAGAAAGGTTAGAATAAATTTCAGAGGGTTGAAAATGCCAGTTTGATATGAAAGTCTTTAAAGCATAGGAAGAAATCTTATTCGCTTCAGTGTAATAATTCTGTAGATGACTTTAATCGTAGTAATAAAATGCGGGAAAGAAACATGAGATTGAATTTATAATGTTATACTGTACAGAGTACACATGAGAAATCAAGCTATTTGTTAAACAATTTCCACCTTATAACATTTTTGGGCCTTATTTGGTAGCAAAGCTTGTATTTGAGATCTCTTTCAATTTTGGTTTTGTATGTTTTGTCATTGCAAATCTTAAATTTGTTATTGTGTGATTTATGGCCAAAACTCTGGTACTTCAGTGGCATTAAGATGATTCTGTCTTTATTAGGCAAGTAATGATACTGTAGATCCACTCAAGCAGTATCCTTCATGTACTTCCTGCCATTACCGATGTCCTGTGTATTACCAAGATGTGAATATACTAAACTCCAGCATTCAAATAAATCTTAAATAGACTCCGAGTTTTTGGAGTGCTATATGAATTTATAAGAGAATTTCAGAAGCGAGAGAAAGTTTAGTTGTCTTTAAGAGTTTTCTTTTTTTTTTTTTTGAGCTCTGCCTCCCGGGCTCAAGTGATCCTCCTACCTCAGCCTCCCAAGAAGCTGGGACCATAGGCATGAGCCATTGTGCCCGGCTAATTTTTGTATTTTTTTGTAGAGATGGGGTTTTGCCATGTCGCCCAGGCTGGTCTTGAACTCCTGGCCTCAAGTGATCCGCCTGTCTCGGTCTCCCAAAGTGCTAGGATTACAGGCGTCAGCCCACTCCAGCCTAAGAGTTTTCTTAAATTCCGTAATGTGGGAAATGTTTAATATTTTGACGGCAACTATTATTGTCTTTAAATTATTTTTATTTTTTAGAGACAGAGTCTAACCCTGTCTCCTAGGCTGGAGTGCAATGGCACTATCATAGCTTACTGCACTCTTGAACTCCTGGACTCAAATGATCCTCCTACTTCAGTTTTTTGAGTAGCTGGGACTACAGCATGTGCCACCATCTGGCTAATTTTTAGATTTTTGGTAGAGATGAAGTCGGGCTATGTTGCCCAGGCTGGTCTTAAACTGCTGGGCTCAAAGGATCCTTCCACCTCAGCCTCCGAAAGTGCTGGGATTACAGGCATGAGCCACCATGCCTGGCCTTAATTGTCTTTTAAATTTAGAGTTGAAAAACATTACAGAGGCTGTTCATTATTTTCCATCAGGGTATATCATATTATTTGCATTAGGGTATATTGCCAAACTGTGCCTGTAATTCCTGATGTGACATTAGGCCGTAATAAATTCTCCTGTTATCAAGAACATTTATTAGGTGTGTACCCTGTGGGCATGGTGTAGAAGTAGGCAGAAGACATGATCCCTGCTCCTCAGTAATTTACAGGTTTTGAGAGTACACAGGGCATCTCTTTTAATGACTTCATTCAGTAAACATTTCCTGAGTACCCACTGTGTGCTAGCCCTTCCAGGAACTGGGGATACAGTGATGAACGGGACATACAAGCCTCTACACTCTTGGAATTTACATACTGGAACCCTCAACACTTCACGTGCTAAATGATGAAATTGTTAAGGACCTTATGAGGGGAGGTATTACTTTGCTGTGGTATGGTTGGGAAGGCTGTATTGAGGGATGAGGACTGGAGCTGGACAGGCGTGAGACTGTTCATTTCCCACTGTGTATTCTGTGGAACCTGCTATCAAAGATTTCGTGGTCAAATAGATGGAAAACATGACCCACTTGGGATTGTGGAGAAGACATCCCAAGAGCTGGAGAAATTAGGTGAGACAGTAGGGGAGAGGATATGGAATTTGAGCTGTTCTTTAATGGGTAAAATTTTAAGAGTGAGGTTGGAGTAGAGGGTGAGTGAACTGTGTGAGAATGTGCAGGGAGCTTGAAGAGTACGGGCCATGTTGGGGGATGCTACCCAAAATGCACCTGTCCCCAGCCTCCCCTCCTACCCTCACAGAAGCTACCCATTGTCCTTGGCTCCACCATGTCACCTCTTCCATGCTTTCTGTGTTTTAACATGCTCAAGTTTCTCCTTTCATAAAAACACCAACAAAAAGGCAAACTGTCTTTTGCTTCCACCTTTCCCGCTTCATGGCTAAATTTCACAAGCAATCAACAGCTCACGAACTCCACATCCCCCCAGCCCATTCATTTCTCAGCTGATTTCTTTTTTGTGTTATCCCCATTGCTTCCCCCTTGCACCTCTCACTGAGCCCCTTGTGATATCCATCCTGCTAAGTGTAATGAACACTTAATGCCTTATTTCACTTCTCTTAGTGACATAGGGCTTCATTGCCCTCTGTCTTCTCGAAATCTTGATTTTCTTTCTCTTTTCCCTGCTGCCAAGCCTCCAGGAAGTAGAGAAAAGACATTTTCTTGACATCACACTCTTCCAAGTTTTCTCTTATATCTCCCTCTTAGGAGGCCATTTTTTCTCAGTCTTTGCAATTTCTGTTCCCTTCTCCCTGGCTATTGAACTTTGAGGCTCCTCAGAGTCTCAATCCTAGGTCCCTTCCTTTTTTTCTCGATATTCTTCCTAGGCTGATCGCATCTGTGTTCAATTTCAGTTGCTTTGGTTATGATTTGTTCTCTGGTGACTCCCAAATTTGCTGTCAGCCCAGATGTTCTTCAGAGCTCCTGACTTTTGTGTCCAGCTGCCTGGTGTTGCAGTCACCTCAAACTCAGCACGTCCAATTCTTGGCTGATGATCTCTACCCCTCTATCCTCATTCAATAACCCTGTCCTGGTGCATGTAACTCCCATCCATCCAATTATGTAAGCTAGAAAATATGAAGTTATCTTTTTTTTTTGAGACAGAGTCTTGGAGTGCAGTGGTACGATCTCGGCTTACTGCAACCCCTGCATCCCAGGTTCAAGCAAGTCTCCTGCCTCAGCCTCCTGAGTAGCTGGGACTGCAGGTGTGAGCCAGCACGCCTGGCTGATTTTTGTATTTTTAGTAGAGACAGGGTTTCGCCATGTTGGCCTGGCTGGTCTTGAACTCCTGACCTGAGGTGATCCACCTGCCTCGGCCTCCCAAAGTGCTGGGATTACAGGTGTGAGCCACCGCGCCTGGCTGAGATGGCTTTTTTTCTTTATCAGTAATCCTTGACTGAGGTCAGCAGTCCCCCAGTTACCTCTGAGGGTCTGCATCACTTAAGTTTAATTACCTGGAGATTTCACACAGATCCTAAAATGATATATTGTAGGTAAATGGTGTCCAGGTAATGTCTTTCATTAAAATGAAATAATTAATATACATTTAAGTCCCTCCCTCTCATCCACTTTAATACTTAAGGATAAAACAGGAGCTCATATTCCAACTGCATTTTTTTTTTTTTTTTGGTCTTCTTAGAAGAGCTCTAACGGTTAACATTGTTGAATAAGAATGTCATTGTTGAATAAGTTGTCATTCATCTATGTCAATGACAGGTTCTAGAAATGAAAAAAATAACAATTTATCTTTTTTTTCCTTTGTGAATCACGCTTTTCATGTCCTGACTAAGAACTCTTCACCTAATCGTAGGTCATGATGCTTTTCTCTTATGTTCTCCTCTATGAGTTTTACAGTTTTTGTGTTAGATCTGGGATCCATTTTGAGTTAATTTTTATATGTGGTCTGAGGCAAAGGTCAAGATTTTTTGTTGGTTTTTTTTTTTTTTTTTTGGTCTATTGATGTCCAGTTGTTCCAGCACTATTTGTTGAAAAGGCTATCTTTCCTCCCTTGAATTGCTTTTGCACTTGTGTCTGAAATCAGTTGGACATATTTGTAAGGGGCTATTTCTGGGATCTCTCTGTTGTTCCATTAGTCTAGGTGGCTGTCCCTCTGAAAATACCACAGTCTTAATTGCTATAGCTATATAGCTTAAAATCAGATAGTATGATTCCTCCAACTTTATTTTTTTTGGTTGTTCATTATTTTAGTTATTCTAGTTCCTTTTCATTTCTATATAAAATTTAAGATAAGCTTGTCTGTATCTACAAAAGATCTTGGGACTTTGCTAAGAATTATGTTAAATGTATAAATCAGTTTGGGGAGAATTGATATCTTTACTATGTCATGGTCTACTAGTGTCAACAGCTTACCACTTTAGGTGGAACATAGGAACCTTACCACGATTTAGGCCCCTTTACCCTCCCTGCTTTATAGTTACATACATTGAAAACCACATCAGACAATATTATACTTTTGCTTTTAATTACCTAATGTAATTTTAAAAACTCAAGAGGAGAAAGTCTAGTACTAGTACACTTAACTATAAAGTTACTCTCCAACATTAGTTACTTTTTACTTGTAAAATTCTATTTAATTCTTTCAAAATTTAGATTTTAGTAAGTTTCTTTCGCTTGTGTTTATTTTTTCTTTTCTTTTTTTCTTTCATTCTTTTTTTTTTTTTTTTTTTTTTGAGATAGGGTCTCACTCTGTCACCCAGGCTGGAGTGCAGTGGCATTATCATGGCTCACTGTAACCTCAACCTTCTAGGCTCAGGTGATTTTCTCACCTCAGCTTTCTAAGTAGCTGGGACTACAGGTGCATGCCACCACATCTGGCTAACTTTTTGTAGAGACGAGATCTCACTATTTTGCCCAGGCTGGTCTCGAACTCCTGAGCTCAAATGTTTTGCCCTCCTTGGTCTCCCAGGTGTGAGCCATTGGGCCCTTTCATTACTTTACATACATTTTAAAAAAATATTCTGTAGTTGTCTTTTTTTAAGACCTGAAGTTATTTTGTGCTACATTTTGCTATTTTTTCTTTCTGACTGTCAATCGTGATGGCTCTTTCCTTATGTGCTTTGTAAGCATTTAGCAGGCTTTTGACTGTAGGCATATTCTGAAGCAAATAGTTCTGAGAGGAGTTTTTGGTTCAGCAATGGGTGCCACCAATCTAGGATCACTTTAAGTTCGTTTCTATGCTTGGGGTTCATTAGCTGGACCCTATTGTATGAATACAATCCTGGGTTCTGAATGTTCAGGGGAGACTTTCCTATGGAACCTAGATCAAAACAGACACCTGTGATTTTTTTTCCTTCACCAGCCGGTGTATTTTTTCTAGCCTATTTTCTCACTGAGATTGTTCCCCTTCAAGGGTCTGAGTTTTTTCCAAGGGGCTCACTTCAACCTTTCTACATTTTGTATCATCAAAGCCTTAGAGTCTTCAGTCCCTCTGCGGCTTTAAACCACTCTTGGTACTAACACCAGAAAGTGCTCCCAGGGTCTCTATAGTCTCAGTGTCTACTTTTTCTGGTTTCTGGCTCCCACTTGATTTTTAGCTCCTGGGGATTTTCTTTTCTTTCTTGAGAACTCAACTGTGCATTTTAAAAGAAACTGGTAATATTTTGTTTAGCAGTTATAATAATTCAATAATTCAGTATCAGGTGGTTTTTCAGATATTGACTGCACTATGTTACTAGAAATAGAAGATTTTGACACACAGCTTCCAAACCATTCAATAAAGTATAGATTATTGGGTCCCAGGAGGGACTCACTCTGGTTTCTTCAAAATTGGTCATTTGGGACAAAAGTTCTTCCTGTCTCTCGGGAGGGGCTGTGGTAGCGACACTTGTCCTTAAAAGGAAGAAGCACGGGCATCTTTAGTACTGCCCTCACATCTGCCAAACAGCTAGAGAGGTTCAAGAAGGAAGGGAATGCTCAACTGTGTCAAGTGCGACAGCAAGGTCAAGTAAGATCAAGACTGAAAATTGACAGTGGGATTTCACAATTAGAATGTCTTTGCCAGAGTAATCCCATGGAATTGGGAGGATGGTCTTTGGTCCAGGCAATTCCTGTTTTTCTCAGGAAGAATGACTTCTTGTTTATCAGTATGTGGTTATTTATTTTATGCTGTCTTATTTTAATACTGTCTAGCTTCCAACCTTGCCTTAGATAGAGTAGCTATGTCTGTCATAGAAACTGGATTCAGCCATAGATTGTAGGACCTATCTTGTATACACCTAGGTCCTTAAAGCTTTTGTTTATATCTCAGATGAAGTCATCAGAAGGAAGAACTGAAGAGGTAAGAGCCCAGCTGGGGTATTAAAGTAAGAGAAAGAATATAATGAGGTATTGTCAGTTTTAACATGAAGCCTCTATTTTGTGGAATTTTTAAAAATTATGAAACAATTTGAAACACACAAAAGTAGAGAGAATAGTGCATTGAGAGAATAGTGCATAACCCAAATTTAGTATTTTTTGTACATTTGCCGTGTTTATCTTTCTTTTGCTGAAATATTTTAAAGAAATCCTGACATCATTTATGTACATATCTTAACTATGCAATATGAACATTTTCACATGTAGTCAAAATGCTGTTATCACATCTAATATAAAATGGATTATTCTTTACTACTATACATAAGACTGTGGAGGCTTTCTATTTTAAAGTCCTTTGAACATGCTGAGATTGTTCCTCCTTTTCTGTCTTTATACTTGTCATACTGTCTGTCTAGAAGGCTCTAGTCTGTGACCTCCACATGGTGGCCTTAGTGACAGTATTATTTCCTCAATAAAGGCTTTCCTGATGACTGAACTAAAGTAGTGTCCCTTTCCCCCACCCTGTTGGCCACTGCCTCCCTGCTCTGTGTCACTGCCTGTGTGCTTGTGTATTGTCTGTCTCCTCCCCTAGATTGTAAGCGCCATGAGAGTAGGGACCTGGTCTGTCATGGTTATTGCTCTATGGCCAGGGCCTGAAGCAAGCCTAGCCTATTGTAAGGAAGCAAAGGTTTAGAAACAAGTCAGCTGTTAGATTAATAAAGATTCCAAAATTTGCTTAATATTTTATAACCATTATCTCTTCCTACAACTGATGTCTATTCCAGAGCTTTTCTTTTCTCAAGAGCTTTAACCAACAGCTGTGTTTGCAAAAAGTGCTGGGCTGTTGTCCCTTTCAGGACATTTAATCTTTTAAATCCTCAAAATATTTTGTAAAATATAAGTGAGTAAAGTCACTGCTGACCTGTTAAGAGGCAGTGTTTTTACTGACATAACTCTCATTTGAGATCACTTTATTTGAGCTTGCAGCTAATAAATCTGTTTTGGCTCATATGAAACAGGGTGGAATGATCCTGTAGTCCACATAGCCTTTAATTGATTATTTGAACTTCATTTATTTAGTGCGTCATTTGTATTCCATGTTAGGGGTGTATTAAAATTGTCAGTTGTTGGGAATATTCTTTAGCATGAGAAAAAATGTAATTCAGTAAAACAGGTTTGATTCTATAATTAGACTTGGATTCTTTTGAAAAACATAATTTCAGACTCATAAAAGAGACGAGAGAATGGTACAAATAATTACTTTGTATTCTTTACAAGATTCCCCAGTGTTAATATTTTACCACATTTGCTTTAGTATCCCTCCCCACTTATCCTCTATTGTGTTTTTTTGTTTTTTGATGAGTGGAGACACTCAAAGCCATCCTCTTTTATAACATTATGCAGTTATTAGAATCAGGGAATTAACATTGATACACCATTAGCCAATAGATTTTATTCAAATTCCCCAATCATGCCCTTTTCCTTTCTTATATGAAAAGAAAATTCTGGATCATGAGTGGCATAGAGTTGTCACGTGTCTTTAGTCTCCTTTAATTTGGAACAGTTTTTCCTTTCATGATTTTAACATTTTTGAAGATTATAGGCCAGTTATACAACAGGGACAGTTTTTAGCAGGTCCCTCAATTTGGGTTTAACTGACTGTCTTAATTTGATTTCTGTTACTATAACAGAGTGCCACAAACTGGGTAATTTATAAGAAAAGGAAATTTATTTCTCACAGTTCTGGAGTCTGGAAAATCCAGTAGTAAGGTGTTGACATCTGTTGAGAGCCTTCTTGCTGCATCATCCTGTGGTGGGAAGGCATAAGGGCAAGAGAGCAAGAGCAAGAGCAGAGAGGGCCAAACTCACTTTTATCAGGAACTCATTTCTGTGATAATAGCATTAATTCATTCATTATGGTTGAGCCTTCATGGCCAAATTCCTTCTTAATGATCCCACCTGTTAATACCATTACAATGACAATTAAATTTCAACATAAATTTTGGAGGGGACATTCAAACCATAGAACTGATGTTTCAAAACTGACATGTTTTTCTTAGTGCTTCATATCAGGAGACATATGATGATTTGGCTCATTACCGGTGTTTACTTTGATCACTTGGTTAAGGTGGGTCTGCCAGATTTTTCCACCCTCAAGATAGATTTTCCTCTTTGTGTTTACATAATATCTTTGAGGATACTTTGAAACTATTTAAAATTCTGTTACTTCTTAAACTCTTGCCAACTAGTTTTAGATTTCATTGATGAATACACATTAATTAGTATGATGATGGTTGCCAATGGTAATTTTCTAATTCCATTGTTTTTTCTAGATTTATCACTTGCGATACTGCTGTAAGGAATGGCTTCTCCCTTTCACTTATTTATTTTTGTCTATCAGTAGGAACTTATGGATTCTTATTTAGTCAGTTATAAAATTTTGATATTTAAATGATCATATATTTGGCCAGTAGCAGCCTTTTCAGAGGGCTCCTGTGAACTTTTGACATGTCCTCATCATTTTTTGAGTATTTTCTTACTTTCTGGAACAGCAAGATATTCTAGGCCAGGGCTTGGCAAACCTTTTCTGTAAGTGGCCAGATAGTAAATATTTTCGATTTTGTAGACCATACAGTCCCTCTTGCAACTGTTTAACTCTGCCCTTGCAGCACGAAAGCAGCCATAGATAATTTGTAAACTAATGAGCTTGGCTGTGTTTCAGTAAAAGTTTATTTACATAAACAGGTGGATGCACTATGCATAGTTTGCCAACCCCTCTTCTAGGCTCATATTTGTACGTTTCTACCCTGGTCTCAGAATTGGCCATTTTTCCATTGGTTGCTTTTAGTGATGAGTGGTGTTTAGAAACTGAGATCTAGGCACTAGATATGCTCATTGCTGCTGGAATGTCATTGATTCTAGGCCCTTTCAGGAGACAAAGCTAGGGAATATAAGAATATATCTTTATATGCTATATACATTTGTGTGCGTATATAGACGCATCCGTATTTCTCTATTTATTATAAACCATTGAGTTATACTGATATCTCCAGTTCCATTTCGATTCTAGCCTTTCCACTTTTCCATATTTGTAATTTTTTTCTCCAACATTGACAAACTTGGCTCCTTATCCACAAGTATTTACTTATTTGTTCCATCTAGGATATATAGAAAGCAGTTTTGGAATTGCTAACTCATACTTCTATAAAAAACCTATTAACCAGAGTTTAATCTTTATTTACACTTATTTTTTGTTTTTAGCCACAGGATTTGGTTAAACACTGTACCCCACAGTTACTTGGGTTAGTGTGCCATTCTTGTTACACCCATTTCCTGCTGCCCTCTAATATATTGTGATTTATTTATTTTTAATTGACAAGCAAAAAATTACATATTTTTATGGTGTGCAACATGATGTTTTGCTATATGTATACATTGTGGAATGACTAGATCAAGCTACTTAACGTATCCATTATGTCATATACTTATCATTTTTTTGTGATGAGAACACTTAAAATACACTCTCTTAGCAATTTTCAAGTATACTTGGCCCCTAGGTATCCACAGGGGATTAGTTCCAGGACCCCTACAGCTACCAAAAAATGTGGATGCTCAGGTCCCTTATATAAAATGGCAAGACATTTGCATATAACCTATGCTCATCTTTCTACAGACTTTAAATCCTCTAGGTTACTTATAATACCTAATACAATATAAATGGTATGAAAATTGTTGTTATGCTGTATTTTAAAATTTGGATTCTTTTAAAAAATTGTATTTTTATTTTTATTGTTGTTTCCCCAAATATTTTTGATCTGAATTCACAGACACAGAATTCATGGATACAGAGAGATGACTGTATACAATATATTGTTATTAACTCTAGTTGCCGTGATATACAATAGATCTCTTGAACTTATTCCTCCAGTCTTATTGAAATTTTGTGTCTTTTGGCACAGACATCTCTCCTCTCCCCTCAACCCCCAGCCTCTGGTAACCACCATTCTCTGTTCCTATCTGTTCAACTTTTTTACACGGCACATATAAATGAGATCATGTGGTATTTATTTGTCTTTCTATGCCTGGCTTATTTCACTTAGCCTAATGTCCTCTAGGTTCATCCATGTTGTTGCAAATGAGAGGGATTTCCTTTTCCTTTTCCTTTCCTTTCCTTTCCTTTCCTTTCCTTTCCTTTCCTTTCCTTTCCTTTCCTTTCTCTTTCTCTTTCTCTTTCTCTCTTTCTCTCTTTCTGTCTTTCTCTCTTTCTTTCCTTCTTTCTTTCTTCTTCTTCTTCTTTTTTTTTTTTTTTTTTTTAAGAGACTGGATTTCACCATGTTGTTGCCCAGGCTGGTCTCAAACTCCTGAGCTCGAGCAGTTCTCCTACCTTGGCCTCCCAAAGTGCTGGGACTACAGGCATGAGCCACTGTACCTGGCTTCCTTTTTTGTTTGTTTGTTTGTTTGTTAAACCGAATGGTATTCCATTGTGTATATATACTACATTTTGAAAATCCATTCACCCTTGCTGAGGATTTAGGTTGATTCCGTATCTTGGCTATTGAGAATAATACTGTAATGAACGTGGGAGTGCAAATGTCTTTTTGATGTACTGATTTCATTTCCTTTGAATACATACCCAGAAGTGGAATTCCTGGATCATAGGGTAGTTCTGTTTTTAATTTTTTGAGAAACCTCCAAACTGTTTTCCATAATGGTTATAGTAATTTACATTTCCACCAACAGTGTACAAGGGTTCTCTTGCTCCACATCCTTGCTAACACTTGTTATCTTTTGTGTTTTCGATAATAGCCATTCTAGCAGGTATGAGGTAATATCTCACTGTGGTTTTAATTTGCATTCCCCTAATGATTAGTGATATTGAGCATTTTTTCATATACCTGTTGGTAATTTATGGGTCTTTTGAGAAATGTCTACCTAGGTCCTTTTCCCATTTTTAAATTGGATTATTTGTTTTCTTGCAATTGATTGTTTGAGTTCCTTGTGCATTTTGGATATTAACTATTATATGTATGGTTTGCAAATATATTCTCTCATTCATTGTCTCTTTGCTCTGTTGATTTTTTGCTTAACAGAGTCTTCTTAGCTTAGTGGAATGCCATTTGTCTTTTTTTTTTTTTTTTTTTGCTTTTGTTGCCTGTGCTTTTGTATTTTTAAAGAAAAAAAATCTTTGCCCTGATCAATGTCATGGAACTTTATTTAACTCCATGTTTTTTCCCGGTAGTTTTCAGTGTCAGGCCTTACATTTAAATCTTTAATTCTTTTTTTTTTTTTTTTGAGATGGAGTTTTATTCTTGTCACCCAGGCTGGAGTGCAGTGGCCCAGTCTTGGGTCACTGCAAGCTCCACCTCCCGGGTTCAAGCATTCTCCTGCCTCAGCCTCCTGAGTAGCTGGGATTACAGGCATGTGCCACCATGACCAGCAAATTTTTGTATTTTTAGTAGACAACGGGGTTTCACCATATTGGTCAGGCTGGTCTGGAACTCCTGACCTCAGGTGATCCACCCGCCTTGGCCTCCCAAAGTGCTGGGATTACAGGCTGAGACACCGCTCTTGGCCTCCTTTAATCCATTTTGACTTGGTTTTTGTATATGTTGTGAGATGAGTGTCTAATTTCATTCTTCTGCATATAGAAATCCAGTTCTCTCGGTACCATTTATTGAAGAGATTGTCCTTTCCCCACTGTGTATTCTTGGCATCTTTTTGAGGGCCAATTGATAGTAAATGTGCGTTTTTATTTCTGGGTTTTCTATTCTGTTCCATTGCTCTGTGTGTCTGCTTTGATGCCAGTACTGTGCTGTTTTGATTACTGTAGGCTACATTTTGAGATCAGGTAGTGTGATGCCTCAGGCTTTATTCTTTTTGTTCAAGATTGCTTTGCCTATTTGGGGTCTTTTGTGATTCTATATGAATTTTAGGATTGCTTTTTCTATTTTTGTGAAAAATGTCATGGAATTTTGGTAGAGATTATATTGAATCTGTAGATTGCTTTGGGTAGTAAGGACACTGTTACAGTATTCCGCAATCATGAACATGGGATATCTTTCCATTTTTTGGTGTCTTCAGTTTATTTCATTAACATTTGTTGTGTTTTTCATTTTAAGTAGAGTTAGCATAATTTCTTTCTATTTGAATTGCATTTTTAGGCCATTTCCCCCATTCTGGTTTGTTTTATGTTGCTTTTTTTTTTGAGATGTGAAACATCACTGTGGTTCCAAAAGTCAGAACATATAAAAAGGCATATTAAGTGAAGTGTTATTCCACATCCATTTCTTTTACCTAGTTATCACCTGCCTCCCTTTCACTGTTCCCATCTACTCACTGTAGGTAGCCAGTCTCATTAGTTTCTAATTTACTGTGTTGTGTGTCTTTTTGCACAAATGATCGTATGTGTGTGTGTAACTCTTATTTTTTCTTTCTTTGTCATATAAAAGGAAACATACCATAGATTATCTTTTAGTTAATTCAGAAGCTCAGGAGTTGGTCAAAGTAGAACACTTCTGTGTGGTGAAATGAGTGGCCTCAACTCAATCAAGTTATTGGAGGGGAGAGTAGGAACTTCATCAGGTTATGGTCAAATTAAGCCTAGAACAGGAAGTAAGCCAGGCTTACCCAGGTATTCTGCCTTGGATTAAAAAGACGCTAAATTATTTGGTGGCAGGGATCTTAAATGATAACAATTTCTCTTTCCTGACTCTGCTCTAATCTAGACCTTTGTCCTCCAATCTAGGGGTTACCCTTTATGCTTAATGCACATTTGCTATCCTGGGGTCTCTTTTTTCTCTGTCGTTTTAGAAAATTCCTTTGCACTTTTTTTGTGCTGAGTCTTCTCTTCATTGTACTCCATACCATCCTCTGTTTCAGTTTATTGTGTCATTTTGGTGGAGCACATCCTTTAGTAGCTTCATAAGAAAAAATACAGGAAATTTTTTTTGGCCTGCTATTTTGAAAATGTCTTTATTCTACCCCCATACTTGATTGTTAGTTTGACTGCATATAGAATTGCAGATTAGAAATAATTTTCCTTAAAATTTTTTACAACTTTACTCATGTATAATTTACATACATTAAATATTTCTGGTGCTTAACATTTATTCCTGAAAATCCAGTTTTGCTCTGGTATCATTTCCCTTTAGCCTGAAGAACTCAGTATGGCGTTTCTTGTAGTACAGTGCTGCTGGTGATGGGTTTTCTCTTTTATCTGAAAAATGTATTTGTTTTGCCTTCATTACTGAAGGATATTTTTGCTGGAAATAGGCTTCAGGGCTGACAGTTTTTTTCTTTTAGCCCTTTAAAGATAAGTTATTCCATTGTCTTTGGCTGGCAGGAAAGATGACAATAAAAAATAAGGAATCTGCTGCCATTCAAAATGTTGTTCTGTTTGAGGTATTTCTTTTTATGTTGACTGCTTTAGATTTTCTCTGTATTGTTCGTTTTCAGCAGTTTGATTATGATGATATAGATATAATTTTAAAAACAATTTTCCTTTTTGGGGTTCACTCAGTTTATTGAATCTATGTATTTATGTTTTTCAGCAAATCTGGGATGTTTTTAGCCAGTGTTTCTTCATTTTTTGGGGACCTGTTCTCTTCTTCTGGGAAATCAATTCCCCTTATTTATTTGTTTTTTTTGGAGACAGAGTCTTGCTCTGTTTCCTAGGCTGGAGTGCAGTGGCATGATCTTGGCTCACTGCAACCTCTGCCTCCCAGGTTCAAGCAATTCTCATGCCTCACCCTCCCAAGTAGCTGAGATTACAGGCATGCGCCACCACATCCCGCTAATTTTTGTATTTTTGGTAAAGACAGGGTTTCACCATGTAGTCCAGGCTGGTCTCAAACTCCTGACTTCCGGTCATCCACCCGCCTTGACCCCACAAAGTGCTGGGATTAACAGACGTGACCCACCAGGCCAATTACCCTTATGTTTGACCTTTTGATGTTGTCCTGTAAGTCCATAATACTTTATGTTTTTGTTCAGTCTTCTTTCTGTTTTTCAGGTTGTATAATTTCTGTTGATAAAGTTTAAACTCCTTGAGTGTTTATTCTTTTACCTCTATTTTGCTATTGAGCTTATCCACTGAATTTTTTATTTCAGATATTGTATTTATTAATTTTAAGTTTCTTTTTTTTTTTTTTTTTTCTTTTTGAGACTGGGTGTCACTCTGTTGCCCGGGCAGGAGTGCAGTGGCGTGTTCTTGGCTCAGTGCAACCTCCACCTCCTGGAACTCAAGTGATCTGTCCACCTCAGCCTCCCAAGTAGCTGGGACTACAGGCATGTGCTACCACACCCAGCTAATTTTTGTGTTTTTAGTAGAGACGGGGTTTCACCGTGTTGGCCAGGCTGCTCTTGAATTCCTGGGCTCAAGTGATCTGCCTGTCTTAGTCTCCCAAAGTGCGAGGATTACAGGCATGAGCCACTGCACCTGGTCTAAAATTCTCATTTTTAAGTACGTTTTTATTTCTCTGTTGAGAGTTTCAATCTCTTCAGTCATTTCAAGTGTCTTTTCCTTTACCTCAGTGAGCGTAGTTATCAGAGCTGATGTAAAGTTCTTGTCTGATAGTTCTAACATCTGAGTCATTTTGAGGTTGGGATTTGTAGTTTTCCCTTTAGAATGGATGTTTTCT
Source organism: Pan paniscus (assembly GCF_029289425.2). NCBI lineage: Eukaryota > Metazoa > Chordata > Mammalia > Primates > Hominidae > Pan > Pan paniscus. Next base: position 134,604,543 of record NC_073262.2, read on the forward strand.
GGGTTCTTAGTATGTCAAATAATTTTGGATTGTTTCTTGAATATTATTTTATGTAGACTCTGAATTCTGTTAAATTCCTTTGAAGGGTCTTGATTTTTTTTTTTTTTTTTTTTAATTTCACTAGCACTTAGCTTCAGACCCTGTTAGGTTCAGATTGTGTCTTGTCTCCTGTAGGCTTAAATCTCATTTGAAATCTCCTATTGGCTTAAATCTCATTTGAAATTTTTAGGCCTTTATAATGTTGCGTTGAGTCTGTCCTACACGTCTACATGGCTAAGGGGTCAGCCTGAGACTTGAAGAGTCATAAGAATTAGGGGAGTCCCTTCTTCAGCTCTCTCCTCTTTTAGATTGCTACTGACCTCCACCTGTGGTCCTTTCTTCTAGCCAGGCGCAGCCTATGGAATTTGTATTGAAGATTTAGCTGCCTGCATTGCACCAACCCTGTGATGGTGGCCTGCCCTTGGGACAAAACTTCTATTTCCCTCCCCACAAATTTTATAAAAACTCATGAAATTCCCCCTACTAATACCAGTTACTTGTCCAGATTCCTACTCCTCCCAACAGCCTTCCTCCCTTTGTTTACCCTTCAGAATCTATAGGTAGTTGTTTGTGATTTTTTTCCAGGGTTTATAATTGTTAACCCAATTTGTTTTTAAGTCATTTTTCTGGCTTTGATGGCAATCATAGTCTTTCCCAACTTACTATTTTCATCAGTGATTCACCTAGTGTGATATTGAAAAACTTGTAGTAAGAGATGCGCCTGGAAGGATGGGTTAGATTATAGAGCTGCAGTGAGCAACCCTGAAGGGTTTTGAAAAGGCACTTTATGGCTGGGCGCGGTGGCTCATGCCTGTAATCCCAGCACTTAGAGGGGCTGAGGCGGGTGGATCACCTGAGGTCAGGAGTTCCAGACCAGCCTGGCCAACATGGCAAAACCCTGTCTCTACTAAAAATAGAAAAATTAGCCGGGCATGGTGGCACACTCCTATAGTCCTAGCTACTTGGAGGCTGAGGCAGGAGAATTGCTTGAACCCGGGAGGCAGAGGTTGCAGTGAGCCAAGATCGTGCCACTGCACTCCAGCTTGGGCGACAGAGCGAGACTCTGCCTTGAAAAAAAAAAAAAAGAAAAAAGAAAAGGCATTTTATAAAATATCTTCTATGTTGTAGGTGAAACATGGAGTGAGGAAAAGAGATTCGTGAGTGAGAGACCTGCTAAAAAACTATTGCCATCTTTATGGTACATACACCGTTGTAACAACCTGAATTCAGACAGTGCTAATTAAGTTGGAAATGAAGGAATCTACTTAGGACTCATTTTGAAGGTAGAATAGACAGAATTTGGTAATAGAGTACTAATGGAGAAAAAGAGATTAGATGTCTACTGTTGCTGCCCAGGGATGATAATGATGTCATTAATCTGGATGTAGTATGCAGGTGGAAAATATAGTTTGAGGAGAATAATAAATTGAATTAGAAACATGTGGCATTCAAAGTGCTTGCCAGTATTATTCAGCAGGATGTTGGAAAGTTAAAGAAGAGCTTTGAAGAGCAGAGCTGGAGATGAAAATTTAAAACTCTTTAAAAGAGAAGTGAGATGAGGTATAAGAGTAGAATCTTGTAAATGGTAGAAACCGAAGAGGTAAGTGAAAAAAAGAGGAGTCTGTAAGGAAACCTGTGAATTGTAGAGAGAGAAAGAGAAGAACCACAAGACTGTTGTGTTCTGGAGGCCAAGGGTGAAGAATTTGTATTACAAAGATATAGCTGGTCAGTGGCATCCTGCACAAAAAACAAGCAAACTGAGAGAATGCCATTATTTAAGTAGTGAGGATTTTTCTTTCTAGGAATACAGAAAACTTTACTTCATTATAGAGAAGATGATAGACGTCATATTCCAAAAGAGATTAAAGAGTGTGTAATGGGGGAAATAGAGGTTGTGAGTCCAGACCACATTTTTAAACTTCGGCAAGGATGGGAATGAGAGAAATGGAATGATAGCTGGTAGCTTGAGGTGGGCAGAAGGGGAGCAGGGCCAGGTTGTTACATTGGTTGTGTGCTATTGGGAATACCCCAGTGGCAAGAATAATGGGTGTGTTAAAAGTTCTAGAGTAGATTAAAATCACATGAAGAACACACATTAAGGGGGTTAGGTTATAAATATGTAGGGACATTTTCCCCTCTAAAATAGAAAGCGAGGATAGGTGCAGGTATGGAGAAGTTTTGTCTGGGAGAAGAGTGAGTCCATATAGGAGAGAGTTGGGAATGAGAGAGTTAAGAGTGAGGTTGATACTTCCGCTCTCAGTTATGGCATAGAAAATAATTGGAAACCTGGCTGGGCACAGTGACTCACGCCTGTAATCCTAGCGCTTTGGGAGGCCGAGGCGGGTGGATCACTTGAGGCCAGGAGTTAAAGACCAGCCTAGTTACCATGGTAAAACCCTGTCTCTACAAGAAATACAAAGATTAGCCAAGCGGGGTGGCAGGCACCCATAATCCCAGCTACTTGGGAGGCTGAGGCAGGAGAATTACTTGAACCCAGAAGGCGGATGTTGCAATAAGCCAAGATTACGCCATTGCACTCCAGCCTGGGAGACAGAGCAAGACTCCATTTCAAACAAACAAACAAAAAAGAAAATAATTGGAAACCAGTCTTCCATGAGACAACAATTAGAAACACCAAACAAATACAGCCCTTCCCCTCAAAGTATTGAGAAATACTTTGAAAGTATTTGAGAGGTAATAAGAGTGTGTCTAGGAGAGAATAAAGGCTTAGAGATATAAGGTTAATATTTGGGACTATTTTTTCTCCAGTGAATATTTGCTGAGTTTTTTTGAGGGATCAGCTGAAAAACTGAGCAGTACTTTTTTTTTTTTCTTTTTTTGAGACAGGGTTTCACTTCTGCCACCCAGACTGGAGTGCAGTGGCCCAATCTTGGCTCACTGCAGCCTCCATCTCTCAGGCTCAAGTGTTTGTCCTGTCTCAGCCTCCTGAGTAGCTAGGACTACAGGTGTGCACCCCTGTGCCTGGCTAATTTTTGTATTTTTTGTAGAGACAGAGTCTTGCTATGTTGCCCAGGCTGGTCTTGTGAACTCCTGGCCTCAAGTAATCCACCCACCTTGGCCTCCCAAAGTGCTGGGATTACAGGTGTGAGCCACTGTGCCCAGCCTGAGTAGTAAATTTGATAGCCTTTTTGGGTTGGAGGGATAGGAATTGGAATTTAGGCCCTGCTAATGTGGGTTGTGAGTGATCTTGGTGAATCACTCTTATTTGGTGTTGGTACCCTGAAGGGCCACAGCCTAGAAGTAGGGGTGAATTGGTTGTAGATAGGCCCTCACAGGGACTGTTGCTCCACTTGGAATACCATTAAACCCTGAAAATAGATTGAGGTAATTTATTTTTTCAGGTGCTTGGCAGAAGCAAATGTTGTAAATTCTGTTTGGAAGGTAACATTACTTGTTAATGTTATTATAAACATTCTGTAAATATAATGTCCAGCTCATAATTTTAAAAAATCAAGCATGGCATGATCAAATAACATGAACAAAATCAAGTACAAGCAACAGAAGACAGTATTGATCCATAGGGACTTCTGATATTGGAGTTTTTAGGAGCAGACTTAAATATACTATGCTTATCTTGTTCAAATATAAAAGACGAGATTCAGCATTCTTAGCAGAGAACTAGAAACTTGAAAAAATGAAAATTTTAGACTTGAAAACATAACTGAAATTGGGAACGTAATGGATGGGTTTAAGGGGATTAGACAGAGCTGAAGGGAGAATTAGTGAAGTGGAAAAATTCAGAGAAAAAAGGATGGAAACTACTGAAGAGATTGAAGGAGACATAGAGAAACTGAGGAGATCAAAAGTGTGTAATTGGAATCCTGACAAAGAGTTGAGAGAGAATGAGCAGAAGCAATATTTGAATAGAGAATGGCTGAAAACCTTCATAAAAAACTTTCTAAAACTTATTAAAGTTATTAAGCAACAGATTCAAGAAACTTTACTGACACCAAGCAGGATAAAAAAGAAATCCATACCTTGGTCTAGTGTAGTAAATCTGTAGAAAACCAAAGATAAAGAGAAAAATTTCAAAATCTGCTAGGTTGGCGAGAAGAAATGTTATTCTTTCAAAGAACCGACAATTAGATTAATGGCTGACTTCTCAATGAAACAATGGAGGCTGTAAGACAATGGAATGATACCTTCAGAGTATGAGAGTAAATAACAGTCTAGAATTTTAAAACCTGAGAAAGGCTGGGTGTGGTGGCTCACATCTGTAATCCCAGCACTTTAGAAGGCTGAGGTGGAAGGATTGCTTGAGTGTAGGAGTTCAAGACCAGCCTGGGCAACATAGTGAGACAATGTCTCTTCAAAAAATAAAAAAATAAAAAATTAGCTGGATGTGGTGACATATGCGTGTAATCCTAGCTACTCAGGAGGCTAAGGCAGGAGGATCGCTTGAACCTGGGAGTTTGAGGTTACAGAGCTATAATCGTGCCACTGCACTCCATTCTGGGTGACAGAGCTCTCTACAAAAGGAAACCCAGCCTCTTCCCCAACAAACCTGAGAGAATCTCCATTATGAATAAAGATGAAATACAAATGTTTCAAACTTGACAGTTTTTCAGTTGTACTAGTTACTCTAAAATTGCTCCAAAGACATAGCTAGTGACTACCATATTGGCCAACACAGATGAAGAACACTTTCACCATATTAGAAAGGACAGGTATTAAGAAAATACAAGAGAATATTTTGAACAACATTCTACTCCCACCATGAAATGTTAGATGAAATTGAGAAATTCCTATAGAAATGCAAATTAATAAAATTGATTCAAGAAGAAATTTAAAAAATATGAACTATCTTATCTGTTTACAAGTTTTAGTTTTTTTCTTCTGATGCCTTTCTTTGGCTATGGTATCAAGGGAATACTGTCATAACAGAAGGAATTCTCTATTTTCTGGAAGAGTTGTAAAGGATTTGATGATATTTTTTTCTTTTGATGTTTGGTAGAATACACCAGTGAAGACATTTGAGCCTGAAGTTTTCTTTATTGGAAGATTTTAAATTAATAATTATATTTATTTACTTGTTATATGTCTATTCAGATTTTCTACTACTTTTTTTTTGGAGACAGGGTCTCACTCTGTCACTTGGGCTGGAGTTAGTGATGTAATCACAGCTCACGCTCACTACAGCTTTGATCTCCCAGGCTTAGGTGATCTTCCCACCTCAGCCACCAGAGTAGCTGGGACTACAGGTGTATGCCACCATGTCCATCTAATTTTTTGTACTTTTTTTTTTTTTTTAATAGGGTTGGGGTTTTGCCATATTGCTGTGGCTGTTCTCAAACTCCTGGGTTCAAGCAATCTGCCTGTCTTGGCCTCTGAAAGTGCTGGGATTACAGGTGTGAGCCACCACATCTGGCCAAATTTTCTCTTTTTGACAGTTTTAGTAATTTTTATTTCTGGGAATTTGTCCATTTTTTTTCTAAGTTTATTGTATTCCTTTATAATCCTTTTAATTTCTGTAAGGTTTATAGAGATGTCCTCTCTTTCATTTCTATTCTGTGGACACCCTGTGGAGGTAGAAAATAACCCTTCCAATTAACAGGTAGGATGTCTATGCTGGAAGCACTCCACATGCCAACAAAATTTGAGAGAAATTTTATTATTCACCCAAGAGACTTCTGGGGATGGTAGGGTTAGTATAAAGTGGGTCTGGCCTGCCTTGAGTTAGACAGAGGGAGCGGGTTATGCCTTTATAATGGCTAGGGTGCTGGGGAGTTCCCATGTGCAGGCTGAGGATCGGCAAAACTTGAATTTTCCCCCGGCGCCAAAGGCAAGGCACATGTGGACTTTCTTATTAGCCTGATCAGTTGTGGGTTCAAAAGGGGAGAAGTGAGGTGAGGCTTAACATAAGTCAGTGGTCAGACATCAAAAATTTAAAAAATGGAGTGAGACTTCTTATTACAATTCTTGACTTTGGAATTAAAAGAAAATTTCCTTGTTCTTTCTTTTCTTCAGATTGTATAACGTTAATTCATCTACCTTCAAATTTATTGGTTATTTCTTCTGCCAGCTTAATTCTCCTCTTGAGCTTCTCTAGTGAATTTTTCATTTCAGTTGTTGTCTTTCCACTTGAAATTTCCATTTGACTCTTTTTTATAATTTCTCTTTGTTAATATTCTGTTTGCTGAGTCATTGTCATCATAGTTTATTTTAAAAGTGTCTTCTTTTAGTTCTTTGAACATATTTATAATAGCTGCTTTGAAGTCCTATTGTCTAACTTCAAAATCTAGGCTCCCCTAGAGATAGCTTTTATTGAAACTTGTCCCCTTCCATGTATGGGTCATGCTTTTCTGATTCTTTGCATATCTTATGAAAACTGGATATTTCTGATAATATATTCTGTATTCTGATTTCCTTCTCCCCAGAGTTAGAGGTGGTTGCTCTTTTTGTTTGTTTAGTGACTTGGCTGGACTAATTAATTCCATGGAGTCTGTTTCTCCATGGAGTGTGTGTGTGTGACTGCTGATGTCTCTGCTTAGCTCATCCTTTCTTGTTTTTATTTTTCAGTATGGCTGTCAAGTATTTGCCTCCTGGGTCAGTGTATCTTAGTGGTCAGCCTATGATTGGTCAGAGGTTGTGTTTAAATTCCTTGAAACAACGAGCTTCCCTTTGTCATTGGTTTTTGTGAGGCTTGGAGAATGCATTCAAAGTTCAGAAAGTCTGCCTGGGTTTTACTTTCTCCATTTGCAAGGCCTCATCTTTTTCCAGGAATGAGCAGCTTGCTGTGGCCCTAACATTTCTTTCCTTCATGTTTGCAGTCTTGTGCATGTGGACAGTCTTCCAGACCAGCAGGAAAAAATAGATTTTTATCAAGGCCCGGTCTGGCTGTCTCATTCCTTAGTCTCCACGTTGGTCTGCTGATCTGTTGCTTGCGCTGACTGGCATTGCAAACTCAAGTTAGCTGTAATATTGGCTTTCCCTCCTTTTTTGCCCTTGAAATCACTTTTTGACAACACCTATGGGCATGGAATTCTTCTCCAAATTAATTTAGCCCCCTCTGGCAGTGGAGCTTCCTGTCATCACAGCTTGTCCTACCCTGGTAGCTTCTGTACCAAGGAATTGGGAGCGAGTGTGGGATGATAGGAGCCCCAGGCTAAAACACCACACTCTTCACTGTTCTTACCAAGATTCAGTAGATTTTCTTGGACCAGCACTTCTCAAATTTGTTGTAATGTTTTTGATCAATATCAAGATCTTTAAATAGTTTTAGCAATGTCAGTTTTATTGTTGCTTTAGGGGTTAATATTTGTCAAACTCCTCATTCAACCGTCTGGATATCCTTTCCCCTGCCCCCTCCCTTTCTCTCTATCTTTCATCTCTGTGTGTCTCCCTGTCTCTGTCTCTCATTTTTGAACATTTAAATTTTATTCAAACTGAAATTTATTTTGGAATATGTTATGAAGTAGGGATGTATTGGTTTTTTTTTAAAATGGTATTAAGTAGTGTCTTAATACTACTTGTTGATTAATCCATGTACTTCTTACTGATTTGTAATATAAATGGTTTATTTTTCTAATCTCATTGAGATTTATTTTAATTTTGCCCTCTTTTTTTTTTCTTAATCAATAGTCATCTTTTGCTTGTTTTTCCCATCTTTTGCTTTCCATTGGCTTATCTTTTTCTCTCTCTAAACCTGTCTTTGGACTTTATCTCTTTGAGTTTCCTTCGCTATTCGGCTTCATACATTCCATTTGCTCTGATACTCGTAAGTACTAAGGCTAGGCTAAGACAAGTGAGATGCGTAAGGCACAAAAATTCTAGGAAGCTCTCACTCCTGGGTCCTGCAAGTGTGGGATTAGTACTCATAGAACTTTGCGTTTTCAAATTTTGCACCCTAAGTGCCTGGCTTGCCCCATTGTAGTCCTGGCCCTGCTACTCATGCTTCTCACTAGTATATATTTGTTGTAACCTGACTTCTGTCCCAAATAGGCTTCATTTATTCCAATTTTTGAGCCTTTGCTATGTACTCTGCATTGTGCTAGGTTTTGGGGAATACAAAGGTTCTCAAGACACCGTTTATTTCACCCAGAAGCCTTCTTCAGATTTGCCCTTAGTGAGGTCTAGTGCCTTTTCCCCATTCCTCATCCTTCCTGCCTTCTTGTACCATGTGACATTATTGACCGCTATTGCCTGTTCATCCTAATGTCAGCCCAGCTCTTAAGAATGTATAACTATTTCCATGGTAGGACACCTTTTCTAGGGACCAGTGGGCTGTTGGGCAGTGTATCAGTGGCCCTCATTCTGGAAGTTAGTAAGGATTGGAAACTGGCCCGTGCTTTCAATGTGTCAGGGTAGGAGTGCCCAGGGACTTGTTCAGGCTTAATGGGCCTTTATAACTATGTCACAGGGAATAGAAGATTTCTTGTTTGTTCATTTTCTTTCTTTTTTTTTTTTTTTGAGAAGGAGTTTTGTTCTTGTTGCCCAGGCTGGAGAGCAATGGCACAATCTCAGCTCACTGCAACCTCTGCCTCCCAGGTTCAAGCAATTCTCCACCTTAGCCTCCTAAGTAGCTGGGATTACAGGCGTGCACCACCACGCATACTAATTTTGTGTTTTTTTAGTAGAGACAGGGTTTCTCTATGTTGGTCAGGCTGGTCTCGAACTCCCGACCACAGGTGATCTGCCCGCCTTGGCCTCCCAAAGTGCTGGGATTACAGGCGTGAGCCACTGTGCCTGCCTGTTTGTTCATTTTTCTTTTTTGAGACAGAGTCTCACTCTGTTGCCCAGGCTGGAGTGCACAGTCTCGGCTCACTGCAACCTCTGCCTCCTGGGTTCAAGCAATTCTTGTGCCTCAGCCTCCTGAGTAGTTGGGATTACAGGCGCATGCCACCTCGCCCAGCTAATTTTTTGTATTTCTAGTAGACACTGGGTTTCGCCATGTTGCCCAGTCTGGTCTTGAACTCCTGAGCTCAGGCAGTCTGCCCGCCTTGGCCTCCCAAAGTGTTAGGACTACAGGTGTGAGCCACGATACCCAGCCATTGTTTGTTCATTTTCTACTTAGCATTTTATATATTCAGAATCTTTCCATCTCCTTCTAGTGCTTTGGTACCCAAATGTGGCCTTTACTGCCTGCCTAGCTGTCCAGCTTATTCTTGCCAATTTTGTTTTCTCAGTCCTGCGTTTTTCCCCCATTCTTTGCTGACTTGTTTTTAATGTAGTTTCCCGGTATGACCCTGCTCTGCTTAGTGTTCTCATTGCTTGTTCATGAAAACAAAAACTCATCCATTCATTTATGGAGCAGCTTTTGAGCACCTATTCTATCCTAGGTGCTGTGGGAGCCGCCAGAGTTACAATGACAAACCCAATCAAACATTCCTTGTCTCCCTGAGCTAAAGAGACAAGTTAGGTGTTACTCACACAAACTGGGATAACTGCTGTGAAGGAAAGATACAGATGCAGCTGATCTAGGGACACTGGAATTGAAATCTGTCCCCTCGTCTCACTTACCTGGCAGTAACTCCCCTTCATTTTGAACTTTTGCCTGAATCAGGATTGACATGTAGTGCCCCATTTTCAATTCCAGCACTTGTTTTTGGGTTGTTGGCAGTTTGCTCTCGACTCCTTGCCCCAACCAAGGCTGCCGCGTTTGTTTTCTTAGTCACTAGTGGTAGCATACCCTGATCATGGATCTGTCCTCACTTGGGAGCTCTTTTCTCTTTTTTTTCTTAATGCCTGCCTCTGTTGATTCTTTTCCTACATCTTCATTAGCTTCTTTGTTATATTTTATACTTCTTTACATTTCCTAAAAGTTGCCCTAACCCAGATTTTGTCAGGGTAAGAGTGCCCAGGACTTCTACAGGGTTAATAGGCCTTCACAATGATGTCACGGGGAAGGGAATGTTGCTTGTTCGTTCCTTGTCCTATGCCCTCCTCTGTATCTGCGTACCCTTTCTTGGCAATCTTATCCATTCTTGAACACTCCGTGTTACCATCTTTATGCAAATGACTGGCTAACTTCTCTCTCTCTTTTACTCCCGTTTTCAAGTATTTGGTGGATTGCCCCATGTGGAGGCATATAATACTCCAAGTAGAATTCATCATCTTCTCTAACTTTACCAACTCCCAGTCTCCTACCTAGAAATCTCACACAACCACTCCCACCTTGCTCACTTCCAGACATGCCTCGTTGCTAGATGGTGCCACTTTGTCCTGTGTAATACCATGGTAAGGGCCTCTTCTTTTCAGTGTCCTGAACTCAAGTTCGGGTCTTCCTTTCCTTTCACCTGTCTGTCCTGATTTTCTCCTAAGATGCATCTGCTGCTAGTATCTGTCAACTCCAGATGACTCTGAGTCCTGTACCAGGTTAATTTTTCCTGAAACAATTCTAATCTGTTGTTCTTCTCTTCTGCTCATTCATGCTTTGAAAACTCCCTAGTGCTTTTGAAAAACTGGCCTAGTTTTTTAGACCTTCCAACTTGCTTTAATTTCCTTGCCACTGCCTCCCTTCATATAGGCTGGACTCTATCCAAATGGAATTAATTTTGCGAGAACTCGCCTGTATTTTCTGTTTGCGCCTCTATTTTTATTTCCTTTTGCCAATAGTATGCTTTCCTCACACTCTTAGTTCTTTAAAATCTCTCCTAAAGTACTCTCAGGTTTCCTGACCTGGAGATACTCTTTCTCTCCTATCATCTGTACATTTATCCACATTTTAAAAAAACATAGTGCTTACCACTTATCCTTCATTCTGTCTAGTGTAGTGCCCTGAAGAAATATGTGTGAAATTAACGAGTGGATAAAAGCATTTCTGTATTAAGCCCTCAGACAGTCTTGACTCCTTCATCTGCCTTTCCCATTCCCTTGCTGTTTATATAAGGCCATCTCTTTCTCTCCCTTCTTTCAACTGGATTGGCTTTATCTGTGAATCTCTTTATCTTTCCCTAAGTGGCCTATTATCCTTTGTCTCCATTGCTTTTCTTCTGCTGAGTTAGTATTAATTTCAATTTAAAGAGAAATTACATCATTTTGGTGAAGGACGTGTGTGGGAAATATAGAGAAAATGGAAGCTAGTGTTCAGAATGACATCTTGATTCATTTTGTGGGAACTCAGGCTGCCCACAAAAATTTCAAATGTAGACTTGACTCCTGGGCTGGTGGCCAGCAGAGACTAGAAAGTAGAAGTTGTGATGACATGTTCAGCATCCAGGTGGAAGGCCAGGGGCCAGCTGCAGGGCCCCACATTCCAGCCTGCTGATCCTGGCAGCTGCTCTTATATTCCTTAGATACAGCTGTTTGAGCTTCTGATGAGACAGCTGGTTTGAGGTGATGGTAGGTAAGAGTAGGGGAAGAGACGTCTAATTACAGTATTGCCGTGTTTTGAAAGTATGTGAATCATCTGGGGCTCCCTGCATAGTTTGGGACGTCAAGTTGTGACAATGAATTAGGTTTTGTTGGTGGATTCTAAGGAATTGACTTACTTGGTTTCATAGAGGTATATCATTTGTCCGGAGTTGGACTTAGTAAATGCCACATATTGAGCCCCAGTTTAGTACCTATTCCATTACAGCTTTTAGATTCTAGATCTTTATTATCACTTTTCAAAACTATATTTCTTTATATTTTTGTGCATTTCACAAGCTGAATAGAACCGCAGGATTCCTTATTTTTCACATCATTGCCCCATTTGTGGAGATGTTTAGTTGAAGTGGCCCAAAGAAGCAGTCTAGTGGTACCTGTGAGGGTGAAGGCCTTGAAAAGAAACTTGAGACAGATGGTGTGCTTGACTAACTGCCCCAGAGAATGTGATGCCAGAACCCAGGAGGGGCACCATGTTGCCTTTGCCATTGAACTACTAAATTTCTGAGAGGACAGAGGAGGCTACAGCTTAACCGCTCTCCAATTACCAATCTCTTCTTGGTTTCAGCGAATGACAACAGAGCTGCTCAAGGCGGGAACTCTGAGCTAAGCAGTGGAGGTTTCTCTGGATCTGGAGAGAAGAGTGACCTTGGAGCCAATAATGAGCCATCCTGACTACAGAATGAACCTCCGGCCCCTGGGGACCCCCAGAGGTAGTAAAAGGAAAATGGAGTCTGCCTGAATAACTGGAGAACTGAAATGAAAGTGGAATGGGTGTGAAGTGGAGGGTGTCTTTTAGGACTGAGGGCTACTGTAATTCTTTTAGTGACCTGTTAAGTATTCTGTGTGATTTATTCTAGAATTAGATGTGGTTTCTTGCTGTCTTAATTTATTGTTGTATTAAGTACAGCTGTTTAATTTCCTCTAGAAAAGTGGCAATCTTTTAGTAATTTCTATTTTCAAAAAGTTTGTGTGTCTGTAAATAGCAAAGAATACTGAACTCATTATTCAGATTATGTTCCATGCGTGTTGTTGTGCTGATTTAAAACTCAAGTCTCATCTGTGTATATTTTATTCATGTTTTCTTAGCCACTCTTTCCTTTTTGTTATTGTCAAAAATCACCATCAGGGAGTTTCAGTCTCTTGTTGGTCTCTTTAAATAATAATTGTAAAAAGGTATAATATCTCCAGTTTTAAAAATACACAGATGTTTGAGGAAAGAGTTGATTGCTGCCTCCTGTTTCTAGGTGTGTCTGCTGTGGCTGGTCCACATGACATTGGTGCTTCGCCAGGTGACAAAAAGTCAAAGAACAGGTCCACACGAGGGAAGAAAAAGAGCATATTTGAAACTTACATGTCCAAGGAGGATGTTTCGGAAGGCTTGAAGAGAGGAACACTCATCCAGGTGCTTAAAATCTACTGGAAGGCTATTCTCTGAATATGTAGAATCCAAAACAATCTATTAAACTGTTTCCTGTTCTGTGCTATATGCTTTCAGAGAGACGATGATATAACAGGTGCAGGGCTGTTATGATGGCATAACAGAGATGATGAGGTAACAGATTCTTCTTAGAACTACAGTACATTTAGAGGTAATAAGCACCACGAGACAGGAACAGGAAAAGTGCTCTGAGATTTGAGAGGAGGGAACCACTATTTCCCATTAGGATTGTCTAGAGATGCTTTATTGGAAGTGACATGTTTGAGCCAGGCCATGGATTGGTGCAGTTTGAATAAGTGAAGATAAGAGAGAGCTTTACAAATGTAGGGACCAGTGTGAGCTACTACAATAGAAGTGAGAAATTGGGTTTGGATATACGAAACATTGAATAGTTCAGTTTTTCTGGAGCATGTGGATGCTGAACGACGGAGAAAAATGGATGAGGTTGGAAAGGAAGCAGTAAACAACAATAGACAGTATTTGTTGAGTGTTTTATACTTTACAAACTATGTTTACAAGCTAGTTCAGTGGTTTGGCTGAACAAATGTTTATGGAGCATCCATTGTGAGCCAGGAACAGTTATGGTTAGAATAAGTGTGCAGCATGGGTGCCTTTGACATGGAGGTAGACAAGATTGCCTTGCTGTACTTCAGCTTGCAGCCCAGTGGTGGGAGGCAGTCATGTGAACAGATGATTTGGGGATAAAATGGCAAGTGCTCAGATAAAAGGGTGACCAGGGTATATGGCAAAATATTGGGGGGAAATGGGGAAACTGTGTAGGCTGAGGTTCTGGAGAGGCTTCCTGGAGTTGGTGACCCTCGTGGTAGGTATTGAGGGTCTAGTTTGGGCCTATCAGATGAGTGATATGTGTGTGTGAGGTATGGAGAGGCAGTGGTGCTAACGAAAACATGAACTTGTGAAACAACATGGAGTATGGCAGCTTAGGCCTCCTTGGGCGTAAACTATCAGGCAGGTAGTAGGCTGGGGAGGGAGGCAGGGCCACATATTCTGTGAATTAAGTCTATTTCATAATACTTTCATTAGTATAGAAATATTGCCATGTGCTACCTGGCTCACTTGAAAATGCTGTGTTCCATTTTCTCTTATTCTGAGAGCCCAGCTTCTGTATTTGTGTTTTTGGCTGAAGATCTAACCAATTTACAGATGCTGTCATCTTCTCTTCCTTTTTGTCCTCTCCCTCCCTCCCTCCCTCTCTCCCTCCCTCCCTCCCTCCCTCCCTCCCTTCCTTCCTTCCTTCACCTTTCTTTACCTTTCTGTATTTATCTGTGGTCAAGTGCACACGTGCACAAGAAAGAAGAAAGAAAACTGTCTTTTAAAAAATGAGTTGGTTTTTCTGATTCTTGGAGTACTCTTGGTGGTTTTAATTTATTATTTATTTATTTATTTTTTGAGAAAGTCTCACTCTGTTGCCCAGGCTGGAGTGCAGTACAATCTTGGCTCACTGCAGCCTCTGCCTCCTGGATTCAAGCGATTCTTGTGCCTCAGCCTCCCAAGTAGCTAGGATTACAGAAGGTAAAAATTAGTCATGCCATCATGCCTGGCTGATTTTTGTATTTTTAGTAGAGATGGGGTTTCACCATGTTGGCCAGGCTGGTCTTCAACTCCTGACCTCAAGTGATCCTCCTGCCTTAGCCTCCCAAAGTGCTGGGATTACAGGCATGAGCCACCACACCCAGCCCTATTGGTGTTTCTTTTTTTTAAAGCTTTCCCTGGATTTATTTGACAAGGCCTCTCTTAGGAGAGATGAAGCTGCATTTGGATGTTAGTCCATTCATTAATCCATTCATTTGCTCTTCATTGTTCAGCCCATATCCCAAACACCATTTTATCTGTAAGTTTCTTGGCCCTTCTCTTGTTTCACATAGGAGGACCCATTGTGCCTTTCCATTCTTATCCTCCTGCACTCTCCTCCAGGAACACTCTCCTCCATTCACCCTGAGCCTTCCAGTCTTTTCCTCTAAAAACTGTTCTCCTTGATGTCTCTGTGACTTTGTGCATGCTGTTCCTGGTGCTTGGAATGCTTTCTCCTGCTGTCTTGATGTAATGGTGCTTACCTTTTAAGTCCCTGCCTAAATGTTACCCACTTTGAGAAGCCTCATTTTAATTCTCCAAGTAGAGTTGGCTGTTAGTGTTTTCCTGTAGTTGACTTTTTTGTTTTCCCTTTATTCTAAACTTACCATCATTTCTTGGCTTTTATGTTTCCCCCAAATAGACTGTTCATGTCCTTGATGGCAGGGTCATGTCTTGTTCCAGAAGTTAGCTCAGTGCCTGGCATTTGACTGTTGCTTAATACATTTATATTGAATAAATATTTACTTACTGACTGAATAAAGGATCCAGATACTGTCTTTTGAAGAAGAGTTGGGGGAACTTCAGTTGTTAGAACTTGAAAGAAAACTAGCCTAGAATTTTGGTTATAGAATTATACCTGTCTAGAGATAAGGAGAGGACAGCGTTCTGCAGTGGTATTAGCTTCAGCTCCCTTTTAGTTTTTGCTTTTGAAGCAATTCGTTGCTGATACTCAAACAAAACAAAACAAAAATCTGATCAATATAACAACTCTAATTCCCAGGAGTTTGTAAGTGATTCCTTCTGGCCTGTGACATCATGGGACTCTGCAGCCAGGGCCTCCCCCCCACATATGAGAACAGTTGTTCTTTGCAGATGGGAAAAGGAATGGGTTCCAGATATGAGGTCACCATGTGAAATATACAACACTGTAAATAAGATTTTCATAGGCAGAGAAACAGAGTCCATCTGCTGCTTGATATAAACTTTATGTGTGCAAGCCTTGCGGGGTAAGGTAAAAGGCCAGACAAGAAAGGATGTTTTAATGCTGATGGAGAAAATTAAGTGTATTAGAGATACTTAGAAACTTTTGTTAACTTTAGTATTCAAACTCATCTCTTTTGACCTCTTTTTTTTCTCCCTATCCAGAGAAGAAACTTTTATCGAGAGATTGTAGGGGGATTTAAAAAAAACAGGAGTAGAGTATTTTTATTTTGTTTTCAATACCTTAACTAATACTTTGACATTTCATTAGTATTTTTTCCTATGTGGGGAGGAGACCACAGTCTCCTCTTTCCAGTGTTTGAAACGGCAATAACAGTAACACATGATCATGTACATGTAGTTTTGAAGTTTAAAAAAAAATAAATTCTCACATCAAAAAATGTATTTCATTTCTCTCTTCATAGGTAGAGTACTGAGAGGTTGTTATAGGAGATGTTGGGAGAGATTAGAGTAGGGGATAGACAAGCCTGGAAGGGGCTCCAGTTTAGGGTGATGATCAAGGTGACATGGGTATGAACATGGCAGAATTGGCTGTTTCAGATCCCAAAAGATGCTTTGGCTAAACGAAGTTCAGGCTAAGCCTCCAGAGCTGTCTTAGTCATGATGTCGGAGTTCCTCTTAGAATAGAATATTGGTGTGAAGTTGTTATTGGCTCTCTGAAAAATCCTAGTCCAGGAAGATAGAGGACAGGATGAACTAGTTTCTAGGACCTTCACCATTTGTTAAGAGTGAAATCAAGCAGGGTGTGGTGGCTCACGCCTGTAATCCCAGCACTTTAGAAGGCTAGGGTGGGAAGATTGCTTGAGGCCAGAAGTTTAAGACCAGCCTGGGCAACATAGTGAGACTTCATCTGTACAAAATAAAAATCAGCCAGGCATGGTGATGTGCACCTGTATTCCTAGCTACCGGGAAGGCTGAGGCAGGAGGATCGCTTGAGTCCTGGAGTTGGAGGCTATGGTAAGTCATGATCATGCCATTGTGCTCCAGCCTGGGCAACAGAGTGAGACCCTGTCTCTCTCTCTTTTTTTTTTTTTTTAAAAGAGTAAAATCAGCTGGAGAATACTTGGGGATGAATTAAAGATGAGGGGAATAGATGTGATGTTACAGTGGAATGCCCAGTCACTTAGAAGGGAGAGATGATATTCATAACATTAATACTGGGGGTGATAGAACTTTAGCTCTGCAGGCATTAATTAATTAATTACTGCAACAAGTGTTTCTTGACTTCTTACTCAGTGCCAAGCGTATACCAGTGAGCAAGTTAGGCAAGTCACTGGGGAGGTAAGGAAAAACAACTGAAGAAAAAGAGAAGAAATTATAGACTGATCATTGCTAATAAGGAAATGGGAAGGGTGAGAGAGAATAATTAGAGAGAGCCTCTTTAGTAGGGTCGTTAGGGAAAGCCTCTGTGAGATGATCTGTGGGTTATCTGAGATGAGAATGAATCAGCCAATTGAAGAATTAGGAGAAGAACATAGGTGGATAGCTCAGCTAGTAGAACAGCAGCAAGCAGAAGAAGGCTTGGTGTTTCTGAGAAATGAGAAGGAAGCCTGTTGGAACATTGTGAGCAAAGGGAGTTATATTATGGGACAAGTGGAGAGTTAGGCAGCAGCCAAGTCATGTAGGGTCTCTAGGCTATGCTGGAGAATTGGATTTTGTTCAAAGAGCAGCAGGAAGTCACTGAAGGCTCTTAAGCAGGGGAAGAAAATAATCTGTTTCATGCTTTGAACATACCTCTCTGGGAATTGTGAGATGAATAGAGTGGAAGCTGAGAGGCCACTCAGGAAGGTATCAAAGTAAACCAGGTCAGAAAACATGGAGATGGGAACAAGAAAGTGGCAGTAAAGATGGAGAGGAGTGGATGGATGGATGGATGTAGGGCTAGAACTGATGTGACATGGTGATGGATGAGATATGGAAGGTGAGGCAGAGGGAGGCATCCCTGATGCTTGCTGAGTTTTCGAATTGAGCAGCTGGCTGGATGATGTTGCCATTAACCAAGACAGAGAAAAGCAAGGGTTGGAATGTGGTGCTGAGTTTTTGGGCAAGAGGGATAGCTGGCATACATGAGTGAAGAGGCCCTGGTGGTGACCGTGGCAAACAGAGAGAGAGGCTGTTCACAGTAGTTGAGAGCATGGAGTCTGGAGCCAGATTGTCTGGCCTTGAATGTGATGTGAAAGCGGGCAATTTTCTTAACCTCTCAGTGCCTCAGTTTCCTCATCTGTAAAAGCAAGGATAATAGTATCTACCTCATAGGGTTGTTGTGAGGGTTAAATTAGCTGATCGATATAAAGCTCTTCAAAGAGTGTGTGGCATGTCGTATGCCTGCATAAGTGGCACTTGAGTTTTGTTTTTATTACTATAAGAGGAGCATCTGTTATTCAGGTTAGGTGGTTGCTGTCATTTGGAGAACCCTGTCCAAAGCTGTTAGATCTTATGATTTTTCAAGAATATCTGGAAATACGTATTTTATATGTGTGAAATTTCTCAGTTTTAAGGACTCTCAAACAAGCCAAATACAGTATGTTTGTGATTGCCAGTTAGACTGATTAAGCCCAGTTGTGTGGTGTTTTTCTATGGTACTGTTTAGCTCCTGGGGTATAGGAAGGGAGAAAGCAGATAGCTGGAGTTAGTTGAGAGTAGAGAATCAAGGGTAAAATCTTCAAGGTCTTTTGCTGGTTGAGTATCAGAGTAAGAGGTTTGTTCAGGATTTGCAACGTTAATAGATAATGATAGGCCATGGCAATTAGGTGGCTAGAGAAGGGAGTAAACAGTGGGAGGACAATGAATGGTGACAATGTGGTCACAGCTTTGGGTTGGAGATCTTAGTGAAATTGAAGAGTTGTTGAAGTGGGGTTTCTACCATAAGTAGACAGAAGATTGCCATCGGAAAGTGCGATATTTGAATTTTTTTTTTTTTTTTGAGGTAGTGTCATTAGCAGTGCTGACGGGATCCAGGCTGTGAACATGGGAGAGAGTAGGTGGGTTAGGGGAGCAAATGGTAGTTAGAGTGACAGGCTAGGGTTGCTTGGTCTTCAACATGGATGTGAAGTCCCAAAAATATATATAGTAGTGAGGATAGAGAGGAAGGCAGTGAACTGCTAGTCAAAATGTTAGTGAATTGGAGCTTTGACCCACCCGTAAATTTGAGGATGACAGCACCAAAGAGGTGCTAATGATATGAACTTTAAAGGATCTGGGATTTTTGAAAGAGAATGGAGGAAAAAATACTTTTAAAGTCATGATGGGGAAGCAAAGAGACCTTCCTCCCCTGGTCCCTGAGATACATGGGTTATGAGAGATAAAATAGACTCCCTCTGAGAGCACTCGAGAGAAGCAATCACTTCAGGGAACAGCCAGGTTTCAATTAAGGTGAAGAATCAGGAGCATCTGGAGAAGAGATGGAGGCTATGGGATCCTCACTGATCAAGTTTCAGGCCTAGGGAAGTGCTTTAGGAAGAAGACAGGAGATGGGCAATTGGGTCAGGTTAGGGGATGGCTATAGAAATGAAAGCCTTGGACTTTTGTAGGTGAGTAAGACAAGAGATCTGTGGGAAGTATCCTTTAGTTAAATGACCATTTGTTTTTGACAGACTTAAATGCCAGCTGCTTCTCTCAGGCTATAGGAACAACTCTGGTCTGCTGCGGAGCTCTGTGGGAGTTTCTGCTTTCTTAGCGTGATCTGCATTCCCTCAAGGGCTCTGTTTCCGAGGTCCGGTTCTTCAGAGTTATGCTCCAGTCAAATTTGCAAATGCTGTTGTGGAACCAGGTTTCTATTCTTCTTTGTGTGCTTTTGTATATATTGGGAAGTTTGGGATAGAGAATCAAGGGTAAAATCTTCAAGGTCTTCTTAACATCTTTTCTTTTAAATAGAGCCTGGATGCAGCCCTGAGCAACCTGTCTCTTTTCCCTGGGCCCAGCCTGGCCTGTCTGAGTGCCCTGCAATTAAAGGCATTTTCAAAGCTAGAGGCATTCTGATCTCTGTACTTGTTCATATGCTAACCATTCTTTGAGCGACAAGGGATGATAGAAGAATAGGAATTGAAAAAAAAACTTAGGCCAGAGAAAAGCATCTGGAATCAGAAAATGAAATTGTTAGACATTTAATTTCAATGAATTGACTTTTGTTTGTTTGGAGTCTCTTCCCCTCACGAGACTGTAAGCTCTGTGATGGTAGAGACTCTCTGTTGTTAGTCTCCCTTGTACCCCGTCATTTGACATGGTGCCTGCCATGCTATTCGTTAGGAAATATTTGTTGAGTGAGTGGATGAATATTTAGGTTAAATGTAAGTTTTTTTCCCTCCTTCCCTCAACAAGAAACAGCTGTCTAGAAGTGGATTTACTGTGACACTCTTTAACAAGGGACTGGCCTTGGGGAGCTTTGCCAACCTTATTTCCTGGTCCCTCCCTCTTCTGTGCTAGGCAGAGTTATCGCACAATGGAGAAGAGTTAGTGAGTGCCCTCTTAACCACTTTTGCTAACACAGTGTCCTCTACTATACTTCTCATCTGATTTATTTGCAAATTTTGCTCTTCTGTAAAGGACTAGGTCAGATACCATCTCTGAAGCCTCTTCTGGTGCCCTCGCTGTGAAAGTAAGCTGTACCTCTGCTTTATGTTTTCCTTTAAAATAGGGATTGAGCTTAGTTAATCATTATCTTCTCCATCAGTGTGTCTCAGGGTCTTGAATATAGTCCATACTCAATAATTAATTGTTGAATTAAGGACTGAATGATCATTTGTAGTAGTCTATTTGAGTGTTCATGATATTGTAAACTGTGGCATGGACATTTGTAATTTAAACATGGTACAGTGCAGAAGGAAATTATTTTCTGCTTTATTTTATGCCGTTGCCTGTTTTGTTAATTATGTATCTTTGAGTCTTTAAACGTTTTAGGGGGAAATGTTATTTAAAACACTTTCTCAAGATATCCTTTGAGTCTGGCTGTTAGAAAAATAACTGCTTCCATCCATGTGTTCCAGTGGCCTGAGACTACAGCTGGAACCTGGGGAGCCTTACAGCTTCCTGCAAGAGCCTGAAATACTGAACTGCTATTGAAGAGGCCCCCACCTGCACCCCTGTGTGTAAATAGAAGCAGACCCTGATTTGGTGCTGGAATAACATGAAGTTGAAGGCAGACTGGGTGGCCTGGCTGTTGGAGCCAGGATTCCAGTTTGCATTAAGAGCTGGTTATGGACCATTTTGAATTATTGACTCATTCAGCTCTGCAGAGGGGCCAGAGTAAAAAATAATGCATCCAGTTTCATAAGGCTCAGTATCTAGCTTGGAAATCAACCTGTGTCACTTTGAAAATTGTCACAGAAACAAGCAATTGTGGAAAGGTCTTGGAACTGGGAGAAAAAAAGGCCTTTATATAATGAGGCACAATCCCTAGGTAATCTTGTTTGTAAAGTCAAGGTTTAAATTTGAAGACTAGCATATAGGGGCATCTAAAATCCTAATAGTTGCCACTTTCCCACTCTGTGCCAAGCTCTGTTGTTCCTTACCTTTGCTTGTTCACACCAAGGTGCCAGTCTAAGCTTTCTGTTTTTGATAGAACCCTCTATTTCAGATATCAACATAAATTGTGTTTCCTGCATTTAATGAATAGTTCTTATACATCTAACTTGTTTTCTCAAGTGACCTGTTTAATTTTAAAACTTTTTATTGGAGAATAACATACACGTGGAAAAATCGTAAATATATAGCTAGATTTTCACAAACTTTATTTTTTGTTTTAAAGGGTGTATTGAGAATTAATCCAAAGAAGTTTCATGAAGCCTTCATTCCTTCCCCGGTAAGTTCAATAAATTTATAATAAACTTTATGTCACATTTAATTTTTTAGATCTGCTCCGAAACTGAAATCATATATTCTAACTAAAAAGCAGAGTAGTGAAACAAAATTGACGATGGGCAAAGATTTGTTTCAAATTTAAATAAACTAAATTTTCTTTTGGTTAACAACCCCTTCTGTCAGTCTTAAAATCGCATGCCAAATGAAAGGGATGGCATTTGTTACAAGGCTGCAAAGAGCAGCTGGACCCAGGCAGACTACCCACCAGTTCGTGTAACTGGATGCCCTTGGTTTATGGCTTAAAAGGATTTATGGTTTTTTCCACCGATTTAAGTTAATCTTTCCTAAACAAATATGCTATCTACTTTGGATCTACTGCATGAGCTAATCTGAACATTTGTCCAAAAATAACGTGTAATGCTTTTTTTTTCTGGTGGGGGTCAGAGTTTCTCACTTCACTTTCGTGCAGGTGATAGAACTTTGTACAAGGCTCTTTACCGTTGGGTCTTTAGACCCTTTCTTACATTTATGACTCATTTTAAGAGGCTCTTTCCACTTAAATCAAGTTTACACTGACATATAGTTAGCAGCAGTTCTCTAGAGAAGGTTTGATTGAGCAAAGCTGGGAGAGCAATATTCTTAAATTCCTGACCTAACTTTTCCAGGATACCATAAATAGAATAGCTATAGAATCACAGATTTTTCACAGTGAAAGAGACCAAACTTACGCTTATAGATGACGAAATGGAATACATATATTTTAGTTAACATATTTTATTATTTTAAATGACAGTAAGTTTAGTGAGAATATAGGTTCAGTCATGTACTTTATAAATGTTATTATTACAGATTGAGCACCCCTTATTTGAAACACTTGGGACCAGAGGTATTTTGGATTTAGAATTTTTTTTTTAATTTTGGAATATTTACATTACATACTTACACTGAAATCCAAAATGCTCCAGTGAGCATTTCCTTTGAATGTCATGTCAGTGCCCAAAGAGTTTTATATTTTGGAACATTTCAGATTTTATATGCTCAAGTGATATTATTGTTATTGTTACAATAACCTTATGACCTATTCTCAAGCTCAGTTTAGTCCTTTTCCCCTGCCTTCTGAAATCCAGGGACTCACATTGCATCCAAGTTCGAGTCTTACCCATTGAATTAGATAAAAGGTATCACTGACATTCACATTATTCTTTCTCAGTCATATTCTGTTCCTGTTAGAGAAAATGGCATATGTCTTGACCCTGAAACTTGAGTTGTAAAATTGGGTTGTAGAATTGAGGGTCAGTTTTGAGGTGGTAACTTGGCTGCACGAGCAGTTCTCACATATACGAGAAGTGCAGTTTACATATGTGTTAAGTTTCCAGAATTTGCTCATAAGCTTAAATTTACATCCAGGAATCATAAAAACTACCCAGAAAATCTCTTAGGAAGGTGCTGTGTTGGAGACGGATAAACCATCTCTCAGTACGTCCTGCATAACCAATGTTTTTTTCCCATAAGAAAGCATGACTGTTTCTTCAAGAATATACCAGTTGAAGGAACTTGATTGTATTAGGAGCCCTCATGTATGAAAGACACAGATTTTTAAGCATGAAAATGTCACTCAATGTAGTAAGTTCATCCTGAGAGACAGCTGGGAACTGGGTATATTCAGACCTCTTGTCTCTTGTGCATGCTTAAGTTTGCTCTTATTGATTGGAGTGATAAGGGGAACTACAGCATTTTGAAAATTTTGCTGCTTCCTCTCTTCCCTGATTACACAGTATAGAATTTCCCTAAGTTAAATCCCTATTGGGTTGGCTCCTAGCAAGTGTGGGACCTAGGACAGAAGTAGAAAAGAAGGCACACATACCTTAAATCAAATATTGAAAAGTTAGACATCAAAACCACCATCAAGTAAAATATATTATTCTATATATTCCATGTAGGAATAGACAAAGTCTATTCCTTGCCAAATACACCTTCATATACCTGAGTTCAAATGTAGAATTCTCAGATTTCTTGCAGCTCCATGCTGAAACATGGCTTCACCTCTGGCTTGCCCCTCTTCCCTTCTCAGTGCTAGCTCCCTGTCCCCTTGTGATTCCCTTGCATTCAGTGAGGGCCCTTTCATGCCCAAACGTGGGCATCCTATCCCATGTATCTAAGCTATGTCCATACCCATTAGAAATACCTGCCATTGAGTGGAGGCACCCCCATTGAGGGGGTGCCTCCGGTGGTGGGGAAGTGCCTGTATATGTCCTGGAGGTAGGCTTGGGGCTGCTTATTTTAGGGAAGCACATCCATTTGGCCCTGTGAACTCCTTGTCTGATGGGGAGGGTTGTGGCTGGAGCAGGGCCAGAGCAGAGGTCCTATGGTTCCTGCAAGCTAAATTCATGTAATTTACATCTGCAAATGATGTATCTCCATGGTGTAACCTGGCTTGTTAAAGAAAGCTAAGACACAAAAGCAAAAGGTGGTGATGTTTTAAAAGCTCATAGTTATTCTCTTACTTAAAATTGTATTCTTACTACGTCATATTTAGAAATTTTTAGACAGTTGCGATATTAGGATTGGCTTATTTCTATGCCTCTTTTATTCTTTTATTTGGCTCCTGCTTGAGTCGTAATATTGTCTCAGAGAAAAACAATTCACCTCTAGGTAATTAAGAATAGATCATAAGAGCTACCAATCAAGGCCCATTGCAAGTGATTGTATACACTCTGGTTTTGGACACGGGAACAGTCCTACATTCTTGCTTTGTGGGTTTCAGTTTCCAGAAGCATTATAGAAAGCAACTGAAGAGGGCAATAATAGAGGCAACAGATTATTCATACATAAAGCCCATAACCACCTGTGGTCTAGATTTCTGAGTGTACATATCTCATATCCATGTCAAATATGAACTTGTATGAACTGGAAACTTGACTTAGGTTCATTATAGCTTCTACTGATAGAAAGTTGATTTTCATTTTATGACAAATATAAAATATATGGGATGAAAAATGCCTGCAGATAGACTGGGAAGTAGAATGTCAGAACCAGGGCCTAATTGTTACCGGCTTAAGCTAGGAGCATAAAGGCAGGAATGAATATGAAAGATGAGGCTTTTGCTCTGACAGTAGGACATACAGTGGCTTCCTCATTTGTAAAATGAGGGGATGGAGTAAACGTTGTCTAATGTTGCTCACATTCTAAAGTTTTTAGAGAGATAAAAATAGAGATTTGTTTAAATTATTTAGGTTTGCTCTTACTGACTCTAAAAATGGTTGTGAATTTACACAATGTCATTTGCTATGCTAAAATATCTCCCTAGGTCAAGAGGTGAAGAACAGTGAATTAGTCATCAGGTATAAAATAATACTTTGTTTTAGGGGAACTTGACTTAGGTTCATTATAATTTCTACTGACAGAAAGTTGGTTTTCATTTCATGACACATCTAAACTATACGGGATGAGTAACTTATGTGTACTTGCTAGTTTTGTGAGGTTCTCAATAAAAATGAAATACAGAATGTGAGTAAAATCATGTGACTTTCAAGCAAACCAAGATAAAATGATATTATTGTCATGCCTTTTATCCTATTTGGGGATAGGATAAAGAGGAGAAAATTGATCAGATGGAAAAACCTGTCATTTTTAAAAAGCACAGTTTCTATTCTGAATTATGTAAATCTAAGAAGCTCTCTAACTTTTTAATGCATCGTGTCATAGGAGGCACCCTTTGTACAGTGGTGGAATTTATTTTTGGTCCAAAGGGAACTGTTCCATCAATGAAGGATGCTGTGACCATCGTGGCATATTTGTGTTGTCCTCCTTCCCCCAGTCCTCTAAGTCTTTAGTCAATTACCACATGCCCACCTCCCAATTCCATTATTTTTCTTCCAGGGAAGTTCATTATCTATTTTTCTTTCTTTTTTTTCTATTATCTATTCTTTCTGATGGGTAGAACAAGACTTCTGGCATTCAAACAAAGAGCTGAAATCTTTGGCCTAAAAAAGTGGTTAAAAGAGATGACTCAAACTTTTAATATTGAGCAGTTCCCAAGCTTAGTGTCTTTAAAGTAAGAGATTCAGCGACAGATCAGTCTTCTGAATGAATCAAGGAAGAGCTGAGTATGATGCAGTAGCTATAGATTTTTGTGTTGTCTGAGGTTCAACTCAGCCCTGCTTTCCTTGGTTTCCTGGGATTGTAAGGTGACAGTACTATCATCCCATCAATCCGAAATCTCTGCGCTGCCAAAGGGTGGTTGTAGCTGCTTATAATAGAGGCATTTCATTGCATATGTTTGACACGTGAGTATGGGTTAGGGTGACCTCCAAACAGCCCATTTTTCATTCCAAGGAGGTCTGAGAGATCCTATTGCTTTTTGAATTGCAAAAGGCAGCAATAGATGGTGATGTGCCTTATTTCAGTTGTTCTCTCTCTGTTTACTGGCTGTCTCTTCCACATCTCTCTGAGAAGCTTGTCAAGAGGTCAACTACAGTCATGTTTTGTGGCTAACACAGTAGCTTTTCCTCAGGGACTAGGGTGGGGTCAGTTTTGGCAGAGTGTGCAAGCCACAGTTGTCAACCCATAGCTAAACTGGAAATTGAGCAGAAAAACTATTCTAGAAGATCTCTAATGGTTTGTAAGTGGAAGCTGTAAAAAATGCTGAGTGACTAAAATCTGCCCCCCCCCTTTTTGATTTGGTGATTTTGGGATGTTAATTTTAACTTTAGCCAAAATTTCATAGTAATCACCTTCAGTCCATTGAGTGTTATGTTCAATCTTATCTATGTCAAGTGTCTCTGTTAGAAAAATTTGAGTGATGATTTTCCAGACTCTTTTGCTGTCACCTCCTGTAAGAAAAAATGTTTTACTTCTTTCTTATTCTCTGAAAAAGAGCACATCATATAAACTTGTAGAGAATAGAAGGATAAGAGTACATGTTTGTTGGTGAAACATTTTGAAAATATTTCATTTTCTCAGGAACCCTGACTGCTGGTGAAGGCCTGCATTTCCTTGGCTATCTTGTTTATTTAAAATTACAAAGTAATTTGGCTTACTAAGAAGACTCTGGCACCTATTTAAGCCAAGAAGTTGACACCTGGGGAGTTCACTGGGGAGCCACATTATTTAAAGTGGGTTGTTTCTGAGTGAGTGAGTGAGGATGAAAGTGTCTGTATCTTGTGTTCATTGTCTGGAGTTCACGGTGGTCCTAAGTCAGCAAGGTCGGTAGAGTGTAAAGATCACGTGATGAATCTCATATTACATCTCTTTCCTTCTCTTCTTTGCCCTCTACTTAGGTCTCCATAAAAACAACCACAATTTATTCTCTCTGCCACTTTCTTGGGGGGCATTATGAATTTGCTGGTTTCCTCCTAGAGAGTCCAAATCTTAGAGCCATTGCTACTCCTGCCCTCAGTTTGTTTTCTTGGGGGAGATTATATGTTGTTCCTCTTCTGTTCTCTTGCATACCTTCTATTTTTATACTTTCTTGATATGTAAAAAATTCATTTAGTATTAAAAAGGTATCAGCATGCTTTATTTAATACAAAAAAGGATAACCTAAGAATAACTTGCTGTTTTCTATTTCAGTTATGAAAGCAGGCAATTTGTTTTTTGCTTTATGTGTTTTTAAGCTCACTATTGTTTTATTTCTTTTTCCAACCTAGGATGGTGATCGAGACATTTTTATTGATGGGGTTGTTGCTCGTAATAGAGCCTTAAATGGGGATCTGGTGGTCGTGAAACTGCTTCCCGAGGAGCATTGGAAGGTGAGTTAAGTTTTCCCTTTCTAATTACAGATTTCTTAGGGTCTTTCACATTCCATGGTGCACCAACAAGGCATCATAAACTGGAGGAGTCACAGACCCCTTAGGTGCTGTGGTAAGATGGGGTGTAATCTTGGAAGCATGCTACCGAATGCTTGGAACTTAGAAGCATCTGCTGGGCAGATTGCTAATTAAATGAGTTCTCCTTGCTCTCTCTCTAGTGATCCATCCTCCCTGTCACATGCCTTGCACTGGTTTTTGGTATTCTTTTGAATAAATACTGAGGGCCCATTCAAACTTGGTATGTATTATTTTCCTACATCCTATGCAGGGAGAACTAGAAAGACAAAGCCATGGAGACAGTGGCAGTCCCCATGCATTTCTGCTGCCTCCAGTGGAAAACCCAGGCAATACATATGGAGTTCTGTTGGCCCAGTTTGGTGATTGGGTGCCTTGGCAGATAAAAATAGTTTGTCTGTGTTTTTATAAATCAGGGATTTAGTGGCAGAAGAAAATGTTTTTAATATGAGAGTATTTTGGGTTTCGGTCTCCATCTATGTCTGTTAATTGGAAAGGAAGATATGGTTTTAGTTTTGATGGTTTTAAATAAAAGTAAGGATCAGGCATTGGAATGATGTGTGGTGACAATATCTTTGAATTGTCATGTAGGATTGGAGACTTATGTATCTAAGTCTGAATTTGTCTTCATATCGTTTGTTTTATTTGGCTTTTTTGTTTTATTTATTTGAAGAATTCGGTGTCTTCTTCAATAATACGTGTTATAGATGTATCTAAGTCTGAATTTGTCTTCATATCATTTGTTTTATTTGGCTTTTTTGTTTTATTTATTTGAAGAATTTGGTGTCTTCTTCAATAATACGTGTTATAGAGTAGTGACTAAAAGTATGGGCTTTTAGGCTAGGCTACTTAGATTTGAATCTCATCTCTGCCATTCATCTCTATAACTTTGAGTGAATTGTACAACCTTTCTGCTGCAGATGTCTCATCTGTAAAATGGGAATAATCATGGTACCTACTTCATAGGTTTGTCATGAAAATTAAATGAGAATACATGTAAAAATTTTAGAATACTGCCTAAAAATCTTAGAATGGCAGGAGCTCAAGAAATGTTCTTATTAGCTTTTCCAAAAAAGATGTGATGTGAGGAGTACCATTTTATCTCAGAGCTTTGTTGAGGCATACATTCTTTTTAATCTGATACAGCTAAAGTAATTGAGTTATAGCTATATGCCAGGTATTCATAGGGTGTAGGGAATTCAGTAATGAGTAGTATTGACATAGTTCTTGCTCTCATGGAGCTTATAGTTTAATGGGGAGTACAGGTAGGAAAAGACAGATACTGATCACACTTATACAAATTTAAGTGTAATTTTTATTAGTGCTGTGAAGTGCAGGGTTTCTTTTTTTTTTTTATATTATACCCTAAGTTCTGGGATACATGTGCCAAATGAGCAGGTTTGTTACATAGGTATACATGTGCCATGGTGGTTTGCTGCACCCATTAACCCATCATCTATATTAGGTATTTCTCCTAATGCTATCCCTCCCCTTGTCCGCACCCCCCGACAGGCCCCATTGTATGTGATGTTCCCCTCACTGTGCCCATATGTTCTCATTGTTCACCTCCCACTTATGAGTGAGAACATGTGGTGTCTGGTTTTCTGTTCCTGTGTTAGTTTGCTGAGAATGATGGTTTCCAGCTTCATCCATGTCCCTGCAAAGGACATAAA
Organism: Pan paniscus; assembly: GCF_029289425.2. NCBI lineage: Eukaryota > Metazoa > Chordata > Mammalia > Primates > Hominidae > Pan > Pan paniscus. The sequence continues at coordinate 134,633,459 of NC_073262.2, forward strand.
CTCATTCTTTTTTATGGCTGCATAGTATTCCATGGTGTATATGTGCCACATTTTCTTTATCCAGTCTAACATTGATAGGCATTTGAGTTGGTTCCAAGTCTTTGCTATTATGAATAGTGCTACAATAAACATATGTGTGCATGTGTCTTTACAGTAGAATGATTTATAATCCTTTGGGTATATACACAGTAGTGGGATTGCCGGGTCAAATGGTATTTCTAGTTCTAGATCCTTGAAGAATCACCACACTGTCTTCCACAATGGTTGAACTAATTTACACTCCTGCCAACCGTGTAAAAGCATTTCTATTTCTCCATATCCTCTCCAGCATCAGTTGTTTCCTGACTTTTTAGTGATCTCCATTCTAACTGGCGTGAGATAATATCTCATTGTGGTTTTGATTTGCATTTCTCTAATGACCAGTGTTGATGACCTTTTTTTATATGTCTGTTGGCCACATAAATGTCTTCTTTTGAAAAGTGTCTGTTCATATCCTTTGCCCACTTTTTGATGGTTTGTTTTCTTGTAAATTTGTTTAAGTTCCTTGTAGATTCTGGATATTATCCCTTTGTCAGATGGATAGATTGCAAAAATATTTTCCCATTCTGTAGGTTGCCTGTTCACTCTGATGATAGTTTCTTTTGCTGTGCAGAAGCTCTTTAGTTTAATTAGATCCCATTTGTCAATTTTGGTTTTTGTTGCAATTGCTTTTCGTGTTTTAGTCATGCAGTCTTTGCCCATGCCTATGTCCTGAATGGTATTGCCTAGGTTTTCTTCTAGGGTTTTTATGGTTTTAGGTCTTACATATAAATATTTAATCCATCTTGAGTTAATTTTTGTATAAGGGGTCCAGTTTTAGTTTTCTACATATGGCTAGCTAGTTTTCCCAGCACCATTTATTAAGTAGGGAATCCTTTCCCCATTGCTTGTTTTTGTCAGGTTTGTCAAAGATCAGATGGTTGTAGATGTGTGGTGTTATTTCTGAGGCCTATATTCTGTCCTATTGGTCTATATATCTGTTTTGGTACCAGTAGCATGCTGTTTTTATTACTGTAGCCTTGTAGTATAGTTTGAAGTCAGGTAGCGTGATGCCTCCAGCTTTATTGTTTTTGCTTAGGATTGTCTTGGCTATATGGGCTCTTTTTTGGTTCCATATGAAATTTAAAGTTTTTCCTAATTCTGTGAAGAAAGTCAATGGTAGCTTGCTGGGAATAGCATTGAATCTAAATTACTTTGGGCACTATGGCCATTTTCACAATATTGATTCTTCCTATCTATGAGCATGGAATATTTTTCCATTTGTGTCCTCTCTTTCCTTGAGCAGTCGTTTGTAGTTCTCCTTGAAGAGGTCCTTCAGATCCCTTGTAAGTTGTATTCGTAGGTACTTTATTCTCTTTGTAGCAATTGTGAATGGGAGTTTGCTCATGATTTGGCACTCCATTATTGGTGTATAGGAATGCTTGTGATTTTTGCACATTAATTTTGTATTCTGAGACTTTGCTGAAGTTGCTTATCAACTTAAGGAGATTTGGGGCTGAGACATTGGGGTTTTCCAAATATACAATCATGTCATCTGCAAACAGAGATAATTTGACTTCCTCTCTTCCTGTTTGAATACCCTTTATTTCTTTCACTTGCCTGATTGCCCTGGCCAGAACTTCCAGTACTACGTTGAATAGAGTGCTGAGAGAGGGCATCCTTGTCTTGTGCCGGTTTTCAAAAGAAATGCTTCCAGCTTTTGCCCATTCAGTATGATATTGGCTATGGGTTTGTCATAAATAGCTCTTACTATTTTGAGCTATGTTCCAATACCTAGTTTATTGAGTGTTTTTAGCATAAAGGGGTGTTGAATTTTGTCAAAGGCCTTTTCTGCATCTATTGAGATAATCATGTGGTTTTTGTCATCGGTTCTGTTTATGTGATGGATTACATTTATTGATTTGAATATATTGAACCAGCCTTGCATCCCAGGGATGAAGCCAACTTGATCGTGGTGGATAAGCTTTTTGATGTGCTGCTGGATTTGGTTTGCTAGTATTTTATTGAGGATTTTCACATTGATGTTCATCAGGGATGTTGGCCTGAAATTTTCTTTTTTTGTTGTGTCTCTGCCGGGTTTTGGTATCAGGATGATGCTGGCCTCATAAAATGAGTTGGGGAGGAGTCTCTCTTTTTCTGTTGTATGGAATACTTTCAGAAGGAATGATACCAGCTCCTCTTTGTACCTCTGGTAGAATTCGGCTGTGAATCCATCTGGTCCTGGGCCTTTTTTTGGTTGGTAGGCTATTAATTACTGGCTCAATTTCAGAACTTATTATTGGTCTATTCAGGGATTTGACTTCTTCCTGGTTTAGTCTTGGGAGGGTGTTTGGGAAGAATTTACCCATTTCTTCTAGATTTTCTAGTTTATTTGTGTAGAGGTGTTTATAGTATTCTCTGATGGTAGTTTGTATTTCTGTGGGATCAGTGGTGATCTCCCCTTTATCATTTTTTAATGTGTCTATTTGATTCTTCTCTCTTTTCTTCTTCATTAGGCTGTCTACTGGTCTATCTATTTTGTTAATGTTTTCAAAAAACCAGCTCCTGGACTCATTGATTTTTTTGAATGGTTTTTCATGTCTCTATCTCCTTCAGTTCTGCTCCGATCTTAGTTATTTCTTGTCTTCTGCTAACTTTTGAATTTGTTTACTCTTGCTTCTCTAGTTCATTTAATTGTGATGTTAGGGTGTTGATTTAAAATTTTTCCCGCTTTCTCCTGTGGGCATTTAGTGCTATAAATTTCCTTCTAAAGACTGCTTTAGCTGTATCCCAGAGATTCTGGTACATTGTGTCTTTGTTCTCATTGGTTTCAAAGAACTTATTTATTTCTGCCTTAATTTCATTATTTACCCAGTAGTCATTCAGGAGCAGGTTGTTCAGTTTCCATGTAGTTGTGGGTTTTGAGTGAGTTTATTAATCCTGAATTCTAATTTGATTGTACTGTGGTCTGAGAGACTGTTTGTTAAGATTTCCATTGTTTTGCATTTGCTGAGAAGTGTTTTACTTCCAATTATGTGGTCAGTTTTAGAATAAGTGTGATGTGGTACTGAGAAGAATGTATATTTTGTTGATTTGGGGTGGAGAGTTCTGTAAATGACTATTAGGTCCTCTTGATCCAGAGCTGAGTTCAAGTCCTGAATATCCTTGTTAATTTTTTGTCTTGTTGATTATTGTCTGTTATTGACAGTGTCTTTTTGTCTTGTCTGTTATTGACAGTGGGGTGTTAAAGTCTCCCACTATTATTGTGTGGGAGTCTAAGTCTCTTTATAGGTCTCTAAGAGCTTGCTTTATGAATCTGGGTGCTCCTGTATTGGGTGCATTTATATTTAGGATAGTTAGCTCTTCTTTTTGCGTTGATCCTTTTGCCATTATGTAATGCCCTTCTTTGTCTTTTTTGATCTTTGTTGGTTTAAAGTCTGTTTTATCAGAGACTAGGATTGCATCCCCTGCTTTTTTTTGCTTTCCATTTGCTTGGCAAATATTCCTCCATCCCTTTATATTGAGCCTATGTGTGTCTCTGCACGTGAGATGGCTCTCCTAAATACAGTACACTGATGGGTCTTGACTCTTTATCCAATTTGCCAGTCTGTGCCTTTTAATTGGGGGATTTAGCCCATTTACATTTAAGTTTAATATTGTTTTGTGTGAATTTGATCCTGTCATTACGATGCTAGCTGGTTATTTTGCCCATTAGTTGATGCAGTTTCTTCATAGTGTCAATGATCTTTACATTTTGGTTTGTTTTTTTGCAGTGGCTGGTACCAGTTTTTCCTTTCCATATTTAGTGCTTCCTTCAGGAGCTCTTGTAAGGCAAGCCTGGTGGTGACAGAATCCCTCAGGATTTGCATGTCTGTAAAGGATTTTATTTCTCCTTCACTTATGAAGCTTTGTTTGGCTGGATATGAATTCTGGGTTGAAAATTCTTTTCTTTAAGAATGTTGAATATTGGCCCTCACTCTCTTCTGGCTTGTAGGGTTTCTGCAGAGAGATCCACTGTTAGTCTGATGGGCTTCCCTTTGTGGGTAACCCAACCTTTCTCTCTGGCTGCCCTTAACATTTTTTCCTAGATTTCAACCTTTTTCCTTCATTTCAACTTTTCCTTCATTTCTGACAATATGTGTCTTGGGGTTGCCTTTCTCGAGGAGTATCTTTATGATGTTCTCTGTATTTCCTGAATTTGAATGTTGGCCTGTCTTGCTAGGTTGGGGAAGTTCTGGATAATATCCTGAAGTGTGTTTTCCAACTTGGTTCCATTCTCCCTGTCACTTTCAGGTACATCAATCAAACGTAGGTTTGGTCTTTTCACATAGTCCCATATTTCTTGGAGGCTTTGTTAGTTCCTTTTCATTCTTTTTTCTCTAATCTTGTCTTCATGCTTTATTTTATTAAGTTGATCTTCAGTCTCTGATATCCTTTCTTCTACTCGATCAATTCATCTACTGATACTTGTATATGCTTCACGAAGTTCTCATGCTGTGTTTTTTAGCTCCATCTAGTCATTTATGTTCTTCTCTAAACTGGTTATTCTAGTGAGCAATTCCTCTAACCTTTTATCAATGTTCTTAGCTTTCTTGCATTGAGTTAGAACATGCTCCTTTAGCTCGGAGGAGTTTGTTATTACCCACTTTCTGAAGCCTACTTCTGCCAGTTCGTCAAACTCATTCTCCATCCAGTTTTGTTCTCTTGCTGGCAAGGAGTCGTGATCCTTTGGAGAGAAGAGGCATTCTGGTTTTTGGAATTTTCAGCCTTTTTGTACTGGTTTTTCCTCATCTTTGTGGATTTATTTACCCTTGGTCTTTCCTGTTGGTGACCTTTGGATGGAGTTTTTGTGTGGTGGTCCTTTTTGTTGATGTTGATGCTATTGCTTTCTGTTTGTTAGTTCTTCTTCTAACAGTCAGGCCCCTCTTCTGCAGGTCGGCTGGAGTTTGCTGGAGGTCCACTCCAGACCCTGTTTGCTTGGGTATCATCAGTGGAGGCTGCAGAACAGCAAAGATTGCTGCCTCCTCCTTCCTCTGGAAGCTTCATCCCAGAGAGGCACCCGCCAGATGCCAGCTGGAGCTCTCCTATATGAGGTGTCTGTTGACCCCTGCTGGGAGGCATCTCCCTGTCAGGAGGCACAGAGGTCAGGGACCCACTTGAGGAGGCAATCTGAGGAGGCAATCTGTCCCTTAGCAGAGCTAGAGCACTGTGCTGGGAGATCTGCTGCTCTCTTCAGAGCTGGCAGGCAGGAATGTTTAAGTCTGCTGAAGCTGCACCCACATCCACCCCTTCCCCCAGGTGCTCTGTCCCAGGGAGATGGGAGTTTTACCTATAAGCCCCTGACTGGGGCTGCTGCCTTTCTTTCAGAGATGCCCTATCCAGAGAGAAGGACTCTAGAGAGGTAGTCTGGCTACAGGGGCTTTGCGGTGCTGCGGTGGGCTCCGCCCAGCTTGAACTTCCTGGTGGCTTTGTTTACACTGTGAGGGGAAAGCCACCTACTTAAGCCTCAGTAATGGCAGACGCCCCTCCCCACCAAGCTCAAGTGTCCCAGGTCGACTTCAGACTGCTAGGCTGGCAGCGAGAATTTCAAACCAGTGGATCTTAGCTTGCTGGGCTCCATGAGGGTGGGATCCGCTGAGCTAGACCACTTGGCTCTCTGGCTTCAACCCCTTTTCCAGCGGGGTGAACAGTTCTCTCTCACTGGCATACCAGGAGTCACTGGGGTACGAAAAAAAACTCCTGCAGCTAGCTCGGTGTCTGCCCAAACGGCTGCCCAATTTTGTACTTGAAACCCAGGGCCCTTGTGGTATAGGCACCCGAGGGAATCTCCTGGTCTGAGGGTTGTGAAGACTGTGGGAAAAGCATAATATCTGGGCCAGAGTGCAATGTTCCTCACAGCACAGTCCCTCACGGCTTCCCTTGGCTAGGGGAGGGAGTTCCCTGACCCCTTGCACTTCCTGGGTGAGGTAATGCCCCACCCTGCTTTGGCTTGCCCTCCGTGGGCTGCACCCACTGGCTAACCAGTCCCAGTGAGATGAACCAGGTACCTCAGTTGGAAATGCAGAAATCACCAGCCTTCTGCGTTGGTCTCACTGGGAGCTGCAGGCAGAAGCTGTTCCTATTTGACCATTTTGTCTGGGAATCCTCTTTTTTCTTTTTGAATTACAGTGAACTTTCCTAGTTCAGATCCACCTCCCAGCTTCATCCCCAGTTGCTGCCAATTGTTGATACAGTGTCCTCCCTGGATTCCTTGAAAGCATAGCTAAAGGCTGGCTTCATGTTTTAGGTATATAGGTTGATTTAGGTCACTTTGTGTTTTCTTGAATCTAGCATAGTGTTGACCAGGTCCAAGAAGATAAGAGAAGTGTATTAGGGCCAGGTCAAACCAAAGGAAACATTCCTAGAGGTCATTTGAGGGAGTAAAGAGGCAGCATTGTAATGAAGAAGAGCCAAAGAAAGAACGGAAAGATGGTGGCATCTTTTACCCTAAGACATGAGAGTGGTAGAATAGGGAGAAGCAGAAGAATGGTTAGCAAGTTGGGTGGGTGTAGAGCAGACCAGAGCAGGTATAGGTGCTGACTGGTTGTACAGTAGGCATGGAAAGCATACAGTAGAGCACCAGTGGAGCTCTACAGAAGTGGATGAGATTGCTTAAAAGAGCAAGGCCAAGTAACCTGGCATCCTTTCTGCCCTTGGACCCAGGCAAGAGATGGCCAAAATAAGCAAACATATGAATAAGTAAGTCTGTTGCATTGTTTTCCTTGTTTCTCACCCCCTTTATTGATAAGACAGTCAGCACAGCCTTTCCTGTGCTGTTAGAAGTGCTCTTGCTTCAGGCAGGAAGTCTAAGATGATGGGGTAGATTGTTAACCAAAGCTTGGGGGTAGGTTGAGGGTTAAAGTGTTTGCTGTTGTTGAGGTCTGGAGGAAAGGTTTGGGACTTGAGCATTCTTGTTTCTGCCTTGGTGCCTTTTTTTCTTGGACAAAAATCTGTACCTCTTTTAAAACTGAATACAACAAAGTTGTGTTTTTCCCTAGAGGCCTAATTTTATGAATTTCTAGGTCATAAAATTAGCTTAGTGCTACCTACTTCTACAAACTGTTATCTGTTTAACTAGCTCCTACAGAGGGGCTGCTGGCTGCCTCTGAAGCTTTCAGAAGATTTGAAATGTAGAGGGTAGCCCCGGGTTCCTTATTATTTTGTTTCTGTGGAGCCCCCGAGAGTCTTCACAGTGGCTGCCTGACAATTGCTTTTTGTGTTAACGTCAGCCCCATTAGGTACGTCTCTCAGGCCTCATTAGTTAGAATATTTCACAGCTTCTTATTCTGAAGTGGGGGAGTTCTGTTGTCCTTAGCCCACCTGTGATAGTTGTTGGTGACAGGGTCAAAGTAGGGAGAAGAGAATATTCGGACTGTCATCAAGAATCCCTGACGTCTAGAATATAAACATCTCCAAACATACTGGCCAATTGTCTTACAGGTTTGTTAGTACAAAAGCATATTGTTATCAAAGGAATCTGTAGTCACTAGCGTGAGCCAATGTGGATTAATTGGATTATTCATCTTTGCTTCTTTCTGCTTGTCGTGCTCACTCCTCTTGGGTATGTAAACTACAGGGCTTTTGGGGTTTTAGAAAAACAACAGTTCTTTTCGTTATAGTAGTAAATAGTCAATTTATTTCACAGCATGATTTTTGGCAAAATAGATAGCTGTATGAGTATCAAGCTGTGAGGCAATAATGAAAAATAATTTACTCTTATATAACTCTTCGAAGTTCAGATTCTTCCACATTTTTACTGTCTCCTTATACTTTTTATTACAGACATCTAATGAAAGATAGTTGAGGGGCAAATGATAGTTTCTTCCTTTGTCAATTGGAATATTAAGGTACTGTGAGAGTGACTGGTTTGAGGACTGAGAGTTTTTGGCAGAACCAGGGATAGAATCCAGATCTCTTGACTTACAGCTTAATATCCTTTCCCTCAGATTTTCAAAGTGGAGATCATGTCCCCAAATGGTTAGGAAGCATTGATCCTGACAGTTCTTCCTGGAGCAGTTCAAGGTACCCAGTGGCTTCTCATCTACCATTCATCCTGCCCTGTGTTAGATTCTAGAGATACAAACTAGAATAGGTCACAGGCTTTGCGCTTAAGGAGTTCATAGGCTGGTTGGGAAGAGAATGGAAACAATTATGGTACGGTTTGCAGGATGGAAACAGAAATACCACACTGTTATGGGAGAAACAAACTCTATTTGAAAGAATTGGGGAAGACTTCATAGAGGTTACATTAGAGCTAAGGTTTAAAGGATGGGAATAGAGAAAGAGAGAGGATTTGTTTTATTTCAAGATGAGAATGATTTGGCAAGAGAGGATTGTGAAAATTTTAGGTTTCAGGGAGGCATGTATGGATCAAAGCTTTCTCTTCCTGGTATACTATTGGCTGAGTACAGCAGCCCCTCTACTAACTCTCCCAGACATTGGAAGAAGTAGGGGGCTCCTAAGTCTTCTGAGGATCCTGCCCTCAAGGGAAACTGAAAGGGGGACCATGGCACCCTTTTACAGAGACTCTTCGAACATTGCTGCCAGCTCAGTAAACTCTTGTTTGCCATTTATTTGATCTTTGCCCTGCTTCTTCCATTCTCTTTCCCTTTTTTTCATCAAGTTCACCTCCCATAACCATAGCCCATACTTGTCTTTCATCTTTTGGTTAACCATAATGAGTTTATTCTATTATTTTCCTTCTCTTAATACCCCAATACGGTAAATTACAAATATGCATATATAAACCCTGTGGGTGCTAATAACAACTGCTAACTTACTGGTGCTTACCATGTACCAGGTACTGTGTTTAGTGCCTTGTACTATTCTTTTGTATGCTGTTGTCTGTATCCCAATTTTGTGAATGAGAAAACTGGGGCTCGGTTTAAGCATCTTATTTAGGGCACATATAACTAAGGAGTAACAGAGTGGTATTCAGATTTACATCTCCTGGCTTCATGATCATACTGTTATTTGTTATTCCAGAGATATCAAGGAGAGAGTTATTTGATCTGTAGACAGATATTGTCAGTGTCATAATAATTAGCACACATTTAGAAAATAAAAATATATGCTTTAACATTAGGTAATAGGTAATATCTTAAGTTGCCATCATGGATAAACAAGATGACTATCAGTTGACATAACTAAAAGCTTAGTGTTAGTCTCAGAAAATAAACAATTCAGAAAATATTAGTTAGAATTCTAGTGGTTGTATCTTAGGACTGGAGAGGTATGATAGGACATTATGGAGACAGGTGTTGAGAATGAGGGAGAACCTTAACAAATACTTGCCCTAGACAGTGGAGCTGACCCAACAATAAAAGTCACATCAGAGTTGCAGCTTGCTGTTCAAGGCAAAGAGTCAAAGGGATTACAGACCTAGATGCCATTCCTGACTCAATGGCAGCAGATCCCAAATTCATAGTATTTGGATGCACAGGTATTCAAAAGGCAGGTAGGCAGTTGTCATATAGGAGGAAGTGGGTCCTACTGGGGCTTTGGGACAGGGTGCTAAGTTCAGAAATGTGGGACTGTTTTGTTATAAGCAGAGTGGTAGAAGCAGCCACGGGGCTAGGAGTCAAGGATAGGATTTGATCCTCAAGCTGGGAGAATTGACTAGAGCCATACTGGGAGCAAAAACCAAAGCAGAGGACCAGCCTTGAGAGCCAGAATTCTGAAACTTTTTTTGGTTGTACCAAAGGAGTCTTGGGAGCCCAGAATTCAGCTGTGGTATTTTAGTTGATGCAGCCATAGTGATTGACTCAGAGAAAATAAGAGTAAAAGAGGCTGACAGAGCATATTAAAATTACACTCAATCGGCAAAACAATGTGATACAGAACCTAACTAGCAAAAGAGATGGATTTCAAGTGAAACTTTTACTCATTGAAACTGTTAAAAATATAGTAAGACAGGCAGGAATATGCTTGATACATTGATACCTGTTGGAAACCTATAATGCTGGGGACTCATTTATTTCTCCCACATGTATTTGTGCAGCACCTGCAGGGTACTGAGAGGATAAAGTGGGAATAAATCAGTCAAGTACTTTGTTAGCAAGTCTAAATTTCTCTCAAGACAGGATTATTTCACTTAACTTACAGCAGAGCAAAGTCTATACATGATTTAAGGAAGTAGCGTTCAGCAAGGGAATAATAGATGTATAGGTGAGTGTTTCGGAAGAGATTGGCACTGAAAGAAAGAAATAACTTGAGTCTGAAAGAATAAAGGAAGTGTTGATAGGAGTGGCTACTCTTGTTCTAAATTAAACAAATGCAGAAATCAAAGTACACATTTAATCCCTAATTTTCAATGGTTGTTTCAAACCTTCTTATGGTCACATGAAATTGGTCTAGTACAGTAAAGTGTTTCCTTTGACAACTAACTTTTCCTTCAAGTGATTGTTTTAAAGTTTTGTGTTCCAAGTTCTTCTTTAAATGTGCACCCATCATACTAGATTATATTTAATCCAATCTCTTATATAACCACTATCATTTTGGATTGTTCTCAATTCCAGTGGAATTAGAATTTCTTAGAACTGTTTGGTTTCTTGGCCTGCATGGCAGGCCTGAAAAAGACTTGGAAGGTACTCAGTGATGGGAGGGCAAGATCTTCGGAGCCTCCATCAAGAGTAGTATGGTAGGTAAGGTATATCCACTAACATGATCAGATTTTCCCAAGATTGTTATATACACAGCCTATTTTTAACAGTCATCTTTTTTCTTCATTACTGCCAGCTCTGCATCAAATACTTCAGGTTCTTGCCTGCTTTAAACATGCCCTCAGATCTTTGTAATTCAAGTTGAAATGTCTGAAATAAGGAGTGTATTGTTTAAGGATAGAGTAGCTTATTTATGCTGGAAACTCCTAATTAATATTTCAGGGTTATTTTCTAGAAAACTAATTTATTTCTCCTTAACCCCATGGAGATGTTTTGGTGAAAACCACATTCATTGTAACGAAAGAGTTAATGTAGGTAAATACTTAGGGCAGTGATGGCACATTCTAAGTGCTTGAAAGATGTCAGGTATTACTACTATTAGTCTTAGAAATGACGACCAAGAACATGGTTCAGCCACAACACATGATAATTCAGATTTACTTTTTCTAGCTCTTGAGTGTACCACATTTACTGACAGAAGACAAAATATTCACATAAAATGTTGGTGTTTTAGTATGTGTTTCTTTGAGTCATCTGCACTGCTGAGCAACTGTATGATAGGCAAGGTTATATTCTGGAATGATGTGGTTTGTTTCTTACTCATGCTCACTGCCCATCAAGATCATCTAGGGGCTTTGCTTTGCATTATCTTTACTCCAAAGCTCAGGATGGATGGAACATAGACCATCAGAAGTGCTCCCTTTCTCTGTGGCAGAAGGAAACAGAGCCAAGGAGGGCCACATTTAAAATGCCCCTGTCCAGAAGTGATGGAGTCACTTCTGCTCATAGCCCATTGGCAAGAACGAGTCACCTGACACTACCCAACCACAAGAGGACCAGGAAGTGCAATCCTACCAAATGTCTGCAAGTAGGGATATAACAGGATGTATCTGGTAAACTGTGCTAATGACTCTCACACTGGACTAATTAGATTCATTATGTGTTGCATTCCTGACTAGCCATCTGAAAAGAGTATGACACTGGTCATGGCAAAAGCTTCAATATTGCTTACTACAAATATATCCCCACTACTGAAAGTAGAATTCAGAAGGAACCTGAAAATGTTCTAGATGGTCTGTCTATAAGATCACCCTCAGTCATGTAATTATTGCTTTAAAGTACAGGGTATGATAACAAGTAAATTTGTTGATTTTGGAATTAAGTTAATGGTGTAGTAGTACAGTTTTTATAAGTGAAAGGCAAGGAAATTATATTTTAAGGAAATGTACTGACATTTACTTGGTAATATTTATAAACCACAAAGAGTTTATCATTCATAGTAGTATTGTGATACTGCTGCTTGCTACTGCTATTGTTCAAATTCTCATTTTTTATTAAAATTTCAGTAGATTTCTCTTATCTCATGTCTTATAGAACTAGTAATGATTTAGGGCATATACATAACTGTCTTATGAATTTAGGCAGTATTATGTACAAAGGCATTGGAGACTTCTGAAAATATGGTGGATTTGGAAAACTACAGATATTATTTTATTTTTGAGCTTAAAATGCAAGCTAGGGATATAAAGTGGCAAGAGATGAGGCCAGGCTGGCAGATGGAGAGGCAGGGGTGGTGGTGGTGGTGTCACATTGTGAAAGGTCTGTGTAAGAGAGTTCAGTTGGTATGTAGTCACTGGGGAGTCACTGAATGATTTTGAGGAAGGTGACATAGTCACATTGTATATTAAATATCATTGTGATGGTAAGGTGTGAAGGACTTAAAGCAAAGGGGCAAAATTGGTGGGAGACTGAAAAGAAAATTATGTGTTGAGAGTCCCAGTGAGAGATGAAGTCACAGTGCCCATGTGGAATACAAGGAGGAGATGAATTTAAGACTGTTTAATAAGCTAGAACATGGTGATTGGATATAGGAAGAAGCTGGGGTGACTCCTACATGTTAGGCTCAGGTAATTGAGGGGATGGTGGCACCCTTTGCCAAGATGGAATTTAGGAAGGGGGGCAAGGGCAGAAGTTAGGGTAGGATGATAAACTTGTTTCGACATGTTGAGTTTGAGATGCCTAGGGACATATAGGTATACAAAGCTAGAAGGCATTTAGATATTAGGATTTAGAGTTCAGAAGTCAGAGCTTGGCTAGAGGTAGAGATTTGGGTGACCTCAATTGCACTTGAATAAATGGACATTTTATAGAGAGATAAAAGAAGACCTCTGAGGATAGAGCCTGAGGAATACCAAAACTTAATGGGTATGCAGAAGAAGAGGATCCAGGAAAGGATGCTGTGGAGTGGTGGCCAGCAAGGAAGGAGGAACAGCAGCAGGGAATGATGTGCCAGAAACCAAGCTGATGAACTCCTGACCTCATGATCTGCCTGCCTCAGCCTCCCAAAATGCTGGGATTACAGGTGTGAGTCACTGCTCCCAGACAAGTAGAGTTGTTATTTATTGCATGTAATGGATGCCTTAGTGTATGGGGGCTTAATTCTCCTGGGAACTCAGGTTGAGAAAATCGGTCTAGTGGAGCAATAATAGAGTGGTAAGTGCAGTGATAGAGAAAAAATCCTGGGTGTCATGGGGGTGTGCAATAGGGATACCCAGCTAGCTTGCAGAGGGCCAGGGAATGCTTTCTGGAAAGGAATTTTGGGAAGAAATGAAGTCTGAATGGAAAACTGTTAACCATGTGAAGAGTAGAAAAGGCTTGATGGAAAAGAGAGACTAACCTTCTCTAAGTCCAACAAGTTTTAAAGATATGGCTAGAGGGGAGATTTTGAGAACAGTGGTGAGCAGAGATAAGTTCTTGTCAGCTTTGTTGGGGATGTTTCTTACTGGGCACTGACAAAGGCAGATCACAGACAGTCAGACCCAGTGTCTTACTGGTCTCAGTTTTGTGCTGCTGTAACAAAACACCTGAAACTGGGTGATTTATAAAGAATAGACATTTATTTTCTCATAGTTCTGGAGGCTGGGAAGTCAAAGATCAAGGCACTGGCAGGTTCAACTGCCTGGTGAAGGCTGCATTCTCCAGAGGGAAGGAATGCTGTGTCCTCACATGGCAGAAAGTGGAACAGCAAGTGGGCCTACCACTGTGTGAAGCCTCTTTTATAAGGGCCTAAATCCCATTCATGAGGGAGGAGCCCTCATGATATCATCACCTTTTAAAGGCCTCACTTTTTTTTTTTTTTTGAGATAGAGTCTCGCTCTGTTGCCCAGGCTGGAGTGCAGTGGTGCGATCTCGGCTCACTGCAACCTCCACCTCCTGGGTTCGAGCAATTCCCTTGCCTCAGCCTCCTGAGTAGCTGGGATTAGAGGTACCTGCCACCACGCCCAGCTAATTTTTGTATTTTTAGTAGAGGTGGGGTTTCACCATGTTGACCAGGCTGGTATCGAACCCCTGAACTCAGGTGATCCACCTGCCTCGGCCTCCCAAAGTGCTGGGATTACAGGCGTGAGCCACCGCGCATGGCCATTCACTTCTTAATACCGTAACACTGGCGACACCTGAATTTTGGCGGGGACACATTCAAACCATATTACCCAGTCTCACTGGATGAATGCTATCTAAGATGAGCTGGATACTGTCACAACACTTGGTGCGTGGTCATTTCTTTTCCTTGAAATTATGATGCACTATCTTCAGTCTGTAAGCACCATAGTCTCAGGTCCTTTGGGATAAGATATGGTGTCTTTTGAAAGGGAGGAGGTTGAGCCTGGATATATTGGCTTTGGGCCTTCTGCCTGTCCTCTCTAATACATACTTGGTGTTGGGTGTGGTTTTCCTTTTGGGGTAATTTGGATTATTGCCACTCAAAGTGTGGTCCATGTACTAATGACATGGAAGAATCTCAGGCCCAAGACCCACTGAATGAGAATTTGCATTTTAATGAGATCCCTAAGTGATTTGTATGAGCATTATATTTTGAGAAGCGTCGATGTGGATGAGTAGGTCTTCTTTGCTCTTAAGATAAAGATTAGTTTGTCACTATAGAGAAAGGAGGAACATATATATGACATTATTATAGCTGGTCCTGGAGGAGAGTCATGGGTGCAGTGTAACTTGTTGGGGCTTCAGAGGTTTCAAGTAATGATAACGAATTCTTTGTTTTAGACTCTAGATCCCTCACTGTAACCCCTTCACCCCCTTCTCCAGTTAGCTCTAACAATTGAAGGATATATTGTTCTTGTAGTTGGAAAAACCCACTGACTAGTTTATTGAAAAGAGATAGATTTTAGAATATCTTGAGTTATTTTTATCCTACTAAGTGTTCTGTAACCCACCTCCTTCCCATTTTGGGGAGATCATTTTATTTATTTATTATTATTATTTTTAAGATGGGGTCTTGCTGTATTGTCCAGGCTGGTCTCGAACCCTAGGTTCAAGGTGTCCTCCTGCCTTGGCTTCCCAAAATGCTGGGATTACAGGCATGAGCCACCATGCCCAGCCTTGGAGATCATCTTAATATTAAGTTCAGACAATCATGTCATTTCTGTCTTACTGGACTCCAGCTTCACTCATTTTTTTCTGGAAAGGGATTACCTGTTACATTATGTTTAATACATGTTTGTCACAGCTTTCTGTTGGAGACCCACTTTTAGTAGTTTTCAGCATGTTTTGAAGTCTTTTTGACAAGTAAATTTACAGAATATTGCAAAGTTATTTCAATATAAAGAGTTTTTGTATCTTGAAACACTTCAAAGTGCAAAGCACCTCCTCATAACTTGAGTGTTACTGTTTTCCATTTGGCCTATGCTACTGCAAGATCATAGACTAGTGCATCAGGTGGGATTAGAGAGAAAAAGAAGATAGCTGCTCTTTCTGTAGTTGACAGTGTAAAGAACTACAAGAGGAAAATGTAAAGAAAAGCAGTCTGAAACTTTAAATGACT
The DNA here is from genome assembly GCF_029289425.2 of Pan paniscus. Taxonomy (NCBI): domain Eukaryota; kingdom Metazoa; phylum Chordata; class Mammalia; order Primates; family Hominidae; genus Pan; species Pan paniscus. Next base: position 134,649,017 of record NC_073262.2, read on the forward strand.
ATATTTGAGGTTTATCAGAAAGATGAACTGTTTTTTAATAAATGAGGCACCTGTATTATCAAAATGATTTATTATTTGTAATTGGAATGTCTTTTCATTCAGACACTTTCTTTGGTAAGAGGTGGTTAGATTATGCCAAAAATGATTAAAATTTTAAAAACTTGAGATAAAATTCACATAACATAGAATTCACCATTTTGATAATTTAAAGTATACAGTTTTGTGGTTTTAGTATATTTACAATGTTGTGCAGCCATCACACCATCTAATTCCAGAATATTATTCACCCCCAAAAGAATCCCTGTGCCCATTAAGCAGTAGTCACTCTCTGTTCCCCTTCTTCCCAGATGCTGGTAACCACTAATCTATTTTCTGTCTGTATGGATTTTCTTACTCTAGACATTTCATATAAATAGAATTGTACAATATTTGTCGTTTTGTGTTTGTGTTCCTTCACTTAGCATAATGTTTTCAGAGTTCTTCCACGTTGTAGCACATATCAGTACTTCATTTCTTTTTGTGGCAGAATAACATTCCATGTGTGGACATGCCACATTTTGTTATCCTTTCATCAGTTGATGAACATTTGGGTTGTATCTACTTTCTGGCTATTATGCTGTTTTGAACATTCATGCACAAGATTTTATATAAGCACATGTTTTCACTTCTTTTGAGTATTTGTCTAGGAGTGAAGTTATTGGGTCATGTGGTGACTCCATGTTTAACAAAAATGATTTTTAAAATATAGATCACTAAAAGATACTGTCCCCAAACTTTTCTGACCCCAAAGGAATTAGTCTTATGAATGTATACACAAGTTAAGCCCTAAAATTACTTGTTTTCTTTGGCATTTAGTCCACTATATGAGCAGCAGCTGTGTTGCTCCCATTTCTTTTCACACGCAAGTCACCATTTTGGACATTTCAAAATGGAACCCCTCTATCTCCTAGATTGTGAATTTGATGGCCCTTTGCTGTGTTATTTTATGAGTTACTTCTGGAGCATCAAAAGTTCTCTCTTAAAAAAAAATCTTGTGGGCACTTAATAAGAGTTGTAGGCCAGGCGCAGTGGCTCATGCCTGTAATCCCAGCACTTTGGGAGGCCGAGGCGGGTGGATCATGAGGTCAGGAGATCAAGACCATCCTGGCTAACACGGTGAAACCCTGTCTCTATTAAAAATATAAAAAATTAGCCAGGTGTGGCGGGGTGCGCCTGTAGTCCCAGCTACTCGGGAGGCTGAGACAGAAGAATGGCGTGAACCTGGGAGGTGGAGCTTGCAGTGAGCCCAGACGCGCCACTGCACTCCAGCCTCGGCGATAGAGCAAGACTCCCTCTCAAAAAAAAAAAAAGAGTTGTATATGCCCGAAATATGTTTGTTGCTGTTGTTGAAGGAGGTTGTTTATTATCATTGTTGTTATAGTGTGTTATTGAATATAGTTTAGGAACTCAAGTAGCTTAGTTACCTAATGTAAATACTATTGTCCTGTCAGCATTTCATGTCTTTGCTATATAGTTCTAAAAATGCTTATATACTACAAGTATACAAGCATTTCATATTATATACACACATATAGTTTAGTGTTCATAGTATATATAGACACGTAGTTTAGTATTGTAAGCTTTTTACGTACCATAAACATCTCAGTTTATTATAATTGTTTCAGGCACATGGAATGCATTCAGTGAATGAATAAATTGTCCTTTTAATGACTACATAATATTTCCTTGAGTGGATGTTATATATTTTAAATAACTTCCCTATGTTATAGGACATTTTAATTTTTTATGATTTTTAAAATTTAAATAATATTATGGAGAAGATCTTTAAATATATGACTTTTTATTTCTTAAGATTGTTTTCTTTAAATTCTTAAAGAGGAATTACTAGGTCAAAAGATAAGAAATTATTCAAATGGATTCTTTGTACTACCAGGTTGCTGTGGTCTGAATGTATCCCCAGAATTCATGTGTTAGAAACATAATCTCAAATGCACCAGCCTTGGGAGATGTGGGGTCTTTTGGGAGGTGTTTAGGTCATGAGGGTAGAGCCCTACTGAATGGATTATAAATAAAAGGGCTTGCAGGAGTGGGTTTTCGTACTCTTGCCCTTCTGCCTTCCGACTTCTACCTTCTGTCCACATGATGACACAGCAAGAAAGCCCTCACCAGATGCTGGTGGCTTAATCTTGGACTTCCGAGCCTCCAGAACTGAGGAGACAGTCTGGACACAGGGAAAACCTGAGACACAGGTTTTTATCCATTCTTTAATTAAATAATTAAAAGAGATCAAATTTGCATTTATTTCTTTAACTTTTACTTTTTGGTTTTCCATTTCATCCTGTGACCTTGTTGATATTTTGAATGTTGGTTTTATCATCTTCAGTATTGGTTGTTTCTTATATATGTTATTTCTACGTTTGACACTTTGCGTTGGGCACAGTGCCACTTCTGTGTGCCTAAGCTGGATTTGTGTCCTCATGGTATTTAGGGACATAGACATATTTCTGTAAGCGTACACATCCTTATTTTGTGCAGACTTTTCTTTCATGCTCCTGTTTCTTTTCCTTTTGCTTGTAGCCAGACTTTTTGGACTCAGTGTCTATTTCTCACTAGTGATGTGGATTCTGCAGTTTGTTTTCTACCCCAGCTTTCTACTAAAGTTGTTCTTTTCATGGTTGTCACTGATTTCCTACCTGTTTTCATTGGTTGTTTGCTTAGTTTTCATTTTCCTGGAGCTTTCTACAGTGATTTAAGACCATTGATTTCCATTTTCTTTGTAATAACCTCTCATTAGCTCCATGTCCCAGTTCTGTTTCTTCTATTCAGTATGTTTGTTTTTTATTGATTTCTCTCTTTTCTCCACTTAGTTGTAGACATTTCTTTTTTCTTTTTTTGAGACGGAGTCTCGCTCTGTTGCCCAGGCTGTAGTGCAATGGCGTGATTTTGGCTCACTGCAACCTCTGCCTTCCGGGTTCAAGTGATTCTCCTGCCTCAGCCTCCTGAGTAGCTGGGATTATAGGTGCGCCACCATGCCCAGCTAATCTTTGTATTTTTTTTTTTTTTTTTTTTTAGTAGACAGGGTTTCATCATGTTGGCCAGGCTCTCGAACTCCTCACCTCAGGTGTTCCACCCACGTCGGCCTCCCAAAGTGTTGGGATTACAGGCGTGAGCCACTGCACCCGGCCAGTTGTAGACATTTCTTAAGCTTCTAGCCTATGTCCTCTTTTCTTTCTTTACATTCTTTTCCAGATAGATCTTTATGTAGTTTCCTAGTTTAAACTGACACTTCTATTTGGAGGATTTCCACCATCCGTTTGTTTATTCGACAGTTTTTGATTGGCAGCTTTGTACGTGGCACCGGCATGGGTCGTGGAGATACAAAGATGAACACACTTTGACTACCCTCGATGAATTTGGAGACCATTGCAGAAATCAGATGTGTAGACAGAGAGCCACATTGCTGTGTGATATGTTTTAACAGAGATCTGAACACAGAGATGAAGGAGGTGTATGGAGTGGGAGACAATGGCTCTGCCTAAGGGAACTTAAATTTCTTGTAAGAGTGACATTTCAATTGCAGTTGGAAAGGAGAGTTTGTGAAATGAAAATTAAGGGGAGAGGAGAATATTTAAGGCAAGGGAACTGTATGTTTAAAGGAAGAGAAGCATGCATTCCTCCCAAGTCTCAACTGGTAAGGGCAGGGGTTTTGTCTTATTTTATTTATATTCATGGTGTTAAGGTAACAACAGGAACCTTTCAAGTTAGATTGGGGTCTCCATTCTAGATCCTTTATTTACTGGCTCTGGGCTTTAGGGGCCTCACCTATAAATGGTATAAGTTTTTGATAAGGATTAATGAACTGTAATCACCTAAAATAGTGTCTGACAAGTAGTAGGTACTTTTAAAACGTGAGTTTTATTCTTTCATTTTCCTTCTATCTAGCCACCTGTTAACTGGCATACAGTAGGCAGGGAATAGATACTTTTTGAACAATTTCAGTGTTTCCAAACATCAGAAAAAGGATAGGATTGTTTATTGTGATGTAAACTTTTACGACTAGGAAGACCAAAAACACAGGATGAATTCAGTAAATTTAGTGATCTTACAAAGCAGAAACTTGTTTTCTTAAGAACTAGCTTCGATTGGAAGAGAAAACAAAGCAGTGAATCAAGTCAGCTCTGCTGGATGTTTGCACATGGGAGCTGGATAATTTTCCCCCCAAATATAAAAGATTGGATATATTGTTTATAAATGTCTTCTATAATGTTTCTTCATTAATGTTTATAGTTGATTTTGGATTTGTTTTCATCTTAATTTCTTTTTTTTTTTGTTGAGATGGAGTTTCCTTCTGTCACCCAGGCTGGAGTGCAGTGGTGCGATTTTGGCTCACTGCAACCTCCGTCTCCTGGTTCAAGCAGTTCTCCTGCCTCAGCCTCCCAAGTAGCTGGGATTACAGATGCCCATCACCATGTCTGGCTAATTTTTTTGTATTTTTAGTAGAGACGGGGTTTGGCCATGTTGGTCAGGCTGGTCTCGAACTCCTGACCTCAGGTGATCCACCTGCCTCGGCTTCCCAAAATGTTGGGATTACAGGCGTGAGCCACTGTGCCCAGCCTCCTTCTTAATTTCTTTTTGTTTACAGAGTTAAATAAACTTGATTGTAGATTTCAGTTGATCCAGGATGGTCTGTTTTCTCCTTGGGGTCTCAAATACAGTAGTTTAACTATTTCTCAGTTAGTACCAGCTCAGACTGGAGTCTTTTAGGTTTTTATTACCAATTACATTCTTATTCCTTTGTATGACATAAAGGCCTTCCATGACCTGCCCTCTTCCCTGTTGGGCAACTCTGTTTCCTTTAGCATACCCTTAATCTTGGGCACCACATACAGAAGGTCTTTGAATGCACCATGCAGCTGCATGCTTACATTTTCTTTTTATACACAGTTTCCTTTGCTTGCAGTTCTCTGCATGTGTCTCTTCCTCTTTCCCCTACTCATCCTTCTAGACTGGTTTCACAGGTTGTTGCCTCTGGGAAGCCTTTCCTTCATATCTTTACAGCTGTTATTCAATGCTGCTGTTTTATTGAATTGAAAAATCTTTAGATGTTTTTCACATATTATAGGGCCCTTTATATTGTCTCTGTTCACATTCCAATGGCATTTGATGTTTTCTTCTGGGTGGTATTTGCATGACTTACTATGAATGACTCCCACTATGTGATGATGTTAAAAATGGCAAGTGCCGTTTGTTGTTGAGCACCTGTTCTGCGTTAGGCACTCTTCTAGGGCTTTGATAACACTGCATGTTGCAGACATAGATTTCTTTGTGAGATGGACTGGACTATAGTATTTCTTTTTCATTATTCATGTGCTTATTTCTAAATAGACCAGAGCATATTGATTTAATTCATGAGGAGACAATGTCTGGTAACAGATAAAAAGTCAGTTCCTAAATCCAAAGAAAATGAGTAAATTCTTGAATTTGAGTTTTTGTTTATACAACATCTAAACTTCATCTTCAAGGTACTTCTGTTAAGACTATACAGAATTTAGAAAATATGTTGGTGTCAGTTTTATTATTATGTTAAAAGTAGTTTAAAAGTATATTTTTAAAAATAAAAGCAAGGAGAATACTTACATGTCTAAAAGGAAACACTGTTTTTCTATACTACTCTCAACACTGCTGACATCAACTGCATGGATTTTCCACACCAACCAGTTCTCCTCAGACTCTAATTGGGTGTCCTACATTTTAACTCAATCCTGACACTACGCAGAGTTAGCACAGACCCCACAGGTTAAGGGCTTATACCACAAGACTGCCCTCTACCCAGGTGCCAGTCACAGTCCGGGCTGCCTGTACTTCTGACTGGCTATTATTTGGGGATTCCCGTGGCCCCCTCAGGTTCAGTAATTTGCTATAATGGTTTATAAAACTCAGGGAAACATTGACTTATGTTTACCAGTTTATTATAAAGGATATTGCAAAGGATGCAGATGAATAGCCAGATGAAGAGGTACATAGTGCCTCTATGGAGGGGCATGGAGCTGCCACACCCTCTTGAAGTCCTCCACCCTACCAGCACCTCTCTGTGTTTACCAACCCTGAAGCTTTCTGAACTCATTTATGGTTTTTATGGAGGCCACATTACACAGGGATGATTGATTAAATCATTGGTCATTGAACTCAATCTCCAGCCCCTCGTCCCTTTCTGGAGGTCAGGGGGTGGGGCTGAAAGTTCCAACCCTCTAATCACATGATTCATTCTCTGGCAGCTGGCCCCATCCTCCAAGAGTCCCTCATTAGCATAAACTGAGGTATGTTCGAAAAGGGCTTATTACCAATAACAAAAGATGCTCCTCTCACCCCATCACTAAGAAAATTCCTGGGGTTTTTAGGAGCTCTGTATTAGGAACTGGGGATGAAGAACAAATTTATATTTTTTAATTATATCATAATATGACAGTATCAGTGTTTCTTTTCTTCTTCAGTGATGCGACAATTCATTCAACAAATATTATTTTGGACATTTACTGTGTACCAGATAAGAGAACATATCATTGAATATAACATAGTGTACTGTCCTCATGGAACATACAGAAAGTTTATATTGTCTGTTAGGCCAGAATGGATCCATAGAGGCTTATTTTCAAAACCTATTCTGTCTTTATTTAAGAACCATAGAAGATTTAAATAATACTTTAACATTTGGAAACTATTTTAACAAATGCAAAAGCCAGAAGTGATTTTTACCTTTTTCTAATTTGAAAGGAAAATTTTTTTCTTTTAGCAGAGACCTCTAAATTCATTAGGGAAAGAACAACCAACCAGTCATAGTATTATATGCTTAAAGTATGATTTTTGTCATAGAACCAGTAAGTTAAATGGCTTTCCTAAACTCATTCATTTTAGACTTATTTGACACCTTTTTGAGGTATGAAAACTCCAGTGTCAAATGGCTTTACAAGTGAATGCTTCCAAATGTTTAAAACAGATAAATAACACCAATCTTACAAAACTATTCCGGAGAACAGAAAAATGTTTTTTGAGGCCAGTATGCCCTTGATATCAAAACGTGACAAAGATAATACAATATAAGAAAATTGTAGGCAAAGTCCTTTTATAAACACAGATACAAATATCCTAAATAAAATAATAGAAAATTGAATCCACAGATATGTTGTAGGGATAATAGATTATGAACAGGTAAGGTTTATTCCACTAATGTAAGATTGGAGGATTACTATTCAAAACTCAAATAAGGTAATTCATCACGTTACCAGAAGAAAGGAAAAATCTATGGTTACTCTAGTTTCTGTAGAAAAGTACTTGATGAAATTAGAGATCCATTCATGATAAGTACTAGTAATAGAAGAAGACTTTCATCTGATAAAGGCTCCTTACAAAAGCCGACAGTAAACATCATAGCTAATGTTGAAACAGTGAAAGCTTTCCCTCTGATAATGGGAATGAAGCGAGGATGCTCACTATCGTTACTTTTATTCCGTGTTATATCGTAGACTGTAGTTAATGCGATAAAGCAAGGAAAAAGACATGAGGATTGGGAAAGTAAGACAGTACTCATCATTTTCAGACTAGTTGATTGTATATATGGAGAATTTAAAAGGCTGCTACATACAAAGTCAGCCTACAAAAATTATTTGCATTTCTATATATCAACAACAAAGAAAAAATGTTACCCTTATGTTAGCATGTAAAAAAGAGTTTTCAAGACCTCAACATTGCAAACGACACAATGTTATCAAAAGATGCCAAAGATGCTCTAACTAAATGGTCATGGACTGTAAAATTCATTATGGTAAAAATATTAATTCTTCCCAAATTGATTGCTGCATTTAACAGAATCCAAGCCAACATTCCAGCAATCGTCGTTGTGTGTGTGTGGAAAGTAACAAGCTGATTTTAAAAATAGATGGCAATGTGAAGGACCAAAATAACCAAGACAATTTTGAAGTACAAAGCTGGAGTTCTTAAACTGCCCAACATCAAGACTTACCATAAGTGAGCACAGTTACAATAGTTTGGTATTTAGTATAAGGAGAGACACATAAGCTAGTGAATGGAATAGAAAGTCCAGAAATAGACTCATATATGGTCACTTGATTATGATAAAGGGAACAGTGCAGTGCAGTGGAGGAAAGAATGCTCTTTTCAACAAGTGGTGCAAGGCTGATTGGCTACCCACTTGGAGAAAAAGGATGTTGACCTTTATTTCATACCATGCACAAAAATCAATTCTAGGTAGATAAAATAACTAAATGTGAAAGGTAGAACAGTAAAGCTTTTCAAGGAAAACATAGTACCATATTTTCATGACTTTAGGGGCACCAAAAATTTCTTAAACAGGACACAAAAAATAGGCCAGGCGTGATGCCTTATACCTGTAATCCCAGCACTTTGGGAGGCTGAGGCAGGCAGATCACCTGAGGTCAGGAGTTGGAGACCAGCCTGGCCAACATGGTGAAACCCCGTTTCTACTAAAAATACGAAAATTAGCTGGGCCTGGTGGTGTGTGCCTGTAGTCACAGCTACTCAGGAGGCTGAGGCAGGACAATTGCTTGAACTTGGGAGGCGGAGGTGAGCTGAGATCATGCCACTGCACTCCAGACTGGGTGACAGAGCAAGACTCCATCTCAAAACAACAACAACAACAACAACAACAACAACAACAACAACAACAACAACAACCAAAAAACAGTAACCATGAAGGAGAAAAATTAATAGATTGGAGTACATTAAAGAACTCTTCAAAAATACCACAAGGAAAGTAAATATTAATCTGCACAGTGGGAGAAGATGTATGCAACCAGATATATATTCAACAAACGACTCCTAACTAGAATTTATAAAGAATTCCCTGACATAATTGAGAAAAAAAACAGACAACAAATAGAAAAATGGGAGAATGACTGATACAGGCTCTTCACAAAAAGCTATCCAAATGGCCAATGCACTTAGGAAAAGATTCTCAGCTTTATCAGTTATCAGGGAAACACAAATCAAAACCATAATGCAGTACTACTTCACATCTCCCTGAAGGGCTGAAATAAATAGGTAAACAATATTAAGAGTTGGTGAGGTGTAGAGTAACTGGAATTCTCATATACTGCTAGTGGGAATGTCAGTGTAGCTGCTTCAGAAAACTGCTTGGCATCATTTGCTAAAGCTGCTGCTATCTTGTGGCCCATAATTTTCATTCCAAGGTATATGCCCAACAGTAATGGGTACATTTGTACACCAAAAAAATATGTCTAGGAATCTTCCTAGGAATATTATATAAAATAGCCCCAAACTGGAAACCATCCAAATCTCAATAGTAGAATGGATATATTGTGGTATGTATATACAATAGAATACTGTACAGCAGAGAGAATGGATCAACTACAGCAATGTGCAGCAATTAAGTATGAATCTAATGGCCAAACACAAAACTGCTTATGATTCTACTTATAAGCATAAAACTATAGTTTTATCAGGATATTATTTGTCTTTGAAGGGGCAATAATTGAAAGGGGCAAGAGAAGAACTTCTTGAGTATTGGTTCTGGCAGGCAGAATTGTAAGGTGGCCCTCAAGATTTTCCTCCTTAAATACACACACCATGTTTAATTCCATCATCTTGAGTGTGGGTGGGACCTGTGAATATGATGGGGTATCCTTCCTATGAGCAAGTCGCAATTTTGGGCAGAGGTAAAGGGCTTTTGCAGATGTTATTGAAGTCCCTAATCAGCTGACTTTAAGTTAACCGTAAGAGAGATTATCTTTGTGGACCTGACCTCATCAGGTGAGCCCTTTAAAATAGCATCCAGGAGTTAGAGATTTTTCTTGCTGCCCTTGAAGAAACAAACTGCCAGGAGTTTTATAGCTCCAAGAAAACAAATTTTGCCGACAGCCACCCAGGCTTCCGTTAGGACCCTAATCGTTAAACCATAGATGAGATAGCAGCCCCAGCTGACAAACACCTTGATTACAGCCTTGAGATCACCACTAGAGAACCCAGCTAAGCCATACCGAGATACTGGACCCACAGAAGTTGTAAGATAATAAATGTGTCTTGTTTTAAACTGCTAAGTTTGTGGTAAGTTTTTGTGTCGCATAGAAAACTAACATACTAGTGAGACTCTGTTTCCTCATCTTGGTTAGTGTTGTATGTGGGCATTGTTTATTTTGTAAAAATTCATCATATTATGCATTTATGATTTGTGTATTTTTCTATATGTAATTAAAAATGAGTTATATTACCCAAAAGTGTTTACTTTAAAACAGGAGAAAAATTAATGGCATTCCTCTGTATTTCCTTTAACCAGTACACAAATATAATCAAATAGTTATGTTGTAATTGCAATGGTTAGTTTGAACACAAGCAGATTTGGTCACAAAATTAAGTTAAATATTTCTTCCCATAAGTGAACTCACCCTCTGTCCATGCTCTCATTGACATGTCACTTATATTTTATATCTCCTCCTCCATGGTTTCACTATGAGAGTGGTAGAGTCTTGAAGCCGGAGATGTAATGATTTTTCACTTTCTTATTTCAAAGTTGATGAAACTGGGATGTGCCTCAAGTTAAGTATTGAGTAGCAAAGCCAGTACCTCGGTTCTTGACGGCTCTAATTCTGTGCCCATTTCCTCTTATCATAGAGCTTCTGGAATCCAAAGGAAATACAAGCATTTTGGTAGTGGTTATGTCATAGATGTAGTTTGATCTGGGTGGAGGGTACTGAGTGGGGGAGTAACATTCTCTGTTTCTAATTAGAACTAGTAAGCTAATTTTGCAGGTTGTGGAAGGTGTAGGGGAAAGATTCGGTTAGCCACAAATGTCTACTATGCCTAACCTTTATGCTATGCACTGGGATGTCACTGTCACCAATTATCTTTGTTTTGAGTTTCTGTTTACCACACATGGCTTCCTGCTCTTCCAAATTTTCCCAGACTCATACTGCTTTACAGCCTTCCTCTTTCTTAAGTCAATAAGGAGTTAGATAAAGCCCCTACTTTTCCCAGTGTGCACACAGAACTGGACTCTGTATATGTGTGAGTGGGTGTAAATCCAGGTTTAAGTCAGTCATTGATCGTGAAGAATCCTTGGGTTAAGGTTTCTACTGATTGAAATCCTGACTCAGTGATGTAAGAAAGCATTGCAGAATTAAATGTAACAATTATGGCAGGTAGATGCATCTAAACATGTTTGATTCATAAAGCATGTTTTTATTTGTGCCCATTTTCTTAAATGGTTTTATAACTTATGACTTATTTTTTTTCTTTTTTACATGCTGATCCTGAGTTCATAGTCTTGTATTTTGGAAAAGCTAGAAATATTAAAATAGTGCTTCTGGGGTAAAGCATCTGTCAGTATTTCCATTATGAAATGCAATTTTAAAGGGTTTAGAAGTCAGCTGTAAAAATTTGTTCTTGGCTGATATTTTGTATACAAAAAGCTCTGCCCAGGATAATTTTCAGAAGAATTCTTGCAACAGCATAAACTGTAAGGTTATATGGCAGAACCAGCTTACATTGAACTCATTTTTTATGCTTCTATCAAAGTAGGGAAGAGATGAAAGCTTTTAAAATGATTCAAATAAAACAATATGAAATTTGTATTCTAGACTTATATGCTTAGAAAATTGTTGGTTTTAAAAGATACTCTACCACTGTACTATCACAAGGCTCGCCATTGGCTTAACTATCAAAAATAATAGCACCACCAAACCCAGCATAAGCCCTGAATCTTAGGTGACTTCAGAACAACTCTTTTTACAAATTTTTTAAAAAATAATTTCAACTTTTATTTTAGATTCCGGGAGTACATGTGCAGGTTTGTTACCTGACTATATTGTGTGATGCTGAGGTGTGGGGTATGACTGATCCTGTCACCCAGGTATTGAACATAGTACCCAATAGTTTTTCAACTCTTGCCCCTATCCCTTCCTTCCTCCTCTGGGAGTCCCCAGTGTCTGTTGCTGTCTTTATTTCCCTGAGTACCCATTGTTTAGCTCCCACTTATAAGTGAGAACATGTGGTATTTGGTTTTTTGTTCCTGAGCTAATTTACTTAGGATAGTGGCCTCCAGCTTCATTCATGGTGCTGGAAAGGACGTGATTTCATTCTTTTTTAATGGCTGCATGGTATTCCATGGCATATGTGTACCACATTTTCTTTATCCAGTCCAATATTGGACTGGGCACCTAGGTTGATTCTATGTCTTTCCTATTGTGTATAGTGCTGCAGTGAACATATGAGTGCATGTATCTTTCTGGTAGAACAATTTATTTTCTTTTGGATGTATACCCAGTAGTGGCATTGCTGAGATTTTTTTTCTATAGAGTTGTTTGAACTCCTTATACATTCTGGTTGTTAATCCCTTGTCAGCCATCTGTAAAGGGATATCTGCGAAATAGTTTGCAGATATTTTCTCCATTTTGTGGGTTGTCACCTCACTTTCTCCATTTTGTGGGTTTTTTTCCATTTTGTGGGTTGTCTCTTCATTTTGTTGATTGTTTCCTTTGCCGTGCAGAAGTTTTTTAACTTGATGTGATCCCATTTGTCCGTTTTTGCTTTGGTCGCCTGTGCTTGTAGGGTATCGCTCAAGAAGTCTTTGCCCACTCCAGTGTCTTGGAGAGTTTCTTCAGTGTTTTCTTTTAGTAGTTTAATAGTTTGAGGTCTTAGATTTAAGTTTTTAATCCATTTTGATGTGATTTTTGTATATGGCAAAAGATTGGGCTCTAATTTTATTCTTCTGCATTTAGATAACCAGTTTTCCCAGCACCATTTATTGAAGAAAGTGGGTTCTCTATTCTGTTCTCTATGTGTCTGTTTTTATGCCAGTATCATACTGTTTTGGTTACTATAGCTCTGTAGTATAATTTGAAGTCTGGTAAAATGTGACTTTTCCAGTTTCGTTCCTTTTGCTCAGGATAGCTTTGGCTATTCTGGGTCTTTTATGGCTTCATATAAATTTGAAGATTTTTTTCTATTTATATGAAGAATATCATTGGTATTTTGTTAGGTATTGCATTGAATCTATAGATTGCTTTGGGTAGTATGGACATTTTAACATTATTAATTCTTCCAACCAATGAGCATGGAATATCTTTCCATTTTTTGTGTGTCTTTTTCAATTTCTATCATCAGTGTTTTATAGTATTTATTGCAGATGTCTTTTATTTCTTTGGTTAAGCTAATTTCAAGGTATTTAATTTTATTTGTAGCTATTATAAATGTAATTACTTTCTTGATTTATTTTTCAGATTGTTCTGTGTTGGCATAGAGAAATGCTGCTGATTTTTATATGTTGATTTTGTATCATGAAACTTTACTGAAATTGTTTATTAGCTCTAATAGTTTTTTGGTGGTCTTTAGGTTTTTCCAAATATAAGATCATATTATCTGCAAACAAGAATACTTTGACGTCTTCCTTTCCAATTTGGATACCCTTTGTTTCTTTCTCTTGTCTGATTGCTCTAGCTAGGACTTCCCGAGCAACTTATTTAAGAACAGATTTTAGCAGCTCATTTTGAAAGCAGCATTTGGGGCTGCTCAGGGACTGTGTAACTCTAAAGAGACTCTTTTGTCTCTTTTTCCTAGTTGATGAAAAATAGCTTTCTGTTTGTTACCTGGCTTAGGTGTCCTCAAAGAAAGTAAGAAGGGAAAGCAAAGACATGTTTCTTGCGTGATTGGAGACTTAGTCCGTGAAGCTGGAGAGCTTCTTGTTAATGTAACTTTCTTCCCAAATCTTTGGGCAGGTCTTAGCTTGAAAAGATCAACCACAATGAAGTTAAGCTCCCTGCTTTTATGTTATTGTGAGCACACGTACACGTATAGTTCTACTGCATTTTACAGCTTGTGGCCAGGTTTTTTTCTTCTTATTGTCTACTTTTTCTTCAACATTCAATCTCATAAGCAGATTGCCTCCAGGATAATTTTATATGTGGCAGCCAGTCTAGCCTCAGAGTTGGCAATACCTTCCTCTGTTGTATTACTTCTGACCCATGGAAGTGCAGTTCATGTGCAGAGAGCCTACAGGGAACATTTGAAGTCTTGTTGGTCTGAAATGAAACATGACTTTATGTGAAATGTGAATTAGAAATGATGTTGGGTTATATACAGTTACTCAGAAATAAAGTCTCCATGGTGGAGAAGGAACTACCTCATTAAGGACATGCTTCTTTCCCTCACCACTCCTTATTCTTCAAGGTGCTGATGCTGTACCACACTTGGGCCCAAACAAGGTTAAAACAGCAACAGCCCTTTGGTTTATAAAGCTAAACAACTTTTCTTTCTTTGTAAAAGAAAACAACTTCTTTAGACAGATATATTTTTTAAAATTAGGTCATTACTTATTCAGAGATCATAGGAAATTTGCTTCCAGAGTCATCCTGTTCAGCTACGGGGCGGGCTGGGTTGGGGGGCCGCTATGCCGAGATGAAGGAAAGTCGGCCTTGGCTTCAGAGGTGGATGCATGTTGCTTTCTCTGGAGTCATCTCAGCTGAGAGGCAGCTTCTCCATCCTTGCCTGGTCTAGTTTTAGGTGGCTTATTCTAGAGACAGGCATTCATGTTGTCATGATCCACTAGAAGCTCGAGGCTGGAATCTTAGGTGTGGAAATGATAGTAGCCCTCTTGAAGGGAGAGGAGGCACTACCACACCACTGAGTGAATGTTTGAATTCACAGTTCCCGAAAAGTGGGTATGTTTAGTATAGAGATGCTCCTTGGGAAAGAGCAGATTATTTTGCTTCTCAGAGGGGTAATCGATTACTATATTTATTGGAGTAATGTACTACTATCATTATTGTTCAAACTGTCCCTGATCTGACCAGTGGTAGCCCCCCAAGTTGATCCCTGTGCCATTTGGACATGTCCTCATCGTTCTTTGAACACTTGTTTATTTCCTGGTGATGTTCCCACCTCATCCTGTAACTTTCTCTTTGCTATCCCTCGAATCAGCCATTTTTTCTAAGACTCCCTAGTTCCTTTTAATGGAGATATCCAGACTCTCCCAAGCCCTCTTAATGAACAGAAACTAGGAAAGACATGTATGTATCTTCCCTCCTTCCCTCCTTTCTTCCTTCCTGCCTTCCTATCAGCCTGCCTGCGTGCCTGCCTTACCTATCTTACCTACCCTATCTTCATCTATCTATCTGTCTCTCTCTCTCCTTTCCCTTCCTTCCTTCCTTTTCACATGGATATCTCCAATTCTAACACAACACCATAGGGTTTGTTCTGGTTTCCCCCTTCCCACATTTGTACCCCCTTTCTATGACAGTGAGAAACCTGGCTCTTACTGTTCACATTATATTTACTTTTTTGCTCATTCCTGTTTGTAACTAATCTATTTCCATTGCTTGTCTTCTGTATCACTAGGTCACCTGCTTCACTCCAGGCTTCAGTCCTTGCTAGGCTCCTGCTTCCTCACTCAGGGCCTGGCTCCTTGCTCCCACCTCCCCATCCCCATTGCACAATGTTATTTTTGAACATGGTTCCTTTGAAAGTTGGAGGTTCTAGCTTTTCTGTGTAAAGTCCTATAGCCAGTTGATCAATGGCACTTAGTATGCAAGAACCTCAACTCTACTTGCGTTTAGAATGTTATAACATTTCTATTTTGATTTCTTTCTTGATGGCTATCTTTCTTTTAAGCATCAAGTTGAGAAAAAAAGAAACTCTGTGTATGTGTGCATGTGTGTATGTGCCTGCGCGTTTTAAGGTACATACGAATGACATTTAAGGCCCTCCTTGGCAAGGATGAGCTCATTCTTCCTTAGTGGATTTTTTGTTTTTTTGTGCCTCTTCAGAAGCTTCCAGCTGCAATGACACCTGTCTACTTTCTGTTCTGCAAACATGCCTACTTGAACTTTTTAAACTATGACATCTTTTTTCATCACTATCCATCCTCATGACCTATGCTGCATTCTGCCATGTTAATTAAGCCTTTCCTTTGTCATCTCACAGGAAGCAAGACACTGCCTTCATTTCCTAAAGCTTATACCATTTGATTGATGATTGCTTCTGCTTGAAGATAGTTAGAGATGTGCTTTGTGGGTGTACTTATTTCTAGGTGTTGATAGGCCAATACTAGCGATGTGGTTTTCGAAAATGCCTTGTTAACTGAAGCGTCACCTCACTGTAAGTGGGAGTAATTTGATGCCTAATAGATGCTCTGCACATTACAAAATTTTGATAAATATTTCTTGGATTTTAAGTTTTATCAGAATAAAAAATATTTGATACCTTTAGATCATAACCTTGGCTTGTAGTTTGGGTGTTTTTATGGAGTTTTGCACTTTTCCTGTGTATAGATGCTGACTTTGCTTGGCTTTGGTATAAAAAAAATTTATTTGGTTCATATAGTCTTTTTGCTCAGGTTTATTGAAGTATAATTTACATATAGTAAAAAATCACTCCCTTTAAGGGTCCGGTTCTATGAATTAAAATCTTGTGTAACCATCACCATAATGAAGATAGAAAAGCATTCTTTACTCCCGAAAATTCCTTTGTATCCCTTTTAAGTCAACATTTCCCCTCATCCCACAGCCCCTGCCAACCACTGATCTGTTTTGCATCCCTGTGGATTTACCTTTTCCAGAATGTCATATAAATGGAATAATTTTGAGTCTGGCTTTTTTCTATTAGCGTGCGCATGTGAAATTTATCCATGTTGTTCACTGTTGCCAACAAGTATTCCATTGTATAGATGTTTCAGAGTTTGTTTACCTCTTCACCAGTTGAAGGACATTTTGGTTGTTTTCAGTTTTTGATGATTAAGAATAATGCCCCTGTGAACACTGCTGTACACATCATCGTAAGAACATATGCTTTTATTTCTCTTGGTTAAGTAGGTACCTGGATGTGGAATTGCTGGATCATATGGTAAGCATATGTTTATCTTTATACGAAATTATGAAGTGGTTTTCCAAAGTAGCTGTACCATTTCTCACTCCCATGAAAAATATATGAGAGATTCAGTTTCTTTACATCCTCACCACCACATATTATAATTATAGCCATTCTGGTGGATGTATAGTGTTATCTCCTTTGTTATTGTTTGTTATATTTTGCTTTGAATTTCCCTGATGACAAAATGATGCTGAGTATTTTTTGTATTTACACCCATTAATATATATGTTATTCTCTGATGTGTCTGTGTAAGTCTTTTATACATTTTTGGCTTTCATTTTAATGAATTGTAAGAGTTCTTTATATAATGTGGACAAAAGTCCTTTGCTACACAAATTTCTGAAGGGTACCTTTTGCAGAGCAGAAGTTTTAAATTATGGTGAAATCCAATTTATCAAAATTTTTAATGAGTTATGCCTTTGGTTTCCTATCTAATATATCTCTGTCTATCCCAAAGTTGCAAAGATTTCTCCTTTTCTTCTTTCTTCTTAAAATTGTGGTAAGAACACTTAACTTGATCTACCCTCTTACCAAAGTTTTAAGTGCATGGTATTTTTAAGTATGCATGATGTGTGCAGCAGATCTCTAGAACTTAGTTCATTTTATACAACTGGAACTTTATATTCATTGACCAGCAGCTCCCATTTCTTTTTCCCCCCAGCTCCTGGCAACCACCATTCTACTCTGTTTCTGCAAGTCTCTTTTTTTTTCTTATAAAAGGTTTATAGTAGTTTGAATTTTCACTTTTTGGTCTATTGTCCATTTCAAGTTAATTTTTATATATGGTGTGAAGTGAGGGCTGAATTTCATCTTTCTCCTGTGGATATCTACTTATTTCAGCACCTTTGTTTAAAAGACTCCTTTCCCTATTGAATTACCATGACATCTTTATTGAAAATCAATTTACTATATAAATGTGATTCTATTTCTAGGCTCTATATTCTGTTCCATTAATCTATTTATCTATCCTTCCTTAATTACTGTAGCTTTGTAGTAAGCCTTAATATTTAGTGGTATTTGTTTTTCAAAATTCTTTTGACTCTTTGGGCTCTTGTGTATATTGATGGGAAATTTAGAATTGACTTTATCTACTTCTATGCATAAAGCCTATTTGGATTGCATTGAGTCTGTAGATCAATTTGGGGTCCAAATGGCATAGATTGGAGTTGTCTAATCCATGAACAGATATTTATCTCCATTTATTTAGGTCTTCTTTAATTTCTTTTGACAGGATTTTGTAGTTTTCAGTGTATAAGTTTTGCATATATTTTGTTAGATTTCTTACTAAATCATTCATGTTTTTGATACTATGATAATTGAAATTATCCCTTTAATTTTATTTTCCAGTTGTTCATATCTAGTATATAGAAATTGACTTTTGTATATGTATATGTATATATTTTTTATAATGTCCTGCAACCTAGTTATTAGTTTTAGTACATCTTTAAAGATTCTGTAGGATTTTCTGCATATATATTGTCTGTGAATAAAGGCTGTTTTATGTTTTCTGTTCTAATCTATATGCCTTTTAGTTTTTTCATGCTTTACAAGAAACCTTCACTATGATGTTGAACACAAGTAGTGAGATATTCTTGCCTTGTTCTTGATCTTATGAGGAAAGCCCTCTATCTTTCTCATTAATTATGTTAGTTTTAGGTTTTTCATAGATGCCCTTTATCAAGCTGAGGAAATATCCTTATAGTCTTAGTGGAATTTTCATCATGAATAGAAGTTGAATTGTGTCAAATGTGTGTATTGAGATGACTATACAGATTCTTTTCTTTTTCCTGTTAACATGTTGAATTACAGGGATTGATTTTAAAATGTTAAATTAGGTTTTTATTCATTGGTTTGGTTTGCTAATAATTTGTTGACAGATCTAACATGTGTCCTCATCAGGATTATTAACTTGTGACTTACTGGTATTATTATGTCTTTGGTTTTGGTATCAGGGTAATAATACTGGTCTCATAAAGTGAGTTGGGAAATGTTTCCTCTTCCCCTATATTTTGAGAGAGTATGATAGGGTTGGTATTTCCTTTTTAAGTATTTGATAAAATTTACTAGTGAAGGCATATGGGCTTAGAGTATTCTTTTCTAGTGGGTTTTTAATTACAGTTTAAATTTCTTTATTGATATAGAGTGTGATGGTTTTAAACATGACCCAACATTTTTTTTTGACATTCCTATTATTGATAACAGATACTAAAGTCTTTTAAATTTTTCTGTTTCTTCTTGTATCTGTCTTGGTAATTTGTTTCATTTAGGGGACTTATTCATTTCATCTAATTTGTAGACTGTATCGGCATAAAGCTGTTCATAATATTCTTTTACTGTCCTTTTAATGTCTGTAAGATTTTTAATGATTGCCCCTCTTTAATTTCTGAAATATTATTGGTAATCATGTGCCTTATTTGTCTTTTTTCTTTATCATTCCAGTGGAAGATTTTATCAATCTTTTCATGTAATAACTTTTGGTTGCATTCATTTTCTCTAGTTTTTGGTCTGATTTTCTATTTCATTGATTTTCTCTCTTAAATTTACCGTATCTTTCCTTCCACTTATTTTGGGTTAAATTAGCTTCTTATACTTCCCACCTCCAGACTTTTGAAGGTGAAGCTTGGCTAATTGATTTAGTCCCTTTTTCCCATTAGAAGCACTTAGAGCTATATCATTTTCTCTAGATGCTACTTTACATGCATTGCACACATGTTAGCGTGTTGTATTTTTATTATTCAGTTCAAAATAAGTTAAAGTTTTCTTTGTATTTTTTTCTTTGACCCATTCTTTATTTTCAGGTGTATAGGTGAATATTCAAATACTTAGGAACTTTTCTAGAATATCATACTACTATTCATTTCTAATTTAATTGTGTTATAGTCAGAGGGCATACTCTGCAAGATATCAAGCTCTTGAAACCTACAGAAATTCATGTGGCTCAGCATATGGTCTATCGTGGTAAACATTCTCTGTGCACTTGAACTTATATCTGCAGTTGTTCAGTGTTATGCTCTGTAAAGGCCACTTAGGTTACAGCTGCTTGCATTGTTCAGGGCTTCTGTTTCCTTACTGGTTTTTGTCTTACTTTATTTAATTGTGAAAATATCTATGATTAGGGATTTGTTTATGTCTCCTTTTACTTTTGTCAGTTTTTGCTTTATGTGATTTAAAGCTTTTTTATTAGGTGCATATACATTTGTAATCATTATATTTTACTAATACAGTGCCGCTTATCAACATAAAGTGTTCCTCTTTTTCCCTGGTAATGCCTTTTTTCTTGAATCACTGTGTCTAATATTAATATGGGAATGTTTTCAAAGATGGGAGGTAATAGAGAACATTTGTGTGCTGATATGAGAAAGATTTACCATAGAGAGGGAGAGGCAATGAGATGGGGAGAGAAGGATTATCCAAGGAGCAAAACCCTCAGAGCAAGAAGTAGTATTCAGAGCACATGCTGGGATTGGTCTTTTGCGAAAGAAGTGAATCACTTCATCTGTATTTGCACTGCAGAAGAAGGCAAGGATGATTATAGACATAAGTAGATTTTTAGAGTTGACTATACGTGAAATCTATATATTTTAGATTTTTTAAATCTAGCAATATGTACTTTACAGTATGCCAGAAACCACTGATCAAAGAAATGTGGTTTCAGTTTTTGTCATCAATATATGAGGGTGGGCCAAGTGCAGTGGCTCACAACTGTAAGCCCAGCACTTTGGGAGGCCAAGGCAGGAGGATCGCTTGAGCCCAGGAGTCCAAGACCAGCCTAGGCAGCAAAGTGAGACCCTATTGCTACTAAAAAAAAAAACAAAAAAACAAAAGTTAGCTGGGCGTGATGGCATGCAATAGTCCCAGCTACTTGGGAAGCTGAGGCGGGAGGATCACTTGTACCTGGGAGGTTGGGGGTACAATGAGCCATGATTGTGTCACTGCACTCCAGCCTGGGTGACAGGGTGAGACCCTGCCTCAAAAAAAAAAAGTTATATATATATATATATATATATATATATATATATATATATATATATATATATATTTATATGAGGGTGGTAATTAAAGTGTTGGCTGATCTTTCAGATAATTGTGGTTAATTTCTTAATACTAAATTGGTCCTTTGGAATATCCTCAGGCTCTGGAATTATGGCTGTTATATCACTGTCCTGAATCTCCCTTGTCCTGAAATTTTTTTTATTATATACTGTTTGATTTTCTGAAATGGTCTGCAAATTGAGCTTATTTTTAATTTTAATTTTAATTTTTTTCTTGAGACAGTCTCACTCTGTCAGTCAGGCTGGAGTGCAGTGGTGATCTCGGCTCACTGCAACCTCTGCCTCCCGGGTTCAGGTGATTCTCATGCCTCAGCCACTCGAGTACCTGGGATTACAGGCATGTACCACCATGCCTGACTAATTTTTATATTTGTATTACAGACAGGGTTTCACCATATTGGCCAGGCTAGTCTCAATCTCCTGGCCTCAAGTGATCTGCCCGCCTCAGCCTCCCAAAGTGCTGGGATTACATGCGTGAGCCACCGAGTCTGGCCTGAGCTTATTTTTTAGTGAGGTCCAGGATATTTAAGTGTGTTTCTAAGATGAAATCTGAGGTAAGGGACTGCAGCTAAGTCTTTCCACACATAAAATCTTTAAATATAGATGATCTTTATTTGACAAGTTGTTTAACCTTTACAGGTTATTTTCTTTCCTGAATGATGTTATATCCCTGCTTTGATTCTCTATCAAAAATTGTTGTGATTCTAAAAGGGGAATAATCTTTCATTCTGGCAAGCAGTTGGAAATTATACCCATAGAAGTAGGCTTCTGTGTATTGTTTTATCAGTGTAGTGTTCTATGAATAAAAATACAGAGACTTGTCTTTTAAAATGATCCTACTTGAGCATTTCTAAGGAAGCTTCAACTTTATTCTTTACTAGTGTTGAAAAATTGGCCATATTCCTCAGATACAGGGATAATCAGTCTAGTTCACTTCCTTGCTGTGGTGATAGATGGAGGAATGGGCATGTGACCCAAATCAACCCCAGCAGACCCAGCCTTGGGACTTAGTTGCAGAGTCTCTCATTAAGAGCTTATTGGGTTTTGTTTTTGTTTTAATTTTTTACTGGGATCTCTAAGAGGATGGAATGTAATTCTGGAGCTACTGGTATCCTTGCATCCTTCATCCTTCTCTATGAGGAGAGAAGCTGTCCTGGAGCAATATTGAGGAAGGCTGAGTTGAGACACATACACACATACACACAGGCACATACACACATCTGTGCACACACAGTCCCACAGATATCATCTGAGCCTCTCAATTTGATCAGTTTGTCTCAATTACATAAGCTAATAAGTTACTTTAAAAAAGACAGCCAGTTCAAGTTGGTTTTTCTGTCTCTAGTAGCTAATAGAGGCAGTACTAATACATTGACTATGTTTTAGAGACTTAAGTCAAAATACAGTAAAGAGTACGAGTCAAAGAAAAGCAACCACCCATGTACAAGGTATATCTATATACATGTATATATGTTCATCCACTAAATTTCAACAATTATTCCTCCTGTGAACTCTGTTCAAGTAGAAATCCAGTCCTTCTATCTCTGTTAGAAATTCTTTCGTAGGGGCGGAGGTTGCAGTGAGCCAAGATCGTGCCACTGCACGCCAGCCTGGGCAACAGAGGTGAGATTCCGTCTCAAAGAAAAGAAAAAGAAAAAGAAAAATTCTTTCCTAGGGCTTGCTTTTCTAGTTTACCCAGATTTACTTCCTGCCTTTTTGTTTGTTTGTTTTTTTCCTGTTTCTGAGCTTTAGAACTTGGTGTGATATTCTGTCAAATTGCCTAATGCTCTCTGTTTATTTCTGGCATCAAAAATATTTATCACCTTGCTACTGAGAGAACTCTAGTTGGATCCTGCTGTGTTCTATGAACTGGGTCTCCTCTGGGAAGTATGCCTGCTTCTCACTCTTCGTTAGTGATTCAGTAAGGAGGCTTGCTTGTACCGGAGTTAGGTTATGGTTCTTTTTTTTTTTTTTTTTTTTTTTTTTGAGATGGAGTCTCACTCTGTCGCCCAGGCTGGAGTGCAGTGGCGCCATCTCCACTCACTGCAACCTTCACCTCCCGGGTTCAAGTGATTCTCCTGCCTCAGCCTCCCTAGTAGCTGGGACTACAGGCGCGTACCACCACACCCAGCTAACGTTTGTATTTTTAGTAGAGACAGGGTTTCACCATGTTGGCCAGGATGGTCTCGATCTCTTGACCTTGTGATCTGCCCCCCTCGGACTCCCAAAGTGTGGAATTACAGGCGTGAGCCACTGCGCCCGGCCAGGTTATGGTTCTTTAGTTGATTGTGGTGGCCATGCAGGAGAGGAGAGAGGGCACATGTTACAGAACACTTCTAATTCTGATTCAAACATGGGAACAGTGTCCAGAGGCCCTATAGCCTGACCCTTAGATCTCTGAACTCTTCTTCTCTTGCAGTCCAAGCCAGGTCTGCATAGAGGAGGGCTCCTTAACGGGTGCTGATTATTTCTCCAAATCTCTTTTTCTTTTTTTCTTAAAAGAGTTAAAACATAATTCAGCCATTTTTAAAGGGAGTTAATATAGTTTTCCGTACTGTATCACAAAGAACCAGAAAGAGAGAGACAGATCCTGCTGTTCTGAGTTGTTAGAGACCTATTCTTGGCTCGCTGTGGTGGCTCTTGCCTATAATCCCAGCACTTTGGGAGGCTGAGGCAGGAGGATCTTGAGAACCCAGGAGTTCTAGACCAGCCTGGGCAACATAGTGACCCTGTCTCTACAAAAAATAAAGAAAAGGTAGCCAGGCATGTTGGTGTGTGCTGGTAGTCCCAGCTGTTCGGGAGGCTGAGGTGGGAGGATAGCTTGAGCCTGGGAGGTCGAGGCTGCAGTGAGCTGTGATCACACTAGTGCACTCCACCCTGGGCAACAGAGTGAGACCCTGTCTCAAAAAAAAAGAAAAAAAAAGAAACCTGTTATTGAGCTGGTGGGATTTAACCCAAGACAGAGTTTGCAGTGGTCTGTGAATGGTGTATAATGGAAGGAAATGGCAGATAAGATTAAAATAACTGAAAAAGGTCAGTGGACATTGAGAAAGTCAAGGTCTTGTAAGCCAAAGAATAGAGAAGTAGTTTCTCTTTTTAAAATAGAGACGAGGTCTCACTATGTTGCCCAGGTTGGTCTCAAACTCCTGGGCTCAAGCAGTCCTCCACCTTGGCCTCCCAAAATGCTGGGATTATAGACATGAGCCACTGTACCTGGCTGATAAGTAGTTTCTCTAGGAAAGAGAAACCCATGGGAATGTTTTTGAATAAGAGGATAATCAGAATTTTTATTTCTGGAGATTTGTAGGGTGGTGTCACTTAGAAGACCAGGGAATTTGTGGAGCTCTAAGATTGCTTGTAAAAAGGTAAGTGAAGGATTTGGTGACTGGTATGTTAAGCAGTGGGAAGAGTCAAATGTAGTTGCAAGGTTTTCAGCTTGAGTGGCCTGGAAGAAGTAGTAGTGGTGTTTGAAGAAAGAGAAGAACAGGAAAGGGAAATGCTTTGAGGGGAAGGACCAGAGTGCTTTTGATGTTTTGAGTTTCAGGTGGCAGTGGCCTTCATGGAGTTTGTGTTGCACTGGGAAAGATATAATAATATTAAATAAAATACTACATGTAGCATACTCAATGGTGATATGTGCTGAAGAGAAAATAAATAAGGAAAGGAAATATGATTTTGGGGGGTAAGGATTGAGATTTTAAATAGGGTGATGAAAGAAGACCTCATTGAGAGCATGACTTTGGGAAGAAACAAAGGAAGAGAGGAAGCTGTCCTTATGGAGATCTTGGGGAATAACAGTGCGTTCCTAGTGTGCTCAAGGAATAGCAAAGGGGCTGAGGTAGAGAATTGTCAGAGACGAGGTCGGAGGGATCCGGGGTGGGGGTGCAGTCAGGTAGAGCCTTTGCATCATAGGTAGGATTCTGTTTCTGGCTCTGATTGAAGTGGTAAGGCTTAGAGTGGTAGGAGTAGAGAACTGACATATCACTTATGTTTCATAGGCTCACTCTGTTATGTTGGGAATAGACTGAAAGGAGGCAAGGGTAGAAGCAGGGAGACCCCTTACATGGCTATTGCTTACTTCCAGGATGGAGATGATGGAGACTAAACCAGGATGGTGGCAATGAAGGTAGAGCTGACAAGATCAGCTGACAATTGGGATGTGGGTGTGTGTGTGTGTTGCTGTGTGTTTGAGAGAAGGGGAGGTTGAGGTGGGGTGGGGAAGGAAGTCGAATGATTGATTGATAAGGACTGCACAGGGATTTTGGGCTGAGTAATTGGAAGAATGGAGAGAGATTGTTCATTCTTTGGCTGTTAACTAGATAAAAGGTATGTTTGGATTAGCTACCCTAAGCAAACGAAGTTCCCAACAAATACGCCCTTGAAAATGTCTGTAAATATGTCTTTTAAATGATAGTGCCCATAGTTAAATTTTATAATGAAAAGCTTATTGGCAAGCCTTGTCAAGAGCTCCCTGTGGAAATATCAGTTGCTTTTCTTGGCTTCAAGGTGTTTCCTGAACAGTGTATTATCCTTTGTCCCGAGTGTGCCATTAAGGGATTTGAAAGTTTGTTAAAACATGTGTGGCAAGTGAGTGCTGTCATTTAAGCCTAGCCAGGGAAGCCAAGAAATGAAAAGCAGCTCTTTGCTGGACTTCCTGACATGCTTTAGCTCTGAATCCGAGGCTCAGGTAGTGGGGTGGACAGGGCATTATTTCCTGTGCACAAAGTGTCAGTGGACACAGTTCTCAAGCCATTTCAGCAGAAAATGTCTGTGGACATAGGTATATGTGAATCTTTTGGGAAAACTCCATAATACCAAGTTGATAGCAACCCCCTGCCTAAGGAGAATGTAATAGGGTTTATTTGCTGCAACAGAATTTTCCAGTGCTAATATGGACTTGCTCTTTTCATAAGATTTAAAACAGCACTCTTTAATGGTTGTCTTTGAGCTCGAGGAAAGGTTTTTTTCTATATCAGTAAACAGGGAAGCTATGAAATGTTTCATGCTTGGAGTTCGGGTGAGCCAGCATAATGGAAAGGTTACCTGGCACTTTTATTTAGGATTCCATTAGAATTTTTTGGTTACAGGGACTTTTTCTGTTTGCTTTTCAATTTTGAAATACGGTATATTGATTTTAAAAGGAAGGGAAGAAAAACCTAATGCACATCAGTTTTGAAGTGACCAGTTTCTTCTCTAGATCCTGGTAGGTTTGAATTGCTGTTTGCAATTGATCTAACTTACTACACAGCGTAGACGAGATTTCCAGCTTTCTGAGTGACAGATTGCTACTTCACAACTCTGGAAAGATCAGGAAATGTCCCTCTGAGGTGTTGCCAGATCTAGGCTTTCTTTCCTTCATCTGGACATTTGTGACTTTTCTTGCTAAGACACTTGTTTTCAAGTTGGGGAGCAGTTAACTTTATGGTTATATTTGCATTTATATTGAAAACTGGAGTTATAATTTAGATATAAAGGCATAGAATTATTTTAGAAAAATGAATTTATTTCAGTGCCTCCCAATTTTATTCATTTGCATTTATTTATCTTGTATCTCTTACAGTGATAAGTTTCAATTTTGATGAAATAATTGTTGACTATTTCCTGGTTTCCAGACACATTGTGTTAATGGAGGACATTGCTGTATCATGAAGTATCTTATGGACATGCATTTTAATTTAGCTGGCTCTTGCTGCTTAGTATTTATTTCTCACTATTTTTGGCAAATGCTTCTTTTACAGCTGATTCAAGTCTTTCTCATTCTCTTCAGAAGAAGAGAAAAGAGAATCAATATTTACTGAGCACATTCTATGTGCCATGGATCGTGAGAGACTCTCAGAAATATAAAAATGAATGTAATGTGGTTTACTGTCTAGTGGAAGAAAAAATATGCAAACAAATAAATGGAATATAGCCCCATCAAGGAACCTTTTTTTTTTTTTTTTGCTTTTGAGAAAGGATCTCGCTCTGTTACCCAGGTTCACCACGTGAGCAGTGACACAATCACAGCTCATTGCAGCCTTGACTTCCTGGGTCCCAATGATCCTTCCTCCTCAGCCTCCCGAGTAGCTGGGACCACAGGCGCATGTCACCATGCCTGGCTAATTTTTTATTTTTGGTAGAGACGGAGTTTTGCCGTGTTGCCCAGGCTGGTCTTGAATTCTTGAGCTCAAGTGATCTGCCTGCCTCGGATTCCCAAAGTGCTGAGATTACAGCTTGAGCCACCACACCTGGCCGTGGAACCGTATAGTGAAAAGAATGGCTAAGGACTAGCAGTGCTGCAGAGGAAGGCAACAACATTTAGGCAGAGAGAGAGAAGTTAGCAGATAAACATTCACAGAAGAGCTGGGTCTTGAATTTTGATTATTTGCTAGGCCAACAAAAGGTTCAGAGGCATTTCATGCAATGTGTGTCAGGGATGGGAGCTGTATGGGTGAGGTTCACTCTGAATCTCTTTGTTTTCAACTCCTGTGGGTGATTTCCTTCAGTGTCCAGGACTAAGAGAATTGCATTTAGAGTCCTAGACCTGTAGGCACATTACAACTCTGCCATTTAATAGCTGTGAGATTGTGACATGTCTGAAGTCATTTCCTCCTCTGTGAGATGGAGATACTCATTCTCCTGTGCATCACCCAGGGTCATTGGGTGGATCCAATCAGTTAATGTGTATAAAAGCACAGGGACGATTGTGCAATAGAATGTGAAGATTCATAATAAAAACTTCAGTGTTTCTTGTGATTCCCATATCCATAGTTATGTTTAAATTCTCTCTACTTTGCTCACTCCTATTCCTCGTTGAAACCCCATTATTTGAGTCTTCCCCAAGGGCTTTATCCTCAGGTTCTCTTTTCAGTAGACACTTGGCCCTGAGTCACCTTTGCTTAACTGTCAACCCATATTATGGGTAACCCTCTAATCTGATTTCTGTCCTCCAAGACACTTCTAGTCTCCAGACCTACATTTCCAGCTGCCACCTGGATGTTCCTCATCATCTTGCACTTCTCGAGTCATCTGAAGGCTATATTTGTTTCCTTATATGTAACTGCTCCTAATTTTTCTGTTTCTGTTGTCTGAGGTCAGGGCCTTGCAATTATTTTTGACCCTTCCTTCCCCTTCCCCTTGCTTCAGGTTGTTCTTCAGGATGTAAAGGCTCCCAACTGAGTGTACTGTTATTATTAAATCCTTCACTTTACTTAAGCTCCTACCATGTTCCAGGCACCTGTGCTAAGAGTTTTTCATTTATTATCTTAGTTCCCACAATAGTTTTGTGATATTAGACACTCTTGTCCCCATTTTAAAGATAATGAAATTGAGATTCAAAGAAACTGCTTTTCCAAGGTGGCATTGCAGGTAAGTGCAGAGCCATGACTCAAGCCAGTTGTGTTGTCCCTAGAGTTTGTGCTCTGAACCACTCCACTCTGCTTTCACACTTCACTGACTTGACAGTAAAGTCCCAACTCATTAAGTTGGCATTTAGGGCTCTTGACATCTTGATCTTCCTTTCTCACTCTTGTTGTATATTTTCACGATTATTTGCCATTCCTAAAGGAGAATTTGCATTTTCTTATCTCTTTGCTTTTCCATATGTTCTTTCTCAGCTTAGATACCTCTTTTTCATGTGTACCTGTCAGAATCCTGAAGGAGACAGGGCAGTGTAGTGGAATAAGCCAGGGCTCCGGAGTCCAGTGGATCTGCTTTCTGCTTTCCCTCATAGTCCTGGTCTCTTCTACAAAGGGCTGGACCAGTTCACATTCACACTAGATATGTACTGCTGTGTGTTCTTGCTAGCATTTGGTATTATCAGAATTTTTGGGTTTTGCCCATCTGTGGGTTTGTAGTGATATCTCATTGTGGCTTTAATTTGCATTTCTCTGACTAATAAGGCAGAGCACCTTTCCATCTTTATTGCTATGTGGCATCTCTATTTTGTGAAGTATTTTAAGCCTTTTCTTCCATTTTTCTATTGGATTATTTGTCTTTTATTGATCTGTAGTAGTTCTTTATATATTCTGGATATGAGCTCCTCTGTGGCTTGCCTTTTAAAATTTCTTTTATTATATCTTAGAATAAAAAGAAGTTTTAATAGAGTTGAATTTATCATTATTTTTCTTTTGTGGCAGTGCTTTTTATATATATTTAAAACATATTTCCCAACATATTTTCTCACGTTTTCTAAAATTCTGCCAGCTTTTTAGATTACATCTTCCTTAGCTATTTCCCACTCCCAGTATTGCATAGTGTCTCTGACCCGGCAAGTGTTCTTGTCTTTGAAATAGGATGCTACAAGGCATTTTGCCATTCCTCTGCCAACACAAGGCCTGTGTTCCCCTTAAAATGCTGACATCATGCTATACCCGGCCTACTTTTCCAGCAGGGTGTCTCTTCTTCTCCTGTGTCTCTGAACTCAGGATTCTGGGCTTAGTTCTGTTCCTTTAAGTGGAGAGCCTCTCATAGCTGCCCCTCAGTTTCAGCCATCCTTCATGGTTTTTCTGGGTGCCCTCCACCCCTACCCACTGCCCCACCATGGGTCCCGCTGTAGATGCCAGGTTGCTGTTCTCTGTCTTCCGGAGCATAGGGAATCCTGCCTGATGGAGAAAGGCTTACTTTTTCCTTTCAGCACACTGCCATACCACTCTTAGTGCCCAATTTTACCTTCCAAAAAAAAAAAAAAAAAAACAGTAGATAGATTACAGATCTGTCCTTAGTAAAACTAACTTCAGGATGTATCTGACACAAGTTTCTGTGTGTGTGTGTTTGGGAGTTGGGGGTGAGGTCAAATAGATTAAAATAATGTAATGTGCTATTTCTAGAGCATTTTTAGTGGCTGCAAATGCCATTTATTTCTTATCAATACTCCTCAGTTGATATCTGTCTATATTTTCACTGCTTATTTTTATCAGCAGGGTTTTATGTGATGCCCATCCCACCCTGTTCGTGGAAAAAGACTGAGAGTGAAAAAGTTCTTTATGATCCAGTGATTTGATTCTCCCACTAATCTGTTTCTGTCCTGTCCTTCAGAGATTAGACTAAATCTCCAAGGGAGAAATAATCCCATTTGCAGCATGCACTCAGGTAATAAGTGCAGTCAGCTGCCCCACCCTTGCAGGTCTATGGAGAAACCAGAGGAATTTAAAAAGTCCTCAGTTAACCATGTCAGTAATATATCTGCTATCCTCAGGGCCCCTTTTTTCACACTGAGCCCAGAGTTCTCCAAAATATTGGCCAGCCTGAACTGGTATCCTTCAGCACCAGGCCCTTTACTGTACTTTGTTATAGAGTATTTTCTTTTTTTCTTTCTTTTTCTTTCTTTCTTTCTTTCTCTTTCTTTCTCTCTCTCTCTCTTTCTTTCTTTCTTTCTTTCTTTCTTTCTTTCTTTCTTTCTTTCTTTCTTTCTTTCTTTCTTTCTTTTTCTCTTTCTCTTTCTTTCTTTTTTTTTATTTTTTGAGATGGAGTCTAGCTCTGTCACCCAGGCTGGAGTGCAGTGGCATAATCTTGGCTCACTGCAACCTCCACCTCCCGGGTTCAAGTGATTCTCCTGCCTCAGCCTCCTGAGTAGCTGGGACTACAGGCGCGTGCCACTACATCTGGCTAATTTTTGTATTTTTAATAGAGATGGGGTTTTGCCATGTTGGCCAGGCTGGTCTCAAACTCCTGACCTCAGGTCATCCACCCGCCTTGGCCTTCCAAAGTGCTGGGATTATAGGCATGAGCCACCTCGCCCAGCCTAGAGTATTTTCTATCTGCTTGTAGATATGCCCTTCCCCCCCGCCCCGCTCCCCGGGAGGAAGGGTTTACAGCTTTCATCTGATTCTCAGAGGGATCTGCTAACTTTCAAAGTTGAGAACCACTGATTTAGACTTCTTAACTCTTTCAAAGACAACCCCATGGAAGAAAGCCTCTTACTTTACAGAGTCAAGGAAAATTGGGCTACTAGTTTCTAACCCACATACCCTTGTGCTTGAAAACTTTTCTGAAAGCTCTTGCATCTTGATAATCTACTATGTGCATTTTATTGTTCTTCTGCCTGTTTATCCATTTATTCATCAAACATTGAGTACTTAATTATGCAAGTTTCTATAGAATACACAAAAATGTGTAGTATACAGTTAGTGAGCAGATAGCCTTAACAGATGAGATAAATCATATGCCTAGATAACAAGAATGCAGTAAAGAAATTGAGAAGTGCTGAAGAAGAGGTATAGATAAATTGCTTTGGGACTTCAAAGAAAGAGAAATTATTCTTGTCTGGGCAGGCAGGGGGATAGAGAGGAACTGGGAAGATTATGTGGTGGATTTTGGATTATAGAAAATTCATGCTTTTTGGAGTAGGTCTTAAAAGATGGATAGATTTTAGATATGTGGAGATATTAGATACAGTGTGCCATCTCTGGCTGTTTATTTGAAAGACAATTGAGTACTACTGTGTGCCAGGCCTAGCCATGGGCACTTCATGGAGTTTATCAGGGAAGATGGACTCTGAACAAATCATTTCCTAATTAATTGTCATATTTGTTGATTCTGTTAGCATGTATTTCAGTGGCTACTAAATGCTGCTCTCAACTCAGAATACAGCAGTGAATAGAATAGATACCTCTATGTTCATGAAACCTATATTCTAGTTGGGGAAACAGAAAGTAAATAAGGAGATATATACTTTCAGATAGTGGTAAGTGCAAATGAAAATAAAGCTGGATAAGGCCAGGCGCAGTGGCTCACACCTGTAATCCCAGCACTTTGGGAGGCTGAGGCGGGCAGATCACAAGGTCACCAGATCAAGACTATCCTGGCTAACATGGTGAAACCCCGTCTCTACTAAAAATATAAAAAATTAGCTGGGCGTGGTGGCTGGCGGGCACCTGTAGTCCCAGCTACTTGGGAGGCTGAGGCAGGAGAATGGTGTGAACCGGTGAGGCGGAGCTTGCAGTGAGCCGAGATTGCACCACTGCACTCCAGCCTGGGCGACAGAGCAAGACTCTTGTCTCAAAAAAAAAAAAAAAAAAGTAAAGAAAAGAAAGTAAAGCTGGATAAGGGGATAGAGAAATGATAGCAAGGTGGGGCTATTTCAGTTACTGTGATCAGGGAAGTGTCTCTGACAGGCAGATATTTGAGCAGAGACTTCAACAAAACAAGAGGGCAGGCCCTATGAATAGCCAGGCAGAGAGCTTTCCAGATAGAAGGACAGCAAGTGAAAAAGCCCTAAGATGGAAGGTTGTAGTATTCTAGGAACAGCAAGAAAGTCTCTGGAGTTGGAGGGTCATTTGCAAAAGAAGAAACTGTAGAACATGAGGATAGAAAAATGTCTCGATAAGGCCTTGTAGCACGGCAATGGAAGGAGGTTGGAAAGCTGTTGGGAGAATGACATGATCTGATTTGTGTTTTAAAAGAAACGCTCTAACTTTATTGGTCCAAAATGGAAATAAAGAGACCAATTATTGCATTAATTCAGCGTGGCAATAAAGGTTGTTTGGGTTTATGTAGTAACAGTGGAAATGGCAAGAAGATCCATTTAAAGGAAAGGCCACTGGGCTCTTCTGATGGATTGAATGTGGGGAATGAGAGGGAGAGGGTCAAGGGTAGTGCTGCGGTTTAGGGCTGGAGGAACTGGATGGAAGGTGATGTTATCTGCTGAGAGAGTGTGCTGGGTGAGGAGCAGGTTCTAGTGGGGATCAAGGGTTCTCTTGTTTGAGATGTCATCTGGGCAATTGAATATAAGTCTGAAGATGGGAAAGATTGAGCTAGGCACTTAACTTTGGGAGTTAATAGCATGTAGAGGGAGATTTAAAGCCAAAAGACTGCATGAAATCACCTAAGAAGTGAGTATGGATGGATCCATCATTTCATCCCTGAATACTTCAGGTATCTCCAAAAGTTAGAGATTTTTGAAAAACAGTCATAACGAATTAATGATATTCATTGTCTAATCACTATTTACATTTCTCAGATTTTTGTCTCTCCTCCTTTTTTCCCCTTTCTTTTCTTCTTTAAAAATACAGAGCTGGGCATGGTGGCTCAAACCTGTAATTTCAGCACTTTGGGAGGCTAAGGTGGGTGGATTGCTTGAGCTCAGGAGTTCGAGACCAGCCTGGGCAACATGACAAAACCCCATCTCTACAAAAAATACAAAAATTAGCCAGGTATGGTGGTGTGTGCCTGTAGTCCCAACTACTTGGGAGGCTGAAGTGAGAGGATCTCTTGAGCCTGGGAGGTGGAGGTTGCAGTGAGCCAAGGTGGTGCCGCTGCACTCAAGCGTAGGTAACAAAGTGCAGCTCTGTCTCAAAAAAAAAAAAAAAAAAAAAAAAAAATACAGTTGGTTGGTTAGAATCAGGATTAAAATAAAACCTACAAAATTGCCTTTTGTTGATATGTAACAAATATTTTAATCTATAGGCTTACCCTTTTTTCTTGCAATTTATTTGTTGGCAAAACTGGGTTATTTGTTCTACAAAATTTCTCAAATTCTGAATGTGATTGAGTGTGCATGGTAATGTTGTTTAACATGTTCCTGTGTTCCATTTCCTATATTGGATCAGGTTTAATTTTGGGGAAAAAAATACTTCGTAGGTGGTGATGTGTACTTCCTGATACAGTGAATCAGGAAGCACTTTGGTTCTTTCTCTTTTTACAATATGCATATGTATCAGTGGGTTCAGGTATTGCCTCTCTGGTCCATCCATTATAAAACTCTGGTCCACCCATTATAAAACATCCATCCATTATTATTACCTCTCTGGTCCACCCATTATAAAACGTTCATACGTTATAAAACTCCCTCTCCATCAGCTTACAACTTACTGGTTTTAGCAACCATTGATGACCATTACCTGAATCCATTATTCAGTAGGGATGGCAAAATGGCGATACCGAAAGCCTTTTTTTTTTCCTTTCTTAATTTAATTAGCTGAAACACTTGTATAAAGAAAAACTTTACCTCATCAATTACTTGGTTACCTTGAGGTACAGTTTGTACAGGCCAGGTAGAATAAATGTGTAGAATTCTCCATAGTTGACCAGAGAAGCCCCTTTATGATACTTCCTGCGTCCTTTAGACAAGACACTAGTAGCCATTGATAGCTTTCTTGTTTTCCCAGTATGGCAGGAGGTTCCAGGGTTGTCTTGTCCATTTCCTGCTCTGGATTTGAATTAGCCATTTCTCTAAGGAGTCCCACACCTTTACTTTTTTTGTTTGTTTTGAGACGGAGTCTTGCTCTGTCGCCTAGGCTGAAGTGCAGTGGTGCAGTCTTGGCTCACTGCAACTTTTGCCTCCGGGTTCAAGTTATTCTCCTGCCTCAGCCTCCCCAAGTAGCTGGGACTACAAGCACATGCCACCATGCCTGGCTAATTTTTGTATTTTTGGTAGAGACAGGGTTTCGCCATGTTGGCCAGGCTGGTCTCGAACTCCTGACCTCAGATGATCTGCCCACCTTGTCCTCCCGAAGTGCTGGGATTGCAAGCATGAGCCACTGTGCCCGGCCTCACATCCTTACTTTTAACCAGTATGCAATATGGGATGGTTAGAGAGTACACAGGTTTTGAGTCCTGTGATCTCATAATGATCTTTTTCCCCCATACCTTTTGTTCTTTTCTTATGTGTTTTAGGATAATAACATAGAATAAAATGCTTTAAAGAAGTAACACATTAATTTATATTTTAATTGCACAGTTTTGAATGACTTAATTTATTAAGTCCTATTACCTCAGGAGTCTCCAGCCCCTGGGCCATGGACTGGTACTGGTCTGTGGCCTGTTAGGAACTGGACCACACAGCAGGAGGTGAGCAGTGGGCAAGTGAGCATTACCGCTTGAGCCCCGCCTCCTGTCAGATCAGCAGGGGCATTAGATTCTCGTAGGAGCATGAACTCTACTATGAACTGTGCATGCAAGAGATCTAGGTTGCATGCTCCTTATAAGAATCTAATGCTTGATGGTCTGAGATGGAGCAGTTTCATCCCGTAACAGCCCCCTACTTCTGGTCTGTGGAAAAATTATCTTCCACAAAACCAGTCCCTGGCACTGAAAAGGTTGGAGACTGCTGCCTTGTAGCATTTTTTGGTTTAGTAACTCAAAAGTGAATTTAGTCCCTACAACACTAATTCTTCAGTATAAACCATGAAGATTATCACAAAGTCAGACGTAGGTTAGTTTTTGAATATGCTCTACAGTTAAGCTTGCTGTACTCTGGTTGTTGCTTTCCACTGATCTTCTGTATTAGTCCATTTTCATAATGTTGATAAAGACATACCCAGGACTAGGCAATTTACAAAATAAAGAGGTTAATGGATTCACATTTCCACGTGGCTGGGGAGGCCTTCCAGTCGTGGCAGAAGGTGAAAGGCACGTTTCACATGGCGGCCTACAAAGGAAGAGGACTTGTTCAGGGAAACTCCCCTTTAGAAAACCATCAGATCATGTGAGACTTATTCACTATCATGAGAACAGCACAGGAAAGACCCACCCCCCCATGATTCAATTACCTCCCACCTGGTCCCTCCCATGACACATTGGAATTGTGGGAGCTACAATTCAAGATGAGATTTGGGTGGGGGCACAGCCAAACCATGTCGCCTTCTCTTCCCATTCTCTTCTTAAACTTCGTATGCATGAGCCAAAGCATAAATTATTAAGTAAGTAGGCAGGCAGAATCACGCTGACTACAATTTATACCCCCCCACACACATATACATACATGCAGAGAAAGACCTTTCACTGTGAGAAAGTTCAACCTGCAGATTGTATAACAAAGTCAGAATTCTGGTACCTGTGATATTTCTCCGTGGTTGGTGGGAACCAAATCCTTTGTGGAACCACTAGTGGCAGAAATAAATACAAAATAGAACCTAAAGGCCTGAGCTCTTTGCATAATGTCTTCTTCTTCTTTTTTTTTTTTTTTGAGACAGAGTCTCACTCTGTTGCCCAGGCTGGAGTGCAGCGGCGTGATCTCAGCTCACTGCAACCTCTGCCCCCTGGGCTCAAGTGATTCTCTTGCCTCAGCCTCCTGAGTAGCTGGGATTACACACGTGTGCCACCACACCCAGCTAATTTTTGTATTTTTAGTAGAGACAGGGTTTCACCATGTTGGCCAGGCTGGTCTTGAACTCCTGACTGCAAGTGATCTGCCTGCATTGTCCTTCCAAAGTGCTGGGATTACAGGTGTGAGCCACCACGCCAGGCCCATAATGTCTTTCCAGGAGACTACCTTTTACCTGCTAGACCAACTGCAGCATGACAGTTGCTTTCTTGCCCAGAACTTCTCTCTCTGAGATAAAGTATGTATGGGGATGATACAGGAAAAACCATTAAACCCGAGATTGTATATAGCCACCATGCTTTAGACATAGGGTATACACCTGTGCCTTCTGCCTGTGCTTAGGCTGCTCTGACAGTACCCAAGGTTGTATTAGTTCTTTGAGGATGGTCAGGGGCAGATGTTCCTAAATATTTCTGAATTTGCCAGGCATATTTAAGGAAATTGAATGAATTTGTTGATTTGAGTGATATCGGATTCTTTTTCTGCTGTAACTTGTCAGTAAATTTTCTTATTTTTGGATGATCTTCTTTGGGTCAGTTATGAAAACAAGGCTTATGTGGTAAAGCAGAAGTGCAGATGGGAGAGCTGGTTTTTTAATTGTACAGGCTGTGTATTCCTTATCCAGAATAAGGAATTCTTATCCAAAATAAGGTCCTTTTTGGGACCAGAAGTGTTTTTTTGGGTTTGGGATGTTTTTCAGATTTTGGAATATTTACATTATACCAGATGAGCATCCTAAATCCTAAAATCTGAAATCTGAAATGCTTCACTGAGCATATCTTTTGATTGTCATGTTGATGCTCAAAAAGTTTCAGATTCCAGACCATTTTGGATTTTCAGATTAGGGATGTTCAACCTGTGTATCAGTGCCCTAGCTGTAGCTTCACTCACATGAGCTCTTGCAGGAAGGGCCCTGCGGGAATCTTTTTGGAGATTGCTGGCCTGGCCAGTAGAACTTTTTTGTAGTATTAAAGAGAGGGAGATATGTCTGTTTCTAACTTCCCATTGACAGATGAATGGACAAATGAATGTATGAATCTGACATGAGTCAAAACAAGCAAAAAAGAAAATTTTATTAAATGTACTCAGGGACTGGGAACCAAGTTTTTAAAAAAGTTTGCTCAAAAGTTTTGAGCACAGTTTTGCTCAAAAAAAAAAATAAAGCATTGTTTACAAGTTTTTCTATTACTATATTTTTATGGAGTCAATTTTTACAAACTGAGGATATATTCTTACCTTTATTCTGATCGTTAATATCTTTGTAATATTTTACTTTGGTTTTCTGAGTCGATATTATAATATTAATTGTCTAGGAATGGTTATGTTAATTGAACCTACTGTATTAAAATGCTTTAGGAAAGATATAATAACTTTTTCTCTCTTGTATAAGGTGAAGATCTTTCACTAAGCATGATCTTTGTGTTACTTTTAATTAGAACATTAGACCTATCAAATATAAACATGGTGAAACTGCTAGAGCTCTCTTACTTCATCCAGGTCTCTGCTCAAATGCTGCTTCCTCTAAGCAGTATTTCCTAATCACCCTACTGATAAACTAGGCACACCCTCTCCATTATTCTCTCATTTACTTAACCAGCTTTCTCATTCTTTCAATATATTTAATTGCGCTTCTCACTAGTCGACTTTCGATTGTGTTCACTGTTCTGCCCTTGGCACCTAGAACAGTTTCTGGCACCATGAAAGGGACTCCATAATGACTTGTTGAATGAGTAAATTGTTCATCATTTGTCACCCCACTAGGATGTAGGACTCATGACGGTGCCTGGCACGAGGTGGGCATTCCAACATTTGTTTGAAAGAATAAAAGGAATGTTTACAAGTAGTGATCAAATTCATTTTTTATATTTATGTATATACAGGTGATCATTTAAGTTTTAATTATATGTTTAAATTGAACATAGGTATTTATCATATAGAAATAGATTATTAAAAAGGATGCAGTATTCAAGTAACATCCAAGAACCTACAAAATCTGCTGCTTTTTTGCTAATGTGGATGGGCAGATTTACATGTAGGGTCACAATTTTTTTCAGTGACTCAGTAACACCTGGTGTATTTTAATATAGTGTCCATAGACATCAGAGTGCTGTATGTGACAAACTCATAAAATGGATTAGTATCTGGATTGGTTTTTTATTTTATTTTATTTTATTTTTTTTAGAGCTAGAATATCCCTTTGTTGCCCAGGCTGGAGTGCTGTGGCGTGATCATAGCTTACTGTAACTCCTAACTCCTAGGCTCAAGTAATCTTCCCACTTCAGCCTCCCAAGTAGCTAGGACTACAGGCGCCCTGTCCCCCAACTATGCCTGGTTGATTTTTAAATTTTTTTTAGAGGCAAGGTCTCAATATGTTGCCCAGGCCGGTCTTAAACTCCTCCTGCCTTGGCCTCCCATAGCTCTGAGATTACAGGTGTGAGTCACTGCGCCTGGCCTGGATTTTTTTCCTCTACTTGCTTCATTAGTATTGTAGTGTAAATGTCCATCAGTGTGTGTGCGCTTTATACGTATATACGTATATATACACACGTATAGACGTGTATACGTATATATACACACGTATAGACGTGTATATGTATATATACACACGTATAGACGTGTATATGTATATATACACACGTATAGACGTGTATACGTGTATATACATATACGTATATATGTATACATATATACATATGTGCATATGCATATGTATATATACATATGTATATATACGTGTATATGTATATGTGTATATATACACATACATGCAGAGAAAGACCTTTCACTGTGAGAAAGTTCAGCCTGCAGATTGTATAACAAAGTCAGAATTCTGGTACCTATGATATTTTCTCCATGGTTGATGGGAACCAAATCCTTTGTGGAACCATTAGTGGCAGAAATAAATACATAATAGAAACTAAAGGCCTGAGCCTTTAAATATATATATATATATATATATATATTTTTTTTTTTTTTTTTTTTTTTTTTGAGACAGAGTCTCGCTCTGTCACCCAGACTGGATGGAGTGCAGTGGCGCCATCTCGGCTCGCTGCAAGCTCCGCCTCCTGGGTTCACACCATTCTCCTGCCTCAGCCTCCCAAGTAGCTGGGACTACAGGCACCCGCCACAACTCCTGGCTAATTTTTTTATATTTTTAGTAGAGACAGGGTTTCACCGTGTTAGCCAGGATGGTCTCAATCTCCTGACCTCATGATCCGCCAGCCTCAGCCTCCCAAAAGTGCTGGGATTACAGGCTTGAGCCACCGCGCCCGGCCAATAAAGCTTTATATTTTTATAAGAACATTTTATAAACTCTTGTTCACACTTAATTTTGTTTTTTTTCCACTTCATCTTGTATTCTTGTGGTTTCCTTGGTTTCCTTTAGGAACACTGTGGCATACTTTGTTGAGTTCTTTTATCATTCCCTAACTTACTAATTGTTCCTATATGGTGAGGATTTATGAAGCAGCATGGTACTACTTCTGGTATTCAGGGCCTTTGGGGAGAGGGGATGAAAATGTAGATCAGAAATATGAGAAGTGGATAAGGCATTAATTTGGGGCATCCTGAAGAGCTGAGTGTCAGCCTGGCTTTGCTGGATTGATTATGTGCATTAGGTGGTCTGTGCTTCTGGAAAATAAAGATCCTTTTTTGAACTACATGATTAGTGTCCAATACCGTTAGCTTCTGAATATGCAGTTTCTTCCTTAGAAAAGAAAAATCTGCTCTTTTTTTTTTTTTTCCTTTCTCAGTGATTTAGCAGAATTTTTCTGTTTTCTTTAGGTAGTTAAACCAGAGAGCAATGACAAAGAAACAGAAGCTGCATATGAATCAGATATCCCCGAGGAGCTCTGTGGACACCATCTCCTGCAACAGTCCCTGAAAAGCTATAATGACAGTCCTGATGTCATTGTAGAGGCTCAGTTTGATGGCAGCGACTCAGAAGATGGACATGGCATCACACAAAATGTGCTGGTTGATGGTGTTAAGAAACTCTCAGTTTGTGTTTCTGAGAAAGGTGAGTACTAGACTATTGTCTTACTTTTTTTTAAAGTATACTGATTAAGTATTGGAATTCCCTCTCTGCTGCAGAGTAAATAACACAATGCCATTGATATAGTCCTAATTTTTGACCTGTGGCAGCTTTCAGAAAAGGGGGATCTTTGACAGGTTTAGCTGCTGGTTATGAAAGAGGGGATGAAAGTGCTTCCAGCGGTTTGTGTGGGCAGTAGTTGCAGTTGCCACATTCCTAATAGGCTTGAGCTGTGTTGCTGGTTAACGTTGACATCTCTTGCGATAGGCGCAATCCTGTGGATGATGTGAACACAATTAAACTGGTATGTAAAATTCATATGAAAAATCACTTTATTTTACTCTCAGTTTTACTTTAAATATCTTTTAGAAGTATTTTTGTCTGCTGGGCGCAGTGGCTCATGCCTGTAATCCCAGCACTTTGGGAGGCCGAGGCGGGCGGATCACAAGGTCAGGAGATCGAGACCATCCTGGCTAACACGGTGAAACCCTGTCTCTACTAAAAATGCAAAAAAAATAGCCAGGCGTGGGCCGGGCGCGGTGGCTCACGCCTGTAATCCCAGCACTTTGGGAGGCCGAGGTGGGCGGATCACGAGGTCAGGAGATCAAGACCATCCTGGCTAACACGTTGAAAGCCCGTCTCTACTAAAAATACAAAAAAAAAAAAAAAAATAGCTGGGAGTTGTGGCGGGAACCTGTAGTCCCAGCTACTCGGGAGGCTGAGGCAGGAGAATGGCATGAACCTGGGTGGTGGAGCTTGCGGTGAGCCTAGATTGTGCCACTGCACTCCAGCCTGGGTGACAGAGTGAGACTCCGTCTCAAAAAAAAAAAAAAAAAGTTTTTTTTGTCATTTCTGGTGGGCATGGATCACCCCAAATTTTATAAACAAATAGCCTTAGAAAGTATTTTGATTCTAAGCCTTTTAAAAAGCCAGTTTTGTTTTCTCTGATTGAAATCTAAGCCATGGGCCCTCTGGATGCAGAAAAAAAGCAGTTGTAAACACATGAGAGCTGTGACCACGGACCCTACCTGACCACACTTGAAGAGACTTAAGGAAAATATTAAGTACAATTTGAATATTTCAAGTTAGAGATTTTGAAGAAATTCTACATAGAAGGAGTATATTTTCTAGCCAAATCGAATTTTATGTATACTATTAATGGAAACC
This sequence comes from Pan paniscus, assembly GCF_029289425.2. NCBI lineage: Eukaryota > Metazoa > Chordata > Mammalia > Primates > Hominidae > Pan > Pan paniscus. The sequence goes on from NC_073262.2 coordinate 134,690,202, forward strand.
GACCAACTCTGACCTGGCCAGGCTGACTAGATAATGAGCTTTGTTATCAAGAAGAAGTTTCTGGCACAGTTCCCATGAAAGGCTAGGAGAAATGCCAGAAGATTTCTAAAGGAGGATGTTCAGCAGACAACTCGTTTAGGGACTGGTGAGCATATGTCCTCCCAGCGTAAAGAAAGCCGAAGGTATTTTCAGGACATGACTAGAGAAGGATGACTGCTTTTCTCCACTGCTGAGGAGGTAGTGATCTGTGAAAGAAAGCATTTTTTGAAAGCATGTGTCCTTTTTGGTGCCAAGTACTCATTCAGAATGACTTTCCAACTTTGAAATTCTTCTTGACTGAAGAGGCTACTACTTCCTGTGTCAGGTACTGCTATGGGCCCCACCAGGTATCACTGCCTTCAGGGTACCCAGGTTCCTTTTGTTTGGGGACATGTTTAGGTAACTAGTGGTTTCCCTGTTTAGAGCTCAGCCAGTTCCTTTTGGATGCTATTCCTTGACATTTTATTCTTGCGATTTTTCTACTTTCTTTTCTTTAAAAATAGTCGAATACTGTGACATTCCTCTTAAAGTAAATGTGTATTATCGTAATCACATCAGTACTATGAGTCATGTATTTTCAGTGAGAAGAGTGGCAAATAACCAGGACTCTAAGTAGCCAAATCCTTCATTAACAAGATCAGCAAGGAAGAGAGATATTCACAGGATAAAGCCAGGCAAAGGAACACTTTAAAGCATATTGAGTATTTGGCTTAAAACTACTTCGTGGAAACCCAGCTCTGGTGATAGGCTTGGCAGATCTCAGCAGCCTCTTTTCCTCTGGGCTCCAAGTGAAGGGATAAGACACATTGATCTCTCATTAGTGGTTGGTACAAATATAAGGACAAGGAAATACTGATGGATGGAAGTGACAGCAGAATGGATGTCTGGGTTGGATGCTAACGGTTTACTTTGTTGGCATCCAACCCAGAGTTTTGCGAAACTCTGATGCTATACCTCCTCTTGATTCACCCTCTATTATAATTCTTCCCCCACACTCCTTTTGAGATAGGGTCTCACTTTTTTGCCCAGGCTAGAGTGCAATGGTGTGATCATAGCTCACTGCAGCCTTGCCCTCCTGGGCTCAGGCGATCTTCCTGCCTCAGCCTCCTGAGTAGCTGGGACTAAAGTGTGCACCACCACACCCAGATAATTTTTGTTGTTGTTGTTGTTGTTTTTTAATACAGCCCTGTTGTTGCCAGGGCTAGTCTTGAACTCCTGGCCTCAAGCGATCCTCCTGCTTTGGCCTCCCAAAGCGCTGGGATTACAGGTGTGAGCCATTGTGCCTGGCCCCTCCCTCTTTCTTACAAGTAAATATCACTGAGTACGTTACAAGCCCACTGTATGCATGTTTCTTTCCTTATTCTTTTTGCATCCTTCCTAGCCCACTGTTATTTATATTACTTCCTTAGTAGCCCTGACTGAGGGAACAACCTTAATCCTTCCCTCAGTATCTGGTACAGATTTCTCTTTCCTGCTAGCCTCTAAATGGAGAGTTTGTGAAACCACATGGCTGTTTCTCATTTCTTGCCCTCTTGATATTTAGGAAAATTGCAATTTGCTCTTTTGAAAATCACAGCATTTTTAAGGATATTTCAACCAGCTTCTCTTACTTGGGATAATAAAAAAAATCTGGTTACCATTAGGATGTTAGTACTTTTTGCACTATTTAGGGTTTTGAAGTTTGTTATTGAAACAAACCATAACCTTAAGAATATCAAACTTTTCCTAAGACTTCTAGAAAGGTTCTTTGCTTTGTGTTCTACTTGCAAGTGGATTATTAATCCTGGTTCATGCTTGTGTTCAAAAGTGTTTTTTTGTTTGTTTTTGCTTTAGTATTATGTTTCTTTGCCCAAAGCAAATGCTCTATATTGCATGTGTATTTATAGCATATACCTATTTGCTGAGGAAATATTTATATCTTTGTGATAACTACCAGTTTCTCTGGTAAGAGAGCACATTGCTCCCGTTGTCTGTAGCAAGTGCCTGTCATTGCATTAAGAGAAACATCTCAGCATCTCAGACATTCATACAGTAGTTTCTTTGAGGACGACTACACAGGTCTGCATTATCCCCAGCCCCTGAGAGAGAGTGGGCCAAAGACCTGGGCCCCTTTTAGAGATCCACTCCCCAATCCCCCTTTGAGATTGAACTTTTACCACTTTACAAGCAGTAGCTTTGTTGTTAGCATAGAAAGCTGCCATCCATGTGGAGTTTAGGGACAATCAATTAAAATTTTCTTGGTATCAAATGCGTAAATGGCTTTAAAAATGTTCAGCTGTTGTGCTAGGAAATAGTAGGTCTTATTCATTCTTTGTGACTATCTTTTTTTACCCTTTAACCATTGCCACTTCTCCCCACTTACTACCCTTCCCAGCCCCTGGTAATCATCCTTCTACTCTCTATCTCCATGAGTTCAGTTGTTTTAGTTTTTTTAGCTCTCACAGATAAGTGAGAACATATGAAGTTTGTCTTTCTGTGCCTGACTACTTCACTTAACATAATGACCTCCAATTCCATTAATGTTGCAAATGACAGGATCACATTTTTTTTTAAATGGCTGAATAGCACTCCATCGTGTATATCTGCCACATTTTCTTTATCCATTTGTCTGTTGATGGACATGTAGGTTGTTTCCAAATCTTGGTTATTATGGTTAGTGCTGCGAGAAACATGGGAGTGCAGATATCTCTTTGATATACTGTTTTCCTTTCTTTTGGATATGTACATAGGAGTGGGATTGCTGGTATGGTAGCTATTTCTAGTTTTTTGAGGAACTTCCAAACTGTTCTCCATACTGATTATACTAATTTACATTCTCACCAACAGTGTATGAGGGTTCCCTTTTCTCCACATCCTCACCAACATTTGTTATTGCCTATCTTTTAGATAAAAGCCATTTTAACCAGGGTGAGATGATATCTCATTGCAGTTTTGACTTGCGTTTCTCTGATCATCAATGATGTTGAGCACTTTTCTGTAAACCTCTTTGCCATTTGTCTGTCTTCCTCGCTCAAGAAGTCTTTGCCCAGTCCAACGTCCTGGAGAGTTTCTCCAATGTTTTCTTTCTGTAGTTTAATAGTTTGATGTCTTAGATTTAAGTCTTTATTCCATTTTGATTTGATTTTTTATGTGAGAAGAGATAGGAGCCTAGTTTCATTCTTCTGCATATGGATATCCAGTTTTCTCAGCACCATTTATTGAAGAGACTGTCCTTTCCCCAGTGCATGTTATTGGCACCTTTGTTGAAAATGAGTTCACTGTGGATGTATGGATGTATGTATGGATGTATGTATTCTGGGTTCTCTACTCTGTTCCACTGGTCTGTGTATCTGTTTTTATGCCAGTACCATGCCGTTTTGGTTACTATAGCTCTGTATTATAATTTGAAGTCTGGTAATCTGATTCCTCCAGTTTTGTTCCTTTTTCTTGAGATAGCTTTGACTATTTTGGATCTTTGTGGTGCTGCATAAATTTTAGGATTTTTTTTTTCTATGAAGAGTGTCATTGGTATTTTGTTAGGGACTGCATTGAATCTGTAGATTGCTTTGGTATTGACATTTTAACAATATTGATTCTTCCCAGCCATGAATGTGAAATATCTTTAAACATTTTTGTGTCCTCTTTAATGAGATTCATCAATATTTTATAGTTTTCATTGTATAGATCTTTTACTTCTTTGGTTAATTCTGAGGTATTTAATTTTATTTATAACTATTGTAAATGGGATTACTTTCTTGCTTTCTTTTTCAGATTGTTTGCTGTTAGCATATAGAAATGCTACTGATTTTTGTATGTTGATTTTATATCCTAAAAGTTTACTGAATTTTCAGTTCTAATAGTTTTTTGGTGAAGTCTTTAGGGTTTTCCAAATATAAGATCATATCATCTGCAAGCAAGGATTATTTGACTTCTTCCTTTCCAATTTGGGTGCCCTTTATTTCTTTCTCTTGTCTGATTGCTCTAGCTAGGACTTCCAGTACTGTGTTGAATAACAGTAGTGACAGTGGGTATTCTTGTTGTGTTCCAGACCTTAGAAGAAAGTCTTAGTTTTTCCCCATTCAGTTTGATATTAGCTGTGGGTCTGTCATATGCAGCTTTTGTTAGGCTGAGATATGTTCCTTCTGTACCCAGTTTTTCAAGGGTTTTTATTATGAATGGATGTTGAATTTTATCAAGTGCTTTTTCAGCATCAGTTGAAGTCATCATATAGTTTTCTTCCTTCATTCTGTTGATATGATGCATCACATTGATTGGTTTGCGTATGTTGAGCCATGCTTGCATCCCTGGAATAAATCTCACTTGGTCATGATGAATGATCCTTTTAATGTGTTGTTGAATTTTATTTGCTAGTATTTTGTTGAGGATTTTTGCATTAATATTCATCAGTGATATTGGCCTGTAGTTTTTTTTTTAATATATGTCTTTATCTGTTTTTGATATCAGGGTAATATTGCCCCTGTAGAATGAGTTTGAAAGTATTCCCTTCTCCTCTGTTTTTCAGAATAGTTTGAGTAGGATTGGTATTAATTCTTCTTTAAATGTTTGGTAGAATTCAATAGTGAAGCCATCAGGTCCTGAGTTTTCTTTGTAGGAAGACTTTTTATTACAGCTTCAATCTTGTTATTTGTTACTGGTCTGTTCAGGTTTTGCATTTCTTCATGGTTCAATCTTGGTAGGTTGTATGTGTCTAGGAATTTATCAATTTCCTACATTTTCCAATTTATTGGTATATAGTTTCTCATAGTATCCACTAATGATCTTTTGAGTTTCTGCAGTATCAGTTGTAGTGTCTCCTTTTTCATCTCTGATTTTATTTCTTAGTCTGGCTAAAGATTTGTCAGTTTTGTGTAACTTTTCAGAAAACTTATCTTTTTGTTTCATTGATCTTTTGGATTGTTTTCTTCATTTCAATTTCATTTACTTCTGCTCTGACCTTTATTATTTCTTCTACTCATTTTGGGTTTGGTTTGCTATTGCTTTTCTAGTTCTTTAAGATGCATCATTAGGTGGTTTATTTGAATTTTTTCTTCTTTTTCTTTTTTTTGATGTAAGCACTGCTTTCCCTGCATCCCATAGGTTTTGATATGCTGTGATTCCATTATCATTTGTTTCAAGAAATTTTTAATTTGTTAACCCACTGGTCATTCAGCATGTTTTTAAATTTTCATGTATTTGTATAGTTTCCAAAATTCCTCTTGTTATTGATTTCTAGTTTTGTTCCATTGTGGTCAGAGAAGATACTTTATACTATTTCAGTTTTTTTTAGTGTTTTAAGGCTTGTTTTGTGATCTAACATATGGTCTGTCCTTGAGAATGATCCATATGCTAAGGAAAAGAATGTGTATTCTGCAGCCATTGGATGAAGTATTCTGTAAATATTTATTAGGGCTATTTTGATCTATAATGCAGATTAAGCCAGCTGTTTCTTTGTTGATTTTCTGTCTGCGAGATCTGTCAAATGCTGAAAATGGGGTGTTGAAATCTCCAGCTGTTGGCCAGGCATGGTGGCTCATGCCTGTAATCCCAGCACTTTAGGAGGCCAAGGAAGGTGGATCACTTGAGGACAGGAGTTTGAGACCAGCCTGGCCAACATAGCAAAACCACGTCTCTTCTAAAAATAGAAAAATTAGCCAGTCATGGTGGTGCGCACCTATAAATCCCAGCTACTGGGGAGGTGGAGGTGGGAGGATTGCTTGAACCTGGGAGGCAGAGGCTGCAGGGAGCCAAGACTGCGCCACTGCACTCCAGCCTGGGTGACAGAGCGAGACTCCATCTCAAAAAAAAAAAAAAAAAAGAAAGAAAAGAAAGAAAGCTCCAGCTGTTATTATATTGGGGTCTATCTCTCTCTCTCTTTAGCTCTAGTAATTTTGCTTTATATATCTGGGCACTCCAGTGTTGGGTGCATATATATTTAAGATTTTTATACCTTCTTGCTGAATTGACCCCTTTATCATTATATAGTGATCTTCTTTTTCTCTTCTTATAGTTTTTGCCTTGAAATCTATTTTATCTGATATTAATATAGGTACTTCTCCCCTTTTTTGGTTTCCATTGGCTTGGAATATCTTTTTCCATCCCTTTATTTTCAGTTGATGTGTGTCTTTATAGGTGAAGTGTGTTTCTGGTAGGCAGCAGATCATTGCATCTTGTTTTTTCATCCATTCAGCCACTCTGTGTCTTTGTATTGGAAAGTTCAGTCCAGTTACATTCAGTGTTAACATTGATGAGTAAGGACTTACTCCTGCCATTTTGTTATTTGTTTTTTGGTTGTTTTGTGGTCTTCTCTTCTTTCCATCTTCCTGTCTTCCTTTTAGTGAAAGTGATTTTTCTCTGGTAATATGATATAATTCTTGCTTTTTAATTTTTGTGTATTTGTTGTATGTTTTTTGATTTGAGGTTACAATCAGTATTACAAATGCTATCCTATAACCCGTTATTTGAAACTGATAACAGCTTACTGTTTTTATAAATAAATAAGCAAAAAGAAAACTAATAAAAACTCTACACTGTAACTTCATCCCCTCACTTTTTGAGTTTCTGTTGCTTTTATTCACATCTTACAATATTATCTATGTCTTGAATAGTTGTTGTAGTTATTATTTTTAATTGGTTTATCTTTTAATCTTTCTATTTAAGGTAAGAGTAGTTTACACACCAAAGTTACAGTGTTATAATATTTCAGTGTTTTTCTGTGTACCTACTATTATCAGTGAGTTTTGTACCTTCAGATGATTTTTTATTGCTCATTAATGTTCTGTTCTTTCTAATTGAAGTACTCCCTTTAGCGTTTCTTCTAGGACAAGTCTGGTGTTGACGAAGTCCTCCAGCTTTTGTTTGTCTGGGAAAGTCTTTATTTCTCCTTGATGTTTGAAGGATACTATTCCATGGTAAAAGTTTTTTTTTTTCTTTAGCACTTTAAACATATTATGCCACTGTAAAGTTTCCACTGGAAAGTCTGCTGCCACATGTGTTGGAGCTCCATTGTATGTTTGTTTGTTTGTTTCTCTCTCTTTTCTTTTCTTTCTTTCTTTTTTTCTGCTTTTAGGATCCTTTCTTTATCCCTGACCTTTAGGAGTTTGATTATTAAATGCCTTGGGGTAGTTGTCTTTTTTTTTTTTTTCTTTTGAGACAGAGTCTCGCTCTGTCGCCCAGGCTGGAGTGCAGTGGCGTGATCTCGGCTCACTGGAAGCTCCGCCTCCTGGGTTCATGCCATTCTCCTGCCTCGGCCTCCCGAGTAGCTGGGACTACAGGCGCCCGCCACCACGCTCGGCTAATTTTTTGTATTTTTAGTAGAGACAGGGTTTCACCATGTTAGCCAGGATGGTCTTGATCTCCTGACCTCGTGATCTGCCCACCTCAGCCTCCGAAAGTGCTGGGATTACAAGCATGAGCCACTGCACCCAGCGCCTTGGGGTAGTTTTCTTTTAGTTAAATCTGCCTGGTGTTCTATAACCTTCTTGTACTTGGATATTAATGTCTTTCTCTAGGTTTGGGGAATTGTCTCTTATTATTTCTTGGATTAAATTTTCTATCCATATGTCTTTCTCTACCTCCTCTTTAAAGCCAGTAACTCGTAGGTTTGTCCTTTTGAGGCTGTTTTCTAGATCTTGTAGGCATGTGTCATTCTTTTTTATTCTTTTTTCTCTTGTCTCTTATGTGTATTTTCAAATAACCTGTGTTCAACCTCACTAATTCTTTGTTCTCCTTGATCAGTTTTGCTATTAAAAGACTCTGATGTGTTCTTCAGTATGTCAGTTTCATTTTTCAGCTCCAGATTTTCTGTTTGATTTTTTTTAATCATTTCAATCTCTTTGGTAATTTATCTGATATAATTCTGAATTCCTTTTCTATTATCTTGAATTTCTTTGAGTTTCCTCAAAACAACTATTTTGAATTTTCTGTCTGAAAGGTTACATATCTCTGTTTCTTCAGGATTGGTCCTTGGTGCCTTAGTTTGTTTGGTGAGGTTATGTTTTCCCAGATGGTGTTGATGCTTGTGGTTGTTCATCGGTGTCTGGACATTGAAGAGTTAGGTATTTATTGTAGTGTTCGTGGTCTAGGCCTATTGCATCTGTCCTTCTTGGGAAGGCTTTCCAGGTATTCAAAAGGATTTGTGTATTGTAATCTAAGCCGTATGTGCATTAGGGGTTACCCCAAGCCCAGTAACACTGGTTTTTGCAGACTTGTAGAGGTTCTGCCTTGGTGGTCTTGGATAAGATCTGGAAGAATTCTCTGGATTACCAGGCAGAGACTCTTGTTCTCTTCCCTTACTTTCTCCCAAACAAACCACATCTCTCTGTCTGTGCTGAGCCACTTGGAGCTGGGAGTGGGCTGACCCAAGTACCCCTGTGGCCATTATCACTGGGACTGTGTTGGATCAGACCTGAAGCCAGCACAGCACTGGGTCTCACGCAAGGCCCACTGTAACCATAACCCAACAACCTGTATTGCTGCTGAGCTGACTTTCAAACCATAGGATGCAGTCCTTCTCACCCTTCCCTCCCCTTTCCACAGGCAGAGGAGCCTCACCCTGTGGCTGCCACCACTACAGACCCATGGGGAGTACTGCCAGGCTTCCACCAATGTTCACTTAAGGCCCAAGGGCTCCTCAGTCAGCTTGTGGTGATGAATGTTGCTAGGCCTGGGACTTACCCTTCAAAGTGGTGGGCTCCCCTCTGGCCCAGGGCAGGTCCAGAAGTGATGCCATGTAAGAGCCAAGGCCTAGAATCAGGAACCCCAAGAGTCCACTTGGTACCCTTCTCCCCTGAGGCCAAGCTGGTACCTAAGGTGCAAGACAAAGTCTTCCTTTCTTTTTTCTCTGCTGTTCTCAAGCAGATGGAGTCTCTTGCGATAGCCACCACAGCTGAGAATATGCTGTGTCTAACCTTAAGCCGGCATGTCTCAGAGTCTCACTCAAGGCCCATGGCATGCTACTTGAGTATCACGGCTGGTTATTCAGGATCAGATGGCTCTTTAATTCAGCAGGTGATGAGTCCTACCATGACTGAGTCATTCCCTTCAAGGCAACAGGTTCTCTTTGGGCCTAGGGTGTGCCTAGAAATGTCATCAGTGGAAAATTTTTCTTCCCTGTCTTTTAGTCTGGGTGAACAATGTAGTCATACTAGGTAGAATAGATGGTCAGGACCCACAGTGTTCTAAGACCCAAATCCTATGCTAGACCAGACATTCCTCCCTATGAAGTTTGCAAAAGAAATATACACAGAGGACAAAGCAAGGCGGAGGAACAATTCTTTTTTTATTAACTGAAGCTTCCATCTAAGCCAGAATGATTGTAGTGTACACTCCTACTTGCAATGTATGAGGCTCCTTGTATCTTCTCATCTCTGCCAACAGTTAGGATTATCGAGGTTTCTAATTTTTTTTTTTTTTTTTTTTTTTTTGAGACAGAGTCTACTCTGTCACCCAGGCTGGAGTGCAGTGACACCATCTTGGCTCACTTTAACCTCCACCTTCTGGGTTCAAATGATTATCCTGCCTCAGCTTCCCAAGTAGCTGGGACTATAGGCACACACCACCATGCCTGGTTAATTTTTGTATTTTTAGTAGAGATGGGTTTTCACCATGTTGGCCAAGCTGGTCTCGAACTCCTGTCCTCAGGTGATCCACCTGCCTTGGCCTCCCAAAGTGCTGGGATTACAGGTGTGAGTCACCCCACCCAGCCTAGCTTTCTAATTTTTGTAATATAGATTAAGTTCTATTAATTGCTTTTTTTATATCATTTGCCCATTTTTCCATCAGTGTGACTGTTCTCTTGTTGATTTACAGGAATTTCTTACCTTCTATCTGATAATCCCTTTTCTAACAGTTTTACAAACATCTTCTCTCATTTTGTCATTTAGTCATTTGTCTATTAACTTTGTGTGGCATTCATAGAACAAACATTTTTAATTTTAATGCAGTAAAAGTTGTCATACACTTTATGGGTTTTTAAGTTTTTCCCTGTCACTAGATCACAAAGATATTCTCCCTTGTAATCTTTTATTAAGGCAAATCTTTTATTAAGATTTTATTAAGGCAAATCTTTTGTTAAGTTTTGCCTTTTGCTAAACTTTATGATGCACATTCTTCATTGATTAAGATTATTGTCTGGTTTCTCTCTTCTAAGTCTATTTCTGATGTTGAACCATCCTTTTATTCATCATATAAATTCTACTTAATCCTGATATGTCATTATTTTAAAAATACATGATTGGATTCACTTAGGTAATATTAGGGTAGTATTTTTTGTATTTTTTTTTTTTTGGGACAGAGTCTAGCTGTGTTGCCCAGGCTGGAGTGTAGTCACACCATCGTGGCTTACTGTATCCTCTGCCTCCCGGGTTCAAGTGATTCTCCTGCCTCAGCCTCCCAAGTAGCTGGGATTACAGATGTACACCATCACACCCAGATAATTTTTGTATTTTAATACAGACGGGGTTTTGCCATGTTGTCCAGGCTGGTCTTGAACTCCTGGCCTCAAGTGATCTGCATACCTCAGCCTCCCAAAGTGCTGGGATTACAGGCATGAGCCACTGCCTGGCCAAGTGTAGTATTTTTATGTGTCATGTTAAAATGGAGCTTTGATTTTTTTTGTTAATTCAGTGTTTAGAATCAAGATTATAATAAATTAATGAAATGTCTTGGTCAGTTTCTGAGAGTTTACTGTTTTTCTAGAACAGCTTGTGTAAAACAGGAATGAACCCTTGAAATTTGGTAGAACTCATTGTAAAATTGTACCTGCTGTTTTTCAGAAGGCAAGATCTTTGCTGTTTTAATCCCTATTATACTAATTGGTCTGTTCAGATTCTCTATCAGTTCTTGTGCCAGTTTTGGCATAATTTAATGGGAATTTATCCATTCAACTTTATTAGCATGTAGATATTCCTAATGCTCGTTATATTCTGTTATCATTTCAAAAATCTCCTTTGTGTCTGTACTTTTGTATTCCTTTTCATTCTATATTTTAATTATTTGAATCTTCTTTTTTCTTTGATAACTCTTGCTCATCAAGGGTCTTATCTTATTAATCTTTTCAAAGAACAATTTTGGTTGTGTTATTTTTCTCTATTTTTTATTTTTTATTTTTTTGAGACAGTCTTGCTCTGTTGCCCAGGCTGGAGTGCAATTGCGTGATCTCGGCTCACTGCAACCTCTGCCTGCTGGGCCCTGCCTCAGCCTCCTGACTAGCTGGGATTACAGGTGCCTGCCACCATGCCCTGCTAATTTTTTTTTTTTTTTTTTTTGTGGTAGAGCCAAGGTTTCACCATGTTGGCCAGGCTGGTCTCGAACTCCTGACCTGAAGTGATCTGCCCACGTTGGCCTTCCAAAGTGTTGGGATTACAGGCGTGAGCCACCACACCTGGCCTTTTTTTTCTCTATTGTTGATAATGATGTTTTATGTATCTTTGATATTTGCCCTTAACTTTTTAATTTAATTTCTTATTTTCCAGGGATGTTGCTTTTTTGCCCTTTCCCCAAATTCTTGAGTTGAATACTTAGCTTATTAATTTTAACTTTTCTTGTTTTCTTTGAAATGTTTTTAAAGCTACATATGTACCTCTAAATACTTCTTTAGCTCTATTCTACAGATTTTTATGTCCAGTGTTTTTATTATTATTCACTTTTAAATGTTTTCTTTTCTTTGTGATTTCTTCTGTAACTAGGTTATTTATTAAGGCTATTTAATTCTGTATTTTGCTATTTTTTGTTAATGTTTAATTTTATTGTCAGAGTATAGGATGTCTGTATATTTAATTCTTTATAGTTTATGGATACTTCCATTATAGTTTATTATATTGTCTATATTTTTAAATATTACACGTATGCTTTGAAAGAAAGATGTGTGTGTGTGTGTGTGTGTGTGTATATATATATATCTCCACAAACTTGATTTATAATTATATTGTTCTTCCCTTCATAGTAAGCTGTTTATTATTGTGTGTACTTTATCTGTCAGTTTCTGAGAGGGATCTTTAAAAATTTATGTCTGGGGGCTGGGTGTGGTGGCTCACGCCTGTAATGCCAGCACTTTGGGAGGCCGAGGTGGGCGGATCAGTTGAGGTCAGGAGTTTGAGACCAGCCTGGACAACATGGTGAAACCCCGTCTCTACTAAAAATACAAAAATTAGGCGTGGTGGTGCACCCCTGTAGCCCTAGCTACTCAGGAGGCTGAGGCAGGAGAATCACTTGAACCCGGGAGGCAGAGGTTGCAGTGAGCCAAGATTCATACCACTGCCCTCCAGCCTGGGTGATAGAGTGAGACTCCGTCTCAAAAAAAAAAAAAAAAAAAAAAAAAAAAAAAAAAAAAAAGATATACCTTCCATTTAAAAATCTGTGTCTGTAAATTTTGATGTATTTGTATTTCTTACATTTTGATTTATTTGTATTTCCTACAGTCTTGTCAATTGTAGCTTGATATATTTTGAAGTTGTGTTGTTATATACATATGTGTATGCTAGAATATACCTAGATGTATTTTTGTATACATGCATATCCATATATGTGGATAACTATTTGTACCCATATTTATCATCAGTATTTAGTGAACATTTACAATGTGCTAGGCCCTTTCTAAGCACTTTGTAATTAATTCTCATTACATTAGTTAATCCTTAGAACATACCTAGTATAGTGTCTATTTTAGGAATATAAATAGTATCTATCTCAGGAATTCCAGTAGTTTTTATTCCCAAGATGCAGAAAAGTTATGCAGTTGGTAAGTATACTTTAAGATCATTCTAATTGATCTGGAATAGGGCTAAGCATTGGTATTTTGAAAGAGCTCTTTAGAGATTCAAGGATTCTGCTACATACTCAGCATTGCTGCTGTAGAATCAGCCCTAGGCTTGTCCTCCCAACTATTACATTCTTTCTCCCCTAATAAATAGCAATATATACAATACAGGTTAAACATTCATAGTTCTCTAACCCTGAGTTTAATACTTCAATCAAGAATCATTGCTGGATACTAAAACTATTGAGATAAAGGTTTTGGGGACCAAGATATTCACATGGACTCAAAGTATCATGCCACAGTTGACTTACTAATTAATTACACTTGGCAGAATGTCCTTTTATAGTGGACATATTTGGTGGTCACCAGTTTAACCAACTGATCAAGCTTAGCATCATTAATTGGGATAGTCTGACATTTTGTACCTTCTGATGGGATGCATTATTGAATATCATTGTCTGTGAAGCATTCATGCTAAAAATGTTTCACCGGAATCAAGCCTCTAGCCCTAACTTCCAGTCTACTGGAAATACAGGGGATATTGGAATAAGTTAAATGACACCAAGGGAGAAATAATAAGATTAAATCCAATGCCATGAAAAGCAAGGGGAGTTGTTCTAGTGAAACAAAAAGCAAGAGAGACATACCTAAAAATATTGTGTGAAGCTTGGTTAGAACCTGGGTTGGGGAAATAATATGGTAGCAACAATTGGGGAGATTTAAATTTAGAGTGGATATTAGGTGACATTTTGGAATTACCATTAATTTTCTTAGGTGCGATAATGATATTGCAGAGATATAGGAGAATGTCCTTATTTTTAGGAGATACTGGCTAACATGGTTGGGGTGAAGTATCCTGATGTCTTTAATTTATTTTGAATGGTTCAGAAAAAAGAAACTGTGTGGTTGTGTGTGTGTGCAAACACACGCGCATATACAAATCAAGAGAGAATGGGTGCAAATGTAGCAATATGTTAACTGGTGAATCAATAGGTGTTCATAATATCACTGTTTCAGCTTTTTAGTAAATTTAAAAATCTTTAAAATAAAACATTGGGTGAAAGAGAAAAATTGCTATGTTCTACAGTTTGGTGTGGATTTCAAGAGCTGGCATTGCTCATCCCATCTTTGGCCCTGAAGTAACTCTAAAGCATAAAATAATAATTGCTTATTCAATACAAATATAGTCAGGACTGCTGTTTTCAGCTGGGTATTTTTTCTAAAAATTACTTTTATTCGGCCAGTCACAATTTTATTTCCCATTAAAAATGCCAGTGTGTCACACAAGGTGGTAGTAAAATAAAAATCTTGAGTAAAGATTTTTAACTTATTTGAGTTAACAGTGGATTAAGAGAAATTCTTGTGAAAATTAATGAAGCCTTCAAGTAATTTTGTAAACATGATTGTTTTTATGAACCTCCTGTAAAAGTCAAACAGAATGACTTTTGTAAAAGTGAAACGTTCATTTGCTTGAATGTTCTGATTATTTCTAATAATTTTGTAGTTGGTTGTTTTGATTTTCTAGGTGTAAAATAATTTTGTCTTTTCCTTTCTAATTTTGTACCTTTTATTTATTACCTTATTTCATTGGCCATTACTTTAAGAACTGTGTTGCATAATAGTGGTGATTGCCTTGTTCCAGACTTTAATGGGAATGCTTCCAATATTAAACCCTCAAGCACAATGCTGGTTATTGGCTTGAGACCAAGTTAACCAAATGTCCTCTTTTATATTAAAAGTTTCTGTTGGGAATAGATATTGAATTCTCCTCAAGTGCCTTTTGAGCCTCTTTCAAGATGCTGTTTTTCCCTTTGGCTTGTTAACATGATGACATATAATATTGAATAATTCTTGCATTCCTCATCTGACCATGACCTTCATTTAGTCATGGTATGTAGCATGCATTAACATGTAATTCAGTTGTGTTTGCTAATTTATTCATGATTTTTGGATTTACAATAAAAAGTGACATTAGTCTGCAGTTTCTTCTTGTTTTTGTAACTTGGTAGGAAGAATTGGGGAGCTTTTCTCATTGCCTTGGAATAGTTACAATAGCGTTGAGAGTGATCACATATTCTCAATGATTGAAGCAATTGAAGAACTCATACTTGAAACATGGGCTAGAGCTTTCTTTAGTTGGCAACTTTCTCAATCTCTAGTAATTATTGATTTCTTTAAATTTTCTTTGCATGTATTTTGATAATTATATTTTCCAGGAAAATAATACATTTTGAGCACATACTGTAATGTATTAGAATAGAGCTATATGAAGTATTTTCAGTTGTTTAGTTTCATCTGTATCTGTGATCATAACCCCTTTCAGGTCCCCCCCCCACCTTTTTTTAACACTAGCTAGTGACTTAATCTGTTTAATTTTTAATGGAAATAGATTTCTGCCATTTTTGTTTATTATAAATAATTTCTACTGTTTTTATTACCAAGGAATTTCTTTTAGATATGGTAAATCTGAGATGGTCATATTTAATTAGAAATACAGACTGAAGTTCATGATAGAGGTCTGTGAACTGGAAATGCAGTTTCATGAGTCATTAGTGTCAAATTAATTCCTTGAGTAACTCCTGGATTCTGAGAGTTCTTTTAAGAGACTGTCAGAGGACGAGGGCCTACCTCTTCTCTTTTCCTGCCACCTGGCTTTCCCTCCCTGAACGCAGTAGGTATTGTTTATCAAACTGTCCCCTGCCCTGGAGTCTCTATAACACACAGAAACTTTTGTGGGTTAAATTTGTTTTTTATTGTGGTAAAAAAAATTTGCCATTTTAGCAATTTTTAAGTGTACAATTCAATGTCATTAATTACATTTTCTGTGTTGTGCAACCACTACCACTATTTCCCAAACCTTTTCATCATCCCAAACAGAAGCTCTGTAACCAATAACCATCCACTCCTCATTTCTCCCCCAACCCCTGATAACTACAAATCTACTTCCTCTCTATAAATTTTCCTATTCTAGAGATTTCATATAAGTGGAATCATACAATATTCTTTTGTGTCTGGCTTTTTTCACTTAGCACAATGTTTTCAAGGCACATATATGTTGTAGTGTGTATCAGAACATCCTATTCTGTGGCTGAATAATATTCCATTATATTGTATATACTGAATTCTGGTATTTTTGTTTGTTTGTTTTTTGCTTTTGAGACAAAGACTCAGAGGGTCTGGCTGTGTTCCCCAGGCTGGAGTGCAGTGGTGTGATCTCGGCTCACTGCAACCTCTGCCTCCTGGGCTCAAGCCATCCTCCCACCTCAGCCTCCTGGAGTAGCTGGGACTACAGGTGGCACCACCACACCCAGCTAATTTTTGTATTTTTTGTAGAGATGGGGTTTCACCATGTTGCCCAGGTTGGTCTCAAACTCTTGAGATTAAGTGGTCTGCCTGCCCTGGCCCCCCAAAGTGCTGGGATTACAGATGTGAGCCACCATGCCCAGCCACACATTTTGTTTATCTATCCATGTTGATGAACACTTGAATTATTTCTACCTTTGGCTATTGAATAGTGAATAATGCTGAAATGAACATTGGTGTACAACTATCCGTTTGAGTCACTGTTTTCAATTCTTTTTATACCTAAGTCATATAGGAGTAGAATTGCTGGGTCATAGGGTAATTCTGTGTTTAGCTTTATGAGGATTGTGAGGTTTTTAAAAAAGGGATTTTTGTTGGTTATTAAATACTTGGTTATTAGGGGGGTTAACAGAAACTGAAAATGTTGATGTATTATAGAAAATCTTGAAATAATAATGATTACATCTGTTCTTTATTCAAATATAACTGGAGCTTGCCCAGCTCTTTTTCAGGCTTTTCCTTTTCACTTCTTTCTCTTCCCATTTTTTAAAATCCTGGAGTCATTCCTACCTACTTGCCTAGTTTCTCTTTGACACATCAACAGACCTAGGCAGCTTGGGTTTCAGAACATTTTTCTAACATTACAAAGGACTTATTTTATAGAATATACTCTGCCCCACTCTGCCTCTTCCAGCTAGCAAGAAGCATCAGCCTTGCTAACACTTTTAGCACAAAATTGTTGGGATGGAAACCTAAATGAAAGGAAATAATGTCTCACAAATGTTCATCCTGTTATCTGGAAACAGGGATTCCCAGGCTTCCAACATGTCAGTCACTATGTGTGCCTGTCCTTCTCCTTTGTTGGAGGTGAGTGAAGACTTGAAGGCCCCTGTGCTTATCATCCCCATGGCTTTTCTGGCACCTTTTCCAATATGGTGTTCCTGACTCTCTTGCTTGCTCTGCAGTTTTAGCTTTATACTAGGCTCCCTGGGCTTTTTTATAATTCATTTTCCTTGGGTTTACTGGTAATGAAAAGGGTCTCTGAGTAATGGTATCATTTTCTCCTTACTTCCTTTTCCATGCTCTCTAGATTCTAGCCACTTTTGGACTCTTTCTTCCCAGTCCATCTACTGATCCCACTCTGTGTTACTTTGCAGATCAGTCCAGTCCATGCTCATGACAAGGTATTGACTCAGGGCCATATCTATTTACAATTACATTACATTGCCATAGAAATAATAAAATTCTGGCCCTGGTTGGGTCCTACAAGATCATGTACTCTTGTTGACATGTGATACTCTACCCCAATGGCTCTTAGTGGGGCACTTTATGTTATTTACAAATACTGTTTTATAATACTGAATGAAAATGGTAAATTTTAAAGGGATGGAGGAAGATTTACCAAGCAAATGGAAAACAGAAGAAACCAGGATTGTAATCCCAGTTTCCAACAAAACAGACTTTAAACCACCAAAGATCAAAAAAGACAAAGAAGGGCATTACATAATGGTAAAGGGTTCAATTCAACAAGAAGAGTTGCATTACATAATGGTAAAGGGTTCAATTCAACAAGGAGAGTTAACTGTCCTAAATATATATGCACCCAATACAGGAGCACCCAGATTTATAAAGCAACCTCTTAGAGACCTTCAAAGAGACCTAGATTCCCACTCAATAATAGCGAGAGACTTTAACACCCCACTGACAATATTAGATTATCGAGACAGAAAATTAACAAAGATATTCAGGACCTGAACTCAGCTCTGGATCAAGTGGACCTGATAGATAGATATCTGCAGAACTCTCCACCCCAAAACAACAGAATATACATTATTCTTATTGCCACATGGCACTTATTCTAAAATTGATCACGTAATCGGAAGTAAAACACTCCTCAGCAAATGCAAAAGAACTGAAATCATAACAAACGGTCTGTCGGACCACAGTGCAGTCCAATAGAACTCAAGATTAAGAAATTCACTTAAAATTATGCAACCACATGGAAATTAAACAACCTGCTCCTGAATGACTTTTGGGTAAATAATGAAATTAAGGCAGAAATCAGGAAGTTCTTTGAAACTAATGAGAACAAAGATACAATGTTCCAGTATCTCTGGGATGCAACTAACGCAGTGTTAAGAGGGAAATTTATAGCAATAAACGCCCACATCAAAAAGCTAGAAAGATCTCAGGTTAATAACCTATCATCACGACTAAAAGAACTACAGAACGAAGAGCAGACAAACCCCAAAGCTAGCAGAAGAGAAGAAATAACCAAGATCAGAGCTGAACTAAAGGAGACAGAGGCATGAAAAACCCTTCAAAAAATTAACAAGTCCAGGAGCTGGTTTTTTGAAAAAAATTAATAAAATAGATAGACCACCAGCTAGACTAATAGAAGGAGAGAAGATTCAAATAAATACAATCAGAAATGATAAGGGGTAGGCTGGGCGCAGTGGCTTACGCCTGTAATCCCAGCCCTTTGGGAGCCTGAGGTGGGTAGATCACTTGATGCAGGAGTTTGAGACCAGCCTGGCCAACATGGTGAAACCCCGTCTCTACTAAAAATACAAAAATTAGCTGGGCGTGGTGGTGCATGCCTGTAATCCCAGCTATTCAGGAGGCTGAATCAGGAGAATCACTTAAATCCAGGAGGTGTAGGATACAGTGAGCCGAGGTCTCGCCACTGCACTCCAGCCTGGGCAGGCGACAGAGCGAGACTCCATCTCAAAAAAAAAAAAAAAAAAGAAATGATAAGGGGAGTATTATCACCGACCCCACAGAAATACAAATAACCATCAGAGAATACTATAAACACCTCTATACACATAAGCTAGAAAATCTAGAAGAAATAGATAAATTCCTGGACACATACACCCTCCCAGGACTGAACCAGGAAGACACTGACTCCCTGAATAGACTAATACTGAGTACTGAAATTGAGGCAGTAATAACCTACCAACCGAAGAAAGCCCAGGACCAGATGGATTTATAGCTGAATTCTACAAAGAAGAGCTGCTATCATTCCTACTGAAACTTCCAAAAAATTGAAAAAGGGGACCCCTCCCTAACTTATTGTGAGTCCAGCATCAACGTGATACCAAAACCTGGCAGAGTTAAATCAAAAAAAGAAAACTTCAGGCCAGTATCCTTGATGAACATCAGTGTAAAAATCCTCAAAAAAAATATTGGCAAACCGAGTTCAGCAGCTCATCAAAAAGCTGATCAAGCAGGCTACATCCCTGGGGGCTGGTTCAACATACGCAAATCAATAAATGTGATTCATCAGATAAAGAGAACTAAAGACAAAAACCACATGATTATCTCAATAGATGCAGAAAAGACCCTCAATAAAATTCAACATCTCTTCATGTTAAAATCTCTCGATAAACTAGTTATTGAAGGGGAACATACCTCAAAATAATGAGAGCTATTTATGACAAACCCATAGCTAATATCATACAGAATGGGCAAAAGCTGGAAGCATTCTTCTTGAAAACCCTCGTAAGACAAGGTTACTTGAAAACCCTCATAAGACAAGGTTGCTCTCTCTCACCACTCCTAGTCAACATAGTATTGGAAGTTCTGCCCAGGGCAATCAGGCAAGAGAAAGAAATAAAGGTATTTAAATAGGAAGAGAGGAAGTCAAACTATCTTTGTTTGCATTGCAGATGACATGATTGTATATCTAGAAAACCTCATTGTGTCAGCCCAAAAGCTTCTTAAGCTGATAAGCAACTTAAGCAAAGTCTCAGGATACAAAATCAGTGTGCAAAAATCTCTAGCATTCCTTTACACCAACAACAGGCAAGCTGAGAGCCAAATCACAAATGAACTCCCATTCACAATTGCCACAAGAAGAATAAAATACCTAGGAATACAGCTGACAAGGGAAGTGAAGGACCTATTCAAGGAGAACTATAAACCGCTGCTCAAAGAAATCAGAGATGACGCAAACAAATGGAAAAACATTCCATGCTCATGGATAGGAAGAATCAATATTTTGAAAATGACCATACTGCCCAAAACAATTTTTAGATTAAATGCTATTCCCATTAAACTACCATTGACATTCTTCACAGAATTAGAAAAACTATTTTAAAATTCATATGGAACCACAAAAGTGCCTGAATAGCCAAGGCGATCCCAAGCAAAAAGAACAAAGCTGGAGGCATCACACTACCCAACTTTAAACTATACTACAGGGGCCAGGCGGTGGCTCATGCCTGTAATCCCAGCACTTTGTGAGGCCAAGGCAGGCGGATCACTTGAGGTCAGGATTTTGAGACCAGCCTGGCCAACATGGTGAAACCCCATCTCTATTAAAAATACAAAAATTAGCTCGGTGGCACACATCTGTAATCTCAGTTACTCAGGAGGCTGAGGCAGGAGAATTGCTTGAACCAGGGAGGCAGAGGTTGCAGGGAGCCGAGATTGCACCACTACACTCCGGCCTGGGCGACAGAGCGAGACTCAGTCTCAAAAAGATAAAAATAAATAAATAAATAAAAATAAAAATAAACTGTACTACAGTGATTCAGTAACCAAAACAGCATGGTATTGGTACAAGACACAGACCAATGGACCAGAGTAGAGAACCCAGAAATAAGATTGTACATCTACAGCCATCTGATCTTTGACAAACCTGACAAAATAGCAAGGGGGAAAGGATTCCCTATTTAATAAATGGTGCTGGGAGAACTGGCAGAAAATTGAAATTGGGCCCCTTCCTTACACTATATACAAAAATCAACTCAAGATGGATTAAAGACTTAAATGTAAAACCCTAAACTATAAAAGACCTAGAAGAAATCCTAGACAATACCATTCAGGATATAGGTACCAGCAATGATTTCATGAAGACACCAAAAGCAATTGCAACAAAAGCAAAAATTGACAAATGGTTTCTAATTAAAGAGCTTCTGCATAGCAAAAGAAACTATCAACAGAGTAAACAGACAACCTACAGAATGGGAGAAATGTTTGCAAACTATCCATCTGACAAAAGTCTAATATTTAGCATCTATAAGGAATTTAAACAAATTTACAAGAAAACACATCCCCATTAAAAAGTAGGCAAAGGACGTGAACAGACCCTTCTCAAAAGAAGACATGCATGTGGCCAACATTTGTAAAAAAAAGCTCAACATCATTAATCATTAGAGAAATGCAAATCAGAACCACAATGAGATACCATCTCAGAATGGTTATTATTAAAACGTCAAAAAACAACAGATGCTGGCAAGGCTGTGGAGAAAAAAGGAACACTTTTACACTGTTGGTGGGAGTGTAAATTAGTTCAATCATTGTGGAAGACAGTATGGCGATTCCTCAAAGACCTAGAGCCAGAAATACCATTTGACCCAGCAATCTCATTACTTGATATATACCCAAAGGAATATAAATCATTCTGTTATAAAGACACATGCATGCATATGTTCATTGGAGCACTATTCACAATAGCAAAGATATGGAATCAACCTAAATGCCCATCAGTGACAGTCTGGATAAAGAAAATGTGGTACATACACACATTTTCTATGAATACTTTGCAGCATAAAAAGGAACAAAATGATGTCCTTTGCAGAGATGTGGATGGAGCTGGAGGCCATTATCCTTTAGCAAACTAATGCAGGAACAGAAAACCAAATACCGTGTGTTCTCACTTGTAAGTGGGAGCTAAAAGATGAGAATGCATGGACACAGGGAGGGGAACAATACACACCGGGGCCTGTCAGAGGTTGTGGTGTAGGAGGAGGGAGAAGATCAGGAAAAATAGCTAATGGATGTTGGGCTTAACACCTGGGTGATGGGATGATCTGTACAGCGGACCACCATGGTCACCATGTGACCAAACATGGCACATGTTTACCTGTGTAATGAATCTGCACATCCTGCACATGTACCCTTGAACTTAAAAGTTGGAAATTAAAAAAAAAAAGAAATGGTAAATGTGCTTTTAATAAGACTGCAAGATCAACTTAGATTACTTTCTATGTGAATGGTACCAGCCCACTGTAGTTACATTGACTTTGCCTGCTGGCCAGAAGCTCTAATTAACAGTTATATGTTTTTGATATTTAAAAAGGATAGGAAATTAATTATAGATGTAGTTGTTACTAAAAATACTTCAAAATGTGAGATCCTGGGCAAATTTAAAAAGATCTTATTAAAAAACTGCTGTGCTTAAAAGTTTAGAAACAACTGATATAGTTCATCCCTTCTGTTTTACAGACAATGAAATTGAGGCTCAGAGAAGTTCCTGGGCTTATCCAGTATCCCACAGGAAGTCAGTGAGTTCATTAAAGAAAAATACTTGTACCTCTAGTAGTAGCAGCCAATTTCTAGAATAGATCATATTTTTTTAAAGAGCACATCATGGACATTGTTCATCTAGTGTTTGCTTCCCTTTTCCCTTTCTCATATGTATACCGATTTTCGTCTGGATATCTGCTTGTTCCCCAGATTCCTTGTACTTTGGGCAAAGTTGATCCCAGTTGCCAAGCTGGGTCTTGGTTGGCTTATACAAGTTTCGCTTAGTATACTTCGTTGCCTGCACCAGTAGAACTTTCTGTAGCAATGGAAATGTTCTAATCTATACTGTTCAGTACTGTAGCCACCAGCCACATGTGACTCTTGAGCTCTTGAATAAGGCTGATGTGACTAATAAATTTAATTTTTAAATCGTATTTAATTTTAAATAGCTACATGTGGTTAGTGGTCACTTTATGAGATGTCATAACATGAGACCATTGCCTCTTCCCATAAGCCCATGACCTAAGCAGTCCAGTCAAGCTGAATCCTGCTTGGAATTCTGTGGTGTAAGTAGATTCCTGATGGATATGAACAAGGCAACACTTATTCCTTACTGCTATTAGCAGCTATCTTATGACTTGCTAAGTATTATACATAGAAGAGTAAAGAACCAGAAGCAAATCTGTGCTCCTACATTAGATCTAAGGCCATTAGTGAACCTTGGATTAACTGACTCTGAAGCCTTGCCTACCTTTGCACTTCCAAATACATGAGCTAATTTGCCACCTTTGATGTGTAAGTCAGTTGGAGTTGAATTTTCTGTCATTTCAGCCAAGAGCAACTAAGCAGATACAAAGGTACTGATAGACTTCATGTTTTATATAAGGCTTTTGAGTTTCTGATGGGCATTGTCATGAACAAATTTTGTAATTGAGGGAGAGGGCTTCTTTGTGGTAAAAGATGATGTGAACAACCTCTAGTTCCACTCTGCTGCTTGCTTGCCAGGTAACTTGGACAAATCAATTTTCTTCTTAGATCCCAAGGTTTTCATGGGGCTGGAGGCCATTATCCTTCAGCAAACTTCACGTAAGTGAGGATTATGCTATTTTACAACTTTAAAAATAGGGGCCTGAGTGGGTTTATACACACACCAGGCTTTATGTTACTTGCTGGGGAAAGAAAAGTGAATACAAAGTAAAATCTGGATACTAGTCTTCGGGTGCACTTAGTCCTTAAGAGGAGAGACCATAACAGATGTGCTCTGGATCTTGCCTGCTGTAGCTCCTTCAGTGGGAAGTCCCCTTACTAAACTGGTAAATACAGTCTGCTCTTGTCCCCAGGGCCTTGCTTAGACCATGAGTAGACTCCTGTCCCAAGGAAAACCAACACATTGACTGGCCAGTGATCCACTAGATATTTTTCTTCATGGCTTGAGAGCTCTGGAGCTGAGATGTCACATGGAGTTAGGGCTGGAAACAAAGTTGTTAGGGAACAGAGGCTCTAGCAACTGTAGACAGTGGCATGTAGACAAGAGGAACAGATTTGCAGGCAGAAGGAGGGACCATTCAGAGAGGAAGGGGGACAAGGTAAAAGGAGGTATGGTAGAAAAAGGGAGAGAAAAAAAGAGGACAATATATTTCCTGGGCCTTGAAGGGTGAGTAGGGCTTGCCAAGTGAAAGAGGATGAAGAATATTCTTGGTATGAACAGGGTCACAGAGCTGGATGATAGGTAGAGTAATACCTGTAGTGGGATTAGTACAGGATGCACAGTGGGGAGTCTGGAAAGGAGGCTAGAAAAAAAATGGGCTGTGATGAGGTTTTGCAGAATTATCTATGGCTGCTTAGAGCTCTGGATTGTGAAGAGTCATCCAAGGTTGTTACAGAAAGGAGACTTGTCATTAGAAAGGGGAGAAACTGGGGCATGGCTGGGAACCATTAAGACTAGAGATGCTGGAGAGAAAAATTATGCTTCAAAAGAAAAACTATAATACACCTGTTCCTAGCTGTCCTTGAGTTTTTCCTACAGCTTGGACTATGTCCTAAATTCTTTGTGGGCTATAAGTCTCCAAATCAAAGCTTTCAAATCTTTACTTTTAAAACTGGGAATTGCACTGCTCATTCCATTACTCAGTATTTACTTTATAGTATGCTGTTCCCTTATGCGGTACTAAAACTATAGGTGACAGTACTAACACCTTTGCCATGCAAGTCTTGGAACTCCAGCCAGGCCTGCATGAATATGCTTAGACAGTTGCAAAGTGGTTCCACTCCTTTTATCTTAGGGTCTACACCTGTTCCCACTATGCCTCTGATAGCAGGAAGAAGTTAGAATGGTCTTCACCCTTTTTCCATCTTCATTAGCCAACACCTTAAGATTAAGGTATTATAAAACCCAAAAGGAGGGATTGAAACCACCATTGCAAAATTGTAACTGAGTCAGTGAAAGAGAGCTGACCTAACCAACTCCATCTTGCCTCTAACCTCCAAGCTATCCTTGTTCATTCCTGGGAGTGGGCTGAACCAGCTTTGGGAGGAACTTAGTTTACAGTTTAAAACAAAGATGATAACAACCCTTTCCCAAAACAAACCTCCTTCTTGCCTGAAGACTAGATTGCCTTTGTAGGACTAACAAGTTAGGCACAAGATTAGAAATTATGGTTTAGGAGTCATGCAGCTGGAGCTACAGGATTCTGACCCTCCCTAAACTCTCATAAGATCAGTGCTTGAGATATTTTGCAGACACTGCACTTGATGGATCAGCTGGCACCACACAGATTGATAAACTGGCTTATCTGATCTTGTGGCCTCCACTCAGGAACTGACTCAGGGCAAGAGGACAGCTTCATTTCCCTATGGTTTCATCTCAGACCCAACCAATCAGCACTCTTGACTCACTATTCCCTTACCCACCAAATTATCCTTAAAATCTCTGATCCCTGAATGCTCAGGGAGACCGATTTGAGTAATAATAAGACTCCCGTCCCTCCCATTCCCATCCCCCCACCCCAAAGACTAGTGATGCTGGAAGACCTGACTAAGAGCAACAGCGCTGGAATAAAGAGGAAATAATAGATGAACAAGACATTTCAGAACTAGAATTGACATGGTTCCATGGCAGATCTGATATAGGACTTAGGTAGAGAAGGATTAATTAATGAGAGTAACTTGTTTTCTAGCTTAGCAACTGTGTGATGCTGATGTTCTTTAGTGAAAAAAATAAAAAAATAAAAGACCAAGGGTAAGAAGGACCATGGATTCAGGTTGTGATTATATGTTGATTTGAGTTTCATAGGGGACATTCAGGTTATGACATCCAGTGGGCAATTGGAAATAGAAGTATAGACCCATAGGAAGGGTGGTGAGAGTTATACACGTGAATCTTGTCAAGCTATGGGAAATCAATGAGATTGTTGAGTAAGTGGACTATGATTGAATTACCCGAAGTAATCATTGTCCTATAATACCAGAGCACAAGCTGGAAGATACAGAAAACTCAGGCATAGGGGAGGGTGTTTGAGAAGTAAATCTGGTAAAGATTTTGAAAGCCTTGAAGAAAACCTAGAAGAAAAGTATCTGGAAGTGTCTTAGTCTGTTTTCTCTTGGTTATAACTGAATACCTGAAACTGGGTAATTTATTATGAAAAGGAATTTATTTCTTACAGTTATGGAGTATAAGAAGTCCAAGGTCAAGGGGCTGCATCTAGTGAGGACCTTCTTGCCAGTGGGGACTCTCTGCAGAGTCCCTAGGCAGCACAGAGCATCACATGCAGAGGGAGCTGAATGTGTTAGCTCAGGTCTCTCTTCCTCTTCTTATAAAGCCACCAGTTCCAATCCCATGATAACCCATTAATCCATTAATGGATTAATCCATTCATGAGAGCAGAGCCCTCCTGATCCAATCACCTCTTAAAGGCTTCACCTCTCAGTACTGCCACATTGGGAATTAAGTTTCACCATGTGTTTTGGAAAGGGACAAATATTCAAACCATAGCAGGAAGTAAGAAGAAAGGGATGATTACTTTCAAGGAACAAAGGAATGCCTCTGTTTCCCTTAGCAGGTGTCAGGTGATTGAAGATTTTTTTTTAAAAAAAAGAAAAACAAACCTAATTCTGACAATTATTTGGAATCAGTCTGTCAGCCGCTTTTGCATTCAATCTTTATGTCATAAGAATGTATTGAAAGAGAAAAGTTAAATTTGGTATTTACTGAATGAATGTACAGTATACTCAGGAACCTGAGAATCAGCTCCACGTGGGATGTTTTATGTCTTCATTCTCACTTCTCTCTTCCTGAGATTCTGAGGCTGTTTGCCTGTGAATGATATGGTTTGGCTCTGTGTTCCCACCCAAATCTCATTTTGAATTGTAATTGCCATGTGTCGAGGGAGGGAGTTGATTGGATCATGGGGGCGGTTTCCCTCATTCTGTTCTTGTGATAGTGAGTGAGTTCTCACAAGATCTGATGATTCTATAAGTGGAAGTTCCTCTGTCGCTCTTCTCTCTCCTGCTGCCTTGTGAAGAAGCTTTGCCTTCCACTGTGATTGTAAGTTTCCTGAGGCCTCCCCAGCCTACAAAACTCTGAGTCAATTAAACCTTTTTCCTTTATAAATAACCCCATGTCAGGGAAGTTATTTATAGCAGTGTGAAAACGGACTAATACAAGGCTGGTGCGGTGGCTCACACACAGGATTACAGATCCTAGCACTTTGGGAGGCTGAGGTGGGCAGATGGCTTGAGGCCAGGAGCTCAAGACCAGCCTGGCCAACATGACAAAACCCTGTCTCTACTAAAAATACAAAAATTAGCCTGGCATGGTGCCAGACACTTGTAATCCCAGCTACTCAGGAGGCTGAGACACAGGAATCACTTGAACTCTGGAGGTGGAGATTGCAGTGAGCTGAGATTGCACCATTGCACTCCAGCCTGGGCAACAGCGTGAGACTTGTTCTTAAATAAATAAATGAATAAATAAATAAATAAATAAATAAATAAATAAAACAGATGAATACTATTGTGAAGTTAAGCTTCAGGTCTTCAGAGCTCAAGAAGGGAAGCCTCGAGCCAGTCAAGTAGCTCTTCCCTTTTCATCCCTTTGGTCAGCATATGCTGGGTTTATTCAGTTGAGTAATGAAGCCTTTTGGGTAACTGGTGTTTTACGCGTGTCTTTAAGGTTTATGTATTTTTTCCTTTGTTAGAGACCCTTTCATGGTCACTATGTGGAATTATCCTTGCCTACAAGTTCATCCTACTGTCATTGATTCCTCTTTGGATCACTCTAAATAATTCCCGTTCTCCTTAGAGAATTCTCAACTAGGTTTTTCAAGTCATGCAACAACATGCCAAGGGAAATCTTTGCCTGACTAATAGACTTGGAGTAATGATGGTTATAACCTGTTGAGATTTTTAAAAAGCTATTGAAGAGTCTAGCCAAGCCTATTGGCTAAAAATTGGGTCGTGTGGCTCTGAATGGGGAGAGGGAACTGACAGCTGCCCTACTCTGGCTATAGAATGTCCGCCATTAAGGACAGATCTTATTTAACATTTTACAATTGAAAACTGTCCCTGGTTTTCAGATAATGCTTAAAACAAACAAAAAACAAACAAAAAGAACAACAACAACAAAAACCTCACCCAACTCAAAACGTTAAAGAATGAATATGCCACCCGTGTTCCTGTAAGTGGAACCAGCCGTCCACGCTTCATAGCTTTTGTCTAGTCCCTTGAACAAAAGTTCAGCTGCACTGTGAAGTCCCACATCTCTGCTCCTCAGCTAGCTAACCCTCATGTGGCTGCTCCCCTTGGCTCTGACACTCATTTCAGCCCTGTTTCAGAGCCCCTTTGGTACCTGCTTCTGCACTTCAGACTACTGCACCCATGACTCTGTAGTTCACCCGGGCCTCATTGCACCTTTTCTTCCAGGTATGAATATGCTCTCTGGGCCGACCCTGGTGCAGTGGGGCCAGGATCCAAACCTGCATGGCTAGCTCTGTTCACTTCTCCATCAGGGAAGGGGGATCCAACAAAATGTGGCAGCACTCTTAGTAGGACAAAACAGTACTAAACAAGAGCTTTTGCCAGTCATTCTTACCTCTTAGTGCTTCATTTTCCTTATTTGTATGAAACCTTCATAATAAATACTTGTCTTGGTTACTTCACAGGTTCTTACGTAAATCAGATGATTCTTGCATAGATCAAGTGAGGTAATGGAAGGGAAAGCACCTTAAAAAGAGTAAAGCGTAGCATTTCGTTATGGGAATTTTCCAAACCATTTTTTGAAGCCTGTTACCTCTTGAACTAGCAAGTGTCAAATGAATCTTCCTGCAGAAGTTCTCAGACCACATGGTGTCAGTGATGAGCTTTAATGACTCTCTGGCTCCCCTTGCCCACCAGGGGCCTCTTCCCTGCCTCTCCAACCTTTGCTCTTGCATCTGCCCATTCAGACCTCAGGGCCAGCCTAACCAGGCTCCGTATTGTTCCTGAGCACTCCCTTTCCTCTTCTGTCCTTGTGTGGCTGTGCTTTATCTTTTCTGACATGAATGCCACCTAGTTCCCCATCTCCTGTGAAAAGGCCTCCCATTCTTCAAATGTAAACTGTCATTTTAGATGTGTATTAGGTATCTCTCACTGTGTAACAAATAGCCACAAACTTAGTGGCTTCAACCAACACATTTATTATCTCACAGTTTCTGTAGGTCAGAAATCTGGATAGGGCCCTTCTGGGTCCCCTACTTCAGAGTTCCTCACAAGGCTGTAGTCAAGGTGTCAGTTTTCTGAAGGCAGACTGGGGAAAGATCTGCTCCAGGCTTTTGTGATTATTGGCCAGATCCAGTTCCTTGTGGGCTCTTGGACTGATGACCTCAGCTCCTTGCTGCCTCCGCTGCCTGCTCCATGGGCCTCTCCATGTGGCCGCATGCTTTATCAGATCCAGAGAGTCAGCTGGCACGATGGAAGTCACGGTCTTATGGAAGCTAATCATGGAAGTGACAGGCCATCATCTCTGCAATATTTCGTTGGTTAGAAACAAGTCCCAGGTCCCGCCCACACTCAGGTAGGGGTGATCATACAGGGCATGAAGACCAAGAGGGTGGGGGATTATTGGGGACCATAGTAGAGTCTGCTTGTCACAGATGGTTCCTCTATCAGCCTTTACTTATTTCTTCCAACCAAATGTGTGATCTTTTCCTTTTGTGAGTCTTCTTTATAACAACGTATTTTTTCCAGTTTACAATTCATGGCTGGTGTTTTTACAGTTGACTTAAAAACTTTTTTCTCATGTAACCGTTTTTGCTCATCTTTAATCATCCACTTGCAACCCCACAACAGTCTTGTATTTAGCAACTGTTGTGCAGAAGGCACTCCTTCTTTCCACCCTTTGAAACTAAAGAAGGACCAAGCCAGTTGCTCTCATGTTTAATTCCTGAGTATTTTTCTCCACAATAGCCATATAGCATCCATTGTAAAACCTTCAGATTTGCCAATTTGGCATCAAAAGCAGTGACTCATTCATGTCTATGTAACCTGGCTGGAGTGGTCCATGTTAGCCTGATTTGCACTTAGAGCTGAAGCTTGTTACCTTGTAAAAGAGAAGCAATTTTCCATCAAAGATGCATCAAACATTAGCTGTTTCTGAGTAGTGCATTGTTGAGTTTTTCCTAGGGGCCTTCGTGGATCTCAGAAATGATGCTATCTGTAAAAATGAATTTATTCTCCTTTAATCTATCTAGCTTCTTTTCCCTTAATTCACTTGGTAGTCCTCCTGTTTTCAGGTCACACCAAATGATTTGAAAAAGAGGACTGGCTCTTGGGGAAGTAGCATTTTAATTATTTCCCTTTTGTCGAGTAGTAGGCTGGATATCATTATTGCTGCTGGAGATGTTCAAGAGAATGAAATATTGAATGTGCTTTAAGAGGCTTGGAACATAAGAGAGATATGATATGTATTTCATATATGTGGGCTTGCAGACCCAATTTGACTCATCTAGTCTAGCTTCCCATGCTTTGAGGCTAGTCTCTACTTAACTCGCTCAGATGACTTAACACCTTTTTTATTTTTTGCAGTTTTAATGGATAACTAGCTAGTCCTTAGAAGACGGGTAGAGAAACACCTGTCGGACTTTAGTAAACACCATATTTCTAGTGTTGACATGATCACATCACAGGAAGACGTGAAGCTTGGCCTCTTTCAGAAAAATTCAGATGGAAGTCTACTTAAACTTGGAGGAATCATTCATCTGTTGACTAAGATGCAGAATTAGTCAGTTAAAGCCAGCTAGAGATGGAAGCATATAAGTGTATGTACGTACATTTTGGGTCTTTGGGGAGCCATCAGACTAAAAGTCAATTAAAACTTCAGTAGAGAAATTTAAAAGTGGTTTCTCCTGGGCAAGAGAAAGATTTGGAGCAGAGAGTGCTCAGGGAAAAGCAGAAAAGTGTTGAAGATGTAATTAATACAGTTAATAGCTAGGAATGGGAATCAGTGAAAAGCCCCATTTGAGAAGACCTTGTGAGGGACTCCAGTTTGGGCCTGAAAGCCACAGTATCCAAGGCTCAGGTCCAACTCAGGAATCTGAAGCCACTGCATGGCCAGCTTAAAGAGGAGGGTGACCAAATCTTGCCAAAATATGTACCACCTTTCTTAATCTCTTACCAATCTGTAAATTAGAACAATGAAGGGAAATTGGGTAGTGAAAGGATGTTTTTCCTCTCTTATTCCTTGGGTATCAGCTTCCTTTGCATTCCTTTATTCATCTTACGCTCTAATATGTTAAGGCTTTTTTTCCCCCCAGTCTTTGCCCAGTTTATCTACTCTCAGATGATGTTATCATAGAATTAATATACCCAGCCTCTACCATAAGATGTAGAACCATATCCCTGGCTTGGGCAGAGGACCTCATTATACTTATGTTGCATTGTGACACCAAATTTGAAATGTGTTCAAAATAAAGTTGATTGACTCTTGCAGTATCTGTCACTCAAGCATAACTCTTAGGAATCATGTTTTCCATTTTCACTCCCATCAATGCTGTTTGGATTCTGAAGGTAGTGTGGCAGCATGGAAAGAGGATGAGGTGCTGACATCCATGAGATTTAGGTTCGAATCCTGCCCCAGCCACTTCCGAGCTGGTCACCATGGGCAAGCATGTTATTTGATATGTGTGAGCCTTTAGAGATAAGTTCCCTTATCTCTAAAACCAGCATGATAATCCCTGCCTACCACGTGGGACTGTTGGAGAATATTAAATGTGGTATGCATGTAAACCACCTAACACAGTGCCAAGTGCAGGTGACGGGCTCAGTGACAAGCTACCAATGGTTAGTTTGAATGCATTGAGCACAGTGCCTGGCATGTTCAAGGCCGTTGTTTTGGGATGTCATTCGCTTTCAGGCCTCCCCTGGCATTGTGGAACACAGAGCTCTGCACATAGTGGGTCTTCTCTACCTTCCCTAGCACTTTCAGCAGATGTGTTTGGCTTTGATGTTTCAGAGGAAACAAAAGCTGACCCCTTTGTGATCCCCTGCAGCTTACAGCCACTAGATTTACAAATGGCTTATGTCTAATCTCCTCCCCTCCTGCATTTATTTCGATACAATGAAGTTGGCGTTTCTCTGTCCTTCTGCTGGAGTTAACCCTTCCCCTGGGTTCTGGATCACATCCCTTCCTGTCCAGGGACCCCTCCCTTTCCTAATTGTGCCCACTTCAACCACACCTTCTTTACTGGTTCCTTCCCATCAGCAATTAACCATGTCCAGGCCTCCCTTATCTTAAAAAAATAAAATATTAAAAGCCATGTCATGATTTCTGTCCTCCCCCTACAGCTTCCACCCTGTATTATTCCAATCCTTCACAGCCAGACTTCCTGAGCTTCTTCCACACCCTCATTCCCACAGTCTGCCTCCCACTCAATTTCCCAGGCACAGCATTCTGACTTCACTTTTCCTTCATTCAGATTAGTCTCACTAGGGTCACCTGTGACCTTGTCACTAAGGCCACACTGCTGACTACACTTTCCCTATTGAAATACTTTCTTTCTTTGTCTTCTCTGATCCCATATTAGCCTGATTTTTCTCCTACCTCTGACCACACCTCAGTTTCCTTTGCAAACTTTTCTACTTTTGCTTTTCTTAAATGTTGATGTTCTCCACTATTCTGTCCTAGGTTCTCTTCCCCTCTAATTCTGAACAATCTCCCAGGGAAAGAGTCTACTCATTCATTTGCTGTCTGTACACAGGTGACTCCCTTATTTCTGTTTCCAGCCCAGACCTTTCTTTGAAGTGCCAGATCTAATATCTGATACCTTAAACTAAAAACTGACTGAATTTATATCCTTTCTTGGTTGCACTGAAATACTCTTCCTGTGATGGCTCCTCATCAATCTATAGTGGTGGCTCACACGCCTTAGTGTGCACTGGAATCACCTGGAAGGCTCGTGAAGCTACAGAGTACTGGCCCGCAACCCCAGAGGCTCCGAGTCTGTAGGTCATGGACCGTGCCTTTTATTTTGCATTTCTAAGAGCTCACAGGTCATGTCTATGCTGCTGGTAAGGAAGCTCTGTTACAAGGAAATCAGGCAGTCTTTCCCACACCCTACTCTACCTCATATACCTCCCCACTTCCCCACTAGCATCTAAATATTATAATTTTGCCAGTTTTGCCTTCTACATACCTCTCTAGCCAGAACCTTCCATTACCTTCACCATTAGTCTGATTTAGTGCAGTGACCTATTAACTGGCTTCCTGCCTCCAGTCTCACTTTTCCTAAATCTGTTCCCTGTTCAGAAACCTGTCTAAGCTTCCCAATACTTTAATCATGTCAGCCTTTTGCCACCATTCTCCTATAGCTCCCCATTGCCTTTGTGATAATCCAAACTCTGTAATGTTTAACTGGCCTCTGCCTATCTATGTAGTACCTTCTCTTGTTCCTCCTTACTCTGCACAGCATACACCAGGCACACAGAAAAATATCAGCAATTTATATATATAACAATTACTGAGTGCTTACTGTGTTTTAGCCCCTGTGGCACTTTAACAGATATTAATTTCATTTAATCCTCCCATTAACTCCTTAGGGTAAGTTACATTTTACAGACAAGGAAATGTGACCTATTTTGTAATGCTGCCATTGTCCTGTATACCAGTCCTGTCCTGCCAGTTGTGTCCAAAATAACAGGGTTGGATTCACTTATAACTCGCTACAGGCCAGGCACGGTGGCTCACGCCTGTAATCCCAGCATTTTGGAAGGCCGAGGTGGGTGAATCACCTAAGGTCAGGAGTTCAAGACCAGCCTGACCAACATGGTGAAACCCTGTCTGTACTAAAAAATACAAAAATTAGCCAGGCATGGTGGCAGGTGCCTGTAATCCCAGCTACTTGGGAGGCTGAGGCAGGAGAATCACTTGAACCTGGGAGGCAGAATTTGCAGTGAGCTGAGATTGCACCCTTGCACTCCAGCCTGGTCGACAGAGCAAGACTCCATCTCAAAAACAAAAAACAAAAACAAAACTCCAAGAGACAACAACAACAAAAACATTAATAGTAGCTAACAATTGTTAAAAAATATACTTGTGCCAGGACACTACATGTAAACATAACTCATATAAACTATTTCCAGTGGGCAAAGGAGGAAATTCAGAGACAAAGAGTAATTTATTTGTTTGGAGCCACATAGCTCAAGCTCATAGGATCTAGGTTTGAATTTAGATCTTGTGACTCCAAAGCTCATGCTATCTGTCATGCCTATGGATGGAAGCAGTGAAATTATATAAGGAGAGCTGTTTATCATTAGGCAGCTTCTAAAATTTAAAACCCATCACTGTCTATAACTGAATTATAAAATTTTCCACAACCCTCCCACCCTAATTGGAACCCACCCACATGCACCCATCTTTCTTCCAGATCCCATCATACCTTGGTGGGAAGAGCTTGGACGTGAAGTCAGACTGGGTTCTGATGCCCCTCTACTAACCATCTCCTTGGATGAACCCTGGGATAAGTTAGTTTACTTCTTTGAATTGCTGGTTGCTTTTCATTAAAACTCAGGATATTAACAAGCAATGGGTTTCTGAAAGAAAAAAAAAACCCTAAGATAATAATACTTTCCTCATGGGGTTGCTGAGACAAATGAATGTGAGTACCCACTTCTCTCCATCCTTGTGCCTTAATGAGATAGTACCTTATCCGACAGTGCCTTAATGGAACATTGGGTATTATTGTAATGGCTTCCTTACCATCTCCTTGCTTGTGCTTACACTGTCCCCCTCCCCTATTCTTACCCCCGTCACTGCTCCCCATCTATGCTCTACACTGCCACCTGAAAAAGATTTCTAAGATACAAATCCTAGGGACTTTCCGTTAATTGTTATGGTGGGCTATTAGATTCACCAGGAGGAAACTACTGAAAACCAAAGGCAGATACACCCTCCCACTGAAACAACTAAAAATATTTGGATTTAAAAAAAATCTCAAAGCATTAAAGAACTGACGGGCATTACCAGGTTAAAATTGGAATTGATAAGACATTGTAGATTTGACCACCAGTTGCTGGGGACAGAAATAAGGTCCAGACTCTTTATAAGAAGCTGAAACCCCAAAGGGCTACACCATCAGGGTAGACATGAAACAGCAGCTCTCACATGGAAATGCAGCCCAGGTTCAAGCTGACTGGGTCAATCAAAGAATCTAAAGTCTTGAATTGGTTTAAGGACTGGTGCCTCTGGATATCTGGCAAAATCAAGTGGAAATTCTTTCAAAAGAAAGGTTTCTTCAACCTAGGCCTCAGATTATTCAGTGACCAGCACATAAATATAACCAGGCGTCCAAGGAAATCATACTTCAAAGACAAGAACCATAAGAAACCACAAACAACAGAAGCAGCTCTTCAAAAACATCATCAGGTACTAGAATCATCACAGTCTAAAAAATGTCTATTTGAAATCAGACTTCAAAGACAAGAACCATAAGAAACCACAAACAACAGAAGTGGCCCTTCAAAAATATCATCAGATACTAGAATCACCACAGTCTAAAAAAAAGTCTGTTTCCCCTGTTTAAAGAAATAAAAGATAACTTTGAAGATAACTCTGAATTATGACATAGCAAATTGGAAAAGAAACCAAAAAATCCTTCTAGAAATAAACATTAAATTAATGAAATTAAAAACTTGTGGATGAAGAAAAGTGTATGTTTGATTAAATATTTTGAAGAGAAAAAGTCAGTGGATAGATTTAACAGCAGATTGGATAAAGTGGAAGAGAAAGTTAACAAACTGGAAGACAGTAAGAAAAAAATTATTCAGAGTATTGCATGGAGAGACAAATAGAAAATGCAGAGGAGAAGGCAAGAGACATAGAGAACAGAGTGAGAAGGTTTAAATAAGTTGAATTAGAGTTCTAGAAGAAGATGAGACAGAAAATGGGCAAAGGTGAAATTTGAAGACAGTGGCTGAGATTTTCCATAGCAGGCGAGATACCATTAAGCAGATTAGTGACTGCAAGTCTAATTTTTAAAAAAAATCCAAATTTAGATACACCAGGAGGAAACTACTGAAAACCAAAGGCAAAGAGAAAAAAGCAGCTGGAGAAAAAAAAGTTTGTCTTCAAAGGAGCACTAGACTGACCAGGATAACCTTTTCTCATTAAATATAATTTAACCATTTCTCATTAAATATAATTCTGATCATATTATTCTCAGAATTTGCAATGGTTTTCCATCACTAAAATATAAAATAGATACTCTTCAGAATGTCATATGAGGCGTTTCATGGTCTGGTCCCTACACCTCATTTATACACACACGGCTTTCCTCCTACTCAGTTTACTCTTGCTTGTGTGCCTTTGCACACTCTCTTCTCCCTTTCTAAAATGCTCCCTCGTCCCATCCACCTAGCTATTTCCTACTCAGCCTTTCCATTCTCAACTCAAGAGTTTAGCCGCTCTGTCAAACTGCGGGGCTCCCATCTCATTGCCCTTAGGCACACTGCTTGCCAGCAGTCATGAACAGCATGTGCTTTCAAAATTTGTTTGCATTTTTGTCTCCCTTCCAACATAGGAGCGAGCTCCCTGAGGACAGAGCTTGATACTCCATCAATATTCAGGATGCTCACCGGGTTGACTCCAGCATTTCAGGAGGTCCCATGCCATTTAAATAATATCTTGATACAGGTTTTCATGGCTCTTTTCATAGTGCCCCAGTTCTTGCTAGTGTGGAGAACAGGTCACCACTGTCAGCACCAGCGTCCTGCATGCTGTCATTCACTGGCTCCCCCTCTTCACTACTCCTCTTTCCTCAGTGAAGCTGGAATAACAGTACCCCCTTTACCCATAGTATAAGTTGTAAGTTAAAAGAGGTAATATAGGCGAGCATGCTGTGAAAATTCTTTGGCATCATACATTTTCATTAGCTCTATATCAGAGTGAAATTTGCTTAGGCCTAGGGATTTTGTGAAGAAAGGAGCTTATTGGTGCTCCTGAAGACTGTCCCTCCCAAGTCTTGCCTTGACAGGAGCTAGATGTGGGGTCCTAGAATGATCATAAGCACTTGTTAGCCCAGCAAGCTTGTAGCATCACAAATGATTATTCACAGTGTATGTTACCTTGCCCCTGTGAGGACTTGTGTTTTCATTTCTACATTTCACTGAAGAGAGGGGGGCCCATAAGATAAGTTTTCCTAGTTGGTTTTGAGAGATCCAGAAGGGACATATTTTCATTTACAAATACGTACTGCATTCTTTTCATTGAACTCTTTGGAAATTGTAAATTTCTGTGGCCCTCCATTCAGAGATTGAACAAGCTTGGATTTGTCAGCTTTGGACTTAAATCACTGCCATTATCTTAATTTGGGTTCTGATTGTGTCTCACCTAGATTCTAACCTCAGCTTTCTAAGATCTCTGCTACCATTGTCTCTTCATTCCAGGGTTCTATCAAATTCGTAGCCCTAAAATACATGTGTGATATATAGCTCTTAAGAGAAGAATTGCCCTGGCATTTATAATGCTTTATAGGATGAAACTGAAATGTCAGTTTCATTGTCTGGGCCTGTATGTTAGAAAGTATATTCCGTAGAGAATAGCATTAAATCCTAAAATATCAGTGGCTTAAACAAGAAAGAAGTTAATTTCTATCTCACGTAGAAGAAGATCAGAGACAGGCAGGCCAAGACTTGTAGGATAGCTCCACAGTCTTCAGCTCATTCTGTTGTACTGCTCTGCAGAGTAGAAAACACCCTTGACCTCTGGCCTCCAGGACCAGGATGAGCGATCAAGGTCCAGCTATCAAATCCACATTCCAGCCTGCAGGATTGAGAAGAGAGAGAAGGCTGGGCCTCTGCCTTGTAAGGTTACTCCTGGAAGTCACTAACAACACACTTTCCCCAGAATCTTGTTGCCTAAAATGTAGACATGCAGGGATGTGGCTGAGGGATGTGGCCTTTTAACTAGGTGGCAGTATGCCCAGCTAAAAATTGGAGTTCTTTTTACTAGGAAAGAAGAGGCTGGATAATTGGGCAGTGACTAGTCCCTCCCACAGGGCCATTCTACCAGCGTTATTTCCCCCCATTCTAGTTCCTCCCTACCCAGCACTGTGTCCCCAGCCTGTTAATAGCTACAGTAAATCTTTTACTGGGCCTTTACCATGGCAGGTCCACTCACAGATCTAGGTCTTTCACAAGTTCTGGCCTTTGTCTGGAGTGGCCTTCAACTTCCTTATTTCTCTTTGAAACATCTATATCTATATATCCTTCAAGGCTCAACTCACTTCCTCAGTGAATTTTCTTCATTAACAGTGACAGAACATTATCCCTTACTTTTGTGTATAGCAGTGTGGTGCACTGGAAGAGTTTCATGGATTTAGGGGTTGCATGGACTTGCATTTCAATATCCTCTCTCCAGCTTGGGCTGGAAAGTTTCTCAGCATATAAACTGTTTGTAAAGCTACAGCCCAGGTCTATTTTCTGAGTTCCAGACCTTCATTTTGAATTGCTTACTCAGTTTCTTCACTTAAAAGTCTCATATGTGACCTATCAAATAGAACCACCTCTGAAATAGAATTATTGATCTTTACCCCTTCCTCTCGTCTTTCCTGTGCCATAAGTGATGCCACTATCAAACTAATTGCTAGTGTCAGAAAGCTAGAAATAATCCTTGACTTCTCTTAGCTGATAATCCTTAAGCTCTCATATGTAATTATCACCAAGACTATTCAACTCCAAAATATATCTTAATTCCATCTCCAATGCCTGCATCACAGCTCCATCCTCTCATGCCTTGACTATTGCAGTAGCTTTTAACTGGTCTCCCTACACCCACTCTTAGCCTGCTCTTATCTTGCCCTGGGCAATGTTGCTGTCTTGCACAGAATCCTTACCCATCTTGCCGTTGTACTTAAATTCTGGCTTCTTATGTTCTGCAAGGCCCACACCTGACTTGGCACCTATTCTACCTCTCATTCTCATCTCTAGCCATGCCCATTCTTGCTCACTGTGCTCCAGCCATGTCTCATGGTCTTTGTTCTGGTCCTTGATTGTGTGAAGAACTTCCTGCCTTTACCCTTTCCTGTGTGCCATTCCTATCTTGGGTCTCTCATTCTCCTCTTCACTCCTGTATACACTGTCCTTATGTCTCAATTTAAATTCTTTCCCTGATCTCTAATCTAAATCATATGTCCTTTCCCCCTTCTTTTTGGGATTATTCTTTCCTTCTTAGCATTTATTACAGTTTTTATTTTTTTTGAGACAGGGGCTCACTGCGTCGCCAAGGCTGGAGTGCGGTGGCACAATCCTGATTCACTGCAGCCTCCACTTCCTGGGCTCAAGTGATCCTCCTACATGAACCTCTCAGGTAGCTGGGACCACAGGTGTACACCATCACACCTGGTGGACTTTTTTTTGTATTTTTTTGTAGAGACAGGGTTTTGCCATGTTGCCCAGGCTGATCTTGAACTCCTGAGTTGAAGTGATCCTCCCACTTCAGCCTCCTGAAGTGCTGGGATTACAGGCATGAGCCAACATGCCCACTCTATAATTTTATATTTGTTGAGTGATTATTTATATAATATTCCCACATTAGTCTATAGGGCTGGGATCATATTTCTTTTAACACTGGATCTTCAGTGCATTAATGTGTTCAATAAATACACATGGAATAAATGAATAATAACTGATCTTGTGATTAAACAATGTAGTAGAGTCTCATTAAATTGACAACTTTGCTAATTTTTTTTTTTTTTTTTTGGAGAGACAGGTTCTTGCAGGCTGGAGTGCAGTGGTGCAATCTTGGCTCACTGCAGCCTTGAATTCCCAGGCTCAGGTGATCTTCCCACCTCAGCCTCCTGAGTAGCTGGGACTGTAGGCGAGCACTGCCATGCCCAACTAAATTTTATATTTTTAGTAGAGACAGAGTTTCGCCGTGTTGCCCAGGCTGGTCTTGAACTCCAAGGCTCTAGTGATCCTTCTGCCTTGGCCTCCCAAAGCACTGGGATTACAGGCATGAGCCACCCCAGGCCAGCCGACAACTTTACTATTCAGTGTGGCAAGACATGGTTGTTGGAAATGTATTAAGGTGATTCACCTTTTCAACCTGGCATTGTGTTTCTTTATATCCATTGACTGTTATCTATGATTCTCACCTGTAAGGCTTTAAACCTTGGTTTAATTTATTAGAATGTAACTTTGTCTGAACAAAGCCTCATTTCTGCCAGGATATCCTTCTGAATATAGAACCTGAAAAGGTCATGTTCAGGTCTGATAGAAAATCATGATTGGGCCCACTTCTATGGCTTGCCCTCTCTCTTAAGATGTAATTTGGTATAACATTTTGAACAGCCGACTTGCTGTTGTTGGGATGGAATCTGAGGTAACAGTCATTTGAAGATGGAGCCATCAGTGATCATCACAGAAAGCTGTTTGCCCAGGATTTAGGCTGCCTTGGAAACCCAGTCCTCTCACTGCAATGTCTTGATTGCTAGCATTTGAGACCAAACTAGTTGTCAAATATCTAAGTAGAGGATACTTATTCATGGTAATTCCACGCTTTGATTTTTTTCCTCAGTTACTTTGTTCTGCAGAGCACATTGGTGAGGTATGTTATGGAACAAACAGATCAACAACTTGTGTGGTTTTTTTTCTCTCTACAATTATAAAAAATGTTCTAAAAGCATTTGATGATTTTGGAATCCTGAATTATGGGTTTAAAAGAAAAGATGAACCTTGCTGATGTCCTCTTTCACTGATAGGGCAATCTACGATAGGAAAGTTTGTGTTTGCTTTTACTTTTTGGAAAACAATGAGGATTCTGCATTCAGAGGGCACTTCAGTAGGTAGATTTCAGCATAGATGGAAAAGCAAACAGTTGATCATTCTTAAACCCCGGTAGGTCAGATCATGTCAGTGTTTCCAGAGTACGCCCAGAATGGTAAAAGTTGGCTTTAAGCTGAGTTTTTGCTAAAAGGCAGCCAGTCCTGAAAAGGATTGATTTATTTACTTTGGCCTTGGCAACATCTAAATGATGATAAGTGCAAGTTTCTCTTAGCTCTCTGGAGAGGCTCCCACGTAAATTGGTTGTGACCCCTAGAATCCAGAATCCCTAACATAGTTGGATAAGAATATTTTGTGGGGAAATCTATTGTAACAAGTAAAGATTCAAAATTTTAAATGTTTAGAAGTGTGTAATTTGCTGCTTTTGTTCATGAGTGTTTTTAATACTTCTGGTAGAGAGCCTAACTGCCTCTTTCCTCAGGAGATGTGGTTTCAGTTTCTTGGGTGAATGTGCGTTTTGTAAGTTTTTTAAGAAAGGAAATTAAACATTAAAAGACTTTAAGTACTTTACTCTTTATATAATGTCACTAAGAAAAAGCCAGGAAAATCAGGGTTGGGTTTTTAAATATATTTATTTAATAAATATAATCTATTTTCCACCATTTTGTTTGTTATGGCTGGTACCAAAGTACTTTTAAAAGTTAACATTTATTATGATTTTGTTTTATTTCAGCAGATGTGCATAATAAATTAACCTATCTCTATTCTTCATTTTGGGCTGGGGCAGCATTTCACATCTAGTTTTTTGGAATTTCGACACACAGGCTATTTAGTTTAATTCAACATAGTTTGATGCTCTCCACTTGTATGATATTTATGATAGTATGTG
Organism: Pan paniscus; assembly: GCF_029289425.2. NCBI lineage: Eukaryota > Metazoa > Chordata > Mammalia > Primates > Hominidae > Pan > Pan paniscus. The sequence continues at coordinate 134,731,667 of NC_073262.2, forward strand.
AATAATGTTAAGTAGATAAAATGTGGTCTGCTGAGGCTGAGTGCTCAGCCTGAGTATAATACTGGTATGTGACAGGTCCACTGGGGGCCTGGGGTTCTTCTGTAAAGTGAGTAGTTTGGGGTAACTGGTATCCAAGCATCTTTCTAGATTGAATTTTAAAATCCCACTAATTGATATGCATCTGGTTGATGACTCCTCTTCTCTCTTTATCTTTTTAATGTAGGAAGAGAGGATGGTGATGCACCGGTTACAAAAGATGAGACCACCTGCATTTCACAAGACACAAGAGCTTTATCGGAGAAATCCCTGCAAAGATCAGCAAAGGTCATTGCCTACAGATTTTCTCCACGTGTCCAAATGGCTTTCACCTGAGCTACTTGTTGAAGATCTCGTGTGATTCAGTCAGGACTGTATTTGGTCATTTAATCAGAAAAGTTAGAGCAGAGAATCATAAAAAGTGAATTAAAAAAAAAACTTTAAACATATAAATACGAATCCATCTTCCTGCCTTTGGATAAGGGGTCAAGGCCTTTTCTTTGAGTGTGGGTATGTTGATTGGAGTTCTGTGTTATCTTTCTTGCTTAAACCACACTTGTAATGCAGCATTTATCACTTCGAGTTTTGGTGGAGTGAGAATTTAGACAGTGGAGAAGCAGTATGAATATAGACTCTCTTCAGATTTGTACAGTTTTTGCTCCAATTTTTTTGTTGTTACCATGCCCATACCTAATTTAAAAATAATTTTAATGTCTTTTTTAGTTTTTCCAAAGTATTCAATTTAGTTATAGAAACAATTGTTTTTATATTCCTATTTCACCATTTTGCACAATTCACTTGTATTCTTTAATTATAGAAGCTAGTGTCATTTTCAGATGTGGGATGAAACAGCTGACTTCTTTTTTTTTGTTTTGAGACAGAGTTTCACTGTTGTTGCCCAGGCTGGAGTGCAATGGCACGATCTTGGCTCACTGCAACCTCTGCCTCCCTGGTTCAAGCGATTCTTCTGCCTCAGCCTCCTGAGTAGCTGGGATTACAGGCGTGTACCACCATGCCTGGCTAATTTTTTGTATTTTTAGTAGAAATGGGGTTTCGCCAGGCTGGTCTCGAACTCCTGACCTCGTGATCTGCCTGCCTCGGCCTCCCAAAGTGCTGGGATTACAGGTGTGAGCCAACATGCTTGACTAAACACAGCTGACTTCTAGCTGTGCACATAGCTCATAGTGGCAGAAATGGTGAAGGGCAAAGTATAAAGTGGCATAATGGCATGAGGCTTTATGTTTCAGAAGCATCCATCAGTGTGTTTCATATGGGAATGCAGTGTGCTTACTCTACCCAGCAAGTTGATTAATAGAGTATTGCTCTTGCATACTGACATGAGGAATTTCTAAATTATACTCTATATATTTGAGTACTAACTGTGCTCCAGGCAGCATGCTAAGTGTGGGAGATTAGAATGAATGGAAAGCCTGGGGATGGATCTGGCTCACAGACCTATTTTGTTTGACCTGTGCAGTATTTAAAAATTTTGACTTCATGGCTTTCAGCAAAAAAAAAAAAAAAAAAAAAAAAAAAAGAGTCATCGGTGAGCGGGGGTGGGGGTGTTCACATTAAAATTAGACTTTTGGCTTCTCTTGTCAAAACAAAACATTTGGTAACACTGGGCCAAATTTCTAAATGACTGTAGTCAGAGCTGAGTAGAGGCAGCCCTGGAACCTGTGTTCTTTGATTTGCTACTGCCCTCCAAACATGTTTTCCCTCTCCCTTCTCCCTTTTCCCTATCTCCCTTTCTTTTGGATAATGTTTTTAATGGATTCAACCAAAAATTACAAGGCAAACAGCACTTGCCTGCGAAACTTATGCTATGGTAGAGTCATTTCCATGACAATTAACATTATATGAATTGCAAGTAATGTAGTAATGTCAGCCTACTTTATACATTTCCGTGCTGTCAAACATTAAAACAAGAAACAAGAATTTCCAGTTCAGACAAGACGGCATAGACCTATTTTTTCTTGCTCCTCCCACTGAGGATAACTGTAAACCCTGGAAAAAACAAGAGGCAACCAAAGGAGAATTCTGAAAGGTGAAAAGAGGAAGGCAAACTAGTTATGTCAGTACTAGAGAAACAACATAACAGCAGGGACCTCACAACCCCCACCAACAACAGCAACAACAGAAGGTGGCCCAGGCCTAGTGTTTCTGAATGCCAACCTAGCAATAGAGGGTGGCCCAGCTAGACTAATTCTCACCCATATCTAACAGAAATCCCTCCAGCAACATCCACAGCACCTGTAAAGAGCCCTAATGACCGTAAGTGGTTAAGAGAAGGGCTTTCCTTCCTCACCGGACCTGCAGCTTCTCTTTCCCACCAAGAGACATCAGGTATCTGAGTGGCTCCAACAAGAAGGACTTTAGAAGTGGCCCAGAAAACCTCTTTGTTTCTGTGGGACTGCGACTCTCGTCTACCCAGAGGCACTGAACATTCAGACACTGGACATCTACCCAGAAAACACCAGGAAAGGGGATCTGGCCACAACATGCAGTCAAGTATGGGAAGCCCCTGTGTTCTCACAGGCAAGAGAATTTTGCTTCTTCACCCAGAGACACCAAGCAGCTGGGTGGCATTAGCAAGGGAGATCTGGTCATAATGGGTGTGTGGTCCAGGAAGCCTCTTTATCCTTGTGGGCCAGAGACTTCCCACTCCCACTCAGAAACACTGGGCAGCCAGGTAGCACCAATAAAGGTGATCCTGCCACAACAAGAAACCCAAAATGGGAAGCCTCTTTGTCCTTGCGGGCTGGAGATCCCCATTCCATACTTAGACCAGGTGGCCTGGCTTGGGGAATTTCTTGCCACCCACATAGGCAGTACCAGTAGAGACCAGCGGGAGCCCCAGTAATACCATATAAACCAAACATACCAAGATAGCACTGCAAAGGCTATTTTCCAAGGAAATTGTCATTGAAACTACAGCCCACAAAAGTAGATCAGGACCCGCATGTTAAACCTCAACAGGGTGTATGACTGCCTTCTAAAATAAAAGATTTAAATGAGACCCAGAGTGTCTTAACATGATAACCAAAAGGTCCAGGATACAATTGGAAACCACCAATCATATCAAGAACCAGGAAGATCACAACATGAATGAGAAGACAATCATCTGATGCCAACACTGAGGTCTTGCAGTTACCCAACAATGATTTAAAAATAGCCATCATAAAAGTGCTTCAATAAGCAATTAAAAACTTTCTTGAAACCTTGGAGAAAATAGAAAATCTCAGCAAAGAGTTAGAAATTATAAAAAGGCCGGGCACAGTGGCTCACTCCTGTAATCCCAGCACTTTGGGAGGCCAAGGTGGGCAGATCACCTTGAGGTCAGGAGTTCAAGACCAGCCTGACCAACATGGCGAAACCCTGTCTCTACTAAAAAAATACAAAAATTAGCTGGGCGTGGTGGCACATACCTGTAATCCCAGCTACTGGGGAGGCTGAGACAGGAGAATCTCTTGAACCCAGGAGGCGGAGGTTGTAGTGAGCCGAAATCGTGCCACCGTATTCTAGCCTGGGTAACAGAGCAAGACTCTGTCTCAAAAAAAAAAAAATTATATAAAGGACCAAATGAGAAGTATAGTCCTGAAAAGTACAATAACAGAAGTAAAAACACTATTGGATAGGCTCAGTAGTAGAGATGACACAGCAGAGAATCAGTGAACTTGAGGACAGATCAGTAGAATTAACCCAATTTGAACAAAGAAAGTATAGACTGAAAAAAATTGAACAGAGCCTCAGGGAGTTGTGGGACAAGAAGAAGATTGAACATTCAGACAACTGGAGCCCTAGGAGAGGATCAAGAGACTGAAGATGAAAGGAGAGATTGTGCAGAATGGGGACAGGTGAAAATATATCTTCAGAGAATTTAAGGTTCTAGCAAAAGTTGTATAACAATGTATAATGCTGTCCATCTGTACAATTGTAATTTCTTTTCTGATCAACTCTATACCTTACGTTTAAGGTTAGAGAATACTGGTGGCTGAAATGTTGCAGGACTGAGGGTTTTTAGGGTGGGGTTAGTGGAAGGACCAGAAGATAAGGCATTTGACAGCTTGGGTAAGAGGACTTGAGGTGATAGAATATGGTGGTTCAAGGCCGGATGCAGTGGCTCACGCCCATAATCCCAGCACTTTGGGAGGCCAAGGCGGGCAGATCTCTTAAGATCAGGAGTTTGAGACCAGCCTGGACAACATAGTGAAACCCTGTCTCTACTAAATAAACAAAAATTAGCCAGGCGTGGTGACTGGTGACACACACCTGTGGTCCCAGAAACTCAGGAGGCTAAGGCAGGAGGATTGCTTGAACCTGGGAGGCGGAGGTTGCAGTGAGCCAAGATCACACCACTGCACTTCAGCCTGGGTGACAGAGCAAGGTCTCCAAGAAAAAAAAAAGTGTGCATGTGGTATTGGTATTGTGTGTGTGTGTACACAGACACACACACACACACACACACACGGTGGCTCTGGGAAGGGGGGAAAGGATTCGAGGCTTAGACGTAGATAACAGACTTGGAGAACAGGCAAGGGTTAAAGGTGCTAGAAGTCTTGATGTGGTGAAAAAGCCTGTGGAGTGCAGCACTGGAGAACAAGCGAGCTGTGTGGTGGATTCATCGGAGAGGAGGTGTTGGAATTGGAATAGTTCCAGATGATGCTGAGGTGTGGTCATGAGGACAAGTTGCTGAAATCAAATAGAAGTGAAGGTTGCTGGCGTTGAAGAGATAGGGAAAGGTGAGGACAGGATGTTGACTAAGTTACTCACCTGGATGGACGTGGGAGGGCCAGACTGTAAGCCAGGTTTCACAGAGTAACCAGGAGGCCAGGAGATGATAATAATAAGATGGGGACCACCTGAACCAGAAGAGGGTGCACATACATGCATGAGGCTGGAAGAGTAAAGGTCTGGGTGTGGCAGTGCAGCATGGGAAAACATGGACACCCATTTCAGAGGCTGTATGTGGGAAAAGGAGCATCCTCTTCCTAAATGGGCTGGGGAAGGCAGTCCTTAGGAGAGACAGTTACATGCAAGGGAGTGGCGAAGGGGGGTGTCCCACAGCCTTCTTGAAAGAGGGCACAGCAGTTTGTTTAAAATAGCTGTTTTTCAGGGAAGAAGGAAGAGTTAAGAGGAAGAAAGTAGAGCATGTTTTGGGACTGAGCTTGCATGAGAAGATGGGTGCCCTAAGGTGCTTTCCTGTGGGGTAGTAGCTGGGAGTGACTGGGGGAGAGGTGTGGTGCACTCAATTGGTTTGGAGGTTTCCTGCAGACAGGCTGAGATTCCACATGGAGTCAGGGACATAGAGAAGAGCAGCAGCCAGCTCAACTGCAGGCTGAATCTTTGTTCAGGGGTCTGGTGGGATGTCGGCAAGCAGCTCTGAGGAAGGGATGAGCCTGCAGACTGGCTACGGTAGGGAAAGGAAGCACTTCAGGAAGAATGTGTTGAGGAGGGGGTGGCGAGGGAGAAGACTCTCTCAGAGAATACTTCTCTCTTGATGGAAATCACATGTGTATGTGGTGGAGTGGTGGCCTCAATCTTCATCTAGTCAAATTAGAGCTTGGGTTTAATCTTGGAAAGAAGGAAGATCAAATATTTCTCCTTTCAGCTATTCAAGACATAATTAAGAGAAGTAATTTATGTCTGATAACCCTTTTACTTTTGCAAAAAGCACCTACCGTGTTGTTTGTGTGAGATACTAGTATTGTTCATGTGAGAAAAATATAATGTGAAACAAATACCTGGAGCTGTACTTCCCTGCTGGAGTCCCACATGTCTTTATAAGACACAGGTCATGGTAATAAAAGCACTTTGATTTAATTCATCCATGTATTGCATAATTTTTCTTGGATATATATGCTTACTAGGTACTTGTTGCAACTTAAATATAGATTACTAAGTCACAGATCATCACTGAGAGGCACTTATTTTGACCTAGAAATACTGCTGGTTCCTGCTAGTTGATCAAATTATAACCTGCTGACCTCTCCCAAGTGTAATTCAGTTCTGCAGATAAACAACATTGACTATATCTTTGGTGTTTTTAGGTGGTTTACATCTTGGAGAAAAAACATTCTCGAGCAGCAACCGGCTTCCTCAAACTCTTGGCTGATAAGAACAGCGAACTGTTTAGGAAATACGCCCTGTTTTCTCCCTCAGACCACCGAGTGCCTAGAATTTATGTGCCTCTCAAGGACTGTCCCCAGGACTTTGTGGCACGGCCTAAAGATTATGCCAACACACTGTTCATCTGCCGCATTGTGGACTGGAAGGAGGACTGCAATTTTGCCCTGGGGTAGGTGATCTCTGGTAGGAAAAACCACAGGTCACAGGCAGAACTCAGTTTAGGTGGTCTTTAGGTAAACTTTTTGTGTATTTTAATTATTATTTCTTTATTGAAGCATGGTTTCTGGTGTATTTTGGTCCTGATTCTTCAGAAGTCACTCTTAGCTGCCACCTCAACTGATTGCCTGTATGTTTCTTGAATTACCAGGCAGTCACATTCTTGTTTTTGTTTTTTGGCGTAAAACATGAACATTCCGAGCCTCTACTTATTTAGTTATGTCACGTGTCCTATTTGTACTTGTGTACCACAGATAATTCATTGCATCAAACAACCAGTCCTCTCCTTGCAGATGCTAGTGTTAAACCATGCAAAGTCTAGGCATATTCAGGAGACCCCAGGCTCCTTTGCTTTAAAATATGAACATGAAGGTATATTTAAATGGCATTCTTTTTCGGTATTGATTTTGCCTATGGCATTAAAAACTACCCTATTGTAAGAAGGAAAAGGGTATCAGGTTTTTGTGGATGCTGTCAGAGATCAATCTAACTTAAATATACATGACATAGTCCAGGAGCATCATGGATGGCCACTTCATTTTCATCTGAAGAAACTGCTGGACCCAGTTGTTTGACCAAATGCTATGCCTATTTTCTTCTTAGAACTGGTATTCATATTGAAAGAAAAGCAGTAAGTTTTAGCTATGTTGTTAAGTGTTTATTATAGATGATGTCTGGTTTATGCTTCACAGGAAATGACTATAAAGGTATACAATCTAGAAAAGAGCCTGTTGATTTACTTTTAGTCTAGTTTAATGACTTGCTTGTTGGTCATCTAACTTGTACAGGATGCACCCTCCTGGGAATGTCCTATGGGTAGGAGAGTCAGCACTGAATGGATGGCTACAATGTGCTGCTTTTATCAGGTTTATTCTATACTTAGCTTCTTATGCCTAGCAAAATAAGCCAAATCAAATGTGTGTGTCATATGTAAGAGTGTTTCATATATAAGAAACACTACCCTGTGCCACTTTTTCAGTTATATGAAGATTGGTGTGATTTAAATGATCTCATAGCTACTTAGGAACAGTTGTACTTTCTTTTTTTCCTCTCAAGTGGTGTGATTGCAATGTCATCATTTTTAAGCCTAACTAATTATCCAAGTGATGTCAACCCCTTGAGCCCTAAATAGTCCTTCTTACAAGCTTGCCAGTTTCTCACCATCAAATCAAAAGGCCCAGTAACGGTTGTGCCACCTGGTCCTGTTGATTGTGCAGCCACACTCTGTTTGGCAGTAAAAGAGGAAGACTTTCACATCAAACCAGGAAATCCAGCCTTGTTTTTTATCTGCCTTTCTGTCGTATCCCATTGTGTGTACTTGATTGGACTACTTCCTTAGTTTTCAAGTTGTAAGGGTGTAGTCAGGAAATCTTCATAGTATGAGTTTCTCTTATTACTTTCATGGCCTTATAGGTCTTTTTTAATTTTTATTTTTTTATAGCTGAGCCATTACTTCATCAGGAACCCTTTTCTTGAAGGTAAAATACAACAAAAAGGGAGTCAGGTCTTTGAAGCCTCAAGCACATTTGCTGGATTTAAAGAAATAATATTTAAAAAGTCACATATTAATCATGTAATTTTCAAAATAAAAAATGAAGATAATCATATTTAGATGGAAACATCATGCTTTTTCTCTACCTTCTTAATATAAGGATATAAAAATTGTCATTTATGGAAATATGCCTTTTAAAATCTTTGTGAAGAAGAGAAAATTTATTTTAAGAAATAAAACATGATAGGTTTTCCTGATGAATTTCTCAAATGACGTCTGTTGTATGAGGGGTGAGGGCTGCAGCTGTTGAGTATGTTGGTGGTCGCCTTGCCATTTTGTTCTGGTTATCCGTTACTGATCTTTAAGAACTGAGGTCACTTTTTCTTAATCAGAACATGCTGTGCTATGACTGCCTAGGTTTCCTCCCTTATCTTTGCCAGGCTTTGACCAGGAGTGTGACGGTAATACCTGCTGTGGTTGCGAAAGTGTTATGGTTAGCTTCCACATGAACTATTCCTAAAAATCAAGTTTAGCTAAGGTGGCTTCCTTCTCAATTTGTTCCCAACTCCTATACCTCTCTCCTTAAAAGTATTGGACTTCCTTTGCCTATGTAATTGCTTCTAATTATTCAAGTTCAAAGTCATTTTCCTCTTCTGTAGTTACGTTTAGTTCACCAGACTGGTTTTGATCCAACTATGTGTAAAGTACTATATTATCTGAGAAATACAATGGTAAACAAGCTATGGATTCGTTACTTAAGGAACTTATAGTCTAATGCAAAAGGATTTTTGCATGTATATATCATAGCGATAATTTGATTCTAAGAAGTGGAATCCCACTGGAACTAATTTAAATAAAAGTAGAGATTAATATAAGAAGCTGGTGATTCTTTTAAAAACCAGAGCAGGAAATGGAGGAAGTCTCATGAGAAAATCAGAACTAACAAGGCAACAAAGGAACCACAGCTTCTCTTTCACCCCTGTGACTAGCCCAGCCACCACACAGTATCTTTTCTTTACCCCTTTTTGCACATGAGCTGTGTTATTCTGCTTCTCTCTGCACAGTAGTCTTCTACCTGCACAACAGCACACGTGGCCCCAAAATGGCACTGCCAGTCCTATGGCAGTTACATACTAAAGTCTAGATCATAATACAGAATTTCTTTGGTGGAAAATCTTACTGGTCTAGCTTGAGGCAGGTATTTTCCCTCGTCAGTAGTTTCAAGCAGAGGTGGGGGTCCAGAGTCCCATCCACGATTCACACCCAATTTGCAGCACTGTGGGACTCCTGGGAAAGAGCGTGGATAAGACAGATGGCTTGAATGGCTTATCTCTTTGAGTTCTACCTACAGTACAAAACAGAATGTTCTAAGTTCTTCCATAGAATAGAATAATTTGGGGGAATTTAGAGGAGGTAGGTAAAGGGGGAAATCCAGGATCATTTCTTACAGGACAGAGGCCTCTTTGCTAAAAGATCACTCTGACTGAGAGTAAAGAATAGATGAGAAGGGACATGCCTAGTAGCAGGAGGTCATAATACACTATTGCAGTAAGACAGATGAGGTGGGAGAACCTGAAATAAAGGGTTGCAATGGAGGAAACAAAAGAAATGAAAAGATTCAGGGGAGATTAAGAAGGTAAATTCTCCCAGATGCGATGACTAATTAGAAATAGGGCATGAGGGAGAAGGATGGAATCTTGGATGAACTTTCAAGGCTCTGACTAGGGGGAGTGGGTGGATGCTGATGGCATTTAACCACAATTTACTGGGAGCCATCTCAGTTCCTTCTGTGGTCTTCACTATCAGAAATCAAACTTGCCATTTCCCAAGCTGAGTGTGTATGTTCATAGTTCCAAACTTTTGCACATTACACTCCCTTTCCTAACAGTGGCTTTCTCCTTTCTCTAGTGTTTGCTTGGTGAAATACTCAACTTTTAAACTCAACTCAGTTGTCCACTCAAAAAATGTTCCTTGACTCACAGGCCTCCCTTCTGGTGCTCCCATAGCTTCTATTAGTACTATTATTATAGCTCTCATCTGTTTGGTTTGCAATTGCTTGTTTGTTTTACTTGGCCATGAGCTCCTTTAGGACAAGGACACTTGGTGAACATTTGCTAGCTGGTCAGATGAGTAGATGGAAATGGATTGATGACCCCAATGTCTTGAGCCAGGTTGACTAGGAAGATGTTGCACCATGAATCAAGCTAGAAAACACACAAGGAGTAATTTGGAACAGAAAATGATGAGAACTAAGGTTCTATGACTTCAAAGTCCATGCTTGACAATGGCATACAACAAGTATAAAAACTCAGGTGGAGAACGCCAAATTGAGAAGCCACAGATATTTAACAGAAAGATTGAATAGAATGTACACATTAATAGAATATATGATGGTAGTAGCTTTGGAAGGATCCTTAGGTAGGACATGGAGCTTGGCCTCCCCTTTGCTGTAAGCATTGCTTCTCTGACACTAGTGCTGCCTTGGGGCCACCATTTAGGGGCAGCTCAAAGAGTATTATAACATTGGAGACTTCCAGTTGTTATAAAGTTATTTTCTATCTTGTTCTTAGAATTGTCATGAGAGATCTCAGTTGAACCTTGTTCACCTCTCTATACATCACATCGCCCACATTTTTATGAATCTTGTTCTGTAATGCTATCAAAACCCAAGTGAACCCTTGCTAGCTTTTAGGGATCACTGTTTTTTGTTATACATTACAACATATTTAGTACCTTTAATATTTAGTACTAGACTCTAGTCCAGGATAATTAAAAAGCCACATTGGTTTCTTCGCTGGAATGATCTGCAATTACATAATCAGATTTACAGTTTTAAGAGCTTCCCAACCTCTTAAATCATCTTTCCCTTTAGAAACTCTTGCAGTGGAATTCATGCCTATATTTTCTCAGCCCTTTGGGAAATCTGGTATCCTCAGTCTAGAGTTTACAGTTCCAGCTTCTCTTTCGGGGATGTCTTGAGCATAGAGATAGCATGGTCACTTTCTCCCAGATTTGTCATGGTTTCTTCTTGACTATTTAAGGGTAAATCTTGAATAAAATGGAAACGTTTTACAGCAGCTACCGTGAGGAACTTAATAGTGTTTCTTGGCAACACTGAAGGCTAGCTGAAGATATGTGACATGAATCGACCTAGAGCAAATTGACACATTTATATTATTTTATCAAGCAAAGTCTGGTGGTTTTGAGGGGTGGAGGAGGAGGAGGAAAAATGAATAGGTCATTACAGGCTGAGAAGTTCTTGGTTGAACATGGGATTGCCTAGGCTTAATGGGAGGCTGTGGAAATGAGAAACAGAGAATGGGTCACAGTGCTGCTGGCTTTAATGAGTGTGAAGGACAGCAGGTTCCATTGGAGCAGATGACAGAGTGAAGTGAAAGCAGAGGAAGGGAAATTCTGACCTTAGAGGACTGTGGTAGAGATGGGAAGTAGGGGGTGGAGGTCTGTTCTGGTATCGCCTTTGTCTCCTAGCTTTTCACCTTGTGGTTGTTGTTAGCCAGTCAGCAATATTTATTGACCCATGGAAGCAAATACTTTTACATTCCATTCAGTTTTGATAGATACTCAGTTTCTTACAGGGTAGATAGGAATTGAAGAGGTGGTCATTAAATTACATTTAATACATTGAATTGTAATTAGTAGGAAAATTAAACCGTGACTAGATTGATAGAAAAAAAAAAACAGAAGAAATTAGTTTGTTTCATTGAAGCATAGGCTCCAAGATTAGCAAACTGAAAAATAACTGTATCCAATCTTTCCCTTTGCAAAAGGAATTTTTCACCTTTTTGAGAGCATGTTCTTTAAAGATAGCTCTGAGGGAGAAACCAAGTTATATAATGCTATGGACTCGCATTACCAGATCTATAGAGTTTGTACGTTCTTTTCAAGGGGTATGGACCTGGCCGGCTAGGAGGCAAAAAGCAAATCAGGCTGAGGAGGGGGCTCTTTTTTTGTGACTGTTGGGCTCCACCTGGTGGCCTGTAAGGATCAGCTTTGGAAAAAGCTGTGTCTTCAACACTGAGAAAATTCTGGTCAAGGCAGAGCAAAAGTTAAAGGAATGGAGGAGAATGATCCTGATCCAGGCTTAGGTTACCAAATTGTTCCTTTCCTTGATGAGCACTGCATGCAGTTTTGGCACTTCTTCCAAAGTCGCCATCTTCAACTGCAATTTCTAGTGCACCTTCTTGAAAATATTATGATGTTAGAGGACCTTGGATAACCATCAACCTCCTCTTATACTCATTAAATCCTTTCAGCTTCCTCTTTGCTTTCTTCATATCAACACCAATTCACTCTTAAATTTCAAGACCTTTTCTTAAATAACTCAGTATTGTTGACTCTTACTTCTTTTCTCCATGCTTTTATCTATTTTCACTGATAAAAACACCGTTCCTGAAGTCCCTATTCCTTAAGTGCTACTTTCTGCTGTGTCATAGTACTGAGCCATAAGAAGCGAAAATAACTTGTTCTCTCTCCTGATTATAGAAAATAATACATAAAATATACAGCCAAAGACAAGTGTATTTGCCACACTTCGTTTTTACTTTGTATTGTTGGAAGTTTGGGCCCTCGGTATAGTTGATGTTTGATTGTTCCCCACTTGTACATTCTCAGGGCTGTGATGCCATTATATCTGTCTGCATGGAGTTTCCAACATTGGACCAACATGTATGAGAGCATGTATTTAAGAGTAATAATACGATAGTGGTAATCACTGCAAGAGTGCATGACTGTCTTCTAAATATCGTCTAGTTGTAAGACTAGGAGTTTATAAGAATATTTAGTAGAGGAAAGATGATGAATGGCTGAGAACACTAATCTTGACTATTTAGTGTTCCTGTTTTCTTTAAGGCAAAGAGGCCAATTTGAAGGACTTTCTTGTTATATTTTTTTCTGTCTGTAGCTGGTCCCTTTCCTCAGTACGTTTTTAATAGGCATATCACCCAGGATAGTAGATCTGATGCTTATTTATATAGAATGTTTATATGTCTCCCAAGGCCCCCACCTACCATATGTAGGAAGTTGGGAATATTGTTGCAGTGCCATTCAGATTAATTTTACAGTAGGACTCAGTTGGAATGTCATTCTTTGTGAATGGGAGCAGTATTCATGGAGGAGCTCTAGTGAAGAAAAATTGAAGTGGTGATCATTATAAATAACTCTATGGAGGAAAACTTTCTCTCTTACAACTATTATTGAAATATCAAATTAACAAACATTTCTAAATTTTATTTTTTCCAAATACATACATATTGAATATTTACTGTTAAATTTATTCAAATGTGTACTATAGAAAATGAAAATTTCCCAGAGTTTCACCCCCGGAAACGATCACTATTAAGGTTTTGGTATACATTTGACTAAAATATTGTTTTAAAAATATTTATCAACTTTAATTACAAAGCATATTTCACAGGAAAAAGAATATATGTAACACTTCTATAATTTTTGAAACCTAATATTAAAACCAACCCATGAACTCATGAACCAGATTAAGAAATATAACATCACCAATACTGTTCAAGTTCGCTGTCTGTTCTCCTGTATCCTAAACCATATTTTTTTCCCCAGAGGTAACCACCATCTCAAATATACTAATGAAAATGTATTTAAAAAAATAATTTACCCATATTTATAACCCTAAATGTTATTTTGTTTTGCTTGTTTTTGAACCTTATACAAAATACCGTGTTATATATATTCTTCTATCACTTGCCTTTTTTCATTTAACATGTTTCTAAAATATACTCACATATTTCACTCATTTTAGTCGATAATATTTCCATTTTCTGAAATATACCATAATTTAGCAATGTACATTTGGGTTGAACAGAGGATTTTGCTCCTGCAAACATTCCAGTGCTCATTAACTAAAGTTTTTCTAGACTCTACTTAAAAAGGAAATTACTGAATCATACATAGGTACATGTTTAACTTTACAACTTTCTAGCCAAACCATTCCTAAAGTGATTGTACCCATTTTTAGTCCTGCCAGCAGTGTGTATGCAGTTCCATTGCTCCACATTCTTATTTACACTTGTTAGACTCATTTTTGCCAGCCAGGTGGGTAAAAATAGTGATAATCATTGGGTGATTTTTGTTATTTTTTTCCTAATTACTGATGAGGTTGAACATCTTTCCATATACTCATGGTCATGTTTCCTCTTCTAGACAGTGTTTTCATGTTTTTACCCATTTTTTTAACAGTTAATTTTTTATTTAGATAATTTTGATTACAGAAATTGCAAAAATGGAACAGAGAGTTCCTGTATATCTTTTAACCTATCTTCTCCTTATGTTTACATCTTACATGACCATGGAATACTTATCAGAAGTAAGCAGTTAATCTTGGTATGATACCAAGTATAGGTCTTACTCAGATTTTATCACTATTTCTACTAACATTCTCTTTCAGTTGCAGAACCTGGGTCCAGAATCCCGTAATACAGTTAGCTGTGCCTCTGTAGTCTCTCCAATTTGTGACATTTCTTACTCTTTACTTGTCCTTCATGAACTTTACACTTTTGAAGAGTACTGGCCAGTGATTTTGTAGAACGTTTCTCAGTTTGTGTTTGTCTAATGTTCTCTCATGATTAGATCGAGATTAGACATTATTGGGAAAGATACCACAGAGGTGATGTGCATCTTATCGGGGGCACATAATGTCAGTAAGTAATACTGGTGATGTTCACCTTGATCACCTGGTTAAGGAGGCATCTGCCATGATTCCTAACTTACTACTTTTTTCCCTTGTAATTATTATACTGTATTTTTGGAAAGATTTTTTGAGTCTGTGTAATATTCTGTTTCTGCTTAATTTCACCCATTCATTTTAGCATACATTGGTGCTTTTACCCATTTTTAATTGGGCTGTTTGTCATTTGATTTTTTTGGAGTTAAAAATACATATTCCAGAAAGTAATCTTTTTAGCAGTCACTGATATGGAAATTATCTTCTCTCCAGTTTGTGAGTTGTCTTTTCATGTTATTAATGGTATCTTCTGAAGAATAGATGTTTGAAGTTGTCTTTTTTGTTTGCTGCCAGCATGTAGAATTACAGTTAATTTTTATACATTATCCTATATCCAGCCATCTTGCCATATCCCCTTATTCATTTCAGTACTTGAGATGTAATTTCCTTTGGCTCTTCTATGTAGATAATCACATCATTGGTAAGTAATGAGAGATTTATTTCTTCCATTCTAATCTGTATGACTTTTATTTCTTTTTCTTATCTTGAATTGGCAACTCACAATTGGAGAGGAGGTATTTTCCACACAGTAACTGATAAAAGTTCAGTTTTGAATAAAAGCAATAGTAGCAGGCGTTTTTTTAAATCCTGATTTTTTGATGTGTTAATAAGTTTGCTAATGTGGCAGCTAATTATGGTAGGACTGGATAATTTACTGAAGTACTTATCTTTGAGTTTTATTTGTTTTTGCCATCCTCAGTTTTCTTAGCTTTCCTTTGGCATTTCAAGGAAGAATAGTATGCCTCTCTAATAGGTACAAAGCATTAATTTGTTTATTTACATATTCAGTCACCAACATGTGTTGGACACCAAAGGCATACAAGTCTCAGTGGTACACAGAAATAAAGAAATGTTTATTCTTTTTATGGATGATCCCCCCCATCTATTGATAAGGAAGAGGCATACCTAAAGCACCATGACACAGCTAGAAAGTGGCACATGCAAGAAAGAGGATATAACCAAAGGATAGGGACAGTACTGATGAGGCAGATCCACTCTAGGAGACAGGGATGGCTTCCTGGCTTTGCTGCTATATTCCATGAAGATGTAATGATCTGGGTATATGCTTTGTGGGCCTAGTTCAACATGGAAGTTCTAAAGGGAGCACCTTTAGGATAGAATTATGTTGCCTAAGGAAGGGCCATTTATGGTATTCTTATGCTCTAGAACCCAGCAGTTCCATGTCAGTGTGTAGTGAATACCTCTACAAGATCTATGATGCTAACAGTACTAAGATTTTATTTTTGGTAGTAAGAGCTTTACATTTTCTGTTGCAGAGTGAATGGAGGGAAAGGGAAGTTTGCTTCTCATGGATGATCTTTTTAAATAGTTTGTAGTAGGATGCTTTTAGCAGCAAATTATAAAAATGCCTGACTCAGAGTGACTTAATAAGAGAAAATATTATCTCACATAGTGGGAATTCAAAGGTTGTGCAGCTGCAGACCCAGTAAAGTCAGTGACTGGATGATGTTATCAGGTTGCCTTTTGCTGTCCTCAGCAATCCAGTGGTGGTTTCTCTATGGTTGTGAAGATGGCTGCCAGTATGATTAGGCTACCTGCTTTCTCGATGACATGTGACACAAAAAGGGAGACCCTGTCTGCCAACAATGCTGTTGACTACAGTCACCAGGGGAGGCCATACACTGAATTTATTAGAATAATTAGTATCTGTCACTGGAGCTGAAGGTGAGATGTGTTTCCTGTATGAAAACTAGATTTTTGTGAGGAAGGAGGAAGACAGAAGTGAATGTTGGGTAGCAAACCAATATTGGGCACTCTAGTTTTTGTTATAATTATTTTTTGTATAAGTTTTAAATTAAAAAACCTCCAACTTTGTGATATTAAAGGAAGCTTAGAAAATAGATTTAAAAGTCACTCAGAATCCTCTCTCAAATAATTAACACCATTTGTCCCTTTCAGCATTTTCATAAATGTTTTTACTTAGTTAAATCATACTCTACATACATCTTCAAAATTCTTTTTCTGAAATACATAAAAAATTGAAAAATATGACATGGTTTAGTTTATCATTTATCTGTTGCTTGACATCTAGATTACTTTTACTCCTTTTCTGCTCCAAGATTTTAAAAATAAACTTAATTTTAATTAATTAATTAATAAATAGGAATGGGGTCTTGCTGTGTTGTCCAAACAGGTCTTGAACTCCTGGGCTCAAGTGATCCTCCCACCTCAGCCTCCCAAAGTGCTGGGATTACAGGCGTGAGCTACCATGTCCGGCCCATAAAAATAAACTTTATGTTTCAGAACAGATTTAGATTTACAGAAAATTGTTAAGATAGTACAGTTCTCACCTGCCCCTTCTCTCCTCCTCCAAAACTAGTTTTTTTCTCTTAACCAATATTGATACATTATTAATGGAGGTCCGTACTTTCTTCAAACTTTCTTGTTTTTAAAAATCTAATGTCCTTTATCTATTCCAGGATCTCATATTACATTTAGTTGTCTTGTCTCTTTAGATTCCTCTTGACTATGAGAGCTTCTAAGTTATTTTTGAAGGACATATTTTAATGCAGAATAGGATGAAATGTGGTTTTTAAGAGAATCACCAGATATTTTGACATAACATTGAATCATAGTTGTCCTAAAGCAGCTGTTATCTTTTCAGACAGTAAGCAGAAGACAGAAACTACTTAGAAAGTTGTAACATTTGAACTACATTACATAAAAGGGAAAGTTACTTTCATGATTCATTTTAAATAGAATTTACAATGAAATTAAATTTAAAATATAAAAATAAACCCTTCTGCAAGACAAATACACAATGTAAAAGTCAGTTCCCTAGTAGAATTTGGCTTTGTTTACCTACCAAAGAATTCTGGTTTTCAAGGTGACAGAAGAGTTCATGACTAAGTAGACAGGATAGGATTCTCTTTTCTCTTCTCTTCCCTTCCCTTCCCTCCTTTCCTTTCCCTCCCCTCCCCTCCGCTCCCCTCTTTTCTCCTCTCTTCTCCTCTCCTCTCCTCTCCTCTCCTCTCTTCTCCTCTCTTCTCCTCTCTTCTCCTGTCCCCTCCCCTCCCCTCCCCTCTTTTCTTTTGATGGAGTCTCACTGTGTTGCCAGGCTGGAGTACAGTGGTTCAATCTCAGCTCACTGCAACCTCTGCTTCCTGGGTTCAAGCGATTCTCCTGCCTCAGCCTCCCAAGTAACTGAGATTACAGGTGCGCACCATCATGCCCAGCAATTTTTGTATTTTTAGTAGAGACGGGGTTTCACCATGTTGGCCAGGATAGTCTCGATCTCTTGACTTCGTGATCCACCCGCCTTGGCCTCCCAAAGTGCTGGGATTACCTGTGTGAGCCACCGCACCCAGCCAAGATAGGATTCTTTCTAGGGCATCTAAGGCCCCCAAAGCATGAGCTCTTTCAGCATGCTGATCTGTTAGATTTTTATCTGCCATAAGCTGTCCAGTCTATGCTGCTGTAAAATAGATCTCCAATGAAAGTCCATAATAAATTTATTTAAATAAGGAACTTGAGAAATGTTCTCTGGAACTCGTAAAATAAATGTTAATTACTACTAATAGGAACTTGGAGTCATTGATCACATTTGGAAACCATAACTAAAATATAATTTTGTCTTTATGAGCCATGTTGTAATTTGAGTAAACAAATTGAGACTCTTTGGACTCAGAGTATAACCTGGTAAAACATTGTGTCAGAACTTTACAAAGCTCCAAAAAAGATGAAAAATTTTTTTTCTCCTTAATTTTCTAAAGGTCCAATAACTGGTATGACAGGACTGTTTTAACAACTAATATCAGGTCCATCACTTCACTTGCTTCCTTTTGTCCTCCCTCCTCCTCACCCTCCCACCACTCCATTCATGGATCTAGTGCTCAGCGCCAGTCTTTGTGGAGGAATTTCTCCATCTGTTGGTACACCTCAGTTCATCACTTTGCAGTTTTTCAGAAAGGGCTTATGAGAACTATATTCCCTGAGTTCTTGTATTTAGAAATCTTTATCTTTGAAATCCAGTAACTCCACTAGAATATATTTCATTGGTGATTTTCTGTAATTTTCTTTTCTGAGACTTACCCTTTCTGTAAACCTAAATTTTCTTTATTTCAGAAAAGTTTTCTTAATGATCTTGGAAAATGTTTTCTTTTCTTCATCTCTAGCTCCTTCATTCAGTTATGCCGAAGGAAGGATCTAGAGATGAGGAATAGAAAATGTTTTCTGGCCAGGCGTGGTGGCTCACGCCTGTAATCCCAGCACTTTGGGAGGCCGAGGCGGGCGGATCACGAGGTCAGGAGATCGAGATTATCCTGGCTAACATGGTGAAACCCCATCTCTACTAAAAATACAAAAAATTAGCCGGGTGTTGTGGCGGGTGCCTGTAGTCCCAGCTACTCGGGAGGCCGAGGCAGGAGAATGGTGTGAACCCGGGAGGCGGAGCTTGCAGTGAGCTGAGATCGCGCCCCTGCACTCCAGCCTGGGCGACAGAGTGAGACTCCATCTAAAAAAAAAAAAAAAGTTTTCTATTCCAAAGAATCTTAGAAAATGTTTTCTATTCCTCATCTCTAGCTCTGTATTTCAAGGATGCCTGGAACTCCTTGGTCTGCCTTTCACATCTGTCTGTTTTCTTTGTTATCTTTTTAAACTCTACTTGCCCAGTTTCATTTTCCTCACTTTTCTCAAGATTTTACTCTATGATCCTTATGGCTTTCAAATAGTGTCAGTTCTTCATTAGGTATTTCCAGTATGACTTTCATTTTCTGTGATAGTTTTATCGTTCTTTTCTACTTATTTCCTGAGGTCTAAAAACCTAGTTTTTGTTTCCTTTCATGACTTATTTATTCCTTATGCACTTGCATCTTTGCTTCAAGCTCTTGTTTTATAAAGCTTATATTTTTGGGAGTTCTTGAGAGTATCTTTGGTCATTTCTGTGGTTATATGCTTATAGAGATTGTTTTGTCCTTCTGCCATTTCTTTTTCTTGCTCCTTTTTTTCCTTTTAAATGTGGGGTTTTTTTTAAATAGAATGTTTGGATGGTTCCTTCTACTCTCCCTCCCTGGAATCTTTAAATAGTGAGTTCTTCCTGGACTTTAGTATTATATTAAAAAAACTGGACATTATAAAATGCTTTTTGTCTAAGTTTTTAGCCCCTTTTCTATTTTAGGCATAAGACAATCATTTAGGTCCATATTGTATCCTGGAGGATAGCATTCCAACTTCACTCACTCTTAACTTCAAGGCGAGAATAGTATGGTCACTGTGTTCTAGGTCAGCCTCACAAACACTGAGACTCCCACCACATAGAAGAATTTGTTTCTTTTCGTATTAGTGTAGTTCTCTAATAAACTCTATGTGGTATATCTCATTTTTATACTTCTCCCAGAAGCTATGTATGCTATCTAATTAATGGATGGTTAGTTATTTTATGTAACTTTTAATACTATTAGGTAGAATCAGAAGAAACTGTGTTTTATATGTTAATAAATGGTCATATTGGCAATTTTCTATGCCTCAAAATAATATATTATTAACTTCTTTATATTGTTGTTGCCATTCTTGAATTATTACTTCTGAGTAACCTCTCAGTTGGCTTGAGTTGCACATAAGTTTTTTTTGGAAGGAAAGTACATAGCATATTTTCTGCCTTTTAATATCAGTCAGGGTTCTTGTAGTCTCAGATTCCAATTCAGAGGAATCATAATTATGTCCCCAGAGGTACTAAAACCTTTCAACTGTAGAGATGAGCATTATGTAGGCAAAACTAAATATTTTATGTGTGGGTCTTAAGTGTGATATTGAAAGGCCTGACTCCTCCCTTGCATTCTTTCTTCCCAAACCATGTACACTGCCTGTAGGATGCTAAATCAGAGCACCAATGCATCCTGGAGGATGGCACTCCCCCCTCACAACTGATGCCTCCTGGTTAGTCCAACAGCTTAGTAGTCAGATCATTACGTCATGCCAGTCAGTGAAATGTATGGGCTTTGCTTCTTCCAAAAGGTGAAGTCCTTAATTACAATGTTGAGTGCGATAATAGCTTAAAAGATATTTCGTAAATCTGAGGATTGTGGTGTTTACATAAGCAATATAGGTAGAAGAAATGCAGATAGCAAACCTAGAGTAAGTGTCTCTTTTAGTGGAGGAATTACTGCCTTTCCCATCCTAAAAGAGCTCACTGGATGCGATCTGATGTGAAGTAGTTGGGGGTCCTCCTGGCATGGCTGTGTATCAGGTGCTCAGAGTTGGTTGCTGCTGCTGGCAAGCTAGCATCCTGCAAGAATGGTATTCAGGTCAGCATTAGTGAGAAGTGAATGTTGTGGAGTGCATTTCCTGCTGCCTTGTGCTTTGTTCCTATGTCCCTTGAGCAAGCACTGCAGCGATGGGGACATACACGGGCGCAGGCCATCCTGCCTCCACAGTGGAAGCCTTTCACTGTGCACTCTCATGGAGCACAAATAGTTATACCCTGTCTGGACTCATTTCAGTGGGCCCATTTCATCCACATGTCTTTTCCCTAGATGCCCTTGTCACCAGTACTCCAATCTTTCTTCTTTCAGGTCCCTATCCATCTGGTTAAACTTGTAGTCACTGCCTATCAGCCTATCAGGTTGTCCTTCCTCAGCTAAAGTGGACCACGGACATAGGGCTTGAAGTTCTGCCCACTGGGAGAAAGTTTCTGCTATATTGTCTTTTCAGAGACCATCCCTTACGATGGATTTAATGCTATCGTGTCCATTTATGACTCATGACAATGGAGGGTCAGTTGGAACTAGGCATTCAAGGTACTCAAACCTTTCTGCATCCTCCTTTATATCATGTGTGTGTGTGTGTGTGTGCATGTGTGTGTTCGGGTTCTCTGAATCTTACTCTGTCTGATTAGTGTCCTACTTTTCACCTAAGTGACTTAATGAGACCTTACATTCAATGGTGTAATGATTCATCACCCTTTCAATTTGTTTTTTCTGTCTTAGCCTGGCAGCTACAAGAGATTCAAGATACTTTTTTGTTGGACATACTAAGTCCCTGACTTTCAGTCTTAGAAATGAAGAATTTAGAATGAAGAATTTAGAGATGAAGCATGTAATTCTTTGTTTCTCCCCCTTTTTCTGGCTCTCGAAGCTTCTCACTGTTTCTGTGAGCCCTTTGATATCCTTTCAAGAAATTTCTTTTTTTCTTTTCCAAACAGCAGTGGTCTTTTGTGCTTACAAACAAGAACCCAGACAGACAGTTAAAGACATTGATATTAGGAGACGAATGTAGGAAACAGAACCTCAGGGACCTGTGAGAATAATAAATGAGTTAGATGGGTTGGAAGTAACTCAGATTCCATTAATTTTCAGAATACAAAATAATTTTTAAAATTACTAATTATTACCTGTCATCACCAGAATAAAGTTGTCTTTAAGCTAAACAACATTGTTATAAGTGTTCGTCTTGTACTCACAGTGTTGAATTCCTGTGTCCTTCAAATTTCAAAGGTTGGGATAATAGGTCCCCCATATCTTCAGTTGGAACTTCACTCTAGTGAACACAGGTAATAATTTAGTCATTTTGAAAATTAATGGGACCTGAGTCTTTAATTGTCTGGGTTCCTGGTTACAAGCAAGAAAAACCAACTCTGGTTGGGAAAGGAATTTATTGGGAGGATACTGAAGAGCTCACTGAGCAAAAGACTTGAATGACCTGAAAAGGGATGTGAACTAAGGCAGCTCTGGAAAGCCAAGAACAAGAAGCCCAACCATCATCTTTTATCAGGATTAGTTTGGCTGTAATGCCAGTTATTCTCTTACCAGCACTCTTGCAGGACACCATTTTCACTGGATGCTGCTGCCACCACTGCTATCACGAGAAACCGTTCTAGCTGTCATGAGTGAATCCTAAGCAGCCTTTTGTCTTTGTGTTTCTGTCTACACATTCAAAGTCTTGAGTTGAGGCAGAGTTTAAGTCACACACAGTGTACTGGATTTTGGTTCTCACAGAGTGAGAGGAGGCTTGTATAAAGAGAGGCCAGGCATTATGTAGTAGGAAGCTGGTCACTTCCATGATGGGAATTGTAGTCCTTTGTCCTGCTTATAGGCAACGTGCAATTCTTCCTTTCCAGTTTGTATGCCCCTTCTTTTTCTTGCTTTATGGCATTCACTAGTACCTCCAGTACAATGTTAAATAGTATTGGTGAAAATGAACACTTTGTCTTCTTTCTGCTCCAAGGGAAAGCATTTCACTTTTCACCACTAAGTTTTACATTAGTGCTAGGATTCTCATAGAGGCCTTTAACCAAGTTGAAGAAATTCCTGTTACTCATGTGCTGAGGGCTTTTATCTTAAGTGAATGTTGAAATTTTGTCAAATGCTTTTTCTTCATTTACTGAGATGATTATATGTGTTTGTTTTTTGTTTGTTAATATGTTGTATTGATTGATGTTTCATTGTTGGACAAATCTTGCATTATTTGGTCATGATGTATCACCTTTTTTATATATTACTGAATTCTATTTGCTAATGACCTTGTAAGAAGTTTTAAATTTTCTTTTTCAATAACTGATATAACTTTGTAAGAATTTTAAGTCTATGAGAGGTATCGATCTCATTAATCCTTTGGTTTTGATATCAAGGTACTGCTGTCTTCAGTAAACTAGTTGGAAAGTATGCCATCTACCTCTTTATTCTAGAAGAGTTTATGTAGAATTGGCAATAATTCTTTCTTAAATACTTGGTAGAATTCACCAGTGAAGCCATCTGGGTCTGGAGTTTTCTATGTGGGAAGGTTTCAAACTGTGAATTCAGTTTCTTTAATAGATACATTAGATAAAATAGATAATAGGTAGATTAAATAGGAATATTCAAGTATCAATTTATTTTAATTATCCTAGGCAGTTTGCATCTTTCAAGGAATTTGCCCATTTCATCCAAGATGTTGAATTTATTGTCTTAAAGTCATTCATTATTCCCTTATCCTTTTAATGCTTGTGGGATGTAAAATGGTGTCTCCTCTCTCATTCTTGATATTGGTAATTTGTGTTTTTCCCTCCTTGTTTTTCTTGATCAGTCAGGCTAGAAATTTATCTGTTTTTCTCTTTTCAAAGAATTAGCTTTTGAGCCAGGTGTGGTGGCTCAAAGCTGTAATCCCAGCACTTTGGGAGGCCGAGGTGGGCAGATTGCTTGAGCTCAGGAGTTCGAGTCCCAGCCTGGGTGACGTGGCAAAACCCCATCTCTACAAAAAATACAAAAATTAGATGGGCCTCAGCTACTCAGGAGGCTGAGGTGGGAGTATTGCTTGAGCCTGGGAAGTCAAGGCTGCAGTGAGCCATGATTGTGCCACTGCACTTCTGCCTGGGTGACAGAGTGAGACCCTGTCTAAAAAATAGAATTAGTTTTTTGTTTTATTGATTTGTTTTCATTATTCATTCATTTTTGTTTGTTTGTTTGTTTGTTTTTTTGAGACAGACTCTCACTCTGTTGCCCAGGCTGGAGTACGGTGGCGTGATCTCGGCTCACCGCAACCTCCGCCTCCCGGGTTCAAGCGATTCTCCTGTCTAAGCCTCCAGAGTAGCTGGGACTGCGGGCATGCACCATCACGCCCAGCTAATTTTTGTATTTTTAGTGGAGACGGGGTTTCACCATGTTGACCAGGATGGTCTCAATCTCTTGACCTCATGATCCTCCTGCCTTGGCCTCCCAAAGTGCTGGGATTACAGGCATGAGCCACCGCGCCCAGCCTATTTGTTCATTTTCTATTCATTGATTCTTGTTTCTTCATTATTTCTGTCCTTCTTCTTACCTGGAATCTAATTTGTTCTTCAGTTTTTTAACGTAGAAGCTTAGATCACTGATTTGACACTTTTCTTCCTTTCCGATGTGAGCATTTAATGCTGTAAATTACCCTCCAACCACTATTTTAGTTACTTCTTACAAATGTTGACATGTTATGTTTTCATTCAATTCAAAATTCCCTTCCTCCCTCTCTCCATTCCTTCCTTTCCTTTCTTTTTTGAGATAGCATCTCGCTCTGTCGCCCAGCCTGCAGTGCAGTAATGCCATCTCGGCTCGCTGCAACCTCCATTTCCTGGATTTAAGTGATTCCTTTGCCTCAGCCACCCGAATAGCTGGAATTACAGGTGTGTACCACCACACCCAGCTAAGTTTTGTATTTTTAGTAGAAACGGGGTTTCACCACGTTGGCCAGGCTGGTCTCAAACTCCTAGCCTCAAGTGATCCACCCGCCTTGGCCTCCCAAAGTGATGGGATTACAGATGTGAGCCACCGTGCCTGACCCCAGTTCAATTTTTTTTTTTTTTTTTTTTTTTGGAGACAGTCTCACTCTGTCACCAGGTTGGAGTGCACTGGCATGATCTCGGCTCACCGCAACCTCTGACTCTCTGGTTCAAGGGATTCTCCTGCTTCAGTCTCCTGAGTAGCTGGGATTATAGGCACGCATTACCACGCCCAGCTAATTTTTGTATTTTTGATAGAGACGGGGTTTCACCATGTTGGCCAGGATGGTCTCGATCTCCTGACCTTGTGATCCGCCTGCCTCAGCCTCCCAAAGTGCTAGGATTACAGGCGTGAGCCACTGCACCTGGTCCAAAATATTTTCTAATTCTTTTTTTATTTCTTCTTTAACCTATGGGTTGTTGGATTTCCACATATTTGGGGATTTTCCAGATTGCTTTCTGTTAATTTTTCTCTCATATTTTTGCTGTCTGGCTTTTTGATGTGTTTTATGGGAGAGACCACCCATTTGTGGAGAAAGTACTCTTTTGAGTCCACATTATATGGGAGGAGCCCACAGGTCAGTCTGCAGGCTGCCGAGATCATAGGCTGGTGGGCGGGTGCACAAGTAGACTGGGCTGGTCTCTCTTGACTAGTGTGAGAAATGGGGCCAGCCCTGCTGCCATCACTGCTGCATTCCAGTGGCAAGGCTGAAGATTGGAATTTGTTAAAAGTCTGCTTATGAGGCAACCACCTCCCCTATTCCTCTTTACCACTGTGCACGTAAGAACTCCAGCAGCCAAGCATCTACCCTTATTTAGGAAACAGAACCTTTTTCATAGAAATCGAATAGCCTGAGAGAATGTCCTGATGCCATAGCTAAATTTCTTGCAGGAAGTGCTGAGGGCGGACTCTTGGAGCACCCTGGTAGATAAGTAGACTTGTACAACAGACGAGATGGCCATTTTTGGTCTCCGCAATACCCTCTACAAAGGCAGCCAAGGCCCATAACACATTTCCTGTTGGCTGCCTGTATTCAACGCACAACTTTAGACTTGTGATCTGTATGTGGCATGACAATGCTTATGAGAATAGAGAGCTGTCAATTTGGTAAGGAGTGAGATCTGCCTTCTGAAAGGTGGAACCCTGTTCATAATGTTAGCATTGTCCTGTTAAATGCAATTTTATTTTTAATGGGCCAGTGCCCTGAAATGTGCATGGGTGACTGGTTTATGGATAATTTTAATTTTCTTCTCAGTGGATTTTGTGTTTTCTAACTTCTTTGCAATGAACGTATATTACTTTTGTGTTTAGATAAAATATTTAAAAATTTTAAAGATTAAAAACTGGTAGAGTTGTGAAATAGGAACATCAGAATTAATCTAGTAAGCATGACTTAATGTACAGGCACTCTGAAACTAATGATTTAATAGCACACTGGATTGATCATAATATCAATTTTGACTTCTCTGTGAAGAACAATTGGAGGGGTCCTAAGGAAAGCCTTCTGGCTCTGTTTCTCAAGTCAGAATGTCAAATAAAAAAAGGTGAAATTACACTGTAGTTACAGATTTAACAGAAGAGCATTACTGTGTCTTCTGCTTTCCCCTTGCCAGTGATTTGTGGATGATCATGTTTCTACTGATGGAAGGGCAGGAGATTTTAAACTTTCCCACTACTTTACTTTTAGAGAGGAGACAGGTACCTATGTTCCATTTGTTTGCTAACCCAGTTATTCCATTTCTGTTCTATCCATAGGCAGCTGGCTAAGAGTCTTGGGCAGGCTGGTGAAATTGAGCCTGAAACAGAAGGAATACTAACAGAGTATGGCGTGGATTTCTCTGATTTCTCTTCAGAAGTTCTAGAATGTCTTCCTCAAGGCCTGCCATGGACAGTTCCACCAGAGGAGTTCAGCAAGAGAAGGGATTTAAGGTAAGCACCTGAAACCCTTTAAGAACGTATATCTCCCTTTCTGCCTTAACTTTCCTAGGGGCTAGGCTTAGATGTTTTCATCTTTCCACAAACATTCAAGTTCAGTTCAGTTGGGAATAGGTGCTTCTGTACCACAGTTGGCAAATTATGGCCCACAGGCTAAATCTAGCCTACTACCTGTTTATGTACAACCCATGAGCTAAGAATGGTTTTTACATTTTTAAATGGTTGGAAAAAATTAAAACAAGAATAATGTTTTATGAAAATTATATGAAATTCAGATTTCTGCGACCGTAAAGTTGCATGGAACATGGCCATGCTTATTCATTATCTATGTTGCTTATGGCTGTTTTTTGCCCTACAACAGCCCAGTTGATTAGTTGCAACCAAGACCATATGGCCTGCAAAGCCAAAAGTAGTTACTGTCAGCCTTTTACAGAAAAAGTTTACTGATCCCTGTTCTAGACCATTCTAACTTCAAAAGCTACAGTGCCTATCTTCTCATTGCCATAGATCTGGTCAAGTACAGACTGTTATCTAGTGAGAAGTGCCTTCCTTTAAATGGGCCTCTTCAGGCACAGAGCAAAGGATTCAAGACTTCAGTACTTGGAGCCTCATTTTAAAGCCTTACTTTTAGGTCTGGAATTTGTTGGAAAGTACTTTTGTGGTATTTTTATAACAACATCTTCTTTGAAGATGTTTCTTCATTGTGGGATGTTAGTTCTTTTCTGATATTTCTCTTCAGAATTTGGTTTCAGTACTGGCACTCATTTTGGATGCCACATGGAGATATTTAGAACCAAGAAACTTTTCATACAACCCACTGAGGCTGTGGAAGGTTTTTGCTAAGGTCATCCCATGTCAAAGTCTTTTCCACCACACTTGCTCGCTTCATGCAGCTGAACTTATGACACCTTCAGCTCTGGGTGCCTGTTACCCACCTAGTTTGTGAATACTCCCTCTCTGTACCTTCTTACTATTGTATCTTTTAGTAATTTACTGCCTTTTTCTTTTCTTATTGAGGTTAGGCAAGGAAAAGGAGATGATCATTAGTCCCCTTTCCTACTTGTTAGTATCTCTCATAGAACACATATTACATTTGAAGTCAGTTAACCCATATTGCATTGCTGGATTTTCATAATAACGCCTCTATCACTGAACCCCTGCTAGCACATGGGTGTGTTATCTCTTCAGGGGCTCCGAGGTCTTAGGCCCATAACGTTAACCTCTCTGAACCTTTGTTTTCTCATATACAAATTGAGGGGTTTGTTTTCTGAGGTCATTTCCTGAATCTAGGAATCTATCTAATGATTTAATGGGAGAAGAATGCTAGAATAAATGGTTGAACATTATTGTTTAGTGGAATTTAGTGTAGCCATGCTGCAGTATCTATCAACATTTTAAATGTACCTACTCCGGCACCCCAAACTCTACTCGAAGTGTACAAAAATATATGTACAAGAATGTTCATTGCTGTCTTGTCATAAAAGTTAAACATTAAAGACACTGCTAATGTCCATTAATAAAGGAATGGTTTAGTAACCTGTGTTATGTCAATATGATAGCATTCCTTGCAGCTCTGCAAAAAGGAGCTATATCCATGTTGACTTTCCTAAAAGAATAGCTATAATATATTATTAAGTCAAGCAAGTTTCAAAACAATATGAATATGAGCCTATATTTTGTAAAGTAATACCAAAACTACATAAATATACACATATACATATATGTGTGTATACATATACACATCAAAGTATATATGCATAGAAAAAGGCCTGGAAGGAAATAAACTGTTAACAGTGACTACCATGGAGAGTGGATTCAGTGGAGTGGTAAGGCAACAGGGAAGTGAACTTTGACTTTTCATTTTGCATACTGCCATACTATTCAAATTATTATTATTATTTTTAAGACAGCATCTCACTCTGTTGCCCAGGCGGGAGTGCAGTGGTGCAGTCATCGCTCACTGCAGCCTTGAATTCTTGGGCTCAAGTGATCTTCTGCCTTAGCCTCCCAAAATGCTGGGATTATAAGCATGTGCGACCACACCCGGCTAATTCTTTTATTTTACTTTTGTAGAGATGGGGTCTTGCTATGTTGAGCAGGCTGGTTTTGAACTCCTGGCCTCAAGAGATCTTCCTGCCTTGGCCTCCCAAAGTGTTGGGATTACAGGCGTGAGCCACCACACCTGGTCTAAATCTTTTTTAAAGTAACTTGTATAACTTTAAAAAATTATAAATGTGAAAGTCACAAAATAGAAGTATTCCATTTTTTCTAGCCTTTTAGCCTACTGGTAAATAATAAGCATGTTAGTAGTTATGGGGCCCAATATTGCAGTAAATTCCCCTCTCATGGCTCTATCTTGCCATTTCTTTGACCTTTATTGCCTTCTGGTTTAGACCATAGAATAAGAGGTCCTTAGTGAGACCCTGTCTCTACAATAAATAAATAAATAAATAAATAAATAAATAAATAAATAAATAAAATATTAGCCAGGCACAGTGGTGTGTGCCTACTTGGGAAGCTGGGGTGGGAGGATTGTTTGAGCCTGGGAGTTTGAGGCTGCAGTGAGCTATAATCATGCCGCTACACTCCAGCCTGGACAATGGAACAAGACTCTGTCTAAGGGAAAAAAGAAAAGAAACCTTGCTCTGCAGAAAGCCTTTGTTAAAATATATCTTAAATACACACACCACACACACACACGCGTGCGCATGCGCCCTATGAAAGGATCCAAAGACAGAAGGAGTTTGTAGGGTGCTCTCTGCTATTCATGAAGTAACAAGGATTTTTTAAAAAATTACTTTTGGGCCGGGCACCGTGGCTCACGCCTGTAATCCTAGCACTTTGGAAGGCGGAGGCAGGCAGATCATGAGATCGAGACCATCCTGGCCAACATGGTGAAACCTCATCTCTACTAAAAATACAAAAATTAGCTGGGCATAGTGGTACGCGCCTGTAGTCCCAGCTACTTAGGAGGCTGAGGCAGGAGAATCGCTTGAACCCGGGAGGCGGAGGTTGCAGGGAGCCAAGATCGCCCCACTGCAATCCAGCGTGGCGACAGAACGAGACTCCATCAACAACAACAACAAAAAATTACTTTGGGCTGGGCACGGTGGCTCACACCTATAATCCCAGCATTTGGGGAGGCCAAGGTGGGTGGATCACTCGAGGTCAGGAGTTGGAGACCAGCCTGGCCAACATGGTGAAACCTCATCTCTACTAAAAATACAAAAATTGGCTGTGCATGGTGGCAGGTGCCTATAATCCCAGCTACTTGGGAGGCCAAGGCAGGGGAATTGCTTGAACCCAGGACGCAGAGGTTGCAGCAAGCTGAGATCATGCCACTGCCTGGGCGATAGAGTGCGTCTCAGTCAAAAAAAAAAAAAAAAATTACTTTAACCTTAAAATAGGTTATCCTTGCCCATTATCCTCAGGATTATGTTTCTAAAATTCAAATCTGATTTATTTTACTCCTTTGCATTTAAAATTTTTCTAATGTTTCTTAATGCCTAAAGTAGTAATGTCTGAAGTTTAGAAATTACTACTTTAGGCATCAAGAAGTAATATAGTAAATTGCCACTAATGCTTGTCTTTATTTTAAAACTATACATGAATTTACTACATTGATAGTCTATTATGTACATTATAAACGTAAGTGAAAATAGAAAAATAAAAATGTAATGAGAAATAAATTTTTAAATATTTTCATTTTACTTACGAAAAGTATAGAAAACTGTTTATATAGTAATTTTACTTTTGGTGAAAGCAGTATGGTTGAATAATATTCTTTATTTATTAAAATTTTACTTTAACAACTAATAATATGGAAATTCAGAGATCTGATTCTAAGTTCTGTATGTTTTGGTACTTGGTTTTGATGATTATCATAATTGAAAAGGATATATGTTTAGAAGATGTGAGCTGTGCTTACAAAATCCTAATACTCATTTCTCAGTCCTATTCGCCAATTATATTCCAATTCATTTTGAAATTCAGCTAGTAAATTTCCATCTTTTCTGATGTCAGTTCTTGTGGATTCATTGAAAGGTGCTGCATTTTTAGATTAAAAAAATAGATTTATAATCTCCAGTTACTCTTTAGTTGTTATCTTTAAAAACTAGTTAAAAAATTCAGCCAGGCACATTGGCTCACACCTGTAATCCCAGCACTTTGGGAGGCCAAGGTGGACAGATCACCTGAGGTCAGGAGTTCGAGACCAGCCTGGCCAACATGGTGAAACCCTGTCTCACTAAAAATACAAAAATTAGCCGGGTGTGGTGGTGGGCACCTGTAATCCCAGCTGCTCGGGAGGCTGAGGCAGGAGAATTGCTTGAACCCGGAGGCAGAGGTTACAGTGAGCCGAGATTGTGCCACTGAACTCCAGCCTGGGTGACAGAGCGAGACTCTGTCTCAAAAAAATAAAAATAAATAAAAATAATTCTATTAGGAAGTTTAAGTCTATGGATATGAATGTTTTTGTAGTTTATACACTTACATCATTTTAGTCCCCAAATAATATAACAATGGAAGTATTTCAAAACATCCATTTAAAAAAATGTTATCTTTAAAATTCGAATATGTTATTTTGTTTTCAAAATGCAATAATTTTTTTTTCTTATTGTTAAAATATCACCTTTACCTTGAAGGGACAGATTAAGCATGTTTAATTTTCCTAAAGTATCTGATAGGTAACATATGACTGATAGCCATTGTTTTGAAATTATAATGTGGCTGGAGATGAATTCATATTAGGCACAGAAGAAATGTCAGTGTTGCCATTTTTCTAGTGTTAATGATATTACTAGGAGTATTAGTGGTTTAGTATTATCTTCAATATATGGACCTTTGCAGTAATCTTTTTTTAGCCAGTTGCCTTTTTTTGCAAGGATTAGTTTAGCTAAAACTAGACAATATCCATAAATCCATGTATCTGGGCATGAGTAAAGACCCATTATTTGCACTTGGCAAAAGCATAGGAACCAAGAGTGCCACTGTCATTGCCTTTGTGTTCCAGAATGCCAACTTTTTCATCTGTACACCTCACCTACCACCTGACCCACACATAGTGAGGGTGCCAGGGTTAATTCATGTAGTTATGTAGTGTCAGTTAATTCCTTATTTTTAACACACATAAAGAGAAGCCATAAGTGTGTGGAATGAGCTCCAGTGATGTAGTTGGTTAGCATGCAGTACTGTACAGCAGTAGGTAAGCATGTGGAGGTATTTGGATCTGATAACCTTTTCCTTTTCTTTGACTGGTTTTATGATGGATTCATTCAGTTTTTATACCAAAAATATTTATGGAACACCAACCATGGGCACTGAGGATACAACAGTGAACAAAAATAGATGTATTCACTGTCCTTGTGGAACTGTCAGTTTGGTGGCAGAAGAACATGAATGAAACTATTAAGCAGTAGTCAAATGTGGAATTGTAATGAAGGAGGGGGTGCTTGGTGCAAGTGTTTGTGATCATGTGGTTTCTTCTGCTCTGAGGTCCACTGCTTTCAAAGAGCTGTTAAAAACAGTATTGATTTTCCTAGGAATGTCAAAAGAAGTAGGATTGAGTCCCAGCACATGCTGAAAAATATGTGCTATATTGAATAAATTAATTTACATTTTGTAAACTAATAAAATCAAACCTTTTTCAAACATTTATTTACACATATTGTTTATATATAGTATATGTCATATATGCCGTATATGTCATATATATATATGCCAAGTACTGAGTTAGCCACTGAAAATGCAGAGACAACCAAGGGCCAGCCCCTGTTCTTCAGGGAGACAGATTCGTACTCAGATAAATTACAGCAGACAATGGCAAGTGCTGTAATATAGGTATGAACAGACTGCCAGGGTCATTGGTGCATGAGGTGAGATCTGAGAAATGAGCAGGTATAGAGGCAAATAGAGTGACTAAAGTTGTCTTCATTTTAGTGATAGTCCATGTCTGCAGAAAGGCAGTATGTTCCCTTCAGACTCTAAGATCCTTCTCTAACAGGGCTTGCAAGTCCTATGGTTTGGTCACTTAATCCCCTGTCCTGGGTCATCCTGCCTCAGAGCCTGCAGTGTTACTCTGGCTCTAGCTACGTAAGAACTTCTACATACCCGTTTAGGTTTGGTATTTGAACAATTATATTTGGAACAGAAAAGTTCCATCAATCTTTAAACCTCATAATCCAATTATGTCAGTAAAATTCCAGTTTTTTGGTCCAATGGAATTGGGGTAATATTTTGCAAACTGAAGTTGAGAGAAATAGTGTTTATTTTGAAAAGAAAAATGGTTGGTTAGCAATTTTCAAGAAGTTAGGCTTGCATGAACTCCTAGGGGCGATATAGCCCTCCTGATTGGGGTCACCATTTTTCTGGACCTTCAGCTCTAGTCTCTGGAGAGTCCCTGCTTGCATGGCCTAGACCTGTAGCTGTCTTTAGCAGGGCATCTGAGGCTTTAAAAAAGAAAAGCAACATAAGTACTGCAGAAATTTGAGGATCAGGAAGATAATATGTCCAAGGAAACTGCTTAAAGGGGGGTTGCACCAGAAGCTCAAGAAACCCAGAAGTTATTTCTGAGACTGGCTCCAGTTATTTCAAATTTCATTCATATTGTTTTGTTTCCTTTGTTGCTAAACTGGAACAGGAAACCAAAGCCTAAAAGCTCAATTAAAGTGGAAAATGAAAACCTAAATATTGGAGGGGGAAAATACCACACTAAACCGATTTTTATGTTTCTCCTATAGTTAGTATTATTATGGAAGTTTGAATCATGTCACTTTTCAGTAAAACTATGAGTTTCATTGAAGTGGAGGTGGTTTCTATAGCTTTTTACAAGAGAACTTGTGGGTATCTATTTCCTTACTATTCCCTCAATAAAAAGGAAGCCCAGTGACCTCCACCAGACCATTACAAATGTGAAACTTGGCACTTAAAATTGCTTGCTCTAAATTTTCCAATTGCTTTCTCTCTTTTTTTTCCATTTAATGTCGTCCTGCCAACTAGTGATTTTATTATTATAAACAGGACATTGTATTCACTTTTAAGAAGAAATATGAAGCTGGAGGTAAAATTACAAACTGTAGCTTCTCGGCTGCCAAAATAGAAAACAATGAGCTAAAAATACTAAGCACAGAAAGGGGATTGTGGTAAGAAATATTGAAAAATCTTCAAGATGGAGCTGTTCCAAATAGACAGAAATTTCCTCTCACTCCAGGTAAAACCAACCTTGAAATAGCAACTTGAAAGAAGAGTCATATAATACTAACCTCTTTCAGGTCAACCCTTTTGTGGGAAAGCTTTCAAACATAACTAACATTAAATGACTAATGATCTTGCTGTTCATCAGGAAGTCCAATATGATTAAATTGCCTTTAGAAAAAGGTTCCCCTGGTAAGACAGTGTGGTAGCATTGAAGGAGCGCTAGAAGTTAGTCCTAGTTCTCCCCAGGGCCTAGCTAGGTGATTTTAGGCAAATCAGTTAAATCTGGGGAAGTGGAGAGCCGTGAGCAATTTTATCTTTTGTGAAATGGATTTTTGACCAGATTAGGATTTTTCAAAACATGTTGCTAGGTCATGAATAGGTGTCATGCAGAAAAAGGATCTGTGGGCAAGTATTTTTGGAAAACAGTGGGTTAATAGATTTCTTAGAGTTTCTTCTCATGGATTATCTTGTGGAACTAGTATTCCTTAGAATACATTTTGCAACTTTCTGAACTAGGTATTTCAAACCCCTCTAGCTCTAACAGAGCATGACTCTGTATTTGAAATGTCTTTTCTGAGTTATTTAGAGCTGTCTCATTCTTGGATTTGAAAGAAGATGGTATCCCATCAGTGATTGTCTGCCGCATTTATCTGACAAATAACTATCAACTGTGCCCCACCATGGACCACCCAGGAAAGATAATTACGCAGGAAATTCAAGGGTCGTGCTTTAAATCTCAGTTCTTCGATGGCCAAGGGAACCCCTTCTTCCCTTAGCTGGAGGGAAGCAAGATTAAATTGTTTGGCATCAAATGGGGAAGCTGTCATTGTCATTTGAAACTCCTGGCAGTAGTATTCCTTTCATGTAAATCCCAACTCACTGTGAAATTACAAGAAATGCATAGATAGTAACCAGGATGAATGGGCCCTAAAGTAGATACACAACTGGACCTTCTTAATTGTAAGTATTTAGTACTTCATCAGCCCATAAAATTCATGTTGATAAATAGCACCACTCTCAGAAAAGACAAATACTCAAAGATCAATAGATTTTTGTCTGAACCAGGAGGAAAAATGCCTACTGGCAAAAGACAATATTTGAATTTATTCCCTAGAAATATTTTTATAGCACTGTAGAAATATGAGTGCATGGGAAAGATAATTTCTACATCTTCTAAATAAAATCTGTTTGGAAATTATACTATAATGATATTTAAAAATTTCATTTTGTGGTATAGATGGTCTAAGATTTGGAATAAACTGGAGTATAGAGATAACTAAATGTCAGGGTGGCAAAGTCTGTTTTTTATATTGAGATATTCAAATACCGCAAAATTAATCATTTTAAATTCAGTGGTTTCTCGTATATTGGTAGATTTGTTGAACCATCACCACTATCTAATTCCAGAACATTTTTGTCACCCCAAAAATAAATTCCATTAGCAGTCACTCCTCATTCCCTCTCCCCCCAGCTTCTCACAACTACTCATCAGTTTCAGTCTCTGTGGATTTCCCTGTTCTGAACATTTCATATAAATGGAGTCATACAGCAAGTTGCCTTTGGTAGCTGACGTGGTTTACTTGACATAATGTTTTCAAGGTTCATCCATGTTGTTAAATATATCAGAATGTAATTCCATTTTATAGCTGAATAATATTCTGTTGTATGGTTATTTCACATTTTGTTTATTCATTAGTTGATGGACATTTGAGTTGATTCCCCAGCTTGACTATTATGAATAATGCTGCTATGAATATTTGTGTACAGGTTTTGGTGTGGACATTCAGTTATTTTGGGTATACACCTAGGAGTGAAATTGCTAGGTCATATGGTCAGTCTACTTTTAGAGTAATTGTGAAACTGTTTTTCAAAGTAGCTGTACCATTTGCACTCCCTGTGGCAATGTATGAGAGTCTCAGTTGCTCCATATCCTAACACTTGTTATCTGTATTTGTGATTATAGCCATCATTGTAGGTGTGGGGTAGTATCTCATTGTGGTTTTGATTTGCATTTCTGTCATGACTAATGAGACTGAATGTATTTTGATGTGCTTATTGGTCATTTGTATATTTTCTTTGAAGAAATATCTACTCAGATAGTATCTATTCAGATCCTTTGCCATTTTTAAAATGGATTGCCTTTCTATTGTTGAGCTATAAGAGTAGTTTCTGTATTCCAAACACTGGTCATTTATCAGATATATGATTTGCAGATATTTTCTCCTACTTGTGGGCTGGCTATCTTTCACTTTCTTGATGGTGTTCTTAGAAGCACAAAGTTTCAAAATTTGATGAAGACCCGTTTAGTCTGTTTTTTCTTTGGTTGCTTGTGTTTTTGGTGTCATATCTATAAAAACCATTGGCGAAGATCACAAAGAGTTAGACATATGTTTTCTTTTTGTTTGTTTGTTTTGAGATGGCGTCTCTGTTATCCAGGCTGGAGTGCAGTAGTGCGAGCTCAGCTGCAACCTCTGCCTCCCGGGTTCAAGCGATTCTCCTGCCTCAGCCTCCCAAGTAGCTGGGAGTGCAGGCACCCATCACCACGCCCTGCCAATTGTTTTGTGTTTTTATAGAGATGGGGTTCTGCTATGCTGGGCAGGCTGGTTTCCAACTCCTGACCTCAAGTGATCCACCAGCCTCAGCCTCCCAAAGTGCTGGGATTATAGGCATGAGCCACCGTGCCTGGCCAACATAAGTTTTCTTCTATGAACTTTATACTGTTAGTTGTTATATTTATGATCCATTTTTAGTTAATCTTTGTAAATGGTGTGAGGTATGGGTCAAACTTCATTTTTTTGCTTGTGGATAACCAGTTGTTTCAGCACCATAAGAAAAACTTGTTGACAAGATGATTCTTTCTTCAT
Organism: Pan paniscus; assembly: GCF_029289425.2. Taxonomy (NCBI): domain Eukaryota; kingdom Metazoa; phylum Chordata; class Mammalia; order Primates; family Hominidae; genus Pan; species Pan paniscus. The sequence continues at coordinate 134,768,486 of NC_073262.2, forward strand.
GAAATTGTCTTGGCATTTCTTGTCAAAAATTATTTGACCATAAATGTATTGGTTTATTTCTGGACTCTCAATTCTGTTCCATTGATATGTATATCTGTCTTTATGCCAGTACCACACTGTCTAAATTATTGTAACTTTGTAGTAAGTTTTGAAATTGAGAAGTGTGGTTCTTCCAACTTTGCTTTTTTTTCTTTCAGATTTTTCTACTATTCTGGGTTCTTTGCATTGCCATATATATTTTAGGATCAGCTTGTCAATTTCAGGAGGCACTCAGGATTTTCATAAGAATTGCTCTGAGTCTGTAGATCAGTTTGGGGAGCATTTCCATCTTAACACTGTTAAGTCTTCCAACCTACGAACATGGGATGTCTGTCCATTAATTAGGTCTTTAATTTCTTTCAATGATGTTTTGTAGTTTTCAGTATACAAGGCTTCTTTGTTAAATTTAATCCTACATATTTTTTCTTTTTGATGCTGTTGTAAATGAAATTGTTTTCTTAATTTCATTTCCAAATTATTTATTGCTAATGTTTAGAAATACATTTTATATTTATATATGTATCTGGTATCCTGCAACCTTACAAAAATCATTTGTTGGCCGGGCATGGTGGCTCATGCCTGTAATCTCAGCACTTTGGGAGGCCAAGGCTGGTGGATCACTTGAGATCAGGAGTTTGAGACCAGCCTGGGTAACATAGTGAAACCCCGTCTCTATTAAAAATACAAAAACTAACCAGGCTTGGTGGCAGGTGCCTGTAATCCCAGCTACTCAGGAGGCTGAGGCAGGAGAATCGCTTGAACCTGGGAGGTGGAGGCAGCAGTGAGCAGAGATCACGCCACTGCACTCCAGCCAGGGTAACAGAGTGAGACTCCACCTCAAAAAAAAAAAAAAAATTGTTAGCTCTGTTTTTCATGGATACCATGGAATTTCCTGTATTTAGAAGTTCATGTCATCTGCAAATAGGGAAGTTTTACCTCTTCCTTTCTAATTTAGATGCCTTTTATTTCCTTTTGTTATCCAGTTACTCAAGCTAGGACCTTCTGTACAGTGTTGAATAGAATTAATGGAAGTGTGCCTCTCTTGTCCTGATCTTGAGGAAGGAAAGCATTCAGTTATTCAGTTTTTTTTTGTTTTTTTGTTTTGAGACAGTGTCTTGCTCTGTTGCCCAGGCTGGAGTGCAGTGGTACAGTCACAACTCACAATTCCAGGCTCAAGTGATCCTCCCAGCTCAGCCTCCTACGTAGCTGGGACAACAGGGCGTGCCACCAAACCCAGCCAATTTTTGTATTTTTTGTGGAGATAGGGTTTTGCTGTGTTGCCCGGGCTGCTCTTGAACTCTTAGGCTCAAGTGATCTGCCCGCCCCAGCCTCCCAAAGTGCTGGGATTACACATATGAGCTAAGCACTCAGCCCAGTCTTTCAATATTAATTGTAATGTAAGCTTTGGGGGTTTTGTAGATGCTCTCTATCAGCTGAAAGCTTTTCCTTCTAGTCCTGATTTATTGAGTGGTTTTCTCATGGAAGAGTGTTGGATTTTGTCAAATGGTTTTTCTGTCTGTTGAGATAATCCTGTGATTTTTGTTCTTTATTAATCTGTTTCATTGATTGACTATCATATGTTGAGCCATCACATTCCTGGGATAAATTCCACCCTTATCATGGTGTATAATGATTTTTACATTGCTAGATTTGGTTTACTGGATTCCTTTTTAGGATTTTTGCTTCGTATTTTTAAGAGATTTCAGTCTTTAGTTTTCTTGTGATAACTTTGGTTTTATATGAGGATAACACTGGCCTCATAGAATGAGTTTTGGAAGAGTTTGTGAAGAATTGGGGTATAGTTTTTTTTCTTTTTTTCTTCTAGCTTTTATTTTAGGTTCGGGGGTACATGTATGTACAGGTTTATTATATGAGTAAATTGCATGTCTCTATAGTTTGGTGTACAAATGATTTTGTCACCCAGGTAGTGAGCATAGTACCCAATAAGAGGTAGTTTTTTGATCCTTATTCTCCCACTCTAGAACTCATCAGTAAAGCCATCTGGCCCTGTGCTTTTGTGTGTGTGTCGGCGATGGGTTGGGGGGTGGTTTGTTTATTAATTCGGTATCTTTTTTTCTTATAGATCTATTGAACTTTTCCATTTTTAAGTCCTCTGCAGTTTATCTTCCTAGAATTTTTTATTTTTTTTTTTAGACGGAGTTTCACTCTTGTTGTCCAAACTGGAGTGCAGTGGTGCGATTTCAACTTACTGCAACCTCCACTTCCTGGGTTCAAGTGATTCTCCTGCTTCAGCCTCCCAAGTAGCTGGAATTACAGGTGCCCACCACCACATCTGGCTAATTTTTTATATTCTTCATAGAGACAGAGTTTCACCATGTTGGCCAGGCTAGTCTTGAACTCCTGACCTCAACTGATCCACCCACCTTGGCCTCCCAAATTGCTGGGATTACAGGCGTGAGCCACCGCACCCGGCTTCTTCCTAGAAATTTGTCTTTTGCATCTTGGTTATCTAATTTCTTGGCATACCATTGTTATTAGTATTCCCTTATAATCCTTATTGTTTCTGTAAGATTGTTAGTAATATTTGCTCTTTCATTTGTTAGTTTAGTAATTTGAATCTCTCCCTCTCTCTCTCTGTTTTGGTCAGCTTAGCTCAGGGTTTGTCAATTTTGTTGATCTTTTCACATAGCCAACTTTTATTTTCTTCTTATTCTTTTTATTTCCTTCTCTTCTTTTTTAAATTCTCTTTTTCATTTATTTCTACTCTAATCTTTGTTATTTTCTTTTTTCTGCTTGCTTAGGTTTAGTTTGTTCTTCTTTGGTTTCTTAAGGTGGAAGTTTATGTTATTGAGTTCAGATCTTTCTATGTTTTGTTTTTGTTTTTTTCTTGAGATGGGAGTCTCACTCTGTCACCCAGGCTGGAGTGCAGTTGTGCAATCTTGGCTCACTACAACCTCCGCCTTCCAGGCTCAAGTAATCCTCTTACCTCAGCCTCCCAAGTACCTGGGACCACAAGCATGTGCCACCATGCCTGGCTATTTTTTTTAATTTTTTAATTTTTTTATTTTTTGAGACAATGTCTCACTCTGTCACTCATGCTGGAGTGCAGTGGTGCGATCTCAGCTCACTGCAACCTCCACCTCCTGGGTTCAAGTGATTCTCCTGTGTCAACCTCCGGAGTAGCTGGGATACAGGCATGCATCATCACACCCAGCTAATTTTTGTTTGTTTGTTTGTTTTTTAGTAATGATGGGGTTTCACCATGTTGGCCAGGTTGGTCTCGAGCGCCTGACCTCAGGTGATCTGCCCACCTCAGCCTCCCAAAGTGCTGGGATTACAGGCGTGAGCCACCGTGCCTGGGCGCCTGGCTAATTTTTGTATTTTTTTGTAGAAATGAGGTTTCATCATGTCACCTAGGGTGGTCTTGAGCTCCTGGATTACAGGCATTAGCCACTGTACTTTTTATAAAGGCATTTACAGCTACTCCCTCCCTACTTCCCTGATTGCTTTAGCTACATCCCATAAATTTTGATAGGTTGTATTTTGTTTGCATTTATATCTAAATATTTTTAAATTTCCTTTGAGACTTCTTCTTTGACGTATTTTTTATTTAGGAGTAGGTTGTTTAATTTCTACATACTTGTGAATTTCTCTAATTTCTTTATGCTATTAATTTCTAATTCCATTCTATTTTGGTCAGAGAACATACTTTGCATGATTTTAGTCCTTGTATATTTATTGAAACTTGTTATATGGTGTGGAGAATGTTCCATATCCACTTTAGAAGAATATGTTTTCTGCTGTTGTTGGATGGAGTGAGTGTTCTGTAGATATCTGTTAGATCTAATTGATTTATAGTTTTGTTTAAGCTTTCTGTTTTCTTGTTTATCTTTTGTTTATTTTTTATCTCTGTTACTGGATGTTGTGTATTGATATATATTACAGTTGAATTCTACATTTCTCCCTTAAGTTCTGCCATTTTTTGCTTTGTGTATTTTGTGGCTTTGTTGTTAGATGCATGTATGTTTATAATTGTTTCATTTTCTAGATGGATTGAGCCTATCATTGTTATAAAATATTATCCTTTGTCTTTAGTAACACTTTTTGCCTTGAATTCTATTTTGTCTGCTATTAGTTTGGCTACTCCAGCTCTCTTTTGTTACTGTTTGCATGACACCGGCACATGCATACACACACAGGCACACACACACATACAATTAAATACTATTAAATAGTAATATAATGTGGCAGCTCTGGAAATCATCTTGCCTCCCTTCATTTCCAAGGTTTGCTGTTATTGCTGTTTGTTCTTTCTGCTGTTCATTTTCTGACTTTTTTGAACTAAGTCTTTTGAGTCTATGCTGTGATCTGAATGTCTGTGTTCCCTCTAAGTTCGTAGGTTGAAACTCTAACCCCCAAATTATAGTTTAGGAAGGCAATTAAGTCAAGGGTAGAGCCCTCATGAACGGGATTAGTGCCCTTATAAAAAGAAGCATGAGAAAGAAACCTCACCCCTTTCACCATGTGAGAACACAGTAAAAAGGTGCCATTCATGAGGAAGTAGGCCTTCATCAGATATTGATTCTGCTAGTTTCTTGATCTTGGACTTTCCACTCTCCAAAACTGTGAGAAATAAACGTTATAAGCTACCCAATTTATAGTATTTTGTTATAGCAACCCAAACAAACAGAGACAGTTTGTATTCTTTGTTATTTGAAGCTACTGAAATCTCTGCTTGGCTAGCTTAGTGGTCAGCTAATGAATAAACAAGAGATTTCCTTAAATATTTGAAAACAGTAAGTCTCTTAGCGTTTGTTAAGAGGCTGTGTGTCGACTAATACCTTTAATGCTTAGGCATGCACTTTACAACTCTGCCATAGCCTTCACTTCCTGCTGTTGCAGAGCTTCAGGGTCAGCCAGAAGTAAGAGTGTAAGACCCTTCTTAAGTCTTTCTTGGGCATGTGCACAGCACTATGCATGAGTGTGACCATCTTTATCCCCAGGAATGTGTCAGACCTTTTCACAGCCCTTTATAGATGCCTCATTCTCCAGCTTTTCCTTTTAATGTTTTTGGTCAGTTCTTGTTGACCAGTACTTTTGCTCACTGTTATCACCATCTCAGATAGCTGCCATGTTAAATAAATACTGCTGAATGTTTTTGATGAACACCCCTGGGGCTATAAGGCTGTTTGCAGTGAACAAGGTTTGATGAAGGTCAAATTAAGCAAACCCGGTAAATGGGGGTTTTCAGGGAACTGCTGGATAGGTCAAATAATGACATTTCTCCTGTGATGCTGTTTTTAGGGTGCTGTAAACCTGTTCTGGCCACTCCAGTGACTGCTAGGCCACTGGTTTTCACCACGATTACAATGCTGTTGATTTTAAGGCTGGAGAGAGAGATAGAGCTGGAGAGGGGGATGTGGGAATATGGAAAGTAAACTTTGTAAGTAAAACTTTACCAAGTTCAGTGTCCTTGTTGATATTTAGCCATTTTTCTTGAGTAATTGCATCTCAGATTGTTAAAAGCCTGTGGTTAATTTCCAGAGTTACACTAAATTTGATTTTGACAGTTTTGTCCAGTGTTGTTGTTACTTATATGAAGTAGTAGCTTTTCAGAGGAGGTCTCTACTTTGCGAGTCCCACTGATGTGACTCTCAAGTCTTTTCACTTTTATTGCTTGAGTTGGAGATAAAAGAAGACAGTGTCCTACAGAAAAGCTACAAGCTTTCCTGGGAAAATAACAGAAAGAGTGAAAGGAAGATAGAATTTGAAAATAAGGTCGGGTGCGTGGCTTATACCTGTAATCCCAGTACTTTGGGAGGTCCAGTACTTTGGGTGGATTGATTGAGTCCAGGAGTTCCAGACTAGCCTGGGCAACACAGCAAAACCCCATCTCTACAAAAAATACAAAAATTAGCTGGGCGTGGTGGCATGTGCCTGTAGTCCCACTACTAGGGAGGCTGAGGTGAGATAATCACTTGAGCCCAGGAGGTTGAGGGTGCAGTGAGCTGTGATCGCGCCACTGCACTCCAGCCTGGGAAACAGAACAAGACACTATCTCAAAAAAAGAAAGAAAAAGAAAAGAAGCATATAGTAGTCAGTAATTGTGTGGGCAAATTATTCCTAAGATTAGTAGTGTTGGGTAGCCTGACATTCGTATTAGGGCAGGTCAAAAATGAAATGGTCAACTCTGTTGATAATAGGAAAAGAGGAAAATAAATTTCTTAGCTTCTTATACAATATCCTGTTCTGCTTTCAGCCCTTCATCTTTCCTCAGTCTTGCTCTGTCATAGTTCTCTGTCTTACCTATGCCTTGCATTGTACTTCATCCATTTTCCAGGGCCCGTCTTGAATGCTGTGAATTTTTTGTCTTCTCACTCTAGAAGAATTAGCCTTGCCCTTCTCTGTTCTCCCGAGGCAGTCTGCTCACTTGCCATAATGTACCTAATTTACTTAAAAATGACTCTGTCTCTCTGATGGGTAGCAAAGTTCTCATCAAGAGCAAGGACTGGGTGTTACTTTTCTGTTTCTAGGTGCTAACTCAGTACATGGCATCCAGACCAAAATAAAGTGATCATGGAATATTCACCAAGATAGACCATATCTTGAGTCATCAAACAAACTTCAGCTCATGTGAAAATGAAGTCATATAGGGTATGTTTTCTGACCATATGGAACTACAAACTGGAAATCCGTAACAGGACAATAGTGAAATATCTAGACACTTGGAAATTAAACAACACACTTATAAATAATTCACTGGTTAAAGAGGAAATCTTAAAGGAAATTTTTAAAAAATATGTAGAACTGAATGAAAATGAAAGCACAACATATTAAAATATGTGAGATGTCGCTAAAGCAGTACCGAGGAAAATTTATAGCGCCAAGTGCTTACATTAAAAAGAAAAAAGATCTCGGCAGTGAGCTATGTTTTTACCTTAGGAATTTAGATAAAGAAGAGCAAGGCTGGGCATGGTGGCTTATGCCTGTAATCCCAGCACTTTGGAAGGCCTAGGCGGGTGGATCACTTGAGGCCAGGAGTTAGAGACCTGCCTGACCAACATGGTGAAACCTCGTCTCTACTAAAAAAATAAAAACAAAAAACCCCAAAATTAGCTGAGTGTGGTGGCTTGTGCCAGTAGTCCCAGCTACTCAGGAGGGTAAAGCAGGAGAACTGCTTGAACCTGGGAGGTAGAGGTTGCAGTGAGCCAAGATTATGCCACTGCACTCCAGTCTGGGCAACAGAGTGAGACTTCGTCTCAAAAAAAAAAAAAAAAAAAAAAAAAGCACGATAAGCCCAAAGTAAGCAGGAAGGAAGAAAATATAAAGGTAAGCACTTAAGTCAATAAAATTGGAAATTGGAAAACGGTAGAGAAAATCGGTGAAACAAAAAGCTGGTTCTTTTTTTTTAAAACTTTGACTTAATTTTTAAAAGAGACAGGATCTCACTATGTTGCCCAGGCTGTTCTTGAACTCCTGGACTCAAGCAGCCCACCTGCCTCAGCCTCCCAAAGTGCTGGGATTATAGGCGTGAGCCACCATTCCCAGCCAAAAGCTTGTTCTTGAAAAAAATTAATAAAACTGATAAGCCTTTAGCAAGATTGATGGATAAACGGAAGACACACATCACATTAGAAGTGATATGGGACATCACTACAGATACTGCAGCCATTTAAAGGATAATAAGGAATATACAAATGGTTTTTCAAGAAGTTAATAATTCAACATCTTAGAAGAGATGAGTCAGACTATGAACTTTCATCATTCAACCATGTCACATAGACAATCTGAATAGTCACAAAACTATTAAAAATATTGAATTCATAATTTAAAAGCTCACAGAAAGGAAATCTTCAAGCCCAGATGGTTTCACTGGAGAATTCTAGAAAACATTTAAAGAAGAATTAACAGCAATTTTTACACAATCTTTGCTTGAAAATACAATAGGAGAGAACATTTCCCATCTGATTTTATGAAGCCTGATACCCAAACCAGACAGAGATCATATCACAAAGAAAACTGTGGACCAATATCCCTCCTGAGCTCAGATGCAGAAGTATTCAGCGAAATTTTAGCTAATCAAATCCAGCAATGTATAAAAAGAATTCTATTGCTATTACAGAAGTGTCTAAAAAAAAGTGTTCTAAACTATGACCTAGTATGATTTATTCCAGGCATTCAAGACTGGTTCAACATTCAAAACCAATTAATGTATCATGTGTACAAATTAATTTAAAGTGGATCGTAGACCTGAATGTAAGGGCTAAAACTAGAAATCTCTTAGGAGAAAACAAAAGAGTAAACCTTAGTGACCTTGGATTGGCCAAGGAAGAAGTGACAAAATAAAAAAATAGACAAATTGGACTTCATCAAAATTAAAAATTTTGTGCTTTGGAGGACACCATCAAGAAAGTGAAAGCATAACCCTCATGGGAAAAATTGTTTTGCAAATTATGTAGGTTAATATATCTAGAATACATAAAGAACTCCTACAACTTAACAATAAAAAAGACAAACAATTTTAAAATGGGCAAGAATTTTAAGACACACAAATGGTCACTAAGCATATAAAAAAAAGCTCAGCATCATTGATCATTACAAAAATGCAAATCAAAACCACAATGAGATACCACTGTACATTCATTAGGATGGCTGTAATTTAAAAAAATACAGATAACAAGTGTTGGTGAGGATGTAGTGAAATTGGAACCCTCTTATACTGCTGGTGAGAATGTAAAATGGTGCAGCCATTTTGGAAAATAGTTTGGCAGCTCCTCAAAGGGTTAAACATAGAGTTACCATATGACCTAGCAGTTTTACTCCTGGAGAATTGAAAACATAGCCACACAAAAACTTGTACATGAATTATTATTATTATTTTTTAAGGTGGAGTCTTGCTCTGTCACCAGGCTGGAGTGCAGTGGTGCAATCTCGGCTCACTGCAACCTCCACCTCCCAGGTTCAAGCGATTCTCCTGCCTCAGCCTCCCAAGTAGCTGGGACTACAGGTGCGTGCCACCATGCCCAGCTATTTTTTGTATTTTTAGTAGAGACAGGGTTTCACCATGTTGGCCAGGATGGTCTCGATCTCTTGACCTCATGATCTGCCCACCTCGGCTTCCCAAAGTGCTAGGATTACAGGCGTGAGCCACTGCGCCTGAATGTTTATATCAGCATTATTTAAAAAATGGAAACAGGCCAGGCTTAGTGGCTAAAGTGAGGCAGAGGGAGGAGGATTGCTTGAGGCCAGGAGATCGAGACCAGCCTGGGCAACATAATAAGATCCTTTCTTTATTTTTAAAAAGGTCCAGCACTTTGGAAGGCCGAGGCAGGCGGATCACTTCAGGTCAGGAGTTGGAGACCAGCCTGGCCAACATGGTGAAACTCCGTCTCTACCAAAAATACAAAAACAATTACCTGGGTCTGGTGGTGTGCGCCTGTAATCCCAGCTACTGTGGAAGCTGAGGTGGGAGAATCACTTGAACCTGGGAGGCGGAGGTTGCGATGAGCTGAGATCGCGCCATAGCCCTCCGGCCTGGGCGACAGAGCAAGACTCTGTCTCAAAAAAAAGTGGAGGGGGAGGGAGGGAAACAACCCAATCAACTGTTGAATGTATAAACAAAGTGTTTCTCCTCTGTGCAGAGAAGGGAAAACATGGAATGATTGCCATGGGTATGGAGTTTCTTTTCTTGGGTAATGAAAATATTCTAAAATTAGGTAGGGATAATGATTATACAACTCTGTACATATTCTAAAAACTTGTGAGTTGTATGCTATAAAATGATAAATTTTATGGTATGTAACTTTTTTCTCAATAACAGAACAGAATAGAGAATCCAGAATTAGATCCACACAAATATGCCTGACTGATTTTTAACAGAGGAGCAAACGCAGTTCAATGTAGGAAGGATAGCCTTTCATAAAATGGCATTAGAGGAATTTGCCATACATAGGCAAATAAATGAACTTCTATCTAAACCTCATGCCTTATGCAAAAGTTAACTCAAAATGGGTCATGGGCTTAAGTATAAAATGTAAAAGTATAAAACTTAATAGAAATGAGCATAGAAGAGTACTTACAGGATGTAGGACTAGAGAAAGAGTTCTTAGACTTTGACATAGTACAGTCCACAAAAGAAGAGGTTGGTAAATTGGATCTCATCAGAATTAAAAACTTTCTGTCTATGAAAGATGCTGTTAAGAAAAGAAAAAGATGAGCTGCAGAAAATTCTTTCTGCAGCTGGGAGAAAATATTTGTAAACCACATATCCAACAAGAGACTAGTATCTAGAGTACGTAAAGAACCTTTAAAACCAAAGCAATCCAATTAGAAAATGGACAGAAGAAGAGGATATACAAATGGCAAACAAGCAAATTAAAAAATGTTTAACATCACGACCCATTCGAGAATGCAAATTAAATTCACAATATCAGTACACATCAATCAGAACGTCTAAAGTAAAATAATGAAAAGGCCAAATTGGCAAGAAGTTCTAAGCAATACCAAGTGCTGGCGAGGGTGCAGAGAAAGTGGATCCCTCAAACGTTGCCGGTGGAAATGTAAAATGGCACAACCACTCTGGAAACACTTTGGCAGTTTCTTAAAAAACTAAACACAACCCGGTAATTGCACTCCTGGGCATTTATCCCAGAAAAATGAAAACCTACATTCTCAAAAAAACCTGTACATGAATTTCTATAGCAGTTTTACATAGAATAGCCCAAATACTAGAAACAGCCCAGATGTCCTTCAGCAGATGAATGGTTAAGCAAATTGTGGTACATCCATATTACTGAATGGTACTCGGCAACAAAAGAGTGAACTGTTGATATGCGCAACAGCTTGGATGGATCTTCAGTCTCAAGGGTTACATATGTACTGTATGATTCTATTTAATCTTTTTGAAAGTACAATTTTAAAAAGTCAGCTGAGTTTAAGATTCAGAAAAGGCAAATTTTAGAACCGTAGAACAGATTCGTAGTTGCCAAGATTGAGGGAGGCAGGACAGGAAGAAATTGGGTGCAATTGAGGGATCCTTGAGACAATAGTAGTGTTCATTATCTTGATTGAGTGGTATTTACATGAACCTACATATGTAATAAAATTGTATAGAACTTATACACCCAAATGAGTATGAGTAAGTGAGAAATCTAAATAAGATTGGTGCATGGTATCAATGTCAATATCCTGGTTTTGATATTGTACTACAGTTTTGTATGATTTTACCACTGGTAACTGGGTATAGGGCACACAACATCTTTATTATTTCTTATACTTGCATTTTAATCTACAATTATCGCAACATAAAAGATTCTAAAAAATTTAAAAGGAACCAGATTAATAAAGATGGGAAAGTAATATAATGTGAGGCACTTGGAAACTTTGGAGCAGGTGAAGTTTGAACTCGGCTTTGAAGGAGGAATAGGATTTTAGTATGCTTTTGTCTTATTTTTTAAAAAGGGGCTGAGCACGCTGGCTCAACGCCTGTAATCTCAAAACTTTGGGAGACTGAGACAGGAAGATTGCTTGAATGCAGGAGTTCGAGACCAGCCTGGGCAACATGATGAGACCCTCATCTTTACAAAAAATTAAAAAAAAAATTAGCCAGATGTGGTGGTGCATGCCTGTGGTTCCAGCTACTCAGGAGGCTGAGATGGGAGGATCACCTGAGCCCAGAAGGTCAAGGCTGCAGTGAGCTTTGATCATGCCACTGCATTCCAGCCTGGGCAACAGAGTGAGACCCTGTCTCAAAATAGGAAAAGAGAAAGCAGTTAACATGGTTACCTCATGCTCTGAGAAAACCTCTCAGTTGGGGGATATGCCTACGTGGTCCTTGAATTGCGTCAGTAACTATAGACCAAGGTGAAATTCAGAAGACTGAGATTTTGCTTTAAAGAACATGAACGACGCAATTTTTGGGTTGGGAAAGATGAGTAAAATTTGGATATTTTGTGCCTAGGTTCTCAAAAGGAGATGAGATGAGAGAGTGAGAAAGAAAAGAAGAGAGAGAGAGGAAGAGAGGAAGGAAGGAAGAAAGGAAGAAAGAGAAAGAAAGAGAGAAAGAAAGAAGGCAGGCCTGGCATTCAGGGAAGAAGTCTAGATTACAGATACCTGTTTAGGTGCCTGAAGGTAGTAGTTACGGGCACCAAAGTGAATGAGTATACATAGGGTGAGCATATAATCTGATGAGGGAAGAGGACCAAGGATAGACTGTGAAGAGCTCCAGAACGTAAAGGGTGGAAGGAAATTTCTTAGGAAAAGGTGGTGTTGGGGGCACAGAAAGGCAGATATTAGAAGAGTTAAAGAAAAGACAAAGGCAAAGTTGGTGACAAGTTCCAAACAAGGGTGAGTTACCCTGTGCTCTGCTGCAGTGAGGTCAGCTGGGACAAAGCTAGAACAGAAGTCACTGTGTTTAGCCATGAAGCTCTTTTCTTTGTCCTTTGGATATCTCAAGAGTCATGTCAGTGCAGTGAGTGGAGCGAAAGCCAGATTATAGTCAACTGAGGAGGTGAAAAAGTGGGGATCCTAAACGTAAACATCTCTTTTAAGGAGGTTTGCTTTGCAGAGGAAGTGAGAGGGAGCTTGAAAGAAGCAGGGTCCTGAAGATATTTGTGCAAATTGGAGAGATTTGAGCTTGCTGGCAAGTGGTGGGTGAGGAGCCAGTGGGCGACATACACATTTTTGGACTCCTTTTTGGAAATTGCCTTCAGAGCCTGAGGCACATTTTCAACAATGGGAAATCTTCATCTTTCGAGGGTGGATTTAATTTTTGGAAGCAGCCAAGTTAATTCAGAGCCAAGGGTGGTAAATCAGGTGGGTGATCAAGCTGGATAACACAACTTCAAAAAAAATTATAATTATAAAGTAGTAACACTGATTTTTTGTGAAGCTCATGAATTGGCTTAGAAAGTAATCCTTAAAAAATCACAAGAACCATTTGAGCAGTTGTAGCATTCTCTGAATAGTAGGTGTATGGATTTGTAACTTTGAGGACACTCATTTGTGTGGAAGTTCTATTATATGTGAAGAAATTGGCCTAGTTACATTGTGTTTACTCCTAGTGCTCAAAGGTAAAGTTGCCATGTAGTCTTTTTGCCTGAGAGGTGACTTAGTGGAGTTATAAGTTTATATGTGGGAGAATCAAGAGTTTCAAATTATGATTGTTTAAACAGTTCTGTGGTCTTACAGATGTAATTAGAATTCCTAGGATAGGAGTGTTCCCACAAGCATAACAGTACTTTAAATGTGTGTTCAGTTATCCCTTTCTATAGTCATATTTCATCGTTTCTTTTTGAAATAGAGTTATTTTGAAAATATTAAGTCGCTACTCTAATCTTGAATGTCTGTCAGACCTGAGACAGAGCTGGGCACATAGTAGGCACTCACCGAACATCCCTCTCCTGTCTTCTCTACCCTAGTGTTTGTTATACACCAGGGGTCACACTAAGAGAAAAATCAGTTCATAGCTAGTAGATCATCTTCCATGGTGTTTGGCCAAAAATATCCAGCATAAAGAAAACAAATGTGTACAGAAGTTTGATGTTTTTACTTATCTTTGTTGTTAATGGGGTATATATTTATATACCAAAAGATATTTTTGAAGGCTTATGTTATACCTTTATATACATATTTATCATCTCCTTTAATCATTGAAATAACCTTGTGAAACTTGTCCTTATTTTTCAGATAAAGAAACTGTGGCTCTGAGTAGTAATCTCTTGCCTGAGGTCACATGACTGAGGGGGAAGAACTGGGACTTGATTTCAGGTCTGCAGTTTTGGAATCTCTAACTCACGGTCCTCATATGTCTCCACCTTCTTAAACCTATGCCCTTAATTAAAAGAAAAAAGTTGATTAAAAAAATAAATCAGAAGCACTTCATACTTCCCCCTGCCTCATACTGAGAAAATAGAAGTTAGAGCCTGTCTTCTTTAAGCTCCTACTGGCTAAAAGACTTGATAGCATTGTACTTTATGTCATTCTAATTACCAAAGCAATAGTTTTTAAACTTCTAGAAAGTCGCGGCACCCTCCCTCTGCCTCCCCACACCTGGAGCTCTCTGAGCTCCCCCAGGGGGCAGTGTGGAAGTGGTGACTGTAATGTCCTGTCATAGCTTTCGATAATGATAAAGTGTTAGAGAAAGCCAGGACGAGTTAGCCATTCTAGGAAACTTTCCACAGCTGTTGCATTAATTAAGACTTTTTTGGTCCCAAGTAACAGAAACCACTGGAACTCACTTAAGCAGAAAGGGGAATTTGTTTTAAGGATGCTGTGGTGTCTCCCAGAATCCAAGGGCAGGGAACCAGGGACTGCAGTGAGGCAAGAAACCCAGAAAGACTTCTTTCTTCCTCTCTGCCTCTCCTACTTCACACACTGGCTTCCTTCCTCCCCTTTACTCAGACTAGCTCCTTTGCTTCCTTCTCCTTAGTGGGATGGCTGCTATCTACAGCTACCAAGGTGCTCTCCGGGCCCATTCAACCAAAGGGAGACTGATTTCTCTCTTTCCTCCCTGCACACTCCTTCCTTGTTTCCCATCCTTTGTCCCAATTTCCAAATTCTAGGCAAGGATCAGATTATTCCGTTTTGACTTTACATGCTAGTTTGGGTGAGTGAATGTAAGGACAGACAACCTAATGTGACTAGCACAGCTGCATTCACTTCTACCTTTGGGAGTTTTAAATGCTGCTATCACAGGAGTGAAATACAAGAACATAGGTTTTAGAGGCATATTCTGCCACTTACTAGGTATATAATCTTGGGCAAGTTTTAGCTCCTGTGAGCCCTGCTTTCTTTAATAAAAGGGATATACAGATAATGTCTTTCTCATGAGGCTGTGGCAGAGTTTAATGTAATAACAGGTATAGTGCTTAGCACAGGGTCTAGCATACATTATGCTTGATAAAATATTGCCCCTTTATTTCTGATGATTATTAAGGCACATTGCCTTAACAAAAAGATGTTTAAGTCATATGAGGAGTAAAAATTTTAAACTGCCTTTTGGTTCAAATTTCTGCTTCCTCTTGCCTCTTTTATGTCCCCATTTCATCTATCATTGGGTATTAATATATTCATAATCCAAAGGACTTTGGTTCTAAGAAACCCCAAAATTCTCTAGGAAATAGTTGGAGGTCCCAAGGTATCACCCAAAGTAGTTTCACAAATAATGTTGGTACATAGACTATTAGGTGAAAAACATTCATGGCTCTACTAGCCTTTTTTTCCAGTGATTGGAGTTGGAAGACCCCAATTAAAGATTCAATTCACGGCGAGGCCCAGCAGTTTGGGAGGCCAAGGCAAGCGGATCACTCGAGACCAGGAGTTGAAGACCAGCCTGGCCAACACGGCAAAACCCTGTCTCTATTTAAAAATAAAAAATTAGCTGGGCGTGGTGGTGCTCGCCTGTAGTCCCAGCTACTTGGGAGGCTGAGGCATGAGAATTGCTTGAACCTGGGAAGCAGAGGTTGCAGTGAGCCGGGATCGTACCACTGAACTCCAGCCTGGGTGACAGAGTAAGACTCTGTCTCAAAAGAAAAAGAAAAAGAAAAAAGATTCAATTTAGTAAATATTTATTATCTCTACTATATATATCTTAGTATATATTAATAGGAATGTATCTTGCAAATATTAATGTATATAGATATATATGCTGCTTCTATGTGTGTGTGTATACATGCTAATATTTGCAAGATACTGAAATAGATATTGTTGGAATTAAAAATATGTATAATATATATTTACATAAATAATTGAGAGAAACAGTCCTTTCCTTTAAAAAGAGTAAAGTCTAGAAGAAAATACTGTGAATCTACAAAAATCATGAATTCAGGGCGTTTTGGCAGAACTGGTTTACCAAGGTCCCATGTTAATGAAGCTAAGTCACATTAAGTAAGAATGGAGAAATAGTTTGAAGCCAAATCATGGAGGATACTGGATGCCAAGCTGAGGATTATAGTTCAAAGATAGCTAGAAGCCAGTGAAGGTTTTTGAGAAGGAGAGTATAATGTAATTGTACGTTCTAAGAATTGACTTTGTCCTAATAGCCAAGTGGTAAAGGACTTGAAAGGCAGGAAAGAAAGAGAGGAGACTGGAGTCCATTTGAAGAGAGCTGCTTTAGTAGGAATGGAAAGTGGGCTTTATGAATTTAGCGCCAGTCCAGGGCTTGGTAAGGACTGGGTTGTGGGAGTTGGGCTGAGGTAGAGAGTGTGTGCTGGGTGACCCGCAACCTGGAAGCACAGGAGGAGGTGTAGGTTGCATGAGGGGTCACTTGGGACTCCTCTCCTGAAGTTGGTGGGAGTAGAGAAGTAGCACTCCATGCTTCACTATGTTCCAATTCTTGATTTGGAAACTCTCTGAAACAAACAGTTATTATGAGCATATTTTTGACCTAGAATCTAAGTATTTAATATTAAAATCAGCCAGGAAGTCATTTTCAGCCTGCTATTTAAAAACAAAACAAAAAACTATAGAACAAGCTCTGAATGATACAACAGAGTTTTGGCCCAAAATGAGTACTTAAAAGACATATAATTCTAAGCTTGGCTTTCTCCATTAATGAAAAGAAGGAAATTCATACTTTCTTCTGTTAAAAATTGCAAAGTCATACTTAATTTAATAATAGAATCCCCGATTATCCTGAAATACAGCTGAAATTTGTTTTGTTTTGTTTTTGAGACACTGTAACTGCCCAATGGGTTCTTCTTGCCCACTGCCCAGATAGAGCCAATTAGTCAAGACAGGGGAATTACAATAGAGAAAGAGTTTAATACATGTGGAGCTGGCTAAAACAGGTAGAGTTTTATTATTTCTCAAATCAGCCTCCCTGAAAATTCAGAGGCTAGGGTTTTTAAAAGATAGTTTGGTGGGCAGGGGCTAGGGAATGGGGAATGCTGGTTGGTTGGGTTGGGGATGAAATCATAGGGAGTTGAAGCTGTCCTCTTGTCTTGAGTCAGTTCCTGGGGTGGGGTGCGGTGGGGTGGGGTGGGGTAGGGGTGGTGGGTGGGGGTGCCACAAGACCAGGTGAGCCAGTTTACAGTTCTTTTTATTTTAAATAGAGATGGTGTCTTGCTGTGTTGCCTAGGCTGGTCTGGAATTCCTGGGCTCAAGCTGTTCTCCTGCATCAGCCTCCCAAAGTGCTAGGATTACAGGGATGAACCCCCACGCCCTGCCTTGAACACGAGCCTTAGGTTTGATAATAATAATGTTATCCATAGGAGCAATTGAGAGGTGGGGAATCTTGTGGCTCCTGGCTGCATATCTCTTAAACCATTATTTTAAATCTTGCTAATTTATTAGTTTTATGAAGGCAGTCTAGTCCCCAGGCAAGGGGGGAGTTTGTTTTGGGGAGAGGCTTTTATCATCTTTGTTTTAAAGTTAAAGTACGAATTAAATTCCTCCTAAAGTTAGTTCAGCCTATGCCCAGGAATGAACAAGGGCAGCTTGGAGGTTAAAGGCAAGATGGAATCTGTTAGGTCAGATTTCTTTTATTGTCAAACTTTTCTCACTATTAGAATTTTTATAATTATAAATTTTATACTATTATGCAGGGTCTTGCTCTGTCACCCAGGTTGGAGTGCAGTGGTGCAGTCATAGCTCACTACAACCTTGAACTCCTGGGCTCAAGTGATCCTCCCTCTTTGGCCTCCAAGCACTGGGATTACAGGCGTGAACCAATGTGCCTGGCCTGGTATTTTAAACATATATTCATGTTATTATTCTTTATTTTCAGCAGCAAATTTATTTAATTGTTTGTATGGATCTTGTACACAAGTCGCTTATCTCTCTAAACTGAGACTCTAGTAAATAATCTCAATATTTTATAAAACGGTGCCAGGCCTGTTAAGGCCTATTATGCATCATTTATGATGCTTCAACAATAGTATCTTTCCACATCATCATCTTAATAAAAAACATTCATTTTGAGAATACATTTTCCAGGCAGTTCCTTTGCCTCCAGGGGGAATATTTTGAGGCCTCCCAGTGACCATAGGATTAAAAGACTTGACAGGAAAGCCCTGGAATTCTTGAAGAGCAAGGCTTTTGAAAGATTCATTGTTGTGGACTCTCCCTTTGAAAGAGACCACTTTATCTTGCTCCTAAACATCTATAGGACAGACATAGCATTTTCTGAAAAGAAATTCTGGGTGATGTAGAAGAACAAATGTAGGTAGGTAATCTAGTATGGGTAGTGTGTAATGTGAAGAATGATAGTTCCATTTTTATGGTTGCCATAACAATCATACAGTTGTGCAAAAAATGTGTATAGCTTTTATAGAAGGGAGCTGGCACCATTGTAATGCTTCTTCTCATATCAGAACAACTGTTTTCAGATCTGAAAAATAGGGGTGGCTTAACCCTTCCCCAGTTAGCTCAGCATGTTCCCTGAGAAGTCTCTTTGGAGCTCCAGGGCTGTTGAAATGCATTCACCACTTGCATTTGCATTTTAGCCTGATAAATGGATTGAGAATTAAGGATGATGATCCTTTCAACAGCAGGTTCTGAATTCCTAACTTGGGAATTCAAAGGATGAGAAAAGAAATACATTGTTCCTCAAATAGAAATCTAGGAGAGATGTCTAGACATAGTAAATTCCTTGACTTTGTGACTCTTCTTAATTCTGTCCACTAGAATTTAAATCCATTAAATGCTGTCATTTACCCCACTGTGCTTAGTCTCAGATAAAGTCATATTAAAATTTGGTTACAATTTCTGTTTTATTTTTACATATTAACTATGTCACTTCTGGAAATCAAGAAGCAAATTTTAAGCGTAGTATATTTAAGTGAAAATATATTCACATATATTCTTTCTTTCACTATCGTTTTCCTATTTTTATATATCCTTTCCTAAGGAAAGTACTTGGTACTTGACTTTCTCAGTCATACTAAGGAGTATCTACTGTGAAGAAACTATATCAGAACTCTGGATGGAGGTTTTCAGGTTGAGGATGGGAAGTTTTCAGGTTTGGATGGGGTACCTAAAATGAAGTCATTGTCAACCTAGTCAACCACAGAGAAACTTTTTCTTGTAGAGATTTGGGATAAGTTATTACTTTTGCCAAAATACATCCAGAGTTTTTAAATCTTTATCTTAAGTCTGGAATTCTGGCTGGGCGCGGTGGCTCAAGCCTGTAATTCCAGCACTTTGGGAGGCTGAGGCAGGCAGATTATGAGGTCATGAGATTGAGACCATCCTGGCCAACATGGTGAAACCCCGTCTCTACAAAAATATAAAAATTAGCTAGGTGTGGTGGCACGTGCTCCTAGCTACTTGGCAGGCTGAGGCAGGAGAATCACTTGAACCCGGGAGGCGGAGGTTGCAGTGAGTGGAGACCACACCACTGCACTCCAGCCTGGGCGACAGAGTGAGACTCCATCTCATTAAAAAAAAAAAAAAGAAAAGTCTGGAATTAAGGGTAGAAGTAGGGGAGATTTCAACTCTCATTGAAATAGAACTTGGTCTAATTGACTTATTTGGTGAATTCCTGTCCCTTTGAGTCATAGCTCTGCAGTTCTGTGACCTTGGGCTTCTTTGACCTTGAGCAAGTTACTTAATCCTTCTGGGCCTCAGTTTCCCCACCCACAAAGTGAGAGTAAAAATAACACCCGCCATTGTTATAATTCTATCCCCTTAAGGGCCATCTCTAGGAAATAGAGAAAAAAAAGTGTTTTTAATGAGAATAAGATTTCTCGTATGTTGAAGACCTCTCCTATGTTTATAAAATCTGAGAAGATTTTATAGATTGTATAGAACTTTTTATACTTTAACTCTTAACACTTTATATTTAGGGGCTTAGGTATTTGATCCTTCTGTGGTATTATTTCCTGGAAGCTTACAGCCCCTTTGTTTTGTTTGATTTTAAAACTTAATTTGTATTAATTAGTGTTCTCATAGGCTGTTTTAAAGTAACTGCAATCTGATATTTTAAATCTGGATTATAGGTAAACTACTACCAGAGATAAAAGAAGAAAGAGATGTTCAGAGAGAGCTTCGGATAGAGAGACTTTCTGGCCTGGTGGGACTCGGCTGCCCTCATTGCACCCTTAGGCATGGAAAGCTGCATTCTGAACACCAGCAAGCCTAGCTATAAATCTTCTTGGACAGGAAATAAAAGAGTCAGAGACCAAGCCATCTCTGCCCTGCATACAAACTCTCTTGGTTGAGTTGTGCCCAGT
Organism: Pan paniscus; assembly: GCF_029289425.2. Lineage (NCBI taxonomy): Eukaryota > Metazoa > Chordata > Mammalia > Primates > Hominidae > Pan > Pan paniscus. The sequence continues at coordinate 134,788,657 of NC_073262.2, forward strand.
AGTTCAGTGCTTTCAGGTAAACTAACTTGGTGGATTCTGGGCCTTTGCCCAAGTTCTTCTTCCCCAGATAGCCCACGCGTTACTTCTGCACCTCCTTTGAGTCGTCTTCACATGCTGTCTTCTCAGTGAAGCCTACCCTGTATATCCTATTCATAATTGTAATCAGTACTTTCAGTGCCCCTTACTGCATTCTAATGTTTCTTTTTTTTCCTCCATAGCAATGAATTTCAGTACTGTTTATTTTCTGTCTCCTCCCCGTGGAAATCTTTGTCTGTTCTCAAATGTGTCCCAAACCCCGAAAGCAGTAGATAGCCACTAAATATTTGTTGGGTGTAGCATTTCTTGTCTTTCTCTTGACCTCTGATATCTTCTTCACATTGATGTTCTACTGGTTCCTACAACTTGGACTTGTTCTTGACACTAAGTAAGTGAAAATTTATGAAAAAGGCTACAATTATTCACAGTTATAAACAGTTTAGAAAAGAAAGGAATGGGCATGTTTCTTGAAAAAAGTCATGTTTGAAGAGCTGTATGGTATCAGAGGGAGTCAGCTAATTCTTTGTGGCCATGAAGGGCCTGAATTTTGAAGTTTCTCGGAGTCAGATTTCAATTCAGTGTGTAAAGGTGATTCCTAACAGGTAGAGCTATCTAATTATTGCCTAATGATGCAGTGAACTCTTCCTCTCACCTCCCCATCCCAGCTTTCAAGATGTGGGTTTATCTGTGAGCTTGGTTTTTGTTTGGGGACATTCAGAGGATAAGATTTGGAATAGGGTAACCTTCCAATTTGATTATTCTGTGATTCTGGTCCCTGAACTGATACAGAGTGATTTCTAGGATTTATTATTAAGTGCAAAAAGCAAAATGAAAAGAGAAGTAATAGTATTTGATTATTTGTGTAAGAAAGAAGAGAAAATGAGAAAAATGTATCTATATATGTATGAAAAAGGAAAACAAACACAGAAAGGGTAAACCAGAAAATGATGAAATAATTATTTATAGGGGAGAGGTAAGAGCTGGGGGAATGATAGAGATGGGAATGAGACTTCTTTTGAGTATGCTAACTTTTGAACCATTTAAAGTTTTAAATATTCAGTAATATAATCTAAAAGGTGGTAAAAGTAAAATTTCTAAAATTGAAATCAAGCAAAAACAAATGGGCCTAATGTTTTTCAAATGTATAGCATCAGCACCTACAGAAAAAAGAATTCAAGTAACTTTTAAGCACTCGAACTATATACCCATAGTGAGTATATTCTAAGGATAAACCACCAAAGAAATCAAACTTAATAGGTTTGTTGTTGTGAGTGGTGTTGGCGTTGTAATTCTGAAACAGTTTTGAATATCAAGGCCATTGGGAACTGGAAAAAGAAAGATATAAATATGGAATGGGGGAGATAAGAACTTTATGGTATTAGATTTCAGTTGGGGATGTCAATATGAACTCATGATTTTTAAACAGCATTTAGGTTGAACCACATGAAATTGCCAGTTTTTAGGCCACAAATAGTCAAATATTAACAATTTCATGTGATTCAACCCAACATTTTCTAACTCTGCTAGCTGAAAGGGCCTGGAGGCAATGAGCATATCTTATGCCCCATCCTGGTTTCTAAATGCCATTCCCACCAGAAGGAATTTGGGCTCCTTAGGGAAGTCGGTAATTATAAACCTGGGGCAGGGATTGTACAGCTTGTGAGACTTGCCACAGGGATATAGAGGCTCACTTGAAAGGGCTCCCACCAGCCTAATTTGGGAAAATTTATGTATCAAAAAGAATAGTAGTGGTAGTCGTGGTAATGGATTATAACACAGTGAATTTTTTAAAAAAATCAATGAATTTGTAATGACACTAAAAAAAAAAATTGGGGGCAGGAAAAAACTTCTTTTAATAGAAGATAGCCAGCAAATGTAGGAGATATTATAGGATTAGCAAACATTTTATAATTTACAAGGCTATGATTCATTCAGGCAAAAGTCAAGTCATCTAGATGCTGAAACCATTGACCAAAAGGTTTTTTTTTTTTTTTTTTTTGAGATGGAGTCTTGTCTGTTGACCAGGCTGGAGTGCAGTGGCACGATCTCAACTCACTGCAAACTCCGCCTCCTGGGTTCAAGCAATTCTCCTGGCTCAGCTTCCCGAGTAGCTGGGATTACAGGTGCCGACCACCACGCCTGGCTATTTTTAGAAGAGACGGAGTTTCACCATGTTGGCCAGGCTGGCCTTGAACTTCTGACCTCAGGTGATCTGCCCGCCTCGGCCTCCCAAAGTGCTGGGATTACAGGCGTGAGCCACCGTGCCTGGCCCCAAAAGGGTTTTTGAGAGCAGGATATTCACATGATCTCTAAGTCTCATTCTGTAGGTTTCCTATTATTTACAAAGGGTAAAAGGTAGCCTTAACATACACAGTTCTAGCTATTAGCACCTTAACCAAGTAATCCAACCTGGCAGCCTAACATTTTGTGCCTTCTGAAGGTATGCACATCATCACCTGTGAAAATTTGAGGCCAGAATGTTCACCATGAATCTAGTCAAGCCTTTTTACCTAACTTTCCATTTATAGGAAATACAGAGGAGATGAATTTTGTCACATTTGATTTATTTCTGTCTATCCCTTTCTTCCTCCTTCTGTGAGGAAACAATCTAATAAATCCAGAACATAAGACGCTTTACAAGACAACTGACCTGGACTCTTCAAATAAAAAAGCAACGTTATATTTGAAAAACAAAAGATAGTTGAGCAAGAAACAGGCTAAAGAGACATAACTACCAAATACATTGTGGAAATTTGATTAGATCCTGGATCAGGAGGAAAACTAAAAGCAAAAGAGACTTTTTGGGAACAGTCAAAGACATTTAAACGTGGTCTATGAATTGGGTGATATGAAAGTATTAATCTTGACTGTGGTGTTAGTGTTGTGGTTCTATGGAAGAATGCCCTTAGTTTTGGACAATGCATGTTAAAGTATGGAGAGGGAAAGTATCACCATGTCTGTGACATACTTCTTGGTAATTCAGATGTCAAAAATAAACACACAAAACAACCAGCTAGACACAGGAAGGGAGGGATGGAAGGAGGAAAAAAGATAAAGCCAATATGGCAAAATGTTGAAATTTGATGAATCTTGATGAAGGGTATATGGATGTTCATTTTACTATTCTTTCAACTTTCCTGAAAGTTTAACATTCTTCAAATGAAAATTAAGGGGAAGAAAATGAATTTGAACATATTTTCTGGGTTTAAACCATGGCTTTCCTGGCCCATCCCTTGATCTCTGGCTCCCACAGTCCCAGACCCGTCCTGTCCTTTGTCCTCTGCTTCAGGATGTTGTTTTTTTAAAGTATAAAAAGAGGCGTGATGGCTCACGCCTGTAATCCCAGCACTTTGGGAGGCCGAGGTGGGTGGATCACGAGGTCAAGAGATTGAGACCATCCTGGCCAACATGGTGAAACCCCATCTCTTACTAAAAATGCAAAAATTAGCTGAGTGTGGTGGCACGCACCTGTAGTCCCAGCTACTTGGGAGGCTGTGGCAGGAGAATCGCTTGAACCTGGGAGGCGGAGGTTGCAGTGAGCAGAGATTGCGCCACTGCACTCCAGCCTGGCGACAGAGCAAGACTCCATCTCAAAAACAAACAAACAGAAAAAAAACATAGAACGATGAGAGGTTCATTGAACTGGTGAGTAGAACCAATGAGTAAAGGGATGTAACATGGCAGAACATTTCAGTTTGTTTGGATTAAGTTTCATCACTATCCTTTAAAAAATAACAGAACTTAATAACCACATTCACCTGGTGTAGAATTCTGCTAACGCTTGAGTTGACCTTTCTGAGGACCCGAGGTTAGAAACACCTGCTCCAGTGAAAAGGGCCTGCCCACAGTGCTGCATCATTTCTTTCTGCTGGCCATATGGCCTCATTAAGTGTCACTTTACCACTGAGTGTGGTGAGGCTGGGGAAGTGGAGGCAAATGGACCAAGGTCACTTTCTGCTCTAAATAGACCATAGACTTTTCCTGTTGTGAAAAATTTGTGATTTGTGTCTGCTTCTTAGCATCTTTTGTGTGAGTAGAAGTGCATGAAACAGTATTATGATATTGGCAACTACTGTCGAAAAAAAGAAAAGGCGCAGCCCCACTGAACAAGGGGACAGACCTAGGTTTGAATGATGATCCCAGCTCTGTGAAATGGAGGCTTAGATGAATTCAGCATCTGATTGTACTGGAATGTCACAGCACCCATCTGGCTGGGCTCTCTGCAATGGTACAATTGGGAACACATCCCTGTGGGTGAATGATCCAGCTCTTCAGTTGTTTTTCCTTCTACAGTTTACATAAAATTTGCTGATTTCTATATAAACTGTGATGCCATCTAATCTAAGAAAGTGTTGGACTGAAAGTTTTATTCTTTATCCACTTAAGGTTATTTCTTAATTTTTTTTCCATTCCTTTTCACCCATTCTTCATCATTGACCCAGATCCTCCTCCCCAGAATTGCTTGCTAGCATGGAGACAGACCCAGAGTCACGGACAGAGGAGGGCCTCTATAAATTTTGTTAATCTGGAAGTGGTCCCTGAACCACAGTTTGTAAAACACTGTTTTATGAGAAAAGAAGATGGGATGAAGACAGAAAAGGACACCCTTGGAAACAATAACACTGTGGTGTGACCACAGGATTGAATGCCAGGAAGTCATGAGTTCTAATCCTAAATGTATTTCCCAAGACACAGTGGCAAAATTGAGTGGAAAAGTGCTCCACAAGAGCCCTTTGGTCGTTTTTTCATTCATCTGTCCATCAGCTATTCATTACATATGTGCCTTCAATGTGCTGGAAGGGATATAAAGACAGTCCAATCTCATTACCAGACCTGATACTGGCTCCCAGCCTGTCACAGCGATAAGACATGTCCATAAGTGGCCACCAACATGCCAGAGACAGTGGCTGTTGCCATCAGAGAGAGGCAGGTTGCAGGCGTGGGTAGGGTGCATGGGGGAGAGATAGCTTCTATTCTTTGGGGCTGTGAGGGTTTACTGGAAAAAAGCTGGCATTGCAGCCAGGCCTTTAACTGCAAGGTAGGTCTTAGACATTGGAGATTGGTAGAGTTAAGTAGCCCACTATAGGAACAGCACAAACAACATTTCAGAAAGCAGAGGGTGTAGAGAAGAATTTAGCACACAAGGGACATAGCGGGAGCATGCAGTCTAACTGGAAAAGTACAGGTTGGGGCTGGGTCATGAAGGGCTTTAAATCCTAAGCTGACTTTCTATTTTTCTCGGTAAGGAGTTGATGAAGGTTTTTGACCAATGCATGCTTTAAGATGCTTAATCTGGCAGCATCTGCGACCTTGGGGAGAACAGTTTCTGTGATGTGGTAGGGGCCATGGCCAAAATCCAGTGAGGTGAATAATGACAAAGTGGTGAGTAAATGTTGCTGTGGCGACTAGACAGCTTCTTCCAGCTTAAAGGAGGTAGAGATGTTAATACCTTGAGGAGGCTGAGGGTGCAGGGTCAGAGGAAGAGTGTAAGTGACAAAGGAACAGAAATTATTTCTAAGCTTTTGTTATTTCCTAGGGTTCTTGGCGAGGTTTTAAGGGATTATAGAAGACTTACTCTTCATGTGTTCATTCCCAGACCAATGGCTTTGGGTAAAACACAATCTTAGAAGTTTTCTGTCTCTTTAAAAAGTTCTCCTAAGCCCTTCAGTCACGTGCCTTCAGAAATTTTGGTTACATAACGTTGCTCTGAATTGGAATTCTGCAGCCTCATGAACTGGAGTCTCATTCTTTCCCTCCCCCACCTGGCACTTTATTTTCTGCGGGTCAGGGTTAGCTTCTTTCTAACCATTGTTGCGGAACTCTTTAAATATTTGGTCTCACAGGTTCTAAAAGCTGGCAGGCCAGGCTGCTCCCTGCAGGTTGTGAGACCAAAGCCTTCCAGAAAAGGAGCCAGTAAAATCCCAAGCATGTTAACTGAGTGTAACAGCTGCACAGTGCACCGCCTCCATCACCCTCAACCCCACCGCACGGGGCTGGGCTCCCAAGTGCTGAGGCCAGCAGCTCCTAGCCACTGCGGCTTGCAAGCAGAAGGAGCCCTCATGCAGCACATCGTGGCAGGCTCGTAATTGCGGTGATGACAACAGATTAAATCACTGGCTCTCAGCACTGAGGACTGGGGTTTGTCAGGGTCACTCACCATTCCTTTGCTTCTCCCAATTTTCCATAGTGAGAGAGGAAGCTTGGAGTCTGCTGCTATAGTAGAAATACTTTCTGAGAGCCCTCTGAGTTTTGCTGTCGAGAGGTTCATTCTCTTAGTAGTCTAGGCTGCATCTTTCTGTCTTCCAGCATCCCCTCAACACATGATTCTGGAATGTTGTAATCTCTCAATATACATATGTATTTAGTTATACCCTGCTTTTATCCAAAAATATTTGAAGGCAGTTTACAAATATATATATATAATGCAGTGAATTTTTTGTTGTTGTTTGTTTTTTGAGACAGGGTCTTGCTCTATCACCCAGGCTAGAGTGCAGTGGCGTGATCTCAGCTTATTGCAACTTCTGCCTCCCAGACTCAAGCGATTCTCCCACTTCTACTACTAACTGAAAGTAATAGTAGACTACTCCTACTTCTCAGGAGTAGTCTCCTGAGTAGCTGGGACTACATGCTCATGCCACCACAATGGCTAATTTTTGTATTTGTTGTAGAAACAGGGTTTCACCATGTTGCCCAGGCTGGTCTTGAACTCCTGGACTCAAGCAATCTGCCCACCACGGCCTCCCAAAGTGCTGGAATTACAGCCATGAGCCACCGTGCCCAGCAAGTGTTTTTTTAAAAATTAGGAAATGAGGTAAAAGGAACACGTGAGTAGGAAAATTAGGCACAGCCAGGATAAGGGTTAGTTCACAAAGTGCAAACTATAAATAAAATCTCCTAGAGGCAAGTTAGGAAGGTTTTCTGAGTTTCCTAGCAGCCAAAGCAAAAAGGAAAACTTTTTAAAGTTTATTTATTTTATTTTGTACAGCAGACAGTTCATATAGCATAAAAAGGGAAGCCATCAAGGATAAAATTTGTGTGTCTGTAAGATGCAGATTGTCACAAGTAGAGTGTTTCCTTATACTGCATCAACTTCCCCCATAAAAAAAAGAGTACCCTTTTATAGTACTCTATAAAAGGATACTACATGGTCAAATGGGCCCTTGTTCTCCCTGCTTCCCTACAGTGATAGCATAGTCATTTGGTTGACTTCTTGCAGTGTCCCTTGGGGTAGGCTTGGTGGCAAAGCCCCAAGTAGGACAAGGGCACCATGGGAGGCCTGTGCAGGGCATTTCAGTGCAGTTCTTCGCATCTCCAAAGGTGCTCCCTTGAGGAATCTTGGTTCTGGGAGATGCTGTCCCACAAAGAAGTGCCAGGAGCAAATGAGTTGGTCAAGAACTGTTGATGCCGGCATATTAAAGGCTCCTCGAAGTCCTACAGTTAAGAAATCAGCCCAGTATTTCCCAAACTGATTTAATCATAAGATCTTTTTTAAAAAAATTAAAACACTTAATTGGCACATTCAGAAACGTTGATCTAAAACAGGGGTCAGCAAACTTCCTGTGAAGGGTCACATAGGAAATATTTCAGGCACAATTAAAACAGCTGTCTGTCACAAGTGGTCAACACTGCCCTTGTACAGAAAAAGTGTGGCTGTGTACAATAAAGCTTTATTTGTGCGTAGTGCAATTTGAATTTCCACAATCATTTTTGTGTCACAAAATAGTATTCTTCTTTTGATTTTTTATTTTTTAGTCATTTAAACATGCAAAAACTGTTCTCATCTTGCAGGTCACTCACAAACAAGTGGCAGGCCAGATTTGACCAGTGTAGTATGGTTTGCCAATTCCTGATCAGGAATAATGTTTGGATGGCTTATCTTTCCAGCAAGCAAGCCTTCCTGAATACTGTTTGTCAGGTTCCATTTTAATTTAGACTTTTATGTTTCTGGTTTAAGAGCAGATTTTTAAAAAGTGTTAAAGGTAATAGAGAGTTGGTTTGAGTCCTTACAGGCTAGTCTAGGATTTTTCTTAGAAAGCAGTTGTGGGTGCTCCCAAAGAAGACATTTACAAACTAACAAAGTCTTACACGGTCACATATGGTTGGATCAACTTCAGGCTGGAAATGTCTAAATGGGAATTATCATTCATGCACTGGATCCGTAGAAATGAAAGTCTCAAAGCACCCAGAGACGTTTAATTTTAAGAAATTAAAACTTCCTAGTCAACCCTCCAAGTAACCTAGTAAACGATGGCTTCCCACCTCCAACCAAGCTAATGGAGTTCTTTTTGATTTTGACTAGGGGAACATTTTTTTGGCTTTTTATGATGTCATTATGATAAAAGAAGAAGGCCCAAACATTCCTACTACCATGTCTGACTTTTTAGTTTCAGTTATACCAGTATTTTTTATTGAGTACTCAGTGTATATAAAACATTTGGTTAGATTTTATGGGAGATATCAAAAGGAGAAAGAAGTGGACACTTCCTTCTTTACCTTGTGAGCCAAGTTCAAGATCCTCATCAATTACAGCCCATTGCTATGGTGCCAGGTCTGATTTCACCTCCTGGGCACTTCCTATTACCATCAATCTGTTCATTCAACAAACATGTCTGAGGTGCAGCCTCTGTTCAAGGCTCTGGGAACACAGCCCTCGGAGCACGCATTCCAGGAGATCAGTGTTTCTCTTCTCCTCTGGCACTCTTGCTTACAACCTCTTTTATATAGTGGAACCAAAATTACTTCTGTATATCTTGAGGCTTCAACCTTCATGTTGCCTACACTGTGTGTGACTCTCCTCGAAATATTTAGAGGGAGAGTGGGTCTCCTGATTAATCACCCTTTCTGGAATCTGCACTCTAAATGCTCTCGTTCCCTCCACCTGAATGGCACCTACCTTTCCCTGCCCTATTTTCTTAGTGTCCAGTGGGGACACAGTTTTTACCAGATCCATAATCTTAAAGCCATTAACTATATTAAGCCAAATGCATCTTGTAACAAATGTTACAAGATAGCTAAATGTATGTACAAACAATATATGTACAAACAAACAATAATACATATCTGATCAATTGTTTTTTGATTAAGGAAGATTCTCTATAGTTTTGATTTTTTCCATTTACAAAAGTAATATTCAATTGCAGTGAAAAATTTTAAAAATATGAAAAAGTACACATTAAAGGGAAAAAAATTAATCCATAAATCTAGCACCCATCGATCAACCCTATGAATATTTAACATATATGTTTTACTCTTCTTGATTTGAAAGTCACATGAATTTTTTAAAAAAATAGTAAACATTAAAATTGACCTTCTTTTGCTGTATGTAAAATTCTGTGAATTTTAAGACATGCATAGATTTAGTTCCACTCCCCCTGCTGCCCCCGCACAAGCGTACCTTTCCCAGTTCTGGCAACCACTGATCTGCTCTCTGTCTTATCTCTGTTTTCATTCCGTTCCGTTCCTCTCCTCTTCTTCTCCTCTCCTCTTCTTATCCCCTCTCCTCCCCCCACCCTTTTTTGTTTTTGTGTTTGAGACCAAGTCTTGCTCTGTTGCCCAGGCTGGAATGCAGTGGCACAATCTTGGCTCACTGCAACTGCCACCTCCCGGGTTCAAACAATTTTCCTGTCTCAGTCTCCTGAGTAGCTGGGACTACAGGCGTGTGCCACCATGCCCGGCTAATTTTTGTATTTTTAGTAGAAACGGGGTTTCACCATGTTGGCCAGTCTGGTTTTGAACTCCCGACCTCAGGTGATCTGCCCACCTTGGCCTCCCAAAGTGCTTTGTTTTCTTTTTGAGAGTGGCTCTTTTCACTTAGTTCAATACCTTTGAGATTCATCCAGGCTGTTGCATTTATGAATAATTTGTTAATTTTTGTTGCTAAATACTGTTCCATTTTGGGGGTATACCACAGTCTGGTTATCCATTTACCATTTAAGATTACTTTTTGGGTTGGGCATCGTAGCTCACACCTGTAATCCCAGCACTTTGGGAGGCCAAGTTGAGAGGATCCCTTGAAGCCAGGAGTTTGAGATCAGCCTGGGGAACAGAGTGAGATCCTGTTTCTACAAAAAGTTTTAAAACTACTCCAGTGTGGTGGCATGCACCTATACTGTCAGCTGCTTGGGAGTCTGAGGTGGGAGGATTATTTGAGCTCAAGAGGTTGAGGCTGCAGTGAGCCATACAAAAAAAAAAGGTTATTATTATTTTTTAAACATTTGACATTTCTGAAATTCTGAAGTATCTTAAAATTAATGTATATATTTAATGTGGTGGGGTTTTTATTTCTCCAAAAGCTATTACAGAATTGATGGCGCATCTTATAATTAATACTCTCTTAGGATCGAAGTATTGTGGTTAGGATTAGAGAGGGCTGTTGGGAGTTACTAGGAGTAGGGTAAGTGGACAGTTAAGAGTCGGATAGAGAAAGGTCCCGAGAGCTTGTGGCAGGCCAGCATTAGAGCAGCTTGGCAGCCTCTGAAGACAGGGTCTCGCTCTGTTGTCCAGGCTAGAATGCAGTGGCCCAATTATAGCTCACTGCTGCCAAGGAGGTTTTGAACAGAGGAGCAACACCAGGGAAGAAGTCTTTAAGAACAAAGCCTGTCTTACCATGGTTAGTACAAGTATGGGCAACATCATCAGTGTTGATGAATGAGGAAAAGACAGAGAAATGGTGGCAGTGCACTGCTAGTACTGGATGGAGTGGAGGAAGAACCTAGGAAGCAGTGAGCACCGACTAGAGTGTGGCATGGGGGCAGAAGGGCAGTTGCTGCAGAATACCCCAATCTCCAGGCAGTCCTCGGGCAGGAAAGGCTGGAGGTATGGAGAGCCAAGGACAGCTGCTGCCAAGATCTTTAGGTGTTTACATGGTGGGAATGGGTGGATTGAGTCAGGCATGCTATATGGGAAACTGTAAAACAGAATGAGAATGTCTGGGAGTTTCACAGGGTAAGAGTGTGATGTTCGTAAGGATATTGTGCAAAGATAAATGGGCACATGGTGTACTTGGTATGAGCTTGGTTGAAATATATAATTATTCTGTGGAAACAAACTGTGATTTGTGCTGTTTCCAGGTAGACTTCTATTATGGTTAACTCTACGGCCCAAAGTTTTTTTGCGAAGCTTATTGTTGGGTCCCATCCCCCTGTATCACAAGTCACTGGAGAAGGATATTTTACCAAAGTGTAAATTGAAGAGTAATTTACCAAAGTAACTTGCCCCTCTTGTTGGCCAACTCTTCTTGAGAAGCCTCGTTCATGGAAGCAGCCTGATTTTCACCCACTCACATCTCTTCTGGCTTGGGGTGAAGGAGAAGTAGGTGCCAGTTCACACAGAGGAAGAGAAAGTCACTCACCCATTTGTCTCTTCTCAGTCTCACATTTAACTAAAGATCTCATTCTCGTAGAAGTTATTTTCCACTTTCCCTAACAGAGCACATATGCAAAATTCACTGTTCTTTAAAGCTGTACTATGGTGGGGTAAAGTTGCTATTATTTGTGGCATTGCTGATTGTTTCTTCACTCTTTCCTAGAAAAGACTGTATCTTCACCATTGACCCATCAACCGCCCGAGACCTCGATGATGCCCTCTCCTGCAAGCCACTCGCTGACGGTAGGATGGAAATTTCTATGGCATCTTGGGTAGCAGGCAGTCTGCATGCCTGTGTGGTTTGCCTGGCTGCCCTGTGCTGCCTAGGCAGCATACTGTGCAAGGCTAGGTTTGCTTTGTGCCTGAACTTGCCATAGGCCTCTGAGCCTTTACAACTATGTGACCTTAAGATTGTGTTCCTGTGGTGACATTGGTGAGGGTGAGAATGAGAAATGTCCTCCCACTAGACTCTTCTTGGGCTTCAGAAGGGGCAACAGTGAGTGCTAAAGAATGAATTCCAAGCCTTGGCCCTTCAGATGGTTCCAGTGTTGGTGTAAGGTATCACAGAAAGAAAGCTTGTAAGGGCTCTGCTTGGGAGAGACATAGGGTTCTTTACCTGAATTTAACACCAAATAACGTGATTGAAGGGGTACTCTTCAAAGGCATGCTTCTCGGTGGGTAGCAGGAACACCTTCCCTGAGAACTGCCTCTCTAGGGCTGAGCTGGAGAAGCTTGGGCTACTCCCAGTAGGTTTTCATCTATCCAGCAAGTTGAGAAAGGCAAACTGATAAGGGCTCTTTAAACATTCTTTTGGGATGTTACTGAGCAGGTAAAAGTGGGATTGAGGCTAGTTGTCTTTGGAAATTATAGTTGGAGGAAGGGAATGCAGCAATTGACTCTCAAAGAAAAAATGTGTAGGATATGAGAAAAGTGAACCCTTCCAATCCCTCCTCCTCCTCCACCTCCCCCTCTCCCCCTCCCTTCCCCTCCCCTCCTCTTCTCAACAGAGTCTCACTCTTTTGCCCAGGCTGGAGTGTAGTGGCATGATCATAGCTCACTGCAGCCTCAATCTTCCAAGCTCAGGTGATCTTCCCACCTCAGCTTCTCAAGTAGCTGAGACTACAGGTGTGTGCCACCAAGCCTGGCTAATATTTTGTATTTTTGGTAGAGATGGGGTTTCACCATGTTGTCCAGGCTGGTCTGGAACTCCTGGGCTCAAGTGATCCATCCACCTCAGCTTCCCAAAGTTCTGGCATCACAGGCGTCAACCACCATGCCCAGCACCCCCAATCCCTTTTCTAATGCCCCAGATGTGCTGCTTCTAGTTTTTACCTACTTCTTGCCGCTCTCTAGGGTGGCTTCTGGGTGACTGCTTTGGCTTTGGTCATCCTCAGAGATGGCCTTGGCACTAACATGGCCTTTGACATTTGCCCAATGTGGATATCCACCCTTGCAGTTTCAGTCTGCCACCAAGCGTTGATGGCCTAGTGGCCTAGTGTTTTAAAACATTGCAAAGATGTTCATATCTCCCACTGACACAGAACGCCGTAGGTTCAGTATGTAATCTCTTCTCTACTATAATAGATGGGGAAGCTTAGTAGATAGAAGGCTGAGAGATAGAAGACATTGCCTAAGACTGGTTTTATCTTCCTTGAAACTATGGGCAAGATTGCTCAATATTTTCTTTTTAAAAATTAATTAATTAATCGATTTTTAGAGACAGAGTATCACTCTGTCACACAGGCTGGAATGCAGTGGCTCATTGCAGCCTTGAACTCCCAAGCTCAAGCAATCCTCCTGCCTGGGCCTCCCAAAGCACGAGCCACTATGGGATTACAAGCACGAGCCACTGTGCCGAGCCTCAATATTTTCAACTAAAGAAAACTGAAAGAAACGAGAAAAGGTCCTCTGGAAATTTTAGAGAAATTATATCTTTTTAAAATCCAGAATTGAAGCAGCCTACTTCAAAAAGCAAGTACTGGCTTGATTTCTTACATTCTTAGCAATCTCTGTTGCATGCAGAGGCTTAGGCATACCTGCTCGGCATATAGACACCACTTCCCTGAGCCACAGTGTGGAAAGTGCCCCTAGGCTGAAAGCCAGGTGACCATGGACCTCATTCCTCATATTTGTCTTACCTCTAGGTTCACACCTCTACTGTTTGTGTAATGCTTAGACACAATTGCTTCATTTGTTTTGTCCATTTTCATAGTTGATAATAGCAGACGGATACATCTACTACCTGTTCCTCTGTCTCAGCTGGCCTGGAACCCTGCACCTTGCAGGGACTCCAGGGAGCAGGCACATGTCCTGCCGTACTCACTGCATACACTGTGGTTTTATGTCTAGGGCCCAAGTGTGTCAGCAGAGGTTTCATAAAGGAAGTGGTCAAAGATATGATAGGAAAGATAGATTGGGGACAAACTCGGGACAAATTTTCAGACCAAATAGTGTTTTTTGTTTGTTGGACAATGGAAAGGCAAGCAGATGTTGTTCAGCAAGAGAGCATTCAAAAAGAGGAAAATAATTTAGCATTGCAAGGAAAAGGAGAGAAACTGGAGGCTGGGGAATGAGTCAGAGAAATATTGCAATAGTTGTGGACCTGGACTAGATGGTAGCAAAATCAATAGGGGGGGTTGGAGTGGGAAGGACAGATGTGAGAAAGGGATAATGACAGAAGAATCTATGGAAATGAATGTTGGGGTTGAGGGAGAGGAGTCCAAGATGGTGCCAAGGTTTCAACCTGGATGACTGGGAGATGGAACCCGTAAGTTAGAAATGGGAATCAGGAGTACAAGCTGGTTTGGGAGAGAGTATGTTGGCATGGAGTAGTCTGTCTGATGTTATTTATGTTAGTTGCTGCAAATTCTTTTTAGGGGAGCTGAGGTGTGTATAAACAAACTAAATAGATGCAGTCCGTGGAACTATATACAAAGAGCCCGGGAGGAGAGGAAGCAATGCACCAAAATGCAGTGATTTCGTTCGAATGATGGGATCATAAGTGATTTTTTTTCCTTTCTCTAGTTTCCAAATTTTTATAATGTGGCAATAATAGTTGTATAATGAAAAAATTTTGTAATACAAAAATATTATGAGGTGCCAGAAATCACAGGCCGCTCAGTAGCCTACTGCACCAGGTGATCAGATACCTTCCATCCACTTAGTTTTTCTTGCATTCCTGAGGAGCAGTTTGGCAGAGCAGCAGGAAAAGGACATGGAAAAGGAGTCAGGGAAGACTCTGAAAAGGCCTGAGTTGGTCAGGCCAACAGTTTTATGGTGGCACTTCTACAGTTGGCCTTTGTGACAACAGTTTCTGCCAGGGCCATTTATCCAAGGAGTTGAAAAGGGAAAGTCAATTCCAGTTTGGATTGGGGTGAGGTTGGCTAAGTTCAGGTTGAGGTAGTTACCAGTTCATGTCAATTCTTGCTTAGGGGGAAAAATGTTCAATGCTTCAAAAAACAAATAGTGTTTTCTCGGTCTATTTATATCATCTGTAGTTTTTTTTTTTTTTTTTAAGTGTAAAGTTTAACTTTCCTTTGGTTTCATTAAAATTATCTGAATGACCATTCTGTGAAAAGCAGACAATATAACATACCTAGTCCTTACTTTCCCTTTTGGTAGAGTTCAGATGTACTCCCAGGACTTGTTACCAGTGTCTGTCAGGTGAGACACTCCGGTGATCAATTCAGCAAATCACAGTGACCACCTGTCTACCAAGAGATCATAATTAGGTTGCAGGCGGAGGAGAGGGTGCCACCTATCTTCATGAAATCTCAGCTTGGAAGGTATTCTACTGGTTTCCAATCTGGTAATTCTCCACTTTTCTTATCCTAAAAACACACTTCAGGAGAACACTCCCATGAGCATTACCCAGCAATGTAGAGTTTTTCACCTTTGTTCAAGAAAATATTTAGTAATGTAAGTGAATAGGAGTGGCATTATAGTGATAACCCAGAATCTGGAGACAGTAAATCGTGTGCCTCAGTGTTTTATTATTGTACAGATCACTTGCAGCATACCTCACAACTGACCTCAACGCTGAAGTGTGGGAATGCCACAGTTGTCAGATGACTCTCTGGTTTTCGAATTACCTCCACTGCATCCACTTATGGAATGTCCAGACTGCATTTGAACTTTCTACCTTAGAGGCAATTCATTCTGCCTTAAGATTGCTTGACTATTAGGAAATCCTTCCCTGTAATGATCTGAAACACTGCTCTCTTCCTGTAATTTTCCACTCATTAGTCCCATTTATGCCTCTCGGGCCCCTATAGAACAAATCTAGTGTCTCATTTGACAACCTATCAGTTACTAGATAACAGTTATCATGTGTCTTCTGAGTCAAAAATTCTCAACTTAGCATCCTAAATATTCTTTGGTGTCCAGTGGGTTATGAGGTGTGAGCCCATCTCCCATGTCATGGAGTCACTTCTGCTTTTATGAAGTCTGAAGTACATGGCTACCTGTATCCAGACTGCGCCTCCCTGGCTATCAGGGCCTGCTCTCTCCTTGCCAGTTCCTCCTTATTGGGCAGGACTGGGTTCAGAGTAACAGCTACCCATTCTCTTCAATTAGTCAAGCATTGTGGCTTTGCCTTAGTCTCTGAGGGAAAATTGTCAGCCTGACAAGCTAGGACCTTTATTCGCTTTTCGTTGATTCAGGCTCCCAGCAGATCCTGCAGGAAATTGAACTTCACTTCTCCAGCATCTTGTTTCTCTAAAGTTGTATTCTCTAACATGTACTCTGCTGTTGAACTTACAGGGTTACCCTAGCCCGGCCTTAGAAATGAATGAATGGGAATGGGGAATGATGGTTAATGGGTTTCAGTTTCTTTTTGGGTGACGAAAATGTTCTGGAATTAGATAATTGATAGTTGCACAACTTTGTGGACATACCAAAAACCACTAGGGGAAAAGGAGTGAATGAATAAATGAATGAGAAGAAATAAACATATCCACTTATCCTTGAGGCTTTCTGGAAATTGGAGTTTACACCTTAACCACAGTTTAGCAGAGGTCTTTATGGAATGCCCAGCTGGCTATCATAGTCACATCCCTCGTGTCCATCTCTCCTCCTTGCTGCTTTCCTCTCTGAACCATGAAACTACAGCCCCGGGTGCATAGCCCTCTGCTCTGCTGCCCGCTCACATTTCCCATCCCCACAGAGTGCAGTGCTCTGACTCAAAAAAAGAAGGGTCTGTCCCACTATCTGCATAGAAAATATTTGGTTAAGTTAGAACAGCATCCAGCCTAAGGGGCCTCTGGGGTGGACATTACCTACTGTGCTCAAGGAAGCACCAGTCTTCCTGCCTGGATTGTCTCTGCAGCCTGCCTGGTTGCATGACATTTTTTGGGGAGGATGGAGCAGACAGCTTTGTTCCTGGGAGCCCATAGCAATAAGGGAATAGAGTGAGAGTCTAGGAGCAGTGCCTGTAAGGATTTCAGAGAATTCCTAATAAACTCTCTGGCTCCCCAAATGGCTGTTTGTCACCTGCTGAGAATTTCCTATATTGACTGATCACCTCTGGAGGCAGTGAGGAAGTAGGAGCCAGAAATTCTTGTGTCCCCCTGTGTGCCAGGCTTTGGCTAGAAAACCTGAGGGATAGGATGGGGTGGTAGTTGTTTTAAAGAGCAAAGGGCTGAGATGAAGTCACTGGACCTGCTACTGGGAAGAAACGGGACATGTGAGAGCCCTGGGGCTTCTGAGTGAAAAGGTTCATGCATGTCTCTAGCAGCCAGGCCAGACCCTCTTCCTGGGCTCTTTTCTCACCTCTGGGAAGACTCTTCCCCAGCAATCATTCACCCCAGCCCCTTTACATTTCCCTTTGCCCTGCTTCCTCCTCTTGCTGTACCATCTGAAGTCTCCCTCATCCTATAAAACCTTCCTGTACTCTGCTCCAGCTCTAGAACTTTCACTTATGTCTGTCAGGACACCTTGGAAGAGTTGTCTTTACTTGCTGTTGCTTTCTCACTTCCCATTGCTTTCTCACTTCCCATGTATTCCTTATCCCTTTTACAGTGTGGCTTCAGAATGCTGGCTGCAACAGGTTGCCCCAGCCTCAGTTCACTAAGCATCTCTACAGCACTTGGCTCTTTAGTCTGCTGTTCCTCCTTGAAATTGACTCACTCTTCCTTGGACTCAAAGGACCCTGCCTGCTCTTGGCTCTAAATGTGGGCTTTTCTTCTCCAGTCACCTTTTTAACTCATCTTTCACTGCCCAGCCCTTCAGGCATCAGTGCCCCTCTCATGCTCTACAACCTTTGCACTTGGTGTCCCCTGTGCCTGGTTTCCCCTTTCCCTGCAAAGCCACATGGCTGACCTCTCCCTTTCAGGTTTGATTGGTCACCTTCTCCGTGAAGCCTCCCTAGCCATTCTGCCTCTGATTCCACCCCTCTCACCTAGCCACCTTTCCTTTTTTTTTTCTCACCACTCATCACTTGCTAACTAACATAGGTCAAAGGTGGCTTTTTTCTTTGCTTTTAAGATGCAAGATATTTGATATGTTTATGTTGAGAACTAGGAGATGACAGAGAAGGAAAAGTTGAAAACACAGGCATGAGAAGAGTTGATCGTTTTGCAGGGTCTTGAAGAAGAAGGTGGGAGATGAATCAGAGCATAAGTGGAAGGTGAGGCCAAGGAAGAACACCTCCTCTCCTCTCCCCTCCCCTCCCCTCCCCTCCCCTCTTTTGATGGAGTCTCCCTCTGTTGCCCAGGCTGGAGGGCAGTGGTGCAATCTCTGCACACTGCAACCTCCCCCTCCTGGGTTCAAGTGATTCTCCTTCCTCAGCCTCCCGAGTAGCCGGGACTACAGGCGCCCGCCACCACACCCAGCTAATTTTTGTATTTTTAGTAGAGATGGGGTTTCACCATATTGGCCAGGCTGGTCTCAAACTCCTGACTTTGTGATCCGCCTGCCTCGGCCTCCCAAAGTGCTGGGATTAAAGGTGTGAGCCACCGCGCCTGGCCACAGCACCTCTTTCTATGAGACAGAGAGGCAAGACATAGTTGATGGGTCCCTGCTGATGAGGGATCACACCTGGCCATACCTGCTTCCACTGTGAAGTAGAAAGCCGAATGCTGCTGAGAGGGCTGACGGAGTGGTGAAGGAGATAGTCTGAGTGGGAAAAAACAACACAGACTGCCTTTCCCCTGCTGCCACCCTGCAACAATCAACACAGAAGACTGCTATGACCAAATACTTGGGTGCTTTTTTGCCATACACCAAGCAAGCAATTAGTTCTGCAGCATATGCCAGCAGGTTGTCCTCCAATTCAGTTCTGATATTCTCCGCCTGGAGATAGCATCAGATTCCAAAGATTGAGCACCTGGTCCCACAAGACTGCCTCACGCTTCTGATGCCAATTGCAGGCTCCAGGGTGGTTTACTGGTGATTCTGACTGACCAGCTATAAGTTTGGGATCCTGCAACCCCCTCCTTGAGTTTCATAAATTTGCTAGAGTGGCTCACGGAAAACTCAGGGAAACGCTTAAGTTTAGTGGTTTATTATAAAAGATATTGCAAAGGATCCAGATAAACAGTTGCCTAGGGCGAGGTATGGGGGAAGGGATGTGGAGCTTCCATGCCTTCCCCAGGCATGCCACCCTCCAGGAACCTGCATGTGTTCAGCTCTCCAGAACCTCTCTGAACCCTGTCCTATTGGGCCTTTTATGGAGGCTTCATTCGATAGGCATGATTGAAGCATGGACACCCATGTAGAAATGTGATTGGGCAAAAAGCGTTTGATCTCAGTGACAGACTGAGTGGAGAAACCCAGCAAGGCCTGTGCAGATGCTTCTTGGCCTCTCTGTGCAGCATTCCCTCTTCCAGGATATAGGGCAGGACCCCTTTTAAAATGGAAGTCTTCCAACCCACAATCAGGCAAGGTAGGTCAGAGAACATTTTAATGGGAAGAGGGGAAGATTAGAGTCCTGCCTTGGGGAGAAAAAGAAGCGGGTGAAAGGAGGGCAGGAGAAAGTCAGAGAGATTCAGTGGCCTAAAGCTCTCCAACATTTTAACAAAAGACTGTAATAAGGGCTGTAGGAGTCATAAGCGAGGAACCGCGGATGAACACGCACGCACACACACACATATGTCCATGTCACGCGCACATCACAGATAGTATAGAGAACTGACCAGGAATCCATCAGACAAAGCATTGGCAAACACTGCTCAGGTATGTCTGGGTTTCAATCCTACAAAGTCTGGAGGATAATAAGATTTTTCTTCAGTAATTCTCAGCCTCCGAAGTGTGGGAGCAGAGGTTGCAGTGATCCATTCTTGGAGGTTTCAGGCCGGGTGTGGTGGCTCACACCTGTAATCTTAGCACTTTGGGAGGCCGAGGTGGGAGGATCATTTGAGGCCAGGAGTTCAAGACCAAACTTGGGAGTTTCCTGGGAGGGAGAGCTGGAGGGGCAGCAGGACAAGGGTCCCTCTGAGCCTGTTTCTTCTCCGCCCCTTGCTTTTATGATGGCATCAGCTGGCGTCTAATCAACCAAAGTTTTACAAAGTAATCTTGGAATCACATTTCATTCCTTTTCCTCTCCAGACTGTTGTCATGGTCTTTTCAGTAATTTCCCTCCCTCCTCACTGTCTCCCGTCCACCTTGCTGTCTAGTTATCTTTCCTACGTGGCACGCACAAGGACCAGATCATGTAGCTTTTCTGTTTGAAAACCTGCTTGTACCTATGGGTTAGGTCTGCAGTTCTTTAGCAGACCTTTGTTACCAAAGCCCTGTAAGATGAGTCCTCAGCCTCCTCTCCTGCCACCCCACTTCCCAGCGCTGCTTCCCTTAACACACGCACAGTGGGGGCTGGTCACTGCAGGCTCTGCTGATCTCCTGTGCCCTTTCCTGCCTCCAGGCCTCTGCCTGCTCCTTTCCCTCTGCTTACAAGGTCTTGCCTCCCTGCCTCCTTCTGTCAGATGAAATCGCCTTCTAAGAACAACATAAACCTCCGCAGAACTTTCCTTTCCTCCTAGCAGAATGCATTATTTCTGTTTCTCCTACCAGCAAGTATTCTTCATGTCTTGGGTATAGCAATAACCATCATTACTTCTGGATTTAATTCCCTTTTTTGCTTATTTCCTAAGAGCAGGGTGTTCCTTGGATATCTCTACTTCCTGAGTACCTTGGATATCTCTACTTCCTGAGTACCTTGGATATCTCTACTTCCTGGTTGCTACCCTGCATTTTAAAATTGTTTGGTCTAGTCAGATCTAGCCAGGCAACCTATTGCATACCTTCAGTGTTTCACTCCTTTTTCTGGTTCTTGCCTTGCCCCTTTATTTCCATGTACTTCTGTCCTTGTTTTGTGGGTTGCCTGTGGGTTTATATCCTGACATATAAGTCTCATCCACTTTCTCTCCTAAAATAAGTCTATTTCTTTGGAATTGGGCATACCTTTCCCTTATTCCATTCAAGTGTTTCACTCCATCTGTCATGTCTCAGTGGTACCTATAAGATCATTGGATTTATCTTATGTTCATGCTGCTGTTACTCCAGCTCTGTGAATTGGCCCATGTGAGGCTCACTTCCTTCCTCTTATTTCCTTGCCAGGTGTCTTGCGTGGTCTGCACTGCTCTGCTCTTCCCTTTTCATCCCAACAGGCTTCCACAGCAACTCATGTCTTCATTTTATCTTGTCATTTCCTCCACCTCCCTCCTGCCTGTATCCTTGCTATTTTCAAATTCAATAAGTGCTGATTTTCTGATAAAATTAACTTCCTGAATGAACCCTAACATGGTAGTAAAACAAAATTTGTGATCTAAAAGCCAAATTTTTTTTCCCTTTAGTTATATTGGCAAATAGTCTTGCTAGTTAAGAAATGCCTTTAAACACCAAGTACAGTGCTAGCTGCAGTGGCTTACACCTATAATCCTAGCATTTTGGGAGACCAAGATAGGAGGCTCACTTAACGCCAAGAGTTCAAAACCAGCCTGAGCAACGTAGCAAAACCCAGTCTCTACAGAAAAATAAATAAATAAATAAGCTGGGCATAGTGATGTGCGTCTGTAGTCCTAGCCACGTGGGAGGCTGAGGTGGGAAGACCACTTGAGCCTGGGGGTTCAAGCCTGCAGTGAGCCAAGATGGCGCCACTGCACTCCAGGCTGGGCAATACAGTGAGGCTGTCTCTAACAACACCAAGTATCTCTTGGTGTTGTTAAATAATAAATAAATAAATAAACAAACACCAAGTATCTCTTCAGTGGCAGTGCTCACCTATAAGTTGGGAGAAATAGAAATTTGAGGGCTGGGTGCGATGGATCATGCCTGTAATCCCAACACTTTAGGGAGGCCGAGGCGGGCAGATCACCAGGGCAAGATTCGAGACCAGCCTGACCAACATAGTGAAACCCCATGTCTACTAAAAATATAAAAATTAGCTGGGTGTGGTGGCACGCGCCTGTAATCCCAGCTACTTGGAAGGCTGAGGCAAGAGAATCGCTTGAACCCGGGAGGCATAGGTTGCAGTGAGCCAAGATCGCACCACTGCACTCCAGCATGGGTGACAAAGCGAGACTCCATCTAAAAAAAAAGAAAAGAAATAGAAATTTGATAGTATAAAAATCTAAGTATTCCTTTGGTAGCAGATAGATCTTAATGCCATGTTGGTGAGACATTGGAAATTAGAGTTTATTTTTAGGCTGTGCATGGTGGCTCATTCCTGTAATCCCAGCACTTTGGGAGGCTGAGGCGGATGGATCACCTGATGTCAGGAGTTGGAGACCAGCCTGGCCAACATGGAGAAACCCCGTCTCTACTAAAAAATACAAAATTAGCCGGTCTGCTGGCACATACCTGTAGTCCCAGCTACTCGGGAGGCTGAGGCAGGAGAATTGCTTGAATCCAGGAGGCGGAGGCTACAGTGAGCCAAGATCGCGCCACTGTGCTCCAGCCTGGGTGACAGAACAAGACTTCATCTCAAAAAAAAAAAAAAAAAAAGTTTGTTTTTAATTTTCATCTCTTGGGAATGTAGTTGGGAGGTTAAATTGGTATATGGAGATAACGCCAAGGGACCGGAATTCAGAAATCAGGTGACAGTTTAAAAATGAAAGTCAACTTTATATGTAGATTTTAAGCATCGTTTTTTGTTAAATTAAATGGTGCATGTAGATCTTATTTTTAAGCTACATATGTTTATGTTTCCAACAGCTAACGGATTAAACTTTCCTAATTAAATGTGAGGTGCCTCCCATGGTACAGTCTTCAATTTTCAGGAAGGGCATCCTTTTGAAATGCAGCATTTCAGGATTCAGCTCACTGAAGAGGATAAAATCTGCGCTTTGTATCTTAGAGGGGAACCCTGATCACTCATCAGTAGATCTTGGAAAAGAAAAATTCCAGCTGGGCACAGTGGCTCACACCTGTAATTCCAGCACTTTGGGAGACCAAGGCGGGTGGATCACCTGAGGTCAGGAGTTAGAGACCAGCCTGGCCAACATAGTGAAACCCTGTCTCTACTAAAAATACAAAAATTAGCTGGGCATGGCGGGCACCTGTAATCCCAGCTACTCAGGAGGCTGAGGTGGGAGAATCAGTTGAACCTGGGAGGTGGAGGTTGCAGTGAGCCGAGATCGCACCAGTGTACTCCAGCCGGGGTGACAAGAGTGAAACTCCGTCTCAAAAAAAGAAAAGAAAAATTCCACTTCAGGGCAATTTTCTGCTTGGATACATTTCTGGGTTTTGTCTCTGACATCTTCATGATGCCCAGTGCTTCGAATGCTGTTACTCCTACGTTCCTCTTCCATGCAAAGTCATTTCATTTCTTTTCTTTTTTTTTTGAGATGGAGTCTTGCTCTGTCACTCAGGCTGGAGTGTGGTGGTGTGATCTCGGCTCACTGCAACCTCTGCTTCCTGGTTTCAAGCAATTCTCCTGCCTCAGCCTCCTGAGTATCTGGGATTACAGGCACATGCCACTGTGCCTGGCTAATTTTTGTATTTTTAGCAGAAACAGCGTTTCACCATGTTGGTCAGGTTGGTCTGGAACTCCTGACCTCAGGTTATCCACCCACCTCAGCTTCCCAAAGTGCTGGGATTACAGGCGTGAGCCACCACGCCCAGCTTTGTGAAGTCATTTCTAATCCCCATTTTGAAATGCTGAATATTTTCCTCTTGCAGTATTTTATGTCAGAGGGCATTCCAACCTCAGGCAGATCCCAGGCAACTCAAGTACTTGATCTCAGTCAAACCTTATTTTTGTAGTAGGGCCCTTGATAATGAACCTGGGAAGAGAAATGGGAAATTCTGTAGATCTGTCAGCTCATAAGGAAATGCATGTCTTCTTCATTCATCTGGGGCACTGACAAGTGAACAATTTTTTTTTTGAGACTGAGTCTTGCTCTGTCGCCCAGGCTGGAGTGCGATGGCGCAATCTTGGCTTACTGCAACCTCCACCTCCCAGCTTCAAGTGATTCTGCTGCCTCAACCTCCCTAGTAGCTGGGACTACAGGCACCTGCCACCACATCCAGCTAATTTTTGTATTTTTACAACATGGTTTCCCATGTTGGCCAGGTTGGTCTTGAACTTCTGACCTCAGGTGATCCACCCGCCTTGGTCTCCCAAAGTGCTGGGATTACAGGTGTGAGCCACTGCACCCAGCTGGTGAGTGAACAATTTTAACTGTCCTTGTTGTATGATCATTTTTTACTGAATTGTACCTTGACTCAAAAAATCCAAATAACTGAATAGTCATGCAAGGGCTCTGGCATGGAAGTGGGCTTCTGGGATGCTTGCCAATGAGTTCCTTTTTGAGGACACAGAATCTAAGTGGAAAGATTAAGTGGAGAGGCAGCTCCACCCTCTAAGTCTTATTCCTATGTTCCATTCAAATCTTGCTAGCTTGATTTCTGTGGGGTCTGGGCTTTGGAAATTCTCTTTTTCATGGATGTCTCAGTGCACCTTGTTAAACCGAATTTGGACTGTTGTGTGTTCATCAGCTTCCAGCTCTACTGATTGGTTCCAGTTTCCTTGCTCATGAAAGCCAAGATAATCTGGCACCCACCAGTCAGGCATCCTCAAGTATCTGGCACCAAGGTAAACCTGGAAGCCAGTTAAGAAGTCCCAGTGATCCAACACACTCACTGCGTGATGAGAGACAGTTGTGGTATACCAGAAAGAGCACTGCAATAGGAGCAGGAGAACTGGGTTCTTGTCTCATCTTTGCCTGTACTGCATCATGGAAATTTGGGCATTTCTGTGATTTCTCTGAAATTCTCTTTCCTCAGCTATAAAATGGTGGTTTGAACTAGACAGTTTCTCAAGTGTCTTCCAGTTCCAAATTATTGAGTATATGAAAAACTAAAAGAGCTAACTAAGCTTCATTTATGCCTATTGTTGCATAAACACAACTTAGCTTTAAAAATATTTACAGTAACTACCTCAAGTTGCATATACTTCTGATCCTTTTCCACAAAAGTAGTTTGTATAACAACAAAATGAGAAGGGACACAGTCCGTATTCCAGAGGAGAGAATTAACCTCTTCTTACCTCAATGTTCCCTGACATCAAGGGGGATAATAATATCTAACTCAGAATTATGGGGAAGACTAAATGAGATAATCCCTGGCACTTAGAATGGTGCTAGACAAAAAGTAAGTGTTTAGTGAAAGTTATTATTAATATAAAATTAGAAAGATTAAAATTTGCATGGGCCACAGTGGCTCACTCCTGTAATCCAACACTTTGGGAGGATGAGATGGGAGGATTGCTTGAGTCCAGGAATTTGAGACCAGCCTTGGCAACATGGTGAAACCCCATCTCTACAAAAATTACAACAATTAGCTAGATGTGGTGGTGCACGTCTATAGTCCTAGTTACTCAAGAAGCTGAGAGGTGGGAGGATCATTTGAGCCTAGGATGTCAAGGCTGCGGTGAGCCATGATCGCACCACACTGTCCTCCAGCCTGGGTGACAGAGTGAGACCAAAAAAATTGCCATGGAATTGTAGTAAGGGTTATGCTGAAATAATAAATGTTCAGCTGCTGCTCAGAAGTCAAGGTAAGACTAGAATAGAGAATACAGAAACAGACCCACATATATATACAACCACATGGTTTTTAGCAAAGATGTTACTGCTGTGTAGTGAGGAAAAGATGGTTTTATCAATAAATGGTACTAGACTGGTTGGATATCCATATGGGGAAAAAATTGGTTTTGACCCCTACTTTATACCACACATAAAAATGAATTCCATGTGGCTCATAGATCTGAGTATGAAAGTAACACATTAGCACTTCTAAAGATAACATAAGAAAAATAACCTTATGACCTTGGTGTAGGCAAAGATTTTTTAAGTGGAGCACAAAAAGCATAAGCTTTAAAGGAAAAGACTGATAAATTAGATTTTATTAAAATTAAGAACATCCGTTCATCAAAAGACATCATTAAGATTGTTGAAAAGGGTGCAGTGGTTCATGTCCATAATCCCACCACTTTGGAAGGTGCAGGCAGGTGGATCCCTTGAGGTTAGGAGTTCGACACCAGCCTGGTCAACATGGTAAAAACCTCTTTCTACTAAAAATACAAAAATTAGCCAGGCATGGTCATACACGTCTGTAATCCCAGCTACTCGGGAGGCTGAGGCATGAGAATCACTTGACCTGGGAGGTGGAGGTTGCAGTGAGTTGAGATTGCACCACTGCATTCCAGCCTGGGCAACTGAGTGAGACTCTGTCTTTAAAAAAAAAAAAAAAAAAAAAATTGTTGAAAAGGCAAGCCACAGAGTGGGAGAAGATATTTGTAATACATATATCCAGCATATGACTCTTACCAATATATTATATAAAGACTTGAAGAGGCACTTCATAAAAGAAGATAACCAATGGTCAAACACATGAAAATATCTTAAGTCCAGGGGGAAAATGGAGATGAAAACCACAATAAGATACTATTATGTTCCCACCACAATAGCTAAAAGTTTTTAAAGCTGACAATGTTAGTGAGGGTGTGGAGCAATTACAACTCTCATATACTGCTAGTAGGAGTCTAAGTTGCCACAACTACTTTGGGAAACCATTGTACAATATGTAATAAAGCTGGGTGGATTCATAACTCATGGCCCAGCAGTTTTAGTCTTAAGTATATACCCCATAGAAAGGTGTATATATGTACAGGAACGTTCATAGCACCATCACTTATAATAGCAAAAAACCAAAAACAATCTAAGTGCCTGATAACAATAAAATTAATAAATTGGGGTATACTCTTACGATGGAATATTATATAGCAACAGAGTGAAGCAAATTCAAAACACAACATGATGAATATCAAAAACGGTGTGTTGAGCAAAATAAGCCAGACAAAAAATAGACATATACCATATGAATCTAGTTATGTAAAATACAAAGAAAGGTGAAACTGATCAGTGATTATATAGAGGTCAGAAAAGTAATTATCTTTGGTGAGTGTAAAGACTGGGAGGAGGCATGAGAAAAGCTTCTGGAATTCTGCATACATTCTATTTCTTGGAACTGGGTGGTGGTTACCTAAGTATATTTACTTTGTAAAACTTCATTGAACTGTATGCTTAATGCTTGTATACTTTATGTATTTCATGCCTTAATAAAAAATTTTATTTTAAAAAAATGAAGGAGTACAAAAAAAATGGAAACAACCCAAATGTGTCTGCAGCCAATGAATGGATAATTTAATATGGTATATCCATATAATAGAATATTATTCATTCATAAAAAGAAACAAAGTACACGATACAACAGGGGTGAACCTTGAAAATAAACTAGGTGAAAGAAGACAACCATAAAAGAGCACTTTGTATGATTCCATTAATATGAGATGTCAGAACAGGTACATCTATAGAGACCAGAAATAGATTAGTAGTTGCCTGCGGCTGGGAAGGTTGGGAGGAAATAGGGAGTGACTGTAAACAGATATGGGCTTTCTTTCTGGGGTGATGAAAATGTTCTAAAATTTATTGTAGTTGTGGTTGCACAACTTTGTGCCTATACTAAAAACCATTCAGTTGCACACTTTGAGTGAACTGTGTGGTATGTTAATGAAATCTCAATAAAGCTGTCATGAAACAAAAAGTTAAGAGATACTGGTAACTGTAATAATGATTGAAACATTGTTAATCATAGTCAGCCTTAGGAAAAGGCTGCACCACCATATGGTCCTTTGGTATGATAGGTGAGCACATTGTTACTGGAGTCAGACAATGTTCTAATCCTGGCTTTGCCATTTACTGACTGTCTGACATTGGGCAAATCATTTAACCTCTCTGAGTCTGAATGTCTTCATCTGTAAAATGTAAATATTAATAGTACCTACCTCATAGAACTTTTGTGAAGATTATTCATTTAATCAAGAAATAGTTGAGTGTATTTATATGCCAGCCACAATAAATAAAACTATTGTTATCATCCAGGAGCTATGGCATCTGAAGAGTCTTAACTCCATTTTAGTGAGAGAGGCTACAAGTGAACTTGAGCATGTGTCATGAGGACAGGACATCTTTCCCCTACTATACCACATCCATATCTATTACAAAATACAAAAGTCATGTTCAAGGCCAGGTGGGGTGGCTCACGCCTGTAACCCCAACATTTTGGGAGGCCGAGGTGGGAGGATTGCTTGAGCCTAGGAGTTTGACCCCAGCCTGGGCATAGTGAGACCCTGTCTCTACAAAGAATTAAAAAATTAGCTGAGCATGATGGTGCTTGCCTGTAGTCTCAGCTGCTCAGGAGGCTGAAGTGGAAGGATCACTTGAGCCTGAGGAGGTGGAAGCTGCAGTGGGCCATGATCGTGCCACTGCACTCCAACTTGGGTGACAGAGCAAGACCCTGTCTCAAAAACAAACAAATAAACAAAACAAAAACAAAAACCCAGGAAATTGAGTTATAACTAACTGATGTATGGACAGCTCAGAAATAGAAAGTGACCAGTAGTTAAAAGACTACTTGACAAGGTTTTCATTTCAACAAATATTTATTGTTTCTGTAAAGGAATTACTTTCAGTCATGTTGAAAATCATACTATGTCTACTTACTTGTTCTACTTGTCAAAATGTTTGTTCTGCAGAATGAATGTGTAATCTTTTAAAATTAAATTGAGAGCGCTTGTAGTCTACAGGTGTTGAAAAAGAAGCAAGTATGAGTTTGTCAAGTACCCGATGCTAAGGGGCATTGAATCTCCATAATGCAGTGGTTAGGAGCTCCAGTTTTGGAGTCAGACCTTGACACAAGGTGTCTGACCTCCCTGAGTCTCAGTGTCTTTATCTGTAGAAAGAGATTTGTCTCATAGCATTGGAAGATTAAATGAATTAATATAATGAAGTGCTTTAAAAAGTAAGCAGTCAATATGCCGTTATTATGAGACCACCAGTATGGTGGATTCTCATACCACAGGCATACATAAATTATGTATATAATTTCTTGTTAACTTTTGTGACGTCTTGGGGAGTCAGAAATGGTTTCCCTTTCATGCAAATAAATTAATAAGTGAAACTGAGTGATTGGATCCAAAAGAGCTAATTGGGCATGGTGAGAAAATAATAACCCAAAAGGTATGTCCAGTGTGAGAGAAAAGCCACTAAGGGTTTTTGTCACCGGAATATAAAGCAGTGAGCTTTTGCCTTTCAGAATTCTAGGTAAATATGAAAGTTGTTTCAATTTCTGATGTAAGGAATGCTGGGATTGGATTAAGCAGTTAACAGTTAACGTTTAGTTTATAGGCATTTTAATACACATAGTTGTTTTATATTTCTTTAAAACATTGAAAATTATATATCTCTTGTATATTTGGCTGGTAGAGACTAGTAATTATGTCTTGTTAATAGAGGGACTATTTTTGTTTGTTTGTTTGTTTGAGATGGAGTTTTGCTCTTGTTGCCCAGGTTGGAGTGCGATGGTGCTATCTCGGCTCACGGCAACCTCCGCCTCCCGGTTCAAGCGATTCTCCTGCCTCAGCCTCCTGAGTAGCTGGGATTACAGGCATGCACCACCAGGCCCGGCTAATTTTGTTTTTAGTAGAGATGGGGTTTCTCTATGTTGGTCAGGCTAGTCTCCAACTCCTGACCTCAGGTGATCCACCCGCCTCAGCTTCCCAAAGTGCTGGGATTATAGGCGTGAGCCACCACACCCGGCTGGGACTTTTAAAAAATAGAAAAGTCCACAAATGAATGAAAATATGCTACAATTCTGTTTTTAGACCTAGACCTGGGGGAAACCATTCTGCTGGGATTCCACACACGCATTCCCTGCACAGCCTCAGACATAAGAAAGACTAGGTCCCCATGCTGGCCATACGTGCCGAAGCCCATAAAAGAGATGACGACACATGCCATGACCTGCTGCCTACTGTAGTTACATTTCTGGCATGAAAATAGTTGTTTCCTGTTCAGAAGGAGTATGCCCAGTTCTCTGCTACTTCATTTACTAAGTTCACCTTTATAGAGCTTGCCTGCAAAGTGCTTTAGTCACCATAATCCACCAGGAGAATTGACCAATAAGCTGGCATCAATTTACTGCCTCCTGCTCAGGCTGGCCAGTAGTGCTGTTTCTTGGTGTGTGCTGGGAAGTCAAGAGATACACAGGTGGCTGGGGTGGACATAGCATTTTGTTGGTGTTTTATTCTAAAAATCCAAGACTCTTTACCAAGTAACACACTTATTATTCAAGAATTAAAGTTTACATCTAAGCAAAAAGAAAAATTCAAAATCCTATCACTCAAAACCATTGTTACCTTCTTCATATATTTTTCTCCAGATATTTTAAAGCAGGGTTTGCATTTTTTATTTTATACTTTTTATCCTTATTGCTTTTCCTGCCTTTGAAAACTGAAAACATTACAAAAGTGTGTAACGGATGAAGGAACAATCCCTGTATCTGCTGCCTCTAAAGATCATCACTGAGGACATTTTTATTCTGCTCTTTCTTAGCAGTAACCTTCAACTTCTGCCTCTATTGGCTCGTTGTTGTTTTAAAACTTTGAGCTAGTTTTACTTAACTGGATTTGTCCTTTTCAAACTTTTTTCTTTTCTTGGCTTCAGTCCTGCCTCTTCTCTTTTTTTTTGGATGAAGAATTTTGAACATGCGCAAAAGTAGAAGGAAGAGTATAATGAAACCCATTGTTCCCATCACCTAGCCCCTGTATCCCTCATTCCACAGCCAGTCCTGCTCCATTCCCAACCCACCTGTACCCCAGCCCTTATTACTTTGACCTGCTCACTTTGTAATGACCTTCTAGGGTCCTTCGCAGTCCCTAGGGCTTCACTGTCTTTTGGCTTTGAGTAAGGACCAAGTGCCTGCCCTGCTGCTCTCAGAGCTTCTCTGGAGCCTGTGCTCTGTCCCAGGCTTGACCGGCTGACCTGGGCTTTCCCCACTCACTGCTGAAAAGCCTGGAAATTCCCAGACGTTGAGTGCGCCAGCCTCGCAAGTTCAGCTCCTCATTCTCTTTCCTGTTAATGAAGAAGGCCATTGCTCAAGTCATTTGGAAGAGAAAAAGTGGAATTTACTACCTGGGTGTTCCTCATCCATGCTGTTCATATAAATTTAAACTTAGATGCCTGAGAATTACATTGAACATGACAAAAATTGCTGTGTGGGCAGTTTAGTTGAGTACTTGCAGATTGATAGAGCCCTTAGTAATAATGAAGGGAAAAGGTTCTTGAAGCTGCTCAGTTCCAGAAGATGAGCTCACCAGTTAAGGAGTTTGCAACTAAAGGTCCTCATTAACCTCTTGCTGGATGGCAAAGAGGAAAAAAGAAGAAGAAAATCCAGACTCTTCAAATCCTGACCTTTGGGGAGACCTAAGAAGAAGTCATCCTATGCTACCCCCTCCTCATGGTGGGTTCCTGCATTTCATTCAGATTTACTTACCCCAGATTTTTTTTTCACTTCAGCTTCTCTTAAGTTTGTAAAATATCCTCAAACCATCACCACGTCATGGCCATGGAGTGCTGCCATGGCTTGCTATACTGGTGGTCAGCTTTTGTGTGAGATTACATAACGAATACCACATGGAACTGGAAGATGCCAGCGTTTGAGTTGTCCCTCTTACCTAGCAACCCAATCAGTGTTTCTCAGAGGGAATGTGCTTATCCCAAGTAAAAGGTGGAGTTTATTGTGTGGCCACAAGGTGATCCAAGCCCAGTTGAGTCTGTCTCCAAAATTCAGTAGGATCATGCTAAGGCCAGGGCCCGCATCCTGGCTGCATGAGCTGCCCTAAGTAAGGCGCCTCATCGCTGGTGCCATTTGAACAGCGGAACATCCCTTTCGCTCAGCCCCCTTGGTTGGATTACCCTTTCTGAGCTTCCAGAATACTGTTTTCTATCTCTGTTGAGGCTCCTATGTTGGGAAAACTGGCCACAGGGTCAAGAGGGGTGACCCAAGCCAGAGCATTGTGTTCCCATCATAGACTGGGTGGAAACCAACCTGAGGGACAGGAAGTCCAACATCTGTTCTATCTGTCAGGGTGTCCAGCAGGTTGTACTTCTGATTGTGGTCTTGAGGCTCTTTGTTTTTGTTCAGTATGACTGCAGATGGCATTAATAGAGCCATGGTCTGCAGAGTGGGTGAGGTGGCAAAGTGAGAAAGTGAGTATGGTACATTCAAGTTACCTTTCCACTTAGCACTCCCTGGTGGCTTCCCATTGCACTTGAAGTAAAGAATGCCTCATCCTGACCCAGCAGGGCAGCTCTTCTCAGGGCCCATCCACCTCACTAGCCTCCCTGCTTCCACTTCTTCCCTGCTTTCCAGCCACAGCTGTGTCCTCAGACACAGCAAGCTTGTGCCCACCCCCCATCCTTCGCTCTGGCTCTCCTGCCTGGGATGCTCTCCCCCATGTCATCACGTGACGTGGTCTTTTTTAGACCCACAGGTCTCAGTCTGTTTCCTCATAGACACCTTTTCATTACTAATGAACTCTAAAATAGGCTCCAGACATTCGCTGTTTTATTTTCTCCAAAGTCCTTTTTACTATCTAAGTAATCTTGTCATTTGTTTGTTTGCTCATTGCCTTTCTCTCCCCACTAGACTGGAAGCTTGACATGAGAAGGGACCTTGTCAGTTTTCTTGTATGTCTCCAGTGCCTAGAAAAGGACTGGTACATAGTAGGAGCTTAGTAAGTATTTGTTGTGTGGCTGATTGAATGAATGAAGATGGTTATTAGGAAGATTATGAGGTAATTGAAAGCTAAACCATGTGGTTGTTTAGCCTGAAGGAGAAAAGTCCTAGGGGCCATATGCTGGCTGTCTCAGTAATTAAAGCTGGTGCTACCCTAAAAGCACCTAGCCCTGCTTCACTCCTTTCTCTTAGCCAGATTGCTGTCCTCCAAGGAGATGGGCTTGTTCTGGGCACCCTTATGAGCCAGAACTGGAGCCAATAAGTGAAAACTCTAGGGAGACATATTTTGGCTTTAAAAGAGAGAAAAAAATAATAATAATTGCCACTTTACCTGAGGATGTAGTGGGCTTCACCAGACAGCAGTGAATTTTAAGTCACCTGAGGTATGCATATGCAGGCACAGGCTGGGTGCTCTCTTGCAGACCTGGTATGGAGAGGGCTCAGCACCTGCATGGGCAGTTAGGCAGGGTTTACAATCCTTTCAGCCCAGAGCAGCAGGGCGCCTGCCCTATATTTTTTGTTACTTTCTTTTTCATTCAGTAAATGTCAATCACTGCGGGCCCAGCCCTTTCCCTGCCCATCATGCTGATTACAGAGAGTCAGGAGGTAGTTCATGATCCGCATGTAGTACATGGGGGTGAAAGAGTTGAGAAGCTGTAGGAAGACACAGAAGGGGATTGAGCCTGGTCTAGGTCATCAGGGCAGGCCTGCCGGAGGAAGTGACTTTAGGTGGTAGTTTGAAGGACCAGTGGGGGTTGCCAGGAAGAGGAATAGAGAGAACCGCGGGGAGACCCCTGGGTGTGAGCATGGGAGCCCCATCACAGTGTCTTGGGGGTGTAACTGTCATTTAAGGGATAAGGGCCAGGAAAGTCAAAACATGCACAGAGCAGACCCACATGATGAGCAGTTGGGTTGGTATCAGCTTCTTGTGAAGTGGTGATAGAGGATGGTGTGCAGGGGAGGAGTGGAAGAAACAAGACCATGGGATGGGAGGGGTGGGCAAAAGCCAGGCCAGGCAGGCCACGGAAGCCAGGTCTG
The DNA here is from genome assembly GCF_029289425.2 of Pan paniscus. Lineage (NCBI taxonomy): Eukaryota > Metazoa > Chordata > Mammalia > Primates > Hominidae > Pan > Pan paniscus. Next base: position 134,822,170 of record NC_073262.2, read on the forward strand.
GGCTGCGTGCTCAGGGCAGCAGGGCCTCTGGAGGGTGTAGATGGTGAGGCGACAGGCAGATTTGTGTTTGGAAAGGGCACTGTCTTCACTATGGAAAATGAGTTTGAGAAATGGCAGGGAGAGCAATAGGAGGTTGTTAGATATTTCTTAGAAGAAGCCATGGTGGTCTTGGCCAAGGTGACAATGGTGGGAAGGAAGACATATGGGCAGATGTGAGAGACGTATGGAAGGTAGAGTCAGAATGATTGATCGACACAGGCCTGAGAAAGTCCCAGGTTTCTTTTTGGTTTAGGCAGGCATGGGTATCACTTTTGGTTTAGTGGAGGTGATCCCACTTCCTGGGACAGGAAACACAGGGAGAGAAATGGTTTTGCTGACAGTAGGGGCTTATGGAGGTATGAGTGTGATGTGACCGTGGGACAGCTGAGTGAAAATTCTCAGTAGACTTTGTATACATCAATCTGAAGCTCAGAGAAGTCTAGGCTGGTGATATACAATTAGAAGACCAAAGCACAGAAATGAGGTTTGAATCCCTGGAAGTAGATGAGACAATCCAGAGAGAAGGGGTAGAATTAGAAGAGAAGGCAGCCTGGGGCAGAGCACGGAGGCTTGGCACGCCACACTCAAGGGACACGGAGAGGCAGAGAAACTTGAAGAGGAGCAGACATGGAGCTTAGACACCCAGAGTGGGGCCCAGAGCTAAGGAGGAGTGTCTCAAGGTGTTGGGGTGGGGAGGGCACAGAATCACCAGGCTTCAGATGCTGCTATAAGGTCAGGCCTACGAAGGTTTGGATTTAGTGCACAGAGGTTATTAGTGACCTGGACAAAGCAGTTATTTTTTGCTGATGAAGTATATTAAAAGGCTTTCCAGGCATCACATGTGCCTTAGTCCATTCAGGCTGCTATAACAGAATACTGTAGACTAGGTGGCATAAAGAACTAAAACAACGGATTTATTCCTCACAGTCCTTGAGGCTGGGAAGTCCAAGATCAAGATGCTGGCAGATCCAGTGTCTAGTGACGGCCCACTTCCTGGTTCATGGAACAGCACCTTCTCATTGCGTCCTTACATAGTAGAAAGAATGAGAGAGCTGTCTGGGGTCCCTTTTATAAGGCACTAATCCTATTTGTGAGGGATCTACCTCTGAGGCCTGATAACCTCCCAGAGGTCTGCCTCCTGATGCCATCACATTGGGGATTAAATTTCAACCTGTGAATTGGCAGGGAGTGGGGAGACTGGGGGGAACAAATATCTATCACAACACATAATATTGTTTTATGTGAGGAGTGTCCTGCTGATGTCAAGAAGAGCCTCTGTCACCACTGTGACCACTGTCCAGTCTCAGCAATGGGTAAAAGTGAATGAAGTGACCCAAGTCTGGAAGGCCTTATCTCACTGCTGGTAAGGGAAGGCCCCACCTATAGTAGGTGGCCACCCTGGTTGTGCTCATTCCTGGCACAGGCCTCTTGAGTCGTTCAGACAGTCTCTGTACTACCAGCTAAAAATGACTGTAAGCTAGAAATTTAGGAGTGGTTTAGATTTTAAAGAGCTTGTTCATCTAATTAAATAGAACTGGAGTTAATGGCTTAGTGGTTGTTCTATAATCAGGCCCTGCTACAAGTGGTTAAGGAGACTGACAACGGGAACCAAAAGAGCCTGCAGGGACAGGAGTGAACATGGCTGGAAAGAGTCTCTGCCAGGACTTCTGAATCCAGAGCTGAGAATGTGGCTTCCATGGAGTTATGAGAGATAGGGAGGGATTTTGAGCTGTGGCCCACTGAGATGAAAAATTGGGTTGTATCATCTTGTTCTGGAGTTGCAGTGACAGTTTATGGCGAGGGGTAATAAAAGGAGCAAAGGATCTGAACCCAACCTGGTTTTGAATCTGGGATTTCTCACTTTTTAGCCAAGTAACTGGAAAAGTGACTGAAAAACTCTCTGCATCTCAGATAATTCATCTGTGCAAAACGATTTGCATAGCTGTAGTCAAAGTTAGCTTGTGTGTGGAGCCCCTAGCACAGAGGAGACATTTAATAAATGTTCACTCCTGCTATCTTTATTATTATTGTTATTATTTTTCTTCTTCTTGAGACGGAGTCTCACTCTTGCTCAGGGTGGAGTGCAGTGGTGTGATCTCGGCTCACTGCAACCTCCACCTCCCGGGTTCGAGTGATTCTCCTGCCTCAGCCTCCCAAGTAGCTGGGACTACAGGCATGCGCCACCACACTTGGCTAATTTTTGTATTTTTTAGTAGAGATGGGGTTTCACCATGTTGGCCAGGCTGGTCTTGAACTCCTGACTTCAGGTGATCCGCCAACCTCAGCCTCCCAAAGTGCTGGGATTACAGGTCTTTATTATTTTTATGATCATCATAGTCTATGTTACGTTTATGTAGTTGTTATGGATCACAAAACACTTCCAGATGTCCTCACTGATTGCAGTTCAGCTTACTGCCATACACTTGAGTTATCACACGGGTGTATGTATGAGCCCCATTAGACCGAGAGCTCCTTAAATGGATGGGTCCCCACTCACAGATGTCTAGTGCGGGCATAAACTAGAGGATCCATGTGAGGAAGCACTTCCCCTACCAGAGCTCTTCAGAAAGAGAGCAGGTGGCTTCAAGAAGATGTCAGCTTCCCACTCTTGAGGATATAGCAGGGGCCACCTGGCAGGGACACTGTGGGGAAGTGGCTGCACTGGTTGGAAGGCTGGCTTCAAAGAGATGGTTTCTGAATCCCGCTTTATAATCTATGTTTTAATTGGATGAAGCAGTTCTCATGTCCCGTCAGGTTCATTCAAAGGAGTGTTTGTACTCATCTAAGTTTGTGGACCCTAGGCAAAGTGAGCCAGGCCCGGCTGCCCGGGGGATCCTTCCTCTCTCTGCTCTAAATGCTCTTTAAACACACAGGCTCACCTACTCCCTGGCAGATGAAAGTTTTAAATTTAAAAATATTTTAAAAGAATGCTTTTATATGAAAGCCAGTATCTTTTAAAATATCAAATTTGTCTTAAACATTTTGGCAGCATATGCCATGTGACTTTTGGATTTATAGTTTCTCTTTCATAGAATAAAAAGTTCAGTGCCACCACCTCAAGAGTTCTGCAAGTTCACATTATATAAACATATATAATAAAATATTTACTTAGGGTTTCCATTAAAAAGATCCAAAGAAGAGAATAAGAGAGCTTCTCTTTGCTGGTTTCAGAGGCTCTGCTGGGAATTCTGAATGAAATTTAAGCCTCTTGAATATGTTTTGATTGGCCTTCTTCATATTTTATCTCCTGTAATGAACTCTTTGTCAGTTTGTCAATTTTGACTAAGGACAGAAAGTTCATGTGCAGTAACACAGAGACTGAATTTAAAATTATGGTTTATATCATGATGTAATAATCCTCTCTCTTGTCCTTCAGTCAATATTTACCTGTTAGGCCAATATATTATAATGCTGACTTCAAAAGAAGACACTTTATTTTACCTTCTCTAAGTGTTGGTTTTAGATACTTGAAATATCAAAACTGGAAGTTGAGCCGTCTGAGACTCTTGGCTGAATTCACGTAAAGTTCAGTTCCTCGATCGCAGGGCAGGTTTCACTGCTCCCAGTGACCCAGCGACACAGCTGCGTGCCTGTCAGAATGAGGCAGCTAAGCTTGGAGTCATGCTGGTTCCTCTCAGCTTTCCAGACAGCCCTCTCCTCTGTGGGAAACAGATCTGTTATGTTACCCCATAGCAGCCAGGATCTCTTAAGTGGACTTAAGTATTCCTTTATGTATTACAGCTACAGGATTGGGCGGAAAAACCTGAAGAATGCCCTGTAGGAAGGTGGTCTCTGAGTGTCACACCAGATGAAGAATAGGGAATCTTAAATTCTTTTCCTTGCCTGAACCCCTTTTTTCAAGCATCCCACGTTTAAGCATTTTTCCATTTTAAAAACTGAGGGAAGAATTATCCCCCAGTGAAGGAGTAGGAGGATAATAAGTAGCTACACAGTTTGCAGATAAAATGTGTGATACCTTAGGACTGATCATTCAGGTTACCAGAAGAGCAGATGGTACTGTGTTAATAAGTTCTTCTAAGCCAACTTGGGTATGAGTCAAGACTCTGTCAGTGAGTCATAATGGAAAGGGAATTGATCCACTCATTAACTGCCAAGTCCACAGGTAGACTAGTTTCAGGCTCAGCTGGATCCTGAAGTTCAAATGAGGTCATAATTCTTCTTTTCTTTCTTAGACTATTATTTTCTGTATTGGCATGATTATGTAGCATAGATGTTTCCTGGCAGCTCCAGGTTTATGTGGTCCTTAGTGCCTGGGATCCCAGGAGAGAGACCCTCTTTCCTGAAGTTCATATCATTTATCAATACAACAAGTTGTATTGTTCAACTGAAGCAAATTCAGCACTATGCTTGTATCTTCCATGTGCTTCTCTCTGCCCATTGTATATCTTTAAACTGTATACTTATTTTATTTTATTATTTTATTTTTTCGAGACAAAGCCTTGCTCTGTTGCCCAGGCTGAAGTGCAGTGGCACAATCTCAGCTCACTACAACCTCTGCCTCCAAGGTTCAAGCAGTTCTCCTGCCTCAGCCCCCTGAGTAGCTGGAACTACAGGTGTGTGCCACCACACCTGGCTAATTTTTATTTTTAGTAGAGATGGGGTTTTGCCATGTTGGCCAGGCTGGTCTCAAACTCCTGGCCTCAAGTGATCCGCCAGCCTTGACCTCCCAAAGTGCTGGGATTACAGGCATGAGCCACCGTGCCCAGCCTATATACTTATTTTACATGTATACTCTTTTTTTGTAATTGGTTCATTTTGTATATTTTCATACACACATACATGTATATGTATGTACGTATGTATATACTCTTGTATGTATGTGTATATTTTTATTTTCACATACACTATATTTGATAGGTGATTTACAGTATGTTCAAGAATAAATCTTAAGTTTATAACCTAACTACCCTCCCTCATTTAAGGTACAGTTCTAACAGCCTTGGTCACCTGACCAACTCTCTGGTAAACCTGGTAGGGAGGGCAGGGCCTATTAAAAGACAGCTCCACCAGGAAGGCAAGGAGCAGTTCTAAAAGGAAAAAGAAAGTGGGTCCTTTACCAGAGGGAAAAGACAAACCGACTGTTGATTCATTCATTCAACAAGTACTTCTTGAGGACCTATGATGTGCCAGGTACTCTTCCAGGCCCTGGGTAACAGTGAACATTACACAAAAGGCCTTATTTGCTGGAGCTTACATGGTAGGGAGAGAGACAGATAACAAACACACAAGCCGATAGAGATATGCCGTGATATCTGGTAGTGATGAGAGCTCTGAAGAAAGACCACGGTAAGCAGCAACAGGTGTGGAGTACGTGCTTTACAGTGCAGATGGAGGAAATGGTTGGGGGCGGGGTGATGGGGAGTTGGAGGAGACAGACAGGTGGAGGAAATGGTGGGAGGGGGGTAGAGGAACCTCTTCTTGTTTGGGGATTCTCTTTCAGTTGACCCAAATAAAGTAAGGAAGATTTTGATAGGCAGATCCTGTTAAGACTATCCCAAGCATAGGAAAAAGTATGAGCCAAGCCAACATCTAAATGGCTTGAGGGAAGATCTGTTCAGGAAATGGAAAGAGGTTTCCCATGACAGCTACATACAGAACATGTGAAGGATGGGGCTGAGGTTGCTTGGGGTGTGACCCTGCAAGGACATGAATAACAGGCTAAGAGTACCTTTCCCAGACCCACATTTAGAAAGATCACAGCAAAGTGTGGAGGGCCAGGTGAGAGGGGCACAGAGGCGAGGTAGGGCAGCCAGGTGTGGGCTGAATAGGGCAATGGCCAGAGGGAATGGGAAGGAAGGGCAGAGCTTTCAGAGGCTTCATCTGCAGGATTCGGGGATTAATTCACTTCTAGTGACCTAAAAGGATTTGTTCATCACCCAGAATGAGCCATATCTTCTTATGTTTACTCAAAGATAAGAAGCCTTTAGAAATGGGAAACATCTTGGGAAAGTGGTTAATCTTGTTTATTCACAAGAACAATTTCATCATCTTTTGCTATACAATGAGGAAAGTGACAGTAGTGCGGGTCACAGAGGGAGGTGGCCAAGGAAGGAAGCAAGCAAGACTAGATGTGTCACCTAACTGCAGGTCCTGTGGCCTCTGGGAGTGACATACATTCTAGGAAAGGACTCCTGGGAGAGAATGCTATGGCCTCCCACGCCAGCCTGATAGTCCTTCTCGTGCATTTACAGGCAACTTCAAAGTGGGAGTTCACATTGCCGACGTGAGTTACTTTGTTCCGGAGGGATCTGATCTGGATAAAGTGGCTGCCGAGAGGGCCACAAGCGTCTACTTGGTTCAAAAGGTAAAAATCCATCTCTAGTTTCTTTTTTCTTGCTTTGTTTATTTGTTTGTTTCCCTGGAAGAGTGTGTGCTCTCTGTTATTACATGTTCTCCGGAAAGAGAAGCCAAAGGAAGACACAGGTGTTCATCTGAGGCCTCATCCCAGAGTGGCCCTGCTATATAAGTAACTGACAGATACTCAGCTTCAGAAAGAAAGGAGGCAAAATACCTGCTTTCAAACGATTGTTCTAAAGCAGGGCTCGGCAAACTCAGCCCACACTAGCGACTAGTTTTTGTAAGGTTTTATTGGAACTCAGGCACATGCATTTGTTCATGTATTGTGGCTGCTTTCACACTACTTCAGCAGAGTGGCATGACGATTTCCTATTACTGTAAGCCCTTTAAGGAAATGTTTTCAACCCCTGTCCTAAAAGGTGGGAGCCAATCTGGTCCTGACCTGCCCATTACAAGATAGCTATGGGAGTCTCCGAGATGGAAAAGCGAAGGGAGATGAGGAGGAGCCTGAGCTTTTCCCTGTCATCCTGACTGCACCACTCTTGGTTAGTTACTAAGTGTCTACAGACCTCCCTAGACTCATCTGTGAAATGAAGGGACTGGACAGATTCATCTCAAAACATCCCTTCCATTCTGTGTACTTGGACCTGGCACATTGAATAGGTAACCATGAGAATCCATTCCTTTAACACATATATATTGAGCACCAATTATCTGATGGTCACTGCAGTAGGCCTCAGAGAAAGGGGTTAATAAGAGACCAAGCATGAGTAAGTTCTGCCCTCCACACTGTTGTTCATGAATTCTGCCAGGTTTCTTTCTCTTCTTTCCCTTCTCTGATCCTCCGCTCATTTGCTCATCTTCCTTCTTCGACCATATCTGGACTTCCACTTCCTTTCTAGCTTTTTAAAATTTGGCAGTCCAGTTTGGGATTCTGCCTATACTAGCTTGAGCCTTCCTGCCTCCCAAGCCCATGCCCTAGGACATGATTCTGGTATTTGCTCATTGACTGCCCTAAGGTCAGAGGAATATCCCCACCATCCACCCTAGAATGCAGCACCACAGGTGCATTCTAGAATTTCTGGGCTCCACTTCTAGCAAAGTGCCTACTTGATGTTCACAAAGGTATTGGCACTTCTGGAGCAAAAGCTATCCAGGAAAACCCAAAAGTTTCTAGGATTTCTGGTATTTACCAAGTGTTACTGAGAGTTCCTCTCATGTTTTCAACTTGTCCACCCTGAAAACTAACCTCTCAAAAGGGAAGAGACCAGTCTAGGCTTTGAGTGCAGCCATATCCTCTAGGGGCTGAAGATCCTGTTGCCTGTGGCCTAAGTTTAGTTCCCCCAGTGTAGCTGAGCTTATCAGTTGACAGTGATGTCTTCCACCCCATGGTGGAAATCACCTTGTCTGAGACCCTTTGCTCCTGCTACAAAGGGAGCTGGCCTAGATGGGCTCTCTTGTCCCAAAGGAAAGCCAGAGCTGTTATCTGCCATAGCCGCCTTCAATATGTGGAGGCCCTACCTAGGAAGACCTGGCACCTCCTCTCCCCTGCCCCAGGACAGTACTCTCTGGATCACTGAAACCTAGAATATTTGAGCAAAACCCTAGCTCCACCTGCTCCAGGAGACTTGTACAGCCGATTTCTTCAGAAGTACAGCTTTGCCTACCATTCACATTAGGTGATCAGAACCACCATGTACGTGTTTTCTGCCATCCCAGAAGTGAGAATAGTGAATAGAGAGGAAGACAGAGTTGATCAGAGCCAGGAAATTCTGAGTCAGAAGCTGTGTGATCATCAAAACCCCATTCCAGGTAACTGTGTCATGGGCAATAGGTAATCTCAATGCACAGTGATGCCTGAAAGACCCAGCACCTTCAGTGACCAATTAGTGAGAATAGTTAGCTGTGTCCTCATCTGAGCAGGGGGAATTCCGTACCAGACTTTGCTTGTGTCAAACGTACTGTGTCCCTCCCTGACCTCTGTGGCTGGCCTAAGCCTAAATGCAATGTTTAAGAACCTGTCTTTGCCCCCCAACCCCTCACAATGTCTATGACACCTGAGTCCAAGCTCTGAGCAGGTATAGGCAGCTTAAGAGAATGCAGTGCAAACTTCTGACCCACAAGTATCTCTCTTGAGTACACGGGGCTTCCTCCCTGACCCCCATGGCCATGAAGCCACGGCCATGCACCAGCTGCTGCGCTCTCCTTTTATAACCAGGAATTACTTTTCAAAATCAGAAAATGAAAAAATCAAATTGGGTTAAGTAATTAAGCATGTTTCCTTTTCTGTTTCCTTTGGTTTTGTGTTTGTCACAGTTCTAGAATTTCTCTGTGGGACTACAGAGTTGGGGCTCTGCTGCTGAGTTGTGAAAGTGGGGAGCTGGGTGGAGGAAGGGCCTGCACGCCTCTGCTGCCCGGCACTGCCTCCAGCTTGGCAGGCACAAGTGGCGCCGGCCCGCAACCTTGGACAGCAGCAGCTGTGCGCTCTGATTCCTTTGAACCGCTGCTCTGACCTTTCTTCCTACTCGGTTTTGTTTCTTAAAGGACTGTGTCCAGGAACTTTTCTGCTGTTTTCACTTTACTTTGCCTATAAAGGTCTTCTGAAAAGCTGGATGAGCTGTGTTTCCGCCCTCCAGATTCTCTGCTTTCTCACTTGGCACAATCATTTCTCCCAGCTTCATCACACAGGGGAAGGGGGGCTGGGGTTCCAGTTCGTTTCCCATCTATAGGGAATGTGGCACTGATTTCATTCAGATCTGTAAGTGACTGATGCCAGAACTGCAATCTTAGCTCATTATCTAAACTCTAATTGGGGGATTAACCCATGGAGTAGGGCAGTATACAGTGTAACAGGTCTTGGGTCCAAATACCACCTCACTGACTTTAAATGAAATTCTTTTTGTTGAGATTTTGCTCACAGTAATAAGTATATTTGGTTATTCTTGTTAACAATAGGGTATAATCAGGTGGAAATATAAATTTAGGTAGTGTCCATTTAAATATCAGGAAAAAACTTTTTGACAAAAGATGATTCCGTTATATAGGGGACACCTGCCCACCTGAATTTTGGTCTGTCTTTCTCAGAAGGACACAACATTTGCTCAGTTAATGCCTCTCAACTGTCTTCTCTGGGAGATAAATATAATGTAATTGCAAAGTTTAAAGTAATTTTAGAAAATAAGCAAATTAAGCTTTAAAAGTAAAAGAAAACCTAAACAGTTGAAACCTAAACCTAAATTTTCTGCCTATTGGCCCAAGCATTCATGTTATTTTAGGTGCGAAACAGCTCAAGTGAAAGTTCGCCCATAAATCTCTACGATATTTTATTGGTACTGCTTTATAATAGAGATCAAAGATTGGGATTGGAAGCCTGTCTTAATGTAGAGTCCAAAGAGTTTTAAGATGTTTCTTTCTGACACCAGCAGGTTGTCAGAGTGTTGATGTTTTGTTAACGTCAAACTGTGTAGCAAAGAGTTGATCAAATTCTGAATTCATGGAAGTGTTGATATGGAAAAGAAAACTCTTTAAACAGAGATGCTGGCTGGCAAGTGAATTAATCTATTTCCTTTAAGTTATTTCAGTGTGTAAGTAGGGAGCTAGCTGAGTGTACCTTGTTGTTAAAACCTCGAAGTCCTCGGAGAAAAGGGGGAAAAGTCACCAATTCTCAGACTGCAGATATGGGCTGCGATGGCCAATGGGTTATCGCACTGAAGGCCTGAGGGAGTGTGGGTGGGGAGCCAGCAAAGGCCTGGGCTGAAAGGGGCAGAAGAGGCCCTGCAACCTCTCCAGGTAGTGGAGAAGCCCCTATGACTTGGCTTGTGGGCATCTGGCTCCCACATCACTGCTAGTCCTTCCTGCTCCTCCTTGCCTGAATGATTGATTCTTCCCTTCTGTGGCCCTTTGTGTTGGTCACAGGGCTGTCCTGGCTAACCTGCTGCTGAACTTGGCCAGCCTGCCCGCTGTGGCTTTAGCAGATGTTTCTGCTCTCTGAGGCTAATATAAGGTTTTATAGTCTTGTTGGTACCCCCACCCAGCTGCCTTGGGCAGTGGTGTATTTACCCAAATGATAAATTTCTCTCTACTCTCTCAAGACCTGGTCCAGAATGCTTAGAAAGTCAGTGTCCTATCATCACTATCCCTTTTCTCCACGGCCAGCTCTTAAGCTCTGCCCTGACTCAACTTTGGTCCTGGCCCCAAAGCATGCTTAAGAGGACTTAGCATCCTTCAAGCCCCGTTTCCTTTTCTGCTGCCTGAAGTGCTTATCAGTCTTCCTCCACTTGGTATTTATTGAGTACCAGCTGTGTGTCATGTTCGAGGGATGTAAAGATGAGACAGATTCTGGTCTTGCCCTGGGGAAGCAGAGGAGGTGGACAGGTAGCAAACACTTGCAATGCATCAGGCTACCTTCAGGTACAGAAGTGCCCCAAAGGTGAGGAGGTGTTAGAGAAGAGAGAGGGGTTGTATCTGCCTGGGCTGGTGGTGGGAGAGGAGCTTCTGCAAGGTCCAAGAAGGCTTCACAAAGCAATCGTGTTTTGAACAGTGTTTCACATTTTGAGTAGAAAATTTCTAGATAGACAAAAATGGGCAGAGAGGGCATTCCAGGCAGAGGCTAGAAAAAGCACAGAACATTCAAGGAGCAGTATGTAGTTTGGAATTCTTGGGGTGTGAGTTGTAGAGAGAGCCACGGATGAGGTTACAAAGAGAAGCCTGGAGTGGTAGGCGAAGGAGCTCAGATGTTGAGGGCAAGTAGGGAAGTGATACGGTCTCCTTCCACCAAGATAGAAAATCACCTTAGCAACTGTGTGGTTGAAGGATAGTGAGGCCAGAGGCAGGAAAATTGTCATCAGTACCTGGGCCCTTTCCCCCAGTCATATCCTCTTGAGGCTCTGAATAACTACCCCAACACAGAGATCTTTGCTCACAAAATCTTATGAGAGTTTACCAATGTGGTAATGTCTAACTGGACCCCAGGAGAACTAGGACAATAGATGTCTTCAGCCTAGTGCCAAATGGACATTCTGAACAAGCAGCATTTCAGTTACTTCAAATTGTAGTTTCTTCCCAATTCTGGCAATGCATATCACACAAGAAGAAGTAGGGAGAAGCAAAGGGCAGGGAAAATGGAGAAGTTAGCTTCCCACTGTTATCTTTGCTGTCCCCTCGGAGATAGGGTCCTTCTCCCGCTTCCCTGTGGGGAACTCTTGGCCACCTGTGACCTTAGCCACTGAACATTGAGGGTGCAGGCTTTTCCAAAAACCTTTTGGCCCCATGGAACCCTCTAGGCCCTCCTTCATCCACAGGACATGCAAAAGTCCATTTACTAAATTCAGCTCCTTAGCTATTGGGAAGGTAAAGCCAGTGTGTCCTAACATAAATGGAATTGCAGATTATCATTGAGTGGAGATTAGTAAGAAGATGCAGAAGTCTGGAGAATAAACAAGTCTTATCTAGAATAATTTCTACTTCAGAATTGTCACTGGTTTTTATCCTGAGAGAGGAAGAGAGACATATCCACACTTGAACAGTGGAAGGAGGAGAGGAAAAGACTCATTTGAGAGCGTTAGAATGTCAGATCTAGGCTTGGGAAGTGATTGGATGTAGAAGGGAGAGAGAGGAGAGTGAAGAATCACAGGCAAATCCCCAGCTGTGTTCTGGGGACAGGGGTGAGGAGTGTGGGGAGACATGGGTGTGGTGTTTTGATTTTTGGTGGTTTTGAGGGAGGGGTGGTTGTTTGCTTCCTTGCTTATTTAACTTGGGACAGAGCACTGCTCTTAACAGAGGTAGGAAATGTAGTCAGTGGAACAGGTAAAGAAGGGAGGAAAATGCTGAACTTTGTCTTCTCCATGTGGAGTTTGAAATATTCATGGGACATCCAGTTCATGGTATCCAGAGGGCATTGTAGAGGAATGTGGAGTCACAAGGCCAGATGGCCAGACCTTGGACAGGGAAGACACTCGTTGTGAGATGGCAGGAGACGAGGGCACACATGTAAAGTGAGTGGGCCTGGGAGAAATTGGCCAAAGGAAAGAGCTGGAAGGTTGCTTGCAACAGATTGAGTCTGATGATCTCAGTTTTCTCTGTGAAGAAGAGTTGAGGTTTTCTGCTGAGAAAGATTGGGAAGGCAGTCAGGTAAGAGGTCTGAGGAGAATAGTAACATTTTGGGACCTCTTCTGAGGGGCGTGGGGAAGGAGCTAACAAAGACAGGTGAAAGGCCTGCCAACCCTCATGGAGGTAAGAACTAAGACAGCTTAGCAACTCACCTCCACACGGCCCAGCAGTTTTCTCTGTCACTGCTCAGTGAGGACTTGCAGAAGTAGGAAAGGGCGATTATAAGATCGATCATAGGGTTTGTGGAGCTGGGATAGTAGAAGTGAGGGAAATAAAGAACCTTGAAGAAATTATCCATGTGGTTCACACTGCATAGCAAAGTTAATGAGGACAAGACAGGATAAGACTGGGGAAAAGGATCAAGGGGTCAGGGAATGTATGAACATTTGCACAGTTCTAATGATAGCCAGGAGTTTCCCAGCTCCTGGAGAGACCTGTCTTTTCCAGTCAGACATGGTGTTCCACACTTATCACCCTGACCCAGAGGCTCTCAGGAACCATTGCAGGCCTCATGTAGCTGACCTGGGTGCATGGACTGTTGCGCCATGGTCCAGGTGGGTCTCCCCCTGACATAATGGGACTTGGATTTGAGAAAGCAGCTGATCAGAAGGGGCTGCCTGCGTCTCCTTTCCAGCCCTCCTCCACAGGGATCCTGCTGTGCCTGGGGTTGTGGGAGAGCACATTCACAGTGACCCTGGCAGGAATTAGGCCCCATTTATGAGAGGCCGTGATGTGCCAAACCACAAATGTGATTGTAACCTCTTAATTCCTTTTCCTTTGAAACATAGAGGAGTAACCATCTATTTACAAAACTATATATACCTAAAGACTGTTTTCTATGAGAATTTCGTCTGAATTCTGCTTTAAGACCTGGTAAATGTCTTTTATAAAAAATACTTCTTAAAAATTAAATATAATTATACTAACCAAAAAGTTTTAAAGTTCACCTTTTTCATGAGCACTTAGATTGGTAACTGACCATTGCAGTGTGATTAATAAAATGTCTTCTGTATAAGATATAGGATACCACACAGTTTTTATAGCCTGCACAACCACTGCATGTGCTGGTAAGTTTTAGGTTAGTAGCCAAAACAGTGTAACTTATACTTAAAATACTAGTTGTTTATGAAGTTTTTTTTGTCAAGATGTTTAAATATAAGTCTCTAGTATATTTCATAAAATGTTTTATGTGATGCAGTAAACATAGAAAAAAAGAGGTGGTCCATCTCCTGGGCAGAAGCCAGTCAGTTGTCTACACACTGGAAGTGCCTACCATGCATCAGGTGTAGAGAGAGACAGGAGTGAGGCCTGGCCCTTGCTCCTGAGGTTTCAGTGTCTGTGGCACTCAAGGCACCTGAAGAAGCAATTAGGACAGTGTTGTAAATGCAGCAGAAGAGCAGGGAGGATGGAGTAAGTGGCTGACTGTGTAGGATGGCCCCAAATCCTCTTTGAAAGAACAGGGGAGGTGTGTAAAACACAGCACACACTCTGCCTGGGGGATTTTGGATAAACCTTTTAGCAGTGGCAATGAGCTGAATCTGAAAGGATGTACAAGAGTTTGCCAGATGTAAAATGTCCAGAAAGGTGTTCCAGAAAGAGGGACCAGCACAAGCAAGAGCTGGAGCAGCACACAGACAGGTGAAGGGGGTGCCGTGGGAAGGCCCGTGTGACTGGTGTTGCCAGTGCCCCGGGAGAGGGCCAGGGCACAAGGCTGAAGGGGATGCTTGAGCCTGGTGACAGTGCACCTTGGATACCGTGGGCTGGCCAGTGAGCTGACTTTCACTGAGCATCTTCAGTATTGTTCTACCAATAAGAAGACCAAGACTCAAAATTTTACTAACTTGCCCAAATTGTACAAGAAGCGGTGGGCCCAGGATTAGCTCCCAAGTCTCTCAGGTGGCAGAGCCTTTGCTGTCTTTCCTGCACCATGCTGCTGCTGAGTCTGCACTTCACTCACTGTAAAAAGGTCTTTAGACCTTGTTGTATTTTTTTAAGTGGTGAGGCCCTTTTTGCAAATAATATCTGAACCCCAAATTCCAACATATAGAAACAAATCAGGTTTTCACTAGATAATTAGCATTCATTTATTTCATATTTAAATGTGTAACACACACCAATTAATGAAAACAGTGACTTTGTTTTTAATAAGCTCATTTATTTTGGAATGCTTGCAGTTGACAGAGAAGTTGCAAGGGTAGTAAAGAGTGGTCCCATACCCGGTTCCTCCATGTTAACATCTTACGTGACTACGCTTCATGTGTCCTAACTCAGAAACTGACATTGGAATATTACTATTAGCTAAGCTCTTTACTTTATTTGGATTTCACTAGTTTTTCCATCAGTGTTTTCTTTCTGTTCCAGGGTCTAGTTCTGGCCCAAGTTATAATGACTTTCCTTTGACAAACACTAAATATGAAGTTAGGAATTATAATGCATTGTCAGATGCTCAGCTTTGTGACTTAAAGTAAGATACTGCCGTGAACACTTAGAAGACACACTAACTATCTGTACAAAAGGCATTAAGCCCTGGACTGATGTCATTGCAACAAGCATGCTGGGTGGCTGAGCAGCCAGTTACCAAAATACAGTTGATAGAACGAACTGTTAATGCAGCCCAGAGGAGAACACAAGAATGCATACCCAGCAAACTTGATGTAGTCTGTCTTAGCTCAGGCTCCTATAGTAACATGCCATAGCTTAAACAACAGAGATTTATTTTCTCCCAGTTTTGGAGGCCAGAATCCCATATCAAGATGCTAGCCAATTCGGTTCCTGGTGATGGTCTCTTCTTGATTTGTATATGGCTGTGTCCTCACACGGCCTTTTCTCTGTGCCTACTCATGCAGAGAGAGACTTGTGTCTCTTTCTCGTCTTATAAAGTCACCAGTCCTATTTGACCAGGGCACCACCCCGTGTCCTCATTTAACCTTACTTACCTCTGAAAGACCCTGTCTCTATATACGGTCACACTGGGGGTTAGGGCTTCAACATATAACTGCAGGGGGGCGGGGGGAGGGTGCCAATTCAGTCCCTAGGATAGCCCAAAGGCTGAGTAGGTGAAATCTTTATCATTCAACCATGAGATGGTATCATCTTGAAGCTTTCTCCATTTTGTGCACTATTTTTAAACAGGTGAAGATGTATCATTTTATAAAACACTTGACATATACAAGAAAATGTTAAATATTTGGATTACATTCTAATGCATCACAAAATAAGTTAGCAAAGAAAATATAGTATTGTCTGAACTGATGGTGCAAAAGTAATGGCAAGAAAAAAATTTCAAAGGTAGTTGTCTGTAAAAGCTGTTAGCGAAGGCTGTTAGGAAAAGTTGTTACCAAAGTTATCAGGTAGTCATTAGGTTTCATACAGATGTTAAAAGACATGACGTTCTTTAGAAATACCAAACAATTGCCAATTATTTGTTACTGGTGTGGGCCATGAGTTCTAGAATTTACTATTCCATACCAAAGATATTTACTGTACTAAAGTAGAGTACAGTTGCAGATACTTCACGCAGAATAAGAAGCCGCTGGGGTTTGTTCTGTTTCTGCCCGTAAAGAAACATAGTTTGCTGAATGTCCCTCAATTACAGCATGGCCACCCTTTGCCTATCACTTCTCAGTTACCTAGCATGGGGTTACAGTGTTATCCATGCTCAACACTGCAAGCCAAAGTGGGCCATAGTAAGTGTGTTGAGTAAATGGCTAGTACTGCTGATGTTTTTAGTTAGAGAGGTGGGATGGATGGTCCTGCCATTAATGAAGAAAAATATGGGAAAAGGAACAGATAGTGGTAGATGGGAGAGAGTTTTTGAAGTATTTTCAGGAGATACAGATAGAGATATTCATTTCATCTTTGGAATAGTAGAAAAAAAACAAGTAATATTTTGGGACAACTGCAAGTCATCATTTGAAAGTAAGCTGAAAAACAGTTTTTAATTAAAGAGTATATACCGTTGACTCAGTTTATTATGGAACAGAAAGATCAATAAGGAGAAGAAATAATTTAGGCTTAAAAAATGGGAAAATGGATAACTAGTTGATCACAATGTTTATCTAGGAAACCTGGATGTATGATCCTTTCTGTTTTATCACTCTAGTGATATTTTATTGAAGTAGTCTCTTAATGTTCCAACATGTAATTTGGTAAATTACGGTATATTCAGTTACTAAAACATTGATTCAACAATAACAATAGCTTATTTTACTTTAACAAAACCCTGTCCAGAGTTTACACTCAACCCTTGGGCTCTTAAGTATATGTATAATTCAACTGGAGTGCTTATATCCAAAAGCACAAGTACTTCTTGAGTCTGGAGCTTCAGGTTTAGTAGATAATACAATGTAGCTATTTTACATTGCTTGCATTGTACTTTTGTCTTCCCTTACCAGTTCTCCTCACTTTCCCAGCTCACATTCCTATTTGACTCTAGAGGCGCATGGAAAAGTATACAATAGTGTGGTCTTTCTGCAGAGTCTTTGGGAACAGAGCCACCTCCATCTTCAGCTTGCTCTGGAAAAGCTGAAGCTGTTCACCAAAACTCTGCCCACTGGGCTTCTCCTAAGTGGGTTGAAGAAAGGTGCTCATGGGCCTGTGCTCTATTTACAGGTGGTCCCCATGCTTCCCAGGCTGCTGTGTGAGGAGCTGTGCAGCCTCAACCCCATGTCCGACAAGCTGACCTTCTCTGTGATCTGGACACTGACTCCAGAGGGCAAGGTAACAACTTACACGTTTTCTTTCTCCACTTACCTCTTTTCTGTTCCATGAGTCATGAAGCACTCACCATGTGCCTGGCACTGGCTTGGGTGCCATGGTGGTAAGACAAGGGAGGTATGGAGTAGCCATCATAGAGAAATGTCGGAGTCCCTGCCTCGGAAGAGCCGTTGGCCCCACTTAGAAGCCAAGACTGACCTTAAGCACTTAGAACAGGTTTCTTGTCTGTTATCAGGTGAAGGAAGAAATTGAGTAAGCAGAGTGATGCCGGGGAGGCTTATGCAGGAGACAGGGTGTAAGTGGGATTGAATGAGGATTGGCAAAGGCAGGAGGGGCAGCCCAGCCTGCAGTTAGGAGAGCAGAGCCTGTTTGGAGGAGGACGTTAGGTAAAGTGGGCAGTTTACATAGGTGGGGTGAAATCAAACTGGAGAATCACAAATGAATTGTAGGTGTTAGGGTTCCTCTGAAGTGTCATGAGAAAGCTGATTGTAGAAAGGTCAGTGGTGCATCGTCATGCTGGATGATTGGAGCCGTGAAGATGAATTAGCAAGGTAGTGCTATAATCAAGGCACAAGGTGGTGAAACCACAGACCAAGAACAGAGGAGAGAAGGATGTCAGCAGGGGTTTCTAGGCATAAGGAAAAAGATGTCTGTGCCTGTCGTCGGGATGTGCCTATGCGTATCATAGGGAACGGCAGGAGAGAGATACATGAAAGAGAAACTAGTCCCCTCCCTGCAAATGTAACAACTCCAAACATTCAGAAGTAGGGTCATGATTAAGTAAGCCCTGGTGCCTTCTCAGTGGAATATATGCAGTTATTAAAGTTGTTGACAGAGACCATGGAAGAACATGGGAAGTGTTTATACTGTAATATTAAATGGAAGTAAAAAAAGATATTTAATTATAAAGAGGTTCCAAATAAAGATAGAGGATCAAATACCCACATTTACTTTCATTCCCTCCCAAAACCTCACTAAAACAACAGTAAAAGGATTTTTTTTTAAGACATAAACCCACAAGGACAAAGAGAGTGGGAGAGGAGACAACAGCAACAAAATTTTGGAATCTGGGTAGCAGATGGCTGAGTGTAACTGACTTAGCAGTCCTGAGAAAGCTGAATCCTGAGCCAGCAATAGAGAAAGCCAAGAAACAACCCAGTTTATGCAGCAGAACCCTAAACAATTCAGAAATTGACAGTACCAGATAATTCTAGAAAGTGGGGGAGGGGTGGGGGAGAGTGAGGCTAACAACAGTATTGAAAGTTTATTTTTAAAAATTGCCCCTCCTATAACTTAGTGGAAGATCAGAAATGTGTTCTCTAGACAGGGTAAAGTAAGAGGTGTCTGAACTAGAGGACATCAAACATGCTTGATGGCAGTGACACCTTGGGGGGAGATTGAGTGAATGTTGGCGTACTGAACGTTAAGAGTGTCAGCTTTCTTTTTGCTGCCAGCCCCAGAATTCTGGTCGCCAGGCCTATATCCATGAGTCGGGACATGGGAAAATCTCTGAGGACTCTGAATAGTGAGGAATAAAAACATAAAGATACTAACCTTAAGAGTTTCCCAATCAGCAGCCCAGCTGTCTTTCCCTACAGTAAAGCTTACAGACAATAAGCTTCACCCACACAATCAGAGCTTTTTAGGATTTCATTTCCATATATGAAGAGACAACCTGAGGGAAGCTTCTAATGTGAAATAGGGAGGCTATTACTAATGCATTGATTCAACAATAGCTTTATTTTACTTTGATGAAACCCTGTCCAGAGTTTACACTTAGCCCTAGGGCTCTTAAGTATATGTGTAATTCAACTGGAGTACAAACAAAACAGGAAAGAAGTAAACAAACAGAAAATGAAGTAAACAGGAAAAAGTAACTAGAACAAAACACACTAGCAGGGAAAAGAAATTATCACTTACATCTTTAGGGAATTTTTTTAAAAAAGAAGGTAGCTGTATCACAAAATCTTGATACTTTAAAAAGGAAACATTTGGAGGGAAAAAAAGAGCTCTTGGGAATTAAACACAGGTTAGAAGAATTAAAGATTCAAGATTCCTACTGAAAGGTAAAGTTGAGGAGCTGTCCCAAAAAGAGATAGAAAAGACAAAAAATTAGAAGACTAGTCCAAGATATACAATATCTGTTCAATGACCGTTCCAGAAATAGAGAACAAAGTAAACAGAGGAAAAGAAATGATCAACAAAATAATTTTAGGAAATGCCCCATTCCTGGAAGATGTGATTTTCCATATTGAAAGGGCACACTGCCTAGCACAGGGGTGGAGGCACATCATCAAGACACATCATTATAAAATTTCAGAACACTGTGGACAAAGAAAAGACATACGATAAAATCGGAAATCAGAATAACTTCAGACTTTTCTACCACAACCCTAGAAATTAGATGACAGTGAAGCAAAGCTTTCTAATTTCTGAAGGACTGTGATCTCCATGCCAAAATTCTGTACCCAACGAAGCTATCAATAAAAAGGGTAGGAAAGGACATTTTCAGACATACAAGGCTTCAACAAAAATGTCCATCTCATACACCCTTTCTCAGAAAGCCACCAGAAGATGTGCTTCACCAAAATGAAGGAGGAGTAAATGAAGAAAGAGGAAGACATGGGACGCAGGAAGCAGATAATCCAATACAGGAAAGAAGTGAAGGAATCACTTAGATCAGGGCTGGCAGACTTTTCCTGTAAAGGGCCAGATAGTCAGTATCCCTGTCACAACTACTACACTGTCCTTCAGGTCTGTCTTAAAGAAGATGCTAAGTGCCAGGTGTGGTGGCTCATGCCTGTTATCGTAGCACTTTGGCAGGCCGAGGCAGGTAGATCGCTTGAGGTCAGGAGTTCAAGACCAGCCTGGCCAACATGGTGAAACCCCATCTCTACTAAAAATACAAAAAATTAGCTGGGCCTGGTGGCGGGCACCTATAATCTCAGCCACTTGGGAGGCTGAGGCAGGAGAATCACTTGAACCCGGGAGGTGGAGGTTGCGGTGAGCTGAGATCGTGCCATTGCACTCCAGCTTGGGCAGTAAGAGTGAAACTCCGTCTGAAAAAAATAAAAGAAAAAGAAAAAGAAGAGGACGCTAAGCTGGATCCTCTCATGGGCTTCTACATTCTGTCTGTTAGAATCAGTTGTTTTGGTTGATGTGTAGATATGTAGCTGGAAAAGAAAGGAGCATTTTAATAACTTTTTCAGATAATTGTGGCTATTCATTTTTGTACTACACCAAACTTTAATAGTTTCTCAAAAGTTGGTTGTGCCAGGCACAGTGGCTCACGCCTGTAGTCCCAACACTTTGGGAGGCCGAAGCGGGCAGATTGCTTGACCCCAGGAGTTCGAGATCAGCTTGGGCAACATATTGAAACCCTGTCTCTACTAAAAACACAAAAATTAGCCAGATGTGGTGGCATGCGCCTATAGTCCCAGCTACTCAGGAGGTTCAGGTGGGAGGATCACCTAAGCCTGGGAAGTCAAGGCTGCAGTGAGTCATGATCACGCCACGCAATCCCAGCACTTTGGGAGGCTGAGGCAAGAGGATTGCACAGCCTGGGCAACATAATGAGACCTTGTGTGGATGAAAAAAAATAAAAAACAGACACCAGAGAGTGTGCTCTCTCATCTCCCCAAAATACCCAAGTCTAAACTATAGTTTGTGTGTCAGTTGTTCCTTCAAGTAAAAATGGTGTTCCATAAAATGAGCAATCAGTTCACTTCACAACTCAGTTATGTAAATGCTTTTCCTCAAGACCACCAGCGTACCTCTACATGCAGCAAAAGTGAAAAAGACAAGCAATCAAGGGTTGAGACATCATAAAATTAATAATTTTTACTCCTCTGTCCAGAGCATTCGGTTGTTCGATACGAGTATGAGGTATTGGAGTGCAATAGCCACAGGTGTGCTGGGTGCCATTGTCGGATTTGCACCAAGGCAGCCGCTTTACCCACGAGGGCTTTTGTGCCACCAGTGTAAATGTCAGCACGTGGAAAGGACAAACACTGCCTTAGTATTTTTATGAAAATAGTTTTAACCTCCTGGATTCCTGGAAGGGTCTCAGGGATCCCTAGGGGTACATGGACCATACCTTGAGAACCAAATGGACAGTTGGTGGAAAGTTTGGGGTAGATTAATATACATAGCACACAGAAAAACCAAGCAAATAAAAAGACAGTTATTAATTCCAGTGAGAATAAAAAGTTGTATAGAAAAGAAAAGTAACACTTAGTATTTATGTAATCATAATAGTAGATTGATAAAATGAATTCTGATCATTGTCATGTATTAGGATTAAGGACTAGAATAGTTATGTGGGCATGGTGGGGGAGGGAGTGTGTATGGAAGAAAAAATAAATTATCTTCTGTAGTGAAAAGTTTGCAAATAATGCCTAAAAAAAATCAGGAAGTAGCAGACAGGTTATATAGAAAGTTAATATCCAAATACTCTTTTAAAAGAGGTAAAAGTAGTTACTCTTGGGAAGTAACAGAGAGGGATGGGGGCTGCTGTTTTTCATAACAATACTTTAAAACTATTTGAACTATGTATACTTTAATATTTTTATTGTGAAAAATTTCAAACATACATGAAAGTAAAGGGCACAATAAACCCATCCTCCCCACTTCCCAGATTCAACTATCAAGACAGAGTGTTTTAAAACAAACCACAGACACGTCATTTCGCTCATACATATTTTAGTATGAAGCTGAAAAAATTTTGGACATTTTCTTATATACCACAGTGCCATTAGCACACCTAACAGTGACTACTAATGCCTTGGTGTCATTCTGAACCCAGTCCGTAATAGATTTCCTTGCTTTCTCCCATAGATTTTCCTGAATTGGGATCAAAACAAGTTATACACATTATATTTGGTTTTTATGGCTCTTAAATATCGGGTTAATAAAAAAAAGGACCCTTTTAAAGATTTTTTTAAGAGTTAAGAGGCAAACGCTATCTGAAAACAAAGAAGGAATTATGAGGACAGTATGCCAGCAATCATATTTTGGTGGGGGTGGGAGCATGCATAGGGGAAAAAATGAATGGAAAAAGACCAGTAGGAAATAAAATCGAATGCCAATAGCGGTTATGTTTGGGTAGTAAAACTATGAGTAATTTTTTCTACTTTTTTGTATTTTCTAATGTTTTTTGAAAACATGTGTAGCTTTTATATTTTTATAAATGCTTATTTTCGTGAAAGTTTAACTAAACAGAAAATAAAAGCCCATAGAAGAAAGCTAACTTGAGTCAACAGAAAAGAACTTTGAGTCTGAATTTTGCCTGCCAAAGTCAGACCCAAGAAATAAAAAGCTGCCCAATCTAATGAGCTTCTAAAATATGAGGGTCATAAAAGAAGCACTAGAAAGTGGCAAACTCTGTAACTCAGTTGGCCTCTGGGGTTTCTGTTGGAGGTAGTGTCTGGTGCCCAGGCCACTGGCATTAGGGACTAGAGAGCAGGTGTGAAGTAGGCACAGGATCCAGGAGGGGCTGTGGGCCTCAGTGCAAACCAAGCCAGATCGGAAGTAATGAGAGTTTGGACTAGAGACAGAGTTGTAGGGCAAAGCCCACTAACCACACTCCTTGTACTGTGGTTATCCAAACACCCTGCCCAGACCAAGCGACCACATGAGAGGTAGACCTGGTTGGTTAGTCCTGGGATGAGTATCTCTTACCCACAATCAAGATGCATGAAATGAGAGGTCAGATTCCAGACTCACATCCAAGGGATGGTCCTTCCTCAAGACACTGGCAAGGAAAGCTTGAGTTTAGCAAGGGCTGGGGGAACAAAGTTCAGAACCAGATGGGAGGGTCAGGGAGCCAGAGAAGGCCAACGGGCAAGGGGTAGCCCTGCATCAAGAACCCAGTGATGAAGAGGAGGATCTCCGAAGCCTGTGTGGCCAAAGTCTGAGGCTGGTTTTGCATGCAGTGGTGACTTCTCTTGGCGTAAAGGTTTGGACTTAGAAGGAGTCAGAGCAGGGCCAACAGCATCATGCCACAGCTGCTGCGTAGCCACCAGTCTCACCTGGAGTTGAAGTGGAGAAAGCTGTATATTTTTCCTTAGTCTATTGGAATGGCTTACTTTCTGGAGCAGGCATGGTCAGCTATAGAAAGACTGTTCCAACGTTTTCTTAACGCCTACTAAATTTTTTTTTAAACACTCACAAGAAAATCTTGGACATGTATGCATTCATTAAGCTAGTGCTCAGGCTTTTAGGTCAATAAACGCTGAATAATTTATTTTTAGCATATTTCTCACATGTTGGTTGTGAGAGTCTTATTCTCTGACTTAGTAACTAAGTCCTTAGACCTTAGAACCTTAGAATCTTAGGGCCAAAGATCAGAATAATAAAAGAAGGGTCTCACAATTTATTAGCTGTCCTCAGTTTGCATCTCCTGTGACATCCCTGCTGTGTGCTGTACAGGATTAGTCAGGACCTGGAGTGTACTATGGAAGTCGCCTATTTCAGCCATTTACTTAGGTCAAAAACCACAGGGTCATTCTTGACTTTGGTCTTTCTCTCATGCTACATCTGCATCCAGTCTGCCAGTGTGTCATCGCTGCTTTGCTTTCTGAATGCCTCCAGAATCAGCCCCCTTCCTTAACTACCGGCACTAATACCTGCGTCCAAGCTATTCTCTCTCACCTTGACAAATACAGTGGCCTCCTGACTGTCCTTGCAGCCTCTGCTCTTGCCCCACGTCATCTCCTCTGCATACAGCTGTCAGAGTGATCCTTCTGAATCTTAAGCCTTGTCTCTCCATTAAAACTTTCCAATCTCTCATTCACAATAAAAGATAAAACGCCCTTACAATGGTAACTTTTTCCTTGTTCTTTTCTGCCTGTCTTCTGTGCTGGAAATGCATGGACTCCAGAGTCTTCCTGCAACCAGCGTCTCCTCTCATGTCCTGGAGCATTGCTGCTCACAGGAGAGAAGCTGCCTTTTATGTGTAACTGAGCTCTCTGCTGTGCTGCAGGCCCCCTCCCCAGCTCCAGGGACCTGACATCAGTCAAGGTTGAGTTTCCCCACCTGCCATCTTCTCATATCCTTCAAGCCTCTGCCCCTTTCTTGTAGCTGAGCAGATCTTTTCCTCCCTGCTTAACTCATTCCATTCTGAGAATTGGACATTGTAGAACTATGTTGTGTACCAGTTGGGGCTTTCTCAGCTGAACTTTCAGTGCTACTTGGGAATCCTTTTATTCGTCACTAGGTTCCAAGCCTTTTTTCTTCGGTTCCAACCTCAACCTTGCTTTCCACTCCTCTTTCCTTTAAGACCCATCATTCTCCCAAGTACCTTTCATTTCTCCTTCTTGGAAACGAGAGAGGCTAGCCAACTTCAACTGCTGAGGTCCCCCTTTCCACATCAAAATTTCTCTCTGCCTTGCCGCTACTTAGGAGGCTGAGGCAGGAGGATCACTTGATCAGATTGAGAACAGATCGAGACCCTGTTTCTAAAATATAAATGAATGAATAAATAAATAAATATTTGGCTGGGCATGGTGGCTCATACCTTTAATCTCAGCACTTAGGGAGGCTGAGGTGGGCAGATCACCTGAGGTCAGGAGTTCAAGACCAGCTTGGCCAACATGGTGAAACCCCGTCTCTACTAAAAATACAAAAATTAGCCAGGCATGGTGGTGGGCACCTGTAGTCCCAGCTACTTGGGAGGCTGAGGCAGGAGAATTGCTTGAACCCAGGAGGCAGAAGTTGCAGTGAGCCACCTGTGAAGAGAAAGCGAGCATTCTGCTGGGTGTATAAGTGGATTGTGTGCAATGGTGCTTCAGTCTAGATATTCACGCCTTAATCTTACTGTGTTCGTCTCTTCCTTTTTCAGGGGAAGCCTGAGCTTTGCTCAGTGATGGTGGCCCTAGTGTGAGGACTGGGGCTTGTGGAGTAGCCTCTTGTTTGCTCTAGCCACCCCACTGCCTCTGTCCTCTGCAGTTACTAGGACCTTCCCTAGCAAGTTTGCGTCCTTTCCACCACAGGCATGACCTGCCTCTCTCTGCTCTCTTCCAGCCCGTCCTCTCTCTGCCTAGTCCTTTTCAGACACTTGCTTCTTGGCACCTTTGACTTTTCTCACTGCCGGGCTGCCCCTACTAAGGATGATTGCCCTGTTTTCGTAGCTCTAAGAAGCAGCCAAAATCCACTCCGCCTCCCTCCCACCCTCCGTCACTCCAAACAGCCTGGTTTTGTTCCAATCAGGAAAAGGTTTCTTTCTTCCTCATATTTTTTTGAACAAAATATTTTGCATACGGAAGCCCGGAGCTCCTGCAAAAGTGATTTTGTACCTAATTATTTAAGATTATAAATTAACCCCACTTGCAGTTTTTTCAGCCAGAGATACATCTTAATGAGGTGCTGACATTTTTCAGAGGATAAATTTAAAGATACATTTGAATGGAACTGAATAATTTTCAAAGGAAGTGGTCATACTTCTGTATCAATATAGAAAGTTGATGTGTGTTTGAGACATACTTGGTTTATTTTACTTCATCATCTGCCTCTGTCTAATTTATGACCTTCACCTGAAATGGAATAAAAGTAACACTAGATTTTGGGTCTGTCTTTAACTGGATCTGGTCTTGGCCGCCACTTAGGAGTTTGTATGACTTTTGACAAGTTCCTGGCCTGTTTTCTCAACTGTAAAATGGGCTGAACAATGCACTCCTCCCAGATGTGTTAAGGAGATTTTAGAAGTAGTAGGTTTAAGAATACTCCGAGTGTTAGACTACTTCCGGTCTTACTTAGTACAGTAGGTAGGCCTTGAATTACAGTGCTGTAGTACATAATTATGTACTCCTTTTTCAGTAGTTTTTTCCCAGTAATACGCCTTCAGCGTTGGCACTGTATTTAATTTGACATTCTGAACAGTGGTATTCCAGAGTATGTGCAGTAAACTCACCTGCCTACAGAAGAGTGACCCAAATCCTGTGATTAAGAAAGAAAAGAGGGGCCAGGCGTGGTGGCTCATGCCTGTAATCCCAGCACTTTGGGAGGCCAAAGCGGGCGGATCACGAGATCTGGAGTTAGAGACCATCCTGGCCAACATGGTGAAACCCCGTCTCTACTAAAAATACAGAAAATGAGCCGGGCATGGTGGCATGTGCCTGTAGTCCCAGCTACTCAGGAGGCTAAGGCAGGAGAATCACTTGGACCCGGGAGGCGGAGGTTGCAGTGAGCCCAGATTGTGCCACTGCACTCCAGCCTGGTGACAGAGTGACAGAGCGAGACTCTGTCTCAAAAAAAAAAAAAAAAAAAAGGAAAGAGGAAAGACATGATCTTCTTTATGAAGTGTTTTGTTTCTGAAGCTCCCCCTGCTGTTTCTACTTTTTCCATGAAAAACTCTGTCCTTTTGTCTTCTGCCACTGGCTTTGGTTATGCACTGGGCATTGATGTGAATCCAGTTTCCAAATTGGAAAGTAATGAGGTGTTCCATACAGAGAGGCCTGCCTTACATACTGTGAGGTTGGCTATTCCGAGGACCCCCTCCATTTGGATCTTTGCTTTCTTGCTGCCTTTCTCTGTGTCAGACAACAACAGACTCCTTTCTTTTCTGCTTGGCGTCTGCAGAAGATGGTTTCAGGCCTTCTTTCCCTGGCCTCGTCATTTTTTAGTACATGTCAGGTGTGACTCTCAGAAGCACTGGACTGTGTTAAGGCAGAGTAGATTCAGCTGCCAGAGGTCCCTGTGCCTGAGCAGGAAGTTCCTGATGGCTCTTCAAGCTTCTACCTCAGCCCTTCGTGTATTTAAAGAGAAGGTTGGGATGGATTTTCAGGGTTGCAGGCGTTAAGGAAGACGACTGAAGTGAAGCAAAACAGCTATGGGAAAGTGATCATCAGCACTGCAGTCTCCAATTTGGTGGTGTTCCTATGTGCTGTTAGGAAGGGACATCTTATCTATCTTGACTGATAAGGAAACAAAGTAGAGGTGCCCATTAAGGAAAAAAAAAAGGAGCTCAAATGAACTGGTAGCCAATGCCAGCATAGGCGGTGAGCAGGCTTAGGTAAAGAGTGACAAGCTGCTGCTTTGGGCAAGTCTCAGGTAATCAATTTTAGGAATACCTCAGGATTCCAAGTGGCTCCTGGTCAGGGCCAGCAATCAGAGGGGTGAGAAGGAGCTACAGAGATGTGCTTAGAGCCAGGAGACGTGGGCCTGCAGGGTACAGGGGTGTCTGAGAACCTCGTGGAACTTGCTGCTACGTTTTATGCATAAATATTTCAGGGAGGAGGGCCTGGAGCATTCACTAAGTTTTTTTCTGTTTGTTTTGTTTTTTTGAGACCGAGTCTCACTGTGTCGCCCAAGCTGGAGTGCAGTGGCGCAACTTCGGCTCGCTGCAACCAACACCTCCCAGACTCAAGCAATTCTCATGCCTCACCTTTCTGAGTAGTTGGGATTATAGGTGCGCACTACCATGCCCGGCTAATTTTTGTTTTTGTTTTTGTTTTTTTGTGGAAGCGGGGTTCCATTGTGTTGGCCAGGCCAGGATGTCAAACTCCTGACATCAAGCAGTCCACCCGCCTTGACTTCCCAAAGTGCTGGGATTGCAGGCATGAGCCACCGTGCTTGGCCAAAATTCACTAGATTTTGAAAGCAGTTCTTGACCCATGGCTTATGTGAAAGCAAATGCCCAATCAGGGTGCAGTGGTTGCCCTGTGCTGGAGCATTCACTAGGGAAAAAGACCGCAGACCCTGGGAGGCTGCAGACCCTGTGACCTGAATGCTGGATGCTGGAGGGAACCTCCAGACCACTTGTGAAATGTGAAAGAGAACCGTGGAATAGAACTGAAACTGACGTTCCCTGAGCATGCTGAAGGCAGACTGTACAGCCCAATGTAGATGCACAGGAGGAGTGACTGGGTTTGGAATGAAATGTAGAAAAGGAAGCAAGCTAAATCACCAGGGGAAACCCTTGAGACCACAAGAATGAAGAGGTCATGGCCCTGTCATTCCAGAGGAGGCTGGAGCAGCTCTTCAGGAAATGTGGATGTGCGAAGAGGACAAGCCTGGCTGAGCCTAAAAGGGGCTCTTCAGACTCTTCTGGAGACCTGCACGTGGCACTCCCCACTGGGACTGTCAGGTGGTACCTGGAATTGACTCTACAGTTGCTTTTGCCCACAGCACACACATGCTTCCTGAGAGCCAAATTCAGACCTGCTTGCCACAGTGGTAGATTTGTGAGATTATTTGAATCCCTTATATCTTTGGATAGTGGTAGTTCTTGGAATAATATGGAAAGAATAGTTTCAGGATTTTTTTAAAAGAAAAGTTAAAGTCAGTGATTACAGATTCAAGATTCTTATAAGACTTTGCTCTAGATAAAAATGTGAGTAGTTGCCACCATTCTTTTCCTCTACCCCATGGCTGCCATTTTTCAAGAGTATTGATTCTTCCTTTAAGGGAGGGTGAAGGTACCAAAGTGGTCTCTCCAGCCTTCCAGGGCAGAAGCTGTATTCCCTGGAGGCTTTGTGGTGTGAACAGCACCTGGGCTGGGCTCAGTCCTTCCCCATGGGGAATGCCTACATACTCTTCAACTGGCTTTTTCGGAAAGCATTGTCTGAGAGCTTGTGAACAGAAGGGTTGGCTGGTGAAGAGCAAGGCAAGGGGGATGTCTGCAAGCCCAGGTTAAAAGGTAAAATGTTCTACTCTTGACTGGTGCTCCCTCCCTTTTCTTGCACAGAAAATACACTTCCACGCATTTATCCAGAGCTTTTCCATTCTCCTCAGGCCCTCAGACTCCACCTAGCCTCCTTTGTACTTTGCCTCATGCTCAACTACATAGATTGGGGTTCTGTGATAGTCATGCTCTCAGCTTCCCTCTTCTTCCCCTCAGGGTCTCCTGCCCTTTCCTTCCTTCCTTCCTCCCCACCAGGCTGGGCTTCCTCTGTCCAGGATGGATGGCCTCCATTTGGCCCAAGATCCCTTTTGTTCTCTTGTGTCTTCAGTCTTCCTTCAGTGCTGGTTTCTCTTCTTTACCCTACAACTGCCACACAGCCCTCTGTTCTGCTCATTCCAAAGCGCTCCTTCCCTCCTGTTCTTTTGGAAGTGGTCATCCACACTGGTTGCATTGCCTCCGCTTCCGATGCCCCCACCTATCCTTAACCTGGTGCTTCCCAGGTTTTTTCATGTCATGTCACACACAGAAGATGTTGCTGTTTGAGTAGCACCGGGGACGTGTGCATGAGGCTGATGGGAGGCCGAAGCTCTGGCTGCCCTGGGAGTAAGAAGAGCTAGAGCCCTCCTCACAGCGTCTCCAGAACCCATTTGCAGTACATGCCTTAAACCTTTGCAGTGTGACTCTGCCCCTGTCCTATATTTTCCTAAAATAGCCTTCATAAACACCACCAGCCAGCAAATGCTCAATGCCAGGAGCTTGTCTTTGTTTTCTCCTCCTTGACATCCAAGTGGCATTGGACATACACTTGCGGTTTAGAGAGACTCTAGGGCTGGACTGCTTGGGTTCAGTTCCCAGCTTTGCCAGTCTCTAGCAGTGTGACCTTGGGCAAATTCCTTAATTTCTCTATGTCTTAGTTTCCTCAACTGAAGAAGAGGATAGCAAAATTCCTACCTCGTAGCATTGTTATGAGAATTAAATAGTTGCCATGTGGAGAGTGTGAACAATGCCTGTCTCATAGCAATTGCTCTCTGAGTGCCCTGTGTTGTCTTTGAGTCCCCTTTCTTAAAGCTCTTTTCTCCTGCTTTTCCTAACATCGGTCACTCCTGCTTTTTGTCCTGTCTCTCTCAGCTCTCTTGTTTTTTCTACTGTTGTCATTCCCTGGCTTCTCTTCTCCCCTTAACGTGAAGGAGGTGTCAGGCCAAGCAGCCGCCTCCCCCAACCGCCCTTTCTTCCATAGATCCTTCCACCTCCAAACGGCCCAGGCCCACATCCGAATGCCTGCCAGCTCCCCCACCTCCACCTCTCCCTGAACCTCAGACCTAGGAGTCCCCAGAATGTTTTAATGTCCTTTTTTTGTTTTAAAAGTAATACATATTTATTATACAAAATACATAAAAGTGAAAATAATAAAATGCACCTCAGTGCTAATCCCACCGCTCGGCTGGCACCACCACTAAACTTGGGTATATCTCCTTCAAGCCCAGTGGTTCTCAGCCTGGGCCAGCTTTCCCCCAGAAGACATTTGGCCATGTCTGGAGACATTTTTGATTATCAACTTGGTAGGGAGAGGTGCTCCTGACATCCAGTGGATAGAGGCCAGGGATACTGCTGAACATTTTATAATATACAGTTCAGCCCCCTGGCCAACAAGGAATTATTCAGCCCAACAGTGCCAAGATTGAGAAGCCTGTTCTAGACTTCTGTCTCTACATATGTGCCCCAAATGGAAAAGTCGGAATGGGTTTTCTCTTTCTAGCCTCATCCTGCTTCTCCACCTGTGTTCACTCTTTCTGTCAGTGGCCCCACCTTCCCCTTCTCCCTCACTCCACATCCGAGCTGTTCCCAAGCCTGCAGAGTCCCTGTCTGCCACATTGTTGGCAGCTCTCTCCTCTACTCCCCTCAGTGTCGACATTGATGCCCACTCACCGAAACTAATGAAAAAGCCTCCAGCATGCCTTGCCTGTGCCACTGGTGTGCTTGGGGACCGTCCATAGGTGTCCAGTGCCCATTGGATTAATTCCACGCCAGGTGGAGACTAAGCTCCCTGAGGGCAGCAGCTTCCATCTCTGATTCATCTGGGTGCCTAGCCTGAACCTGCCACCATTCCGAGCACACAGTCAGTGCTCAATAAATCTTTGTTGAACGTGTATGGATGAATGGCTGAAGGAAGAAAAACCTCAAAAACATTTGTCCTCACAATTCCCTTGTAATCTGTCCATCTTTGCAGATCCTTGATGAATGGTTTGGCCGGACCATCATCCGTTCCTGCACCAAACTTAGCTACGAGCATGCACAGAGCATGATTGAAAGCTCAACTGAGAAAATCCCTGCAAAAGAGCTGCCCCCCATTTCCCCAGAGCATAGCAGCGAGGAGGTACACCAGGCCGTCTTGAATCTCCACGGAATTGCCAAGCAGTTACGCCAGCAGCGCTTTGTGGACGGCGCACTTCGTTTGGATCAGGTCAGTACATGTTTTTTTAGTGTAGCCAACAGATTTGACTCGTGCCTGAACCCAGCGTGGATGAGGGCAGCTTGGCAGGCTTAGACTCTTCCTTCCTTCTCTTTGCTCCAGGCACCACACTAAAATCATGTTCTCTGAGGCCGGCAGGAACTAACTCCCATTCACTCTCCAAATACAGGATATTATGCAAAATATTCTGTATTTTGTATGATTCCACAGGTACACGAGGCCTAATGACATGAGCCAAGGCAAAGAGTGGGTCTGTGTGGGTGGCTCTGACCAAAACCCCCAGCTGGTCTTCCCTGGTAAGGCTGTGTCCAGTCTGTGATCCTCACCTCAGGTGTCTACTCAAACCTATTCTTTAATGGAGGCAAGAATAGGAGACACGGAAATTTAGGAGGCAGCTGACCAGTATCTGATACGAAGGCTTGGAAAAAAAGTATTTCTCCTTATACCTCATCTCCCAAAAAAGAGTTATTTGTTTACAAATTCCAGATTAATATCTGAAGATGCAGAGAACTGAGGAGACTGTAGAACAGCGGTCCCATTGTTTTGGGCACCAGGGCCCAGTTTCGTGGAAGACAATTTTTCCACAGACCAGGGGTGGGGGATGGTTTCGGGATGAAACTTCCACTTCAGATCATCAGGCCTTAGTTAGATTCTCATAAGGAACATGTAGCCTAGATCCCTTGGATGCACAGTTCACAATCGAGTTTGAGCTCCTATGAGAATCTAATGCTGCCACTGACCTGACAGGAGGCAGAGCTCAGGTGGTCATACTCACTCACTGCTCACCTCCTGCTGTGCGGCCTGGTTCCTAACAGGTCATGGACCAGTATGGCCCATGGCCCAGCAGTTGGGGACCCCTGCTGTAGAACACTGGCTATTGAAGAACACATTGGCCTGGATTGTTATTGATAACTCTGAAGTCTCACAGCCTTGCTGGCAGCCCTCTGGGACTTAGGTAGCTGTCACTTAAACCTGCTTGAATTTCCATATCTGAGAGTCGGTAACTGTTAGGACCCAGGATTTCTTTTTTCATTGCTTGTCAGTATATTACAGAGGAGATACTATGTTTTGTATTATGGACTTTTTTTCTCCTTCATTTATATTTCTCACCCAAACACTCCTTCCTTGCTTGTTGTGTGCTCTGGGAAGTTTCCACGTGTCTGAAATGAGGTGGGTAGGAGCGTGGAACTGTTCACCAGACCGCCTCATGCAGACTTCTTTCCCTGAGCCTGTCAGCCGGGAGAAATCTGAAAGGCCTTGCAAAGCCTTCTGATTGAAGTTCTGATTTTATCCTCCCTTTTGCAACAGACTTGCACAAATGCTTCTAAGCAGGCATTGCAAATAGGTGCTGCCCTGGGCCTAGGGAGAAGTGGCTGCCATTGGGACCAGTGGATGACCTGTCCTGCCTGTGTGTGGCAGAGTCAGGGTAGCCTCCTGCTCCTGCTCCTCCTTCCCCAGCCTGGGCTCGGGCAGCCTGAGCAGGCCTGTCTGCGTGAGAATGCTGACAGGGAGACGAGAGGCAGAGCGGATGCTGAAGAAGACAGCAGACATGGTGGAAGAGAAACTAAAGGCATAGGGGATTACAGAATACCTACTTTCCTTCCTTTAAGAAATCATTCATGGGAGTGTGAACACACTCTGTTTCTCATTTACAGGTGGCTGCCTGATTGTCAAGTCCAAGGACACTTTACAGTTCTTGCTTCTTAGACTTCTGACCTGCACCAGCCCCTTTGAAACCCACCTCCTGGTTCTCTGTTTCTCTTTGTACATCTCCAGTAATGTCCTGCTGGCCCCCTTTGCAGAAGCCTCTTCTGTCCACCACTTTAGGGTTGGCATTCCCTGGGATCTACCCAACCTTTGTTCTTTCTGTATCCATACTCCCACCCTGAGTGACCTCTTGTGATTCTAACTACTAACTGGATGCTAACGAGCCAAAATCTGTCTCTCTATCCCTGGCCTCCCTCCCCCAGCTCTAGTCCAGCCCCACAATATCTCAGCCAGTGCTCATCCTTCCCTCTGTAAAACGCAGTGATCAGTGATGCAGTAGGTGGCACCGGCTGTCTAGTACTGCCTTCTCCCTTGGCCCCCACCAGGGGAGTGGTATGTGTATTCTCAAACCTGGCTAGGCCAGTTGTACTTGTTGTAATTATGCAGTTTAACTAAATATCAGGGAAACCGATCAAATACGAACAT
This sequence comes from Pan paniscus, assembly GCF_029289425.2. NCBI lineage: Eukaryota > Metazoa > Chordata > Mammalia > Primates > Hominidae > Pan > Pan paniscus. Next base: position 134,855,634 of record NC_073262.2, read on the forward strand.
AAAAAAGAAGCTGTTGTTTTTATAAAAACTAAGTTAAATGTTTTGGAAAGACCTGGATAAGGATAAGTCTTTAAAAATTCAGTTGTAAAACAGGGGATAATTACAAAATCCATTAAGCATTCTGTATTCAAATTGCTTCATAAATGTCTAAATTCTCATTCTTTTTAAAGAAATCAAATGGTAACGTATGAACAGTGAATTGTGAGTGTAGTTTATTCAGAAAAGACTACGTAGAATTCCGGTTAGCATTCCCTTTTTGAAAGCCTTACATTTACAAAAAATTAGTGAATGAATATACATCTATATAAATTAAAACATTTAGTGATGGGTTTGTCTTCCTCTGTTTGATTCTCTTCTTTTTCTAACTTCTAGAATAACCAACCAATGGCTGCTGAAGCACATCACAGGAAAGTTTCTGTCATAACGTTTTAGAGACTTCACCCCACCAGTTTGTTGCAAAGTTCAGTTGAATTAAATATATGAAATACTGTAAAAACTATAGAAGACTGTCAGGTGATCCCAGCTCATATGAGGATAGGGTATAGTTGTCAAAATAGAAGAATGATCTCAGATTATTGATAGATAAAGATCTGTTGGCATGTCTCAGAATCAGAGTCTTACTGCTGAAAATGGCTTTGGATATCTGTCTCTATTGGCCTTCTCAATTTATCAGTTAGAGAGCTGAAGCCCCTAAAGGTTAAGTGAGTTGCTTATATGCAAGAAATTCAAATTGCCCTGTGTTCACTTTGCCTTCATTTACACCATGCTGACTTGAGAGAGAAAAACATTTTCCTTTTAAGTGGAAAGAAAACCCTCCGAAGTCCTAATTAGGTTCCAGTTAATTAAGGTTTGAAAATAAGGGCTTTGCACCCTTGGAGTTGATTCCTTGGTTCCCCCGAAAACAAGTCCATGGACCCCAGCTTTGGAAGGAGGAGCACATCAATCTCCCACAGCAAAGGACTCTGGTGAGGTCATTTATAAATCAGCTAAATGGCCCTATTCAGAAGTCACTGCATTTGTTCTCCTGCCCCTACTGCCTGCCTTGTCCTCACAAAAATCCATTTTTCCTTGGTGCTTTTTTGAGTAGCCTACTGTTTGGAATTGTTCTCTGATGCTTTGTTTGCCTCAGACCACTATGTCCGTGCTTTTGGTGGCAGTCCTTTAAAAAATAAAAAAAAAAAGTCCATTTAAGCTAGCCTCAATTAGAGATGAGTCTGTGCGAGGGGGTACCATTTATTTACACATCATGCCCTTAGGTTCAGAATAAGTGTGTAAACCACAAGTTTCACCTTTCCAAGAAGTCAGTTTACCATGATGACTTTCAGAATGAATGGGGGCTGAGTGTGCGGCACTAGTATGGTGATTGTTTGTTGAGTTAGGGACCTACTAGTTCAGAAGTCATAGCCTCAGAACTGTAGAGCAACTTGACCATTGTGTATTTGCAGTTGGCAACTTAGACCGGAGCTGCCTAGCCCATGTCTGAGATAGTGAGCCTCAGCCCTCGGGGCCACCTAGTCTGGCCCCAGTTCCATGAAGGCCACCTACTAGCAGTCTTGTTTACCCTAGTGTGCTGTCATATATTAGCATATGTATATACTAGTTCATATCCTAGAACTGTGGTGGGAAACAGATAGGGAAGCACTGCCTTCCAGGTAGGATTACCTGCTCCAAATGTCTCCTTTACCTACAGTTCAACCTAGTTCTAAAGAGGTTCTAGGTACATGAATGACTCCTTTGTTTCATTGCTTAGAAAGCAAATGCAGATACCAAATGCATTCTTGTGCTTTTTGGTTGGATGGGTTGAGTAATACCCCTTCCAGGTAGTTTCTTCTATCTCCATGTTTTCTGCTGCTAAGTTAATTCTTGGACTTAACATAGATGTTTGTTTTATTTTATTTATAACATATGTCTCTCATTTCTGAAAAGGGAGCTCCCATAAAAGGGGCCCAGACTTTTTTATGTTTGTAGTAAAAGGAATCATAATGCTTTATAATCATATCCAAATCTTGAGCTTTGGGAGAAGGGGAACTGTGGGAAGTTTGCTCTCTGCCTGGTTCTTGCTCAGTGATTCAGGCCCAACTAATAGACTTTGAGAGTAGGGGTCACAGAGTCCCCTGGCACTTCTGTTTATTGGGACACAAAGCCTGTTCTCAGGCACCTTCCCACTTAGGTCCTTTACAGAGACTGCCTGACTATAATGTGAAGACAAGGCCTCAGGCTTCTTAGCCATGGCATTCAGAAAAGATACCAAGGGAGGGTGGCAGGTGCCAGAAGAATCCCATTATGAAAGTGTCTTGGGAATATTGATTGATTTTAGGAAGCTACACCTACTGCCTGCTGGGGTTCTCTCTCTAGCCTCTTCCTCATCAGTCAGGTGGCAGTACCCAGAAGCCACTCTGTTTGAGGGCTTCCATGTAAAATAAGCATGAGGTTTGCAGGAAGCTGTGCACCATCATGGGTCCCCTGACAGGTGGTTAGGTGATGTGAGCAGTTCCTTCTGGGTCACTGACTTTGGGAATTCAGAGGAAGTTGAAGTAGTGGTGGAGAAAACCTGATGTTACCATCTTCCCAGGCAAATTACTCCCAACTCCAGGAGCTTCACAACTGCATCCTGTAGAAATCCTACTTGGTGCAATTTTGAAACCCAAACTGCAGGCAGTTTCTTTGAGTGGACTTGATTGTAAAGATAGCCTTGTTAATGGAAATTATTTTTAAATACCCTGGGACCCAAGCTGCAGTGGAATGCTGTTATGTATGACCTTGACCTGTTCCAGCCTTTAAGGCAGGGATTGATGGATATTTTCTGTAAAGGACCAGATAGTAAATGGTTTAGGCTTTGTGGGCTGTGCAGTCTCTGTCTCTGCTACTCAACTCTGCTGTTGTAGTGTGAAAACACCAGCGTTGCTTTAAATGGATAAATGTGGCTGTGTTTCAACAAAACTTTAAGAACACTGAGATTTGAATTTTATATAGTTTTCACACATCACAAAATATTGTTCTTCCTTTGATTATTTTTCAGCCATTTAAAAATGCATAAACCAGTCTTAGCTCATGGGTCATACAAAAGCAGGTTTGGCCTGTGGTCCATACTTTGCTGACCTCTGCTTAAACAGCCAGCTAGCAATTCAGCCCTGCTATCCAGTGAGCTTTTAGCAGCTCATCATCACTTCACAGGGAAGCCAGGCTGGGTAATGGAGAACAGTCGTGCTAAGTTAACTCTCAGGATGGCTTCATGCAATTAGGTAAATTATTCCTTTGATTAGTACCATGCTTATCCAGTCCAATGGGAGGCGGGGAGTAGAGGAATGAATCAGTTTAGCATCAGTTCCCTTATTCCATTTACAGGCAGGTCGCTTTAATTAGCCTGAAGCAAAAGGAGCAGGGGTTCTCATTTCCCACTTCTGCAAGCTCAGCAGCTCTTCACAGTCAGGTCTCCATCCCACCCAAGCCCACTTGCAGAGATGCTGGCTCTGCCTCTTGTAGGTGCGCTGAAGGTGGGGACTGCTCATGGCAAAATGTAGCGCTAAGGAAACTGTGTAGCATTTCTCCCCCACACTGCCCCCATTGCCAAATGTAGCTGTATGTTTTGTTGAATCTGTTTCTGTTCCTTCTCTCCAATACAGTCGCTTTCAAGAAATGAGCATTCCAGCTCTGCTGTTTAATATTTGTACCATATATTTGATCCAAGGTAGGAAGGATGGGTACATTTATCCTGTCTGGCTCTTCCTTGGTCTTATTATTTATGTTGTCACTTAAACACACGAGGAAGCTATTGATCACAGGGTTGAGTATATTTGTAGAATCATTCTGTTTTCTTAGTCGTAGAGCTTTTCTATAAATAATATAGGAAAATAATGAGAGAGCCAGCAGGCCACACAGAAAATGTAAAGTGATGTGACAGAACTCTGCCCATAGTGCAGTGACTGTCTTGGAGAGGACCAGCTCAGTCTCAGGGGTTCAGGGAAGATTTTCCAGCAGAAGTAGTGGGGCATTAGGCCTTCTAAAAGACTTGAGGGTCTAGCCAGGCTGCAAAGGCAAGCAGACTGCTGGTACAAGCATGGGAAGGATGAGAAATGGCAGATTGTTCCAGGGTGTGTGGTGTAGGGTGCAGAGAGAGAGAGAGAGAGAGAGGAGCTAGAGGAGACACAGGCTAGGCCTTGGAGTCTGTAGGAATGAACCAGGGCAGCTATGGAATGATTTTAAATATGTAAGTGACATGAGCAGAACTGGGTTTTAGAAAGAGCCTCCCGAAAGTGAATAGAATAGAGGAAGTTTATAATCCAAGAGAGAAATGATGAGGGCCTAACCTGAGGTAGGGACCGTGGGGTGAGAGAAGATGATAGACCGACCCAAGAGAGGAAAGAAAATCGACAAGCCTGTAGCAAACTGACTCTCTTGATTAGATGCGGAGGGGAGAGGCAGGATCAGAGGCTAGGGATCAGGGAATCAGGTTTCCAGTTTAGGCACATGGTAGTACCACCTGGGAACACCACCGTGGTGGAGGTCGAGAAGAGAGATGATGATTTCCATAACTAGGCCTCTCCGGTCCCCTCTTCTTCCTTTAGGAAGGAAGCTTTATCATAAAAGTAATATGTTCTCATGTTAGAAAATTTAGAAAATACAAGAATATAAAGAAAAAATCATAATCACCTATAGTCCCATCACCCAGAAATAACCATGGTTAATATTTTGGTATAATTCCTTGTGCATTTGCCCCTTATCACTTCATAGCAGGAGGGAAGGGTGTCTAGCATAACATATGTATAGTTTTTATTTATATTCTGCTCTTAAATATTACCTAATGAGTTTTTCCTATGTCATTAAAAAATCTTCTAAAACATTATAATACCTACATAATATTCTGTCATATGAATATACTCTTAAACATTCAGCCACTCCCCAATTTTGAATATTTAAATTAGATTCTGATTTTTTTGGTACTACAAATAATAGTACCATGGCCATCTGTGTTCGTAAATCTTTGACCTGATCTCTGATTATTTTCTTAGGACAGTCTTAGAACTGTGATGACAGCATCAAGGATATGGATATATTTAAGATTAATACTGAAACATATTGCCACATTCCCTTCCAGAGAGGTTGTACCAATTTATACTCCTTCAGTAGTATGTGAATCAGGGTACCTTAGATGGAAACATCTGTCAGGAGTTCTCTGCCTACACGGAGCTCTGGCGCACTCGCGTGCTCTCTTTCTCTCGTCTCTCTCTCTCTCTCTCTGTCTCTCTCAGGTGTCTAGGTCTCTGAAATATCCCAGTGGTTGTGGTCTTAGATTATTCCTTCATCTTTCATATTTTGTTTATTTTCATGAGCTCCTCTCTACAAAGAGCTCAGTGTGTCACAGACACTTCTCGTTGTGTTACTTATTTTAAAAAGTACTTACAAGGGTCCTAAAATTTAAAACAGCTGAAAGAGGTGGTTGACAGTATCTTGCTAAACTCTTGCTAATGCTGAGACTGGGGAATGACCCCTGCCCCAAGTTAAGGTCCTTTCCTCTCATTAGAATCCTTAAAGAAACCCATTGTGTTTGAAGTGGGGCTGAGAACTGTTGTTGCATTCTCAGATCCTCAGAGAACATTTGTAACTTCACTAGTCTTTTCTCTTACCTCCTGTGTGTATTACCTCTTGGACATTGTTTGAGTTGGTCTGACATGAATAATTATAAGGAAATCCAATTGAAAACAGAATCGCTCTGTATAATCTGTGCTCCCATAAGAATTGCTACGCTTCTCTTGAAAGTAGTAGTAAACAGTACAGGAAGGCTTCTGCTAGAAGTTCAAGGCTTCCATTTAAACATTGACGACTTACTACTTCAACCGTGGAGATAGTTCTAGAATCAGCGAGGCTTGAAGAATATTAGCCTCCTACATTTTCCCAGTTACCAGTTTTATAATAATGTTAGCAAAATTTTCATTTAAATTTAGTCATCTCATTTATAAAGTAAATCCATAGCCAAGAATGTGTGCCCTCTTAGCTGTTCAGCACTCAGGCTATCTAGGACAGCCTCCGTGGAAGAGAGTGGGAGGAGGAAGCAGTGAAGGGTGGAACAAGCTGCATCCCTGAGCTTTGGGGAGAACCTGGGAGCGTGAATTTCAGCCGTCGCGGGTGTTGGAATCTCCCCTTTGAGAAAAAGGAAGAGACAGAGATTGATTTAGTTAGTACACTTTATGGAATCAAGGAAAGCAATCCATGGTTATGCATCCCAAGGCATGAACAATAGACAAACTTGAAGACTTGACCTAATTATATATAAGCAACACTAATTACAGCCACTTATGTGTGGTGGCCACTATTTCTGACTTGTTCACGAATGCATAAAAACTAATATGTGTCATTAAGCATCAGATTAATTCTGTTGAGTGGCTCATTATTATAACCCTGAACTCTCCATGTGCTTACTCTCCTTGTAGGCAAGTCACCTAGTCATTTACTCATCATTTTCAAAAATTAGAAGGAATACAGGTTGCATTATTCTGGAAGTTGTTAAAAATACAGACTCAGAGGTGATATCCGACCAGTACAGGAGGGTTGCTTCCTGTGTGTTACAAATACTGCTCACAGTTCTGTGAAGGAGCCTTAGGCAGCAGAAGACAAACTTTCTACCCTCAAGCTGCTTCAGCAATTTGAGAACTGTATGTACTTTAAAAAACACCAATAAGATAAAAGCAAGGGCACAGTCTCTTGAAACAGGGCTGACAGAATCGCAAACCCGATGGTTATTTGGTGGGATGGGATTAGGGAAAGAAGGCCAGTTTGGAGGGTGAAGCCGTGAGCCACACTGTGATGAAAGGGAAAAGGAGCTGAAAGGTATGGAGTACCCACCTGTGAGAGGTAAGGGATTTATCCCCTCACTCCTCTCTCTGAGTGCTGAACCCACTGAGAAATAGTCACACATATCAGACTGAGATTATTCCATCTATTACTGATACCGTTTGGGTTAGAAGACAATCTAACAGAACAGCCCAGAAGTAGTTAATGTAAAAAGAAACTGATTGGAGTGATTAGTGAGAGCAGAAAGTAGCCAGAGACAGAGAGAACCATGTCCTCTATCAGACTGGAACTGGGGATGGCCCTTGTGCGACCTTCTCTGCTAGGTGCCCTTCCAGTGCAGGGTCTGCTGGTGAGGACCAGTGGCTAATGCTTCTGCTCTTGGTCAGAACAGCCAGTGCAGATCCTCAGAAGAACTCTGAAAGCAAAATTGACTCCCACCCCACTTCTAGCAGCATTTCACTTGCCTTCTGGTTCTTTCTGCTTGCCTATATCCAGGCTCATTTCTTATACATGAAGAAAGTCCTACCCCCAGCCTACTCCTCCACCTTCACCTTATGACCTTCTCCACCTTCACCCTGTGACCTTCTAGGTTCACCTTTTGAAGCTGAAGATTGAAACTCCAAATCCTGCTGCAGAGAAGTTCACATTTGTTTTTCCTAGGCAGGGCCAGCCCATCCACCCCTCCTTCCTAGGGTTCCCCTGATACTTTATTTATACCTGTTACCTGTCTTTATCACACTGTCACATTGTCTTGCCATTTTCCTTTTGCTTCCCTGTCTCCTTTTCTAAGATTGTGAGTTTCTTAAGGGTAAAGACAACATCTTGTCCACCTTTGTATCCCCAGCCCCTGCCCAGTGCTCATTTTTAACCAGGCATTTCAAGGTCTTTAAACATCACTATACATATTGATCTTTTTAAAAAGATGATGGTAGCTGTGTTCAGGAGAGTGGATTGTAGCTCTAGAAGAGAGGCGTGTTTATATAAGAGGATTAGATACATATTATGAGCCAGGGCGGTTTTCTTTCCTTGTGAATGAAAGGGCTGGGTGTTTGATTATTTGCTGGGGCATCCAGGGTTTAGAACAAGGTATAATGAGGACTTTCTCAAGGTGGAGTTGCCTGAACAGGTGTGAGGAGCCAGGAAACTTTGGCACCCCCAGGGCCTGGCAGTGCTTCTGAGGCATCCTGAGCACTTCGGTGCTCGCTTCTCAGACCAACTGTGTCCCCTTCAGGGGAGCATGGTGGAAGGGGCACTCCAGGGGAAGGGAAAGAGACCTCAGTGTGCCATGCTGGGAAGGGAGATGCTGGCTTGCTGGCATGGAAAGGTAGGGAGGCACCAAACTTCCAGAAGGTTCTCTAGGGTCAGCTACCATTAGCTGTTAGTCCCTAGCCCCATGATGGGGATGAAAGCGATTTGTGTATCAAGGTGGCTGTGCAGTCTAATGCTCCTTCTGCAAAATTCTGATCAGAACCTATTTTTGCTTTTAATGGAGATAATTCCCATAAGACAGAGGTTCTGTGTTAGCTGCTGCTGGACTGTCTAAGAGAGGAAGATAACTTATATCCCAGTTGAAGTTGAAAGTGTGCCCAGATGACTCAAACCTAAGTGCCTCGCATCTCCAGGGGACATGAAGTGAGACATAGGGTTCCTGCACTGACCAGGTGATAGGAAACTTCCAGGGGTGAGCAGAACCCCAGCCAGCACCCCTTGTTCCTCTCAGAGATGTGAACCTTTCAAGTTAGGGGCCTTGACAAATGGAACAGAATTTGGCTCCTCTAGGACCCTGGCTTTTGGGTAATTGTACTCATAATTAGGCAGCACTTGGACTCTCCTCTTTCTGTTCACGGGACACACTGCACGTCCTTGCCCTGCCTCCATGTCACACTCCACGTCACTCATATGTGAGCCAAACAGCTACATCAGAGACGTGGAATTCTTTGACGTTAGTAAAACCTGCATTAGGGAAGGGGAACCCTTGCAGCTGACCCTTAGATTTAAACCATGACTGCTTCTTGGGACAGGCCCAGTTTATTTCGGTTTTCATTGTTCAGTGAGCTGGGGCTCTGCTGCGAAGGCCAGAATCCTTTTGTTCTGTTTGCTCTCTGTCCTAAAGGCTGCTGCCAGACTGAGTTTCCCCAAATGCTGCTTTCCCCTTGCCACTCAAGAGCCTGCAGTCTTATTAAGTAAATATCATGGATCAGTAAGATTTCCAAAACTGTTTTGAAGACAAGATATAATAAGATTGTTGCCTTTTTACTTTACCAAGCAAGGACATTTTCTTTAAAAAGCCAGTTACCATCTACTATCTTCATTATTTTATAAATGAAAACATTTTAGCATCAAAACAAAGACGACATAATTTCACAATATGGAGCAGTCTTTTACGTTGACTTGGTTGAACTTGGTGGAAACCTATTTAATTGTCCTATCTTTTTCTCATTCTGTTTGATCTCAAACCAGCCTGTGAGAACGACTGGATTTCTACATCAAATCTAAGTGCCCCAGCCTTTGGGGGTTTCTGTCAGGTAGCCTGGTGTGGGTGTTCCCAGCTTCCCACTAACCCCTATCCTTCCTCCTCCCTCCTGCCTTGCCTCTGTAGAGTCTGGGCCTCCATTTGATCCCCGCAACCCTACACACCTCACTCCCTCTAGAAGCCTGTTCCAAATAGACTTCCTCTTCCTCCAGTATCTCTGGCCCCATTCCCCATCTCTCCCCTAGGTGCCTGGTGCGGAACACCATCAGCTTTCATTCGTTTTGTTTTGCGGTTTTCTTTCTTGACTCCTTTTTATTTTCCTCCCTGCCTGCATTCTTGACTATAACTGTTAAGAAGGCAGATGTCTTACTGTTGCTTCTTTCAGATTTGTAAATCTAGCATGGTGCTGGGCACAGAAGAGGTATGCAGTCCTTTAGTGGGGCATCACTCGGCTAGCTCAGAGCTGTTCACAGTGATCTGATGTCACCCCTGAGGTCCATGGGTGCCCAGGGACACTGTGCCCATTGTATTGTCTACAAGGTGAAAATGTGGTACTGCTCTTCCTCAAGAAACTCCCACATTTTTAAAAGACTGATAGTATTGTAGCACGGTTTGTTTTGCTTTATAATACTTCTTGATTCCCTTGTTAAGTGACATGGCAGATATTTTTAGACTAAAGACAATTTAAGAGCTTTAAATTATTTTATAACTTTAAAATATTCCTTTTGATTTACCTTTTTAATTGCCCACATGTTTTTTTAGTATCTACCAGGTACAAGGTAATCTGCTAGATGTCGGGGACAAAGACAAGGTTAGAACATGGTCACAGCACTCAGAGTGGCTTACTGTCTCCTGGAAGACGTAGAGGCAGATGGGACAGGGGTGCACAGGAAGAGCCTGGACAGCGGGTGTGCACGTGGCTGCTTTCGTGTTCTACAGTAACACCAGCTGTGGTTTGAAGGGGCCACTTTCAAAGTCAGTTAGAAATGTGGGAACTGTTTAAAAGTTTTCTCCTAGCAACTTGCTCTTATACTAGAAATGCTAAAAACAAATTAGAAATTATTTAATTGCTCCTTGAATCGTGACCTCCTGGGGTAAAGGAAATCTGCCAGAGTAGATGGAGATGAGGGCAACACCCAGGGAGGGAATCCCAACAGGTTTCTTATCTGCTTGTCAGCATGAGGCTGGTAGCCTCCTAAATAAGAAGATGTGCTAATGAATAGCAGAGTCTACTGGTTTCGAAGCACATTTGAACAGAGAGCTGTGACTGAGCTCTGAGAATGCTGGCTTGGCCATTAGGCAGTTTGAAACTGATTTGCTACTGTCAGTTTCGACCTGTAAATAACAGGGAGCTCTCCCCTTTCATTCTCCTGCCTGCCACCTGCCAGCCAAGCTCTCAGGCTTACCCACCTCCCTGGTGGCTGTGCCAGAGCACAGCTGAGCTCACCTCGAGGGGAGCAGAGCTCCTGTCTTTCCTGGACCCTCCTGGCTGCCTAGTTTCCTGGCTGGGATTCCTGACCCCTGGTTGCCAAGACTACCTTGTTGGTCCCTGTGGAGTTCTGTCCTGTTTGCCCAGAGGCCTCGCTCAGACTTGTTCCTTTTTGGTACATGTTTCCACTCCAGACTGCCCCAGGCCCCAACTCTCAGCTCTCCTGTTGCTACCAGCTTCCAGTCAATGACTGTTTATTTGAACATCTCCTGTGCAACAAGAGAATGTAGTGATCAAGAGCATGGACCCTGGGTCAGACTGCCTGGGTTCTGATCCCGACTCCCTCACTTAGCTGTGTGACTCTAACTCTTCTGTGCCTCAGTTTCCTTGTCAGTGAAATGGAGAGCATAACAGTACCTACGTTATAGGAATATTAGGTTAGATGAAATGTACCCGTAAAACACTTGGGACAGTGCCTGACACATAGCAAGCACCCAGCAGGGATTAGCTGTGTGGCCAGATGGTGAGAAAGGGCCCACTTCTGTCTTCACAGAAGAGCTACTTTAACACAGAGGTGAACTTGGAAGGACTACAGTAAACGATGGTGGCCATCAGCAGCCATGGCATGGAGACATCGCCTCCTTTATGATACTTCCAGTCGATCTGGGAGGTGGGGGAGGATTTGAAATGTAAATGCAAGGCAGAGTGAGCCTCATTGCCCCCTGCAGGGAAGCAGAACAGTCTGGTTTGGCTAGGTCCCTGAAGGGAGCTCCGTGGTGAGGGATCAGCCTAGGCATGGTGGTGCTGAGTTCCTTAATGGGGGTAAGATTTGGGAGCAAGGAAGGCAAAGGGATGCAGTTTTGAACATCACACCCCAAGTCACGCAAATGTGAGCTGCAAAATATTTCATCCTGTTTTGATAACTAGACCACAGTGCGCATCACACCCGCTAACGTTGTTGCAGCTAGAATGTTTCCAGTTTTTGCTGTTATAAATAACACTGCAATTAATATTCTTATGCATAAAATTCAAAAATCATTTTGGATTATTTCCTTAGGAGTACATTCTTAAAATGACTAGATTGAAGGAAATTAACTTTTTTTCTGTGCTACTTTTCTCTTTCTTACTACCTTTTATTATTTTATTATAAAAGTAATACATATTTATTTTATAAAAATTTAGAAATTGACCAAAAGCAGCCATTGTTCACCTATCACTGAGTAATAACATTTTTCTATATATCCTAAGGCGTGTACATTTTTAGAGCTTTTGACTTTGAGATTACAGGCACACATTGCTTAATGACAGGGACACATTCAGAGAAATATGTCGTTAAGTGATTTTGTCAGTGTGCAACATCATAGGGTGTACTTAGACTAACCTAGATGGGATAGCCTACGACCCACCTAGGCTTTGTGGTTTACACAGTTGCTGCTCCTAGTCTACAGACCTGTACAGCATGTGACTGTGCTGAATACTCCAGGCAGTTGGAACAAGTGCTATGTATTTGTACACTTAAACGTAGAAAAGCACAATAAAAATATGGTATTCTAATCTTATGGGACCACCGGCAGATATGGGGCCCATCGTTGGCCAAAACTTTCTTAATGCAGCACATGACTGAATTTTCCAGAAAGGTTAGACTAATTTAGGTTTTCCTCAGCAGGAAACAATAGTGCATTGTTACTGCTTCTCACTAAATTGAGAGTTTGTTAATATGATAGATTGGAAATTGTGTTTCATTATTGCTTTGACTTGCATTTGTTTTCCTGCTTGTGGGCTCAATCAACTCTTCAATCCTCTTTTTGCCATTTCTGTGAAAGGGCACATTTTACCATTTTATATGGTATCACTAGAATCTTATAATACCTTAAGCACTAGACCTACCAGCCACATTTAGCTAAAAGCACTTTTTTCCCTGCTAAGGTATACTTACATACAGTAAAATCCACCCTTTTTAGTGTACAGTTCTGCAAGCTACACATATAGTCATGTAATTGCCACCACAATCAAGATACAGAACAATTCCATCACCCCAGAAAATTCCCACGTGCCCCTCTGTAGTCAGTTCCTCTTCCCTAGCCTCAGCCCCTGGCAACCATTAACCTGTTTTGCCTCTTTATAGTTTTGCCTTTCCAGAATGTGACACAAATGGAATCATTCCGTTGGTAGCATTTTAAGTCTGGCCTCTTTCACTTAGCATGAAAGTGCATTTGAGGGTCGTCCATGTTGTTGTGTGTATCAGTGGTCATTCCCTTTTGTTGCAGAGTAGTATTCTGTTGTATAGATATACCACAGTTTGTTTATCCACTTACCAGTTGAAGAATATTTGGCTTGTTTCCAGTTTTTGGCGATATGAATAATGCTGTATTTGCCTACAGGCTTTTGTATGACCATTTTTTCCATTTTACTTGGGTAAATATTTGGAATAAGATTGCTGGGTCATATGGTTAAGTGTATATTTAACTTCATAAAGAACTTCCAGTTTTCCAAAGTGACTATACCACTTTGCATTCTCACCAGCAATTTTTTCTTTGTTTGTTTGTTTTTGTTTTTGAGGTGGAGTTGCGCTCTTGTTGCCCAGGCTGGAGTGCAATGGTACAATCTTGGCTCACTGCAACCTCCGCCTCCTGGGTTCAAGTGATTCTCCTGCCTCAGCCTCCTTAGTAGTTGGGATTATAGGCATGTGCCACCACGCCCAGCTTATTTTTTGTATTTAATAGAGATGGGGTTTCACCATATTGGTCAGTCTGGTCTCAAACTCCTGACCTCGGGTGATCTACCCACCTCGGCCTCTCAAAGTGCTGGGATTACAGGCATGAGCCACCATGGCCAGCTGAGAATTCTATTTCTTATGTGCTTGCCAGCACTTGGTATTGTTAGTTTTTTATTTGTTTTGTCTTTTAGGTATGGTGATAGGTGCATAGTGGTATTTCATTGTGGTTTTAATTTGAATTTCCCTAATGACAAATTCTGTTGAGCATCTTTTCATATGTATACTTGCTGTCTGCATATCTTCTTTGGTGAAGTGTCTGTTCATATCTTTTGCCCATTTTTAATTGGGTTGTTTGGTTTCTTATTACTGAGTTTGGAGAATTGGTGTGTGTGTGTGTGTTTGTTTGTTTGTTTTTTGAGATAGTCTTGCACTATCGCCCAGGCTGGAGTTCAGTGGTGCAATCTCAGTTCACTGCATCCTCTACCTCCTGGGTTCGAGTGATTCTCCTGCCTCAGCCTCCCAAGTAGCTGGGATTACAGGCAACCACCACCACGCCCGGCTAATTATTTTATATTTTTAGTAGAGATGAGGTTTCACTATGTTGGCCAGGCTTGTCTCAAACTCCTGACCTCGTGATCTGTCCACCTCGGCCTCCCAAAGTGCTGGGATTACAGGCATGAACTACCGCGCCTGGCCTGGAAAGGATTTTAAAAAATATTTTAGATACAAATCCTCTACCAGGTTTGTGATTTGCAAATACTTTCTCCTAGTCTTTGGCTTGTCATTTCATTTCTTCTCTCTCCATTCTCTCTGGCTTATCTTTTCCTGTCTTTTGAAAAGCAGAAATTTTTCATTGTTATGAAGTCCAATTTATCAATCTATTTTATGGATTGTGCTTTTGGTGTCATATCTAAGAAACCTTTGACTAACCCAAGGTCAGAAAGATTTTCATCTGTTTTCTTCTGAAGGTTTTATAATTTTAGGATTTACATTTTAGTTTCTTCCTTTTTTAAAACATATTGCCCAGGCCTAGAAGTTTCTTTTGGAAAACAGTTGCACCTGAGAAGATTTGGGATGGAGTTGGTCCTAGGAGCCTTGCCAGGCATGATGCTCTCTGTGAGCCATCTGAAAAGGAGGTGTGTGCCTTAGAAGTTGCCCCAGGGGTGGCTTTTAAACAGATACCAGGCTTCTCTGGCTTAAGATTTGGCATCAAACTGAAGATTGTATCATTTGAAGAGAGGGTATGGGATGATTAGAGAAGAACCTCCAAACTTTCTAGATAAATCCTTCTAACTGTTGCACAAAGTTGAGATGAAGAATGGTGCCAAACACAGGACTTTGCCGATTACATGTGAACACCCATGTCAGTGACTCACCCAATCATGCTTTAATCTCATAACTGAGAGGCTTTAAAAAATTATAGTCAACAAGGCAGCTTGCTAGTTATGACTGCCATTGGAATGGAGTTTTCCTCAGAACAGCTGGAGTGTAATGTGGTGGGAAGAAAGCCTGGTGTGGGTGAGAGGCCAAGGATTGCTTGCCTGGGAAGGATGTGCAGCTAGTGTTTGATGGAAATCTGTGAGATGACCAACCTCAGCCAAGCTACGTAGAGGCCCTCCATACACTGCAGCTGAAGTGCTCAGAAAACAACAATGATAATTGGCACTGTATCACGGCAAGAGAGATAAAACACAGCTCTGTCTTCAAGAAATGCATGGTCCACTCTGTGATCCATGCTAGGTTGTAGAAGCTGGCAGAAGATTCCAGTTCCAGTAAGGCAAGGCAGTTGAGAGCAGCCTGGAAATGGCTTCTCCAAGAATGTCCCGGGCAGAGCATTGCCATGGGTTGGTTTGTTCTGGAATGTACAGGCCATTGGTGTGGCTGTGTCAGAGGAAGGGCTCCCAGTGGTGGTGGGAAATGTTGGGGATGTAACCAGGGCTGATCTGGAGGAACTTGTTTGCTCTGCCTTGAAATATGAGTGTTTTCGGCTGGGCACGGTGGCTCACGCCTATAATCCCAGCACTTTGGGAGGCCGAGGCGGGTGGATCACAAGGTCAGGAGATCGAGACCATCCTGGCTAACATGGTGAAACCCCATCTCTACTAAAAATACAAAAAATTAGCCGGGCGTGGTGGCGGGCGCCTGTGGTCCCAGCTGTTTGGGAGGCTGAGGCAGGAGAAGGGCGTGAACCCGGGAGGTGGAGCTTGCAGTGAGCGGAGATGGCGCCACTGCACTTCAGCCTGGGCGACAGAGCAAGACTCTGTCTCAAAAAGAAAAAAAGAAATATGAATGTTTTCTTGAATTCAACTTGGTGCTGTTGAAGCATTTTACATATAGGAGTTGTGGGATGGGACCTCTTTTTTAGAAAGATCTCTTTGGCAGCTCTGTAGAGAATGAGTTGGAAGGGGTCAAGGTGTAGACATCAAGGAAGCCAGTTAGATGGCTGTGGCTGTATGCAGGTGAGGCCACACAGCTGACAGGAGGGAACAGATGAGAGAAGTGGAATCAGAACCACAAAAGGGAGGGGGGACACCTGGATATGCCCAGGTTTCTGACAGGCAGGAAGACGTGCCACCCAGGAGCATCATCGGCACCACCCAGGGGAGGAAGAGCAGGCATTGGGTGGAGACCCTCCAGGCTTGAGGTGCGTGAGCTGCCCACTTAAAGACGCTTGCCAGGTGGCTGGACCGGAAGTCTGCTGCTCCTCTTCTACCTTGCCACAGGCTGCTGCCTCTGAGTTAAAGAGACATGGGAAGCATCGGGATCGCTCATACCTCCCAAAGTACAGCAGGAAGGACTAGAAGCAATATGAAATCTAATTGGCAAGACCACGGTGAGCACACAGGCACTTAGGAGCAGCACATGGCACCCATGAAAGCCTCCATCCCCTGACGGTGAGCCCAGAGGCTACTGTGGAGCAGGAGGAAACCAGCCGTCCTTCCTCCTTGCTTGCACCCTCCCTCCTCACCTCCTACTCTCTGTCTTTCCAGCTGAGCCCTTCTCATTTATTTAAAAAAAAAAAAAAAAAGGGAATTCACTCCCAGTCCTTTTGAAACCCAACATGTCAGTGATAGATGAGGGCGTATTCTGTAACTTCAAAGGAGAAAAGTTGAGTGAGTGAATGTGGGCCAGAGGAGTTGAAAAGTCCAAGGGAACAGGAGACCCATGGGGTGACCCCACCATCAGGAGGAGTGCCCCCCATCCCACCCCTGCTGGTGCCATGCAGAGGCACAGACAATGCCACTTTCAATAAATCATGAAGGATTCTGAATGCCTGGTTTTGTCCCATTTTCAATGGGCCTTGGGCATATTGCTCAGATATAGCCAGCCATTTGTGCAAGGTTCCCAGCTACTCAAAGGCTCAAAGTCGAGTGCTCTTTCCACTATATAATGGAGTCTTCGCATATGTGATTTTGGGGGAGATGTTTTCAGATTTCCATAGCTAGTCATAGTAAAGATGACCTCGTGGGCAGTTCAGGCCATTGTCCCCTTCTCACATCCAGCCTTTGAGTAAGGCTGCGCTTTTAGGAGTATCCATGCAGCACCTAATTCAATCACACATCTGACCCCTGCCTCTCTTTGGCACTGGCCCCTTCTCTGTGCTCAGTGTGCTGCTGGGGGCCTCTGCACAAACCCGGCTGTTCTGGAGGCGTCCTGTGCTAAGCAGAGAGCACTTGGCCATTTTCCCCACTTTCTGAATTCAGGGCCCCCTGGTGAATCTGGCGTGGGGATGGCTGCCTGTTCTCATGAGGCTGCGCACATGAAGGCGCCTGTTGGAAGCGCCTTTTAAGAATCCCCAGGTTGTTTCCATCCTGGAGTCTTGCAAAGAAAGAGGAAGAATAACCTGGGGTCATTTAAGGGCTGGCATGGTCATTTCCTTAATCATCTGTGACCATTGAGAGCCTTATTTTCTATAAAGAAGCACAGAGGCTTCTTTGGCTTTGCTTTAGTAACAACAAACAGCTAGAATTTATTGAGAGCCTGCAGTTTGCCAAGTGCTTTCACACATTCGATCATTTAATCCTCAAGCCTTTTACCCTTTTTTAGAGATGAGGAAACTGAGACTTGAGCTTAAACACTTGTCAAAACTCACGTAGCTAGAGGTGGCAGAACTAGGATAGAATCATTTCTCTTTTTATTTGAGACAGGGTCTTGCTCTGCTGCCCAGGCTGGAGTGCAGTGGCATGAACATGGCTCACTGCAGTCCTCCTAGGCTCAAGTGATCCTCCCACCTCAGCCTCCTGAGTAGCTGGGATTATAGGCACGTGTCTTCATGCTCAGCTAATTTTTTTGAGTTTAGTAGAGATAAAGTCTTACCGTGTTGCCCAGGCTGGTCTCCAACTCCTGGGCTCAGGCAGTCTTTCTGCCTCTGCACCCCCATAGTGTTGGAACTACAGGTGTTGTGAGCAACTGGGCCAGGACTAGGCCCAGTCTATTTCTTATTCTGCTTACTTTTTCATTTCTCTTGGTAGATGTTGATGTTGTTTTATATTCTTCTAAAAATCTAAAAAATGGATCAAGTCCTGACCTTAGGATTATTTGAAGAGCTATTTAAAATGCTGTATGATTCCATTTAGGTAACATCCTCAAAATGACAGATTTATAGAGAAGGAGAACAGGTAGGTAGTTGCCAGGAGCTAGGGATGGCGGGGGGAGCAGAGGGTGGCCCAAGGGAGAGCTGTGTAAGGATGGGACAGTCTGTATGTAGATTGCCATGGCAGTTACACAAATGTACGTGTGTGACCAAAATGGCATAAAACTAGACACACCCATTATGCCAATGTCAGTTTCCTGCGTTTGATATTGTGCTATAATTATGTAAGATGGAACCTTGGGTGGAAATTGGAGATGGGCACGTGGAACCTTTCTATACTATCTTTGCAATTTCCTGAAGCTATAATTATCTCAGAATAAAAAGTGGGGTTTTTTTTTTTTTTAATTCCTCTGTGTGCAACACCTGCATTGCCCCCAGGAAATAGCCAGGTCTCAGTTCAGGGGCTGCTTGCCATCAGAAAGCAAGCCACATCACACAGTCAAAGTTGGCCTAGAAGCGGGGCACAAACTAGAAGAGGGTCCAGGTTTTATCGCCTGTCAGATGTGAGCTTAGGCTCTCTCGACTTATGGGAAAGCACTGAACTGAGAGTCAGGGCCCCCGGGCTCAAGTATCAGGGCTGCAGTTGTGTGACCCAGAGCAAGCTTCTCAACTTCTGTGAGCCTCCAGCTTCCCAGCTGTAAAGTAGGCATGGTAACTGCATCCACCCTATGAGTCTGGCAGAATGTGTTGATGTGCTTAGTATCATCTTCGATACCACGATCAATGTTATTATTGTATCTTTTCCCAATTTTACTCCCAACTTTGCAGTCAGACCAATCTCTTGTGTATTCATGGAACATTGAATATTCATTCTTATTTTCTCTGCTTTTGATCATTTATTCCTTCAACAATTATTATTGAGCA
The DNA here is from genome assembly GCF_029289425.2 of Pan paniscus. Lineage (NCBI taxonomy): Eukaryota > Metazoa > Chordata > Mammalia > Primates > Hominidae > Pan > Pan paniscus. The sequence goes on from NC_073262.2 coordinate 134,874,499, forward strand.
CCTGTTTTGTTGAAAATTCTGGAAGGCACTAGGGATACATTGATGGACATGCCCCATGTGGTCTTTGCCCCGGGAGAGCTAAAGGTCTGTTTTTTTCCCCATCACCTGGAATCTCTCCTGAGTGCATCCATCGTTCAGATCCTTGCTGTCCTGCCAGACCTCAGGCCTCATCTACACCATGCAGGCCCCTCTACCAGATCATTCTCTAAGCTCCCTCAGTATTAGAGGCAGTGCAGCTCAGTCATCTTTGCCAACCTTTATCCTGAACCTCCCATGGGACCTGGCATGGAGCTGCGCACCACAGAGAGAATGCTTAGCAGGTGCTTGCCAACAGAACTGTGAAAGGAGAGCCCGAAGGAGACTTAGACAGGAGCCTTTTGAGGCTTTCATTTTACAGATGAAGTCCTGAATAGGGGCCCTGGACTAAATAATAGAAAGTGGCTATAAGGGTCCCCAACCCATTTTTAATAGGATAATGATAGTTCTTATATTGATCTTAATTTTTGTTGTTGCTTTGGGTTTTTTTTCTTTATTTCTGTTCTGCAGTTTTTGGACTAGCTGACTGACATTTCCTCTTTTAACCTTTTACAGACCCTGAAAGAAGCTCTAGTTCAGGTCTTATTACTACTTAGCTGTGTGACTGGGCCACAACTGGGGGCAGGTTCATTGAATTGAAAAGGTGAAGCCAACCTGTCTCTTACCTGCTCTCCCTGAGTGGACTCACCTAGCACCTGCAGGCTCCAAGCTTGACATTGCCTGGAGGGAGCCCACCCAGGCATCCCCTTCCTCCAGTCCAACCTCTCCACCTGCAACTGGGTGGGTCAGTCTACTGAGCTCTCACCTGATTCTTCAGCGCCCACCTTAATTGCCAGTGAGCCTTGAGGAGGCTGACATTCTTAATGCCATTTGCAGTTCTCTGTTAGAATCTAGAGAAGGGGAAAGGTAAATTGTTGCAACTTCCAGCCTCCAACACAGTGTCCCTGTTTGTGGGAGAAGAAACAGGAAGTGTGGCCCAGTAGGAAATGCCAAGACTTTAGAGCCGTATGGGTTTGAGTTCCATTTCCAGGTTGGCCGGGGTTGATTTATGTATTGCCAGACCTTGGGCAGGTCAGTTACTTAACCTCCCTGAGCCTCAGTTCCCTCACCTTTAAGATAGGAGGAGTGATACCTGGACACTTGTTCCTGGCACAGTCTCTGGTTGCATGTGGAACCTGTGATTCCTACTGCTTATCACGGGGCCCTGCATTGCCTTAACTTAAAGCCTTTGTGGGGATCACAAAGAGTAAACTTACACTGGGGTTTCTCTACAGGGACTTAAAATCTAGTTGGGACAATATGATTGTTAAACAAGTACACAGCTAGAGACATGTTTCAACTTGAGAATAACTGAGAAGAATCAGGCCATGATAGAAGCAATTTTCATGTATCCAGACTGTCAGAAGCCAGCCCTCTGCCATGCTCCAACAGGCTGGGGTGGCCTCTTCCTTCCCCAGGCAGAGATTAATGGACAAGTTGTTACTAGTGCTGAGGTTCTGGGCAGCTTCCTTGTGGAGGCACATCTGTTGACCCAGCAGGGCCTTGGAAGCTTTTTTTTCAGTAGTGAGCTTCATCTGGTGGCATAGGGCCTCCCTGATGCTGGTGCTCTGGAGCTAGCGTCACTGGGGCATAAAATCAGGGCTGCCTTGATTTTATCAAGGGCTGACCCCGTGTCAGCACAGCCACAGGAGAGCAGTGTAGTGGTAGTGGGGCTGCTGAGGCAGACAGCAAGGCTTTGAAGCATTGTATCTTCCTGCTGCGGCCCAAGGAGTCCTACAGAAAGCAAGCCACAGAGAGAGTGTTTCCCAGATACTGCTCAGGTAAAGAAATTGGACCTTATTGTTGTAGAAATTACTCAGGTTTTAGAGTGATCACATTTGGAAATATTGAGTCCCAATCAGCTTGTTCCAGCATGTCATGTTTTGAATTCTGATCTCAACTCATTATCAGGAATAACCTCTGGCCTTACTATATAATACATCAAGAACATCATTGAGTTTCCGCTATAGCTAGGCACTGTTATTATCTCTTTTTTACATAGGAGGCACCTAAGGTAAAAGAGATTACATACTAACAGGAAGTAAAGCTGGGATTCAAAACCCAGCAGCTTAAAGAGGCTGTACCCTTTACTTCTCTACTAAGCAGCCCCGTTATTGGGGTTTTATTTTTGAGATAGAGTGTCACTCTTGCCCAGGCTGGAGTGCAGTGGCACAATCTTGGCTCACTGTAACCTCTGCCTTCCAGGTTCAAGAGATTTCCTGCCTCAGCCTCCTGAGTAGCTGGGATTACAGGCGTGAGCCACCGCGCCTGGCCTGTCATTGGTTGTTTTCATAGGTATAAGTGTTCACAAGCAGAAGTTCCTTCCTTTTGTCAAAGGTGTTTCCCTGGCAGAAAGGTGGAAGCAAGAGCATAAACTCTGTCTGACAGGCAGAAAGGTAGACTAGAAGATCTAGACTAGACTAAAAAGTTAGACTTTGAGATCCTCTGTCTGTCCCCTGAGTTCTAGCCCTACAGCCCCTAGAGAGATTACATGGCAGCTAGAGGGAAAACAAGTTTCTGCTTAATGAAAACATTCCCCTAAGATTATTGTGAAACTTATTTTTTTAACATTTAACATTGTGTCTAGTTTCTTAAATGATTTTCAACTGTGAGATTATCCAAGGAGTTTTTTATTACCAAAGCTAATTTTTCATAGTTAGCATTACAAATAGAAAGTTTGTTCATTTTCCTTTTTATCCTTTCCTTCCCCCCCGCGCCCCCCCCCTCCCGCTTTTATTACATAGAGACAGGGCCTCACTCTGTTGCCAGGCTAGAGTGCAATGGCGTGATCATAGCTCAGTGCCGCCTCAAATTTCTGGGCTAAAATGACCCTCCCACTTCAGCCTCCTGAGTAGCTGGGACCACAGGTGCATGCCTGTGCTAATTTTTAAATGTTTTGTAGAGACGGAGGTCTCGCTGTGTTGCCCAGGCTGCTCTCAAACTCATAGCCTCCAGCAGTCCTTCCATCTCAGACTCCCAAAGTGCTGTGATTACAGACGTGAGCCACCTCACCCAGCCCCATTTTCCTTCTTAATGGATCCTGGCCCTTCCAAATACCCTCCATTTGGTCTTTGTATTTCATATTAACAGTAAACTTTTGTCTGTACTGTTTTAAACTTCACAATACGCGTGGGTTCTTTAGTTTTTACCACAGTTAAAACAGCATCTCTTAGACTGATATGTCATTCTGTAAAGAAATAGACTATCTAAGACACAACTAATTATCTTGGAATAGGAACTTCAGGTAACCCCAGGTATGGGCCCCATAGGTGTCCCTTCCAGATTGTTCTGAGCAACCAGTTAAGAGATGTCAGATCAATGGGCATTTTGTGGCTGGATGGTAGTGGAAAGTGATTCTTCTACCAGGAGGTGCTGCTAAACCCCCTTGTTGCAGGTTGAAGCCAGGGTGTAGGAGCAGGGGAGCAGGCAGTTGGGGAAGGAGGTAGATTGGCTGCCCCAGGTCCAGAAGGGACCTGAGATGGCAGTGTAGTTCTGGAATATGTTATCCAGATATTTGGCCTTGTCTGGGAGGAAGGAAGCAGAATTAGCATGGAATCAAGTCCTGAACTTTGATGGGAGCTCTTAGCTGCGTAAGACAGCCTTATGCAGGAGAACTCTTCACTGCCACTTGGTTCTCATTAAAACATCTGAAGATGTAAGCACTGGCTCTTCTGAAATCGTAGAGCTTCTCTTCTAACTGATATAGCAGGGGCTTATTATGAGTGCTTTCTTCCAGCAAACCTAGAAAGTGTCTCACATTCACCCGTAAAACAAACCATGAGGACAACCATAGAGGAACTCAGCTCTGTTTAATAGGTAGAAAGTCTAGGACCATCAGAACCCCACCACCAACCCCAGAATCTGGGAGAGAACAGAGACAAGGTCAGAGCTGCTGGCTCCCCGCTTGGGGTTATATAACTCCCCGACTCCTCAAGTCCCTGGAAACTGAGGCCAATTCCCTGGAAGATCATTCTGTTCTCTGCTGTTTTTTCAAGAATACAGCCAGCTTGATCACTGGCTCTGAGTATTGTATGGGAATGTCCCGTTTTCTTTTTTTCCATGAACTGAATGCCTACCATTATGGTCATTGTTTCATCAGTTTGTGTTTAAACTTGCCTGGATCTCATATTTTTATGTATGTTTGGCTTATATTTTGAAGAACTTTGCTTTGTTTATATATACCCTCATCTGTTTCCAAAAAGATTTTGAGAGGACTTACAACAAAGGAAATGAACAGTGAGCTGCATTTAAATAATAGAAAGACAGAAAATCAGAATGAAGGAGAGGAGTGTCAGAAAGAATTTGACATCTGTAAGGGTGGGCACAGCTCCTGTGACTGGGCTTCATGTTTTCTGATTTTAATATCACGGATGCAGTCGTCCTGCTTGGTGGCGTGGGGGAGGGAGAGTTTACAAGGTTATCTCTTACAACAAACCCCATCGAACATTGAGAATTATTTTTCTTAGCACCTAAAAGCAGCTTCTCACCTAAGGCTTGATATTGGAAATATTCAGTGTTACAACAGTGGACAGTGTTTGCATTTTGGGCAAATGAGGAAAGAGTTTTGTTTGTTTTTTTTTTTTTTTTTTTTTTTTTTTGGAGACTTGTCCAGGCCTTGCCCAGTTACTGGCCTGTGTTCTTGCCTCTCTCATGTCTGAGATCGCAGTGGCACCATCTTGGCTCACTGCAAGCTCCGCCTCCTGGGTTCAAGCGATCCTCCTGCCTCAGCCTCCCGAGTAGCTGGGATTACAAGTGCCCGCCACCACGCCCAGCTAATTTTTGTATTTTTAGCAGAGATGGGGTTTCACCATGTTGGCCAGGCTGATCTTGAACACCTGACTTCAGGCGATCCACCTGCCTTGGCCTCCCAAAGTGATGGGATTATAGGTATGAGCCACCGCGCCCAGCCAGGAAAGAGATTTTATAAGGCTATTTCTTAAGACAAAATCTGGTGAAAATAGAGGGACATACTAACCCACCCTTGAGGAAGGCAGGTGCTAGAGAGCCAAGCTCATATGATCTACACACATAACTATCCTCTATCCTAATCTGATTCCAGGATAAAGTGTAGACCATCTCTGAGTGGGTGGAGAGCCTGTCGCTTGGGCTACTTCTGTTTCCCTTCCCTTTGCTGAGTGTTTGACCAGGGCTGTGTAGCTATGGGAGGCTTCCACAAGGTCTGCAGCTTGGGTAGGACCACTGCTGAGGGCAGGACCACAAGCTTTATTTAGAAAGCAGATAGATAGGTAACAGAATTAGTATATTCTATATGCAAGGAAATCTAGATAGCATCTTTCCCAGGTGCACAACCATCTCTGTGCATTGGAAGGGGTGATATGCAGTTCCTGCAGTCAGCACTGACACTTTCCTGTGGAAGCAGCTTTGGGTAACTGCATTCCTTCAACAGTAGTTGGCCTGAGGCCCCTGAGCTCTGAGCACAAATGGTTTGATAAGGTGATGTTCTAACGCAGTCATCCTCTTTGGCCATGAAAATCCTCAAAAATTCTCCAGCTTTGATTAGGATGAGCAGATTGGCTGCACTCTCTCTCCAGCTGGCTGCATGTGACACGCGCAGACTTGCTCATCATGCTTTGTATTCACTGTTGCATATTGCTCAGGCACGTGAGAGGCAAGAACATGGCCGACTAACTGGGCAGGTCCTGATCGGGAAGCTGCTGAGGTAAAGGTGCTCCTGTTCTGCTAAAGGAGACCCTGGGATCAGGGACGAGCTCTTCCCTGCTGGGCTCACCCAGTAATACAGGTCGTGTGGGACAGTGGTGAGCCGAACTCTCCTGCCATAGACGTGCTGGTGAGCAATGGAGTCACCTTCAGAAGAGGAGGCGGCTTGACCTGGGGGCATGAATGCTACCACCAGGCCCTTTTCTCCTGGGACTGGCTCCTTCCTACAGAGCAACCCTCCCTGTGGGTTGACCATAGCTCCAGAGACAGACGTTTTTTCTTCTCAGAAAGTAAAACCTCAGCATTGAAGAATCCTTGTCCTGTCATTTTTAACCTTAATGAGAACAGAGCAAGCCTCTGGAACAAGGTGCAGCGCAGTCAGGAGAAGTGGCTTTAAGTGAAAACACAGCTGTGGGGTTTACAGACGGCGCTGCAGGGAGGCATCATCCAATGGGAGCGGCCAGCCTCGCTATAGACTTTCCAACACTAATGAATCGGGAACTCCATGCTGAACAGGGTTTAGTTTGATGGGTCCCTGTGCCAGCAGAAGGATGTATTTTTCTTGAAAGACCAAGGTGCCAGAAATCTCCATGATTACGTTACTGGAGAAAGGTTCTTTTTTGTGGTTTGTGAAGTTGAGCGTCAGGACTGCAGGATTCTCTTGCTCTTTCTCACTCTTATTTTTTCCAGGTCAGAACCAGAGCTTGGGGTGGGGAGGAAAATCCTGCTGAATGAGCAAGTTCTTTCTTAAAAAGCTCTCTCCAAGTCCAAAAAGACTTCAGTGGACTTAGGAGAAAGAAATTTAATACATTGCCATAGAATCGTCATTAACCAAGTTAAAGCAAAGTCCACAGCATCTTTGTCTTATAAAAGAAAGCAAAAAGGAGATGGAAAAAAAGAAATTATACTTAGGAAATCCAAACCAAACAGTGAACACTAAAGAAGAAAAACTCAAGATCATCTCTGAAAATGTGATTTTCTTCTAATCAGATTTTTCTATTAAAAACCAAGGCTGCAGGTAGAAGTAACTTTTCTGATCTTTTAAAGTCTGCCATAAATGGCATAGCTGAAATGTTTGAACTGTGCTAGGATTTACCACTTTCAGCTTAAGGAAGAGTTGGACTCCCTGTAAGACCCAGTGGACTATGAGGGGAAGAGTCAACCGTGGAGAGGCTGGAGGCTTCCCAGGCCGGCCTTGACCTGTGTTTGAACCTTGGTCCTAATAACTAGCAGATTGAAGCAAATTCACAGGCCTCCTGGAGAACCCATGTTGGTTTGAACTGGAGCAATCCTGGCCAAATAACTCACACTGTGCTCTTACCAGTGACCTCCCTCATTACACCCCTGTGAGGGGAGCTCTGAGCTAGCATCCTAGGTTCCCCTGCTCATTCATGGAGTAGTCTGCAGAGAAAGCTGAATGGCTCTGTCCTGCTGGGGCTGTAAGTACCTTCCAGGAGACGGGCAGAGAGAGACTTGGTTGTCCATGAGAGGTCATCTTGGAGGTATTGCGAACAAAACAGGGAATTCCTAAACTTTTAAACTCATTTTTTTGCCCGTCCAAGGTCAGGCCAGGACTTTTCCAAAGCCTCGAAACCTCTGATGTGGCGTCTTCCCTAACTGATGGAGTTTAGTGCCTAGTGGCCCTTGCATGACGTTCTCCAAGTATGGCTGTTTGACAAAGCTGCCTGTGTGCCTGGGCCAGCCAAAGATCTACCTGTTCAGTAGCCCAGAGGGACCCCTGGCATGCTTGCCTAGCCACACTTTCCTGTCTTGTCTCGTCACTCTTCTGGTTATTCTTATGAATGTAGCCTGGCCCACTGTCTTCACCAGGCTGGGATCCAAAATAAGGTCACATATCTTTTAATAGTTACATTAAAAGACTCAGTGGACACCCCTCCTTCTGCTTACCTAGGACATTCTTTCTGCCCCTAAGTTCTCCCTGAAGTGCCATCCCCAAGCAGCAATAATCTGAGCAGCCTGAGGAAGCTGTACATAGTCCTCAGTCACGCATTCTTGTTACCCACCTGTTGCCACCTGCTGGGAGGGTCGCCTTGCTGTCTCCATTGTCATCCTACCCAGAAAGCTCAGACGGGCGGAAGGAGGGTCTCTCAAAGGCCCAACAACCCCAACAGGGCCTGCATCCCATGTTCCCAGAGTCTGGGGAAGATTCTCCTCTCCCAAGGGTCCTAGTCCCTTCAACTCATCCAGGCTCCTAGAGCTCACCCACGCGATTCTCTAAGGCCAGTTTCCTGGGGGCCCCACCCTAGAGCAGGAGGCCTAGGTCCAAAGGGGACCCAGTGGTAGTCTCATGCTCTGGCCGCCTGGAGCCTGCCCTCCTGTGTGACCTCAGCCTGAGCCCCTGAAAGGAGAAGGCTCTTCCATTTTCTGCCCTGGGGAGACTGCCCTTTCCTTGTTGGGATGAAAGCCTTGCCTCTAACTGAACCCATTTGAAGGCTTCCGCCCTCTGCTGGTGGAAGCTGACAGAGCAACCTTGTTGTTGCCTCTTGAGTCCTTCACTTCCTTCCCTCTTCACTCAATACCAGGATCGTTGTGCAGTTGGAAACTGTCCACCCAGGGAAGCCTGTTCCTGGGGAAAGGATTGGGTAGTGGTGAGCTCTCCTGCTTGACATGGCAGCTGCCTCTGGAGAGAGAAAGACCTTGTGAAGTCTGAGTGGCTGCCATTCTTGCAGGCTGACTTCCCAAGCTGAGCTGCTCTGTGGGTGGTCCCTGCAGGTGGTGATTAGGGCCAGAGCGCTGCTGCTGCCTGGTTCCTTGCCGTGCCTGATAGGTAGGAAGTATCTAGTGAGCATTGTTGAGGGAAGGAGCTTGTGCCTCTTGAGGGTGCTGACAAGATGGCAACACCTGAACACTGAGAGTGTCTGAGCCACAGCTGGTCATCTGGTGGCAATTACTGAGCAGGAGGCAGACGTGAGGCAGAATTTATTTACTGAAGAAAAAGAAATTATTTTGAAGGGATGACATTGGACACCTGCTGTGACAGTGATAAGGACACCGATTGCCCAGGAGACCTGGTGAAGCCACCCTTGGATTCTCTGGGGGAAATACCTCCGGCATTCCAGCGAAGGGGAAAACAAAAGATCAGGGCCACTTTGACAGAGGAGGGACAGGCAGGAAGGGCTCCCCTGGAAGCAGGTGGAGCATGAGGAAGGGCACAGAGGCCTGAGAGAGCCTGGTCTGCTCTGAACCCCTCAGGGAAGTGGACCGCGTCGGGGAGTGCATGGAGCTCTGCAGGAGCTGGAGAGTGACCCTTCCCTGTCCTGTAAGACTCCTTCTGTCTGTCCTGAGGGCCTCCCTGGCTGGCACACCCTCCCGAGCACAGGCCCACCTCTTTCCATTGCTCTGTTACTGTCCATATTTGTTCATGTGAACAACCAACCTCCAGCGAGCCTGGGCTGTGTTGAATTCACTTTCATATCTCCAACAGCAGGAAGCCGTCAAAGATACTAAAGAGGGAAGTGTTACCAGGTTTATGCTTCAGGAAAATAACAGCTATGTTCTAGAGAGCGGATTAGGAGAACATAGCCAAGGGAGTAGGAAGACACATTGTGTGTTAGTGTCCTTAGGAGAAGCATGAGCACAAATTACACAAGGGCAGTAGAGGGCCCGGAGGTGGCAGGGACCGGGCCTGCCTCCACCAAGGCACTGGCTGCCCACTTTGTCAGTCTTTGGAGTCTGTGTCCTCCATGACTTGGCTCCCTTCTCAGGCTGGTGGCAAGCTGGTTGCAGCAGTTCTGGCCCGCGTGACCAGAAGCACTCAACAAGCATCCCCTCGTACCTCATTGGCCTCGGTTGGGTCACACATCCATTCCTGAACCAGTTTCTAGGGCCAGGAAATGCCATGCCCTGATCGGCTTAGGTTTCTTACCTCAGAGCTGTCACGTCCAGCCCTGGAGCTAGAGGTCGGGTCTGCTTCCCCCCGGACCCCCTAGACTGGGGAGCAGGACAGGGGAATGAATAGCTGAGTGAAAGTAGGCCATCCTTAGCAAGGAGGAAATGCCTGCTAGCTATGCATCCGTGTTTGCTACAGGAACCAGATGGACCCATTCATTCATCTATTGAACCTTGTACATGGTAAGCACCTACACACCAGTAGGGACATACTTTGTGGAAACAGCATACCATCATCCTGGGTGACTTTCAGTCCTCATGAAGGATCCCCCACCCTTATCCCTACCCAGACCCTTGGCTCTCCATTCCTTGACTTCTTTTTGGATCTTGTTTTTGACCAGCCATCTCCAAGGTCAGACACACAGCCTGCTCTCTGACCATGGCCTCAGCCCCTTCAACTCCCTTATCCAGTGACTCCCACACTCCTCTCCTTGACCTCTCAGACACTACACCCAGTGATTAGCAACATGGACCACACTTCAGCTGTGCCACTTACTTGGTAATTTGGGCCAAATACTTAATAAACTCTCCTGTAACATAGAGGTAGGAACCGGCTTTGCAGGGCTCTTGCGAGGATTAAATAAGATCAGCGTGAGAGATGCTTAGGACAGAGGACGTGCTTAATAAATATTAGCTCCATTCCAGACATCTGTCACCCAGCCGCTTCCTTCTGTTTTCTTCCCATCAGCCTCTTTCCCATTTATTTCCTTCCTGTTCCCCCATAGGTCTCCTGGTCCATATGCTGCCGTATTGTATCTCCACTCCCTTACCCCCTTATTCTTCCCTCAAACCTTCCTGGCAGATATTCAGCTTGGACCAACCTAACTTTCTTCACACTAATGTCTAAGTTGCTAGAAAAAAATTAACAGTGGGACAGATGCTTGCTACAGTAACTTCAGATCCTGTGGCCTCCGAATACTCCCTGGCAATACTCCCTGGCAATCCTTATGCTCTGCCCAGGTCAACTGTTTTTCCTATTCTCCAAAGGAGCAATTTCAAACCTTCATCACTTTCCTCAAACTCCTTCCCCCATCACACTCCCCATTCTTTGCAGATAATTTGTGTCCTAATTTTCAGGAAAGAACCTAAAAAATCATACCAGGACATTCTAAATCCCCCCTGCCCAATCCACAGATCTTACTGTTATCCCTGCCCATCTTCCTTCCTCTTGCAGCTGAGAAAGGGGTTCCACTTTTGTGTTGGATCCAATCCCTTGTCATCTCAGAGACCTTGAATCTGCAGTTCTCTCTGTCTCTCTTAATGTCTTCTACTCCACCATCCATAGTGCCTTCTTCCTGTCAGCATTGAAACAAGTCTCTGTCATCTTTAAATACACTCCCTTCAAACACCTTCAGTACACTCTCACATCCTCTCATCCTTTCCCATTCCATTTCATGAATCTTGCCTCTTCCCTAGCACTGTCTAATTTGCTAAAAGAGTTGTATTCACTCATGATTGCCATTTCCTAGCTTTCTATTCGTTTTTCAACCTGTCACCCCGATCTCTGCCCCCAGCACTCCCTGCAAGAATCTTTTCTGATAGATCCAAAGGATTCCTTGTTTGGGAATGTTCTCTGTTACTTGACCTCTTAGAAGGATTTAACGCTGCTGACTATGCCCTCCTTGAGGCATGTTCTCTCTTTGGCTTCTATAATGTCAGAACTCAGAACTCCATAGCCACTCCCCAGTTTCTGTTGTCCAGCTCTTAAATACAGGTGTTTCTCAGGATTCTATCCAGGGCTCTCTTATCCCTTCAGGTTACAGTCTTGCTTATAAACTTCAGAACTGTATGTTCAGCAGCCTACTGGCCATCTCCACTAGATGCCTCCCAGGTATGTTAGAATCCGCAATCTCAGATTGAACTCAAACTCTTCTCCCAAACCTGTTTTTCTTCCTTGTCAGGGTGAGTAGCAATAGCATCTGCCCTACAGCCTGAGCCAGAGAATCCTGAACACTTGTTGACTCTTCCCTCTCTCACTGACTTTATCTTCAGACCATCACCAAGTCCTGTAATGCTGGTGAGGTGAAAGGAGCATGGATTTTGGTTAAAATTCCAGTTCTAATTGTGGTTTGCTCAAACTACTTAATCTTTCTCAGCCTCAAGTTCCTCATCTGTTTAAAGGAAATAGCAATACCTAATTTAAGTGGTTTTTGTCAGGATAAAGGAAAGCCTTTACTTGGTAGGTGATATGGTTTGGCTCTGTGTCCCCACTCAAATCTCACCTTGAATTTTAGTAATCCCCCATGTTGTGGGAGGGACCCAGTGGGAAGTAATTGAATCATGGGGGTGGGCTTTTCCTGTGCTGTTCTCGTGGTAGTGAATAAGTCTCACAGGATCTGATGGTTTTGTAAATGGGAGTTTCCCTGCACAAGCCCTCTTGCCTCTCGCCACGTAAGACTTGTCTTTGCTTCTCCTTTGCCTTCCACCATGATTGTGAGGCCTCCCCAGCCATGTGGAACTGTGAGTCCATTAAACCTCTTTCCTTTATAAATTACCCAGTCTCAGGTATGTATTTATTAGCAGTGTGAGAACAGACTAATACAGTAGGCATTCAATAAATGTGAGTCCTCCATTTAGTAAACATGACTGCTCTTCTGTTCCAGTCCTCTCTCTCCCCTACCCTATCACCACCTCTGCTGACTTGCCTTATTGTTGAGTTGGTGTGAACATAGTTTCCTGACTTTGAGACTCCCCCTGCAATTAGATTTCCCATAGTTCCTTCATGACTAAGGACTAAGTGCTGGTCACCACAGCATTGTGTGGGGTCTGGGAGGCAGATGCCAGATGTTACTGGCACATAGTTAGATGTGTATGTACTTCCAAGTCTTGTCTCTTAGCTGTCTCCAACGCCACTGCACCTCCGTAAGCCAAATCCTCATCATCTCATTGGGCTACTGCAGCAGCCCCCTCTAAGGCCTTTCTCTATGCCCTCTCTCACTTCTGCCCTTCTCTACCTGACCATCAGAGCTGGTCTTTCTGCCCTGAAACCTGCCATGGCTTCTCTCTTCTGGTGAAGTGAAGTTCACACACTCCTACGTGCAGCCTGCCTTGCCAGCTCATCTCCCTTGCATGCCTGTGCCAGCCCAGTGGCTAAGTCCTCTCTGACCCAGTGACACCTTTCATGATAAGGGAGCAAGAAGGATGCTTAGATACTGGTTGAGAAGCTGAATACTATACTTCTTGGGTCTAGTGGCTAGTAGGACAGGCATAAGACACTCAGCTAAGACCAGCTGTCCAGAAAACTGGGACCAAAAGACACAGGAAACCCAGGAGGGCTTAGAATTCTGTAAGAATCACCAGTCATAAAATAAGGAGGAAAACCTATTAGTCTTCTGTCAAAGCAATGTATGCTTATGAAGAATTTGGAAAATGCAAAGAAAGTAATCACCTGGAACCTCTCAGCTAGTGATAGGCACTGTTGCTGTTTAGGTATGTTCCTTCCAAGTCTTTTTTTTTTTTTTTTTTTTTTTTTTTTTGAGACAGACTCTCGCTATGTCGCCCAGGCTGGAATGCAGTGGCAAAATCTGGGCTCACTGCAACCTCCACCCCCCAGGTTCAAACGATTCTTGTGTCTCAGCCTCCTGAGTAGCTGGGACTACAGGTGCGTGCCACCACACCCAGCTAATTTTTTATATTTTACTAGAGATGGGGTTTTACCATGTTGCCCAGGCTGGTCTCCTGAGCTCAGGCAATCCACCCGCCTCGGCCTCCCAAAGTGCTAGGATTATAGGCATGAGCCACCGCATCTGGCCTCAGTCTTTCTTCTAGGAAGTCTTTGTCCTTTTTTACATAGTCTTCATGGTACACTGTATAATCAAGTGTGCATCCTGCTTTATCTCATCTGTCCAACCTATTTTTCCTGGGTTAGTAAAAATTCTCCCTAAGCCATATAACAACTACCTGCTATTCCATGTGTGACTATAGCATAGTTTGTTTAACCTTTTGCCACTGCTGGACTTTTTAGTCTTTCCAATAAATAACACTGGGGGGAACAGTTTTGCAAATAAAACTTTTCTTCCTACATTTCTGATAATTTTTCTAAGCTATAAATTCATAACTTAAATCACTGAGTCAAATGATATGAAAATTTCTAAGCAATGCAGACTCAAAATGGACAGAATGAATATAGACCTGACCTCAGCTGCAAAGAGAGAGGTAAAGAGAAAAGGGTTGTAACTAATAGATTCTTTTAAAAGTATGTTTTACTTCACAAAGGAGAGGGCTGGGAAGATTCAAGTGGTGCTCTGTAGGGCAAACATGCCTTTGACTTGAAGTTCTGGCTTCATGATGGTCGAGAAGGGCTTGTTTCTGCTTTTGTGTTTTCATCTGGGTCAGTTAGAGGACAAACCATTCCTGTGAGTTCGTTTCCCACTAAGGAAGAGAAAAATCGTCCAGTATCTAATGATGCAGATCATTAGCTGTGTTCGCAGCCTTGTAGTTAAAAAAAAAAAAAATTATAATAATGTATCCTCCTAATGTGCAGTTAATTTTAGTTAAAATCTCCCTAGTGCTTTAAAAACCCAGTGAATTTATAAACATAGTAGTTGGCTTGCATTTGGAATGTTAAAGCTGTCATAACCAACTGGCTCTAGCAGGGCATGCTGCACCTCCTTGAGCTCTGTTGGAAGTTCAGCACTCACCTGAGCACTGCCCTCTGGAATCCAGAAAGAAACCAAGACTTTCCCAGAGTTCCTGTTCCTGATCTTCCATAACTGAAGAAAGCTAATGAGTGTCTCAAAGTTAACATGTCCAAAGTCAAACCTTTGACTCCCTATCAGTCCCCAAATTCAGTCTTTCTCTCAGCGGTGGATCAGCCACCTGACTGGTGATTCAGATTCAAAATCTTGAACCGTCCTTGAGTTCTTCCTTTCTTTCCTTACCACTGCCAACATCAAATCCACCAGCATTTCTTGTTGATTCGACTTCTAAAATGTACCTCAAATTGTCCATTTCTCTCACTCCATCCCAGCCCCCCTGGCCGCTCCCCTGACTGTAGTGGCTGCCTCCTGCAGGATGTTGCTTCTGCTCTGTGGTCTGTGGTCTGCAGTCTGCACTGTAGCCAGAGGGGTCTTGCCAAAATAGAATTCTGATTACCTCATCTACTCCTTCTTTTTCTTTTCTTCGCTGTTAAGGTAAAGGCCAAAAATTCCAGTGTGGCCAAGAAGGTCCTCCCCAGAGTCACCCACCATGTCCCTGGATCTATCAGGGCCCAACTTCACCAGCCATCCTGCAGCTCCTGCCCCAGGGCTTCTGCACTCACTGTGCTCTCTCCTCAGGAGAACCCTCTCCACTCCCCATCCCTCCTCCTCCTGATTCAGAGGAGCCTTCCCTTCTACCCATTCTATCCAGGTCAGGCTCTTCACTTTCATGGAAACATGGGGATTTTTTCTTGCTTCAGAGAGCCTATTTTAATTTGAAGTTCTACACATATATGCACATTCATTGGTGTGATCATTTGATTGCTGTCAGTCTTCTCTGCTAGACGGTAAGACCCATGAAAAGAGTCTGCTGTCACTGTTCTTTCCCTCTCAGCTAGCTCATGTCTAGCACAAGATAGGTGCTTAATAAACGTATTGGTTGCATGCTGAATGAACAAGTAGAGTCTTGCTGACAGTCGTCATTGATGATGGGGTCCTTGTAAGGTGTGGGCTCTTCCCAGAGTGGGCAGGCCCAGGTTCTCCACAACACATTGACTTGAGGGAGTGTGACTTCGTTTGATTTTATGTTTTTCATTTCAGCTATTGGAATGAATAGAGCATGCTGCCTAAAACTTCTTTTTCTCTTCTCTCTCTCTTCAGCTAAAGCTTGCTTTCACTCTGGACCACGAGACCGGATTGCCTCAAGGATGTCATATCTATGAGTACCGCGAGAGCAACAAGTAAGCCACTCAGTGGGAAAGAGTGTCACTTCACATGTGTGCAGCAGTGGTGCCTGTGGGCTTTCTGACACTGAGCTTCCATTGCTAAGTGGTTGTCAGGAAGGGAATACACCTTTTACTACTATACTAGAAAATAGCTGGCACAGAAATAGTCCTCTTGTAAGATCTCTTTGCCCCTAAGTATAGAACTTGGAGCACTTGCAGAGGAGCAGTTGTGGTGTGTTAGAAGTAGATGCTGAAGCAGACCTTCTTTCAAGGCTGCAGATGTCCCCCAGACCCTCCCCACTCTTGGTCTCCAGTCATGTGCTTGCTTGTTTGGTTCACTGTGTGACTTTGGCTTTGTTGTAGTTCTCAGTCACTATCTGCCTATACTTAGGTTTATGGGTTTTGTTGTGATTATCTACCTTGTAAATTTTATATTAATGGTTGGGAGATTTCCGGGTACTTACAGAGATTTAAATTGGTGCCCTTGTTGGAAAGGTGGCACCTTGCATACTTTCATAGCACCTCCTTTCCACATCATAGACTGCTCCTTTTTTTTTTTTTTTTTTTTGAGACAGGGTCTTGCTCTGTCACCTGGGCTAGAGTGCAGTGATAGAATCGTGGCTCACTGCAGCCTGAAACTCCTGGGCTCAAGTGATCCTCCCACCTGTTTCCTGAGTACCTGGTACTACAGGTGCACACCACCATGCCCAGCTAATTTTCTAAATTTTTAGTACAGATAGGGTCTCCCTATGTTGCCCAGGTTGGTCTTGAACTCCTGAGCTCAAGCGATTCTCCCACCTCGGCCTCCCAAAGTGCTGGGATTACAGGTATGAGCCACCACACCCAGCCACAGACTGCCTCCTTTACTGTGTATTTTCGTTTGTGAGACAGTGAAAGTGGTGGTGAATGAGGCACAGGAACTGTGCCCCGATGATGACAATGATGGTAATGACGGCGGCTACCATTGAGCACCTCCTATGTGTTAGGCACAGTACTGGGGACTTTACATTTGTTATCTCATTTAATCTTCATAACAACCCCGGTGTGTTATTTTATTATTGTCATATTTGCAGAAGCTAAGGTCTAGGGAACTAAAGTAATTCACTCAGGGTGACTCACCATGGCTGTGAGAAGCAGAGTCAACATTATCATGTTTACTCTGGGGAGAGAATAGAAGGAAAACAAGTGACCCGTATTTTTACTTAGAAACCCCAGTCAATGACAAGAGCAGCCCCATCCTGGACTTAAGGAGAATGTACTCCGGTCTCATTGCCTAAATATCCAGGCTGTTTAATTTTATTCAGTGGAAGGAAACAAATAGGCACATGCCAGTAGAACTGTCTACTGTCTATGACCTTCCAGAAGAGAAACCTGTGCCTTCCTCAAGACCTCTGGTGCTGTTTAGGGTAGAAGAGAGGCTACCGGGTGCCCTCGTTACCACATCTCCACTGGGATTACCTTCAAGACGTGATGACTGTTTGTAATTTATCTTTAGGAGAATGCCATAGTAACTGGTGTGTACCGCTAATTAATCATAGGAAGGATTGACCAGACATCCTTTAACAATTCTTGCTGGACTCTCTGCTCTTTGGGAAAAGGTTGAAGAGTATTTATTCAATGGGAGAAGGACACCAGCTCTCTGTCCTTTAAGTTTATGTCTTAGCTGTTCACATATCTGGTGGCAACAACTTACATTGTCTTTGACTGTGAGAAGAGAAAATAGCCTAGCTCTTTTTTTTTTTTTTTTTTTTTTTTTTTAATAGAAACAGTGTCTCATGATGTTCCCTAGGCTGGTCTTGAACTCCTGAGCTCAAGCCATCCTCTTGCCTCAGCCTTCCAAAGTGCTGAGATTACAGGTGTGAGTCATCATGCCCAGCCTAGCTCTGTGTCTTGGTTGATCCATAGCTCCTAGCATATTATCAGACCAAGCAATGTAAGAAGATAACTTAGGGTTTATAAATATGAATAAGTTTTGGCCCCCAAAGACCTCTAAAAGAAAATACTTGTGTAGGAAATCAGATAGGAGCCATGATCTAGAAAAGTATGGTGATCAGCATGTTCTCACTCATAGGTGGGAACTGAACAATGAGAACACTTGGACACAGGAAGGGGAACATCATACACCGGGGCCTGTAGTGGAGTGGGGGGAGTGGGGAGGGATAGCATTAGGAGATATACCTAAAGTAAATGATGAGTTAATGGGTGCAGCACACCAACATGGCACATGTATACATATGTAACAAACCTGCATGTTGTGCACATGTACCCTAGAACTTAAAGTATAATAATTTAAAAAAAATGGAAAAGAAAAAAGTATGGTGATCAAATGCTTTGGTGACTGCTTTCTCTGGTTCTCTCTTGCTTGTATTAGAGTCAGTCTTAGGGTTCATTCTCAATCCTTAGACAACTTTCCTAACCTCTCTGAGCCTCTAGTTTCATTTATTTTCTTCTTCTTCTTTTTTTTTTTTTTTTTTCTATTTTTTGAGATAGTCTTGCTTTTGTCACCCAGCCTGGAGTGCAATTGCATGATCTCAGCTCACTGCACCCTCCGCCTCCTGGGTTCAAGTGATTCTCCTGCCTCAGCCTCCCGAATAGCTGGGATTACAGGTGCCTGCCACCACACCTAGCTAAATTTTGTATTTTTAGTAGAGATGGGGTTTCACCATGTTGGCGAGGCTGGTCTTGAATTCCTGATCTAGGTGATCCACCTGCCTTGGCCCCTCAAAGTGCTGGGATTATAGTCGTGAGCCACCACGCCCGGCCTGAGCCTCTAGTTTCTTCATCTATAGGATGAAGTAGGATTAATAGTAGGAATAATTATTAATTGTTAATTAATTATTAATAGTAGGATTAATAATACCTCTCTGGCAGGGTTGCATGGGGCTCTCTGGCCGGGATATCATGTTGAAGTGTGTCATCACCAGTCTCACATATAGAATGCCCATAGGAAGTGCTTGTTGCCTCTTCTTCCCAAAGAGAAAAACTGGCTCATGACTTCCATCTTCCCAGAAAGTCTTCTGCCAACAGTGTACTCATGAGGGAAGAGGCTGGTGTGCCTGCCGTTCACAGCCTTTGGTTGTGTACGACGCTCTGTCAAAGGCAGACTCCTCACTCATGAGTTATGAAGCACGGAGGACCCCAAAATCCTGACTATGATTTATTGTCTCCCCCAGACCCTTCCCTGTTTGTGTTCCTCTGTTTCCATTTAGGGTCATTTTCCCTACAATGCCTGAATCCAAATATTGGCATAATAGTGTTATTTAGGAAATGAAGATACTCAGCCCAGACCCTTAAGGGGCCCATGTTGTCTCAGGCCAAGTAACATGAAGACAACACCAGCAGAGAGAGGAAATTCTACAGATGAAAAAGCTAGCTTGAATATTAGTTTGGTACAACTGATTATTGAAACTACTGCCTTTCCTTTTTGGATATTCCCTGCAGTACAATTTGTAATCACTTTAGCATTCATCTCTGTTTGCCAAATTCAATCCATCAGCAGAAAAAGTTGTTCTGAATAAGTGCTGAGGCTGTTGGATGGTTCTCCCAAATAGTCTTTCCTTTCAAATGGAATGGCCCGGAAAATGGGCACTCCATTTTTATATTTTCTGGATTCTTTTATCAGCCCTCCATTAACGGGATTCAGTATCAAAAGCAGGTAAAGTTTTCTGCAACAGAGAAGAAGAATGTGGCCCTCGGGTCCATGGGTGGTGCCTGATAATTTTGATCCTTGGCTCTATGTCATCCTGTTCTCCTTTCACATAAAGGGGCTAATCTCTACCTCTGGGGTCCAGGGAGGACAGTCCCTAGGACTTGTCCATTTCTCATGGGACTTGGACCCTGCCTTCTCTAAGGCTAGAGGCACAGCTGTCGGGTAAACATTCTTAAAGCTCTGAGGTCATTAGAAGAAAGAGAGAAGCTGTCCTATGGTGCCTTGGGTTCAACTAGTAAAGCTCTCCACCTTGAATTATTCTGTCAGCCTCCCAAAAGCTGCTCCAGTCTGCATCTGGAGGTGTGAGGCCTCACACCCCCTGGCAGATGCCACCGTGGGTCCACGGGTGGTGACTGGTTTTTTTTTTTTCTCTGTTGCAGAAAACTTTACCTGTCTTTAACACTAAATCCAGTTAATCAAGGAGTGATCGAGAGTCATTTTTGTCAAATTGAAGTTTGGAGATCTCTGGATATAGGGCAAGGAACAAGACCTTCAAGAGTGAATAAGTGATTTGTGAGAATTCAGTTACACATTTATGAAGCCCCTGCTCTGTACAGTGTGTTACATGGGGGAGGCAAAGATACGTTAGACCCAGTGCATGCCCTCAGGGTTTGTATAAGGAGCAAAGCGCACTCCAGCACCCTGTGGGATGATATGCACTTTGGCAGTGGTAGGAATCGAGTGCTATGGCAGCAACGATGAGGAAAGTGAATGCTTCCGACTTTGGAGTTACTGTGTGGATGGTGGTGACCTTCACAGACAAGGAGCTTTGTCAGAAGGCTCCTTTCTCTCCATCCCCACTGCTACCCTCCTTCTCACTGCCAGGACTGTGGAGCTGCTTTGCAAGCTATTCTTCCTGCCGTTAGCTGGTTGGCCTCCCGGCTGTCCTCTCTGCAGCCTGAGTGAGTGTGTGTGTCTTTTCCTTCTGGTTGCTTTTTAGACCTTATTTTTGTCTTTGGCGTTCTGCAGTTTTACTACATTATGTCTGAGTGGATTCATTTTTATTTATATTGTTTAGGACTCAATATAGTTCTCATTTAGAAATTTTTATCTATTATCTTTGATTCTCTTTGGTTCTCTCTAATCTCTCCTTCTGGAACTTGTTAGAAACCATCTTATTTCATCTTTCCTCTCTTTTTTCTATTTCTGTATCTGTTAATGCTGCATTGTAGGAAACTTCCTCAAAAGTGTCTGTCACTTTATTCTCCTTGTAGCAGTTTACTATCGGCTGTTTAATAACCCTTCCCAATATGAATATTTGGTTTTTATTTTATTTTATTTATTTTTTGAGATGGAGTCTCGCTCTGTCACCCAGGCTGGAGTGCAGTGGCGCAAACTCAGCTCACTGCAACCTGCACCACCTGGGTTCAAGTGATTCTCTTGCCTCAGCCTCCTGAGTAGCTGGGATTACAGGCGCGCACCACCGCGCAGGGCTAATTTTTTGTATTTTTAGTAGAGATGGGATTTCGCCATGTTGGCCAGGCTGGTCTCAAACTCCTAACCTCAGGTGATCTGCCCAACTCAGCCTCCCAAAGTGCTGGGGTTACAGGCGTGAGCCACCACACCTGTCCTCATGTTTGGTTTTTATATTTAATTTTCAGAAGTTCTGTTTGGTGCTTTTGAAAATCTGCCTATTATTATTAATTAATTTTTTTGGTGTCCTAGTCTTCTGTTATGATTTCTATTCTTTCTTTTATCTCCCTAATTATTTTGGTTGTATTTATTTTACAGCCTCTTTCCAGTTATTTGAAGAGTTTTAGTTCTAGTTCCAAGAGTACCAATTCTCTTATTTCTTGTGTCTATTGACTCACTCGTATGTGGTTCATTTTCTCTTGCAACTTGTTTTTTTATCATAAGATCATCTTAGGCTGTGCGCAGTGGCTCACACCTGTAATCCCAGCACTTTGGGAGGCCGAGGCAGAAGGATCACCTGAAGTCAGGAGTTCGAGACCAGCCTGGCCAACATGGTGAAACCCTGTATCTACTAAAAATACACAAATTAGTTGGGCGTGATGGCACACACCTGTAAGACCAGCTACCCGGGAGGCTGAGGCAGGAGAGTCACTTGAGCCCAGGAGGCAGAGGATGCAATGAGCTGAGATTGTGCCATTGCACTCCAGCCTGGGTGACAGAACAAGACCCCATCTCAGAAAAAAAAAAAAGATCATCTTAAGTAGGGATTGTGTTTAGTGGGAGTTCCACATACTGTGGGTTGTGGATGTGTTATCTCATCACTTTTGCATATGTTCTGCCAAGACCCAGGGAGGTTCATAGGTCCTGCTAGTTTGGATGTTAACTCCTTGGCTTAGGAGTCTCACCTCCTGGGTAGGCCACATTCAGACTCCTCACCCACGTGCCGTGTGGGCTTCACATCTCCATTTCTCATAGGAGATGCCGCTGGTCTGTGCCACATACGGACTTTCCTCTGCTCTGTGAGAAAGGTCTTCCTGATTCTTTGTTCAAAGACCAACAGCTCCCAGGATCCTGGCTTTATGTGGGGATCTCAGTTCCAGTTCCATGGCCAGGTCTTCAGTTCCATGGCCAGGTCTTCAGTTCCATAGCCAGGTCTTCTGCCTCCTGCATGCATTAAAATCTTAGCTCCTGTAACTGTATCAACGTCTGATACTCCCGGCCCCCAGTTGCCATGGTAAAAATTACAGCTCTGACTTAATTTTTTTTTCACTTCAAGCATCTGAGAATTTTCTCATTATTCTTCTATACTCAGTAATATATTTAAATTATTATTTTGGTATATTTTATCTATTATTTCTCTGTGTTTGTGTTGGGAAGGAGGTCCACATCAGTTCAGTCTACTATCTTGTCAGAATCGGAGATCTGAATAAACTTAAATATGGTCACTCATTTAGCAAATGTATAGAGAATATCTGCTATATACCTGTATAGTTCTAGGCCCTGGGGCCACAGAGCTGAATAAACGCTGATGCTGCCAACAGAGGCCCATGTGCCAGTGGAAGGGACTGGGCACTCCTCAGCAGCAAGGCAGCCAGCCCTGTGATCCCACCCCACCTGCCTGCCATACAGACCCATCCTGTCTTCCTGCCCTGGCACCCTACATGCTGTCTGTACCAGATTACCTCGCACTCCTGCGTACAACGTGTCCCTGTTGTCATGCCATTTTCTGCTTCTAGAACATCCCTCTTTCCCAGAACCCCCTGCCCACCCATCTAGGTAACCTCTGCTTCTCCTTCCACTCTCAGCTAGGTATTTCTCCTCTGGGAAGCCATTCCACACCCCTCACAGGCACCACCAAAGCTGGGTCAGATGTGCCTTCCCCGTGGCCCTGTGCCGTGCCTGTCTGCTCCATGTCAGCTCTTAGCACTGTGCCTTTCAGTTGTGAGTTTGCTTGTTGGCTTCCGCCACTGGCCTGATGCTTTTGAGGTCAAGGTCTTGTTTTTTTCATTTCAGTACCCACAGTGCCTAATCCACTATCTGGCAAATAATGCTTGATGAAGGGAAGGTGGGGGACCTGATTTAGTCCTTTAGGAAGGGAGGGAGCATGGCTACTGAGGAGTCAAGCTTCTTTCCAGCTTTGTCTTTTCATTTGCTGTAGGATTATCATGATGATTAAATTACACATGACATCAGGGAAACTGTCTTCATGGATAGCTGTGAATTCTGAAGAGCTAACATGGAGAAAAGAAGCTGTAAAAATGTGGCTTAACTCTAAATATAGTGGTAATTACAGTCACTTACATCAGTTTTTTTTTTACCATTTTTTGCCGGGTAGTGAAGAACAGTGATAGCTATGAAGAGCATTAAACATGTCAGACAAACTTGTGGAAGCTGAATTCGATTGCAAGGCTATACTCTTGTTCACGACATCTAGACTTTATGATCCATGTACCATAATCATGATGGGAGCTACCATCTTCTGAGTGCCCGCAGACACCAGGCAAGGGGCTTACCCAGGTTAGTTCTAGTCTAAAACCATTCAAGAAGGATATTCACAATAAAAAATAAAAATAAAACCAGTGAGAGTCTGAGAGGTTTTATTATTTTCACAATTGTACAGAATAAAAAATAAAAACAAACCAAGACTGAAGAGTCTGGAGAGGCTCACCTGCCAAGGCCACAGAGGTCAAGGGCAGAACCTGGCCAGTTGTGGCAAATTCTAAAGCCTGTGCTGTGCCTTCATGACACCTGCCTTTCTCTCCATGCCAGGAAGCTGCAGGGAGTGCTGATTCCAGCCGTTTCTAAGCAGGCCTGCTTGGGAAGGCTGTCTGGGAAATCCTGGGATTTCCAGTCCCCGTGAACCCCAGGTCAGATGGGCAGCTTCTGACTTGTCATCAGAGTTCTGGGTTAGGCCAGTCACGCTGCTTGGCAGGTCACCATCCATTCAGTGGTATGTGATGTGGCTGTGTTAGTTATAAAGACCTCGTAGTTTTGGGGGTGCAGTTGCCCTGAGTACCTGCCTGATTGGCCCTTGTAGTAGACCCTGGCAGACCCAGGCCCTAGCTTTGGGGTGCCTGCTCCTCTGCCCTGCTGGCAGTTGTGCCTCACTTGGTCCAGACAGTGAGGCCAGCAGTTGCTGGCAGATCCGTTGTCCCTGCGGACCTCTCAGAGCTTCCTTGACACTCACAGCCAGGTCCTCCGCCTTACTGCAGTCTTACTCTTAGAACAGGTTAGTTTGCTAAACTTAACAAGAGAAAATCTTCCATTTTTTCCTGCCTAGCTACTGGACTCATTTTGGGACCTTGAAACACACGTCATTAAACTTACTAGCTGGCCTCTAGATGTGTGAGAGAGAGCTACGCTGTGGGATTGATTTCCTTCGGCTGAAGTGTCTGCTGCATTCATGAGCCTGCCTTGAAGGACAGTACTCCTTGCAGCCTTCCAGAGGATAGGGCAGTTCTGGGCTGTACATCCTCTCCCCAGCCCACGGGCACCTGCTAGCTCAGGTCACTGTAAGGACACCTGGGTTCTCTTCCCCAGCACCTGAGCACATAGTTCTTTCTGCTTCCCAACATGCCCCCTGCCCGTGGGGGCTTAGTCTGCTCGGCATCCCCCGGGGTCTCAGAACACACTCTCTAGACACAATAGACCTAGAGAACCAACCCTAAAACCACACTGCGGTTCTCTGTTGTTTTGTGTTTATTATGGAGGATGTGATGGGTTCGTTCAGGTGCTCTGACAAGTGGACCCCAAGCAGGATTTAATGTACGAGAGGTGTTGGGGGAAGGCCTGTGAAGGATGAGGGGAGGGAACAGGGGCAGGCCCGGGGCTTCCTTCACCTTACAGCAACCAGCCCTTGTAGACAGTATGCATCCCAGGGCTTTCCCGTGCTGGCATTATCACAGTGACTCAGGAGCTTCTTCCCAGGTCACTGCTGGTGAGTCTTTGAGCAACTGAGCCACAACTTTGTACCAGGGCCTGTCCCTGCCCACACACCACTCAGAAGAGCATCCTCTTTGCCCACTAGGTAGTGAGTGAGCCACTCCCCAGACTCCATCTTTCTGCCTGTTTCCTCAGAACCACTCCTGTCCCACTTGCGTC
Source organism: Pan paniscus (assembly GCF_029289425.2). Classification (NCBI taxonomy): domain Eukaryota; kingdom Metazoa; phylum Chordata; class Mammalia; order Primates; family Hominidae; genus Pan; species Pan paniscus. The sequence goes on from NC_073262.2 coordinate 134,899,248, forward strand.
AGTTCAGATCTGCAGAGAAGCAGATGCTGAGATGGGATTGGATGTTGAGAAACATATGGAGGAAGATGCCTGTGAAGGATGAAAGGGGAGAGAGCAGCGGAAGGCAGAGAGAGCCTTCAGACCTCAACACAAGTCTGGCCCTTATGAAGGAATTTGGGAAGGAAGGAGGGCTGGGTAGGGAGAGTCTCAGGCTACGGCCCAGGTTTTTTTGTTTAGTTTTGTTTTTTTGAGATAGGATCTCATGTTGCCCAAGCTGGTCTCAATCTCCTGGGCTTAGGTAGATCCTCCCACCTCAGCACCCCCACCAGCTAGGATTACAGGCCCGCACAGTGGCTCCCACCTGCGGCCCAGTTTTAAGGTTCACTGACGGAAAGTCCTCAAGCCAAAGCCAAAGCCAAAGCTGACTGCTGGAGGATCCTCACATCTTGCAGGACCTGGCCTGCATTAGGACCCTGGAGGCGTGCTCACAGAAAGTGTGACTTCAGGGCAGATGCAGTGGTGGATCAGAGCACTTGCAGTTGGGGACATTGTCAGTAGTAGAAGATCTGAGTGATGCCTCTTCCTGGCTGCTGCACTTGAGGAGGGGACAGAGCAGGGTGTTCCTGGATGAAGTCCTGTTTAATTAGCTTCCCCCCTGCTTGGTTCTTTGCCTTTGCCTTCATCCTGAATAAGCAGAGGAAATATTTCCCAGCAGCTCTGACAACTTCAAACCAGCACCAACACTTCCCAGTACTTTGGGAATGACACTTTCTGTCTGCACCTTGGAACTGATGCCAGCTCCTCAGGCTAAGCAGCAGTGTTACCTAAGAGCCATTCATTGCAGAGGGCGAGAGCCTCCAGGCCTCCCAGACACTGCCAGGTTAGCTTGAAGAAGGCCTTTCTTGTTCCTGATGAAGCCTTAGTTTAGGAGAAAGGGGGGCTTGAAATCAAGAGAGAGGAGGGGCTTGGGGGAAGTTGGAAGCGATGCAGCCAGAGAGGTGCCAGGCGTGAGCTCATGGGCGCAAGCCTGCAGCTGTATTGTGCACGTGGGAGTCAGCCACTCACAGTGCAGGTGTGAGCTCACTGTTCCACCACAGCCGTTAGTGTTTGGCATCAGCATGATGCAGGCACAACTCCTGTTTCCACTGCTGGATTCGGGTAGTGTTCAGCGAAGGGAGTGTCTCTCCACCGTCCACCCACACAGAGGGATGGCCGTGGCTCTCTATGCTCTGCTCTCTTCTCACCTCACTCCGTGCAGCAGCAATCAGGATATTTTGTCTGCCAACAAGCAGTGCTTCATTTAACCTCAGTTTTATCTACAGGAAGAGGAGAAGAGGGTATGAACACTCCCATTTTAGAGAGAGAGAAACAGATGCCCTGATAGGTGCCCTGTGCAAGGTCAAGCTGTACATAAGAGGACCATCCGGCAGGCTTCTCCCTGGATACTACCCCAGCTATCTGATGCAAGCAGGTGTGGGGCCCTAGAACAACTACACAGAAGTGGCACTGAGTTGCCCATGGGTCCAGGAGCAGGGAGGGCAGCAAGGCCTGGGGCAGCACAGCTGCCTCCTGTATTGCTTCCATCTCCTCTGGAGTGACAGTCACCCAGTCTCCTGCACATGGAATCTGAACCGCAAAGGGCCAAGACAAGGAGGAGCTCTTTTTCAGCTGTGTTGAGTCAGTGCCTATTCCCCACTTGCTGGGAGAACCAGGGAGGGACAGAGTCTGAAGTCATATTTTATAGCACTCAGTTGCCTCGGCAGAGGTTTCCCATGCTGCTGAGCTATGGTGCTCAGGACCCTTTGTAGAAATCACTAGACCTTCAGCTCTTTCTGGCTTTCTGAGGCCAGAACTGACCCAAACAAGGAAATGGGGGAGCCGCAAAAATCGGCAGATTGTGCTGGCCACAGACCAGTCACATACATCAGTGTACACACGCAGGAACACTGGTCCATGTCTCAGCATATAGTGTGACTTATGCATTCTGCTATTTTTTTTCTGTAGTGCACATACTGGAAAATAGGTTTTTACGATAAGCTTGCTTTGTAAAACTTACTTCTGAATTATGACATGCATAGAGAAAAGTGTACAAATTATAAGCATCTAGTTCAAGAAAATTGTTAGAAAATGAACACATCCATGTCAAGAAATAGAACATGTCCAGGTGCAGTGGCTCACACCTATAATCCCAGCACTTTGGGAGGCCAAGGCAGGAGGATTGCTTGGGGCCCAGGGGTATGACACCAGCCCGGGCAGTGTAACGACAATTAACAAATTTTTATTTAAAAATAAATAATAAATAGAACATTACAGCTTCCAGGAGCCTCCCATGTGCCCCTCACTCCTCCTAAAAGGATACCACCATTGTTAACTTCTAACACTGTAGATTGGTTGTGCCTGGCTTTGAACTTCATATAAATGGAATTATTTACTATATTCTCTTTTGTGCCCAGCTTTTCTCTTTCAGCATTATATTTGTGAGAATTCATCTTTGCTGTTGCATCTATAGTCCATTCATCAATTTATCCAATCTGCATTTGTTCAGTCAACATTTGTATTGTTTCCATTTTGGGGTTATTATAAATCTGCTTGTACATGTCTTTTGGTGCACATATGCATGTGTTGCTTTTGAGTATATAATAGGAATGAAATTGCTGAAATCATATGTAATTTCACAAGCAGTGTGTGAGAGCTCATCTGTTTATTGGCCATTCAGTAGAGTGCCTTTTCAAATTTCTTGCCTGTTTTTCTACTGGGTTTTCTGTTTTTCTTCTTGATTTATAGTCCTCTATATTCTGGATATCAGTTCTTTGTTGCTTATACATGTTGCAAATATCTTCCACTGTGTAGTTTGCTTTTTTACTGCCTCTGGTGTTATTTTAATGTACAGAAGTACTTAATTTTAATGGAGTTCAGTATGTCAATCTTTTTTATTATGGTTAAATGCTTTTTGTATCCCATTTAAGAAATCTTTGTCTATATTCTAAAAGAATCTACTTAGAATTGATTTTTGAAAATGGTACAGCAAGTTTATTTTTTCATATGGGTATCTGTTGACCCAGCATCATTTTTTGAAAATACTTTCCCATAGCTTAGCACTGCCACCTTTGTCAAAAATGAAGTACCCATATGCACAGATCTGTTTCTGCTCTCCATTCTGTGTCACTGGTTTATATATCTATTCTTGTACCAGTACCACACTATCTTCATGTTTGTATAAAAATCTTGATACCCAGTAGAGCTACACTTTCCAACTTGGACTTTTTCTATAAAGAGCACCTATGCTATTCTTGGCCCATTCCATTTCCATATAGATTTTAGAATCAGATTGTCAGTTGCCACATACATGCACACAAACTTGCTAGGATTTATATTGAGATTGCTTTGAATCCATATGTCAATTTGGGAAAAATCAACACTTTTATGATAATGAGTCTTCACAAACATGGTACCTCCCTCTGTTTAGAGCTTCTTTAATTTTTCTCAATATAATTTTCTGTTAGAGATCTTGCTCATGTTTCATTGGATTTACTCCTACGTATTTGATTTGTGGTACTATTTTAAATGATATTTGTAAATTTAATTTTCTCTTTGTTGCTAATACAAGGAAACATGGTTTATTTTTGTTGACCTTGTTATCAATTACTTTCCTGAATTTATTTATTAGGTTCAAATAATTTGTAGATTTTTTTCATAACAATATTTCAGTTCAGTGTAGATGCTTTTTTATTTCCAGTGTACCTCATCATGTCATCTGCAAATAATGACAGTTTTACTTTTTCCTTTCCAATTCTCATGCCATGTATTTATTTTTCTTGCCTTATTGCACTGTACAGTATTTCTGGACATAATAATAATAGGCATTTATGTCTTGTTCCTGATCTCAAACAGAAGAGTTTTTACCACAAACTCACTCTTAGATTATGAAAATGAAAAATTTTTACTGGTGTTCTCTTTAGTATACACTTTATTTTTCCTCAAGATGAGTTTTCAATTTGGGAACTTTTTTTTAAGTTTTAAGTGGTGATTTATGAGCTAGGAGCTAGGAAAATGATATCTGATTTTTTATGTAAATGAAAAGGAACTAATGTTTATCACAAGACTGCTACTCCTCATTTTAACCTTGTGAGGAGGTTTTGCCTTGGCCATTTTACAGAAGGATCTCATGGCTGTACATTTGAACAAGGATTCAAACAGATCTGTCTGACTCCAAAACCCATGCTCTCTTTACTGCTCCCTGATTCCTTGGTAGAATATTGAATGTGAACCCACGAGGTCATAAAATACCACTTTTGTCATAGATGACCGAGAGAAAAGTTGCTAAACTATTATTACCTCACAGGTATATGCAGCATCTTTTCCTTTCCCCAGTAACCTCCTACCCCAAATCTCTTTATATCCCTGTGTTTTAGTCCATTTTCATGCTACTGATAAAGACATACCTGAGACTGGGCAGTTTACAAAAGAAAGAGGTTTGTTGGACTTACAGTTCCACCTGGCTGGGGAGTCCTCACAATCATGGCAGAAGGCAAGGAGGAGCAAGTCACATCTTACAAGGATGGCAGCAGGCCAAGAGAGGGCATGTGCAGAGAAACTCCCATTTTTAAAACCATCAGATCTTGTGAGACCCATTCACTATCATGAGAACAGCATGAGAAAGACCTGCCCCCGTGATTCAGTTATCTCCCACCACGTCCCTCCCGCAACACATAGGAATTATGGGAGCTACAAGATGAGATTTGGGTGGGGACACAGAGCCAAACCATATGACCCTGTCACCTGCCCCATCCCACCTTTCCCTGATTTCCATTGCCATGGAAAGGAGCCTTCTGGGCCTGCCTGTGGCCCTAAAGGGCTGCAGCCCTCCTCAGCACCGGCCCAGCACCCACTGGGCCCAGTATAGGGCATTCTCCAGCCTGTGCTGTCATTCTGTCGCCTGTTGTCTGGTGCTGGGAGGTAGGATTGAAGGCTTTCCTCCTGGGCGGGCTGCTCAGGTTGCAAGGTAGATCCTATATTTTTAAGCCCTGTAGAGTCTCAGCTGTCCCATTTTGAGGGTTATGCATCCTACATGGGTTCACAGAATCCCTTTTGCTGAGACTTGGAGGAATGAAGAGGACAGAGAGGGTCGAGACCCAAACCGAGCAGGCCCCGGAGGCCTCAGGGCCCTGGGGCTGAAGGGAGCTCCCTAGCCTGAGAATGCCCCTCACTATTCTCACACTCCACCTTTTGCAGCCCAAATACCCATGGATGCCCCAAGAGATTTCCCTATGAGACAGAAAATTCTAGAACACCAGGAACTCTCAAAACTAGATATTTCAAAACTCTTAAAGACCTTAAAGAGTAAATGTTTTCATTGTCGATTTAACATAGAGTTACATTAAGCAGCTAACACTTTCCCTTTCTTGAATAAGATTTCCTGTCTGTCACGTTGCCATTCGCTTTCTTCATGTTTTTGCGATGGACTGCAGCTCCCTCCATTCTGGGGAGCCTCCTGGGGCTGCAGCAATCCAGCATGACTCGGAGCTCTTTGATTTTCTTTCCCAGTTACTTTATAGCACATGAAGATGTGTTCTTACCAGTGACAGAGGGTCGGTGAGAATGACCATTTTTGTTTTCCGTATATCTGTACCTGCCACATCCATACCTTTCTCAGAAGGTCCTGGAATGACTCGTTTCTCTCTCTGCCTCTCTGGGTATTTCTCCAACCACAGGTTTGCATCCCCAGGGGGAAGCCAGCTCTCTGGTCCCTCATGCTAAGCTTTTTAAGCAGATAGTACAGCCAGGCGGTCTTTAAACCCAAGGAGGCTTGCCCCTTCCCAAGACTTCAAGGAGTTCTAGAAGAGACTGTGATATTCAGGCCAGGTCCCTGTTTGATGAACAGGGACACTCAATTCCTGGCAAGTGGGGTGAGCGCCTCCAGCCCTCCCCACCCCCATACCGGTGTGCTGGCCCAGACCCAGGGCATATTCAGGTACTTAAAGTAGCAAATGTCTCTGCTGTAAAAACCCTCACTCCGGTACTGAAAGCCCAGAGCCCAGGCTCAGGCCACAGAGGTCTGAGATATACTCTCAAGGAGGTTAGCCCATAAAAGAAACAGGTCATAGGACTGCATGTTGGGTTTGAGCCTGAAGAAAGGTGCCCATGGTTGTCATCTTCTGTGGCTGCCTGGCAGGTAACCAGATGTGCTTGGCTCTCTTAGCTTTTGGCTGTGCTATCTGTGGGGTAGTGTTTCTGATCTGTCTTCAATGCCACTCCCAGCTCTCTGGGGCTTTGTGGCTTTTTCTTGGTGGTTGGGCAGGAAGCCTCTAGAGCCTGAAGGAATTGCTGTGCTTGATGACAGGCACAGGCTATCAATGGCTATAAATCGCCTAGTGGCTGCTTCACGTATTGAAGAAGAACATGTTTGCTGTCTGTTCTGCGGATGCTTCTCTGATGGCCGGAACACAGCTGGGAAAAGATTTCGTAGAGTGACTCAGAGCAAGCGCCCAGCTCATGCCCACTGAATTAAGCAAGAGGAAGTGGCCAACTTCCGCAGCTGCTCTGAAAGCCCAACACAGCAAGGCCTGGCTGAGATGAACAACATAGATCATTCCACTGACTTTGGGCTACCCCCAAGCCAACCACATGTGACCCCACACCTGCCCCAAAGCTAGGTGAGACCCAGGGTCCACCCTCCAAGCCCGGGTTACCAGTAGGGGGTAGGTGCCAAACTGGAGAGTAGACTGTGATGAATGGGTAGCAGAGATGGCAGAGGACATGGCTCATCACCTGGGGTCGGGTACCCCGCTCTCAGCAGCTCCCTTCCCTGAGTGCCCTGGCATGCCACTGCGGCTTCACAGTAGCCTCCTGGGCAGCGGCTCATCAGCTTCCAGCACAGCCTTTGTTGTTCTGTAAATCTGTTAATGTTTGTGCTACCTAGAATAAGAAGGAAGGAGTCATTCTACAGAGAGGATTTATTCTTCCAGGCGCCAAAACCTTGTTCCTTACGATTATGTCCCGTTCTTTAATGGGGTCCCCTGTACTCCACAGTGTCATTCGCCTCCACACTAGATGTCCCCACAATGCTGTGTATTTTCACTGATTTCGCTGCCCTGCCCTGTCTTTGTCTCTGCCTTTACAGTCAGGGCCAGTTGTCACTTCTCCGTGGCTGTCCGGAGAACCTGTAGCACCCTCTCCAGCCACTCCAAGCATGAGGCTTTGTGGGGAGCGTGGAATCTGTGAGGAAGCCGAGGCAAGCTGTTAGGATTCTGTTCAATGGGAGGAAAGGCTCTGAGTGAGGTGGGAAGGAAGGACTTGCCAGGAGGCACACTTGCGTTCCCGGCCCCACCTCTGCGCTGGCTGCCCACAGGCCCTGCTTCTGCCTATTTCCTGGTTATGCTTCATGTTTCAAAGACATAAGATCAAATGTGATTAAGTTTTAGGTAAGCAAGATATTGTGCTTATTATTGAATTGTTCTTCTTTAGTTTAACAGCCCTCCAGTTTAATCTAAATCTGTTTCCTGTCATTAAGTCTTTGGTGTAGATAAAAGATCAGTTAGCTGGTCGCTATCTTTTGTGTCATAAATCTAATAGGAAACCATTGTTGTGATTTTTCATTGTACCGTTCCTGAAGAGGAAGGAACTTTTCATTCCTTTGGGCTTTTTTCCTGGTGAATTTCCCAGCTGTCAGTGTCATCGAGCTTAACTCTCACATCCTTAAGGCAGCATTAGCCTCAGAACCACCAGTACCTCGCTGTGTGCCCTGGGAGGCAGGTTATTACCCTTGGCTTCATGACCCATGGACAGTCCTTGCAATGGAAGGGAAAAACACATTTGTGGGTAGAGTGTGGAGAATGTGTGTGAAAGGCTTTCCTCGCCCAGGCAGTAAGTGCTGCGGAAACAAGCCACTTTTTACGCTAATAAAATTTGGACAGGGGTTGGGAGGTAGGGGAGTGAGTGTGTGTTGATCTGATTCCCTGTGCCCAAGAGCAAGGACAGTCACTTCATCCCAGCCCCTGCACAGTGTTGGGAACACAGAGGTGTTCAGCAGATGCTGGACAAATGTCTCCTGGGAGTATGCAGTATTTGCTCTTTTTTCCTCTCATGTTCTGTGTTCCTAACATTCTTCTATTTTGGCGGGGTGGGGAGGTAGAAGGTAGGCAGAGTCTCACTCTGTTGCCCAGGCTGGAGTACAGTGGCCCGATCTCTGCTCACTGTAACCTCTGCTTGCTGGGTTCAAGCGATTCATGTGCCTCAGCCTCCCGGGTAGCTGGGATTACAGGTGCCCTCCACCACGCCTGGCTAATTTTTGTATTTTTAGTAGAGATGGGGTTTCACTATGTTGGCCAGCCTGGTCTCGAACTCCTGGCCTCAAGGGATCTACTCACCTCAGCCTCCCAAAGTGCTGGGATTACAAGTGTGAGCCGCCACTCCTAGCCTCTTCTATTTTTTAATTACACCTCTAATTGTCTCTGAATTGTCACTGAATTAATTGTCTCCTTAATTCAGTGCAATTGTCATTGTCACTGAATTAATTGTCTCCTTAATTCAGTGCAGAAGGTTTTCATAGTAACACTAATATTTATGGAATAGTTAACAATAGGTCAGAGCTTATAATGTTAAATAAGATAACAAAGTTTATCTCATTTAATCCTCACTAGAATAACCCTGCGAGGTAGGTAGAAGAAGTTAGAGAGGTTAAGTAGTCTGCCTAAGGTTACCCAGGTTGTGTGTGGTTGACAGTGCCCTACCTTTCCCCCCTGACTTTAGCAATACAAGAATACTGGCAAGTTGCTGCTGCCCTCTGGGCTCTGTTATAAAGTGAAGCTGCCAATCCACAGTGGAGAACCCACTCCTGCAAGGCCAGGCCTCCACAGAGGCCAGAGGCCAGTAGTGGTCGGGGTGCCCAGGAAGCTGGGCTCAAACAAGGGTAACTTGCAAGAATCTTCAGGAAGCCCTTATATTCAGAATTGTGTTCTGTGCCACATGGGCCCTTTCCCACCATCAAACTTAGAAAACGACCCCTAGGAAAGTCCTCAGAGTTCAAGGAAGGGCGCTGAGAAGTCTGCCCACACCCTCGTGGGTTGGAGGACCAGTTTCGCCAAGTGTTCTCTGGCCCACTTGTAAACATCATTCGTTTGCTTGTCCAGCAAACATTATTGGACGCCTATTAGTGCCAGGTACTGCAGTGAGCACAAGAGAAGGGCCCAGTTCCTTCCCTTGAAGCCCACAGCCCATCGAGGAAGACAGGTATGTAAAACAGCATTTGCAAGGGGGTGACAAAGGCCAGGGGGGAGGTGAACAAAGGATGCAGGGAGTGGCTCTCAGTGTTGTGAGCACCCCGCATGGGAAGGCCAGTGCGGCAGGGTGCTGGGTGCTGTTGCCCTCTGCTTCTCCCGGCTGGAGTGTCAGTGTGGGACCCTGTAGGCCCCAACCCACCCCAGGGGAGGCAAGTGAGAAGGTGACAGGACAGAGTCATGGGACAAGAACCAGAGGGAAGAGGCCTGGCCAAGCCCTGGAGAACTGAGCAGAGCAGAGAGCCGCCTCACCAAGCCTCTGTGTTCCATCTTGTCATGCTTGTTGGAATGAGGAGGAATCCCTAAAGATCCTGGATAGAAAGAGAATGGCTCTTCTTCCCACCACCTCCCCACCGTCTCTCCCTGAAACCCCAGGAGCATTCCAGATACAACACAGGGCGGGGGGTCTTCCCTTCATGTTCCTTGAGTGCAGTGGCCATGGCCACTCCTTTCTCAGAACTCCTACTGCCAGTCTTAGCACTGCTGGCCTCCATACCCAGCAGGGAGGTGTGGTCTGCTCCCACATGGCTGGCGGGGCCATTCCTGGGCAGATGGTATCGAGTAAGGAGCACCCAGTGTCTTGTGTGGTTGGCACACAAGACACTGTGGTGGTTGAGAGAAGCAGAGGGCAACAGCACCCAGCACCCTACCACACTGGCCTTCCCATGTGGGGTGCACACGACACTGTGTGATTGGCACGCAGTGGACACACCCTGGACTGCATGCTACGTATAAGCATGTCCTGGTGAAACTAGCAGCCAGTTCTTTGTTTTGTTGCAAATGACCATTTGGCAGTACTTCCACAACAGCCAAACACGGCACATGAGGAACTGGGCTTGAGTATCACAAAGATTTACTGGTAAATGGACAGGCATAAGCACCATTAATCAGACAGCACAGTTACTCTCCATCTTGGTGGCTGCACAGCTCAGCGGACCACACAGGGCCCTCCTGGGGTGTTGGGCAAGGCCTCCTCCCAGGCAGAGGCAGCTGGACTGAGGCCAGAGAGTTCTGGGTGCTACAGCCTCTGCCAGGAACAACAATTCTCACCCAGGAGAGGCCTGAAGGCTGCCTGGGCTTGGCTGCCTGGGCTTGGCCTAACCTACCTGTGAAGAAGCTCCCAGATTGCTGGTCAGCATCCCAGGTACCAGGAGAGCTTTCTTAATGCATCTGAAAATCCTGGATAAACAGGGCTGCCCTCTGCAACCCAGGCTGCCCTACAAGATGGGCTTGGCCTCCAGAGTGGTAGCTCAGGGAAGCAGAGCCCTCAGGTCCAGTCACGCTTTGGCATGGTCTGGCCTCACCATCTGACATACGATTGACCCAGCCTGCCTGAAAGGACTCAGGGCCTAATCCAGGTTGTTCTGGTCTTGGTTCTCAGGTAGAATGAGAGTGGCGTCAGGGAAAGGGCTGAAGTCTTCACACAGGCTGTGCGAGAGCACTCAGCAGTCTTTGGTTGACTTTGGGTAGGAGTGGAGATGAAACCCAGCAGTCTTATGGTTTTCCCCGCCCTCCACCCCACTCACCCTACCCCTTCCTGTGGACAAAGAGAGGGCAGAGCTGGGGCCTCAGTGCCACGTGGGGTGGGCACATGAAGATGTCAGGGAAGCCCAGAATGTTCTGGGGGGGTGGGGGACACATTCATTGAAACCGCTCTGAACCTAGGTCATAAAACTGTGTGTCAATATTTTAAAAGTCACAGAATGAATGCAGAGCTCTGCCAAACTCAACATGCTGTGTTCCAGGGGGTGATAAGACGAGCGTTAGTTCAGTGGAAAAAAAACCAAGACAAAAGGAGTTTTCTTTTAATCTTCTGTGTTTCATGTTTATACTGAGGCAGGCTGCCCTTGCAGGAGAGAATTCATTCATCATGCAACCAACAGATGAGTCCCAGTGACATTGTCACCTGTCACCTGTATTGGATTTAAGTGATAACCATCTACAGGCAGTAAGAATGTATCGAGGCAAATGTAGCCTGTCCCATTAGGCCAGCAGAAGCCATCTTGGGTTTCTTCTGCCAAGTTCATACACCTCTGGTTCAACAGTGATAAGCTGAAGGGAAGTTGCAGGAGCCATAACTGCCACTCCTAGTCCTTTATTACTAGGGGGCTGTGCTTCCACCCCTGAAAATAAGTCTTGTTTGGCACTCAACGTTTTCTGTGGAGCAAACAAGCAAGTCATGTCTCTGAAATACCTCATTTGTTCCCCCAAACATTTCCCCAGCTCCTCCATGTGCTGCTCAGCTCTGGGATACATAGATGGGCATGGCTAGGTGTTCCCCTCCCTTCCCCACCCAGCAGCCTATGGTCTGCAGAGGAAAACTAGCCTCCAGAGAAGGACAGTCTGGATTCACTGTTGAGATGTGGTTTAGAATCAGCCCACAGGACCATGGAGCCAGGGAGGGAGATGCGTGAACTGAACCTGTACAGCCCCACGAGGAGCTGAGTGGAGAAGGTGGGCTTGGGTGTGGGGAGCAGAGGGGGCAGAGTGGAAGTCCAGGGTGGCCTAAGAGTCTGGGTGCCTGTCACCCATGAGGAGGCCCCAAGGAGTCCCTTGGGAACAGAGGCACTGATCTCCTTGTGGCCGGTAAGTGAGCAGGGCTGAGGCCAGGAACAGGCCAGCAAAAGCCTGCGGGGGGCCAGGGAGTGTGACAACCAAGGACCCCCAGAGCACTAGCAGCTAAGGACCCCACGCCACACTCAGACCTGGGCGAGGGACTGACCTGGAGACTTCTTGAGCTTTCTCTGACTGTATGGAGCTCACCAGGGAAAACATGGGGGATGCCTGGATGCATTGCCCAGCTCCGAGCTCAGCACAAAAACTCCCTCTTGGAACAGTCTAGAAAGAGGCTCACCTGAGGCCCAGCTGTCACCCAGGGGCCATGATGTCATGTGGGCCAAGGCATCTGAGGGGCAGGGGCCTTCCCCATCCCACTGCTGCGGTGGCCCGTGGCCCACTCTGCCCTGCCCTCCTGACCCGGAGGCCCAGTGCGTCTCTGTGGGGGGTGGGAGGAGCGTCAGCAAAGGAGAGGCTGCACAGGGCGCCTTCAGCAGTGACGGGAAACCAAGAGCAGGAAAAGCAACCCTGCTCAGCCCTGGGCGACTCAGACAGGAAAGGGCCTGAGCCCGAGGCAACCAGGAGGGGGCAGCCTTATCAGGGAGGCCGTGGCGCAGGCCTGAGTGCTGCTTCTGCCCTCATCCAACTGCAGCGGGACAGAGGCAGAGGCAGCGGGACAGAGGCAAACAAGAGGCCCCCCATTTGTTTCCAGGGGGGCCTGGAAACAAGGCTTCCAAGGTGGCAACAGTGTCCCAGCCCAGCCAGGCAGTGGCTGCAGGGGGCCATGCGTGTGCGCCTGTGCCTGTGACCAGCCTCAGGGCCTAGGGGCAGGGAGCAGGCCAGGGGAAAGGCTCTGTCCCTGGGGCTTGGCCGGGCAGGTGGAGAGCCAGGTTCAGATGGGTGACCCTGGGCTCTGCAGCTGCTGTGGTCTGGCAGAGGGGAGGAGGCGCCCTTAGCAGTCAGGGGCAGGATGATGGTAGTGATGTAGCTGACTACGGGGGTGCCTGACCCCTGGGCAGCAATGTGCTCTCAGGGTGGGCTCTGTATTGAGTTCCCACTGTCAGCAGAGCCTTTGGCTGCTGCCTCCTCCTCAGAGGGTTCAGAGCAAATGATGCAGGGTCACCTGAGGACAAAGCATGGATGGGGTATCAGGGACCCTGGGTCTGGGAGCTTGGGCAAGTCCTTCGAGCTCACTGAGCTCCCTGTGCTCCTGCCAGGCATGAGAACTCTGACTTCTGAGACTCAGATGGACCGAGAGTGGCAAAGTGCCTGGCAGTCTCCACATCCAGCCCTGCCACACTGTGGCATGGGACCTCTGTGGTCACTTCTGTGGCCTCCCAGAGACACCATCTCCCTCTGTCACCTTAGGACCACAGTCCCCTCCCCGTGCACTGGGTGTGGGGGACCAGTGAGGAGTGGATGAGGAAGTGCAGAGACCACTCTACGCTTGCTTCCCTGCATGCAGACTTTAGTGGCTGTGTGGCTGGGGTGGTGGCCCTGCTGAAGGGGATCTGACCTAGCAGCCGTTTGGGCAGGAGCAGTTTTCAGATGTGAGCACACGTTCAAACTTGCAGCAGCAAAGCTGCTCAAGGTCCCAGGAAGCCCAGGCTTCTCTCTCGTTTTTGTGGCTGCCTTGGTAACGTGTGGGTGTAAGAGCATGTGTATGTGCAGGAGAGAGACGGAGAGAAAGAAAGACCTGTGCGTTCCAGAACACCCTTCTTCCTTGAACATCCGATTACCCAGAGCCTAATTTTAAAACCGAAGTCGATGCCTTCTTAAGTCTGCGATGGCCCAGCTGGCCTCCTTAAGTCTGTGATGGCCCAGTTCTGTTCTTGCTCCAAGTCTACGAAGCCAGCTTCCCCTGCTGGGGCTTGAAAGGGACCCCTGGCCAGGAGCAAGCAGGGCAGCAAGCAAAGCTGTTGGGGGCACTGTGGGGACTCCCCCAGGTGGCCAGGCTTCTGTGTGCCCGTGCCACCCCTCCTCAGGACCTTGTTTCCAGTTACGGTTGGGCAGGGGCTGGCACTGGAGAGAGGCTTATGTGTCAACACCATAAAGCAGCCAGCAAGCCCTAATGACCACGCTCTGCAAGACCACACAGCACAGACTGGCACCTGGTTCTGCTTGGGGGCAGGGCCGCTGCCAGCCTGCAGGCCTGCCCCTACCTCTGGGAGCAGAGCCCGAACTTGGGGAGCGAATGAGGCTTCTGGGCTGGCTTTATGCTGACAAGGGCCTTCTGCACTGTCAGCCCGGCCCCAGCTCCCAGCAAGTCTCCTTTCGCTCCCCATTACGGCCACTGGGCCTCCCTTTGGCAAGGCCTGAGGGCCCAAATGTGGCCATCTAGCCTCTGGGGACTTCCTTCCTTTGGAGCTAGAAAAACAGGTGCAGAATGTGTCTGGCTACAGCAGGGGCCCGCCCACTCACCTATAGAAAGGCCCTGCCATGGACTGAGCCTCCCAGCCTAGGAAACCTGGCTCTGGCCTCCCCTGCAGGCATATGATGTTTGGCTCCAGAGGCCTTCTCCTCTGGGCTTTTCCATGCCTGTGAACTGGGCCCCATTCATTTCTCTGTGGTTTCATGGGAACGTCCAATGCATTCAGGAGGTTGCAGTGCGCCCAGGAGGAGAGGGGTCAGCGAGAGGCCCGAGCTGTGACTGGTGGGCCACCCAGAGGCCACGGCACCCTCTGCTGGAGACTGGCAGCAGGTTGCATGGCCAGCTGTGGGTGGGGGTCCATCAGTCAAGCAGCTGCACTTTCTCCCCGTCCCCCTCCCCCACCCAGGCAAGGTGCTCTGCCTGCGGCTCCCTTTCTCCAGGCCTCCACTTTCCAGCTCCCAGGCCCCGAGCCCCACCCGGCCTGGCCTGGAACAGAGCTGCCACCAAGATCTCTTCCACTTTCCCTCCCCAGCAGCCTGCAATTCAGTGCTCCGTAGACCCCTGCCTCCCGGGGCCCTGTGGTTTCCACCACACTACACTCAATTTCCAGCTGCTAAGAACACAGCAGGTTCTACGTAAAGGTGGCTGTCACCTGCACCCCGTGGGTTGCCCAGCCATGGAGAAGAGGCCATGGTTGGGTACACAGCTTCTGAGACAGGCCCAGCAGCTGCCTTCATGGCCTCGGCAGAGCCCAGGGCTCTGGAGCTTACAGGCAGCGTGTGCCCAAGTGTGGAAAATTTGGTCTGCAGAAGAAATGAGGCTGAAATTGGCTGGGAGCAATTCTTATCAAAGCCACGTTAGCAGTTTTCAGCAAGAGCTAATTGAACAAGCTCTGTGAGTGGCCTCATTCCATTAGCAGGAGCCTCCCACAGAGTGTGACAAGGGCCCTGGTGGCTGAGGGCAGAAGAGGCTGTTTCTGTCCCACATTTGCCTTTGGCCTTTGAAAATGGACACATTTTCAGCTTTGGGCACTGGTCCTGCCCCTCTGCCCCGGCTCCCGCTCATTTCCAAGGCCACTCTCTGAGTGTCCTGTGTGGGGAAGGGGTGAGGTGAGTTTGTCAGCACTTTATCAGGTGCATGGATCTGAAATGGGACACCTCTGGCCTCCTTGCCAGAGGGTGGCTTTGTGGTGAGGGTAGGGGAGGCAGAAGAAACTTCTAGAAATGTTGCTTTTACTGTGTTTTTTGCCCAAGTCCTAGAGTTGGGGCACCCAGGCCAGTCACATCATAAGATGTGTAATAATAATGTCTTATTTATTCGAGGCCAGGAACTTGAACATTGCTTCCCTGTTTTACAGGGAAACAAATTGAGATTCCATGAGCTTAAGAAGCAAGTGAGTGGTAGGGCTGGCATTCCATGCAAGCCACTGAGGAGAAGCCCCTCGTCTCCATGGCAGGGCCAGGAGAGGGGAGGGACACCCCCCAACCCCTACCACCTGCCAGACAGGACCTTCCTGGCCACAGATGCCCTGGATCCCTGACTATCAAAACCCAGCCCCAGCCTTTCAGCTGAGCAGAGAAATACTCAGATCCAGTTCCTCGATGGTCAGGGAAGGCAGGCTTCCTCTGAAGGGCAGATCGCTTTACCCCTTTCTCATCTCATCACCTCTGAGCCCTGCCAGGGCGAGAGCAGCCTTTCCCAGCATCGTCCTTTAAGATGCAACAGAAACAGGTCCCACCTGAGCCAGCAGGAATGCGGCACCCAGTGGCTGGCTCTGCAGTCTTGATGCTCGCCGGCACCTTCAGGGTGAAGGACGCCCTGTCGTAAACGCATGAAGAGCCCTGCGTTTCATATATTGATGTTGTTGCTTTTTCTTTAGAGGAACGTTTGTGCACTGTGGGAACCTCTGTCTCTAACAGTGTCACCCTTGCTGTAGGGAGTGTGTACCGTGTGCGGGGGGCTGGTGGCCTTTCCCTGCTGTCTGCCACAGTGTGTGAGGGGCTCGCTGAGCCTCATACCTGAGCCTCCCCCTCCCCACCCCCTCCTGCCCCAGGGAGGCCCAGACCCAGGGAGGAGAGGTGCTGGGAGTGAGTGCCGAGGAGCTGGGGTCCTGGCCCTGCAGCCGCTGTCACAGCACAGCCCCACCCCAGACCTCCAGAGTGGTGGGGCCCTGGTGGTGCAGGTTCCAGACGCTTGGCTGATGCCAGGCCTGGATCCAAGACCCCCGTCTCCGAGGCCTTAGCTTGCTGTTCTGGAAGGTGATGCTGGCTGGCAGCCATTCCCAGCCCCTCGGAAAGCAGTTGTCAGGCAGTCCCTGAGCTCCAGCGCCCCATCCCCCGCAGGGCCCAGTGATCTCATGCCTGTGCCCCTGGTGCTGGGAGGAGCGGGGTGACACTAGGGCCAGTGCCCACATCAGAGGAGGAAGGTCTGAGGCCGGGGCAGGGGGCAGGGCGCCCTCCCGTCCAGCAGCCCCAGTGCCCACTCTGCGCCCTTCAGGGCTCCCGTGGCCCAGAGTGTGGAGCAGCTCAACCTGACCACCCAGGATAGCTTGGGGCGTTTCGGAGGTTTGGCTGCCTAGGCTGTGCACCTAGCACAGCTCCCCAGGAGAGGGAGGGAGGAGGTCAGGGGAGAGGGCCCTGCTGACCGGGTCATCTCTGGCCCTGGGTTCCCATAGGAGCGCCTAGGCTCTAAGCTGGAGCCTCCCCATCCCAGGACCTTGGGGAGAAAGAGGCTGGGCGCCACCTGCTGGCCCACCAGGGAATTGACAGGGTGGGGGACTGTGGAGCCTGTGCTGGCCGCAGATGAGAGCCCTGACCCCCACCTTCCCTACCCCACCCACCCTGCACCATCCAGCTCAGTTCTCTGACCCGTGGTGCCAGGTCCCATTTGCAATGGTGAATACTGAACTCGGTGCAACTCTGGCTGCTGGCAGCTGGGCTTGGCCTGCACCTTTCTGTCCCCAAACTCCACTGGGGACCCACCTTCCAGCCACCCCAGGGTGCCACCGCCAGAGCCAGGGGTCAGCCCCACCTTCATTCACTCCTACTCATAGCCTACCTGTTCACTCTGCCCCCATCTGCCACTTGCAGCATCAGAAGGACATGAGGGCACCAAACAGCCCCTGCAGCTGTCCTCAAACATCATGGCTAAGGCTGCACCTGGGAAGTGGACTTTCTGTGGTGCTAGCTCCCTCCTCAGTGCCCTTGACCTTTGCCTGGGTCCCTGCTTAATGTGGCCTAACTAGCTGGGCCAGAGCTCCACAGGCACTGTCCTGACTCCCAGCCCCAGGAGGGAGGGAGAGGCTGAGATGGCAAGGGAAGCAGAGACTCAGCCACACCAAGGGCCCTGGCAAGGTGGGCCTCTCCTCCAAAGCCTCACCAGGCTTCACGTTCAAGGTCACCAAGAGTGCACTTGTTCTCTGTCGAGGGCAGAGGTGACTCCTGGGACTGTGCTGGGGGTCCAGGGAGGGCAGGTAGCGGAGTTGCCAGGGAAGCAGCTTGCCTGAGGTCTGTGGTCTTGGCAGGGGCTTCCACAGCGGCCCCACCCTCTCCCTGTCCCCTCCCTCCTGTCCTTGTCCTCGTGTTTACTGAAGACCATGAGAAGGGATGTGGAGAGCGCCTGCAGGAACTGAGAGCAGGAGCCTGGCTCAGCCCTGAGAGGCCCCCAGATATTCAGTTCCTAAACCCATAGAGGGTGGGGCATGGGCATAGAGGAGTAACCAGGGGCCACCTCACACAGCCCTGCTCTTTCACCCTGCCTGCCTGGTGGCCTCCTTAGCCTGCAGCCTCAGTGCTGCCCGCTATGGGGTCATGCTGCCCCCTGCTGGCCACACTGCAAAATGCAGCCCAGGGTCGGGCCTAAGGCTACACTTGTCCCTCTTCCGGCAAGCCTGCAGCTGGGCTGGAGGGGAAAGCAGGCACCACAGAATTGCCTGGATGCTCCTGCCCAGGAGGATTGTCCGACTGCATGGGGAGAAAAGTCCAGAACCGTGCCTGGCACATAGTAGTTTTTATGGAGTGAGAGGGCAAAAGTATGCATGATTGTGTGCATCTGAAGTATTTCCGTGCTGATGGCCTGACCAGTATCAGATTATTTTTCAAGCAGGAATTTTGATTCCTCTTGGGTTCACAATATCTTATTATGAAATCCAAATAAGAACAGTCTAATGGCACCAGACAGTGATACAGGTGAGCCTAGAACAGTCAGTGTTCATGTGGGGGACTGCAGCCTGCTTTTCAGGGAGGCTTCAAAAGAATTGAGGAACACAGATTGATGGCAGGGATGAAAATCACAGGGCATATTGAGGAGACCCCCAGCTGGCCATGTGGGGGGCAGGTGGGGCAACAGGAGAACAGTGCCTGCGTCCTGAGGGCTTTCAATGCATCAGGCAGAGGGCCTGCCAGTGCAGAACCTGTTTTCTCTGCGTCCATGACAGCCCTGAGCAGGTGCCATTGTGACCCCTGTCCTGCATTTGAGACAGAGGATGGGGAGGGCTCTGTGATTTGTTCGGAATCCCACGGCAAGAAAGTTGTGGAGCTGAGAGTCAAACCTGGGCTTGGGAGACTTGTAGTGGGTTAAGGGCTTGAACACAGGGTTTTTGGCAGGAAGTGGTGGGCACAAGCACAGATTAGGGCTGGGAGGTGGGGTGGCACATCACAGGCCGTTACTGCCACCCAGAGGGCAACATGGATGCTCCTCCTTTTACCTGCTGGGTGTCCTGTGTGGTAGAAGGGCAGGCTGAAGCTTGATCCTTGTGGTCACACATCCCAGCTGTCACCTGCCTTACTGTGTGCCATGAGCCAGCCCAAAAAAGTCCCCACTAGTCCCCAGAGGAGGCGCTAGGGGTGCTGGGCTGGCTTCCCTCCTCTCCAGGTGGTGCCTGCCCTCCTGGGGCATTTCCCAGCCCTTCTTCCTCTGCATCTCAGGCTCCCTGGGGAGGCAGATATGCTCTCAGGACATCCTGGCAGAGCACAGCCACACGTCTGCCCTGGCAGGCCCACCCTGGGTGGAGGAGGGGCTCTATATGCCAGGGCTCGCTCTCTCGGTGGCTGGCTTTCTTTCCACAAGCATGGCCAGATGACGAGGCTCACCCGCAGCACTACTCACACCTCCAGGAAGGGAAGTTGATGGCAGGGTTCTGGCTGCAGCCAGGCCTGCGGGAGCTTCCTCCCTGATCTCTCTCACTCAAGGGGAAAGCTCAGGGCTGGGCATGAAGGCTGGGGAAAGGCAGGGAAGGCAGAGTCCCCCCAGGCTGGTCAAGGCCCCGATAGCCCCATGTCTCCCTGAGGGGGCGGCTTTCCCCATGAAGAGGGTCCTGGTCACCAAGGCATGAGGACATGCCCAAGGCTGGCCCATCACAACAGGCTCCAGCTCTTGTGCACATGTGTGATCTTCTTGTCCCACCAAAGGCGGGAAAAAGAAGTGCGTGGCCTCCTGCCCCAGATTTGGTGGTAGGGTCAGTGGTGCTGACCTCAGTGCTGTGTGATACCAGCCCCCCAGCCTTTACCTGGTTCATGTCCCACATCGCCTATCGGTCCCCGCTCCTTCAGTCTGGGACCTTGGCCTGCTCAGTCCTTTTGTGGGGAGCCACATCCATTCACAGTGACTGTTGAGTCTAATGACAGACACCCAAGTGCTGCAAAGCCAGAGCAGCAGCCCCTGAAAGGGTGACTCTGGGGTCTCACCCCATCCCCACTCCTGCCCTGTCCTCTGGTGAGGGCTTCCCTCCTGCTGCCTCAGACCGTCCTGTCTACCCTCAGAGACCCTGTTGGGAGGCTTCCCTCCAACAAGGCACCGTCCCCAGAGGAGAAGGGAGCCCAGCACTCCTGGGACTGTGGGGTCCTTGGTCCACTCACCACTGCCACATGCCTCAGGGAGCCCTCAGAGCAGGGGCTGAGCTGGGGCCCCAGGGTTCCCATGCCCTGGGTGAGCATGGTGCCCTCTTACAGCCTGGGCTGCCCAAGTGTTCCAGGCATCCTGTCATTCAGCAGAGATCTTTCCTCGGTGCCTTCTCTGGATTGGGTGGGCTGCTGAGCTCTGGGGCTGCTGCAGTGTATTATTTAATAGATGGGTGCTTCCCTGCTCTCCAGGGTCCCCCTCTGGGAGAGCCAGCACAGGAGCTAACCAGTCAGAGGAGAAGGCGGTGTAGACCAGCTGGTGCAGGGGAGACCATGGGGGTGCTGGGCAAGACAGGGACTTGGCGGAACACATGAGATGAGGTAGCTGGGAGGTTGTCTTTAAGCTGAGACCTGAAGGGTGATTGATAGAGAGCCAGGCCGGCTGCAGCGTGGGAAAGCCTGCGCACCTGTCCCCCAACCCCAGCGGTCCCTCCCATCCCACCCACCCTCTGCAGGCTCGTGGAGGAGTTCATGCTCTTGGCCAACATGGCAGTGGCCCACAAGATCCACCGCGCCTTCCCCGAGCAGGCCCTGCTGCGCCGGCACCCCCCGCCCCAAACAAGGATGCTCAGTGACCTGGTGGAATTCTGCGACCAGATGGGGCTGCCCGTGGACTTCAGCTCCGCAGGAGCCCTCAATGTGAGTGGTGGGCAGGATTCGGGGGAGGCCCTGCTTGGGGGAAAGAAGAGAAAGACCTGGAAGGTGGGGTGGTCCAGCGGCCTCTGCTTCCCCCCAGAGTCCCTCCCCTTCAGCCAGGTCTCTCCTGTAGGGAAGGAGGCCCTGGGAGAAAGGGCCCCTCTGAGTCACAGGGGCCCTGACAATGGGACCTGCCTCTTCACCAGGACTGTGCCAAGCGGGGGGACCCTGGAGGCCTAGCAGAGGGCAGGGGTCCTGTGGCCAGAAAGGGCTGGTCTTGGGCCCAGAGGCTTTCAGAGTGGGGGCTGGAATTGTAGGAATCCCGGGAATGTTCCTGGTGGGTACTTTCAGGTGCTCCCTGCCTGGGGCAAAGCTAAGAAACCCAGGGCCTTGGCTGTGGTCCTGGAGGAGGGAGACATCTCACCCAGGCCCAACCCTGGGAGGGGAAGGCAGGTGCCCCAGGCCAGAGAGCTGGAGCCCAGTGAGTCCAGGCCAGCCAGCAAAAACATGGAAGTGTGGGCCACAGGGTGTGGGCGGCTGCCCCCTCTCCCCACCCATCCCCTCTGAGCAGGGCTGAGCCCCACAGGCAACTCCTCCCCCAAGAGCCGGGCATGAGGTGCTCAGCGGATGACAGGACCCAGAGTCTCTCCCCGAGCTGGACCACACGTCACATAGGTTTCTGGGATTTGCTTCTAGAAAAGCCTGACCCAAACATTTGGAGATGACAAGTACTCACTGGCCCGGAAGGAGGTGCTCACCAACATGTGCTCCCGGCCCATGCAGGTAAGGAGGGCCCAGCCCCGGCCTCCCCTGCTCCCGGGAGCACACTAGCCCCAGACCTGTGACCTCCACGTGCAAGCACAGGCCCCCACCGTTCCTGCCTGCTCTGGACATGGCTGGGTGGACGGGGGCTGCTCCTCCTCTGCCAGAGGGTGGGAGAGGAGGCCGACCCCAGGCAGCACCTAGGAGGGGGCACCCTGAGCCTCTTGAGTTTGAGCCGCTGTCTCCTGCTCACACTCGCTCAAGGACAGTGTGCCCTGGAGCTGAGGGGCTACTGAGACCTCCGTCAGGCTGGGGTCCTAGAGGAGTGACAGGGTCCCATGTGGCTTCCTGTCCCAGGGGACACTCTGCAGCTCCACCCCCACATGTGGAGTCCAGAACCAGCTGTCAGCCTCTGGCCAGTGTGGGAAAGAAGTGGACTTGGCTGGGGGCCTAGGCCTGGGCCCGCAGGGAGGTGGCAGCCTGTGGGGTGGACAGCTGGGCTTGCTCTGGGATGCCTGTCACAGCCCCCCAGGCTGAGCTTCCCCCGTGCAGGGCCCGAGCATCCTGGGACCAGGACCCCAGAGGACCCTCGGGTCAGCGGGAGCAGTGGATGCTGATGGGTCGGCTCTGGGTCCCACCCCGGCCCAGGGGCAGGGACAGGCTGTATTTTAGGGGCTCGGTCACTCGGCAGATTCAATCTGTTCACAAGAACTGAATGGCTTCAGCTGACCTCAGTGGATTTATTTTCTGACACTTCAATGTCAGAAATGATGGCTGGGTTTGAAGCCATCAGGGCCTGCTTGGGCCTGGTCACCGTGACCTGCCCCCAGTCACAAGTGTCTGCCCAGCCAAGCACCTGTGGCACCCACAGCAGAGAGGGGCTGGGCCGTGCCCACTGGGCTCTCTCTGTTCTACACTGCAGCGGCTCTAGGCCTGGCAGAGAAGGCACAGCAGCCCCTGAGTCCCAGAACTGCCTCTGGCTCTGCCCTGCTGGGGCCCCTCCCATGTCCCTGCCTCTGACGCCATCACCTCCAAGGAGGTACAAGCCAAGCTGGAGCTCCAGAGATCGGAGCCGCTCCTGAGTTAGCCAGAGCCCGAAAAGGCTGCATTCTCCTGGCTCGCCTCCCAGGGAGCTCAGAGGTGCCCTTGCCCGGGAATCCGATGGCAGAGAGTTACCAGGTCTGTGGTGCTCCTGTTCCTCAGCCCGGGAACTGGGAACTGGGGTGGGGACAGGGCAGGGCAGCAGCAGAGAGCACAGAAAGGTGTGAGGGGGCACGCAGTCCCCAGTGAGCATCTGCATCAGGACACCAGGGCTGTCCCAGGGATGGCTGGGCCTGTGGGAAAGCCATGGTCCCCACCCATCCCACCCGACCCTGAGCCACCTCCACCAGCCAAGAGGGGCCAGGGCCCTTCATCAACCTCACCCAGGTCATCTGGGGAACTGGGCCACCACTGAGAACAAAGCCCAGACATGTCTGGGAGTGGAGGCTGTGCCCACCTCCCCCAGAGACTTGCCCCCGACTTAACCCAGGGCCCAGCAGGGGCTGGAAGGGAAGTGGAGTTAGGGAGCGGAGCAGGTCACCATCAGCTGCGCCCTGGATTCCAGGGCCCGTGTGCACAGAGTAACGGGAGCTGGCTGTCTGTCTGGCCAAGGGCACAGGAGGGTGAGTGTGTACAGCAGCCAGGGAGCAAGGGAGCCAGAGAGACACACAGGAGTGACCTTGGACCTCTGCGAGGAACCCGTTCACTCACTCCCAGGCAGTAGCACTGGCCTTGACACCCAGACCTGAAAGCTCGGGGACTGCAGGACAAACAGCTTCAGGGGCTGTGGCCCCAGCTGGGACAGGCTATGCGCTGGTCCCTAGAGACTCTCGGTATCTCCCCCTGCCCCAGTCCTGCCTCCTGCCCAGCACAAGGGCCTTTGGAACTCAGCCCTCTGTGTCTCAGCCCCTGGGAGGGTCAGGTGGTCAGAGACGAGAAGCGCCGAGGCTGGCAGGCCGGAAACTGCCTCCCTTGACTGCTGTGGGGTGGAGTATTGGCGAGCACAGAGGTGCCCGGGTGAAGCGTGGCTTCAGCTGGGCGGAATCAGTGCCAGAGGGGATGAGGACGGCCCCGACCAAAGGTGGGCCTAGGCTGGAGAGGAAGCTCCAAGAGCCTGAGGCCCGTATTGCACAAGGCAGGGGATCGCATCCTGGGCTTTCTCTCCCTCCTCCCACTCTGGCCAGATGGGAGGATGGACGTTGCCTCCTTGAACAAAGACCCACAGGCTCCTTGGCTTCTGCTTGTGTCTCCAGCAGACAGCGTCTGCAGCCCCCGGTCCAACACAACCGCAGGCGGCCTCCTCCTCTTCCTCCTCCTCATTGTCCTCCTCCTCCTCGTCCTCCTCCTCCTCGTCCTCCTCCTCCTTGTCCTCCTCCTCCTCGTCCTCCTCCTCCTCCTCCTCCTCCTCCTCCTCGTCCTCCTCCTCCTCCTCCTCGTCCTCCTCCTCCTCCTCCTCGTCCTCCTCCTCCTCCTCCTCGTCCTCCTCCTCCTCCTCGTCCTCCTCCTCCTCCTCGTCCTCCTCCTCCTCGTCCTCCTCCTCCTCCTCGTCCTCCTCCTCCTCCTCCTCCTCCTCCTCCTCCTCGTCCTCCTCCTCCTCCTCGTCCTCCTCCTCCTCCTCGTCCTCCTCCTCCTCCTCCTCCTCGTCCTCCTCCTCCTCCTCGTCCTCCTCCTCCTCCTCGTCCTCCTCCTCCTCCTCGTCCTCCTCCTCCTCCTCGTCCTCCTCCTCCTCCTCGTCCTCCTCGTCCTCCTCGTCCTCCTCCTCCTCCTCGTCCTCCTCGTCCTCCTCGTCCTCCTCCTCCTCCTCGTCCTCCTCGTCCTCCTCGTCCTCCTCGTCCTCCTCGTCCTCCTCGTCCTCCTCCTCCTCGTCCTCCTCCTCCTCCTCGTCCTCCTCCTCCTCCTCGTCCTCCTCCTCCTCCTCGTCCTCCTCCTCGTCCTCGTCCTCCTCCTCGTCCTCCTCCTCGTCCTCGTCCTCCTCCTCGTCCTCGTCCTCCTCCTCGTCCTCGTCCTCGTCCTCCTCCTCGTCCTCCTCCTCCTCCTCGTCCTCCTCCTCCTCCTCGTCCTCCTCCTCCTCCTCGTCCTCCTCCTCGTCCTCCTCCTCCTCCTCGTCCTCCTCCTCCTCGTCCTCCTCCTCCTCCTCGTCCTCCTCCTCCTCCTCGTCCTCCTCCTCCTCCTCGTCCTCCTCCTCCTCCTCGTCCTCCTCCTCCTCCTCGTCCTCCTCCTCGTCCTCCTCCTCGTCCTCCTCCTCCTCCTCGTCCTCCTCCTCCTCCTCGTCCTCCTCCTCCTCCTCGTCCTCCTCCTCCTCCTCGTCCTCCTCGTCCTCCTCCTCCTCCTCGTCCTCCTCCTCCTCCTCCTCCTCCTCGTCCTCCTCCTCCTCCTCCTCGTCCTCCTCGTCCTCCTCCTCCTCCTCCTCGTCCTCCTCCTCGTCCTCCTCCTCCTCCTCCTCGTCCTCCTCCTCCTCCTCGTCCTCCTCCTCCTCCTCGTCCTCCTCCTCCTCCTCGTCCTCCTCCTCCTCCTCGTCCTCCTCCTCCTCCTCGTCCTCCTCCTCCTCCTCGTCCTCCTCCTCCTCCTCCTCGTCCTCCTCCTCCTCCTCGTCCTCCTCCTCGTCCTCCTCCTCGTCCTCCTCCTCCTCCTCGTCCTCCTCCTCCTCGTCCTCCTCGTCCTCCTCCTCCTCCTCCTCCTCCTCCTCCTCCTCCTCCTCCTCCTCCTCCTCCTCCTCCTCCTCCTCCTCCTCCTCGTCCTCCTCGTCCTCCTCGTCCTCCTCGTCCTCCTCCTCCTCGTCCTCCTCCTCCTCCTCCTCCTCCTCCTCCTCCTCCTCCTCCTCCTCCTCCTCCACCTCCACCTCTGCCATCGCCACCTCCTCCTTCTCCTCTTCCACTGTCGCCGCCTCCTCCTCCTCCCCCACCCCCCGCCGCTACCTTTCTTTCTTCTTCTTCCTTCTTCCTGGGCGAGAGTAGCAGCCCTGGCCCCATGCTGGGGAAGGGTAGGCCAGAGACTCTTCCCTCCTGGTGGTGCTCAGCAGTGACTCAGCAGGGACTGGACTTCGGAGGCTCAGCTCGTGCCCCCTACCCTGACAGCATCCTGGGGGTTCCTGGCTCCCTGGTCCTCAGCAGGGTGGGCTTGTCCAGGCCATTCTCAGTGCTGCCACCTTGAGGGCATCCGGGAGGCCCAGGCAGGCCAGATTTGTCTCCTGGAAAGGACATGGGTACCCCTGGGCTCTGCCCAGCCTCCTGGCCTCCCCCTGGGGCCCCTTGTGCAGCAAGGGCCCTGGCCCCAGTCCTCCCTGGCTTCACTCAGCAACCAGCAGCCCATTAGGTCTGTCCACACATCGCTGCCGACGGTGAGGCTGTGGGTGGCGCCAGCCTTCCAGGCCTGGCTGGGCAGCTCTGGGCTTGTCAGGCTCTGACCCATCCCGTCCCGCAGATGGCACTGTACTTCTGCTCGGGGCTGCTGCAGGACCCAGCGCAGTTCCGGCACTACGCGCTCAATGTGCCCCTGTACACACACTTCACCTCGCCCATCCGCCGCTTTGCCGACGTCCTGGTGCACCGCCTCCTGGCTGCCGCGCTAGGTGAGGGGTGCAGTCGGGGTCAGGGCAGACCTGGGCCAGCTCAGGGCTGCCCACCCCCACAGTGGGTGCTCAGTGGCCCAAGACCATTCTGCCATGACCGCGGAGGTCCAAGGGTCGGGCGACCCAAGTGCAGGGGAGCCTGGCCTGGAAACTCTCCCTACGGGCCCGTGCTGCAGAAGCTGCATGGAGCCCACAGCCAGCCCTGGACACAGCCGGGAGGAGGGCGCTGACCTCGAAGGGCCGCTTTCTGCTGCCCTGGGAGCTGGGTGCTTGGGGTCCTAATCTGTCGGCGGGGGTGCAGCGCCATGCAGCCCATCCCCCAGCCATAGCTCTTCCCAGCCCCCCAGGCTCCCACTCTCATGCCTCACCCCCTCTTCCCAGGCTATAGGGAGCGACTAGACATGGCGCCCGATACCCTGCAGAAACAGGCGGACCACTGTAACGACCGCCGCATGGCGTCCAAGCGCGTGCAGGAGCTCAGTACCAGTCTCTTCTTTGCTGTTCTGGTCAAGGTGAGCCCTCCAGCCTGGTGCCCCTCCCCTCCCTCTGGCTCCTGACCCTCCTGGGCACCTGCTCACCAGGAGGCCTCGAGGAGCCCAGGGCAGTGCCAGGAGGTGCCATGGCTGCAGCACTGTCCCTGCAGGAGAGTGGCCCCCTGGAGTCAGAAGCCATGGTGATGGGCGTCCTGAAGCAAGCCTTCGATGTGCTGGTGCTGCGCTACGGCGTGCAGAAGCGCATCTACTGCAACGTGAGTGCCCTGGGAGAGCCCGGGGTGGGGGGGGGTGGGGGCAGCCCAAGCCATCCCGCACTGGAGGGGCACAGGCTGTGATGGGTCACACTCCACCCCTCGCTCCCCCAGCCCTAGCACAAAGCCCACCTGATGGGCCTTGCTGAGACGCCCAGCTCTCCCACCTGGGATGGTGGCTCCAGGCCCAGGGTCAGGCCTGGCCCCCTTCCCCAAGGACCCAGGAACCAGAGAGCAGGCCCCTCCATGGCCAGTACAGCTCGGCAGGGTGTGCAGGCTTTGGGGACTGTGTTTATAGGAACGTGAAGGAATGAAAGGCCAGCAAATGGTCCGTGGCCGCTCTGGAAACTGTGTCCCCTGAAGACAAGGAAGAGAGCTGTCCCTGGCTCGGCTCCTGCCCTGAGTGACTGTTGACTCACAGTTCTCTCTCCAAGGGGACATGGGCCTGTCCTAATGCTGCCTTAGGGGCTTGGCTCCAGCTGGCCCTGGGGTCTGCAGGTCACCACCTGCCCCTGTGCCTGGCTTTGAATTTCCTAACATCCAGAGTGCCCTGGGAATGCAGTGTCCAGCCTGTTGTGTGCAGTAAACGTGGTGTTCATAACCTGGAGCTGGGCAGAAGAGGAACGACAGAGTCCCCCTGCAGACCCTGGGGGCTCTGTATCCTGAAGTTCAAGCCTAGCTCACCCTGCTGTGGGCCCAGCCCTGCCTGCACTGACAGATGGCACCAGCAGGGGGCGCAGCGCTCCGCCGCCACAGTTCTCTGTCCCCACCTCAGTGCAGTCAGCCCTGGACGCCTCCACCACTTGCCCCCAGTAGCACACAGAGCCACGGGCCTTCCCAGCCCCCACCCCTGGCCCTTGGTCACTCTCACCTGCTGCCTCAGCTGAAGGTGGCCTGGCAGGGCCTCCCTGAAGCTCCCTCCAGCCAGGCAAGGGTGGGCCAGGGCCGAGGGCGGAGGGCCGCCTCCAAGCATTGAAGCCCGCCAGGGTGGAAGGGCAGGCAACAGCATCCAGAGCTGAGGCCTGAGGCGTGGTGTTTGCACTCCAGGCACTGGCCCTGCGGTCCCACCACTTCCAGAAGGTGGGCAAGAAGCCGGAACTCACGCTGGTCTGGGAGCCTGAGGACATGGAGCAGGAGCCAGCACAGCAGGTCAGAACCCCTCTGTGTCCCAGCCCCCCAAGTCCTGATGACCCCTCTCCTGCCTCCTGCGGTGCCCCTCATTCCTTCATCTGTGTCCCCTGGGCTCCCCCAGCACTGCAGCCTCCCGGTGGGGTTTCAGGGCCCTCCCAGCTCACCCAGACCCCCTCCTGTGGGTCCTGCTTTCTGGCACCACCTTCCCTTCCTTGGGGGCAACCACAGTGGAGAGAGGAGGGGCTCTGCCTGTCCCGCTAATGCAGGGGTGCTGGCCTTCTGGGGTCCTTTAGAGAACCTGATGAAAGCTATGAGTTTACACCCAAGAAATTGTCTGGAACCGTTTTCACCAACAATGTGCCCTGAACGCGGACCCAGGCCCTCAGGTTGTGTTTCATAAGCCTTGGGAGCACTCAGGATGCATCTGACTCCCCAACTCTGCCCTGACCCAGGGCATTCTTCCTGGAGGGGGCCCCCATTACAGACAGGCGAGCAGAGGCTTCCAGAGGCCGAAGGAGGGGCCTGGGGTCCTGCTGCAGGGATGGAGGCAGAGCTGCGCCTCGACATCAGGCCCTGCCATCCTTGTCCCCTCACGGCCGGGCTCTGCACAGGTCATCACCATCTTCAGCCTGGTGGAGGTGGTCCTGCAGGCAGAGTCCACAGCCCTCAAGTACAGCGCCATCCTGAAGCGGCCAGGCACCCAGGGCCACCTGGGCCCTGAGAAGGAGGAGGAGGAGGAGGAGTCTGACGGTGAGCCCGAGGACTCAAGCACCAGCTGAGCTCCACCAGCCGCCTGCCCCGCCTGCCTGTCCCGCCACACTGGCTTTAGGACCTGTTGACACGGAGGGGGGTTTTTAATTTGGTTTTTAACAACTCAGGGGTTTGTTTTTATTTTTATTTAATTTTTGCAGCTCAACTTTTAAACAAACTGCAGGGGAGAGGGTGGGGCTGGAAGGAAGGCTGAGGCCTGGTCAGCAGTGACCCCAGCAGAGCAGGCCCCAGTCCTCCTGGGAGGCTGGCCCCCCTTTTTTCTGGGCCCTACTGCCCTCCTCTGCCCAGGAAATGGGGGGTTTCAGCAAATCAGTGTCACAGAATAAAATCAAGTGTGGAGTGCCATCTGGTGTATAGGGTGCCTCTGGGAAGCCTGGGCAGCAGAATGCCCCTTGCACCCAGGGCAAGGGACCCAGTTCAGGCTTCACCCCTCGCTGCTGAGCCGATGTCAACACCTGGAACTTTCCTGTCAGTTCCAACACGATTCAGAGCTGGCTGCCTGGCAGATGATTGATGCTGGAGTCTCATTCTGCCTGATTAAAAATGGAATTAGTATGCAGCACTGAGAGCGCCCCCATCACCCTGACGCATGTGACTGTGACTGTGTCCAACCCTGCCCCCACTTCCTCTCTGCACCAGCTCCGCAGGGCCTGGTGGGAGTCATGGGTCCTGTGATACCCCCTCCCCTCAGTTCCTCAAGCAGCACTCTGTGAGGTCCTGTGCCCAGCTCTGGTGTGAGTGGGTGCCCCGGCAGCACCAAGGGAGCCTGGACAGAGGAGCCGGCCTGGGCCTGGGGGAGGGGAGGAGGGCCCTCCAGTGCCTTCCAAACCAGGAGGGGAAACTGGCTGCTGGTGACACAGCCTGGGTGACACGGATCCCACCTGCCTCGGTCCCGAGCAGAGCTGGCTGGCCACTGGGCAGTCCCTTCCCCAGCCAGCCTGACCCCAGCCTGTACTCCTTCCCCCTCCGTGGGGGAAGCTCCGTGGCTTGGCGTCTCCGAGAGCTGCCAGAAACTAGGATGAAAGCCATGGTGAGCACGGCCTCTGTTCCCCTGCACCATTTCCTGGGGTGTCCGGATTAACAAGCTCATTTGATCTGGTTACAGTGAATTTTCTTCAAAGAAACACTCAATAGGGTCCCTTGTCAGAGTGCCTTGCAGCGACAGTGACTGGGTACTGCTGCCTTTGTTCTGCCACTGTCAGACGGGGCTGGCTATGGGAGGCGACCAAAGACATCCCGCACCTGCCCTGGGAGCCTTTCCCTCCTCCAGGGCTCAGCCACCTCAGGCGGCCTTCAATCTGTGTGTCCTGCCACCCCCGAGATGTCCCAGAGGCCACGGTCACCCCATCTGTTCCTGTCCCCAGAACCTTCTCCTGCAGCCAAGTATCTGCAGGGACAGACAGGCGAGCGTCTGGGGGTTTGGTGTTGGGGTGGAGAAGGCTGTGGGGTGCTGCCCCGGCCCAGGCAGCCTGACTGTGAGAGCCCCAAACAGGAGACATCCCAGCCCCTTCCCCTCCCCTCCACGCTGCCCACCCTCTGAGGAGCAGTGGCCAAGTTCCTCTCTGGGCTTCTCAGGCCAGGCTGACCCTGTCCCCCAGGGCCTCCCACGAAGCATGGGAGCTGTTCCCTCACAGGCAGCACAGACCCGGACGGACACCTGTCCCTATGTCCCAGCGCCCCCAGGCCCCAGTGAGGAGTAGCCAGCGGGGTGAACAAGGGGGTTCCTGCTGCCTGGGCTTGTTTGGGAAGCAGATGCTGGGCTCAGAGTTTCTTCAGAGAGCCTCACCTTCCGTGCTGGCCCCAGAGCATGGCGGGTCCCTGGAGCTGTGGAGGCCATGGCAGCCCCAGCCCACCCCACCCCATCTGGGGAAGTGGAAACCGTATCCACGAGGGTCAGGTCAGGTCTCTGCCTCCAGTGACCTGGCAAGGTTGTGCCCAGCCAGGACCTGGGCTCAGGCCCAGGCAGCCGCCACACCCTACCCAGAGCTCAGAGAAGGCAGCCCAGCCTTCTCCCCACACCAGTCACACCGAGCCCCCCGTCTGCATTCACTCCTTTAAGGAACATGGTTGACTGAATCCGGTGCCGCGCATTCACAGGATGGCTCTCCATGGGTCCACTGGGGCCCAGCCTCTTATGTGGCCCCTCGCTAAAAGGACTCAACAGAAAGAGTGACCAGACACCGACCCTCATCTAAAGGAGGACTTGGCCATTCCCTGGGCTGTCCCACAGCACCTGCCAGCCAGGGCCCGGGCACAGAGCGAGACTGTCTTTTCCTCAAGGAGACACCGTGGGGGAGGGAGGGAGAGGTAGACACCACCAACTTCATTCCATGACCAGGGCCTGGCGATGCTCAGAGGCCAGTGAGTGTGTCCCCGCCCTGAAGGGTCAGTACCGGCCCCCTGGACCTAGGGGGAAGATGGCGCAGGCAGTGGCCCAGCCTGAGGAAGGAGCTGAAGCTCTCAGAGTTTGCAGCCACCCTCCTGGGGAGAGACTGACGCCTCCCCAGTTCCTGTTAGGAAGGACCTCGGGAAAGAACTGGAATCACACAGCCTGGGGTGGCAGCCTCCTGGCCCCTGAGGAGGATGTCAGGCCGCAGAAGGGAGGCACGGGCATGAAGCTTGGGAAGCGGGTGCCAGAGGAGGCGAGGCCTCTGCAGAAGCAGCACCAGAGGCCACTGCAGCGGCTCCACCACCCAGCAGCACCGCCACGAGGCAGGAAGTGGGAGGCCAGGCAGGAGGGGCTGTGATTGCCCAGGTGCCAGGAGGAAGGGCTGAGAGGGGACAGTGCAGATGTCCAGAGAGGCCTGACAGGGACAGGCTGCGAAAGTCACGGGTGGGGATGGGCTTCCGCCAGAGTTGTGTGTGGCCTGAGGACAGTGCAGCAAGGAGGCCCCATGGTGAGCACATGCAGCCAAAGTGACAGCTTGGGCTCCTTTGTGGGACAAGAGCCTCTCCAGGCCACTGCAGGGTGTTCAGAGAACAAGGCCTGCAAGGATCTGCTGTGCCTGCAGCTGGGCAGTAGAACACTGAGTGTGCAGGGCCGGGGTGGGAAGCAGGAAAGCCGCATGGACGAGAGAGCCGGGCCTGCCCAGCAGTGCCTTTTGGGAGCGCAGGCAGGATGGGATGTGCAGCTGTGACGGCATAGAACTCCGTCTGGCTGGGGAGAGGAGGTCTCTTCTAGCCAGAATGGACCAGGAGGTCCCGGGAGGACCTGGGAGGAAGTGGATTGAGTTGGGCCTTAGAAGGAGAGCCAGGAACAGGCCAGGTCAGGGGAGCTGGAGCCTGGCCAGGTATGGAGAGAGCAGGGTACACTTGCTGCAACTGTGAGAAGAGCCAGGGGTGGCCCTGGTGGCCTGGGCGCGTTTAGCTGTGCCTGGGGCCAGGCCTGACTGGCTGCAAGTCATTACTATAGGCGGAGAGTGCAGAGTAGCGCGCTCCTGCTGTCACTCCCTCCTCCAAGTCCACAAAGAGGCAAGAAAGGGAGGATTTTAAGGCCTATCCATACCGCATGGCGGGTGAGAGCAGAGGAGCAAACAGCACTTTTGGATACTGGAAAGCAGAGGGTGAGTGTCCCAGGCATAGCTGACCTGAGAAAGGCGACTCCAAAGCCAGCAGCAGCAACAGCTGGAACTGCCCCAGCCTGCACCACGGGACCCCCAGCTCTGGGACTGAGAGCAGCTCTGGGGACCTCTGGGCTGGGGTGAAGAGGGATGGCTGGAATCATTGTTGCAAACAATTCAGTAGGCAGGCAGCTCCCTAGATCCCACTGTGGTCTGCCACGGCCAGCACCTGTCCTGACCTCTTACTGGTCGGCCCTGGAGAGCCATCTCCTACAGAGGCAAAATGAACGGTCTCTGGGCCAGGACCAGGCCTGTTCAGGGGGATGTGTGGCTAAGTGCATAAGGGATGCTGAGACTACAGCCCTCGTGCCCAGGCAGCCCTCAGGGCATGGATAGCCAGGCCCTCCCCATCCAGGCCAGAGATGGGAAGACTCCATCCAATCTCATTCCATGACCAGGGACTGGCAAAGCTCTCAGTTCTCTCTCCATCCCAGCAGGAGACAAAGAACCCAACCTCAGAGATTCCTCAACTCGGAGACCCAGCCAGGCCACCCTCCAGAGCATCTCAGTCTGCAAGCCCCTTGGTGTGCTCAGAGCTTCCAGTCACGCTGCTCATGCCTATCCGTGCACAGCCAGGGATTGCCCTTCGTGGAGGAAAACTTCGTGAAACAAAAAACAAGCTCCGTGGGGAACACAGACCATAGAGGAAAAAGAAAGCTGTAGAAAAAGAAATGACGAATGCCTTCCTGGAGGTGAGAAAGCCATCGTGAAACGAGAGGAGGTTGCTCCAAAAAGTTCCTAGAGAGCAAAACAAGGGCCCTTGGAGGCACAATGATTGCCACCGTGGAGACACATTTCAGTGCCACTAGAGTAAAAACACTGCAGACAGGTGAGCTCTCAACAGATACATGTCCCTCACCTTCTCAGGAAAGATGGGCAGTAATGAGGGCAGAAGCTACAAAGAGGAAACCGTAGTGACAGGACCCAGGGTCCTTCAAGCTGCGGTGGGGCAAGCGCTCGGGACAGTGGTGAGGGAGCAGCTCAGCCCCAGGTGGTGCCTGGCAACCCACCCCGGGACGTCCCACCCAGGGCAGCAGTAGAGTGACATGGATAGAAAGCTGAACTCCCCAGAAGAGCCTGGAGGACATTGAAGTACTTCGCATAGAGCCTCGGGTTGGATTAGTAGTACATACAGAATGATCCACATGTGAAGATAAGACCATGATTGGCTCCAGAGAAAACAGCAGTGCAAGCAAGAAAAGGTAGCTAGTCACAGTTTACGATCTGGCAATAGCGTTTACACAGTCATCACCATAGAAATGCCGAGTCAGGATCTAGTTTACTGCAGAACTCTATCAGGAGGACTGGAAGATGGGGACGCTGTCCACATGCAGGGAATGCAGTTGGTGAAATGGAAGCTAAATGCTCATTTTCCTCAGTGGGAAGCTGTGGCTTGAAGATGACTGTAAACTCTCTTTCCGCCTCTTCAATCTTGACAGGCCCCAGGGCTGCTAAGCTAATATGGCAGAAGGGACACTGTGCCAGTTGCAGGCCCAGGCCTTAAGAGACTGGCAGCTTCCCCTCTCTGTCTCTGGAAACGTACCTGCCCTTGTGTGAGGAAGCCCAAGCAGCTCTGGAGAAGCCCAAGCAGCTCTGGAGAAGCCCTTATGGAGGGGCCCACTCTCAGCCCACAGCCAGCACCAGTTGGGCAGCCACGCAGACCCCCAACCTGCAAGCCAGGCCCGCTGAGGCCTCAGTACACACAGGCAGTCCCATCAGCCCTGCCCAGATGGCAGTTTTGTGATCAAAATATAGACGATAGATGATTGTTTTTTAAGGTTGTTGGGGGTAGTTTGTCACACAACGATAGATAATAGAACATCAGTAGACTGTGTGTGTGTGTGTGTGTGTAGCATATATATATACACATATACACATATATACACATACATATATACACATATACACACATATATACACATGTATACATATATACACATATACATATATACACATATATACACATATATACATATATACTCATATACACATATACATATATACACACACATATATACATACACATACATATATACACATGTACACATATATACATATATACATATATATACACACACACACATATATATATATATAGAGCTTCAAATTCAGACATGAAGAAGTATCTTATTTAGCAACAGTGGTAAATAGTAAAACACCGAGAGAGAGGAAAGTGGTTGCCTCAGAGATGGGAAAATGCAAGGAGGGAGACGGAACTGCTGTTTGTTTTAACAAACCTTGTAGATCTGTTTGATACTTTAAACTACATTCACATATAACTTGGACAAAAGTAAAAACTGAAGTTGAAAAAAATGTATTCATGCTAATAGCACAGGAATGACCCACAATTGGATTCCAAGGCTTCTTGTACATTCAGCATAGGGTGTATGAAAGAGTCCACTATTCTAGCAACAGATAAAATTCCTACTGACACGCAACCTCAGGTTCCCACTCGTTTAGAAGGCTGCGTATGGTCTTCTACTTAAAGCCTCAAGTAGCAGTCATGGCAGTGACAAATCCTCATTGCCTCCATAGAACCTCTAGGCTCATGTGTGAGTCCAGGCTGGGCTGGGGCCCCTGGGAGCCCAGGGTGAGGGGCCAGTCCCTGGGCAGCTCCGTGAGCCAGGAGCAGCTGTGCCACCTGGGGAAGGGCTGCACGGTGGATGGGTCTTTTCTGCAAAAGAGTGTGCCCCAGTCCTTGCTGGGCACAGATCAAAGAGGTGTTCATGGGTCGAAATCACAGATTTCAAGGGCTGATAGCAGTCAGAGTGGGGGCTGGGAGGGCTGAGGCAGGTTAAAGATTTGAGAGGGGCTGCTGTGTCCGCAGCTGCATCACACTGCTCTGCTGTCCCCTCCATGTTCCCCGGCACTGCCGCCTACCCTGGGGTCTTCTGGAAGTAACTGAAGGCCCCCTCAACCTGGCTCATCATCAAAGCAGACTGTTGACTAGCTGCAGGCAAATATGAAGAGGCTATTTCCTGTCACAAAAAGGCCATGCTATGGAGCTGACGCAGGCTGAGTAGGCTCACCTTTCACTGGAATTGCAAAGGCCTAGCCACATGAAACCGCGCCTCCTCATCCAGGAGACACGGAAAAGGGCCCAGCAGAACACAGACAAGGATGGGGCTGCCCATCTTCAGGCCTCTCACAGCCCCTCTGCTGAAGATGGAGAAGCACAGCCCTCCACAGAGGAACGCCTGCCCGAGACTCGGGGCATATGTGACAGGGATCCAGACACACGACTGTTTTTCCTTCAGCAACAGAGCCGTGTATTGGAAGCAAAGCCCCAAAACACGATAAACAAGAGTAGAGGAGCAGGCAACCCAGTTGCAGATTTGAAGAGGCATGTGGAATTCCTTGTGGCGGAGAAGGAAAGATTATGGAAAGAAAGTAAACAGGTAAAGGCTGAAAAGGCCAGACTTCTAAAAGGTCCAGTAGAAAAGGAGCTGGGTGTGGGTGCTGATTTTGTGGAAAAGTCAGAGTTACAGAGCTCGCCTCTGCATTCAGAAACTGCTGTACCCTCTTCAGCCTTGCAGAGGTTTGCAGCAGATGCCAGGAAAGCCAAGTACATTCCAATACCCAATCTTCTCCCTCAGATTTTCCATCTCCAGAGCTTCCCTTTATGGAGCTCTCTGAGGATATTCTGAAAGGATTTATGAGTGACTAAAATGGAAGGCCATAGAAGAAGGGAGAAGAGGAAATAATACTAAGTAATACAGTTAATCCAGCAACAAAAAATGAAAAGGGAAAGCCACAGGCAAGGGTAATCCTGGAAATGCCTCGTCATCTGGTGTACTGTAGGAGAAGACGCATGGCCAGGATGTGGGGAACAGTCGCTGTGAAGCGTGTCACATACCTGATTCACTGACTTGAGCTGATGATGCCGACCTGGCAGACACTAAACTCGTGGAGGGTCAGTTTCTCTTGATACCAACCAAATGGCTACCTGAAAGAATTTTTTCAAGCAACAATTATTTTTCTTATCTTCAGGGTTAAAATGTATAAAAGTATGTTATGTATAATTAATCTGTTATGTCATAAATGATCATGCAAAACCTAAATATTATGGCAGCCTGAGGGGCTGCTTCGTATTTGAAACATGCTTTGTCTCAGGCGTTGATGTATGTATGCATTTTGTTACTGGCGTTTTGTTTAAGGTGTGAGACACACCTTTCCAGATGAAACCATATGTGCCGCACTGTGCACTACTCATAACGGTGATAACCTCAAGACCATCAGGAGAAATATTTAAATTTCCATGTTATGAAGAAAGAAACCAAATTATTAGTTATGCTTTTTAACACAAATTACCAGTTTACATAATTAATGAGGGTGCATTTTAAGTTCTAACTTTATTGTATAAGGCATCATTTGAAAGTACCAAGGAAGTCTTCTTTGTTTTTAGTGATCCGTGAGTGGAAGGAATTCTAGTTGGCAGTATTTGATTGTAAGAAATCAATAAAGTAATTGTGTTTAAAAGAAAAAAAAAAAAGATCTGAGCCCTGGTGGAGGTAACAGGACGTGATGGTTTTCACATTCAAGAAGGTTCTGGAGAAGAGAGATGATTCTTGGAATGATGAGCTTCAATTTGCACATGCCTGAGTTTAGGTTCTGAATTTAAACCCTTATTGTAAGATCATCTCTTTGAACCTTCTCTCTTTTTAAGGGTTTTTACAGTTCAGTGGCATTTTTTTTTTAATATTTAAAAAGTCATTTTAGGAGAAACATCCATTTAAATAATTTATTTTACTTCAGAAAGTTGTTTTACTCAACCAGGCTCATGAACTGAGTTGTGTTCTTTAACATTCACAAATTGTGTATTGCTTGGTTTTGGAAACTAGTTAGCCAAATAATTTAAAAAGCACCAGAAATTGAAGTGCAAAATAGAACAGGAAAGAGAAACTCTCCATTAGTGTATTCAGCTTAACAGGTTTTCAACCCACCAGGGTGCTGTTGGAATACAATTGTTCTCCTGGTTCTTATGATACAAGATCAAGGTTAAACCACTGAATACAGTTACAGCATCCTTGACTTCATAAGCTTTCCTTTCCACGCATCCATATAGATGCCCAAAGCACCATTCAGGGCAGAATTTAGTCTTTCGTCCCGCACTCTCAAAGGACAACCAGGAGCTAGGACTTGGTTGAACCACCCACCTACCAGGTGCCCCTGCCTGTGCCACCATCCTTGGGCCAAGGGGAGGCCTGGCCCCTGCCACTTCAGCGATGGTGAAGGATCAGCCCACTTGGGGCTCGGGGCGCCTGGCTGAGCGCCCCCTCCACTGAGCCCGTTCCTGTGCCCCCAACTTCCCGCAGGCTGAGGCCCCAGTGCCCTGCTCGTGCTGCTGAGGGGGCTGAATGGCCTGTTGAGAGGCCTCCCCAGGAAGCCCATGGGGAGGAGGTTGGGGTGTCTCCTGCCTTGGGGGTGGGACAGTCCCTTCTTGTTCCCAACCCAGGTACCTGACCCAAGTTCTCCTGTGCATGAGGAATGCCTGGATGTCCCTCCTTGGTAGGTGGGATGGGCCAGAGGGAGGTCCTGCCTACACAGCCCTTAATTAGGAATTTAGAGATTTGTGCGCTAGGAAGGAGCTGCTTCCGCTACCATTTGGCCAACTGTGTGCTGTGCAGACCCTCAGCTTGGAAACAGGTTTCAAGGATGTTCAGGACTTGCCTCGTGTTCATAAAGGTCAGGGGTCGCCTCTTGCCCCCTGCTCCCCTGCTAACTCTGCAGCAGGCCCTGGACTAATTAAGTCCCCACAACAGCCCCGAGACCCAGGCTCTGTGAAAGTTGTCAGAATCAAAATGGAGCCACTTTTGTCCAACCCTAAGAGCAACAACAAAATAATGCGGCCGGGAGGTTCTGAAGGAGGGCCCTCCCGCACACCTGCCTATGATCAGAGCCCTTCCGAAGCCTCTGGGAAGGGCACAGATGCCTGCCAGAAGACCTTTTGCCAGGACTTTACAGGACTTTGCAGCTCACTATGTGAGTCACAAGGACGGCTAGCCAGATGCACAAGAACACTTGCCTGATACGCTGTGTCCACTCGTAAATTGACGTCCACTCCTGGGATAAGCCCCTGGAACCAGTGTTCTCTTCCTTTCAAAATAACCACGTAGCCAGACTTGGTGGTGGGTGCCTGTAATCCCAGCTACTTAGGAGGCTGAGGCAGGAGAATCACTTGAACCCAGGACATGGAGGTTGCAGTAAGCCAAGATCACGCCACTGCACTCCAGCCTGGGCAACAGAGCAACTCAAGAAAAACACCACCACCAACAACAACAACAAAAAACCAACCATGCACTGCTCCTTTCACCTTTCAAAGCCCCCCTTGCCTCCCCTCCTCCGATGCGCCCCTAGTTTACTAAGGCCAGGGCTCTGCATGCAGTGCTGCTGCTTATTCCCAGTTAAACTCCATAGTTTTGGAGAGCCTCCCTCTGTTTCTTGAGGTTGACAGGACTATCATTCTTTTTGTTCATAGATGAGGGAATTAAGGCTTGGAGAGGTTCCGTTCTGAAGGACACTCAGTAAGTGGTGGACAGAGAATTTCAGCTCAGACTCAAAGGCTATTTAATTTACTTCTTTTAAATCCATGCTTCTTAGCACTCAGCTAGTCACGTATCACCTTGACAACTTTTTGCCGTAGCCACATTACTGCCTGTGGTATGATTTGCTGAATATTTTTCTCTACATAAGCTCAGATTTTCCTTAAATCTGTTAGGAAACTTATAACTGAAAAATGGAAGACCACCATCTCTTGCCATAAACAGAAGCAACTGTGTATTCCACACACACCAAAAGCAATGTTCTTACAGCCTCCTTAGATGCTTTGAGTCTAAAGCATGCTTTATCTTGTTAAAGGGGGGATGGCAAAGTTAGGGTGATAGTGAAGACATAGAACCAACTGAGATTCTCTCCTTGACATTATCAGAAGGGTTGGAAGAGAATCAAAAAATAACCGGCTGGGCGCGGTGGCTCATGCCTGTAATCCCAGCAGTTTGGGAAGCCAAGGTGGCCAGATCGCTTGAGCCCAGAAGTTTGAGACCAGCCTAAGCAACACAGCAAGACCTCGTCTCTACAAAAAATACTGGCTCCGCAGGAGGCTGAGGCAGGAGGATGGCTTAAACCCGGGAGGCCAAGGTTGCAGTGAATTGAGATCACACCATTGCAGTCCAGTCTGGATGACAAAGCTAGATCCTGTCTAAAAAATAACTTTCTCATCGTGAAGTTTAATACTATTTAATGTCTTGTCTGATGGCAGCTAAAACATGCCCCATACCACCTAATCTGGAGTACCACACTTTGGAAATAAGTGTGTGTCGCATTTTGGAAAATGCTGATTGCGATGAAAATGGGAAACATGGCTGGAACCCATCATCTAATCCGGATCACACTGCATCACTGCATAGTGTTCACTCCTTTTTCTGTCTTTGTTTTTAAGATATGTCACACACGATGAAGAGTGCAGAAAACAGAAAGGTATGGCCTAAAGAAGAATTACAGAATTGAACACCAAAGTAACC
The DNA here is from genome assembly GCF_029289425.2 of Pan paniscus. Taxonomy (NCBI): domain Eukaryota; kingdom Metazoa; phylum Chordata; class Mammalia; order Primates; family Hominidae; genus Pan; species Pan paniscus. The sequence continues at coordinate 134,939,120 of NC_073262.2, forward strand.
GCCACCCAGATCAAGAAATTGATTGTGGCCAGGGTTCCCCCACACCACCCCATACCTTTCCCATCGAAAACACTATTCTTTCTTACCACTGAATTTTTTTTCTTTTTCTTTTTAAAGATGGGGTCTCACTATGTTGCCCAGGCTGGTCTTAAAACTCCTGGGCTCAAGCAGTCCTCCTGCCTTGGCCTCTTAAAGGGCTGGGATTACAGGTGTGAGCCACCACACCCGACCACCACTGAATATTTGGATACTCATTTTATTTTCATAGTTTTTTTGTTTTGTTTTTGAGACAGAGTCTTGCTCTGTCACCCAGACTGGAGTGCAGTGGCATGATCTCAGCTTACTGCAGCCTCCACCTCCCGGGTTCAAGTGATTATCCTGCCTCAGCCTCCAGAATAGCTAGGATTACAGGCACATGCCATCGCACCCAGCTAATTTTTGTATTTTTAGTAGAGACGGGGGTTTCACCATGTTGGCCAGGCTGGTCTTGAACTCCTGACCTCAGGTGATCTGCCCACCTCAGCCTAGTTACTGGGATTACAGGTGTGAGCTACTGCACCCAGCCTCTTTTCATCGTTTTATCCCCATATAGTTTAAGTTTGCCCCATTTGAACTTCATGTATGTGTAAGATATGTTCTATCCTATGTGTTCCTTTGTGATTTGTATATTTTATTCAACTTTATGTTTGTGAGATTTAATCTGTTGTATGTTAGAAAAGCCTGGTCATTTCCACTGCTGTATAATATTCCAGTTATGAAACTCCTGACACTTTTTCTGCTGTTGATGAGCATTTGGGTTTTTCAGTGTCTGGCTATTTAAACAATGCCACTTTGCACACGTTGGTGCTTACATCCTGGGACACGTGTGCCAAGTTTCTGCAGGACACTTTCCTGGGATGGAATTGCTGTATCCTGGGATGTGCACAACTTGACGTCCTGAATGATGCTCTTGAGTCTGGTGTGTGGGACGCCTATTCCTCCACCTCCCTCCACCCTACTATGGGTGGATTTTTAGGTCTTTGCCAACCTGGAGTCTGTGATACCTTCCCCACCCCACCCCAATGTGCTTTATCCCACATTGATTGGACGCCTTTTCACACATTTACTTTTGAACTCAGCCTGAGGTTACCAAACCCTCTGGTTGAGGCTACACCTCTGGGTGTGCCCAGGGCTGCTGGAGAATAGACTCTCCCTGGAGCTTCATCTACCTGTGCAAGGAAACAGGGGTCAAACTCGAGTGTACAAGCTGCTCTAGAAGATGCAGCCCAGGCCTGGCTGGCCCAGGGCACTGGTCCCTCCCCCGGCTTCCTCCTCCAGGAAGAGGTGTGCACACCCACAGGCGTGTACACGTGGGCAAGGCTGGCCCAGCCCAGGCTGCAATCAAGACAAAGACAAGGCTCCACTTAATGTTGTCACCACCTGCCCCACCCTTTCCCACAGCACTGGAACTCTGGGCCCAGGCTCCTGCCAGCCCCACCTGTCTGGGCCATGGCTGGTGAGAAACCAAGGGGTGCCAGGGCTGCCAGACCACCCTACCTACCTACTTCCCGCTGTCTCCAGGACTCATGGCATTAGGAGGCCAAACCCACACTGTGGCCTGGGCTGTGTGCTTCGAGCTTCACCTCCCTTCAGCACCAGAACAGGGTCTGGCTGTAGGTGGCTCCCAGGAAATACAGAAAAAATGGGTGAACGAACAAGTGACAGGGTGTCTTGTTCCACACAAGACACAGTGAGTGGGAGCGGGGGTGGCTTCTGGCTGCAGTATGCACACTGCCCTCACCCAGATGGCATCTGCCCCCAACACCCCATTCTTGCCTGGCAGACACCGGGGCCCACCCTGAGCTGCCTTTCTCAGGACCCCAGGCCAGGCAAGCCACAGCCTGCCACTCCCTTCAGCCAGTGTGGCTTCAGGTCACCAACCTGGGGCAGGGTCAAGCTGGCAACAAGGGAAGGGGCCGGGACACAGTCCTCCCTGATTTAAACTCTAATCTCAGCGTCTGTGCTGTCCAGCTCCTCCAGGCGCTGGCCCAGGACATACTTGATGTCTTCCACCAGCTGCCACACCTGCAGAGTCGGGTCGGGGAGCAAGGGTCAGCCCAGCAGCCTTTCACTCTGGTCCATCACTCCTGGCATGAGGAGTGTCCCCATCTTTAGGCACCACTTACAAAGCCCAGAGCTTGGTTCTGAGCACCAAGAGGAAACCCTGGAGATGGGGATCCAGGCCCTGCACCCCCGACAATAAGCTCAGAGGCTAGAAGAGGAAACTGCCCCAGTAACCACCCTGGACATCCCTTAAGGCCATGCCTCCCGAGCAAGGCTGAGAAGGCTGGGCAGGGGTTTCGTGGAGTGGGTCACCTTCCGCTGACAGACCAGGTAGGCTTCCTGGAGGAGGAGGCCTGTGGAGGAGCAGCCTGGAGCCTCAGAATAGGCTGAGCCTTTAGCAGGGCCTGGTGCTACTGGCTGCAGGGGGACGTGTGGGGCTCCCCTTGTTAGGACCATGGCCTCAGGAGGGATCCACCCTCAGTTCAGCACCAGCCTCCCCACGTTAAACCAGGGCAACCCACCTTGGCAGTTGAGAAGTGTTCATGTACAAAGAGGGCACCAAGTGCCATACCAAAGTGGTGGTTGGCCTGGCCCAGGCAGACCTCGGCCAGCTCCTGCAGCTTGTGGCTTCCCTCTGTCTCCCGTGCCAACTCCTGCAGTGCCTCATGGAATGGCAGGGACAGGTGCTCACTCAGAACCACCACCACGCGCCACACTAGGTAGTTGTGCAGGATCCTCGGGCCAGGTGAAGCCAGTGGATGTCCAGACAGACGTGCATATGGGCCACCAAGGGCACCACCCCCACCTGTGCCCCCCAGCCTGTGGCTGGACCCAGGACCCAGACAACCCCACAAAGAAGGGACAGGAGGTCATCCCAGAAAATGCAGAGCAGCGGGGAGAGCCAGGATGTCAACCTAGGGCTCTGGATTTCTATTCTAGTGCTCAACAGCTGCCTCCCTCAGTGTGGCTACCGGACACAGGTGGAGGTGGGAATTCAAAGCCCACCCAGCAGACAGGTCCTAGAGGCCGGTGGACAGGGGCTAGCGGATCTGCAGCCGTCCCTATGGGGTGCGGAGTGGATGAGCTGGGTCACCTGCTACACTTAGTCCGTCGCCAGCACTAGCACTCCTCTTCCTCTGAGAACCAGTAAAACTCCTGGCACGGGTCGATGCTGGCATCCAGGTTGGCCGCCAGGAAGCGAGCGGCGCGCGCGAAGGCCTTGCACTCGGGGCAGCCCTCGGGGCAGGCGCCGCCGCCCGCCGCGACCGGTCCAGGTACCTGAGAGCCAGCAAAGCCCCCAGGATGGCGCAGAGGCCGGCGGCGAATACCAGCCCCGACAGCAGGCTCACCTCGCGCGGGTTCCAGAGCTGCAGCCCGGCCCAGCCCCGGTGGCGCTGCTTCCCGAGAGAAGCCTGAGGGGCAGAGAGGCCCCACACAGGTCCCCAGTGCCTCAAGTACTTGACCTCCTGGAACTCGTGGTAGTGCGCCCTCAGCGAATACCGGGACTCCAAGGCGCCGAGGCCGCCGCGGTGCAGCCCTGGGCCACCTGGGCTACGGGATGCGCGCGGCCGCCGGCCTCCTCGTGGGCCTCCGCTTGGCCCCGGGACGCAGCTGCGGGAAAAACAGTGTCAAGCTCAGGAGGCGCCGCAGCCTGACGGAGCTCCCGGGCACCATGAGGAGGGACGCAGGTCTGGGTACAGAGGCCCCAGCTGCGGACCTCATTCACCGCGGAAACCAGGGACGAGGAGGGCTCGGCGGGGCCGCGAACCCCGCGTGCACAGTGGAGTCTTCTCCCCTGTCCCCTCCCTGCACACATGTGTCGGTCCCTGGGTTGGGAGGGCCTTGATGGGAAGCGGGAGGGGCCGGGCACGGGGCCTGGCACGTAGTGGGCCTTCATTGAAAGGCCATCCCTCTTCCCTTCGCCTTTCTTGTCCACGACCTACCCCAGCCAAGGCCGGGTCGGGTGAGAGGGAAGGAGCCGAGGCTGAAGTGAGGAGGTGCGGTCAGGGGCCCGTCTATGCAGCACTTTCAGCTCTCCGCGCTGGACCCAGACAGACGCTCCACAAAGTGGCCAAAGAACCAAACTTTGTCCTCGCAGAAGTCCGCAGGATCGACCACTCCAACCCCGCTCGCTGGCTCCTTCTACTCGGTGGCCCGACGGCTCACCCGCCCCTTCCTCACCGGCGCGCGCCAACGCCCCAGGGTGGCGAATACACAGCCCACCCTCTGGACGGCCCTGATGGAGAACCCGAGACCGGCTCAGTCTCCCCGACCCTCGTCTCTGTCTCTGCCCCGGGCCAATCCCGGCTTCAACAGGTTCTCCCCAGAACCCAAACTTGGGTGAAGTTTCACCCCCTCGCGGGGCGCGGGCTGGCCGGGTGCGCCCGGAGTCCTGGAGCCGCGCCGCTCAGTCCGTGGAGCCCGAGAGCGAAGCCTGGGAGCCGCAGCCTGAGCCGCGAGGAAGTAGATGAAGCCAGGAGGCTCCGCGCAGCGGCCGCAAGGGCAGCGGAGGTGGCCGCTGTGGTGGCCACCTAGCCGGCAGGTGCCCACCCAAGGCAGGACCTGGAGCGGCACCGTTGCCTGTGTCTCTCAGCGCCCTCTGCCTCTTCTGCCTCACCCCCGCCCGCCCGTCGGCCCGAGGAGGGGGACGCGATGGCGGCTCCACCCTTCTTCGCCCACCCCGCGCTCCCCTCCTTCCTTCTGCGACCCTCGGGCCGCCTGGCACAGCGGCGGCAGCGCGGACGTGGGTTGGCGGCCGCGGAGTCAGGCTCCCGAGGGTCGTGCGCGGGTTGCGGTCGGTGACTCGGGGTACAGCTGCGTCCCGGGAAAAATGAAGGCAGCGGGTAGTCCCGGGAGGAGTCCCCTCCCATCCCAGGTCCCCACTCGGAGCCGCCCACCAGCCAGCTGGAAAGGGGCTGGAGCTACGCAGCTGGGGGCCGTCATGCCCCAGCCCACAGCCCTGGAGCACCGCCCAGGGAGGACTCCTCCTAAAGGATAAGGGGGCCCGGATGGAGTGCCTGGGCTGCCCGCACAGCGCCTGCGCGGAGCGCACCTTCACCAGGGAGCTTCCTTGTCCTCCTGGGAAACCTTGTCCAGGATCAGCTCTCCCCGGGGGGTCTGGGCTTCTGGTTGGCCTCGCCCCCTTCCCCCAGCTCCTGATCCAGGGAGAGTAACGGAGAGCCCTGCCAGAAGAAGGCCTGAGGCTGCCAGTGCGGCCCCCATGGTACCAATGCACAGTTGACCCAGAGCACAGCAATCGCGGCCAATAGGAGGTGACGTGGGTTTGGCCTCTGACCACACAGTCCTGGTCACCCTGCACAGACTGCCTTTATTGGGGGCTCCGAGGCCCAGCTCCTTGGCTCTTCTGCAGTTTCGCATAAAGGGAAGCAGCCAGCCCTCCGGCTCCCTCACTCTTTTGGGGTCCCCCACCCCTAATTGCTAAAGTGACCCCTTGACTCACAAGCAAGAGAATGATAGGCCACAGCGGTGCCCAGCTAAACTCAGCCAAGCCCTGAGTGAGGCAGCTGGATACGCAGCGTGGGTGTTGGCGGTAGGGGCTGGGGGCAGTGGGGGTGGAGGCTGTGGCCAGAGCTGCCTTGGAGAGAGAAGGCCCAAGAGGGTGCAAAGGGCAGAGGTGAGAGGTTCCGAATCCCAACCTCCGTCTCCTCCCTGAGGAAGGCAGATCCCAGCCAGTCTTGCCTGTGAAAGTTGTCAGAAACCAAATGGAGTCACTTTTCTTAAAAACTCTGACAAATAGAGGCAGGAAAGGCCATGAGTGGAGAGTCCTCGGGCACAAAACCTGATGAAAACTATCACAAAAGACTGCAAACAACCACTTGCGCAAAGGCCATGGCAACCTTCACAAAAAATATACACACTTTTGCAAAGACATCTGCGCAGCAACTGCCTGTCCAGCCTCAGACTGGTGCCACCCGTGTCCTGGTAGACAAGAATAATCGTCACAAAACAATCCTGTGATTCTCCCTTTTCCTTTAAAAACACATGCAGACACATACTTGAACACACATGCACACACATGCACACACACATGCACAGATGCCCACACATGCACACATGTGCATATACACTCACACGTGCATGCACACATACATGCATATACACACGTGTACACACATACATACACACACACACAGGGTGGCTCCCCCAGGGGACTTTGCCATGCCTCATTTTGCCCATCTGTAAAGGGGGTGATTATAGCCCCTACTGCATGATGCTGCCGTGGGGCTCCGTGAGTCAGTACCTGGAGGATGCCTAGGACGGGGTCTGAACTAAACCTGTACAGTCCCATGGGGAGCTGAGTGGAGAAGGTGGGCTTTGACATGGGGAGCAGAGGGGGCAGTGTGGAAACCCAGGGAGCCTAAGGGTCTGGGCGCCTGTCACCCAATAGGAGGCCCCAAGGGGCCCCTGGGGAAGAGGCACCGACCTCCTTGTGGCTGGTAAGGGAACAGGGCTGAGGCCAGGAACAGGCCAGTGAGAGCCTGCAGGGGCCAGGGAGTGTGACAGCCAAGGACCCTCAGGGCACTAGCCTGCTGAGGACCCCAGGCCACACTCAGGCCTGGGCGAGGGACTGACTTGGGGACTCCTTGAGGTTTCTGACTCAAGTGATTGCACATGAGGTTAGGAGTTCAAGTCCAGCCTGGCCGACATGGTGAAACCCCGTCTCCACTAAAAATACAAAAATTAGCTGGGCATGGTGGTGCACGCCTGTGATCCCAGCTACTCGGGAGACTGAGGCTGGAGAATCACCTGAACCCGGGAGGGTTCAAGTGAGCTGAGATTGCACCACTGCCTCCAGCCTGGACAACAGAGTAAGACTCCACCTCAAAACAAACAAACAAACAAAGCTGGTGGGGGAGATTTGTAACTGCATCAGAATAATCTGGTTCAACTTTGTTTTTATTTTTTATTTTTTTGAGACAGAGTCTCATTTTGTCACCCAGGCTGGAGTGCAGTGGCACGATCTCGGCTAACTGCAAGCTCTGCCTCCCAGGCTCAAGCGATTCTCATGCCTCAGCCTCCTGAATAGCTGTGACTACAGGTGCACACCACCACGCAAGGCTAATTTTTGTATTTTTAGTACTTCCTGCTGATTAGGGATGTAGGCCTTGGTTAGAGGAATGAAATTGTTTTTAGTAGAGATGGGGTTTCACCATGTTAGTCAGACTGGTCTTGAACTCTTGACCTCAAGTGATCCACCCATCTCAGCCTCCCAAAGTGCTGGGATTACAGGCAGGAGCCACTGTGCCCAGCTTGGTTTAATTTTTATGTAACAAAGTTGTGAGTTGTTTTTCAGCAGCCGTGGACCCCCAGGTTAAAGTTCGCATACCTTGAGCGTGCCCAGGTGAACAAAGCATGCCACCGTGGGGGGGGCCTAAGTGCTCCAACCAAGGAGCAAGAACTGAATTAAGAAGCAGATGGGGGGGAGGAGCCAAGATGGCCAAATAGGAACAGCTCCAGTCTACAGCTCCCAGGGTGAGTGACGCAGAAGATGGGTGATTTCTGCATTTCCATCTGAGGTACCAGGTTCATCTCACTAGGGAGCGCCAGACAGTGGGTGCAGGTCGTGGGTGCGTGCACCGTGCGCGAGCCGAAGCAGGGCGAGCCATTGTCTCACTCGGGAAGTGCAAGGGGTCAGGGAGTTCCCTTTCCTAGTCAAAGAAAGGGGTGACAGACGGCACCTGGAAAATCGGGTCACTCCCACCCGAATACTGCGCTTTTCCGATGGGCTTAAAAAATGCCGCACCAGGAGATTATATCCTGCACCTGGCTCAGAGGGTCCTACGCCCATGGAGTCTCGCTGATTGCTAGCACAGCAGTCTGAGATCAAACTGCAAGGCAGCAGCGAGGCGGGGGGAGGGGCGCCCGCCATTGCCCAGGCTTGCTTAGGTAAACAAAGCAGCTGGGAAGCTCGAACTGGGTGGAGCCCACCACAGCTCAAGGAGGCCTGCCTGCCTCTGTAGGCTCCACCTCTGGGGGCAGGGCACAGACAAACAAAAAGACAGCAGTAACCTCTGCAGACTTAAGTGTCCCTGTCTGACAGCTATGAAGAGAGCAGTGGTTCTCCCAGCACGCAGCTGGAGATCTGAGAACGGGCAGACTGCCTCCTCAAGTGGGTCCCTGATCCCTGACCCCCGAGCAGCCTAACTGGGAGGCACCCCCCAGCAGGGGCAGACTGACACCTCACACGGCCGGGTACTCCAACAGACCTGCAGCTGAGGGTCCTGTCTGTTAGAAGGAAAACTAACAAACAGAAAGGATATCCACACCAAAAACCCATCTGTACATCACCATCATCAAAGACCAAAAGTAGATAAAACCACAAAGATGGGGAAAAAACAGAGCAGAAAAACTGGAAACTCTAAAAAGCAGAGCGCCTCTCCTCCTCCAAAGGAACGCAGTTCCTCACCAGCAACGGAACAAAGCTGGACGGAGAATGACTTTGAGGAGCTGAGAGAGGAAGGCTTCAGACGATCAAATTACTCCCAGCTATGGGAGGAAATTCAAACCAAAGGCAAAGAAGTTGAAAACTCTGAAAAAAGTTTAGAAGAATGTATAACTAGAATAACCAATACAGAGAAGTGCTTAAAGGAGCTGATGGAGCTGAAAACCAAGGCTCGAGAACTGCGTGAAGAATGCAGAAGCCTCAGGAGCCGATGCGATCAACTGGAAGAAAGGCTATCAGCGATGGAAGGTGAAGTGAATGAAATGAAGTGAGAAGGGAAGTTTAGAGAAAAAAGAATAAAAAGAAACAAGCAAAGCCTCCAAGAAATATGGGACTATGTGAAAAGACCAAATCTACATCTGATTGGTGTCACTCTGAAAGTGACGGGGAGAATGGAACCAAGTTGGAAAACACTCTGCAGGATATCATCCAGGAGAACTTCCCCAATCTAGCAAGGCAGCCCAACATTCAGATTCAGGAAATACAGAGAACGCCTCAAAGATACTCCTCGAGAAGAGCAACTCCAAGACACATAATTGTCAGATTCGCCAAAGTAGAAATGAAGGAAAAAATGTTAAGGGCAGCCAGAGAGAAAGGTCGGGTTACCCACAAAGGGAAGCCCATCAGACTAACAGCGGATCTCTCAGCAGAAACTCTACAAGCCAGAAGAGAGTGGGGGCCAATATTCAACATTCTTAAAGAATTTTCAACCCAGAATTTCATATCCAGCCAAACTAAGCTTCGTAAGTGAAGGAGAAATAAAATACTTTACAGACAAGCAAATGCTGAGAGATTTTGTCACCACCAGGCCTGCCCTAAAAGAGCTCCTGAAGGAAGCGCTAAACATGGAAAGGAACAACTGATACCAGCTGCTGCAAAATCATGCCAAAATGTAAAGACCATCGAGACTAGGAAGAAACTGCATGAACTAACGAGCAAAATAACCAGCTAACATCATAACGACAGGATCAAATTCACACATAACAATATTAACTTTAAATGTAAATGGACTAAATGCTCCAATTAAAAGACACAGACTGGCAAATTGGATAAAGAGTTAAGACCCATCAGTGTGCTGTATTCAGGAAACCCATCTCACGTGCAGAGACACACATAGGCTCAAAATAAAAGGATGGAGGAAGATCTACCAAGCAAATGGAAAACAAAAAAAGGCAGGGGTTGCAATCCTAGTCTCTGATAAAACAGACTTTAAACCAACAAAGATCAAAAGAGACAAAGAAGGCCATTACATAATGGTAAAGGGATCAATTCAACAAGAAGAGCTAATTATCCTAAATATATATGCACCCAATACAGGAGCACCCAGATTCATAAAGCAAGTCCTGAGCGACCTACAAAGAGACTTAGACTCCCACACATTAATAATGGGAGACTTTAATACCCCACTGTCAACATTAGACAGATCAACGAGACAGAAAGTCAACAAGGATATCCAGGCATTGAACTCAGCTCTGCACCAAGCGGACCTAATAGACATCTACAGAACTCTCCACCCCAAATCAACAGAATATACATTTTTTTCAGCACCACACCACACCTATTCCAAAATTGACCACATACTTGGAAGTAAAGCTCTCCTCAGCAAATGTAAAAGAACAGAAATTATAACAAACTATCTCTCAGACCACAGTGCAATCAAACTAGAACTCAGGATTAAGAATCTCACTCAAAACCGCTCAACTACATGGAAACTGAACAACCTGCTCCCGAATGACTACTGGGTACATAACGAAATGAAGGCAGAAATAAAGATGTTCTTTGAAACCAACGAGAACAAAGACACAACATACCAGAATCTCTGGGATGCATTCAAAGCAGTGTGTACAGGGAAATTTATAGCACTAAATGCCCACAAGAGAAAGCAGGAAAGATCCAAAATTGACACCCTAACATCACAATTAAAAGAACTAGAAAAGCAAGAGCAAACACATTCAAAAGCTAGCAGAAGGCAAGAAATAACTAAAATCAGAGCAGAACTGAAGGAAATAGACACAAAAAACCCTACAAAAAATTAATGAATCCAGGAGCTGGCTTTTTGAAAGGATCAACAAAATTGATAGATCGCTAGCAAGACTAATAAAGAAAAAAAGAGAGAAGAATCAAATAGACGCAATAAAAAATGATAAAGGGGATATCACCACCGATCCCACAGAAATACAGACTACCATCAGAGAATACTACAAACACCTCTATGCAAATAAACTAGAAAATCTAGAAGAAATGGATAAATTCCTCAACACATACACTCTCCCAAGACTAAACCAGGAAGAAGTTGAATCTCTGAATAGACCAATAACAGGATCTGAAATTGTGGCAATAATCAATAGCTTACCAACCAAAAGGAGTCCAGGACCAGATGGATTCACAGCCAAATTCTACCAGAGGTACAAGGAGGAACTGGTACCATTCCTTCTGAAACTATTCCAATCAATAGAAAAACAGGGAATCCTCCCTAACTCATTTTATGAGGCCAGCATCATCCTGATACCAAAGCCGGGCAGAGACACAACCAAAAAAGAGAATTTTAGACCAATATCCTTGATGAACATTGATGCAAAAATTCTCAATAAAATACTGGCAAACCGAATCCAGCAGCACATCAAAAAGCTTATCCACCATGATCAAGTGGGCTTCATCCCTGGGATGCAAGGCTGGTTCAATATATGCAAATCAATAAATGTAATCCAGCATATAAACAGAACCAAAGACAAAGCCCACATGATTATCTCAATAGAAGCAGAAAAGGCCTTTGACAAAATTCAACAACGCTTCATGCTAAAAACTCTCAATAAATTAGGTATTGATGGGACGTATCTCAAAATAATAAGAGCTATCTATGACAAACCCATAGCCAATATCATACTGAATGGGCAAAAACTGGAAGCATTCCCTTTGAAAACTGGCACAAGACAGGGATGCCCTCTGTCACCACTCCTATTCAACATAGTGTTGGAAGTTCTGGCCAGGGCAATTAGGCAGGAGAAGGAAATAAAGGGTATTCAATTAGGAAAAGAGGAAGTCAAATTGTCCCTGTTTGCAGATGACATGATTGTATATCTAGAAAACCCCAATGTCTCAGCCCAAAATCTCCTTAAGCTGATAAGCAACTTCAGCAAAGTCTCAGGATACAAAATCAATGTACAAAAATCACAAGCATTCTTATACACCAGCAACAGACAAACAGAGAGCCAAATCATGAGTGAACTCCCATTCACAATTGCTTCCAAGAGAATAAAATACCTAGGAATCCAACTTACAAGGGATGTGAAGGACCTCTTCAAGGAGAACTACAAACCACTGCTCAAGGAAATAAAAGAGGATACAAACAAATGGAAGAACATTCCATGCTCATGGGTAGGAAGAATCAATATCGTGAAAATGGCCACACTGCCCAAGGTAATTTACAGATTCAATGCCATCCCCATCAAGCTACTAATGACTTTCTTCACAGAATTGGAAAAAACTACTTTAAAGTTCATATGGAACCAAAAAAGAGCCCTCATTGCCAAGTCAATCCTAAGCCAAAAGAAAAAAGCTACAGGCATCACACTACCTGACTTCAAACTATACTACAAGGCTACAGTAACCAAAACAGCACGGTACTGGTACCAAAACAGAGATATAGATCAATGGAACAGAACAGAGCCCTCAGAAATAACGCCGCATGTCTACAACTATCTGATCTTTGACAAACCTGAGAAAAACAAGCAATGGGGAAAGGATTCCCTATTTAATAAATGATGCTGGGAAAACTGGCTAGCCATATGTAGAAAGCTGAAACTGGATCCCTTCCTTACACCTTATACAAAAATCAATTCAAGATGGATTAAAGACTTAAACGTTAGACCTAAAACCATAAAAACCTTAGAAGAAAACCTAGGCATTACCATTCAGGGCATAGGCATGGGCAAGGACTTCATGTCTAAAACACCAAAAGCAATGGCAACCAAAGCCAAAATTGACAAATGGGATCTAATTAAACTAAAGAGCTTCTGCACAGCAAAAGAAACTACCATCAGAGCAACCTACAAAATGGGAGAAAATTTTCGCAACCTACTCATCTGACAAAGGGCTAATATCCAGAATCTACAATGAACTCAAACAAATTTACAAGAGAAAAACAAACAACCCCATCAAAAAGTGGGCGACATGAACAGACACTTCTCAAAAGAAGACATTTATGCAGCCAAAAAACACATGAAAAAATGCTCACCATCACTGGCCATCAGAGAAATGCAAATCAAAACCACAATGAGATACCATCTCACACCAGTTAGAATGGCAATCATTAAAAAGTCAGGAAACAACAGGTGCTGGAGAGGATGTGGAGAAATAGGAACACTTTTACACTGTTGGTGGGACTGTAAACTAGTTCAACCATTGTGGAAGTCAGTGTGGTGATTCCTCAGGGATCTAGAACTAGAAATACCATTTGACCCAGCCATCCCATTACTGGGTATATACCCAAAGGACTATAAATCATGCTGCTATAAAGACACATGCACACGTATGTTTATTGCAGCATTATTCACAACAGCAAAGACTTGGAACCAACCCAAATGTCCAACAATGATAGACTGGATTAAGAAAATGTGGCACATATACACCATGGAATACTATGCAGCCATAAAAAATGATGAGTTCACGTCCTTTGTAGGGACATGGATGAAATTGGAAATCATCATTCTCAGTAAACTATCGCAAGAACAAAAAACCAAACACCGCATATTCTCACTCATAGGTCGGAATTGAACAATGAGAACACATGGACACAGGAAGGGGAACATCACACTCTGGGGACTGTTGTGGGGTGGGGGGAGGGATAGCATTGGGAGATATACCTAATGCTAGATGACGAGTTAGTGGGTGCAGCACACCAGCATGGCACATGCATACATATGTAACTAACCTGCACATTGTGCACATGTACCCTAAAACTTAAAGTATAATAATAATAAATTTAAAAAAAAAAAGCAGTTGGAGCTCTGGTGTCACCCCCATGGCAGTTTCCAGTAACATCACACCTCGTTAGCCTATGCTTCTAAAATTTGACCCAGTGCCCAGCTCAGAGACACACTGCCTTGGGAACTGTCCCTGCTGGTTCCCTGTTACAAGTAACAAAATCCCATTGCTAAACCTCCTTGGTTATGGTCACTGGGTGATCATTGGGTGATACCAATATTGAGGCAGGAAAATAGGGTCTGGACACAGGGAACCTAAGGCTGTTTCACACCGACTTCCTAGAACTAAATTGAAGGCAGAACCCTAACTTTCCATGCCTAAGTAACAAAAGGACCACAGGCTACTCCCTTTGCAACCCCCTCACCTTTTCTGCTAGGCAGATGGGAAATTGGCTGTCCACAAACAATCAGATTGATTGAAGGTCCAGTCTTTGTTTGCCACTTTGTAACTTCACTCCAGCCTCTGAATGGCTGCTGTCCACAACCAATCAGACTGATTGCTGGCCACATCTTCCTTTCAATAGAAGTATAACTTTGTAACTTCACCCTAGTCTCTGATTGGTTGAACAGGAGTGTAACCTTTGTAACTTCACTTCAGCCTCTGGTTGGCTGCTTTCTGTAACCAATCAGACTGATTGCAGGCCACCACTTCATTTACATGAGGTGAGCATGACATGGCCAATGGGAAACTTCTAGAGGATATTTGGACCCAAGAAGATTCCGTATCTGGGCCCTTGAGCTGCTGCTCGGTCCACACCCAAACCATGGAGTGTACTTTCGTTTTCGATAAATCCCCATTTTCATTCTTTTGTTGCTTCATTCTTTCTTTGCCTTGCTGGGCATTTTGTCCAATTCTTTGTTCAATAGGCCAAGAACCTGGACAACTTGCAGTCACAACCCTCCACCAGTGACAATATAGTTTAGATTTGTGTCCCCACCCAAATCTCATGTTGAATTGTAATCCTCAGCATTGGAGGAGCTCCCTGGTGGGAGGTGACTGGATCATGGGGTAGGACTTTCCCCTTGCTGTTCTCGTGATAGCGAGTGAGATCTCACAAGATCTGGTCATTTAAATGTGTGCAGCCCCTCCCCCTCCTCTCTCTCTTCCTCACTCTCTGGCCATGGAAGACATGCCACCTTCCCCTTTGCCTTCTGCCATGATTGAAAGTTTCCTGAGGCCTCCCTAGCCATGCTTCCTGTACAGCCTGTGGAACTGTTAGCCAATTAAACCTCTTTTCTTATAAATTACCCAGTTTCAGGTGTTTCTTCATAGCACTGCAGAATGGACGAATACACTCACGGAGAGACAGGATCCACCTGCTGTGTGGTAACATCCTGACGCAGCACATCTGGGGCCCATCAAGTCTCCATGGGGTGGTGGGAGGAGCATTAACAACAGAGGCAGCACCTGGCACCTTCTGCGGGTGATGGGAAGACTGAGGGCAGGAAAAGCAAACATGCTCAGCACTGTGCTCAGCCCAGGGCGACTCTGAGACAAGAGAGGGGCCAGAGCCGGATGCAGCTGGGAGGTGGCGGCCTTACCAGAGGTTTGAGGAGTACATGGGAAAGTGCACAGAGCCCAGCCCAGGATGGCAGCTGCGCTCTCATTTTCTTGCAGCCTTTAGGGGCTACCTGGCTGGGGTGGTGGCCCTGCTGAAGAGAACCTGCCCCTAGCAGGCATGGGGGCAAGAGCACCTTTCAAAGGTGAACAAATGTGTTCCAATTTGCAGCAGCAAAGCTGCCAGAGGTCCCAGGAAGCCCAGGTTCATCTCATTTACCTAGCCATCTCTGGCAGCATTGGTATTTGAGAGCGTGTATGCGGGCAGAAGAGAGGAAAAAGACCTGCACCAGAACACCTTTCCAGAACACTCTTCCAGAACACCTTTCCAGAACACCCTTCTCCCTTGAACACCTGAGTGCCCAGAGCCCAGCCCCAGCTCCCAGCAAGCCCCCTCCCCAAAACCACTATAGCCACTGGGCCTCCCTTTGGCAAGGCCTGAGGGCCCAAATGTGGCCATCTAGCCTCTGGGGACTTCCGTCCTTTGGAGCTAGAAAAACAGTAGCTGAATGTGCCTGGCTGCAGCAGGGCCCCGCCGACTCACCTATAGAAAGGCCCTGCCGTGGACTGAGCCTCCCAGCCTAGGAAACCTGGCTCTGGCCTCCCCTGCAGGCATGTGATGTTTGGCTCCAGAGGCCTTCTCCTCTGGGCTTTTCCATGCCTGTGAACTGGGCCCCATTCATTTTTCTGTGGTTTCATGGGAACGTCCAATGCATTCAGGAGGTTGCAGTGCACCCAGGAGGAGAGGGGTCAGCGAGAGGCCCGAGCTGTGACTGGTGGGCCACCCAGAGGCCACGGCACCCTCTGCTGGAGACTGGCAGCAGGGTGCATGGCCAGCTGTGGGCGAGGGTCCATCAGTCAAGCAGCTGCACTTTCTCCCGATGCCCCTCCCTGACCCAGGCCAGGGGCTCTGCCTGCAGCTCCCTCGCTCCAGGCCTCCACTTTCCAGCTCCCAGGCCCCCAGCCCCACCTGGCCTGGCCCAGGACAGAGCAGCCACCAAGATCTTTTCCACTTTCCCTCCCCAGCAGCCTGCAATTCAGTGCCCTGCAGACCCCTGCCTCCCGGGGCCCTGCGGTTTCCACCACACTACACTCAATTTCCGGCCACTAAGAACACGGCAGGTCCCGCGTAAAGGTGGCCGCCACCTGCGCTCTGAGGGCTGCCCAGCCACGGAGAAGTGGCTGTGCTCGGGCACTCTGCTTCTGAGACAGGCCCAGCAGCTGCCTTCATGGCCTCAGGAGAGCCCACAGGCTCCAAGCCTGCAGTAAGGACCTGCCTAAGTCCTTAAAAATTTGGTGTTCAGAAGAAATGAAAGTGAAACTGGCTGGGAGCAATTCTTTTGGTTTTGTTTCAAGACAGGGTCTCACTCTGTTGTTCAGGCTGGAGTGCAGTCATGCCATCATGTGTCACTGCAGCCTCAACCTCCTGGGCTCAAGGGATCCCTCCTGCCTCAGCCTCCTAAGTAGCTGGGACAACAGGCACATTCCACCACACCAAGCTGACTTTTTTTTTTTTTTTTTGTAGAGATGGGATCTCACTTTGTTGCCAGTGCTGGTCTCAAGCTCCTGGGCTTAAGCAATCCTCCCGCCTTGAACTCCCAAAGTGCTGGGATGATGGGGTGATACACCACTCCCTGCATGCAATACTTACCAAAGTTCCACGTTAGCAGTTTTCAGCAAGAGCTAATTGACCAAGCTCTGTGAGTGGCCTCATTCCATTAGCAGGAGCCTCCCACAGAATGTGACAGAATGGTCCTGGTGGCTGAGGGTAGAAGGGGCTGCTTCTCTTAAGTCTTTGAAGATGAATGCAGTTCAGCTTTGGCCAACAGCCATGCCCTTCTGCCCAGGCCCAGATCAACTTTTAATCATTTCCAAAGCCAGTCTGACTGTCCTGGGAAAGGAAGGGTTGGGGTGAATTTCTCATCAATTTGGCAGGTACATTGGATCCTGTGAGGAGAGTATGAGACTGTACGAGGGGTCCCTGTGCTAGCCCCAAATGAGAGCCCTGACGCCCACCTACCCAGCCCACCCGCCCCGCACTGCTCAGCTCAGTTCTCCGTTCCGGGGATGGAGTGCTGGGCTTGGCCTGCACCTTTCTGTCCCCAAACTCCACTGGGGACCCACCTTCTAGTCACCCCAGGGTGCCATCACCAGAGCCAGGGGCTAGCCCCACCTTTGCTCACTCCTGCTCAGAGCCCACCTCTTCTCTCTGCCCCCATCGCTACCTGCAGCATCAGAAGGACATGAGTGCACCAAACAGCCCCTGCAGCTGTCCTCAAACATCATGGCCAAGGCTGCGCCTGGGAAGTGGACTCTCTGCGGTGCCAGCTCCCTACTCACTGCCCTTGACTTTTGTCTGGGTCCCTGCTTGATGTGGCCCAACTGGCTGGGCCAGAGCTCCACAGGCACTGTCCCGACTCCCAGCCCCCTAGAGGGAGGGAGAGGCTGAGACCACAAGGGAAGCAGAAACTCAGCCACACCAAAGGCCCTGGCAAGGTGGACCTCTCCTCCAAAGCCTCACCAGGCTTCACGTTCAAGGTCACCAAGAGTGCACTTGTTCTCTGTCGAGGGCAGAGGTGACTCCGGGGACTGTGCTGGGGTCCAGGGAGGGCAGGTAGCGGAGTTGCCAGGAAAGCAGCTTGCCTGAGGTCTGTGGTCTTGGCAGGGGCTTCCACAGCGGCCCCACCCTCTCCCTGTCCCCTCCCTCCTGTCCTTGTCCTCATGTTTACTGAAGACCATGAGAAGGGATGTGGAGAGCGCCTGCAGGAACTGAGAGCAGGAGCCTGGCTCAGCCCTGAGAGGACCCCAGATATTCAGTTCCTAAACCCATAGAGGGTGGGGCATGGGCATAGAGGAGTAACCAGGGGCCACCTCACACAGCCCTGCTCTTTCACCCTGCCTGCCTGGTGGCCTCCTTAGCCTGCAGCCTCAGTGCTGCCCGATCTGGGGCCATGCTGCCTCCTGCTGGCCACACTGCAAAATGCAGCTCAAGGTGGGCCTGGAAGCTCCAGGTGTCCTTCTTCCCCCAGGCCTACAGCTGGGCTGGAGGGGGAAGCGGCACCAGGAAACAGCCTGGATGCTCCTGCCCAGGAGGATTGTCCGACTCCATGGGGGAGAAAGTCCGTGCCTGGCACATGGTAATCTTTGTGGAGCGAGAGGGCAAAAGTATGCATGATTGTGTGCATCTGAAGCATTTCTGTGCTGATGGCCGGACCGAAGGCAGATGACAAATCATGCAGATATTTCTGCAGCAGGAATGGCTGCATTCTCCTGGCTCGCCTGCCAGGGAGCTCAGAGGTGCCCTTGCCCGGGAATCCGATGGCAGAGAGTTACCAGAAGGTCTGCGGTGCTCCTGTTCCTCGGCCCCGGTGAGAGGTGACAGCATGCTGGCAGTCCTCACAGCCCTCGCTTGCTCTCGGCACCTCCTCTGCTTGGTCTCCCACTTTGGCGTCACTTGAGGAGCCCTTCGGCCCACCGCTGCACTGTGGGAGCCCCTTTCTGGGCTGGCCAAGGCCGGAGCCAACTCCCACAGCTTGCAGGGAGGTGTGGAGGGAGAGGCGCGAGCGGGAACCAGGGCTGCGCGCGGCGCTTGCGCGCCAGCTGGAGTTCCGGGTGGGCGTGGGCTTGGCAGGCCCCGCACTCTGAGCAGGCGGCCGGCCCTGCCGGCCCCGGGCAATGAGGGGCTTAGCACCCGGGCCAGCGGCTGCGAGGGTGTACTGGGTCCCCCAGCAGTGCCAGACCACCGGCGCTGCGCTCGATTCCTCACCGGGCCTTAGCTGCCTTCCCCCAGGGCAGGGCTCGGGACCTGCAGCCCGCCATGCCTGAGCCTCCCACCCCCTCCACGGGCTCCTGTGCAGCCCGAGCCTCCCCGATGAGCGCCACCCCCTGCTCCGTGGCGTCCAATCCCATCAACCACCCAAGGGCTGAGGAGTGCGGGCGCACGGGGCCGGACTGGCAGGCAGCTCCACCTGCAGCCCCGGTGCGGAATCCACTGAGTGAAGCCAGCTGGGCTCCTGAGTCTGGTGGGGGCGTGGAGAATCTTTATGTCTAGCTCAGTGATTGTGAATACACCAATCGGCACTCTGTATCTAGCTCAAGGTTTGTAAACACAGCAATCAGCACCCTGTGTCTAGCTCAGGGTTTGTGAATGCACCAGTCGACACTCTGTATCTAGCTGCTCTGGTGCCAGATTTGTCTCCTGGAGAGAGGCATGGGCACCTGTGGTCTCCCCGCCTCCTGGCCTCCCCTTGGGTCCCCTTATGCAGAAAGGGTCCCGGCCCCAGGCTTGCTTGGCTTTGGGGACTGTTTTAAAAGGGACATGAAGAAAGAAGAAGCCGGAGAATGGTCCTTGGCCACTCTGGATGGAGTGTCCCCTGAGCAGTAGGAAGAGAACTGTCCCTGGCTCGGCTCCTGCCCTGAGTGACTGTTGATTCACAGTTCTCTCTCCAAGGGGACATGGGCCTGTCCTAATGCTGCCTTAGGGGCTTGGCTCCAGCTGGCCCTGGAGTCTGCAGGTCACCACCTGCCCCTGTGCCTGGCTTTGAATTTCCTAACATCCAGAGTGCCCTGGGAGTACAGTGTCCAGCCCGTTGTGTGTAGTAAACGTGGTGTTCATAACCGGGAGCTGGGCAGAAGAGGAACGACAGAGTCCACCCGTGGACCCTCGGGGCTGTGTGTCCTGAAGTTCAAGCCTAGCTCACCCTGCAGTGGGTCCAGCCCCACCTGTACTGACAGATGGCACCAGCAGGGAGCGCAGTGCTCCACTGCCACAGTTCTCTGTCCCCACCTCAGTGCAGTCAGCCCTGGACCCCCCACCGCCTGCTCCCTGTAGCACACACAGCCACAGGCCCTCCCAGCTCCCGCCCCTGGCCCTTGGTCACTCTCACCTGCTGCCTCAGCCGAAGGTAGCCGGTAGGGCCTCCCTGAAGCTCCCTCCAGCCAGACAGGGGTGGGCCAGGGCTGAGGGCCAAGGGCCGCCTCCAAGCAGTGAAGCCCTCCAGGGTGGAAGGGCAGGTGGCCCCCTCTGTGTCCCGTTCCCCTAAGTCCCGGCGAGCCCTCCCCTTCCTCCTGCGGTGCCCTCTGCCCTCATCTATGTGCCCTGGTGGGCTCCCCCAGCACTGCGGCCTCCCGGGTGGGGTTTCAGGACCCCCAGGGCCTCCCAGCTCACTCAGACCCCCACCCCCTTCCTGTAGCTCTGCTCTCTGGCACCACCTTCCCTCTCTTGGGGACAACCACAGTGGAGAGAGGCGGGGCTCTGCCTGTCCCTCTATTGCAGGGGTGCTGGCCTTCTGGGGTCCTTTTGAGAACTTGATGAAAGCTATGAGTTTACACCCAAGAAATTCTCTGGCACCGTTTGCACCAACAACATGCCCCAAAGGTGGAGCCAGGCCCCCAGGTTGCATTTTGTAAGTCTTGGGAGCTCTCAGGATGCGTCAGGGACACGTGGCCTCTGACTCGCTCAGCTCTGCCCTGACCCAGGGCGTTCATCCTGGAGCAGGCCTCCGTTACTGACTGGCGAGCAGAGGCTTCCAGAGGCTGAGGGAGGGGCCTGGGGTCCTCCTGCAGGGACCAAGACGGAGCTGCGCCTCAACATCAGGCCCTGCCGTCCTTGTCTCCTCCCAGCCGGGCTCTGTACAGGTCATCACCGTCTTCAGCCCGCTGGAGGGGGTCCTGCGGGCAGCCATGGCCCTCTAGTATAGTGCTGTCCTGAAGCGGCCAGGCACCCAGGGCCACCTGGGCCCCGCGGAGGAGGAGGACTGAGGCTATCTGGCCCTGCTGGCTTTTAGAAATAGGAACTGTTGATACCAAGGGGAATTTTTAATTCTGTTTTTAAAATGTTTAAATTTTTCTAATTTAAATTTAAGGTTTTAAATTTTTAAATTTAAATTTAATTTTTTTTTAGAAACAGGGTCTCGCTCTGTCACTCAGGCTCAGGGTATGGTGGCACCATCGCAGCTCAAGTAGCTTCAAACTCCTGACCTCATATAGTCCTCCTGCCTCAGCCTCCCGAGTAGCTGGGGCTGCAGGCCTGTGCCACCATGCCCAGCTGTTTTTGGGTTTTTGCTTTGGAAAAATGGGATTTCGCTTTGTTGCCCAGGCTGGTCTCAAATTCCTCATCTCAAGCAATCTTCTTGCTTTGGCCTCTCAAAGTGCTGGGATTATAGATGTGAGCCACTGTGCCTGGCCTGTTTTTATCTTTATTTTTGGATTTTATTTTATGTTTGCCTCTCAGTTTTTAAGCAAACTGCAAGGAAGACGGTGGGGCTAGAAGGAAGGCTGAGGCCTGGCCAGCAATGGCCCAGCATCCCCCTGAGTGGCCAACCCCCCTTTCCCCCACTGCCCTCCTCTGCCCAAGAAATGAGGGCTTTTCAGTAAATCCATGTCAGGGAGCAAAGTCAAGTGTGGAGGGCCATCTGGTGTGTGGGGCGCCTCTGGGAAGCCTGGGCAGTGGAATGCCCCCTTGCACCCAGCTCAAGGGACCCAGCTTAGGCTCCAACCCTTGCTGCTGAGCCGATGTCACCACCCAGAACCTTCCTGTCAGTTCCAGCACAATTCAGAGCTGGCTGCCTGGCAGATTGATGCTGGAGTCTCATTCTGCCTGATTAAAAATGGAATTAGTATGCAGCACTGAGAGCGCCCCCATCACCCTGACACATGTGACTGTGTCCAACCCTGCCCCCACTTCCTCTCTGCACCAGCTCTGCAGGACCTGGTAGGGGTCAGGGGTCCTGTGACACCCACTCCTCGCAGTTCCTCAAGCAGCACTCTGTGAGGTCCTGTGCCCAGCTCTGGTGTGAGTGGGTACCCTGGCAGCGCCAAGGGAGCCTGGACAGAGGAGCCGGCCTGGGCCTGGGGGAGGGGACGAGGGCTCTCCAGTGCCTTCCAAACCAGGAGGGGAAACCGGCTGCTGGTGACACAGCCTGGCCCCGTTGCCCACCCAGTGTCCCAAGCACCCACAGATCCCACCTGCCTCGGTCCTGAGCAGAGCTGGCCAGCCACTGGGCAGTCCCTTCCCCAGCCAGCCTGACCCCAGCCTGCACTCCTTCCCCCTCCGTGGGGGAAGCTCTGTGGCTTGGTGTCCCCGAGGGCTGCCAGAAACTAGGATGAAAGCCATGGTGAGCACGGCCTCTGTTCCCCTGCACCATTTCCTGGGGTGTCCGGATTAACAAGCTCATTTGATCTGGTTACAGTGAATTTTCTTCAAAGAAACACTCAATAGGGTCCTTGTCAGAGTGCCTCACAGCGACAGTGACTGGGTATGGCTGCCTTTGTTCTGCCACCGTCAGACGGGGCTGGCTGTGGGAGGCGACCAAAGACATCCCGCACCTGCCCTGGGAGCCTTTCCCTCCTCCAGGGCTCAGCCACCTCAGGCAGCCTTCAGTCTGTGTGTCCTGCCACCCCCAAGATGTCCCAGAGGCCATGGTCACCCCATCTGTTCCTGTCCCCAGAACCTTCTCCTGGAGCCAAGTACCTGCAGGGACAGACAGGCGAGCATCTGGGGGTTTGGTGTTGGGGTAGAGAAGGCTGTGGGGTGCTGCCCTGGCCCAGGCAGCCTGACTGTGAGAGCCCCAAACAGGAGACATCCCAGCCCCTTCCCCTCCCCTCCACGCTGTGGCAGTGGGTGCTGTTGATGTGGGGCACGTTCTTGGCTTGTGCATTTCTCGGATGAACTGCATCTGTTGCCAGTAGAAAGATGCTCACATGTCTTTGGCTCAAGATCGACACTGCCTTTGGCTCAGGTTGGGACATCAACTATTGCTACAGAGCAGTAATGGTTAAAAATAAGATTTTGGAATTTATTAAAATATTTGTGGCTGGGAGCAGTGGGTCACACCTGTAATCCCAACACTTTGGGGGACCGAGGCGGGTGGATCACTTGAGGTCAGGAGTTTGAGACCAGCCTCACCAGCATGGTGAAACTCCATCTCTACTAAAAATAATAAAAATTAGCCGAGTGTGGTGGTGGGTGCCTGTGGTCCCAGCTACTCGGGAGGCTGAGGCAGGAGAATCACTTGAACTCGGGAAGTGGAGCTTGCAGTAAATCGAGATTGGGCCACTGCACTCTAGCATGGGCAACAGAGTGAGACTCTACGTCTAAAAAAAAAAAAAATTTTTTTGCAGTTGTTCAAATACAGTTTAGACTAGGATTGACATGTAAAAATTTTGTGAAAGGATAATACATTTTGTTTTCTCCATTGTATGAAAGCGTTTATTGAAAATCAAGTGACATCTTTTACAAGGGAAAAAGTCACTTGTTCTTTAACATACAGTTTTTTTTCTTAGTTCTGAATTAGAAATGGCATCTGTTTTAGGTCTCAAGATATAACTTGGCTGTTCCTTACTGTGTATGTATGTTGTTTTCTGTAGGTATAGATAATTATATATAGGCCCTGTACCAAATGGGAGTGATGGTGTATTTAATAACTCTTTGATACCTTATGTTACCAAATATAAAGGCCAGGCGCAGTGGGTCACACCTGTAATCCCTGCACTTTGGGAGGCCAAGGTGGGTGGATCACCTGAGGTCAGGAGTTTGAGACCAGCCTGGCCAACCTGGTGAAACCCTGTCTCTACTAACAATACAAAAATTACCTGGGCATGGTGGCAGGTGCCTATAATCCCAGCTACTCGGGAGGCTGAGGCAGAAGAATCTCTTGAACCCGGGCGGGGGGAGGAGTGGGGGGCAGAGGTTGGAGTGAGCCTAGATGGCACCGCTTCACTCCAGCCTGGGCAAAAGAGCGAAACTCCTTCTCAAACACACACACACACACACACACACACCCCACTTTCTCTGTTGCTCAGGCTAGAGTGCAATGATGTGATCATAGCTCACTGCAGCCTCAACCAAGCCGACTCAAGTGGACTTCCTGTCTCAGCCTCCCTGGCAGCTGGGACTACAGGTGCATGCACAACCACCACACCCAGCTAATTGTAATTTTTTGGAGACAAGGTTTTGCCATGTTGTCCAGGCTGGTCTCAAGCTAATGGGCTCAAGGGATCCTTCAGCCTTGTCCTTCCAAAGTGATAGGATTATAGGCATGAGCCACTGTGTCTGGCCTTCCTTTAAAAATTTTGAAAACTTGGCCAAGCTTGGTGGCTCATGCCTGTAATCTCAGCACTTTGGGAGGCTGATGTGGGCAGATCATTTGAGATCAGGAGTTCGAGACCAGCCTGGTCAACATGGTGAAATCCTGTCTCTACTAAAAATACAGAAATTAGCCAGGTGTGGTGGTGGGCACCTGTAATCCCAGCTACTCGGGAGGCTGAGGCAGGACAGTCACTTGAACCTCAGGTGGAGGTTGCGGTGAGCCAACATTGAGCCACTGGATTCCAGCCTGGGTGACAGATCGAGACGCTTATCTCAAATTAAAAAAAATTAAATTAAAATTTGAAACCAGGGGACCAAGTTCTGTTGAAGACCTGGAAATTCCAGTAGGCTGAAGATCAGTGCAACCACTGTGGTCGGCCCTGTTGAGGTGCTGCTGAGCACCCACTCATCTGTGGGTGCTGCGGATTTACTACACTCAGATAAAGCCAGTGTTTCTGGAGTTCCTCCAGGGGAAACTGGTAGAGTTCAAAGCCCAGCCAAAGACCCTAAGAAATCATAAAGGGAACATACGCTTTTCTGGCTGTTACTGTTCTCCAGCGCCTTCTTGCCTCTGGATGGAAGGACAGCTCACTGCTTAGTATTTCACAAGCTCTTGCTTCATCCACCAACTCATCCACTGTTGGATGTGTCACAGAAGCCAATCTGTCCTGGATCACAGCGACCCCTTAACCCAACAGTTCACAGCTTTTTGCATGTCCCTATCTGAACATCCAAAGACCCCTAAAAGAATTGTGGACTGGACTGAGTACTCCTTACATGGACCCTTTTAGGGACCACGAAGCCCCCGTTTCTATTGGGCATCCCAGTTGGGCTATTCCCTTACCCTTGCTAAAAGAAGGCGAGCTCCTCTTTTCCCTTGATGGTG
Source organism: Pan paniscus (assembly GCF_029289425.2). Lineage (NCBI taxonomy): Eukaryota > Metazoa > Chordata > Mammalia > Primates > Hominidae > Pan > Pan paniscus. Next base: position 134,964,140 of record NC_073262.2, read on the forward strand.
AGCCAGAGAGCACTCCATCTGATGGGCAGGCCTTAATGAGTCAGGAAGTCTTTCGGGCAGGTGTGGCTTTGCCTGGATGTAGTAATAACCTAACTGATTCCTAGTTAGAAAGGACAGCCTTAGTGACTGCTGCTACCCAAGACACAGACCTGTGCTCCTGAGGGCTGCCCTATGGATCAAAGCAAGCTAAATGGCGGCTGCTATGGCTGCCCAGCAAGTCCCTAGACTCCTTAGCTGGAGTAGTTTTATTATTATTATTATTATTATTATTATTATTATTATTATCGAGACAGAGTCTCACTTAGTCACCCAGGCTGGAGTACAGTGGTGCAATCTCGGCTCACTGCCACCTCTGCCTCCCGGGTTCGAGCGATTCCGCTGCCTCAGCCTCCCATGTAGCTGGGATTACAGGTGTGTACCACCATAAATACCCTGCTAATTTTTGTATTTTTAGTAGAGATGGGGTTTCCCCATATTGGCGAGGCTGGTCTGGAACTCCTGGCCTCAAGTGATCCGCCCACCTCAGCCTCCCAAAGTGCTGGGATTACAGGCGTGAGCCACCATGCCCAGCCTGGAGTAGTTTTAGATAACCGCATAGCTGTGCGCTGTTTGCTTGCTGAACAAGGGGAGTGTGTGGAATCGCCAGCTCGTCTTGCTGTTCCCACAGTAATGCATCAACTGAAGTGGACATGCATGTTGAAATGACAAGACAGCAAGCCTCCTGGTGGCCTAGACTGCTTTTCAGGAGTATGTGGGTTTTTTTGGTTGTTGTTTTGTTTTGTTTTGGCAGGGTCTCACTCTGCTGCCCAGGCTGGAGTAGAGTGATACAATCTCAGCTCACTGCAGCCTCGACCTCCTGGGTTCAAGCAATCCTCCCACCTCAGCCTCCCAAGTAGCTGGGACTACAGGCATATGCCACCATGCCCAGCTAATTTTTACATTTTTTGGTAGAGACAGTGTCTTGCCATGTTGTCCAGGCTGGTCTCAAAGTCCTGGGTTCCAGCAATCAACCCACCTCGGCCTCCTATAAAGACGTGAGCCACTGCAGGAGGCTGAGGCAGGAGAATTGCTGACATATCCAGTTTCTTAGAAAAAAACATTTAATAGACACTTACAAACAGAAGCTATGTCTGGGTTTCAGGTGGCGGTGAGACAAGATGGTAGCTTTACCCCCCAAGACCGAGGGCCACAAGGGAGGGGTGACCTCAAAGCGATGTGTAGGACAATTGAAATATGATAACATCAAAGTTGTTTTGTCCTAAGGGCAGGATTTACAGGAAGTAGGTGCTCCCGCACTAGAAACACGACATGAACGGGAAATCTCAGAGGCCCTCCGAGAACTGGCATTCATCAACCTGGTAGATCAGGCCCCAAGATGGAATTGCTTTGACACCCACACAACCTGAAATAATCGGAGTACTGTTGGCAGCTGATGTGAGACTTCGGTTCTTGTCTTCTTAGCTTAAAATAATTTAAACAAGAGACGCAACAGCGAAGGAGATGCAGCATACAATAATTTTTGCAAAAGAAAAATAACATCTTGAAAGTGAAGTGCAGAATAGGCAGAGAGAAGAATTCAGGGCAGGCTGCTCATAAAGATGAGACAGCAAAGGTTGACACTAGGGAGGCTCCCTTTATGGAAATCTTACATGATTATTCATGAGGGGTTGGGAAGAGGTGTTGCTAGTAAGCATGTTCTGGCCAAAAGCTATTAAAAGAAAAGGAGTGTCAAAAAATTTAGGCCGTGCTGGGGGTGGAGGCTCACACCTGTAATCACAGCACTTTGGGAGGAGAGGCTTAAGCCCAGGACTTCCAGACCAGCTTGGGCAACATGGTGAAACCCCATCTCTACCAAAAATGCAAAAATTAAATGGGCAAGGTGGCACACACCTGTAGTCCCCACTACTCGGGAGGCTGAGGTGGAAGAATCTCTTGGGCCCAGGAGGTTAAGGCTGCAGTGAGCCGTGATTGCCCCACTGCACTCCATCCTGGGCTACGGAGCAAGACTCTGTCTCAAAAAACAAAGTCAATGGTTCCCTTTGGTGGGGAAGGAAGAAGTGGGGTTTGAATGGGGGGCGGGGTACATATGGGAAGATCCTGGCCGTAGTCAATTTCTTGATCTGAGTGGTATTACTTTGGTGTTCAATTCTGTAACTCTTCTTTAGGCCATATCTTTCTGTTTTCTGCAGTTTTAATGTTTGACATATCTCAAGAGGAAAGAAAGAAAAGGAACAAGCTTGCCATTTGATCCAGATTAGATGCAACTGTTCCAGCTGCGTTTTCCATTTTCATCTCAGCCAGTATTTTTCAAAATGTGACATGCACGTATTTCCAAAGGGCGGTACTGAAACAGGATAGGTAATCAAGGAAGTGACCGTGTTCTTGGGATGCAGCAAGCGTGGTGACCGCACAGTCAACACAATAAGCCTCAGCATTCGAATTGTAATTGAGCTCATTCAAGCAAAGCTATCTTCAGTGGGGACTTTTCTTTCTAGAGAGCATGCGCATTTTGATTTTACCTATCCTCAAACTGACCCTTTGCTCATTATAATAGTAAAAAGCGCACCCCGGGTGGAGATTTAAGAAGCTAATGAGACCTGCGACGTACGAACCAGCATGTACAGCTACTCACGCCTGTAATCCCAGCACTTTGGGAGGCCGAGGTGGGCAGATCATTTGAGGTCAGGAGTTTGAGACCAGCCTGGCCGACATTGTGAAAACCCATCTCCGCTAAAAATACAAAAATCAGCCAGGCGCAGTGGCTTACGCCTGTAATCCCAACACTGTGGAAGGCCAAAGCAGGTGGATAGCCTGAGGTCAGGAGTTTGAGACCAGCTTGGCCAACCTGGTGAAACCCCATCTCCGCTAAAAATACAAAATGAGTCAGGTGTGGTAGCAGGTGCCTGTAATCCCAGCTACTCGGGAGGCTGAGGTGGGAGAATCCCTTGAACCTGGGAGGCGGAGCAGTGAGCAGAGATCTCACCAGTGCACTCCAACCTGGGTGACAGAGCGAGATTCCATCTCTAAAACAAGTAAATAAACAAAAATAAAAAAATAAAAATACAAAAACTAGCTGGGCGTGCTGGCGGGCGCCTGTAATCCCAGCTACTCAAGAGGCTGAGGCAGGAGAATCGCTTGAACCTGGGAGGTGGAGGTTGCAGTGAGCTGAGATGGTGCCACTGCACTCCAGCCTGGGGGACAGAGTGGGACTCCATCTCAAAAAAATAAAAATTAATTATTAATTAATTAATTAATAAAATAAAATAGAAACAGGGTCTTGCTATGTTGCTCACTATGTGGTGAATTTTTTCAGGTGCTGAGCAAGACTGGAGACCAGACACACACCAATGTCACTTGCAGTAAACAAAGGATATTTGTCCACATTCAAAGTCTATGGTGACACCCTGGCCACATGGGGATGCTTGGCCACCCTGCCTCCTACCTTCATGCCAGAGTCGCCTGTCATAATGTCTGGTTACAGCCCTTCCTCTGAGGTCCAGGGATTTCAAAGCAGAAGCAGCAGGTCTTCCCCGGCTGGAGGAAGAGCCAAAGCCTCCATTCCTGGGATTCTTGGTTGCTGTTACCTGGGGCAAGGGGAGGCCCAGGCTGTGGCGTGTATTCTCAGAGGACTGGTCGTCTTGGTCCTTCTGTTTCCTGGGAAGGAAGGGCTGGTCCTGTAGGGCCCCATCTAGATCCCTTAGCACCCTCTACCACCTGATGCCCTTGGGGATACCAAGCTCTGTGCAGTCCAGACCATGTTCCAGCTCAGTGCCCACCTTACAGGCATGTGCCACCATGCCTGGCTAATTTTGTATTTTTTAGTAGAGATGGGGATTATCCATGTTGGTAAGGCTGGTCTTGAACTCCCGAACTCAGGTGATCCACCTGTCTTGGCCTCCCAAAGTGGCCTGGCAGGGCTGAATTCACCCCCTCACCAGCTACTGCCAACCACGGATGAATGGCTTCTGCCTGCCTCCTGCCCTCCAGATCTTACCAGGGCATTTCACTGGGAAATATGGCAACAGCCCTTGCCACTCAGGGGACAGCATGGCAGGGGCTGGGAACGAATGTTGTTGCCAAACGACAAGACCCAGCTTGGTCCAGTGGCTCACACTTGTGATCCCAGTGGTCTGAGAGGCTGAGGCAGGAGGATCACTTGAAGCCAGGAGTTTGAGAGCAGCCTGGGCAACACAGTGAGACTCTACAAAACAAAACAAAAAAAATTAGCCAGGCATGGTGGCTGGTGCCAATAAGCCCAGCTACTGGGGAGGCTGAGGCTAAGGCTGAGGCAGTGAGCCATGATCATGCCACCGCAGTCCAGCCTGGTGACAAATGAGACCCTGCCTCAAAAAAAAAAAAAAAAAAAAAAGAGGAAGGTGAGCGCAGTGGCTCATGTCTGTAAATCCAGACACTTTGGGAGGCTGAGGTGGAGGTTCGAGGCCAGCCTGGGCAACATAGCAAAACCATGTCTTTACACAAAATAAAAAATGAGTCAGGTGTGGTGGCACATGCCATTGGTGCCAGCTACGTGAGAGGCTGAGGTGGGAAGATTGCTTGAGCCTGGGAGGTCCGAAGCTGCAGGGAGCCGTAACTCAGGCATCACACTCCAACCTGGCTGACAGAATGGGACCCTGTCTCCAAAACCAAAAGATTCCAGCTCGAAAAATAATCGTGGGGCGGCGGCAAAAGCTCCTGACTGGCCTTGACTTTAGAGTGAATCAATGAATTAATTAAGGGCCTGCCTGTTAGTGAGTCTCCTCTGAAATTTAGCCCAGAAATTTCCTAACTCAGCAAGATGAAGCAGGAGGTAGAAGGAACTAAGGGGGCAATAAGCAGGAGAAAGGAATGTCCCCATGAGGGTGACATCTTCCCTGAGAGCCCCAGGACGACCAGCAGGAAGCCAGGCGGGGGGCAGGCAGGAGGACTCCAGAAAGCTCGGCCTGAGGGGAGGCCCGTGGGGGTGGTAGGGAGTGGTGCAGGGAAGGCAGAGGCTGAGCAGCAGGTGAGGTCCCCTGGGTTTTGGGGGCCAAGACTGGGGCTCGGGGCGAGCAAGCATGAGTGGAGAAGGGGCTGCTGTGGTTGGGCTGGGGTGGACTCCCCACCTGCGTCGTCCAAACATTAGTGTGAGTGCACCCACACAAACACATACACAATCACACACAACATGTGAGCAATGGGCAGGACTGGTCCGGCCCCACTCAGTGCTGTCACCATTGGCCCCACAGCTGCCCACAGCCCTAGAGCTCTGGGCCCAGATTCCTGCCAGCCCCACCTGTCCAGGCCAAGGTAAGATGATGGAGCAAGGGGGTGCCAGGGCAGCAAAGCCCCCCACGTGCCCCTTTCCCACAGGGCCCAGGCTCCTGGCATCAGGAGGCTGAACCCAGGCCCTGGCCCAGACTGTGTGCTTCCAGCCTCCCCTCCTCTTGACACCAGAACACAGCCTGGCCCCAGCTTCTGGGAAATATAGAAAAAAATGGGTGAATGATCCAGTGACAGGGTGTCTTGTTCCACACAAGACACAGTGAGCAGGGGTTGGGGGAGGGGCTCCTGGCTGCAGGAGGCACACCACACTCACCCAAATGGCATCTGTACTCAATACCGCACCCTTCCCTGGGGGACACCTGGTCCCAACCTGAGCTGCCTTTCTCAGGACCCCAGCCCCAGCCCGGCCCAGCCCAGCCACACCCTGCCACTCCCTTCAGCCAGTGTGGCTTCAGGTCAAGAGGCTAGGCAGGGTCAAGGTGGCAACAAGGGGAGAAGCCGGGACACAGTTCTCCCTGATTTAAACCCAGGCAGCCTAGAGTGCAGCTCATACTCCATACCCAGAATTCCTGCCTCGCCACTGTCCTGCTGCCCTCCAGACATGCTGGGGCCCTGCATGCTGCTGCTGCTGCTGCTGGGCCTGAGGCTACAGCTCTCCCTGGGCATCATCCCAGGTAATGAGGCTCCCCCAGCTGCCCCTACACAACACACACACAGGGCACCCCCCAGCCCAGGCTGACCTGATCTTTACTCTCCCCTTGGCCAGTTGAGGAGGAGAACCCGGACTTCTGGAACCGCCAGGCAGCCGAGGCCCTGGGTGCCGCCAAGAAGCTGCAGCCTGCACAGACAGCCGCCAAGAACCTCATCATCTTCCTGGGTGACGGTGAGTGAGCCAGGCCTTCCAGCCCCGCAGCCCTCACAGCCCTGGCACCCGGACCCTCAGTGGTTCCAGGACAGCCCTGGGGCCCAAGCCTCACACATTTCTGTTCCTTCAGGGATGGGGGTGTCTACGGTGACAGCTGCCAGGATCCTAAAAGGGCAGAAGAAGGACAAACTGGGGCCTGAGATCCCCCTGGCCATGGACCGCTTCCCATACGTGGCTCTGTCCAAGGTAAGGGCTGGGCCACTTCAGAGTTCTCCAAGCAGAGAAGGGGAATCCTGGCTATGGAGTGTGGTAGGAGGGAGGGACCCTAAACAGCTGGGGCTCCAGTAAGGAGTTAGAGGCAGTTGGAATCCCAGAGGACAGAGATCAGGGTCTGGGTCTCCGTGTCTGCCCCAGAGAAGAGCTCAGAGTGTCTCTGTCCCCAGACATACAATGTAGACAAACATGTGCCAGACAGTGGAGCCACAGCCACAGCCTACCTGTGCGGGGTCAAGGGTAACTTCCAGACCATCGGCTTGAGTGCAGCCGCCCGCTTTAACCAGTGTAACACGACACGCGGCAACGAGGTCATCTCCGTGATGAATCGGGCCAAGAAAGCAGGTGAGCTGTGGCCTGCTGCTGGGTCACGGCCAGGTCACAGACCTTGGTCACATATACTGACCTCTGACACCCTTAGGGAAGTCAGTGGGAGTGGTAACCACCACACGGGTGCAGCACGCCTCGCCAGCCGGCACCTACGCCCACACGGTGAACCGCAACTGGTACTCGGACACCAACATGCCTTGCTCGGCCCGCCGGGAGGGCTGCAAGGACATCGCCACGCAGCTCATCTCCAACATGGACATTGACGTGTGACCCCAGGGCCAAGGGCTGGGGCTGGGCAGAGAGTAGCAGGGAGGGGGCACCAGCTCAGACCCAGGCAACCAAAAGCCTTATCTGGGCCAGCAGGGTCTGGAGGTGGGGTTGTGGGCGTAGAAGGTGCACCACAGGCTGGGCCATTCCCACAGCCTTGGGGAGGGGAGTCTGGGGCTATGCATGAGGAGGGGGCATGGGGCCAGCCAGGCCCCCAAATCCACCTGCCCCATCCTCTGTTCCCAGGTGATCCTAGGTGGAGGCCGAAAGTACATGTTTCGCATGGGGACCCCAGACCCTGAGTACCCAGATGACTACAGCCAAGGTGGGACCAGGCTGGACGGGAAGAATCTGGTGCAGGAATGGCTGGCGAAGCGCCAGGTGATGGGGGCTGGCGGGTGCAGGGGGCACAGCAGGGGGAGGGCAGAGGTGTGGGGCTCGGGGCTGTGGGCTGAGGCCTGGCTCTCTCCCTCCCCGCAGGGTGCCCGGTACGTGTGGAACCGCACTGAGCTCATGCAGGCTTCCCTGGACCCGTCTGTGACCCATCTCATGGGTAATGACCCCCTTCCTGCCCTGGCATCCCTCAGATGGCCTCAGATGGCACCTTCTGAGCCTGTGTGCACATCCGCCAGCACCCTCCCTCCCCCAGCCTGCCAGTCACCACAGGACCCCTTGTCCCACAGGTCTCTTTGAGCCTGGAGACATGAAATACGAGATCCACCGAGACTCCACGCTGGACCCCTCCCTGATGGAGATGACAGAGGCTGCCCTGCGCCTGCTGAGCAGGAACCCCCGCGGCTTCTTCCTCTTCGTGGAGGGTGCGTGGTGGCCCCTGGGGAGTGGGGGTTGGGGGTTGGAGCAGGGCAGGCTCAGCATCTCCCCCCTCTGGCCTTCCTGCAGGTGGTCGCATCGACCATGGTCACCATGAAAGCAGGGCTTACCGGGCACTGACTGAGACGATCATGTTCGACGACGCCATTGAGAGGGCGGGCCAGCTCACCAGCGAGGAGGACACGCTGAGCCTCGTCACCGCTGACCACTCCCACGTCTTCTCCTTCGGAGGCTACCCCCTGCGAGGGAGCTCCATCTTCGGTAGGCCTGGGGAGAGTGGCAGGTGCTGCTGCAGCAATTAAGTGGGTGAAATCTGAGCCTCAGTCTCCTCCTCTGTCAAATGGCAGTAATGCTGGCACCAGCCCTGTAGGGTCTCCTGAGGACTAAGCCCCTGACCAGGCAAAACGTGGCGGTGCCTAGCACGTGGGAGACACTCCACAGCTGTGTTCAGCTCAACCACAGGGACCCCTCTCTCTGCAGGGCTGGCCCCTGGCAAGGCCCAGGACAGGAAGGCCTACACGGTCCTCCTATACGGAAACGGTCCGGGCTATGTGCTCAAGGACGGCGCCCGGCCGGATGTTACCGAGAGCGAGAGCGGTGAGTGCCGCGGGGTCGCCCCGAGGGGGACCAGGGTGCCAAGGATGGGGGGCTGGCGGGAAGGGGTCACCTCCTGTCTGCCTGGAACTGAATGAACCCTCCTACCGGAACTGAACCCTCCTACCAGGGAGCCCCGAGTATCGGCAGCAGTCAGCAGTGCCCCTGGACGAAGAGACCCACGCAGGCGAGGACGTGGCGGTGTTCGCGCGCGGCCCGCAGGCGCACCTGGTTCACGGCGTGCAGGAGCAGACCTTCATAGCGCACGTCATGGCCTTCGCTGCCTGCCTGGAGCCCTACACCGCCTGCGACCTGGCGCCCCCCGCCGGCACCACCGACGCCGCGCACCCGGGGCCGTCCGTGGTCCCCGCGTTGCTTCCTCTGCTGGCAGGGACCTTGCTGCTGCTGGGGACGGCCACTGCTCCCTGAGTGTCCCGTCCCTGGGGCTCCTGCTTCCCCATCCCGGAGTTCTCCTGCTCCCCACCTCCTGTCGTCCTGCCCGGCCTCCAGCCCGAGTCGTCATCCCCGGAGTCCCTATACAGAGGTCCTGCCATGGAACCTTCCCCTCCCCGTGCGCTCTGGGGACTGAGCCCATAACACCAAACCTGCCCCTTGGCTGCTCTCGGACTCCCTACCCCAACCCCAGGGACTGCAGGTTGTGCCCTGTGGCTGCCTGCACCCCAGGAAAGGAGGGGGCTCAGGCCATCCAGCCCCCACCTACAGCCCAGTGGGTACCAGGCAGGCTCCCTTCCTGGGGAAAAGAAGCACCCAGACCCCGCGCCCCGCTGATCTTTGCTTCAGTCCTTGAATCACTTGTGGGACATGAGGACTCGGGATCTTCAGGACCCCTGGAGAAGGGTGGTTTCCTGCCACCCTGCTGGCCAAGGAGGCTCCTGGGGTGGGGATCACCAGGGGGATTTTGACACAGCCTTCGGCTGCCCCCCACTAAGCTAATTCCACACCCCTGTACCCCCCCCCCAGGGGCCGTCTGCCTCATGGCAAAGGCTTACCCCAAATCACAACTTCTCAGATGTTCCATACCCCCAAATGCCAATTTCAGCACCCAACTGAGGTCCGAGGAGCTCCTGGGAAGCCCTGGGTGCAGGACAGTGGTCGAGAGCCAAAGGTCCCTCCCCAGACATCTGGACACTGGGCATAGATTTCTCAAGAAGGAGGACTCCCCTGCCTCCCCAGGGCCTCTGATCTCCTGGGAGACAAAGCAATAATAAAGTGTTTGTAATCCCAGCACTTTGGGAGGCCGAGGTGGGCGGATCACGAGGTCAGGAGATGGAGACCATCCTGGCTAACACGGTGAAACCCCTTATCTATGCGCCTGTAGTCCCAGCTACCCAGGAGGCTGAAGCAGGATAATCGCTTGAACCCGGGCGGCGGAGGTTGCAGTGAGCCGAGGTCATGCCACTGCACTGCAGCCTGGGCAACAGAGCGAGATTCTGCCTCAAAAATAAACAAATAAATTTTAAAAATAAATAAATAATAAAAGGAAGTGTTAGACAATGTAATGCCAGTACTACTTCCTAGGAGGAAAATCATGAGTGCCTGTGGGCACAGTGTCTGGAGGGGTGGATAACGCAGGCCAGGAGGGGCTGCTGAGGAGCAGATGATTGAGCAGGAGACCTAAACAGAGTGGGGCTTGAGGAAGGCAGAACAGCAGTGCCAAGGCCCTGGGGCAGCGCCAGCAGGTGCTCTGGAAGGCCAAGGGCTGGATCAGAGGGTGGGTGGGTAGAGGCGTAAATCTGAGGGGTCAAGAGGGTGGGTAGTGTTGGGGAGTGTGAAGTCTGAGTAGAGGGATGTGGTTGGAGGTCTTTGAGGAGTGCTGTGACCCGCCCTGGGTGGAAAATAAGTATTCTGGCTGCTGCCAGAAGAAGGGTCTTGTCTTTTGGGTGGATGGTGGGGGTGGTAGAGGGTAGTAGGGAGAGGTGAGAACTGGGGAAGGAACTGACTCCAGATGTTTCTGATCTCTGTCCAAAAGCATTCGGGAGCACCCATCCCAACACAGCCATGCTTGGTGAGTACCACACCTGCCCCAAAAGAACATTGAAAAGAATTTTTTTTATTTGAGGCAGAGCCTCACTCTGTTGCCCAGGCTGGAGTGCAATGACCTTGTCTCGGCTCACTGCAACCTCTGCCTCCCAGGTTCAAGCCATTATCCTGCCTCACCCTCCCAAGTAGCCAGGGGTCAACAAGTGTGCACCACCATGCCTGGCTAGTTTTTGTATTTTTAGTAGAGACGGGGTTTCACCATATTGGCCAGGCAGGTCTCCAACTCCTGACCTCAGGTGATCCACCCGCCTTGGCCTCCCAAAGTTTGGGATTACAGGTGTGAGCCACGTGTCTGGCCGAAAAGAATTAAAGGTGAAATCAGCCACATTTTCCAGCAAATTTTACACTATTACAAAAAATACAAAAATTAGCCAAGCCTCGTGGCCCATGCGTGTGGTCCCAGCTACTCAGGAGGCTGTGGTGGGAGGATCACCTGAAGTGAGGAGTTTGAGACCAGCCCAGCCAACATGGTGAAACTAAAACTGGTCTAAACTAAAACACGGTCTCTACTAAAACTACAAAAATTAGCCGGGCGTGGTGGTCGTCACCTGTAATCCCAGCTACTTGGGAGGCTGAGGCAGGAGAATTGATTGAACCTGGGAGGTTGCAGTGAATTGAGATCATACCACTGCACTCCAGCCTGTGCGACAGAGCCACTCTGTCTTAAGAAAAAAAAAAAAGCAAGCATTTTGTGCTCACTAGAAATATTAGCATGATTGAATGCTTCCTTGCATATGAAAATTATTTTAACATTGTAAAACATCTATTTGGCAGGCATGGCGGCTCAACACCTGCAATCACAGCACTTTGGCAGGAAGAGCGGGTAGGATCACTTGAGTTCAGGAGTTTGAGAATAGCCTGGGCAACATAGTGAGATCCCGTCTCTGCAAAAACAACAACTGAGTCCAGGGAGGTCGAGGCTGCAGTGAAAGAAGATTGCTCCACTGCACTCTAGCCTGGGCAACAGAGCAAGACCCTGTCTGGAAAAATATATACATGTATTTGAGGACCTGGCTCTCTCAGGACAGTTTTTTTTCTTTTCTAATTCTAGGTTTTAGTGGCTGTCATAAAAATATGGGAGGTGAACAGAAGGTAGACACCATTAGCTGGCCTTACTAAATCATCATACTCATTATTACATTCCATCCACCAAATATGCAAAGGTTTTGGTAAAATCCAGCTAGTATATTTCTATCTTCCCAGTTGTCAGTGGGTTAGAAAGTTCCTCTTTCTAACCAATGTGGAGGTGCTGCATGTTTAGGTTTTACATGAGTGCGCACACCCAAGGACTTCTATATTTTAAAAGTGAAGACATTTTAAAAACAGATTATTCTGGCCAGGCGTTGTGGCTCATGCTTGTAATCCCAGCCTTTTGGGGGGCCGAGACAGGCAGATCACTTGAGGTCAGAAGTTTGAGACCAGCCTGGCCATCATGGTGAAATCCTGTCTCTACTAAAAATACAAAAATTAGCCAGGTGTGGTGGCAGGCACTCGTAATCCTAGCTACTCAGGAGGCTGAGACAAGAGAATCGCTTGAATCCGGGAGGCAGAGGTTGCAGTGAGCCGAGATCGCACCATTGCACTCCAGCCTGGGCGACGAGAGTGAAACTCCATCCCAAGAAGAAGAAGAAGAAGGAAGAAGAAGAAGAAGAAGAAGAAGAAGAAGAAGAAGAAGAAGGAGGAGGAGGAGGAGGAGGAGGAGGAGGAGGAGGAGGAGGAGGAGGAGGAGGAGGAGGGAGGAGGAGGAGGAGGAAGAAGAAGAAGAAGAAGAAGAAGAAGAAGAAGAAGAAGAAGAAGAAGAAGAAGAAGAAGAAGAAGAAAGAAGAAGAGGAAAAAGATGATTCTGAAATGAGGTCATTCTGTTCTCAAGCTTCCTTTTCCTGTGTAGGTATGAGTGTTTATGAGTCTAATACATTGTTTACCCCAAAATCAAGTGTCAAATAAATATTTTCAAACTTCTGCTCAAAAATTTGCTCTTTCCTTAGCAAGAGTTTTGTTTTGTTTGAGACAGAGTTTCGCTCTTATTGCCCAGGCTGGAGTGCAATGGCGCGATCTCGGCTCACTGCAACATCTGCCTCCCGGGTTCAAGCAATTCTCCTGCCTCAGCCTCCTGAGTAGCTGCGATTACAGGCACCCGCCACCACGCCCAGCTAAGTTTTGGTATTTTTAGTACCCAAAGTTGATGAGTCGACCTGCTCCACGCGTAATTTCAAGGTGGTCACGTTGGGGTCACCCCTTGCAGCTTGTAGCTGCTGTGAACGCCAGAGAATGAAGTACTCAGACAATTCCAGCTGAGTGGGGCAGGCGGCAACTCCTCTGAGAGAGTGCCGCCCCAAAATCCATCCGCCAAGTATTTATTAGAGGGCTTGTTAAACCACAAACATCCACCAGATGGGTTTTTGCCGTGGGGTCATGAGGCACATACGGCCTTGTAAAAGCACTCAGACCGCATTCCTAGGAGGCTGTTTTCAGCGCTCCTTATCACACATTCCACTCCTTGTCCTGTTTTCAGTGTCAAGGAGTTACATTCTCACGCATAAACAACGTACACACAGTGCCTCAGTATTTTTCCATGCCTCGAGCTCAAATGCCTTGTACATAAGTTTGAATATATCGTCGTGCACCCCCCACATCTCCCCCTTCTTTAATTCTTAGAGCTTGCTGGTTATCCAATGCAAAATAAGCTTCTATCCTTCTTCCCTGGTCATAGATGCTTCGGGTGGCAGCACAGAGCCATTTACAGAAGCCTAGCAATCAGATACAAAAAAGAATATAGCGGCCATCACCCTAGCAATCAGATACAAAAAAGAATATAGCGGCCATCACCCAAATGCGTATGTTTAACCCAGACAACCAAGTATTCGGGTTCAGTCATTGAAAGCCTTCTTGTAATTGCTGAAGGGTATTTGTTTGTAATTGCTGCGAGGCCATTCTTCAAGTTGTTTCTTCAACTAGACCTCAAATGCTTTGTACATAAGCTTGAATATATTGCCGCGCACCCCACCCGCTCCCCACTGCCTGCCAGAGGGCTGGGAAATGGCTGCACCGCTGAACACCGCAGTTACCCCAGGGAAATTACTTATGACCTTCTCCCGCTTGCTGCCACTGTGCACTCCCTCCCCTCCCCTGCTTTCCCTTCCTCTCCTCTCGCGCACCCTCCTCCCGCCCTCAGGGACCCCTGGGCAAGGCCACTGCGCCCCGGGTCTACGGCAGCTGGCGGGGCGCTCAGCGCGCGCACTCACACGGACGACGTAGCGCAAAGAGTTCCTGTCGTCCAGGCTGACCATAAGCGAGAAGAGCGCGGCGGCGCTGTACACGCCCTGCACTTTTTTACAGCAGCCAGTTGAGGTCCCATCGCGCAGCAACCCCCGGGCGCTCCGCCGCGCCGCCCAGGTCCCAGCCCCCGCAGTCCTCGATGACCTCCAGCATGAGCAGCGGGTTCAGTCGTTCGATCTCGCGCATCTCGAGGCACAAGCGGAAGAAGGAGCGCACCTAGTGCTGGGCAGCGCCGCCGGGTCCACCCTTGGGCCGAGCCAGCAGGCGCCGCAGGCGCTCCTCGTTCTGCTAGCCGATGGCCGCGATGGTGCCGTAGGTGAGCTTGTCGTCGGGGATGGCGTGGCGCCGCAGCCAGCCGCCGCAGGCGAACGAGTATAAGTCCTGGCATGGCTCGATGCTGGCGTCCAGGTTGGCGGCCAAGAAGCGAGCGGTGCACGCGAAGTCTTGCGCTCAGGACAGCCTTCAGGACAGGCTCCGCCGCCGGCCGCGACCGGGCCCAGGTACTTGAGCACCAGCATAGCCGCCAGGATGGAGCAGAGGCCGGCTGCAAACACCAGCCCGACAGCAGGTTCAACTTGCGCCGCTTCCAGAGCTGCAGCCCGGCCTGGGCCCGGTGGCCTGCGGGCAGAAAGTCCCCGCAAGCGCCCCCCGCGCCTCAGTGACTCACATACTTGACCTCCTGGAACTCATCTTAGTGCGCCATCAGCGAATACCAGGACGCCATGGCGCCGAGGCCGCCGGGGTGCAGCCCTGGGCCACCTGGGCTACGGGATGCGCGTGGCCGCCGGCCTCCTCGTGAGCCTCCGCGTGGCCCCTGGGGCCTCAGCTGCGGGAAGGACAGAGGCAGGCTAATGAGACGCCGCAGCCCGACGGGGTTCCGGGGCACCGCGAGGAGAGACACAGGCCTGGGTGCAGAGGCCCCAGCCGCGAGCCTCATTCACTGGGGAAACCAGGGACCAGGAGGGCTCGGCGGGGCCACCACCCCCGCGTGCACAGTGGAGTCTTCTCCCCTGTCCCCCTCCCTGCACACACGTGCGGGTCCCTGGGTTGGGAGGGCCCTGATGGGAAGGAGGAGGAGCCAGGCACGGGGCCTGGCACGTAGCGGGCCTTCATTGAAAGGCTGTCCCTCTTCCCTTCGCCTTTCTGGTCCAGGACCTGCCCCAGCCAAGGCCGGGCAGAATGGGGGTGGGGGGCGGAGAGGCGGAGGCTGGAGTGAGGAGGTGCGGTCAGGAGCGCATCTATGCTGCACTTTCAGCTTTCCGCGCTGGACACAGACAGAGGCTCCACAAAGCGGCCAAAGAACCAAACTTTGTCCTTGCGGAAGTCCGCAGGATCTACCACTCAACCCCGATCGCTGGCTCCTTCTACTCGGTGGCCCGACAGCCCACCCGCTCCTTCCCCAGGGGCGAGCGCCAACGCCCCAGGGTCGTGGATACACAGCCCACCCCCTGGAAGGCCCTGATGGAGACCGGCTCCGTCTCGCCACCCACCCCCATTCCCAGTCTGTGACCCCGACCCGAGCCACTCCCGGCTTCAAGACGTTCTCCCCAGAACCCAAACTTGGGTGAAGTTTCACCTCCCGCGGGGCGCAAGGAGACGAAGCCGGGAGGCTCCGCGCAGCGGCCGCGATGGTGGCAACGGCTGCAGGGATTCGGCGCCATTTACCCCGCAGGTGCGCACCCGAGCAGGACCAGGACTAGCGGGCCCGCTCGAAACCAGAGCCTGAGCCTGAGCAGAACTGCGTGGGCAGCCGCTGTCTCCCAGCGCCCGCTGCCTTTTCTGCCGCCGAGCTGCCAGCCCGAGGGGTCCAGCCGTGTCCCAGGACCAGTAAGGGCAGCGGGTACTCCCGGGAGGGGTCCCTTCGGATCCCGCGTCCCCATTACGAGCTGCCCACCAGCCGGCTAGAAAGGGGCTGGAGCTACGCAGCTGGGGGCCGTCATGCCCCAGCCCACAGCCCTGGAGCACCGGCCGGGGAGGACTCCTCCTAAAGGATAAGGGGGCCCTGATGGAGTGCCTGGGCTGCCCGCACAGCGCCTGCGCACCTTCACCAGGGAGCTTCCTTGTCCTCCTGGGAACGCCTGTCCAGGATGAGGTCTCCCCAGGGCGTCTGGGCTTCTGGTTGGCCTCGCTCACTTCCCCCAGTTCCTGATCCAGGGAGAGCAACGGAGAGCCCTGCCAGAAGAAGGCTTGGGGCTGCGAGTGCGGCCCCCATGGTACCAATGCACAGTTGACCCAGAGCACAGCAATCGCGGCCAATAGGAGGTGACTTGGGTTTAGCCTGTGACCACACAGTCCTGGTCACCCTGCACAGACTGCCAATAAAGAGGGGTCCGAGGCCCAGCTCCTTGGCTCCCCTGCAGTGTCTCCAAAAGGGAAGCTGAGGCTGTGGGTGAGTGGGTGATGCCAGTGGTCCAGGCTCCAGTTCCACCTTGCACAAAGGCCTTCCTAACCTTTCATCGAAAAATATTTCTGCAAGGACATCTGCCCAGCAAACACCCGTCCATCCTCAGACTGGTGCCACGCATATCCTTGATCCTTGTAGCCAAGGATAAATATCTCAAAACAATCCTGTGATCCTCCTCCATTTTCCTTTAAAAACCTTTGTCTTCCTTCACCTCCCTAAATTCACACGTGCTTTCCTATGGCCTGCTTATTCCCAAGCAATACCTGTTTCCAAAGAAAGTTCATTTTATTTTAGAGTCTTTCTGTATTTGTTATGCAGTGTCACAGAGCGGAGCCAGAAGTGGGACCGAAGTGAATTCATCTTGGATGAATCAGAGTGTCCTGGAATCTAACGCAGTGTTGACTGAGCCCCCCGCAGACTGCCTTTCCAGGAGTTGCTTCTCTGTTCTGGTGAATCTCCTCAAATACCCAGACTTCCTCCCTTTGGTCAGTTCCTTTTTACTTTATCCTGGATGTGATTTGATTATAAGGCTCCCTTAAACAAAGGACCTTGCATCCCTCCTGAGGGTATAAAGGTTGGGTTTCTTTCTTTCTTTCTTTCTTTCTTTCTTTCTTTCTTTCTTTCTTTCTTTCTTTCTTTCTTTCTTTCTTTCTTTTTTGTTTCTTTGCTTTTGGCAAGCACTTTCTGGTGTAAAGAGCAGTGCCCTTCTGGTTTGAGGACTCTGAGTTCTAAAGAATTTATGTTCTGTCCATGAGGCAAGTCTTTCCTGGTGAATTCACTTTTGGTTCTGGATGCCTGACTGAATATTATGTTTGATGTGTACACCTTGGTTGAAATTTTGTGAGCATTCTGATTTGGGTTTGATTTTGGTTTGGTTTCCCACGTCTTTAAATGATTTGGCTCATTTTTTTTCTTGCTCGTTCCTGAACATCTTCTGATCATCCCACAGCAAAAATAAACATAAATAGTTTAGCACCATAGGAAATGTTAAAACACACATACATGGTGAGGGTCGGCCCCTCGAGGTGGCTCCTGTCTGTAATCCCTGCACTCTGGGAGGCCAAGGTGAGAGAATGGCTTGAGCTAAGGAGTTGGAGACCAGCCTGGGCAACATGATGAAACCCCACCTCTACAAATAACACAAAAATTAGCTGGGTGTGGCAGCTCCCACCTGTAGTCCCAGCTATCAGGAGGCTGATGTGGGAGGATTGCTTGAGCCCAGGAGGTCGAGGCTACCATGACTTGTGGTCCTGCTGCTGCACTAAAGCCTGTTTAACAGTGAGAATTCTCAAAAAATACACATATGGTGAGTGTGAGAAAGCCAACTGAAAGAACCCAGGGTGTCACCACCATCTAAAACACTGGTCCAGACTCCTGACAGTCCCTGACAGGGTTTATAGGATTTTCTTTGCTTCTCAGAGATGAAAAAGAAATGGAATGGCATTCTCAGACACTAAGGCGTGCCAGATTTTCTGGGACTCCAGGCAGCTACATGGCTTTCCCTATGCACATTTCAAAATCAATGGCCATCATTGGAATCATTTGAACTCCTCAAATTTGCTTTTTCCTAATACTGAATTTTTAAACTGCCAACTACAAAGTTAAATGGAGAGCCTTCTAAGTTGTCTACTTCTCTCTCTTTTCTGCCTACTTGGAATCTGCTGACATTTCTGCTGGCATTAAGATAAACTGATAATATCACACTCCAGCCAACATAAAAACCACTAAGGAAGGGGTCTTGAAGGGCTTTCAAATTAATGGCTCTATAAATTACAACAGCTCCGTGGCAAACAACAACCTAGAGACCTTTTGGAAATGTAAATTCAGGTTTGCTTAACAGTTGCTTCGGGTGATGGAACAGTCCACGGAAGGATTGATATTAGAAAAGAACAGAATGAGAGAAATGTTTATAAATGTCAGGCGCCCAGATTAAACAGGACAAAATCATGAGCTCAGAGCAATAATGAAAAGGATCTCTGTTTCTGGCATAAAATCTGCTTCTCTGCTACACAGGGGCCAGGAAGAGCTGAATAAACTGCTAAAATGGTTCCCACCGGCATGGAGCTGTCAAGCAACTGAGAGTGGCAAACAGAAGAGAAATTTGTTATTGGACTTTTCAAAACTGCTAGGAGATTTTGTTTCTTGTACAAAATCCAGCCAGTCCTAGCTAAAATTAAACAGTTAGTATTTAATCCCTAATCTCATTTGAAACTGAAAAAGGATAAAGGTGGGCTCAAAGAGATTAAAATAAAAACCAGAAAACTAAACTGCTTGCCAGGCGCGGTGGCTGATGCCTGTAACCCCAGCACTTTGGGAGGCCAAGGCACGTGGATCACTTGGCATCAAGAGTTCCAGACCAGCCTGACCAATATGGTGAAACCCTGTCTCTACTGAAAATACAAAATTAGCCAGGTGTGGTGGCGCACGCCTGTAATCCCAGCTACTTGAGAGACTGAGGCAGGAGAATCGCTTGAACCTGGAGGCTGAGGTTGCAGTGAGCCGAGATCGAGCCATTGCACTCCAGCCTGGGCAACAAGAGCGAAACTCCATCTCAAAAAAAGAAAAGAAAAGAAAACTGTTTTACCCAAAGTTTTGGTTGCTGCCCTCATAAGATTGCTTATCAAAACTAATGACAATCTTTTTTTTTTTTTTTTGAGACGGAGTTTCTCTGTTGTCGCCCAGGCTGGAATGCAGTGGAGTGATCTCACCTCACTGCAACTTCCGCCTTCTGGGTTCAAGCGATTCTCCTGCCTTGGCCTCCCAAGTAGCTAGGATTACAGGTGCACACCACCACACCCGGCTACTTTTTGTATTTTTAGTAGAGACAGGGTTTCAACATCATGACCAGGCTTGTCTCCAACTTCTGACCTCAGGTGATACGCCCGCCTTGGCCTCCCATAGTGCTGGGATTATAGGCATGAGACACGGTGCCTGGCCCTGAAAATCTTAAAGTTTAGCTTTGGGACCTCTCCCATTTTCTCAGAAATCTCATTTGGATCCAACTGTGTTTTATAAACCTGTGAGTCCACATTACAATGTTTTGCTGTCTCATGACTACAATTCTAAAATGAAAGCTATAAGGTCTTATTTGTGTTTCTGTCTATGTACGTATGTTTTTGCATGTCGTATGTCGTGTCTCCAAGTTGAAATCTGGCATAGTCAGCTAGACATCCCTTAAGGAATTCTATTCGGGGTGGCTGGACATGGTGGCTCATGCCTGTAATTCCAGCACTTTGGGAGGCTGAGGCAGGTGGATCAGCTGAGGTGAGGAGTTTGAGACAAGCCTGGGCCACATGGCAAAACCCCATTTTTACTAAAAAAAAAAAAAAAATTAGCTGGGGCTGGTGGTGTGCACCTGTATTCCCAGCTACACAAGAGGCTGAGGCAGGAGAATCACTTGAACCAGTGGGGGCAGAGGCTGCAGTGAGCTGAGATCATGCCACTGCGCTCCAGCCTGGGTGACAGAGCGAGACTCTGTCTTAAAAAAACAAAAAAAGATAAATTAAACTTGTTAAAATATATAGTGAGCAGGGCATGGTGGAGCATGCCTGTATTCCCAGCTACTCAGGGGGCTGAGGCAGGAGGATTACTTGAGACCAGGAGTTCGAGGCCAGCCTGAGCAACACAGCAATACCCCATCTCTAAAAAAAATATGTATGTAGGCCGGGTGCGGTGTCAAACATCTTTAGTCCCACCACTTTGCGAGGTCAAGGCGGGTAGATTGCTTGAGCTCAGGAGTCCCAGACCAGCCTGATCAACATGGCAAAACCCCATCTCTACAAAAAAAAAAAATACAAAAATTAGCTGGGCTTGGTGGCGTGTGCCTGTAGTCCCAGCTAGTGGGGAGGCTGAGGCAGGAGAATCACTTTAATTCGAGAAATAGAGGCTGCAGTGGGCTGTGATTGCACCACTGCGCTCCAGCCTGGGTGACAGTGAGACCCTATCTCAAATATATATTTTATATATATATATAAAACATATATATTACATATATTATATATACACACACAGATATATACACACACATATCTATGTATGTATATGCATACATGTATACACACATACATATATAAATACATGTATACATATATAACATAAAAATGAACCCAAATACCTTTTAGTTCACATGATCTAACTATATCTTTGATACATAGGCTAGTTTTAAATGTGTTGATAAAATAAAAATAAAATATATTTAGCATCTTCTTTTCTTTCTTTCTTTCTTTCTTTCTTTTTTTTTTTTTAGACAGAGTCTTGCTCTGTCACCCAGGCTGGAGTGCAGTGGTGCAGTCTCGGCTCACTGCAACCTCCACCTCCTAGGTTCAAGGAATTTTCATGCCTCAGCCTCCTGAATAGATGGCACTACAGGCACGCCTCACCACCCCTGGCTAATTGTTTTGTATTTTTAATAGAGAATGGGCCTTGCCATGTAGGCCAGGCTTGTCTCAAACTCCTGGCCTTAAGCGATCCGCCCGCCTCGGCCTCCCAGAGTGCTGGGATTACAGGCGTGAGCCACCGTGCATGCCCATCTTTAGCATTTGCAGTGTACATTTTCCACTGGGTTTGCGGGTCAGATGGGATCATATGTGTCTCTGCTAGATGCTTCAAGGTTATAAAACCTTAAACCCAACCTAAAAAGAAAGTGATCTTTGTTTGTGGAGTTCTTTGATAAATAAAACTAATTTAGTATTGCTACTTTAATGAAAATAGCTCTGTCTTACAAGTTACTGGCAAAATATCTATTTATTTAATTTTAAGATTCTTAGGTGAACATCTGAGAGTCACAGGCTACAAAAGTTGTGAACAGGAAAAAAACCTGAAATGACGACTAGCTTTGTGTAATATCTCAGTATTCAAAATTAATGGGGATATAGTTGTTAAAAATATAAATTAGGTAACTGTAAATGGCATAAATGTCTATAAGTAAGCTTTTCATAGAATTTGAGATTTTTTTGTTTGTTTGCTTGTTGTTTGTTTTTTGGCAGATTCTCTCACTGTGGCCCAAGATGGAGTGCAGTAGTGCGATATCGGCTCACCGCAACCTCAGTGCGAGTGATTCTCTTGACTCAGCCTGCCAAGTAGCTGGGACTACAGGCATGTGCCACCATGCACAGCTAATTTTAGGGTTTCACCATGTTGACCAGGCTGGTCTCGAACTCCTGGTCTCAAGCAATCCTCCCCTCTTGGCCACCCAAGTGCTGGGATTACAGGTGTGAGCCACCGCGTCCAGTCGGAATTTGAAATCTTTTTTTTTTTTGAGATGGAGTTTCTCTCTTGTTGCCCAGGCTGGAGTGCAATGGCATGATCTTGGCTCACCAGAACCTCGGCCTCCTGAGTTCAAGGGATTTTCCTGCCTCAGCCTCCCAAGTTGGGATTACAGGCATGCACCATCAAGCCCAGATAATTTTTGTATTTTTAGTAGAGATGGGGTTTCTCCACCTTGGTCAGGCTGGTCTCGAACTCCCGACCTCAGTTGATCGGCCCGCCTCAGCCTCCTAAAGTGTTGGAATTACAGGCAAGAGCCACTACACCCAGCCAGAATATGAAATCTTAAAGTCAGGTTATGTTACATTAAGTGACAGATACTCATTAAATATAGGGGTCATTTCCAAATAAGATAAGACACAAAAACATAAATTGCCGAACATAAATATAAGTGTGTTTGTGGCTTCTTAAAATCTGATAGAACTACCAAATATATTGGGGTTGTACTGATACACATAAAACAGTGATGTTTCTAAAATTATAAACGGTTCTCATCTGTAAAATACTGATATGTGACGGTCAGTTGGCCAACATGGCGAAACCCTGTCTCTACTAAAAATACAAAAACTAGCTGGGTGTTGTGGCGGGTGCCCATAATCCCAGCTACTGGGGAAGCTGAGGCAGGAGAATCACTAGAACCCGAGAGGTGGAGATTGCAGGGAGCTGAGAGCATGCCATTGCACTCCAGCCTGGGTGACAAGAGCAAAACTCCATCTCAAAAAAAAAAAAAGAAAAAAATACTTTTTTATTTTGCTAGCTGGTTTTTCACTAGAAATTAAGCTTGCTAAGAGTTAAAAATTCTAATTAATCTATACAATTCCGTGGACCAAGTGTACCAAAAAAAAGATGCATTTTTGACAAGAAAAATTATTTAAAATGTGTAAAAGCATGTTTTTGCTTTATTTGGTATTGTTGTATATTTAAAATTATTTGAACTTTTTATAAATTAAGAAAAATAGAGATAGGAGTCTGCTATGCTGCCCAGCCTGGTCTCGAATTCCTAGGTTCCAGTGATCCTTCTGCCACAGCCTCCCAAACTGTTGAGATTGCAGGTGTGGGCCACTGCACCTGGCCAAAATGTGTTATTCATGGAAATAAAGGAATAATTTTGTCTAATTTGGAGATTATATAATGTTGTCTCAAAATATGGATGTATGAACTAAATAAAAACAAGACAGAAAGGAACCAGTAAGTAGGAGAGAGATGTGAAGAATGTTACAGGTATGAAGATATATTTTTGGTAAAAACAGTTAAAAAAAAAAGAATTCGGAATGACAAAGGATCTTGTGTGGTAAATTTTCTGTCCTAAATAAAACAACTTATTAATTAAGAAAGGGGAAGTTTAGGTCAAAGCAGAGGTCTAAGCATGTCATGGAATTGCTAAGTCATGAAAGGTTTGTGAAGGATGAATTTGTGAAAGAAATTTTTGTATGTGATCAGGTTGGCTAAAATTAGAAGGAAATTATTTATGAGTCTTTCTAAGGATTGAGCTTTCATATTAAAACTACACTGAGGCTGGGCACAGTGGCTCATGCCTGTAATCCCAGGACTTTGGGAGGCCAAGGTGGGTGGATCACTTGTAGTCAAGAGTTGGAGACCAGCCTGGCCGACATGGTGAAACCCCATCTCTACTAAAAATACAAAAGTTTGCCGGGCATGACGGCACATGTCTGAAATCCCAGCTGCTCTGGAGGCTGAGGCAGGAGAATCGCTTGAATTTGAATCTGGGAGGCAGAGGTTTCAGTGACCCAAGATTGTGCCACTGTACTCCAGCCTGGGCAACAGAGTGAGACTCCATCTCAAAAAAAAAACCTACACTGATATTGTCCTCTTATGGCTCTAGAAGGAAAAAAAAAAAAAAGGAGAAGAAAGAAAGAGAAAGAAAAAGAAAAAAAAACTACTCTGATTAAAAAACCAAAAATTTGCGGCCGCGTGTGGTGGTTCATGCCTATAATCATAGCATTTTGGGAGGCTGAGGCGGGCAGATACCTTGAGGTCAGGAGTTCGAGACTAGCCTGCTCAACATGGGGAAGCCTCGTCTCCACGAAAAATACAAAAATTAGCTGGGTGTGTTGGCGGGTGGCTGTAATCCCAGCTAGCTGGGAGGCTGAGGCAGGAGAATTGCTTGAACGTGGGAGGCGGAAGTTGCAGTGAGCAGAGATGACGCCACTGCACTCCAGCCTGGGTGACAGAGTGAGGGTCTTTCTCAAAAAAGAAAAAAATAAAAAAAAAATACCTAAAAATTTGGTCCCCTGTGTTAGTACAACAAAGTTTTCTTGAAGTACAGATCAGCTCTTAGAAAATCTAAAAGAGTTATTAATTTTTACTTCTGAAATATATTTCACATCTAAACTAAAGCTTTCTTTTCTTTTCTTTTTTCTGAGACAGGGTCTCGCTCTGTCATCCAGGTTACAGTGCAGCGGTGTGGTCTTGGCTCATTGCCACCTTGACCAACAGGGCTCAAGGGATTCTCCTGCCTCTGCCTCCTGAGTAGTTAGGACTACCACCTACTGTGCTAACTTTTTTGTGTGTGCCACCACAACTGGCTTTTTTATTTTTGTATAGACAAGGTCTATGAAAATTCCATCATTGGATAAAACTCTTAGAAATCTAATATTTCACTGGGGATTTCACTCCATGATTACATTGTATGTCACAGAAATAACCAAACTTCCTTGTCAATTACTAATTACAATAAACTATCATCAGATTTTTTTTTTTTTAATATAAGTAGAGGCTCTCTTTCTGTCACCCAGGCTGGAGTGCAGTGGCACAATCATAGCTCACGGCAGTCTTGAATTCCTGGGTTCAAGTGATGCTTCCGCCTCAGCCTCCCGATTAACTGGGACTTTAAGTGCATGTAACCATGCCTAGCTAATGTTTTTATTTTTTATTTTATTTTATTATTTTTATTTATTTATTTATTTTGAGATGGAGTCTCGCTCTGTCGCCCAGGCTAGAGTGCAGTGGGGCATCTCGGCTCACGGCCAGCTCTGCCTCCCGGGTTCACGCCATTCTCCTGCCTCAGTCTCCCGAGTAGCTGGGACTACAGGTGCCCGCCACCACGCATGGCTAAGTTTTTGTATTTTTTTTAGTAGAGACGGGGTTTCACCGTGTTAGCCAGGATGGTCTCAGTCTCCTGACCTCCTGATCCTCCCTCCTCGGCCTCCCAAAGTGCTGGGATTACAGGCGTGAGCCACCGCACCCGGCCATGTTTTTATTTTTTATGCAGACAGGATCTTGCTATGTTGCCCAGGCTGGTCTGCATTTCCTGGTCTGAAGCTGTCCTCCCAAAGTTCTTTCCAAAGTTCTAGGATTGCAGGTGTGAACCTCCATGTCAGGTCTGAACTTCAATCATATTTTTAAGAATGGCTATTCAAAGTCTCTGTCATCCACAGTGTTGTCCTTCCCTAAAAACGTTTCCAATCAGATTCATGGTAAAGACGTTACCAAGTACTCTTAGGACAAGTTTCTGATAACTTCAAGATCAAAGGACTAGGCTTGCTCGGTGGCTCACGCCTGTAATCCCAACACTTTGGGAGGCCGAGGCGTGTGGATCACTTGAGGTCTTGAGGTCTGGAGTTCAAAACCAGCCTGGCCAACATGGTGAAACCCCGTCTCTACAAAAAAAAAAAAAAAAAAGACTTAGCTGGGCATGGTGGCAGGTGCCTGTAATCCAGCTACTCAGGAGGCTGAGGCAGGAGAATCACTTGAACCTGGAAGGCAGAGGTTGCAGTGAGCCGAGATCATGCCACTGCACTCCAGCCTGGGTGATACAGCGAGACTCAGTCTCACAAAAAAAAAAAAATCAAAGGACTAAATAAAATTTTTTTCAGAACACAAGTGAAAAAACATGAATTTGTGAAACAACTAATCAAGATCAGACAGAACAAAAATTAACAACATGAAGTTAAGTAACCAGTGAAAATCTGTGCTTAAAACAGAAAGCTTAAACAGTGCTTAAATCAGTGTTTAAAACAGAGAGCTATGACCTAAAGAATAATTACAGAATTGAACACTGAAGAAACCACCACCCGGATCAAGAAATGGACTATGACCAGGATCTCCCCACCCCACCCCATACCTTCCCTGTTCATAATTCCCATTCCTTTGTCACCAAAGGAAACTGAGTTGTTGGGTTTGTTTGTTGGTTTTTGTTTGTTTATTTACAGACAGAGTCTTGTTCTCCCACCCAGGCTGGAGTGTGGTGGCAGGATTGTAATTCACCGCAGCCTCACATTCTGGCTCAAGTGAGCCTCCCAACTCAGCCTCGCAAGTAGCTGGGAGTACAGGCATGTGCCACCACACAAAGCTAATGTTTAAATTTTTTCTAGAGATAGAGTCTCCCTATGTTGATCAGGCTGGTTGCAAACCCCTGGGCTCAAGCAATCTTTCTTACCTTGGCCTCCCAAAGTGCTGAGCTTACAGGTATGAGTCACTGCACCTAGTCTCCCTGAATTTTTGGATACTCATTTCCTCTTCATAGTTTTATCCCTCATATAGTTTAGTTTTGCCTAATTTCAACTTTATATACATAAAAGATATGTTGGATCCTATGTATTCTTTTGTGATTTGCATCTTTTGTCCAGCTTTATGTCTGTGAGATTCATTTAATCTGTTGCATATTACAACTGGTTATTTCCATTGCTGTATACGATTCCAATCATGAAACAATTGACTTTTTATCTTCTCTTTGTTTTTTGTTTTTTTTTTTTTTCTTTTCTTTTTTATTGATCATTCTTGGGTGTTTCTCGCAGAGGGGGATTTGGCAGGGTCACAGGACAATAGTGGAGGGAAGGTCAGCAGATAAACAAGTGAACAAAGTTCTCTGGTTTTCCTAGGCAGAGGACCCTGCGGCCTTCCGCAGTGTTTGTGTCCCTGGGTACTTGAGATTAAGGAGTGGTGATGACTCTTAACGAACATGCTGCCTTCAAGCATCTGTTTAACAAAGCACATCTTGCACCGCCCTTAATCCATTCAACCCTGAGTGGATACAGCACATGTTTCAGAGAGCACAGGGTTGGCGGTAAGGTCACAGATCAACAGGATCCCAAGGCAGAAGAATTTTTCTTAGTACAGAACAAAATGAAAAGTCTCCCATGTCTACCTCTTTCTACACAGACACAGCAACCATCCGATTTCTCAATCTTTTCCCCACCTTTCCCCCCTTTCTATTCCACAAAACCGCCATTGTCTTCATGGCCCGTTCTCAATGAGCTGTTGAGTACACCTCCCAGATGGGGTGGTGGCCGGGCAGAGGAGCTCCTCACTTCCCAGTAGGGGCGGCCGGGCAGAAGCGCCCCTCACCTCCCGGACGGGGCGGCTGGCCGGGCGGGGGGCTGACCCCCCCCACCTCCCTCCCGGACAGGGCGGCTGGCCGGGCAGAGGGGCTCCTCACTTCCCAGTAGGGGCGGCCGGGCAGAGGCGCCCCTCACTTCCCCGACGGGGCGGCTGGCCCGGCGGGGGGCTGACCCCCCCACCTCCCTCCCGGACGAGGCGGCTGGCCGGGCAGAGGGGCTCCTCACTTCCCAGTAGGGGCGGCCGGGCAGAAGCGCCCCTCACCTCCCGGACGGGGCGGCTGGCCGGGCGGGGGGCTGACCCCCCCCACCTCCCTCCCGGACGGGGCGGCTGGCCGGGCGGGGGGCTGACCCCCCCCACCTCCCTCCCGGACGGGGCGGCTGGCCGGGCGGGGGGCTGACCCCCCCCACCTCCCTCCCGGACAGGGCGGCTGGCCGGGCAGAGGGGCTCCTCACTTCCCAGTAGGGGCGGCCGGGCAGAGGTGCCCCTCACCTCCCGGACGGGGCGGCTGGCCGGGCGGGGGGCTGACCCCCCCACCTCCCTCCCAGACGAGGAGGGAGGACGCTCCTCACTTCTCAGACGGGGTGGCTGCCGGGCGGAGGGGCTCCTCACTTCTCAGACGGGGCGGTTGCCAGGCAGAGGGTCTCCTCACTTCTCAGACAGGGCGGCCGGGCAGAGACACGCCTCACATCCCGGACGGGGCGGCAGGGCAGAGGTGCTCCCCACATCTCAGACGATGGGCGGCCAGGCAGAGACGCTCCTCACTTCCCAGATGTGATGGCGGCCGGGAAGAGGCGCTCCTCACTTCCTAGATGGGATGGCGGCCGGGCAGAGACGCTCCTCACTTTCCAGACTGGGCAGCCAGGCAGAGGGGCTCCTCACATCCCAGACGATGGGCAGTCAGGCGGAGACGCTCCTCACTTCCCAGACGGGGTGTCTGCCAGGCAGAGGCTGCAATCTCGGCACTTAGGGAGGCCAAGGCAGGCGGCTGGGAGGTGGTTGTAGCGAGCCGAGATCACGCCACTGCACTCCAGCCTGGGCGCCATTGAGCACTGAGTTAACGAGACTCGGTCTGCAATCCCGGCACCTCGGGAGGCCGAGGCTGGCAGATCACTCGCGGTTAGGAGCTGGAGACCAGCCCAGCTGACACATCGAAACCCCGTCTCCACCAAAAAAATACGAAAACCAGTCAGGCGTGGCGGCGCACGCCTGCAATCGCAGGCACTCGGCAGGCTGAGGCAGGAGAATCGGGCAGGGAGGTTGCAGTGAGCTGAGATGGCAGCAGTACCGTCCAGCTTCGGCTCGGCATCAGAGGGAGACCGTGGAAAGAGGGGAGAGGGGAGAGGGGAGAGGGGAGAGGGGGGAGGGGGGAGGGGAGAGGGGAGAGGGGAGAGGGGAGAGGGGAGAGGGGAGAGGGAGCTCTATCTACCACACAGTCCCCTCTCTTTTTGTTTTTTTTGAGACAGAGTCTCCCTCTGTCGCCCAGGCTGGAGTGCAGTGGCACGATCTCGACTCACTGCAACCTCTGCCTCCCAGGTTCAAGAGATTCTCCTGCCTCAGCCTCCTGAGTAGCTGGGATTACAGGTGTGCGCCACCACACCTAGCTAATTTTTGTATTTTTAGTAGTGATGGGGTTTCACCATGTTGGTCAGGCTGGTCTCGAACTCCTGACCTCATGATCTGCCCGCCTCGGCCTCCCAAAGTGCTGGGATTACAGGCATGAGCCACCGTGCCCTGCGACATTTTATCTTTTCTGTTGTCAATCAACATTTGGGGCTGTTTCAATGTCTGGCTATTTAAACAATGCCACTTTGTACACGTTTGGTGCTTTCCTCCTGGACATGTGCCAAGTTTCTCCAGGACACTTACCCAGGACAGAATTGCTGTCTCGTGGGATGTGCACAGCTCAACATTCAGAACGCTGCTCCTATTGGTTCCTCCACTTCCTGCCAGCTCCCCAGGGATGGACTTTTAAATCTTGGCCAGTCTGGGATCTGGGACACCACCCCACCCAGTGTGGTCTCTTCTACATTGGTAGACACCTTTTCACACACGTTTATTGATATTTCTTCTTTTTCTGTTTTTCTTTTTCTTCCTGAGACAGGGTACCCCTATGTCACCTGGGCTGCAATACAGTGGCTCAAACATGGCTCACTGCAGCCTCAATCTCCTAGGCTCAAGTGATTCTCCCACCTCACCCTCCAGAATAGCCAAGACGAAAGGTGTGCACCACCACACCTGAGTAATTTTTTAATTTTTTGTAAAGACAGGGTCTCTCCATGTTGCCCAGCCTGGCCTCAAAGGATCCTCCAGCCTCATCCTCCCCAAGTGCTAGGATTACAGGCCTGAGTTAGGAAACCAGGGCGAATTGTAGCTGAGGATTGCTTAAGGTCATCATAAGAAGAGCATTGAAAGAAACTTCCCACTACACAGCTATCAGAACGGCTGAAATACAAAATATGACAACACCAGATGCTGGCAAGTATGCTGAAAAAGTCACTCAGCTTGCTGGTGGACACGTAATGGTACAGCCAATCTGCAAAACGAGCTGGTAGTTTCTCCAAAAACTACACATGCAACCAACATACAGCCCTGGCCATTTATCCAAGACGAATGAAAACACATGTTCACTCAAAAACCTACCCATGAATGCTCATAGCAGCTTTATTTATAAAAGCCAAAACTGAAAGCTGCTCAAGCTTCCTTCAGCAGGTGGTTGGTTAAACACACTGTGGTGCTTCCATCCCGTGAAATAGTGCTCAGCACTACGGAGGAGCCAGCTGCTGGCACACGCTTGGATGAAGCTCCAGGAAGTTACGTTAAGTGAAAAAAACGCCCTTCCCAAGAGATCACACATTGTTTGTTTGCATTGATGTAACTTAGTTGAAATGACAAAATATTAGAGACACAGGATGCATAGCAGATTGCCAGGGATTAGGGACAGGGGAAGAGGTGGAGGAAAGAGGTGACCTGGTTATAAAAGTGACCCTGTGGGGTTGGAGCTCTTCAGTATCTCAACTATGGTGCCATTACACACAAACCTACTTGGGTGATAAAACTGTATACACACTCACACACACATGCACATGAGTACAGGTAACACTGGGGAAATCTGAATAATAACTGGGGATTACGTCATTGAGGGAAACTAAGCAAAGTGCACAAGGCATTTGTCCTTCCTTCCTTCCTTCCTTTCTTCCTTTCCTTCTTTCTTTTTTTTTATTGAGACAGAGCCACGCTCTGTAGCCCAGGCTGGAGTGCAGTGGCATGATATCGGCTCACTGCAACCTCTGCCTCCCGAGTTCAAGTGATTTTCCTGCTTCAGCCTCCTGAGTAGCGGGGAATTACAGGCTCGTGCCACCACACCCGCCTAATTTTTGTATTTTTAGTAGAGACAGGGTTTCACCATGTTGGTCAGGCTGGTCTCAGACTCCTGACCTCGCAATCCACCCGCCTCGTCCCAATGTGCTAGGATTACAGGTGTGAGCCACCACGCTTGGCCAAGGCCATTCTTTTATTATTTTTCTTCCTTTCTTTTTCCTTTTTTTGAGATGTTTTCTCACTCAGTCACCCAGGTTGGAGCGCGGTGGTGCAATCTCGCTTCACTGCAGCCTCTGCAGCCCAGGCTTAAACCAACCTTCCACCTCTGCCTCAGGAGTAGCTGGTACCACAGGCGCACGCCACAATGCCTGGCTAATTCTTTGTATTTTTTTATATAGTTGGGATTCTGCCATATTGCCCAGGCTGGTCTTGAACTCCTGAGCTCAGGTGATCCACCCACCTCGGCCTCCCAAAGTGCTGGGGTTACAGGCTTGAGCCACCATGCACAGCCTGCTTGTATTATTTCTTACTATTACATGTGAATCTACAGTTTGTCAAAAATTCCAAAAGGAAACTCGGGCCGGGCAGGGTGGCTCAGGCCTGTGATCTCAGCACTTTGGGAGGCCGAGGTGGGCAGATCACGACATTGAGAGTTTGAGACCAGCCTGGCCAACATTGCAAAACCCCGTTTCTACTAAAAATACAAAAATTAGCCAGGCATGGTGGTGCCCGCCTGTAATCCCAGCTACTCAGGAGGCTGAGGCAGGAGAATCACTTGAACCCAAGAGCCGGAGGTTGCAGTGAGCTGAGATCATGCCACTGCACTCCCGCCTGGGCAACTGAGCGAGACTCAGTGTCAAAAAAACAAAAACAAAAACAAATACGAAACTCGGCTGGGTGCGGTGGCCATTGTCTGTAATCCCATCCATTTGGGAGGCTGAGGCGGGCAGATCACATGAGGCCAGGAGTTTGAGACCAGCCTGGACAGCATGGTAAAACCCCATCTCTACTAAAAATACAAAAATTAGCTGGGCATGGTGGCGGGAACCTGTAATCCCAGCTACATGGGAGGCTGAGGCGGGAGACTCACTTGGACCTGGGAGGTGGAGATTGCAGTGAGCCAAGATTGCGCCACTGCACTCCAGCCTTGGCAACAGAGTGAGACTCCATCTAAAACAAAGTAAATAAAAATTTAAAAAATTTAAAAGAAATTAGCCGGGCGTGGTGGTGCACACCTGTAACCCCACCTACTCGGGAGGCTGAGGTGGGAAAATCGTTTGAACCTGGGAGGCAGAGTGTGCGGAAGATGGCGCCACTGCACTCCAGCCAGGGCGAGAGAGTGAGACACCGTCTCAAAAAAAAAAAAAAAAAAAAAAAAACACCGAACAAAATACAAAACAAAACAAAAAAACCCTCAGGATGGCTGGGAAAGCTCCTGACTGGCTTTGCCTTTGGAGTGAATCAATCCATCAATTAAGGGCGTGCCTGTTAGTGAGTCTCCTCTGACCTTTAGCCAAGAATGCTCCGAACTCAGCAAGATGAAGCAGGAGGTAGAGGGAACTAAGGGGGCAATAAGCAGGAGACAGGAAGAGCCCATGAGGGTGACATCTTCCCTGAGAGCCCCAGGACAACCAGCAGGAAGTCAGGCGGGTGCAGGCAGGAGGACCCAGGAAAGCTCGGCCTGAGGGAGGCCCTAGGTGTGGTGGGGAGTGGGGTAGGGCAGGCAGAGGCTGGGCAGCAGGTGAGGTCCCCTGGATCCTGGGGGCCAAGCCCGGGGCTTGAGGTAAACAGGCCTGAGTGGAGAAGGGGCTGCTGTGGTTGGGCTGGGGTGGGTGGAGCTGGAGGAGCCTTTTCTTCTTGGACCAAATTTTGAATTGTGCTACATAACATGGTACATCAGAGTTACCTCCTTCACCATTTTCAAGTGTTCAGTACACACACATTGTTGTGCAGCTGATTTCCAGAACGTTCTCATCCTGCAACCCTGAAGTTCTGTCCCTATTAAACTCCAACTCTAACCCTAACCCGAACCCTACCCTAACCCTAACCCTAATCCATTGCCCCCTCCCCCAGTCCTAGGTAACCTCCATTCCACTTCTGTCTCTATGAATTTGACTCCTCTAGGGACCTCAGAGAAGTGTGTTCATATGCATTTGCCCTTTTTGTTATTGTTTTTAAGAATCTTATTTTACAGGAGACAGTATTTGTCCTTTTGTGACTTTCATATTTCACTAGGTGTAATGTCCTAACCGTCCATTCACATTGTAACAGAGTCTTCTCCAGGGCCTCCTTCAAGGCTGCATGATATTTCGTTGGGTGGATGACCCCATTTGGTTTCTTCTACCTTTTGGGTATATATATATGCACATATATAACCCAGGCTGGCCTGGAACTCATGAGCTCAAACAATTCTCTGACTTGGCCTCCCAAAGACTGGGATTACAGGTGTGACCCACCACGCCCAGCCATCCTTTTGGTTATTCTGGTTTTCAAATTTTTTCCCAATTTTATTAAGACTGTGATAAACCAGCCAGGCATGCTGGCTCATGGCTGTAATCCCAGCACTTTGGGAGGCCAAGGCGGGCAGATGCCTTGAGGTCAGGAGTTCAAGACCAGCCTGGCCAACATGATGAAACCCTGTCTCTATTAAAAATACAAAAAATTAGCTGGGTGTGGTGGCTTGCACCTGTAGTCCCAGCTACTTGGGAGGCTGAGGCAGGAGCATCACTTGAACCTGGGAGGCAGAGGTTGCAGTGAGCCGAGATCACACCACTGCACTCCAGCTTGGGTGACAGAGTGAAACACTGAAAAAATGTTTTTTGAAAATGAAAAAAAAAAAATACTGTTATAAACCCTTGGATTGAAAAAGTTTATAATGATAACTTCTACAGTGTAAAAAATAAAAAAGTAAAAAGAGTTAAAAAATAAAAATAAATAAATAAAATTATCAATGAACCCTAATCAGAATAAATATAAAGTTGAAAAACACACTAAACAAATCACTATATTATTCAGGAAAACATGCATATGTGGTAAAAAGCAATCAACAGCAAAGTCAAGATTAACCAAAATACAGGATAGTCATTACCTCTGGGGAGAAAGGTGGGAGACTCAAAGGCTTTAAATCTTTTTCTCAAAAAGATTTATCCCTACAGAGTAAATAAGGGTTTATTTTTGTTATTAATCTTTAAACGGAACAGATGGAAAATATTTTTTTGCATGACCACAACAAATGGAAAATATATTAATGAAGTTCAGTCACTCTTCTGTTTTACTCATAATAACAGAAGCCAGAAACCTGGGAGTTACCTTTGACCACTCCCTCACCAACCAAGTCCAATTAATTTTCACTTCTAATCACACCTATAATACCAGCACTTTGAGTGGCGGAGGCGGGCAGATCACTTGAGACCAGGAGTTTGAGACCAGCCTGGCCTTGATGGTGAAACCCCATCTCTACTAAAAATACAAAAATTAGCCAGGCATAGTGGCTCATGCCTGTAATCCCAGCTACTCAAGAGGCTCAGGCAGAACTGCTTGAATCCCGGAAGCGGAAGTTGCTGTGAGCCGGGATCACACCATTGCACTCCAGCCAGGGTAACAGACCAAGACTCAGTCTCAA
Source organism: Pan paniscus (assembly GCF_029289425.2). Lineage (NCBI taxonomy): Eukaryota > Metazoa > Chordata > Mammalia > Primates > Hominidae > Pan > Pan paniscus. The sequence continues at coordinate 134,997,809 of NC_073262.2, forward strand.
AAAAAAAAAAAGGATCACTTTCTATTCTTCCCCACCCACAACACCAAACCCTGGCCCCAGCCACTTTGATTCTCACCAGGAACCCAAATCCCTCCCTCTTCCTTAACACCCCCGCTCTAATCCAATCTCCACACAGCAGCCAAAGCCAACACTTTAAACATGATTAACTTTGTCTGTCTTCAACTTGAATCTCCCTCACTACCCTCCTTTTCTATCAGAAGCAACAGAGAGACAAGTAAATTGCCCAAGGCCACACAGCAGGACATGGCAGAGACAGGATTCAGAATCTACTAGTTTTGACAGTCCACATGTCTCATCCACCCACTATCCCATTTTGGGTGATCCCAGAAAAGGGTCAGCCACTGCCCTAACACAGGGTAATCTCAGACAAGGACAGAGGATTTCTCCTCCAATCACCACTTCCCTTCCTTTATCAGTCTAACTCCTAGTTATCCCTAATTCTCAGCTCAAACCACACTTTCTCTTTTTTTGAGACAGAGTCTTGCTCTGTCGGCCAAGCTGGAGTGCAGTGGCGCGATCTTGGCTCACTGCAAGCTCCACCTCTGGGTTCACACCATTCTCCTGCCTCAGCCTCCTGAGTAGCTGGGACCACAGGTGCCTGCCACCACGCCCGGCTAATTTTTTGTATTTTTAGTAGAGACAGGGTTTCACCGTGTTAGCCAGGATGGTCTCGATCTCCTGACCTTGTGATCCACCCGCCTCAGCCTCCCAAAGTGCTGGGATTACAGGCGTGAACCACTGTGCCCGGCCTTCAAACCACATTTTCTAGGAAAGGCCTTCCTAGGCCCCTTGTCCTATTCCAGCAACTCCCCACAATTTGATGGCCAGCACTTTGTACATCTCTAAAAACATTCCTCTTCCACTAGATTGTGCCCTCCACAAGGGCAGAGGTCTGTTTTGCCCACGATTGTGGCACATGTCACACACCCTTGAGCACTCTGGTTCCTCTCCAAATCTATCTCTCCCAAATGTGGGCCCAGATTGGTGGCTCAAGTCTGGAACCCTAGCAGTGTTGAAGGATCGCTTGAGCCCAAGAGTGCAAGACCAGCATGGGTAACAGAAGGAGATCCTGACTCTACACAAATTTTTGAAAATTAGCTTCACATAATGGAAGATACACGGGAGGCTGATGTGGGAGGATCGCTTGAGCCTAGGAGGTGTGGCGTGAATGCACCACTGCACTCCAACTTGGGTGACAGAGCCAGACCCTGTCTCAAAAAAAATAATAATAATAATAATAAAACAGAAAGAAAAAAAATGATGGCAAGATATCTGAACTGCAGAAATACTTTTTAACTTAGCCTGAGGCTATCAAAACATCTGATCCCCACATGAAAGGCTACAGTTCTGGGCATGCTCAGGGCCCATGGAAAAGAGTCCGCCCAGGCACCCTCTGCCTGTGCAAGGGAACAGGTGTCACAATCAAGTGCACAAGCTGCTCTGGAAGACCCAGCCCAGGCCTGTCTGGCCGAGGGCACTGGACTCTCCCCCACTGCGTCATCCAAACATTAGTGCGAGTGCACCCACACAAACACATACACAATCAAACACAACATGTAAGCAATGGGCAGGACTGGCCCGGCCCCACTCAGTGTTGTCACCATTGGCCCCACAGATGCCCACAACCCTGGAGCTCTGGGCCTAGATTCCTGCCAGCCCCACCTGTCCAGGCCAAGGCCAGATGTTGGAGCAAGGGGGTGCCAGAGCAGCAAAGCCCCCCATGTGCCCCTTTCCCACCGGGCCCAGGCTCCTGGCATCAGAAAGCTGAACCCGGTATCTGGCCCGGGCTGTGTGCTTCCAGCCTCCCCTCCTCTCCACACCAGAACAGAGCCTGGACCCCAGCTCCCAGGAAATACAGAAAAAAAAATGGTGGATGAACGAGTGACAGGGTGTCTTGTTCCACACAAGACACAGTGAGCAGGGGTTGGGGGAGGGGCTCCTGGCTGCAGGATGCACACTGCACTATACCCAAAATCCCACCTTTCCCTGGGGGACACCTGGTCCCACCCTAAGCTGCCTTTCTCAGGACCCCAGCCCCAGCCCAGCCCAGCCACACCCTGCCACTCCCTTCAGCCAGTGTGGCTTCAGCTCAAGAGGCTGGGCGGGGTCAAGGTGGTAACAAGGGGAGGGGCCAGGACACAGTTTTCCCTGATTTAAACCCAGGCAGCCTGGAGTGCAGCTCATACTCCATACCTGCGATTTCCGCCTCGCCGTTCTGCGACTGCTTCCAGACATGCAGGGGCCCTGGGTGCTGCTCCTGCTGGGCCTGAGGCTACAGCTCTCCCTGGGCATCATCCCAGGTAATGAGGCTCCCCCAGCTGCCCCTACACACACACACACAGGGCACCCCCAAGCCCAGGCTGACCTGATCTTTGCTCTCCCCTTGGCCAGTTGAGGAGGAGAACCCGGACTTCTGGAACCGCCAGGCAGCTGAGGCCCTGGGTGCCGCCAAGAAGCTGCAGCCTGCACAGACAGCCGCCAAGAACCTCATCATCTTCCTGGGTGACGGTGAGTGAGCCAGGCCTTCCAGCCCCGCAGCCCTCACAGCCCCGGCGCCCGGACCCTCAGTGGTTCCAGGACAGCCCTGGGGAGCGAGCCTCACACACTTCTGCTCCTTCAGGGATGGGGGTGTCTACGGTGACAGCTGCCAGGATCCTAAAAGGGCAGAAGAAGGACAAACTGGGGCCTGAGACCTTCCTGGCCATGGACCGCTTCCCATATGTGGCTCTGTCCAAGGTAAGTGCTGGGCTACCTTAGAGTCCTCCAAGCAGAGAAGGGGAATCCTGGCTATGGAGTGTGGTAGGAGGGAGGGACCCTAAACAGCTGGGGCTCCAATAAGGAGCTGGAGGCAGTTGGAATCCCAGAGGACAGAGATCAGGGTCTGTTTGTCTGCCCCAGAGAAGAGCTCAGAGTATCTCTGTCCCCAGACATACAGTGTAGACAAGCATGTGCCAGACAGTGGAGCCACAGCCACGGCCTACCTGTGCGGGGTCAAGGGCAACTTCCAGACCATTGGCTTGAGTGCAGCCGCCCGCTTTAACCAGTGCAACACGACACGCGGCAACGAGGTCATCTCCGTGATGAATCGGGCCAAGAAAGCAGGTGAGCTGGGGCCCGCTGTGGGTCAGGGCCAGGTGACAGACCTCCATCGCATATCCTGACCTCTATCACCCTCAGGAAAGTCAGTGGGAGTGGTAACCACCACACGGGTGCAGCATGCCTCGCCAGCCGGCGCCTACGCCCACACGGTGAACCGCAACTGGTACTCGGATGCCGACGTGCCTGCCTCGGCCCGCCAGGAGGGGTGCCAGGACATCGCCACGCAGCTCATCTCCAACATGGACATTGACGTGCGACCCCCGGGCCAAGGGCTGGGGCTGGGCAGAGAGTAGCAGGGAGGGGGCACCAGCTCAGACCCAGGCAACCAAAAGCCTTATCTGGGCCAGCAGGGTCTGGAGGTGGGGTTGGGGGCGTAGAAGGCACAGCCCAGGCTGGGCCATTCCCACAGCCTTGGGGAGGGGAGTCAGGGGCTGTGCATGAGGAGGGGGCGCGGGGCCAGCCAGGCCCCCAAATCCACCTGCCCCATCCTCTGTTCCCAGGTGATCCTAGGTGGAGGCCGAAAGTACATGTTTCCCATGGGGACCCCAGACCCTGAGTACCCAGATGACTACAGCCAAGGTGGGACCAGGCTGGATGGGAAGAATCTGGTGCAGGAATGGCTGGCAAAGCATCAGGTGATGGGGGCTGGTGGGTGTGCTGGGCACAGCAGGGGGAGGGCAGAGGTGTGGGGCTCGGGGCTGTGGGCTGAGGCCTGGCTCTCTCCCTCCCTGCAGGGTGCCCGGTACGTGTGGAACCGCACTGAGCTCATGCAGGCTTCCCTGGACCCGTCTGTGACCCATCTCATGGGTAATGACCCCCTTCCTGCCCTGGCATCCCTCAGATGGCCTCAGATGGCACCTTCTGAGCCTGTGTGCACATCCGCCAGCACCCTCCCACCCCCAGCCTGCCAGTCACCACAGGACCCCTTGTCCCACAGGTCTCTTTGAGCCTGGAGACATGAAATACGAGATCCACCGAGACTCCACGCTGGACCCCTCCCTGATGGAGATGACAGAGGCTGCCCTGCGCCTGCTGAGCAGGAACCCCCGCGGCTTCTTCCTCTTCGTGGAGGGTGCGTGGTGGCCCCTGGGGAGTGGGGGTTGGGGGTTGGAGCAGGGCAGGCTCAGCATCTCCCCCCTCTGGCCTTCCTGCAGGTGGTCGCATCGACCATGGTCATCATGAAAGCAGGGCTTACCGGGCACTGACTGAGACGATCATGTTCGACGACGCCATTGAGAGGGCGGGCCAGCTCACCAGCGAGGAGGACACGCTGAGCCTCGTCACTGCCGACCACTCCCACGTCTTCTCCTTCGGAGGCTACCCCCTGCGAGGGAGCTCCATCTTCGGTAGGCCTGGGGAGAGTGGCAGGTGCTGCTGCAGCAATTAAGTGGGTGAAATCTGAGCCTCAGTCTCCTCCTCTGTCAAATGGGAGTAATGCTGGCACCAGCCCTGCAGGGTCTCCTGAGGACTAAGCCCCTGACCAGGCAAAACGTGGCGGTGCCTAGCACGTGGGAGACACTCCACAGCTGTGTTCAGCTCAACCACAGGGACCCCTCTCTCTGCAGGGCTGGCCCCTGGCAAGGCCCGGGACAGGAAGGCCTACACGGTCCTCCTATACGGAAACGGTCCGGGCTATGTGCTCAAGGACGGCGCCCGGCCGGATGTTACCGAGAGCGAGAGCGGTGAGTGCCGCGGGGTCGCCCCGAGGGGGACCAGGGTGCCAAGGATGGGGGGCTGGCGGGAAGGGGTCACCTCTTGTCTGCCTGGAACTGAACCCTCCTACTGAAACTGAACCCTCCAACCAGGGAGCCCCGAGTATCGGCAGCAGTCAGCAGTGCCCCTGGACGGAGAGACCCACGCAGGCGAGGACGTGGCGGTGTTCGCGCGCGGCCCGCAGGCGCACCTGGTTCACGGCGTGCAGGAGCAGACCTTCATAGCGCACGTCATGGCCTTCGCCGCCTGCCTGGAGCCCTACACCGCCTGCGACCTGGCGCCCCCCGCCGGCACCACCGACGCCGCGCACCCGGGGCCGTCCGTGGTCCCCGCGTTGCTTCCTCTGCTGGCAGGGACCTTGCTGCTGCTGGGGACGGCCACTGCTCCCTGAGTGTCCCGTCCCTGGGGCTCCTGCTTCCCCATCCCGGAGTTCCTCTGCTCCCCACCTCCAGTCGTCCTGCCCGGCATCCACCTGGAGCTGTGACCCCCGGAGTCGCCACACAGACGTCCTGCCATGGAACCTTCCCCTCCCGGTGCACCCTGGGAACTGAGCCCTTGACACCACGCCCTTTGCTTTATCTTGCTCTTCAAATTTTGGCCCCAACTCCAGGGACTGGGGATTTGTGCCTGGCAGCTGCCTGCATTTCAGGAAAAGAGGAGGCTCAGACCATCCAGCCCCCGCCCATATCCTGAGGTGGATCAGGCAGGCTCTCTCCCCGGGGACATGAGGCACCCAGACCTAGGACCCCGTGCGCCTTTTTTAGCTTCAGTCATGGCAGCACCTGAGGGACACAAGGACTTGGGTGCATCAGGACGCCTGGAGAAGCGTGGCTTCCTGCCACCCTGCAACCCACCCTCCCAGCCAAGGAGGCTGCTGTGGTGGTGATCCCCAGGGGGACTTTGACACAGTCCTCTGCTGTCCCTCCACTGGGCTAATTCTACACCCCTGTGCCCCTCCTAGGGGCCCATGAGTCAGAGAGGCTTGCCCCAAGTCACAGCCACTCAGATGTTCGACGCCCCCTAAGGTCCGTTCCAGCACCCACCTGAGTTCCGAGGAGCACCTGGGAAGCTCTGGGTGCAGGATAGCAGCCCAGAGTCCATGGCCCCGCCTAGGCCATCTGGGTGCTGGGCATGGATTTCTCAGCAAGGAAGACTCATTACCTTCCCTCCCCGGGCCTCCATTCTTCTGGGAAACACAAAGCAATAATAAAAGGAAGTGCTAGATAATGTAATGCCAGTACTACTTCCTAGGATAAAAATCATGAGTGAATGTGGACACAGTGGCTGGAGGGGTGGATAACACTGGCCAGGACGGGCTGCTGAGGAGCAGATGACTGAGCAGGAGACCTGAACAGAGTCGGGGCTTGACCAAGGTGGCACGGCAGCACAAAGGCCCTGGGGCAGTGTCAGCAGGCTGTCTGGGGGGCCAGGGGCTGGATCAGAGGGTGGGTAGATGGGGGGAAGCTTGACGAGTCAGGAGGGTGGGGGACATGGGGGACCGTGAAGTCTAGGTAGACGGGTGTGGTTGGAGGTCTTTGAGGAGGGCTGTGTGTGACCTGCCCTGGCTGGGAAATGAGCACTCTGGCTGCTGCCAGGAGAAGGGTCTGGTCTTTTGCATAGAGGGTGGAGGTGGTGGAGGGTAGAGGGTAGAGGTGAGAGCTGGGGAAGGAGCTGACTCCAGGTGTTTCTGACCTCCCTCCGAAAGCATTCTGGAGCACCCATCCCAATACAGCTATACTTAGCATCACACTTGCCCCAAGAGAACATTGAAAAGAATTAAATGAAGGTGAAATCAACCACATTTTCCAGGAAAGTTCACACCATTACAGATTTATTTGTACATTTACAATGGTACAAGGAGCACTTTGTCAACATGGTGAAATTCTGTCTCTACAAAACATACAAAAATTAGCCAAGCTTGGTTGCCCATGTCTGTGGTCCCAGCTACTCAGGAGGCTGAGGTGGGAGGATTGTCTGGGGCCTGGGAGGGTGGAGGCTGCAGTGAGGTGCGATCACGTCACTACACTTCAGCCTGGGTGACAGAGCAAGGCCCTGTCTCAAGAAGAAAACAAAACAAAAAGACTTTGTACTCACTAGAAATACTAGAATGATTGAATACTTCTTTATGAAAATTGAATTAACATTGTAAGACGTCTATTTGCCAGGCATGGTGGTTCAATGCCTGCAATCCCAGCACTTTGGGAGGAAAAGAGGTTAGGATTGCTTGAGTTCAGGAGTTGCAGACCAGCCTGGGCAAATGGTGAGACCTCACCTCTACACGTTTTTGTTTAGTGTTGAGGCAGAGTCTCGCTCTGTCTCCCAGGCTGAAGTGCAGTGGCAGGATCTAGGCTCACTGCAAACTCCACCTCCTGGATTCAAGTGAATCTCCCGCCCCAGCCTCCCATGTAGCTGGGATTACAGGCGCCTGCCACCATGCCAGGCAAATTTTTGAATTTTTAGTAGAGATGGGGTTTCACTATGTTGGCCAGGCTGGTCTCAATCCTGACCTTAAACGATCCGCTCACCTTGGCCTCAGAAAGTGCTGAGATTACAGGCATGAGCCACCATGCCTAGCCCCAGATTTTTAAAAAATTTAGCCAGGCCAGGTGGCACGTGCCTGTCGTCCCAACTACTTGGGAGGCTGAGGCGGGAGGATCACCTGAGCCCAGGGTAGTTGAGGCTGCAGTGAGCTGAGATTTTGCCACTGCACTCCAGTCTGAGTGACAGACCAAGACCCTGTCTCAAAACAAAACAAAACAAAACATGTATTTGAGAACCTGGGTTTCAGGACAGTTTTTTCAATTCTGGGTTTCAGTGGCTGTCACAAAAATATGGGAGGTGAACAGAAGATAGACTCAAATAGCTGGCCTTACTAAATTATCATACTCATTGTTAAATTCCATCCATCAAATATGCAAAGGTTTCTGGTAAAATCCAGCTAGTATATTTCTATCTTCCCAGTTGTCAGTCAGTTCCTCTTTCTAACCAATGTGGAGGTGCTGCATGATTATATTTTACATGAGCGCTCACACCCACGGACTTCTATTATTTAAAACTGGACAAATTTTAAAATAGATTGTTCTGCTATTAGATTATTCTGTTGTCTAGGTTTTTGTTTTTTGTTTTATGTTTTTGTTTTTCATGTGTAGGTATAAGGGCTTATCGGTCAGCTATGTTATTGACCACTAAATCAAGTGTCATGAAAATATTTTCAAACTTCTATTCAAAAATATGCACTTTCCTTAGCATGAGTTTTCATTGAAAGATAATTACCTTCTCATTTTGTCATTGAAATGACATCTTTACCTGAAGGACACACAGGAAGTATATTTATATTTTCAATCTTTTCATGGTACGCCTAAAATGGAGAGCTTTTCAGTTCAAAGTCAGCAAACTGGATTGTAAGAAGGAGGGAGGGAGAGTTAGGAAGAAAGAGAGGGAGAACTCAGGACAGGTGGGTTCAGTACTTTGTCATTCTGTGACTCATTCTATGTGGCCAGAAAATTTCCACCCACTCCCCTTACCAAGTATCTTAAAGTTTCTATTTATGTTTAAGTTTCTATTATGCAGCTATCTAAACTTTACAAAATCAACCCCACTGCCTTCTGCAACATCTCATGTACACGCTGGGCTTCTTTCCTGCGCTGATTAGACGGGGGGTGAGCCCATGAGTGAGGGGTAAGGGTGAACCTACCTCTGCACGCTGATTTGTATCCGGAATGCTTTTTTTGAAAAAACCCTTCCTGAGTAGCTATTCCATCTGTGGTTGCATTTCCACCATTTCCTCATAACATTGTTTTTCTTTAAAAAGGCATTTGCTGTTGGCAATATATCTTGTCTGCTATATCTACCTTTTAGTGGGACATGAAAAAAAATGAAAGAAGTGGTTTGTGTATTTCCTTGAGGTCAGGAGTTCGAGACTAGCCTGCTCAACATGGGGAAGCCCCGTCTCCACGAAAAATACAAAACTTAGCTGGGTGTGTTGGCGGGTGGCTGTAATACCAGTTAGCTGGGAGGCTGAGGCAGGAGAATTGCTTGAACGTGGGAGGCGGAAGTTGCAGTGAGCAGAGATGACGCCACTGCACTCCAGCCTGGGTGACAGAGTGAGGGTCTTTCTCAAAAAAGAAAAAAATTTAAGAAAAACACCTAAAAATTTGGTCCCCTGTGTTAGTACAACAAAGTTTTCTTGAAGTATAGATCAGCTCTTAGAAAATCTAAAAGAGTTATTAATTTTTACTTCTGAAATATATTTCACATCTAAACTGAAGCTTTCTTTTCTTTTCTTTTTTCTGAGACAGGGTCTCGCTCTGTCATCCAGGTTACAGTGCAGCGGTATGGTCTTGGCTCATTGCCACCTTGACCAACAGGGTTCAAGGGATTCTCCTGCCTCTGCCTCCTGAGTAGTTAGGACTACCACCTACTGTGCTAACTTTTTTGTGTGTGCCACCACAACTGGCTTTTTTATTTTTGTATAGACAAGGTCTATGAAAATTCCATCATTGGATAAAACTCTTAGAAATCTAATATTTCACTGGGGATTTCACTCCATGATTACATTGCATGTCACAGAAATAACCAAACTTCCTTGTCAATTGCTAATTACAATAAACTATCATCAGATTTTTTTTTTTTAATATAAGTAGAGGCTCTCTTTCTGTCACCCAGGTTAGAGTGCAGTGGCACAATCATAGCTCACGGCAGTCTTGAATTCCTGGGTTCAAGTGATGCTTCCTCCTCAGCCTCCCGATTAACTGGGACTTTAAGTGCATGTAACCATGCCTAGCTAATGTTTTTATGTTTTATTTTATTTTATTATTTTTATTTATTTATTTATTTTGAGATGGAGTCTCGCTCTGTCGCCCAGGCTAGAGTGCAGTGGGGCATCTCGGCTCACTGCCAGCTCTGCCTCCCGGGTCCACGCCATTCTCCTGCCTCAGTCTCCCGAGTAGCTGGGACTACAGCTGTCCGCCACCACGCATGGCTAAGTTTTTGTATTTTTTTTAGTAGAGACGGGGTTTCACCGTGTTAGCCAGGATGGTCTCAGTCTCCTGACCTCCTGATCCTCCCTCCTCGGCCTCCCAAAGTGCTGCGATTACAGGCATGGGCCACCGCACCCGGCCATGTTTTTATTTTTTATGCAGACAGGATCTTGCTATGTTGCCCAGGCTGGTCTGAAGCTGTCCTCCCAAAGTTCTTTCCAAAGTTCTAGGATTACAGGTGTGAACCTCCATGTCAGGTCTGAACTTCAATCATATTTTTAAGAATGGCTATTCAAAGTCTCTGTCATCCACAGTGTTGTCCTTCCCTAAAAACGTTTCCAATCAGATTCATGGTAAAGACGTTACCAAGTACTCTTAGGACAAGTTTCTGATAACTTCAAGATCAAAGGACTAGGCTTGCTCGGTGGCTCACGCCTGTAATCCGAACATTTTGGGAGGCCGAGGCATGTGGATCACTTGAGGTCTTGAGGTCCGGAGTTCAAGACCAGCCTGGCCAACATGGTGAAACCCCGTCTCTACAAAAAAAAAAAAAAAAAAAAAAAAGACTTAGCTGGGCATGGTGGCAGGTGCCTGTAATCCAGCTACTCAGGAGGCTGAGGCAGGAGAATCGCTTGAACCTGGAAGGCAGAGGTTGCAGTGAGCCGAGATCATGCCACTGCACTCCAGCCTGGGTGATACAGTGAGACTCAGTCTCACAAAAAAAAAAAAAAAAAAAAAAAAAAAATCAAAGGACTAAATAAAATTTTTTTCAGAACACAAGTGAAAAAATATGAATTTGTGAAACAACTAATCAAGATCAGACAGAACAAAAATTAACGACATGAAGTTAAGTAATCAGTGAAAATCTGTGCTTAAAACAGAAAGCTTAAACAGTGCTTAAATCAGTGTTTAAAACAGAGAGCTATGACCTAAAGAATAATTACAGAATTGAACACTGAAGAAACCACCACCCGGATCAAGAAATGGACTATGACCAGGATCTCCCCACCCCACCCCATACCTTCCCTGTTCATAATTCCCATTTCTTTGTCACCAAAGGAAACTGAGTTTTGGGTTTGTTTGTTGGTTTTTGTTTGTTTATTTACAGACAGAGTCTCGTTCTCCCACCCAGGCTGGAGTGTGGTGGCAGGATTGTAATTCACTCACACTCTGGCTCAAGTGAGCCTCCCAACTCAGCCTCGCAAGTAGCTGGGAGTACAGGCATGTACCACCACACAAAGCTAATGTTTAAATTTTTTCTAGAGATAGAGTCTCCCTATGTTGATCAGGCTGGTTGCAAACCCCTGGGCTCAAGCAATCTTTCTTACCTTGGCCTCCCAAAGTGCTGAGCTTACAGGTATGAGTCACTGCACCTAGTCTCCCTGAATTTTTGGATACTCATTTCCTCTTCATAGTTTTATCCCTCATATAGTTTAGTTTTGCCTAATTTCAGCTTTATATACATAAAAGATATGTTGGATCCTATGTATTCTTTTGTGATTTGCATCTTTTGTCCAGCTTTATGTCTGTGAGATTCATTTAATCTGTTGCATATTACAACTGGTTATTTCCATTGCTGTATACGATTCCAATCATGAAACAATTGACTTTTTATCTTCTCTCTTTTTGTTTTTTTGAGACAGAGTCTCCCTCTGTCACCCAGGCTGGAGTGCAGTGGCACGATCTCGACTCACTGCAACCTCTGCCTCCCAGGTTCAAGAGATTCTCCTGCCTCAGCCTCCTGAGTAGCTGGGATTACAGGTGTGCGCCACCACACCTAGCTAATTTTTGTATTTTTAGTAGTGATGGGGTTTCACCATGTTGGTCAGGCTGGTCTCGAACTCCTGACCTCATGATCTGCCCGCCTCGGCCTCCCAAAGTGCTGGGATTACAGGCATGAGCCACCGTGCCCTGCGACATTTTATCTTTTCTGTTGTCAATCAACATTTGGGGCTGTTTCAATGTCTGGCTATTTAAACAATGCCACTTTGTACACGTTTGGTGCTTTCCTCCTGGACATGTGCCAAGTTTCTCCAGGACACTTACCCAGGACAGAATTGCTGTCTCGTGGGATGTGCACAGCTCAACATTCAGAACGCTGCTCCTATTGGTTCCTCCACTTCCTGCCAGCTCCCCAGGGATGGACTTTTAAATCTTGGCCAGTCTGGGATCTGGGACACCACCCCACCCAGTGTGGTCTCTTCTACATTGGTAGACACCTTTTCACACACGTTTATTGATATTTCTTCTTTTTCTGTTTTTCTTTTTCTTCCTGAGACAGGGTACCCCTATGTCACCTGGGCTGCAATACAGTGGCTCAAACATGGCTCACTGCAGCCTCAATCTCCTGGGCTCAAGTGATTCTCCCACCTCACCCTCCAGAATAGCCAAGACGAAAGGTGTGCACCACCACACCTGAGTAATTTTTTAATTTTTTGTAAAGACAGGGTCTCTCCATGTTGCCCAGCCTGGCCTCAAAGGATCCTCCAGCCTCATCCTCCCCAAGTGCTAGGATTACAGGCCTGAGTTAGGAAACCAGGGCGAATTGTAGCTGAGGATTGCTTAAGGTCATCATAAGAAGAGCATTGAAAGAAACTTCCCACTACACAGCTATCAGAACGGCTGAAATACAAAATATGACAACACCAGATGCTGGCAAGTATGCTGAAAAAGTCACTCAGCTTGCTGGTGGACACGTAATGGTACAGCCAATCTGCAAAACGAGCTGGTAGTTTCTCCAAAAACTACACATGCAACCAACATACAGCCCTGGCCATTTATCCAAGACGAATGAAAACACATGTTCACTCAAAAACCTACCCATGAATGCTCATAGCAGCTTTATTTATAAAAGCCAAAACTGAAAGCTGCTCAAGCTTCCTTCAGCAGGTGGTTGGTTAAACACACTGTGGTGCTTCCATCCCGTGAAATAGTGCTCAGCACTACGGAGGAGCCAGCTGCTGGCACACGCTTGGATGAAGCTCCAGGAAGTTACGTTAAGTGAAAAAAACGCCCTTCCCAAGAGATCACACATTGTTTGTTTGCATTGATGTAACTTAGTTGAAATGACAAAATATTAGAGACACAGGATGCATAGCAGATTGCCAGGGATTAGGGACAGGGGAAGAGGTGGAGGAAAGAGGTGACCTGGTTATAAAAGTGACCCTGTGGGGTTGGAGCTCTTCAGTATCTCAACTATGGTGCCGTTACACACAAACCTACTTGGGTGATAAAACTGTATACACACTCCCACACACATGCACACGAGTACAGGTAACACTGGGGAAATCTGAATAATAACTGGGGATTACGTCATTGAGGGAAACTAAGCAAAGTGCACAAGGCATTTGTCCTTCCTTCCTTCCTTCTTTCTTTCTTTCCTTCTTTCTTTTTTTTTAATTGAGACAGAGCCACGCTCTGTAGCCCAGGCTGGAGTGCAGTGGCATGATATCGGCTCACTGCAACCTCTGCCTCCCGAGTTCAAGTGATTTTCCTGCTTCAGCCTCCTGAGTAGCGGGGAATTACAGGCTCGTGCCACCACACCCGCCTAATTTTTGTATTTTTAGTAGAGACAGGGTTTCACCATGTTGGTCAGGCTGGTCTCAGACTCCTGACCTCGCAATCCACCCGCCTCGTCCCAATGTGCTAGGATTACAGGTGTGAGCCACCACGCTTGGCCAAGGCCATTCTTTTATTATTTTTCTTCCTTTCTTTTTCTTTTTGTGAGATGTTTTCTCACTCAGTCACCCAGGTTGGAGCGCGGTGGTGCAATCTCGCTTCACTGCAACCTCTGCAGCCCAGGCTTAAACCAACCTTCCACCTCTGCCTCAGGAGTAGCTGGTACCACAGGCGCACGCCACAATGCCTGGCTAATTCTTTGTATTTTTTTATATAGTTGGGATTCTGCCATATTGCCCAGGCTGGTCTTGAACTCCTGAGCTCAGGTGATCCACCCACCTCGGCCTCCCAAAGTGCTGGGGTTACAGGCTTGAGCCACCATGCACAGCCTGCTTGTATTATTTCTTACTATTACATGTGAATCTACAGTTTGTCAAAAATTCCAAAAGGAAACTCGGGCCGGGCAGGGTGGCTCAGGCCTGTGATCTCAGCACTTTGGGAGGCCGAGGTGGGCAGATCACAACATCGGGAGTTTGAGACCAGCCTGGCCAACATTGCGAAACCCCGTTTCTACTAAAAATACAAAAATTAGCCAGGCATGGTGGTGCCCGCCTGTAATCCCAGCTACTCAGGAGGCTGAGGCAGGAGAATCACTTGAACCCAAGAGCCGAAGGTTGCAGTGAGCTGAGATCATGCCACTGCACTCCCGCCTGGGCAACTGAGCGAGACTCAGTGTCAAAAAAACAACAACAAAAACAAATACGAAACTCGGCTGGGTGCGGTGGCCATTGTCTGTAATCCCATCCATTTGGGAGGCTGAGGTGGGCACATCACATGAGGCCAGGAGTTTGAGACCAGCCTGGACAGCATGGTAAAACCCCATCTCTACTAAAAATACAAAAATTAGCTGGGCATGGTGGCGGGAACCTGTAATCCCAGCTACTTGCGAGGCTGAGGCGTGAGACTCACTTGGACCTGGGAGGTGGAGATTGCAGTGAGCCAAGATTGCGCCACTGCACTCCAGCCTTGGCAACAGAGTGAGACTCCATCTAAAACAAAGTAAATAAAAATTTAAAAAATTTAAAAGAAATTAGCCGGGCGTGGTGGTGCACACCTGTAACCCCACCTACTCGGGAGGCTGAGGTGGGAAAATCGTTTGAATCTGGGAGGCAGAGTGTGCGGAAGATGGGGCCACTGCACTCCAGCCAGGGCGAGAGAGTGAGACACCGTCTCAAAAAAAAAAAAAAAAACCGAACAAAATACAAAACAAAACAAAACAAAACCTCAGGATGGCTGGGAAAGCTCCTGACTGGCTTTGCCTTTGGAGTGAATCAATCCATCAATTAAGGGCGTGCCTGTTAGTGAGTCTCCTCTGACCTTTAGCCAAGAATGTTCCGAACTCAGCAAGATGAAGCAGGAGGTAGAGGGAACTAAGAGGGCAACAAGCAGGAGACAGGAAGGGCCCATGAGGGTGACATCTTCCCTGAGAGCCCCAGGACAACCAGCAGGAAGTCAGGCGGGTGCAGGCAGGAGGACCCAGGAAAGCTCGGCCTGAGGGAGGCCCTAGGCGTGGTGGGGAGTGGGGTAGGGCAGGCAGAGGCTGGGCAGCAGGGAGGTCCCCTGGATTCTGGGGGCCAAGCTGGGGCTTGAGGTAAACAGGCCTGAGTGGAGAAGGGGCTGCTGTGGTTGGGCTGGGGTGGGTGGAGCTGGAGGAGCCTTTTCTTCTTGGACCAAATTTTGAATTGTGCTACATAACATGGTACATCAGAGTTACCTCCTTCACCATTTTCAAGTGTTCAGTACACACACATTGTTGTGCAGCTGATTTCCAGAACGTTCTCATCCTGCAACCCTGAAGTTCTGTCCCTATTAAACTCCAACTCTAACCCTAACCCGAACCCTACCCTAACCCTAATCCATTGCCCCCTCCCCCAGTCCCAGGTAACCGCCATTCCATTTCTGTCTCTATGAATTTGACTCCTCTAGGGACCTCAGAGAAGTGTGTTCATGTGCATTTGCCCTTTTTGTTATTGTTTTTAAGAATCTTATTTTACAGGAGACAGTATTTGTCTTTCTGTGACTTTCATATTTCACTAGGTGTAATGTCCTAACCATTCATTCACGTTGTAACAGAGTCTTCTCCAGGGCCTCCTTCAAGGCTGCATGATATTTCGTTGGGTGGATGACCCCATTTGGTTTCTTCTACCTTTTGGGTATATATATATGCACATATATAACCCAGGCTGGCCTGGAACTCATGAGCTCAAACAATTCTCTGACTTGGCCTCCCAAAGACTGGGATTACAGGTGTGACCCACCACGCCCAGCCATCCTTTTGGTTATTCTGGTTTTCAAATTTTTTCCCAATTTTATTAAGACTGTGATAAACCAGCCAGGCATGCTGGCTCATGGCTGTAATCCCAGCACTTTGGGAGGCCAAGGCGGGCAGATGCCTTGAGGTCAGGAGTTCAAGACCAGCCTGGCCAACATGATGAAACCCTGTCTCTATTAAAAATACAAAAAATTAGCTGGGTGTGGTGGCTTGCACCTGTAGTCCCAGCTACTTGGGAGGCTGAGGCAGGAGCATCACTTGAACCTGGGAGGCAGAGGTTGCAGTGAGCCGAGATCACACCACTGCACTCCAGCTTGGGTGACAGAGTGAAACACTGAAAAAATGTTTTTTGAAAATGAAAAAAAAAAAATACTGTTATAAACCCTTGGATTGAAAAAGTTTATAATGATAACTTCTACAGTGTAAAAAATAAAAAAGTAAAAAGAGTTAAAAAATAAAAATAAATAAATAAAATTATCAATGAACCCTAATCAGAATAAATATAAAGTTGAAAAACACACTAAACAAATCACTATATTATTCAGGAAAACATGCATATGTGGTAAAAAGCAATCAACAGCAAAGTCAAGATTAACCAAAATACAGGATAGTCATTACCTCTGGGGAGAAAGGTGGGAGACTCAAAGGCTTTAAATCTTTTTCTCAAAAAGATTTATCCCTACAGAGTAAATAAGGGTTTATTTTTGTTATTAATCTTTA
The DNA here is from genome assembly GCF_029289425.2 of Pan paniscus. Lineage (NCBI taxonomy): Eukaryota > Metazoa > Chordata > Mammalia > Primates > Hominidae > Pan > Pan paniscus. The sequence continues at coordinate 135,014,291 of NC_073262.2, forward strand.
AACGGAACAGATGGAAAATATTTTTTTGCATGACCACAACAAATGGAAAATATATTAATGAAGTTCAGTCACTCTTCTGTTTTACTCATAATAACAGAAGCCAGAAACCTGGGAGTTACCTTTGACCACTCCCTCACCAACCAAGTCCAATTAATTTTCACTTCTAATCACACCTATAATACCAGCACTTTGAGTGGCGGAGGCGGGCAGATCACTTGAGACCAGGAGTTTGAGACCAGCCTGGCCTTGATGGTGAAACCCCATCTCTACTAAAAATACAAAAATTAGCCAGGCATAGTGGCTCATGCCTGTAATCCCAGCTACTCAAGAGGCTCAGGCAGAACTGCTTGAATCCCGGAAGCGGAAGTTGCTGTGAGCCGGGATCACACCATTGCACTCCAGCCAGGGTAACAGACCAAGACTCAGTCTCAAAAAAAAAAAAAGGATCACTTTCTATTCTTCCCCACCCACAACACCAAACCCTGGCCCCAGCCACTTTGATTCTCACCAGGAACCCAAATCCCTCCCTCTTCCTTAACACCCCCGCTCTAATCCAATCTCCACACAGCAGCCAAAGCCAACACTTTAAACATGATTAACTTTGTCTGTCTTCAACTTGAATCTCCCTCACTACCCTCCTTTTCTATCAGAAGCAACAGAGAGACAAGTAAATTGCCCAAGGCCACACAGCAGGACATGGCAGAGACAGGATTCAGAATCTACTAGTTTTGACAGTCCACATGTCTCATCCACCCACTATCCCATTTTGGGTGATCCCAGAAAAGGGTCAGCCACTGCCCTAACACAGGGTAATCTCAGACAAGGACAGAGGATTTCTCCTCCAATCACCACTTCCCTTCCTTTATCAGTCTAACTCCTAGTTATCCCTAATTCTCAGCTCAAACCACACTTTCTCTCTTTTTTTTTTTTTTTTTTTTTTTTTGAGACAGAGTCTTGCTCTGTCGGCCAAGCTGGAGTGCAGTGGCGCGATCTTGGCTCACTGCAAGCTCCACCTCCGGGTTCACACCATTCTCCTGCCTCAGCCTCCCGAGTAGCTGGGACCACAGGTGCCTACCACCACGCCCGGCTAATTTTTTGTATTTTTAGTAGAGACAGGGTTTCACCGTGTTAGCCAGGATGGTCTCGATCTCCTGACCTTGTGATCCACCCGCCTCGGCCTCCCAAAGTGCTGGGATTACAGGCGTGAACCACTGTGCCCGGCCTTCAAACCACATTTTCTAGGAAAGGCCTTCCTAGGCCCCTTGTCCTATTCCAGCAACTCCCCACAATTTGATGGCCAGCACTTTGTACATCTCTAAAAACATTCCTCTTCCACTAGATTGTGCCCTCCACAAGGGCAGAGGTCTGTTTTGCCCACGATTGTGGCACATGTCACACACCCTTGAGCACTCTGGTTCCTCTCCAAATCCATTTCTCCCGAATGTGGGCCCAGATTGGTGGCTCAAGTCTGGAACCCTAGCAGTGTTGAAGGATCGCTTGAGCCCAAGAGTGCAAGACCAGCATGGGTAACAGAAGGAGATCCTGACTCTACACAAATTTTTGAAAATTAGCTTCACATAATGGAAGATACACGGGAGGCTGATGTGGGAGGATCGCTTGAGCCTAGGAGGTGTGGCGTGAATGCACCACTGCACTCCAACTTGGGTGACAGAGCCAGACCCTGTCTCAAAAAAAAAAAAATAATAATAATAATAAAACAGAAAGAAAAAAAATGATGGCAAGATATCTGAACTGCAGAAATACTTTTTAACTCAGCCTGAGGCTATCAAAACATCTGATCCCCACATGAAAGGCTACAGTTCTGGGCATGCTCAGGGCCCACGGAAAACAGAGTCCGCCCAGGCACCCTCTGCCTGTGCAAGGGAACAGGTGTCACAATCAAGTGCACAAGCTGCTCTGGAAGACCCAGCCCAGGCCTGTCTGGCCGAGGGCACTGGACTCTCCCCCACTGCGTCGTCCAAACATTAGTGCGAGTGCACCCACACAAACACATACACAATCAAACACAACACGTAAGCAATGGGCAGGACTGGCCCGGCCCCACTCAGTGTTGTCACCATTGGCCCCACAGATGCCCACAGCCCTGGAGCTCTGGGCCTAGATTCCTGCCAGCCCCACCTGTCCAGGCCAAGGCCAGATGTTGGAGCAAGGGGGTGCCAGAGCAGCAAAGCCCCCCATGTGCCCCTTTCCCACCGGGCCCAGGCTCCTGGCATCAGAAAGCTGAACCCAGTATCTGGCCCAGGCTGTGTGCTTCCAGCCTCCCCTCCTCTCAACACCAGAACAGAGCCTGGACCCCAGCTCCCAGGAAATACAGAAAAAAAAAATGGTGGATGAACGAGTGACAGTCGAGTGTCTTGTTCCACACAAGACACAGTGAGCAGGGGTTGGGGGAGGGGCTCCTGGCTGCAGGATGCACACTGCACTATACCCAAAATCCCACCCTTCCCTGGGGGACACCTGGTCCCACCCTAAGCTGCCTTTCTCAGGACCCCAGCCCCAGCCCAGCCCAGCCACACCCTGCCACTCCCTTCAGCCAGTGTGGCTTCAGGTCAAGAGGCTGGGCGGGGTCAAGGTGGTAACAAGGGGAGGGGCCAGGACACGGTTTTCCCTGATTTAAACCCAGGCAGCCTGGAGTGCAGCTCATACTCCATACCTGCGATTTCCGCCTCGCCGTTCTGCGACTGCTTCCAGACATGCAGGGGCCCTGGGTGCTGCTCCTGCTGGGCCTGAGGCTACAGCTCTCCCTGGGCATCATCCCAGGTAATGAGGCTCCCCCAGCTGCCCCTACACACACACAGGGCATCCCCTAGCCCAGGCTGCCCTGATCTTTGCTCTCTCCCTGGCCAGTTGAGGAGAAGAACCCGGACTTCTGGAACCGCCAGGCAGCCGAGGCCCTGGGTGCCGCCAAGAAGCTGCAGCCTGCACAGACAGCCGCCAAGAACCTCATCATCTTCCTGGGTGACGGTGAGTGAGCCAGGCCTTCCAGCCCCGCAGCCCTCACAGCCCCGGCGCCCGGACCCTCAGTGGTTCCAGGACAGCCCTGGGGAGCAAGCCTCACACACTTCTGCTCCTTCAGGGATGGGGGTGTCTACGGTGACAGCTGCCAGGATCCTAAAAGGGCAGAAGAAGGACAAACTGGGGCCTGAGACCTTCCTGGCCATGGACCGCTTCCCATACGTGGCTCTGTCCAAGGTAAGTGCTGGGCTACCTTACAGTCCTCCAAGCAGAGAAGGGGAATCCTGGCTATGGAGTGTGGTAGGAGGGAGGGACCCTAAACAGCTGGGGCTCCAGTAAGGAGCTGGAGGCAGTTGGAATCCCAGAAGACAGAGATCAGGGTCTGCTTGTCTGCCCCAGAGAAGAGTTCAGAGTGTCTCTGTCCCCAGACATACAGTGTAGACAAGCATGTGCCAGACAGTGCAGCCACAGCCACGGCCTACCTGTGCGGGGTCAAGGGCAACTTCCAGACCATTGGCTTGAGTGCAGCCGCCCGCTTTAACCAGTGCAACACGACACGCGGCAACGAGGTCATCTCCGTGATGAATCGGGCCAAGAAAGCAGGTGAGCTGGGGCCCGCTGTGGGGTCAGGGCCAGGTGACAGACCTCCATCGCATATCCTGACCTCTATCACCCTCAGGAAAGTCAGTGGGAGTGGTAACCACCACACGGGTGCAGCATGCCTCGCCAGCCGGCGCCTACGCCCACACAGTGAACCGCAACTGGTACTCGGACGCCGACGTGCCTGCCTCGGCCCGCCAGGAGGGGTGCCAGGACATCGCCACGCAGCTCATCTCCAACATGGACATTGACGTGCGACCCCCGGGCCAAGAGCTGGGGCTGGGCAGAGAGTAGCAGGGAGGGGGCACCAGCTCAGACCCAGGCAACCAAAAGCCTTATCTGGGCCAGCAGGGTCTGGAGGTGGGGTTGGGGCCGTAGAAGGCGCAGCCCAGGCTGGGCCATTCCCACAGCCTTGGGGAGGGGAGTCAGGGGCTGTGCATGAGGAGGGGGCGCGGGGCCAGCCAGGCCCCCAAATCCACCTGCCCCATCCTCTGTTCCCAGGTGATCCTAGGTGGAGGCCGAAAGTACATGTTTCCCATGGGGACCCCAGACCCTGAGTACCCAGATGACTACAGCCAAGGTGGGACCAGGCTGGACGGGAAGAATCTGGTGCAGGAATGGCTGGCGAAGCACCAGGTGATGGGGGCTGGTGGGTGTGCTGGGCACAGCACGGGGAGGGCAGAGGTGTGGGGCTGGGGACTGTTAGCTGAGGCCTGGCTCTCTCCCTCCCTGCAGGGTGCCCGGTACGTGTGGAACCGCACTGAGCTCATGCAGGCTTCCCTGGACCCGTCTGTGACCCATCTCATGGGTAATGACCCCCTTCCTGCCCTGGCATCCCTCAGATGGCCTCAGATGGCACCTTCTGAGCCTGTGTGCACATCCGCCAGCACCCTCCCACCCCCAGCCTGCCAGTCACCACAGGACCCCTTGTCCCACAGGTCTCTTTGAGCCTGGAGACATGAAATACGAGATCCACCGAGACTCCACGCTGGACCCCTCCCTGATGGAGATGACAGAGGCTGCCCTGCGCCTGCTGAGCAGGAACCCCCGCGGCTTCTTCCTCTTCGTGGAGGGTGCGTGGTGGCCCCTGGGGAGTGGGGGTTGGGGGTTGGAGCAGGGCAGGCTCAGCATCTCCCCCCTCTGGCCTTCCTGCAGGTGGTCGCATCGACCATGGTCATCATGAAAGCAGGGCTTACCGGGCACTGACTGAGACGATCATGTTCGACGACGCCATTGAGAGGGCGGGCCAGCTCACCAGCGAGGAGGACACGCTGAGCCTCGTCACTGCCGACCACTCCCACGTCTTCTCCTTCGGAGGCTACCCCCTGCGAGGGAGCTCCATCTTCGGTAGGCCTGGGGAGAGTGGCAGGTGCTGCTGCAGCAATTAAGTGGGTGAAATCTGAGCCTCAGTCTCCTCCTCTGTCAAATGGGAGTAATGCTGGCACCAGCCCTGCAGGGTCTCCTGAGGACTAAGCCCCTGACCAGGCAAAACGTGGCGGTGCCTAGCACGTGGGAGACACTCCACAGCTGTGTTCAGCTCAACCACAGGGACCCCTCTCTCTGCAGGGCTGGCCCCTGGCAAGGCCCGGGACAGGAAGGCCTACACGGTCCTCCTATACGGAAACGGTCCGGGCTATGTGCTCAAGGACGGCGCCCGGCCGGATGTTACCGAGAGCGAGAGCGGTGAGTGCCGCGGGGTGGCCCCCTGAGGGGGACCAGGGTGCCAAGGATGGGGGGCTGGCGGGAAGGGGTCACCTCTTGTCTGCCTGGAACTGAACCCTCCTACTGAAACTGAACCCTCCAACCAGGGAGCCCCGAGTATCGGCAGCAGTCAGCAGTGCCCCTGGACGAAGAGACCCACGCAGGCGAGGACGTGGCGGTGTTCGCGCGCGGCCCGCAGGCGCACCTGGTTCACGGCGTGCAGGAGCAGACCTTCATAGCGCACGTCATGGCCTTCGCTGCCTGCCTGGAGCCCTACACCGCCTGCGACCTGGCGCCCCCCGCCGGCACCACCGACGCCGCGCACCCGGGGCCGTCCGTGGTCCCCGCGTTGCTTCCTCTGCTGGCAGGGACCTTGCTGCTGCTGGGGACGGCCACTGCTCCCTGAGTGTCCCGTCCCTGGGGCTCCTGCTTCCCCATCCCGGAGTTCCTCTGCTCCCCACCTCCAGTCGTCCTGCCCGGCATCCACCTGGAGCTGTGACCCCCGGAGTCGCCACACAGACGTCCTGCCATGGAACCTTCCCCTCCCGGTGCACCCTGGGAACTGAGCCCTTGACACCACGCCCTTTGCTTTATCTTGCTCTTCAAATTTTGGCCCCAACTCCAGGGACTGGGGATTTGTGCCTGGCAGCTGCCTGCATTTCAGGAAAAGAGGAGGCTCAGACCATCCAGCCCCCGCCCATATCCTGAGGTGGATCAGGCAGGCTCTCTCCCCGGGGACGTGAGGCACCCAGACCTAGGACCCCCTGCGCCTTTTTTAGCTTCAGTCATGGCAGCACCTGAGGGACACAAGGACTTGGGTGCATCAGGACGCCTGGAGAAGCGTGGCTTCCTGCCACCCTGCAACCCACCCTCCCAGCCAAGGAGGCTGCTGTGGTGGGGCTCCCCAGGGGGGCTTTGACACAGTCCTCTGCTGTCCCTCCACTGGGCTAATTCTACACCCCTGTGCCCCTCCTAGGGGCCCATGAGTCAGACAGGCTTGCCCCAAGTCACAGCCACTCAGATGCTCGACGCCCCCTAAGGTCCATTCCAGCACCCACCTGAGTTCCGAGGAGCACCTGGGAAGCTCTGGGTGCAGGATAGCAGCCCAGAGTCCATGGCCCCGCCTAGGCCATCTGGGTGCTGGGCATGGATTTCTCAGCAAGGAAGACTCATTACCTTCCCTCCCCAGGCCTCCATTCTTCTGGGAAACACAAAGCAATAATAAAAGGAAGTGCTAGACAATGTAATGCCAGTACTACTTCCTAGGATAGAAATCATGAGTGAATGTGGACACAGTGGCTGGAGGGGTGGATAACACAGGCCAGGACGGGCTGCTGAGGAGCAGATGACTGAGCAGGAGACCTGAACAGAGTCGGGGCTTGAGCAAGGTGGCACAGCAGCACAAAGGCCCTGGGGCAGTGTCAGCAGGCTGTCTGGGGGGCCAGGGGCTGGATCAGAGGGTGGGTAGATGGGGGAAAGCTTGAAGGGTCAGGAGGGTGGGGGACATGGGGGACCGTGAAGTCTAGGTAGAGGGGTGTGGTTGGAGGTCTTTGAGGAGGGCTGTGTGTGACCTGCCCTGGCTGGGAAATGAGCACTCTGGCTGCTGCCAGGAGAAGAGTCTGGTCTTTTGGATAGAGGGTGGGGGTGGTGGAGGGTAGAGAGTAGAGGTGAGAGCTGGGGAAGGAGCTGACTCCAGGTGTTTCTGACCTCCCTCCGAAAGCATTCTGGAGCACCCATCCCAATACAGCCATACTTAATATCACACTTGCCCCAAGAGAACATTGAAAAGAATTAAATGAAGGTGAAATCAACCACATTTTCCAGGAAAGTTTACATTATTACAGATTTATTTGTACATTTACAATGGTACAAGGAGTACTTTGTCAACATGGTGAAATTCTGTCTCTACAAAACATACAAAAATTAGCCAAGCTTGGTTGCCCATGTCTGTGGTCCCAGCTACTCAGGAGGCTGAGGTGGGAGGATTGTCTGGGGCCTGGGTGGGTGGAGGCTGCAGTGAGGTGCGATCACGTCACTACACTTCAGCCTGGGTGACAGAGCAAGGCCCTGTCTCAAGAAGAAAACAAAACAAAAAGACTTTGTACTCACTAGAAATACTAGAATGATTGAATACTTCTTTATGAAAATTGAATTAACATTGTAAGACGTCTATTTGCCAGGCATGGTGGTTCAATGCCTGCAATCCCAGCACTTTGGGAGGAAAAGAGGTTAGGATTGCTTGACCTCAGGAGTTGCAGACCATCCGGGGCAAATGGTGAGACCTCACCTCTACACGTTTTCGTTTAGTGTTGAGGCAGAGTCTCACTCTGTCTCCCAGGTTGAAGTGCAGTGGCAGGATCTAGGCTCACTGCAAACTCCACCTCCTGGATTCAAGTGAATCTCCCGCCCCAGCCTCCCATGTAGCTGGGATTACAGGCGCCTGCCACCATGCCAGGCAAATTTTTGAATTTTTAGTAGAGATGGGGTTTCACTATGTTGGCCAGGCTGGTCTCAATCCTGACCTTAAACGATCCGCTCACCTTGGCCTCAGAAAGTGCTGAGATTACAGGCATGAGCCACCATGCCTAGCCCCAGATTTTTAAAAAATTTAGCCAGGCCAGGTGGCATGTGCCTGTCGTCCCAACTACTTGGGAGGCTGAGGCGGGAGGATCACCTGAGCCCAGGGTAGTTGAGGCTACAGTGAGCTGAGATTTTGCCACTGCACTCCAGTCTGAGTGACAGACCAAGACCCTGTCTCAAAACAAAACAAAACAAAACATGTATTTGAGAACCTGGGTTTCAGGACAGTTTTTTCAATTCTGGGCTTCAGTGGCTGTCACAAAAATATGGGAGGTGAACAGAAGATAGACTCAAATAGCTGGCCTTACTAAATTATCATACTCATTGTTAAATTCCATCCATCAAATATGCAAAGGTTTCTCGTAAAATCCAGCTAGTATATTTCTATCTTCCCAGTTGTCAGTCAGTTCCTCTTTCTAACCAATGTGGAGGTGCTGCATGATTATATTTTACATGAGCGCTCACACCCACGGACTTCTATTATTTAAAACTGGACAAATTTTAAAATAGATTGTTCTGCTATTAGATTATTCTGTTGTCTAGGTTTTTGTTTTTTGTTTTATGTTTTTGTTTTTCATGTGTAGGTATAAGGGCTTATCGGTCAGCTATGTTATTGACCACTAAATCAAGTGTCATGAAAATATTTTCAAACTTCTATTCAAAAATATGCACTTTCCTTAGCATGAGTTTTCATTGAAAGATAATTACCTTCTCATTTTGTCATTGAAATGACATCTTTACCTGAAGGACACACAGGAAGTATATTTATATTTTCAATCTTTTCATGGTACGCCTAAAATGGAGAGCTTTTCAGTTCAAAGTCAGCAAACTGGATTGTAAGAAGGAGGGAGGGAGAGTTAGGAAGAAAGAGAGGGCGAACTCAGGACAGGTGGGTTCAGTACTTTGTCATTCTGTGACTCATTCTATGTGGCCAGAAAGTTTCCACCCACTCCCCTTACCAAATATCTTAAAGTTTCTATTTATGTTTAAGTTTCTATTATGCAGCTATCTAAACTTTACAAAATCAACCCCACTGCCTTCTGCAACATCTCATGTACAGGCTGGGCTTCTTTCCTGCGCTGATTAGACGGGGGGGTGAACCCATGAGTGAGGGGTAAGGGTGAACCTACCTCTGCACGCTGATTTGTATCCGGAATGCTTTTTTTGAAAAAACCCTTCCTGAGTAGCTATTCCATCTGTGGTTGCATTTCCACCATTTCCTCATAACATTGTTTTTCTTTAAAAAGGCATTTGCTGTTGGCAATATATCTTGTCTGCTATATCTACCTTTTAGTGGGACATGAAAAAAAATGAAAGAAGTGGTTTGTGTATTTCCCTATTGGAACAACACCTGGCAAATACCTTCAGCTGAGCCATGTTGGGAACATCTGTGCTTTCAGCTCATTGCAAAGCAAACCTCCCACACTGGGTACTTTGCTCTAACACGAGTTTCTTCCAATCTTCGGCAGTGTTTTCTCCACATCTTCCGACGGTGTTTGCTGACAAAGAAATGTCTTTCGGTTTGTCGACAGATCATTTACTGCTCATTGTTTCTGCCATTTTTCCTGCAACAGAAAGAATTAAGTTTCTCCCTGGTGGTAGGTGTTTTTAGTCTCATGGTATCATGCAAGAAACTTTAAAAGAGCTTTCCAAATATCTGTCATTGTGTATGGAAATATCAAGAAGTACTGGGTTGAACTGCACCTAAATTTAAACATTGATGGGAAAAAATTGCACTCTTTCTTCGGTTCCGGAAGCTTAGTTTGGCCAGGCACAGTGGCTCACGCCTGTATTCCCAGCACTTTGGAAGGCAGAGGCAGGCAGATCACCTGAGGTCAGGAGTTCAAGACCAGCCTGGCCAACATGGTGAAACCTTGTCTCTACTAAAAAATACAAAATTAGCCAGGCATGGTGATGCACGCCTGTAGTCCCAGCTACTTGGGAGGCTGAGGAGGGAGAATCACTTGAACCCAGGAGGCGGAGGTTGCAGTGAGCTAAGATCTTGCCACTGCACTCAAGCCTGGGCGACAGAGCGACGTTCTGTCTCAGAAAAAACAAAAAGCTTAGTTTTAGACACCTTGCCAACCATGAGGATTTCACACTGCTCATAAGTAATTAAGTAATACCTCCAGGAACAAGGCACCCGGGGCAAACTTCAGCAGTAATCAGAGTGGGGGAAATTCAAAGAGTTTTGTTTGCTGATTTTTTATTATTAGGGGTTAACGTCTGGTCAGGTCCGTACCCCGGGTGACGTGCGCTCTGCCAGGAGTAATAAGGAATTCTCAGCTCCCCCTTCTGCTGTGGTTCATCTGCTCTGGATTTCTGTTGTTAGTTGCAGATTCTTTACAGGAATCTTGTGTGAGCCTCTTGGCCCTTTTGGAGGATTAGGTCGGTTAAAACTATATCATATAAGGCTGCGCGCAGTGGCTCACGCCTGTAATCCCAGCACTTTGGGAGGCCAAGGCAGGCAGATCATGAGGTCAGGAGATCAAGACCATCCTGGCTAACACGGTGAAACCCCCGTCTCTACTAAAAATACAACAAAAAAAAAATTAGCCAGGTATGGTGGTGGGCGCCTGTAGTCCCAGCTACTCGGGAGACTGAGGCAGGAGAATGGCATGAACTCGGGAGGCGGAGCTTGCAGTGAGCCGAGATCGCACCACTGCCCTCCAGCCTGGGTGAAAGAGTGAGACTCCGTCTCAAAAAAAAAAAAAAAAAAGAAAACTAGATCATATAATCTGTCAATCTACTTAGGCAGACACACTAATACTCCACAATTTGCTGAAAGCTTGTGATCTGGAGGGCGTACTGTGTCAACCCCTGGCCTGAGGCACCCAATTCCCTTCCTCCGGGGCACCTGGGAACCACATGGGGTGGGTGCCTGCATGAAGGGTGAAGGCACCAGCATTCAGCTCAATATTAAACATGAGCTCTTGGGTCGCTCACTGCCCAGGGCTGTGCTGAGGCATGTGATGAGCCCAGCAAACAGTAAGCACTCAGGAGGGCCTGATGTTCCTTTAACCAAACCCCAAGGTCCAGGTTAGTCTTGAGGTGCTTGCAGCCTGGGCAGGCCATTCAAATTGAGCAACTCCTTGTGAGCAGGGGCGTCTCACTCCCTGCAAAATTCAGACCCCAGATGGCACCACAAGTTCAGTCCCCACCAGATCCGAGGCCCCCTGCCCATTGAGTGCCCATGAGCCCCTACACAGTTCCAGTGATTGGCACAGGAAGCCTCATGATCGGGGAAGAGGAGTATGCTCCCTGCAGCCTCTCAGGACTCAAGGGGGATCCCAGCTGTGCCCTTCTGCTGGGTGCTGATGTTGCATCTGATGATGCCCTGGTCCCACTGGTTCTAGGAACAGGCCTCCCCACCGGGTTAGCATCTGCATAACTGGCCTTTGCCCCCCTCCCAAGGGGGTCCCGAGATGTCTACAGTGTGTGGGACTTACTATGTGGGACTTGTAATTGTACCCTCTGAGCTAAGGCGGCCCCAGGACCTACTGACTCCCTCTGACCAGAGCTTCCCCCTTTGCTACCAGGCCACACACTGGACCCCAACACCAAGAAGCAGCTGAAGTTCCTCTTGATAGAAGCTTGCCACCTAGGATGCCACCAGGCATGCATTGGCCAGAGTATGTTATGTCTTGATCACTGAAGTCAGGTCATAGAGCCTGGACTGCAGGACATTCTGTGGTTACACTATAGGGAGGGTGTGGTCAAGTGGGAGACCCGCCTATATTTGGACCCAATAGGTATAGAAACACACCCCAAACCCATCTGGTTCTTGCTGGGTAGATAGAAGGCAATGAGCACCTGTCGGGGGAACAACCACCTCTGTAGAAAGGTCACAGAGCCCGGACTGCAGGACATTCCTGGCAGCCCAGCCACACCCATCTCCTGACAATGCATCTTCTGTGCCACGTCTGGGCTGGGCCACCACCTTCCCGGCTACTGCCTCATGACCCTCCTCTGACACCCCAGCTCTGGGCCAGGCACCCACATGGACTTGTCCATCTCCTGCCCAGTCTTCTTGACTGAGAGCTGGATGCTGAAGCAGATGCTGTTCAAGATGTTCTTGTAGTAGGTCTTCCCATGGACCTTAAACTATGAGGGGCATGGGCAGCACTCAGCCGCAGACCAGGGCAAGGCTGCAGATAGCGCCACAACCGGGCCATGCAGGCCACCTGCCCTCCCAGGTGCCATTAGCAGAGAGGCTGTGGTCAGGCTGGGCAGGCAGGGACACAGTCCCACCTCATACTCCTTGTCCACAGACCCAGTTTGAAAAGGAAGTCTGGGTAGCCGACCATCACCACCATGTACTGAAGTTGCGGGCCGGAGGGCTGGTGAGGTGGCACAGGGCCTCAGGGCACAGCGTCCTTGCCCACCCCCTGCCCACCAAGGAAAGGAGCACTAGGCCAGCCTAGGAGTGGGCTTCAGGGTGGGGAGGCAGGCCTGCTCAACTCCACGAAGTCCTCTTTGTCCCTTTTATTCTCTTTCACTGGCATACAGTAGGTGCTCAGTCAATGTGCATGGGACCAACAGATGGCACTGGGGGCCCCTCACCACGGCCCCAGTAGCTGTTCTGGTCTCCATGCAGTCCAGCTCCTCCAGGCGCTGGCCCAGGATGTACTTGGTGTCTTCCACCAGCTGCCACACATGCAGGGTCAGGGGTCAGGGAGCAAGGGTCAACCCAGCAGCCTTTCACTCTGGTCCATCACTCTTGGCATGAAGGAGTCTTTCAGCACCACTTCCTAAGCCCAGAGCTCGGTGCTAGGTGCCAAGAGGACATGCTGGAGGTAGGGATCCAGACCCTTCCCCTCCGACAATAAGCTCACAGGCTAGAAGAGGAAATGGCTGCAGCAACCACCATGGGCATCCCTAAGGAGATGCCTCCTGAGCATGGCTGAGAAGGTGGGCAGGGGCCTGGCAGGGAGGGCCACCTACCGCTGACAGACCAGGAGGAGGAGGCCTGAGGAGGAGCAGACTGGAGCCTCAGAATAGGCTGAGGCCTAAGCAGGGCCTGGTCCCCCTGCCTGCAGGGGGACATTTGGGGCTCCCCACGCTAGGACCATGGCCTCGGGAGGGTTCCACCCTCAGTTCAGCATCATCCTCCCCACCCTAAACCAGGGCGGCCCACCTTGGTAGCTGAGAAGTGTTCATGTACAAAGAGGGCACGAAGCGCCATGCCATAGTGGTGGTTGGCCTGGCCCAGGCTGACCTGGGCCAGTTCCTGCAGCTTGCCGCTGCCCTCCATCTCCTGTGCCAGCTTGTGCAGCACCTCATGGAATGGTAAGAACAGGTGCTCACTCAGGACCACCACCACGTCCCACACGAGGTAGTTATGCAGGACCCTGGGGGCCAGATGAAGCCAGTGGGGTGTCCAGAAAGACATTCATATGGGCCACCAAGGGCACCACCCCCGCCTGTACTACCCAGCCTGCGGCTGGACCCAGCACCCAGATAGTCCCTCAAAGAAGGGGCAGGAGGTCATCCCAGGTATGTGGAGGCTGAAATTGGAGTGTGCTGAGCTCAATGACACAGCAGGACACTCTCGCTACTGATGCCAGCCCCTGAAGCTGATGGGTCAGGGCTTCTATCATTTCCTGACTTGCCATGGGGAGACAGCGTCTGTCCTTGAGGGTGACTGTCTGACTCAGAGCTGGCCTGCAAAGGCCTCTGTTCCTCCCCATGGTGGATAGATACCACGAGGCTCTCCCAAGGGTGGCCCAGGGACAGCAGAGCTGTAGCCACACTTTCTCTTTCCAACCATCCCTAGGTGAGGAAACTGCAGCTCAGGAAGCTCCCAGCCCTGCCGAGGGCCTCGGAAAGCAGAGGGGAGAGCTAGGATCGGATACCCGGGCTCTGGGTCCTTTTTTAGTGCTGCCTCCTCTAGTGTGACTACTGGACAGAAGTAGGGGTGGAAATTCATGGCACACCCAGCCGGCAAGTCCAGGGGGCAGGGGAGGGGCCTGGGCCATACTCACATCGGGGGGTGATCTTCTGCAGCTGTCCCAGCGTCATCTTTCTGTACATGGAGCTGACATCTCGCTGGAAGTCATCATACTCTGACACAGTGATCTGGGTGGGGGTAGCAATCAGGGCTGAGCCAGCCTTGCCCCATGGTCCCCTGTCATCAGCTGCCCCCACTACAGCCACAGGGTCTCCTTAGCCTTCTGCTCCACAGCATCAGCACCCAGGAGGCTGAGCACTCGCTCCATGAACACCCTGTGTGCTGCCAGTATCTGCACCACGGGAAGGGGCTCATCCAGGGACAGGGACAGGGACAGGCCTAGCCAGGGGACACCCATCCTGGGGCCCCAGGCCTTCCCTGCTTCCCCATCCCATGTCCCAGCACCTTCTCACTCTCCTCATCCTGAGCGAGGTACAGAGTCCTCTCTAGCAGATTGAGCCCATCCTGGTCAATCTAGGGAGGGAGACAGGGGCCAGAGGTCAGAGATCCACATGCCAGACTCCCCAAACAGATGGAATTTTCACCCCAATGCCCAGAGAGCGACCAGACATCCATGGGTAGAGACCCAGAAGCACGCAGACCCCAGCCCCTCTTTCCACCCAGACGAGATGACCAAAGCCCCATCCCTGACTGTCTCAGCTTACCCCTGAAAGCCTGCACTTTCCCTACCTGTCGGGGGCACTTGCGCAGTGCCGCACTGACCCTTGGGGTTCCTGGCTTTGGCGCCAGCCCCAGTCCTCACGGAGATGTCAGCCCAGCCCGCCGGCCCCTCCCTCCCTCCCTGCCCTCACTGCCTTCCAGAGGGCTGGGAAATTGCGGCTCCCGGGGCTCGGCTGAACACTTCAGTTAACCCAGAGAAATTACTTGCGCCTTCCTCCCGCGCTCTGCCGCCAAGCGCTCCCCTCCCCTGCTTTCCCTTTCTCTCCTCTTGCGCACCCTCCTCCCACGCGCAGGGACCCCTAGTCAGGGCCACGCCCCGGGTCTGCGGCCGCTGGCTGGGCGCTCGGGGATCGCACTCAGGCGGATGACGTAGCGCGAGGAGTTCCTGTAATCTAGGCTGATCTAGAGAGAGAAGAGCGCGGCGGCACTGTACACGCCCTGCACCTTGTACAGCAGCTGGTTGAGGTCCCAGCTGGTTGAGGTCCCGCGACCCCCGGACGCTCCGCCGCGCCGCCCAGGTCCCAGCCCCCGCAGTCCTCCATGACCTCTAGCATGGGCCGAGGACTCAGTAGCTCTATCTCGCGCATGTCGAGGCACGAACGGGAAAAGGCGCTCACCTTGCACTGGGCCGCGCCGCCGGGCCCATCCCTGGGCCGTGCCAGCAGGCGCCTCAGGCGCTCCTCTTTCTGCTCGCCGATGGCCGCGATGGTGCCATAGGTGAGCTTTTCGTTGGGGGTGGCGTGGCGCCTCAGTCAGCAGCCGCAGGCGAAAAAGTAGAAGTCCTGGCACGAGTCCATGCTGGCGTCCAGGTTGGCTGCCAGGAAGCCGGCGGCGCGCGCTAAGGCCTTGCCCTCGGGGCAGCTCTCGGGACAGGCGCCGCCGCGCGCCGCGACCCAGCCGCCAGGATGGCGCAGAGATCAGCGGCGAACACCAGCCCCGACCGCAGGCTCACCTCACGCAGGGTTCCAGCGCGGCAGTCCAGGTCCTGGTGGCGCTGCTCCTTGAGAGAAGCCTGGGCGGCAGAAAGGCCCTTGCACGATCCCCGCGCCGCAGCAGCTTAGGTACTTGACCTCCTGGAACGCGTCGTAGTGCGCCGTCAGCGAATACCGGGCTCCATGGCACCGAGGCCGCCACGATGCAGCCCTGGGCCACCTGGGCTATGGGATGCGCGCGGTCGCTGGCCTCCTAGTGGGCCTCTGCATGGCCCCGGGGGCCAAAGCTGCGGGAAGAGCAGAGTCAGGCTCAGGAGGCGCAGCAGCCCGACGGGGCTCCCAGGCACCGCGAGGAGAGACGCAGGCCTGGGTGCAGAGGCCCCAGCTGCCGGCCTCATTCACTGCGGAAACCAGGGACGAGGAGAGTCTGGCGGGGCCACCATACCCGCGTGCACAGTGGAGTCTTCTCCCCTGTCCTCCTCCCTGCACACACGTGTCGGATGCTGGATTGGGAGGCCTCTTATGGGAAGGGGGAGGCGCCGGGCACGGGGCCTGGCACGTAGGGGGCCTTCATTGCATCTCTCTTGCCTTCGCCTTTCTTGTCCACGACCTGTCCTAGCCAAGGCCAAGTGGGGTGGGGGAAGGAGCAGAGGCTGGAGTGAGGAGGTGCGGTCAGGGGCGCGTCTATGCGGCACTTTCAGCTCTCCGAGCTGGACACAGACAGACGCTTCGCAAAACGGCCAAAGAACCAAACTTTGTCCTCGTGGAAGTCTGCGGGATCGACCACTTCAAACCCGCTCGCTGGCTCCTTCTGCTCGGTGGCCCGACGGCCCACCCGCCCCTTCCCAAGGGGAACGCGCTATTGCTCCAGGGTCGCGGATACACAACCCACCCCCTGCACGGCAGTGATGGGGAACCCGAGACCTGTCCGTCTCTATCCCCTTTCCGCTCCACTCCTGGCTTCAACAGGTTCTCCCTAGAACCCACACTTGGGCGAAGTTTCACCCACGTTGGGGCGCGAGCTGGCCGGGCGAGCCCAGAGCCATGCAGGCGCGGCGCGCAGTCCATGGAGCCTCAGAGCCGAGCCTGGGAGTCGCAGCCGGCGGATGGACGCAAACAAAGCCGGGAGGCTCCGCGCGGCGGCTACGAAGGTGAAGGAAGTGGCCGCGGCTGCAGGGACTCAGGCGCCACTTACCTGGCAGGTGCGCGCCGGAGCCTGGCAGAGGCGGAGCGGGTCGGGCCGAAGCCGCTGCCTGAGCAGGAGCGAAGCGGCGCGGGCGGCCGGTGTCTCCCCGCTCCCGCTGTCTTCTCTGCCGCCGCCCCAGCCCGCAGCCCGCCTGCCTGCCTGCCTGCCCGAGGGAGGGGACGCGCCGGTGGCTCCACCCTCCTCCGCCCGTCTCGCGCTCCCTTCCTTCCTCCTGCGACCCTCTGGCTACCTGGCAGCGCGGCGGCAGCGGGGACCTGGGTCGGGGGCCGCGGAGACAGGCTTCCGAGGGTCGTGCGCGGGCTGCGGTAGGGGACTCCGGGTCCAGTCGCATCCCGGGACTAGTGAGGGTAGCGGGTACACCCGGCAGGAGTCCCCTCCGATCCCGTGTCCCTACTCGGAACCGCCCACCAACCGGTTGGAAAGGAGCTGGAGCTACGCAGCTGGGGGCCGTCATGGTCCAGCCCACAGCCCTGGAGCACCACCCAGGGAGGACTCCTCCTAAGGATTGAGGGGGCGCTGACGGAGTGCCTGGGCTGCCCGCACAGCGCCTGCGCAGAGCGCACCTTCACCAGGGAGCTTCCTTTACCTCCTCGGAACCCCTGTCCGGGATCAGCTCTCCCCGGGGTGTCTGGGCTTCTGGTTGTCTCGCCCCCTTCCCCCAGCCTCTGATCCACGGAGAGCAACGCAGAGCCCTGCCAGAAGCAGGCCTGGGGCTGTGAGTGTGGCCCCCATGGTCCCAATGGGCGGTTGTCCCAGAGAACAGCAATCACTGCCAATAGGAGGTGACGTGGGTTTAGCCTCTGACCACACAGTCCTGGTCACCCTGCACAGACTGCCAATAAAGAAGGGTCTGAGGCCCAGCTCCTTGGCTCCTCTGCAGTTTCCCCAAAAGGGAAGCTGAGGCTGTGGGTGAGTGGGTGATGTCCGTGGTCCAGGCTCCAGTTCCCTCACTATGGGGGGCTTCCCCTACCCCTGTGATATGGTTTGGCAGCCACCCCGTCCGGGAGGGAGGTGGGGGGGGGTCAGCCCCCCGCCCGGCCAGCCGCCCCGTCCGGGAGGGAGGTGGGGGGGTCAGCCCCCCGCCCGGCCAGCCGCCCCGTCCGGGAGGGAGGTGGGGGGGTCAGCCCCCCGCCCGGCCAGCCGCCCCGTCCGGGAGGGAGGTGGGGGGGTCAGCCCCCCGCCCGGCCAGCCGCCCCGTCCGGGAGGGAGGTGGGGGGGGTCAGCCCCCCGCCCGGCCAGCCGCCCCGTCCGGGAGGTGAGGGGCTCCTCTGCCCGGCCGCCCCTACTGGGAAGTGAGGAGCCCCTCTGCCCGGCCACCACCCCGTCTGGGAGGTGTACCCAACAGCGCATTGAGAACGGGCCATGATGACAATGGCGGCTTTGTGGAATAGAAAGGCGGGAAAGGTGAGGAAAAGATTGAGAAATCGGATGGTTGCCGTGTCTGTGTAGAAAGAAGTAGACATGGGAGACTTTTCATTTTGTTCTGTACTAAGAAAAATTCTTCTGCCTTGGGATCCTGTTGATCTGTGACCTTACCCCCAACCCTGTGCTCTCTGAAACATGTGCTGTGTCCACTCAGGGTTAAATGGATTAAGGGCGGTGCAAGATGTGCTTTGTTAAACAGATGCTTGAAGGCAGCATGCTCGTTAAGAGTCATCACCACTCCCTAATCTCAAGTAACCAGGGACACAAACACTGCGGAAGGCCGCAGGGTCCTCTGCCTAGGAAAACCAGAGACCTTTGTTCACTTGTTTGTCTGCTGACCTTCCCTCCACGATTGTCCCATGACCCTGGCAAATCCCCCTCTGTGAGAAACACCCAAGAATTATCAATAAAAAAAAAATTAAAAAAAAAAAATACAAGAATTAGCCAGGCATGGTGGTGTGTGCCTGTAGTCCCAGCTTCTAGGGAGGCTGAGGCAGCAGAATCACTTTAACTTGGAAAGTGGAAGCTTCCATGGGCTGTGATTATACCACTGCACTCCAGCCCGGGTGACAGAGTGAGACCCCGTCTCAAAAAATATATATATATATATATGTATGTATGTATATATATATATATATGCACACACACCTGTGTAGATACATACATATATAAATACATGTATACATATTACATATACATACATATATAACATAGTAATGAACCCAAATACATTTTAGTTCATGCGATTTAACTACATCTTTGATAAATAAGCTGGTTTTAAATTTGTTGATAAAATAGAAATATCTTTAGCATTTTCTTTTCTTTCTTCATTCCTTCCCTCTCTTTCTCTCTCCCTCCCTCCCTTCCTTCCTTCTTTCTTTCTTTCCTTTTTTTTTTTTTTCTCTCTCAGAGCCTCTCTCTGTCACCCAGGCTGGAGTGCAGTGGTGCAATCTCGGCTCACTGCAACCTCCACCTCCCAGGTTCAAGTGGTTCTCATGCCTCAACCTCCTGAGTAGATGGTACTATAGGTGCTCATCACCACCCCTAGCTAATTTTTTTTGTATTTTTAGTAAAGAATGGGTTTTGCCATGTTGGCCAGGCTGGTCTCAAACTTCTGGCCTCAAGACAAAAAACATTAAAATTAAAATTAATTTAATCAAATGCCTGGCCTCAAGTGATCCACCCTCCTCGGCCTCCCAGAGTGCTGGGATTACAGGCGTGAGCCACCACGCACGTCTGTCTTTAGCATTTGCAGTGTACATTTTCCCCTGGGTTTGTGGGTCAGTTAGGATCATATGTGTCTCTGCTAGATGCTTCAAGGTCATAAAACTGTATTTTATTTTTTATTTTTTGTGAGACAGAGTCTCACTCTGTTGCCCAGGCTGGAGTGCAGTGGTGTGATCTCGGCTCACTGCAATCTCCACCTCCCATGTTCAAGTGATTCTCATGCCTCAGCCTCTTGAGTAGCTGGGATTACAGGCATGCGCCACCACACCCAGCTACTTTTTGTATTATTGGTAGAGACGGGGTTTCACCATGTTGGCCAGGCTGCTCTCGAACTCCTGGTCTCAAGCAGTCCTCCACCTCAGCCTCCCAAAGTGCTGGGATTACAGGCATGAGCCACTGTGCCTGGCCAGACTTTGAAATCTTAAAGTCATGTTATGCTACCTTAACTGACAGATACTCATTAAATATATCGGTCATTTCCAAGTAAGAGAAAACACAAAAACATAAATTGCTGAACACAAATATAAGTTTGTTTTTGGCTTCCTTTTTTTTTTTTTTTTTCCTGAGACCGAGTCTTGCTCTGTCGCCCAGGCTGGAGTGCACTGGCGCGATCTCGGCTCACTGCAAGCTCTGCCTCCCGGGTTCATGCCATTCTCCTGCCTCAGTCTCCGGAGTAGCTGGGACTACAGGTGCCCGCCACCACACCCGGCTAATTTTTTGTATTTTTAGTAGAAACGGGGTTTCACCATGTTAGTCAGGATGGTCTCAATCTCCTGACCTCGTGATCCACCTGCCTCGGCCTCCCAAAGTGCTGGAATTACAGGCGTGAGCCACCATTGGCTTCTTCAGTTTTATGGAACTACCAAATTTATAGGGGTTAATACACATAAAAATTATGCGATGGGGAAACATGTTTCTAAAATTATAAATGGTTCCCATCTGTAAAATACTAATATGTGACAGTCATTTAAACATTTTTTGCTTCCTAGGTTTTCACTAGAAATTAAGGTTGCTAAGAATTAAAAATTCTAATTAATTTATAAAATTCTGTAGACAAAGTGTACAGAATATGTATGTTTGATGAGAAAAACTATTTAAAATGTGTAAAAACATGTTTTTGTTTTATTTGAGTTTTTTGTATATTTAAAAATTATTTTAACTTTTTTTAAATTAAAAAAAAATAGAAATAGGATCCTGCTATGCTGCCCAGCCTGGTCTCGAATTTCTAGGCTCAAGTGGCCACCTCCCAAAGTGTTGAGATTGCAGGTGTGATCCACTCCACCTGGCCAAAATGTGTTTTCATAAATCCAAAATATGGATTTATGAAAGAAATAAAAACAGGATAGAAAGGAACCCGTAAGTAGGACAGAAATGTGAAGAAAGGTATGAAGATATATTTTTGATAAGTACAGTTAAAAGAAAAAAGAATAATTTGGAATGAGAAAGGATCTTGTAAGTTTTTGTGTCCTAAAGTAAAATGACTTGTTAGCTAAGAAAGGGGAAGTTTAGGTTAAAGCAGAGGCCTAAGCATGTCATAGAAGTGCTAAGTCATGAAAGGTGTGTGCGGTGAGCCCAGATCGCGCCACTGCACTCCAGCCTGGGCAACAGAGAGAGACTCTGTCTCAAAAAAAAAAAAAAAAAAAAAAAAGGAAATGCTTGAGGTATTTCTATTTTATCAACCAATTTAAAACCAGCTTATTTATCAGAGATGTAGTTAAATCACATGAACTAAAAGGTATTTGGTTCATTACTATGTATATATGTATGTATATGTATAAAACAGAGCTGCTTTCAATAAACCAGCAATACTCAACTAGTTTTATTTATCAAAGAACTACATGAACAAAGATTACTGTTTTTAGGTTGGGTTTATAGTTTTATGACCTTGAAACATCTAGCAGAGACACATATAATGTCTTCCCATTTTTTGGGGAAGGATGAATTTGGGAAAGGAATTTTTGTATGTGATCAAGTTGGCTAAAATTAGAAGGAAATTATTCACGAGTCTTTCTAAAGATGGAGCTTTCATATTAAAACTACACTGGTATTCTCATCTGAAGGCTCTAGGAGAAGTAAAAAACAAACAAAACAAACCTACGCTGATTTAAAAACTAAAAATTTGGTCCCCTATGTTAGTACCACAAGATTTCCTTGAAATATAGATCTGCTTTTATTTTTATTTATTTATTTTTGAGACAGAGTCTTGCTCTGTTGCCCAGGCTGGAGTGCAGTGGCGCAATCTCAGCTCACTGCAAACTCTGCCTCCCGGTTCCAGTGATTCTCCTGCCTCAGCCTCGGGTAGCTGGGATTACAGGCACGTGCCACCACACGCAGCTAATTTTTGTGTTTTTGGTGGAGATGGGGTTTCACCATGTTGGCCAGGCTGGTCTCGAACTCCTGAGCTCAGGTGATCTGCCTGCCTCAGTCTCCCACAGTGCTGGGATTACAGGTAGGAGCCACCGCGCCCAGTCTAAATCTGCTTTTAGTAAATCCACAAGAAGCATTAATTTTTACTTCTGTGTTTAACAGCCATCTAAACTGAAGCTTTCATTTTTTTTTTTTTTCCTGAGACAGGGTCTTGGTCTGTCATCCAGGCAAGAGTGGATCCCTCCAAAATTCAGACACTATTCATGAGTATTCTTATGACAATATGGTTATTTGAAGTTTAAGAATTTGCTCTCTTTTTATATAGGATACAATTGGAAACATTGGCTATATTACCAAAGCTTTGATTGCAATATATTTGTGAATATGCATAGAATGCCTGACTTCTGGGGTTCCCAGCCTTACAGTGAGCAACTAAAAATTGTCACTTCCTGGCAGGCCCAGGAAACTTCAGACTGCAGAAAAAAATCTAAAGTTTGTCTTGGTTTGGCTTCCTAGCCTCAAGAGGTTTGATAATCTGAGATTCCTGTTTTGTTTTGTTTTTTTTCAGACAAGGTCTGTAATCCCAAAGTGCTGGGATTACAGGCGTGAGCCACTTCGCCCAGCCTTCTGTGGAATTCTTAAAAATGGGACCCGCCTTTGGGAGGCCAAGGTGGGCGGATCACCGGCGGTCAGGAGATCGAGACCAGCCTGGCTAACACAGTGAAACCCCGTCTCTACTAAAAATACAAAAAATTAGCCGGGCGTGGTGGCGGGTGCTTGTAATCCCAGCTACTCGGGAGGCTGAGAAAGGAGAATTGCTTGAACCCGGGAGGCAGAGGTTGCAGTGAGCCGAGATCGCGCCACTGCCCTCCAGCCTGGGCAACAAAGAGTGAAACGTGGTCTCAAAAAAAAATAAAAGGGGACCCGCTTTGTTCCTAAAGAGAGGGAACCCCATAGGGCAGGGCTAGGAGACAGTGACATGGACAGGGACTGCAGGATCAAGGCTCATGGAGTGTTTGGGGCCACTGGGACACCTGGGAACAGGGCCCCATGGAGGCCAGTGGAATCCCAGAGCAGGGAGTGAGTCCTCTCCCCCAACACCTGCTGAGTGACCCTGCTGGAGCCCTTCTTGTCTCTGGGCCTCAGTTTTCTCATCTGTAACATGGGAATAATAACAGGACCAACCAACCTCTTAGGGCTGTTGCAGGGTTTGTATAAGGCCATGCTGTGAAAATCCCAAGTGGCAGCAAGTCTGGCACAGAGCAGGGCCTCAGCCCCCGCCCCCTGTGCATACACACAAACAGATGCATACACACATGCACGCACACATGCATACACACACGTGCATGCACACATGCACACAGATATGCACACATGCACACAGATATGCACACATGCACACAGATATCCACACACACATGCACATGTGCATGCACACATGCATACACATGTGTATACACACACGTGCACACCCAAAACACACAGGGCTCAGTCCTCAAGGGGAACCTCACTGTGCCTCAGTTTGCCCATCTGTAAAGGGGGTGATTATAGCCCCTACTGCATGACGCTGCTGTGGAGCTCCGTGAGTCAGTACCTGGAGGATGCCTAGGACTGGGCTGAACTTAGCCTGTACAGCCCCACGGGGAGCTGAGTGGAGAAGGTGGGCTTGGGTGTTGGGAGCAGAGGGGGCAGCATGGGAATCCAGGGGTTCTTAAAGGTCTAGGTGCCTGTCACCCATGAGGAGGCCCGAAGGGGTCCCTGAGGAACAGAGGCACCGATCTCCTCCTGCCCGGTAAGGGAGCAGGGCTGAGGCCAGGAACAGGCCAGTGAAAGCCTGCGCAGGCCAGGGAGCCTTCAGTGTGACAGCCAAGGACCAGCAGAGCGCCAGCCTGCTAAGGACCCCGGGCCGCACTCAGGCCTGGGCGAGGGACTGACCCGGGGACTTCTTGAGGTTTCTCCAACTGTATGGAGCTCACCAGGGAAAACATGGGGGATGCCTGGATTCATTGCCCAGCTCTGAGCTCAGCACAAAAACTCCCTCTTGGAACAGTCTAGAAAGAGGCTCACCTGAGGCCCAGCACCCAGGGGCCATGATGTCACATGGGCCAAGGCATCTGAGGGGCAGGGGCCTTCCCCATCCCACTGCTGCCATGGCCCGTGGCCCACTCTGCCCTGCCCTCCTGACCCAGGAGCCCAGTGCGTCTCTGTTGGGTGGGAGGAGCGTCAGCAAAGGAGAGGCTGCACAGGGCGCCTTCGGCAGTGACGGGAAACCAAGAGCAGGAAAAGCAACCCTGCTCAGCCCTGGGCGACTCAGACAGGAAAGGGCCTGAGCCCGAGGCAACCAGGAGGGGGCAGCCTTATCAGGGAGGCCGTGCCGCGGGCCTGAGTGCTGCTTCTGCCCTCATCCAACTGCAGCGGGACAGAGGCAGAGGCAAAGTGGGGGCCTGGAAGCAAGGCTCCTAAGGTGGCAACAGTGTCCCAGCCCAGCCAGGCGGTGGCTGCAGGGGCCCATGCGTGTGCACCTGTGCCTGTGACCAGCCTCAGGGCCTAGGGGCAGGGAGCAGACCAGGGGAAAGGCTCTGTCCCTGGGGGGTGGCCGGGCAGGTGGAGAGCCAGGTTCAGATGGGTGACCCTGGGCTCTGCAGCTGCTGTGATCCTGGCAGAGGGGAGGAGGCGCCCTCGGCAGTCAGGAGCAGGATGATGGTAGTGACAAGGCCCTGCCGTGGACTGAGCCTCCCAGCCTAGGAAACCTGGCTCTGGCCTCCCCTGCAGCATGTGATGTTTGGCTCCAGAGGCCTTCTCCTCTGGGCTTTTCCATGCCTGTGAACTGGGCCCCATTCATTTCCCTGTGGTTTCATGGAAACGTCCAATGCATTCAGGAGGTTGCAGTGTGCCCAGGAGGAGAGGGGTCAGCGAGAGGCCCGAGCTGTGACTGGTGGGCCACCCAGAGGCCACGGCACCCTCTGCTGGAGACTGGCAGCAGGTTGCATGGCCAGCTGTGGGTGGGGGTCCATCAGTCAAGCAGCTGCACTTTCTCCCTGTCCCCCTCCCCCACCCAGGCAAGGTGCTCTGCCTGCGGCTCCCTTTCTCCAGGCCTCCACTTTCCAGCTCCCAGGCCCTGAGCCCCACCCGGCCTGGCCTGGAACAGAGCTGCCACCAAGATCTCTTCCACTTTCCCTCCCCAGCAGCCTGCAATTCAGTGCTCCGTAGACCCCTGCCTCCCGGGGCCCTGCGGTTCCCACCACACTACACTCAATTTCCGGCTGCTAAGAACACAGCAGGTTCTACGTAAAGGTGGCCGTCACCTGCACCCCATGGGCTGCCCGGCCATGGAGAACGGGCCATGGTTGGGTACACAGCTTCTGAGACAGGCCCAGCAGCTGCCTTCATGGCCTCGGCAGAGCCCAGGGCTCTGGAGCTTACAGGCAGCGTGTGCCCAAGTGTGGAAAATTTGGTCTGCAGAAGAAATGAGGCTGAAATTGGCTGGGAGCAATTCTTATCAAAGCCACGTTAGCAGTTTTCAGCAAGAGCTAATTGAACAAGCTCTGTGAGTGGCCTCATTCCATTAGCAGGAGCCTCCCACAGAGTGTGACAAGGGCCCTGGTGGCTGAGGGCAGAAGAGGCTGTTTCTGTCCCACATTTGCCTTTGGCCTTTGAAAATGGACACATTTTCAGCTTTGGGCACTGGTCCTGCCCCTCTGCCCCGGCTCCCGCTCATTTCCAAGGCCACTCTCTGAGTGTCCTGTGTGGGGAAGGGGTGAGGTGAGTTTCTCAGCACTTCAGCAGGTGCGTGAATCTGAAACAGGACAGCCTTGGAGACACGGCCTCCTTGCCAGGCAGGGTTGAGAGGCCAAGTGCAGAGGAGCCGAGAGTCTGAGGGCCAGGCCCGAGCAGGCTAGGTCAGGAGATTGGGCCCTGCCTTAGCAACGTGCCTGGGCCTGAGGAGAGACCCACTGCCGGCCCAGTCTCCCTCGACTCCTCTGGAGCCATGGAGTCCTCAGGGAGGGGACAGGAGGCAGCTGGGGTGTGGCCAGGCCAGAGCTGAGCTGATGGAACCTGAACCCCACTTTGTGGGGTGGCCATGCTCTCTGCTTTCTCCTCTCTGCTGTGCCCAGTAGACTGGAAAAGATAGATCCAGGGGTGCAGTCCTCTGACCTGAGCTCCGGGGTCACCTGTCTGGCCTCCAGCCTGTTTCCTCCATGCTAGGGCTGTCAGGGCAAGTGTCTGACCTGGGCCCGCAGGGCGCTGGTCAAGGGGCCCAGGGAGGTGGGGTCCAGCCCTCTGTGCCCCTGACTGACTGTCTGATCTGGGCAAGGTCCTTCATCTCTTGGCCACTGTCACATGGCATGGGCGACACTCCTCAATGCCTCCAGGATGCTGTAAGGAAGCGGCATCTGACTGCACCCACCCTTTCTGCAGGGACCATGGTCAGGACAGAGCTGTGGACACTGAGCAGGGTCTGGCCTCAGGGCCCACCCAGACAGGCCTCCTCATCTCCCCCAACACCACAGCGGTGCTCCGTCCTGGGAGCTGGCCAGTTGCCCTCCCCAGGACAGGACCTCAGGCTTCCACCCTGAGCTCCTTCCTCCTGCCCTGGGCCCTGCGGGCTGTCCCATAAGCTGGCTGCTCTCCTGGGGTCTTTCCCTCTGTGAGCTCCTCTGCAGATACATTCCGGCCTTTGGGATGCTTCAGACAGCAAGCAGGAAGCAGACAGACACCCCGCATCTCCCCCAGGCCAACTCCGGCCCCATCAGCAGCAACCTGGTGGGGAACTGTCCACACCTGCCAGCCTCCCTCCCTCCGTCCTCTTGGGTTTCTGAACCAGCCTCTCCAGCCGCACTGCCACTGCGACTTACTCCTTCTGGCCAAATCCAAGGGCCCTGTGCAAGCCCCTGCTCTTCTTGGCAGCTCTCACACTGGGGACAACCCGCAGGCTCCTCTGAAGTCCCAGAGCTGCTTCTCAGCCACTTCCTACTGCCTCCGCCTGGGAGCTTATCAGCTCCTGCCCCGCTGTGCCCAGTTGGGAAGAGGGCGCCCTTGTGGCCCCTAGTCTCCAGCCTTGCTCTTTCTTTTCTTTTCTTTTTTGAGATGAAGTATCACTCTGCCACCCAGGCTGGACTGCAGTGGCACAATCCTGGCTCACTGCAAGCTCTGGCTTCCAGGTTCAAGTGATTCTCTTACCTCAGCCTCCCGAGTAGCTGGGATTACAGGCACCCGCCACCATGCCTAGCTAATTTTTGTATTTTTAGTAGAGATGGGGTTTCACCATGTTGGCCAGGCTGGTCTCGAACTCCTGACCTCAGGTGGTCTGCCCGCCTTGGCCTCCCAAGTGCTGGGATTACCCTGCTCTTTTTTGCTTCCTGGGGCTGCTTCTTGGGAGCCTTGGGCTGCTCAGCTTTCATTCCAGCCATGCCCTGCCTCTGGTCCAGCCTCCGTCCCTCACTGTGTCCTGCTTAAGGTCCCCGTGCAAAGTCCTTCCCTTGTTCCAACAGCCTTCCCCAGCTCCCAGAAAAGGTGCCGGTTGTAGAGTGTGACAGGCACCAGGCTGTCCCTGCGCCCCTCCTGGCGCAGCCCTTCAGTCTCCCCTTGACACAGTCTGCCCTTGACTTCTTATTTTCCAAACTAACCTGATGCTTTTCTTTATTTGTTTGTTTTTTTGAGAGGGAGTTTCGCTCTTGTTGCCCAGGCTGGAGTGTGATGGTGCAATCTCGGCTCACCGCAGCCTCCACCTCCCGGGTTCAAGCAATTCTCTCGCCTCAGCCTCCCAACTAGCTGGGATTATAGGCGCCCACCACCATGCCCAGCTAATTTTTGTATTTTTAGTAGAGACGGGAGTTTCACCATGTTGGCCAGGCTGGTCTCGATACTCCTGACCTCAGGTGACCCACCCACCTGGGCCTCCCAAAGTGCTGGGACTATAGGTGTGAGCCACTGTGCCCAGCCTGTTTTGTTTGTTTGTTTTTGTTTTGTTTTGCCTCCGTGACTTTGCTATCTCACCCCTTTCCTATAAAACAGTCCTTTCTCACCATCTCTTGGAATTAGTCTGGCACTCAGGAATGCACCTCTGCTGTTGAGGCTCCAGGAAGTTAGGGCCAAGGCCCTCTGGTGCAGCAGTGCAGACCGCGGCCTGGGGGTGGGGAGACTGTGTGTGGCCAGTCTTTTATTTATTTATTTATTTATTTATTTTTTACACCTTAGGCTTTGACCCACACAGAAAGAGATGGAACAGCCTGGGCTGCAGGGGCCTAGAAAGGGACGAGCATGTGGGTGGCACCACGTGGGGCAGCTGCAGGGGCAGGGGCTTCCTGTTCTCCTTCTCCCGGTGCTGCTCCAAGGGCACAGTTTGGTGACTGCAGCAACTTAGGGGAGCCTTGAGGATGCAAAAGAGAGTGAGGACACAAGGACACTAGCAAAGCCTAGCTCTGCAGGAGGAGGGATGCCATGCTGGGATGTCGCCACCGTCTTGTCTGAGCCCAAGGGTGGTGCTCGGTCCGCCCGTGGGGAGCAGGGAGGAGAGAGGACAGGGCCCTGGCTGCCTCTGGCCTGCTTGGGAATGAGCTCCCTCAGGCGGAGCTTGACGGTATCCACACGCCCAGCAGCAAGCATCGTCATCAGAAACACGCAGCCCAGAGCTGTGTGCCCAGCAGAATAGGGCACTGGGGCAGGGACCCAGCCTTCTCAGCTCCTGAATTGGAGCCTGGCATGCCCCATCTTAGAGTCCTTCATTCTGTGCAAATGCACTTGGCATCTAGAGTGGGACCGGAGTCCACGACACGGCATGGAAGGAAATGGCCCCTGTGATCAAAGAGGCTGTCACAGACATGGCGGCTGAGTGCTGGGATGGGCTCTGAATGGGATGTCAAGAAGCAGGTGGCAGGAGATGGGTGGAGGGAGGGCGAAGGATGATGATGCTTGCTGCTGGGCGTGTGGAAGGGGAGGGGAGCTGGACGCAGAACCTCATTCCCTGGAGGTAGGACTGAGCCCATGACGGGGGAGCCGCAGAGGGCCTTTCCAGGAGAGGGATGGGACCAGCTTTGGCGTGAAGGCCGCAGAGCAGAGCATGACTAGGGAGGCCACCTGGTAAAAGAGACGGAGGCTGGGACAAGAATGGTGCCCTTGTCAGAGGGAGGCCAGGAGAAGCTTCTAGAAATGTAGCTGCGTGTTTAGCCCAATTCCTAGAGTTGGGGCAACCATGCCAGTCACAACATAGGACGTGTTACAATGATGTCTTATTTTTTTTTCAAGGCCAGGCACTGGCACATTGCTTCCCTATTTTACAGGCTTTGAAAGAAATGGAGATTCTGAAAGCTTAACTAATTTATCTGGCAAGGCATGGTCTCTCATGCCTGTAATCCCAGCACTTTGGGAGGCAGAGGCAGGAGGATCGCTTCAGCCCAAGAGTTGGAGACCAGCCTGGGCAACATAGTGAGACCTCCTCTCTATAGACAAAATTAGCCGGGCAAGGTGGTGCACGCCTGTGGTCCCAGCTACTTGGATGCTGAGATGGGAAGATCAGGATCACTTGGGCCACCAGGGAGGTGGAGGCTACAGCGACCCGAGGTCATGCCACTGCACTCCAACCTGGGCAACAGAGCAAGACCTTGTCTCAAAATTAAAAAAAAAAAAGTTTGAAATCACGCAGCGAGAGTGGCAGGGCTGGCGTTCCAGCATCGTCCTTTAAGATGTGACAGCAACAGGTCCCACTTGAGACAGCAGGAACGCGGCACCCAGTGCTGCCTCTGCACAGGCCCGATGCTTGCTGGAACCTTAAAGGCAAAGGAGACCCGATCATAAACGCATGAAGAGCGCATGTTTCATGGGATTGATGTTGATGCTGGTGTTCCATGCGAGCCACTGAGGAGAAGCCCCTCTCTCAATGGCAGGGCCATGAGAGGTGAAGGACACCCCTCCACCCCTCCCCCAGACAGGTCTTTCCTGGCCACAGATGCCCCAGATCCCTGAATGTCAAAACCGAGTCCCAATCTCCCAGTTGAGCAGAGAAACATTCAGATGTGGTTCCTCCGTGATCAGGGAAGGCAGGCTTCTTCTGAAGCGCAGATGGCTTCACCCCTTTCTCATCTCATCACCTCTAAGCCCTGCCAGGGCGAGAGCAGCCTTTCCCAGCATCGTCCTTTAAGATGCGACAGAAACAGGTCCCACCTGAGACAGCAGGAATGCGGCACCCAGTGGCTGGCTCTGCAGTCTTGATGCTCGCCGGCACCTTCAGGGTGAAGGACGCCCTGTCGTAAACGCATGAAGAGCCCTGCGTTTCATATATTGATGTTGTTGCTTTTTCTTTAGAGGAACGTTTGTGCACTGTGGGAACCTCTGTCTCTACCAGTGTCACCCTTGCTGTGGGGAGTGTGTACCGTGTGCGGGGGGCTGGTGGCCTTTCTCTGCTGTCTGCCACAGCGTGTGAGGGGCTCCCTGAGCCTCACACCTGCCCTATCCTTCCCCATCCCCTCCTGCCCCGGGGAAGCCCAGACCCAGGGAGGAGGGGTGCTGGGAGTGAGTGCCGAGGAGCTGGGGTCCTGGCCCTGCAGCCGCTGTCACAGCACAGCCCCTCCCCAGACCTCCAGAGTCGTGGGGCCCTGGTGGCACAAGCTCCAGAAGCTTGGTCGATGCCAGGTCTGGGACCGAGGCCCCCGTCTCCGACGCCTTGGCTTGCTGTTCTGGAAGGTGATGCTGGCTGGCAGCCATTCCCAGCCCCTCGGAGAGCAGTTGTCAGGCAGTCCCTGAGCTCCAGCGCCCCATTCCCAGCAGGGCCCAGTGATCTCATGCCTGTACCCCTGGCTCTGGGAGGAGCGGGTTGGCACTAGGGCTGGTGCCCACATCAGAGGAGGAAGGTCTGAAGCCAGGGCAGGGGGCAGGGCACCCTCCCGTCCAGCAGCCCCAGTGCCCACTCCATTCCTTCGGGGCTCCCGTGGCCCAGAGTGTGGAGCGGCGCGGCCTGACCAACCAGGATAGCTTGGGGCGTTTCGGAGGTTTGGCTGCCTAGGCTGTGCACCTAGCACTGCTCCCCAGGAGAGGGAGGGAGGAGGTCAGAGTAGAGGGCCCTGCTGACCAGGTCGCTGTCACAGCCTCCATCTCTGGCCCTGGGTTCCCATAGGAGCGCCTAGGCTCTAAGCTGGAGCTGCCCCATCCCAGGACCTTGGGGAGGAAGAGGCTGGGCGCCACCTGCCGGCCCACCAGGGAATTGACAGGGTGGGGGACTGTGGAGCCTGTGCTGGCCGCAGATGAGAGCCCTGACTCCCACCTTCCCTACCCCACCCACCCTGCACCATCCAGCTCAGTTCTCCCACCCGTGGTGCGGGGTCCCATTTGCAATGGTGAATCCTGAACTCGGTGCAACTCTGGCTGCTGGCAGCTGGGCTTGGCCTGCACCTTCCTGTCCCCAGACTCCACTGGGGACCTCCCTTCCAGCCATCCCAGGGCGTCACCACCACAGCCAGGGGCCAGCCCCACCTTCATTCACTCTTGCTCATAGCTCACCTCTTCTCTCCATCCCCATCTGCTACCTGCAGCATCAGAAGGACATGAGGGCACCAGACAGCCCCTGCAGCTGTCCTCAAACATCATGGCCAAGGCTGCGCCTGGGAAGCGGACTCTCTGCAGTGCCAGCTCCCTCCTGAGTGCCCTTGACCTTTATCTGGGTCCCTGCTTGATGTGGCCCAACTGGCTGGGCCAGAGCCCCACAGGCGCTGTCCCGACCCCCAGCCCCCTAGAGGGAGGGAGAGGCTGAGATCGCAAGGGAAGCAGAGACTCAGCCACACCAAGGGCCCTGGCAAGGTGGGCCTCTCCTCCGAAGCCTCACCAGGCTTCACGTTCAAGGTCACCAAGAGTGCACTTGTTCACTGTTGAGGGCAGGGGTGACTCCTGGGACTGTGCTGGGGTCCAGGGAGGGCAGGTAGCGGAGTTGCCAGGGAATGCAGCTCACCTGAGGTCTGTGATCTTGGCAGGGGCTTCCGCAGCGGCCCCACCCTCTCCCTGTCCCCTCCCTCCTGTCCTTGTCCTCGTGTTTACTGAAGACCATGAGAAGGGATATGGAGAGCCCCTGCAGGAACTGAGAGCAGGAGCCTGGCTCACCCCCAAAGGCCCCCAGACATTCAGTTCCTAAACCCATAGGGTGGGGCATGGGCATAGAGGAGAAACCGGGGCCGCCCGGCACAGCCCTGCTACTTCACCCTGCCCGCCTGGTGGCCTCCTTAAGCCTGCAGCCTCGGAGCGACCCAGTATGGGGGCATGGTGCCACCTGCTGGCCACACTTCAAAATGCAACCCAGGGTCGGCCTGGAGGCTACAGGTGTCCCTCTTCCCCCAGGCCTGCAACTGGGCTGGGGAAGGGGCACCAGGGAACAGCCCAGGTGCTCCTGCCCAGGAGGATTGTCCGAATGCGTGGGGAGAAAGTCCAGAACCGTGCTTGGCACATGGTAATCTTTGTGAAATGAGTGAACAAATGAATGAATGAACTATGCATTTGATGCTTTTCGGTGATGATGACCCAACCAAGATAGATTACATGAGCCATTTTCCAGCAGGAACTGGGACTCCTCTTGGGCTGACAAGATGTAAGTATGAAATCTAAATAAGATTCCAATGGCACTAGACAGTGACACACGTGACCCTAGCTATAAATGCCCATGGAAGAGAATTCTGTCTGACATTCAGGGAAGACTTGGAGCGGGGCAAGGGGATGGGATTGATGGCAGAAGTGAGACTCACAGGACATGTGTGGGAGACCCCTGGCTGGCCATGTTGGGGGAGGAGGGGCAACAGGAAAGCAGCGCCTGGATCTCGAGGGACTTGGCCGGCTCAGTCCTTCCATCGGGAGCCACATTCATTCACAGCGACTGTTGAGTCTAACAACGCTCAAGTACAGCAAAGCTGGAGCAGCAGGCCCTGAAAGGGTGACTCCAGGGTCTCACCCCACCCTGACTCCTTCCCTCCTGCTGCCTCAGACTCTCCTGTCTACCCTCAGAGACCCTGTCGGGAGGCTTCCCTCCAACAAGGCACCATCCCCAGGGAGAAGGGAGCCCAGCACTCCTGGCCCTGTGGGGTCCTCAGTCCACTCACCACTGCCACATGCCCCAGGGAGTCCTCGGACTAGGGCCTGGGCCGGGCCCCCCTGGGTTCCTATGGCCTGGGCGAGCATGGTGCCCTCTTACAGCCTGGGCTGCCTGAGCATTCCAGGCATCCTGTCATTCAGCAGAGATCTTTCCTCGGTGCCTTCTCTGGATTGGGTGGGCTGCTGAGCTCTGGGGCTGCTGCAGTGTATTATTTAATAGATGGGTGCTTCCCTGCTCTCCAGGGTCCCCCTCTGGGAGAGCCAGCACAGGAGCTAACCAGTCAGAGGAGAAGGCGGTGTAGACCAACTGGTGCAGGGGAGACCATGGGGGTGCTGGGCAAGACAGGGACTTGGCGGAACGCATGAGATGAGGCAGGGCTGAGCCCCACAGGCAACTCCTCCCCCAAGAGCCGGGCATGAGGTGCTCAGCGGATGACCACCAGCTCCCCGAGCTGGACCACATATCACACAGGTTTCTGGGATTTGCTTCTAGAAAAGCCTGACCCAAACATTTGGAGATGACAAGTACTCACTGGCCTGGAAGGAGGTGCTCACCAACATGTGCTCCCGGCCCATGCAGGTAAGGAGGGCCCAGCCCAGTCCCCATGCAGGTAAGGAGGGCCCAGCCCCAGTCTCCCCCGCTCCCGGGAGCACACTGGCCCCAGACCTGTGACCTCTACGTGCAAGCACAGGCCCCCACCGTTCCTGCCTGCTCTGGACATGGCTGGGTGGACGGGGGCTGCTCCTCCTCTGCCAGAGGGTGGGAGAGGAGGCCGACCCCAGGCAGCACCTAGGAGGGGGCACCCTGAGCCTCTTGAGTTTGAGCCTCTGTCTCCTGCTCACACTTACTTAAGGACAGAGTGCCCTGGAGCTGAGGGGCTATTGAGACCTCCGTCAGGCTGGGGTCCTAGAGGAGAGACAGGGTCCCATGTGGCTTCCTGTCCCAGGGAACACTCCGCAGCCTCCATCCCCACATGTGGAGTCCAGAACCAGCTGTCAGCCTCTGGCCAGTGTGGGAAAGAAGTGGACTTGGCTGGGGGCCTAGGCCTGGGCCTGTAGGGAGATGGCAGCCTGTGGGGTGGACAGCTGGGCTTGCTCTGGGATGCCTGTCACAGCCCCCCAGGCTGAGCTTCCCCCGTGCAGGGCCCGAGCATCCTGGGACCAGGACCCCAGAGGACCCTCGGGTCAGCGGGAGTAGTGGATGCTGATGGGTCGGCTCTGGGTCCCACCCCGGCCCAGGGGCAGGGACAGGCTGTATTTTAGGGGCTCGGTCACTCGGCAGATTCAATCTGTTCACAAGAACTGAATGGCTTCAGCTGACCTCAGTGGATTTATTTTCTGACACTTCAAGCTCTGCTGGGTTTGAAGCCATCAGGGCCTGCTTGGGCCTGGTCACCGTGACCTGCCCCCAGTCACAAGTGTCTGCCCAGCCAAGCACCTGTGGCACCTACAGTGGAGAGGGGCTGGGCCGTGCCCACTGGGCTCTCTCTGTTCTACACCGCAGTGGCTCTAGGTCTGGCAGAGAAGGCGCAGCAGCCCCTGAGTCCCAGAACTGCCTCTGGCTCTGCCCTGCTGGGGCCCCTCCCATGTCCCTGCCTCTGACGCCATCACCTCCAAGGAGGTACAAGCCAAGCTAGTGCTCCAGAGATCGGAGCCGCTCCGGAGTTAGCCAGAGCCCGAAAAGGCTGCATTCTCCTGGCTCGCCTCCCAGGGAGCTCAGAGGTGCCCTTGCCCGGGAATCCGATGGCAGAGAGTTACCAGGTCTGTGGTGCTCCTCTTCCTCAGCCCCGGGAACTGGGGTGGGGACAGGGCAGGGCAGCAGCAGAGAGCACAGAAAGGTGTGAGGGGGCATGCAGTCCCCAGTGAGCATCTGCATCAGGACACCAGGGCTGTCCCAGGGCTGTCCCAGGGATGGCTGGGCCTGTGGGAAAGCCATGGTCCCCACCCATCCCACCCTTCATCAACCTCACCCAGGTCATCTGGGGAACTGGGCCACCACTGAGAACAAAGTCCAGACATGTCTGGGAGTGGAGGCTGTGCCCACCTCCCCCAGAGACTTGCCCCCGACTTAACCCAGGGCCCAGCAGGGGCTGGAAGGGAAGTGGAGTTAGGGAGCGGAGCAGGTCACCATCAGCTGCGCCCTGGATTCCAGGGCCCGTGTGCACAGAGTAACGGGAGCTGGTTGTCTGTCTGGCCAAGGGCACAGGAGGGTGAGTGTGTACAGCAGCCAGGGAGCAAGGGAGCCAGAGAGACACACAGGAGTGACCTTGGACCTCTGCGAGGAACCCGTTCACTCACTCCCAGGCAGTAGCACTGGCCTTGACACCCAGCCCTGAAAGCTCGGGGACTGCAGGACAAACAGCTTCAGGGGCTGTGGCCCCAGCTGGGACGAGCTATGCGCTGGTCCCTAGAGACTCTTGGTATCTCCCCCTGCCCCAGTCCTGCCTCCTGCCCAGCACAAGGGCCTTTGGAACTCAGCCCTCTGTGTCTCAGCCCCCGGGAGGGTCAGGTGGTCAGAGACGAGAAGGGCCGAGGCTGGCAGGCTGGAAACTGCCTCCCTTGGCTGCTGTGGGGTGGAGTACCAGGGGACACAGAGGTGCTGGGGTGAAGCATGGCTTCAGCTGCGTGGGATCAATGCCAGAGGGGATGAGGTCAGCTCCGACCAAAGGTGTGCCTAGGTCCGAGAGGAAGCGCCAGGAGCCTGAGGCCTGTGTTGCACGGGGCAGGGAATGGCATCCTGGGTTTTCTTGCCTGCCTCCCACTCTAGCCAGATGGAGCAATGGACTTGGCCTCCTTGAACAAAGACCACAGCCTCCTCAGCTTCTGCTTGTGTCTCCAGCAGACAGCGCCTGCAGCCCCCGGTCATACATGGCCACAGGCTTCCCCCTCCTCCTTCCTGGGCCAGAGTAGCAGCCTCAGCCCCATGCTGGGGAGGGGTAGACCAGAGACGGTTCCCTCCTGGTGGTGCCCAGCAGTGCCACCCTGAGGGCATTTGGGAGGCCCAGGCAGGCCAGATTTGTCTCCTGGAGAGAAGTATGGGCACCCCTGGGCTCTGCCTGCCTCCTGGCCTCCCCTTGGGTTCCCTTGTACAGAAAGGGGCACTGGTCCTGGCCCTGGTCCTCCCTGGCTTTGCTCAGCAGCCAGCAGCCCGCCAGGTCTGTGTACACCAAGGCTGCCGATGGCAAGGCTGTGGGTGGCATAGGACCTCTGGGACTAGTCGGAAAGCTCTGGGCTGGCCAGGCTCTGACCCGCCCCACAGATGGCACTTTACTTCTGCTCGGGGCTGCTGCAGGACCTGGCACAGTTCGGGCACTATGCGCTCATCATGCCCCTGTACACACACTTCACCCACAGTGGGTGCTCGGTGGCCCAAGACCATTCAGCGGTGATGGTGGAGGTCCAAAGGTCGGGCGACCCAAGCGTAGGGGAACCTGACCTGAGAACTCTATGGGCCGGTGCTGCGGAAGCTGCAGGGGGTCTACAGCCAGCCCTGGACACAGCCGAGAGGAGGGCGCTGACCTCGGAGGGCTGCTTTCTGCTGCCCTGGGAGCTGGGTGCTGGGGTCCTAATCTGTCGTCTGGGGTGGAGGACCATGCAGCTCATCCCCCAGCCATCACCATTCCCCCCTGCCCGCCCCCCACCCTCATGCCCCATACAACACCGCCCACGACCCCGCCCCCTCTTCCCAGGCTATAGGGAGCGACTAGACATGGCGCCCGATACCCTGCAGAAGCAGGCAGACCACTGCAATGACGGCCGCATGGCGTCCAAGCACATGAAGGAACTCAGCACTGGTCTCTTCTTTGCCATTCTGGTCAAGGTGAGCCCTCCAGCCTGGTGCCCCTTACCTCCCTCTGGCTCCCGACCCTCCTGGGCACCTGCTCACCAGGAGGCCTCGAGGAGCCCAGGGCAGTGCCAGGAGGTGCCATGGCTGCAGCACTGTCCCTGCAGGAGAGTGGCCCCCTGGAGTCAGAAGCCATGGTGATGGGCGTCCTGAAGCAAGCCTTCGACGTGCTGGTGCTGCGCTACAGCGTGCAGAAGCGCATCTAGTGCAACGTGAGTGCCCTGGGAGAGCCCAGGGTGGGGAGGGGGGCAGCCCAAGCCATCCCGCACTGGAGGGGCACAGGCTGTGATGGGTCACACTCCACCCCTCGCTCCCCCAGCCCTAGCACAAAGCCCACCTGATGGGCCTTGCTGAGACGCCCAGCTCTCCCACCTGGGATGGTGGCTCCAGGCCCAGGGTCAGGCCTGGCCCCCTTCCCCAAGGACCCAGGAACCAGAGAGCAGGCCCCTCCATGGCCAGTACAGCTCGGCAAGGTGTGCAGGCTTTGGGGACTGTGTTTATAGGAACGTGAAGGAATGAAAGGCCAGCGAATGGTCCATGGCCGCTCTGGAAACTGTGTCCCCTGAAGACAAGGAAGAGAGCTGTCCCTGGCTCGGCTCCTGCCCTGAGTGACTGTTGACTCACAGTTCTCTCTCCAAGGGGACATGGGCCTGTCCTAATGCTGCCTTAGGGGCTTGGCTCCAGCTGGCCCTGGGGTCTGCAGGTCACCACCTGCCCCTGTGCGTCGCTTTGAATTTCCTAACATCCAGAGTGCCCTGGGAGTGCAGTGTCCAGCCTGTTGTGTGCAGTAAACGTGGTGTTCATAACCTGGAGCTGGGCAGAAGAGGAACGACAGAGTCCCCCTGCAGACCCTGGGGGCTCTGTATCCTGAAGTGCAAGCCTAGCTCACCCTGCCGTGGGCCCAGCCCTGCCTGCACTGACAGATGGCACCAGCAGGGGGCGCAGCGCTCCGCCGCCACAGTTCTCTGTCCCCACCTCAGTGCAGTCAGCCCTGGACGCCTCCACCACTTGCCCCCAATAGCACACAGAGCCATGGGCCTTCCCAGCCCCCACCCCTGGCCCTTGGTCACTCTCACCTGCTGCCTCAGCCGAAGGTGGCCTGGCAGGGCCTCCCTGAATCTCCCTCCAGCCAGGCAGGGGTGGGCCAGGGCCAAGGGCCACCTCCAAGCAGTAAAGCCCTCCAGGGTGGAAGGGCAGGTGGCCCCCTCTGTGTCCCATCCCCCTTAGTCCTGGCAAACCCTCACCTGCTTCCTGCGGTGCCCCCTGCCCTCTTCTGTGTCCCCTGGGCTCCCCCAGCACTGCATCCTCCCGGGTAGGGTTTCAGGACCCCCAAGCCCTCCCAGCTCACCCAGACCCTTCCTGAGGGTCCTGCTTCCTGGCACCACCTTCTCTTCCTTGGGGACAACCACAGTGGAGAGAGGCGGGGCTCTGCCTGTCCTGCTAATGCAGGGGTGCTGGCCTTCTGGGGTCCTTTAGAGAACCTGATGAAAACTATGAGTTTACAAGCAAGAAATTGTCTGGCACCGTTTTCACTAACAACATGCCCTGAAGGTGGACCCGGGCCCTCAGGTTGTATTTTATAAGCCTTGGGAGCGCTCAGGATGCATTTGACTCCCCAGCTCTGCCCTGATCCAGGGCATTCATCCTGGAGCAGGCCCCCATTACAGACAGGCGAGCAGAGGCTTCCAGAGGCCAAGGGAGGGTCCTGGGGGTCCTTCTGCAGGGCCGGAGGCAGAGTTGCACCTCGTCATCAAGCCCTGCCATCTTTGTCCCCTCACTGCCGGGCTCTGCACAGGTCATCACCATCTTCAGCCTGGTGGAGGTGGTCCTGTGGGCAGCCATGGCCCTCTAGTATAGTGCTGTCCTGAGGCAGCCGAGCAACCAGGGCCACCTGGGCCCCGAGGAAGAGGAGGAGGAGTAGGTCGAGTTTGAAAAGGAACCTGAGGGCTGATGTGCTGGCCAAGCTCAGCCAAACCCTCCTGCCCCACCCCGCTAGCTTTAGGAATAGGACCTGATGACACCAAGGGGGATTTTTAATTTAGGTTTTAACAACTCAAGGGTTTGCTTTTGGTTTTACTTTTGCATTTTATTTAGTGTTTGCAGCTCAGTTTTTAAACAAACTGCAGGGGAGAGGATGGAGCTGGAAGGAAGGCTGAGACCTGGCCAGCTATGAGACCGGTTCCCCTTCTGCCCGGGCCCCACTGCCTTCTCCAGCCCAGGGAATGGGGCCTTTTCTGCAAATCAGTGTCAGGGAATAAAATCAAGTGTGGAGTGCCATCTGGTGTGTGGGGCGCCTCTGGGAAGCCTGGGCAGCGGAATGCCCCTTGCACCCAGGGCAAGGGACCCAGTTCAGGCTCCACCCCTCACTGCTGAGCCGATGTCACCGCCCGGAACCTTCCTGTCAGTTCCAGCACGATTCAGAGTCGGCTACGTGGCAGATTGATGCCGGAGTCTCATTCTGCCTGATTAAAAATGGAATTAGTATGCAGGACTGAGAGCGCCCCCGTCACCCTGACGCATGTGACTGTGTCCAACCCTGCCCCCACTTCCTCTCTGCACCAGCTCCGCAGGGCCTGGTGGGGGTCATGGGTCCTGCAACACCCTCTCCCCGCAGTTCCTTGGCCAACACTCTGAATGGCCCTGTCTATACCCTGGGTCTGAGTCAGTGCCCTGGCAGCTCCAGGCCCAATCCTGTGCTCTGGGGACAGAAGCAGGCCTGGGCCTCGGGGAGGGGACGAGGGCTCTCCAGTGCCTTCCCAACCTGGCCCCGTTGCCCACCCAGTGTCCTGAGCACCCATGGATCCCACCTGCCTTGGGGCCTGGGCAGAGCTGGCTGGCCACTGGGCATTCCCTTCCCCAGCCAGCCTGACCCCAGCCTGCACTCCTCCCCCTCTGTGGGGGAAGCTCTGTGGCTTGGCGTCCCCGAGAGCTGCTAGAAACTAGGATGAAAGCCATGGTGAGCACGGCCTCTGTTCCCCCGCACCATTTCCTGGGGTGTCGGGATTAACAAGCTCATTTGATCTGGTTACAGTGAATTTTCTTCAAAGAAACACTCAATAGGGTCCCTTGTCAGAGTGCCTCGCAGCGCCTGAATGACAGTGACTGGGTATGGCTGCCTTTGTTATGCCACTGTCAGATGGGGCTGGCTGTGGGAGGCGACCAAAGACATCCCACACCTGCCCTGGGAGCCTTTCCCTCCTCCAGGGCTCAGCCACCTCAGGCGGCCTTCAGTCTGTGTGTCCTGCCACCCCCGAGATGTCCCAGAGGCCACGGTCACCCCATCTGTTCCTGTCCCCAGAACCTTCTCCTGCAGCCAAGTATCTGCAGGGACAGACAGGCGAGCGTCTGGGGGTTTGGTGTTGGGGTGGAGAAGGCTGTGGGGTGCTGCCCCAGCCCAGGCAGCCTGACTGTGAGAGCCCCAAACAGGAGACATCCCAGCCCCTTCCCCTCCCCTCCACGCTGCCCACCCTCTGAGGAGCAGTGGCCAAGTTCCTCTCTGGGCTTCTCAGGCCAGGCTGGCCCTGTCCCCCAGGGCATCCCACGAAGCATGGGAGCTGTTCCCTCACAGGGAGCACAGACCTGGACGGACACCTGTCCCTATGTCCCAGCGCCCCCAGGCCCCAGTAAGGAGTAGCCAGGGGGGTGAACAAGGGGGTTCCTGCTGCCTGGGCTTGTTTGGGAAGCAGATGCTGGGCTCAAAGTTTCTTCAGAGAGCCTCACCTTCCATGCTGGCCCCAGAGCATGGCGGGTCCCTGGAGCTGTGGAGGCCATGGCAGCCCCAGCCCACCCCACCCCATCTGGGGAAGTGGAAACCGTATCCACGAGGGTCAGGTCAGGTCTCTGCCTCCAGTGACCTGGCAAGGTTGTGCCCAGCCAGGACCTGGGCTCAGGCCCAGGCAGCCGCCACACCCTACCCAGAGCTCAGAGAAGGCAGCCCAGCCTTCTCCCCACACCAGTCACACCGAGCCCCCCGTCTGCATTCACTCCTTTAAGGAACATGGTTGACTGAATCCGGTGCCGCGCATTCACAGGATGGCTCTCCATGGGTCCACTGGGGCCCAGCCTCTTATGTGGCCCCTCGCTAAAAGGACTCAACAGAAAGAGTGACCAGACACCGACCCTCATCTAAAGGAGGACTTGGCCATTCCCTGGGCTGTCCCACAGCACCTGCCAGCCAGGGCCCGGGCACAGAGCGAGACTGTCTTTTCCTCAAGGAGACACCGTGGGGGAGGGAGGGAGGGGTAGACACCACCAACCTCATTCCATGACCAGGGCCTGGCGATGCTCAGAGGCCAGTGAGTGTGTCCCCGCCCTGAAGGGTCAGTACCGGCCCCCTGGACCTAGGGGGAAGATGGTGCAGGCAGTGACCGGGCCTGGGGAAGGAGCTGAAGCTCCCAGAGCTTGCAGCCACCCTCCTGGGGAGAGACTGACGCCTCCCCAGTTCCTGTTAGGAAGGACCTCAGGAAAGAACTGGAATCACACAGCCTGGGGTGGCAGCCTCCTGGCCCCTGAGGAGGATGTCAGGCCGCAGAAGGGAGGCACAGGCATGAAGCTTGGGAAGGGGGCACCAGAGGAGGCAAGGCCTGTGCAGAAGCAGCACCAGAGGCCACTGCAGCGGCTCCACCACCCAGCAGCACCGCCAGGAGGCAGGAAGTGGGAGGCCAGGCAGGAGGGGCTGTGCTCGCCCAGGTGCCAGGAGGAAGGGCTGAGAGGGGACAGTGCAGATGTCCAGAGAGGCCTGGCGGGGATGGGCCGCCAAAGTCACAGGTGGGATGGGCTTTCTCCAGGGAGTTCTACAGCACAGATGGTGCCGCTGGCCTGGCTGTGGCCAGCTCTGCACATGAGCCTACCCCAGTCCTTGCTGGGCACGGACCAAAGAATGGTTCCTGGGTTGGAATCACAGAATTCAGGGGCTAATGGCAGTCGGGATGGGAATTGGGAGGGGGGACGTGAATTAAATATTTGAGCCCTGGTGGAGGCTATACAGGATGTTCACGTTAAAGAAGGTTCTGGAGAAGGGGATGATTCTTGGAATGATGAGTATTAGTTTCCACATGCCTGAGTTTAGGTTCTGGATTTAAAACCTTATTGTAAGATCATCTCTTTGAACCTTCTCTCTAATTGTGGGGTTTTATGGTTTGGGGGAAATTTTACTTATTTTTGTTGTTGGTTTTTTGGTTTTTGGTTTTTTGAGACAGGGTCTCCCTCTATTGACCAGGCTGGAGTGCAGAGGCTGGAGTGCTGTGGGGCGATCAGGGCTCACTGAGGCCTGCACCTCCCTGGCTCAAGAGATCCTCCCACTTCAGCCTCCCCACTAGGTGGGAATACAAGCGAGTGCCACCATATCCAGCTAGTTTTAAAAATTTTTTGTAGTGATGGGGTCTTACTATGTCGCCAGGCTTGTCTCAAGCTCCTGGGCTCAAGTGATCCTCCCGTCTCAGCCTCCCAAAGTGTTAGGATTATAGGTATGAGCCACCATGCCCGGCCAATTTGTTTTTTTAACAGATAGAAAATCATTTGAGGGGGAAACTGATCCATTTAAATAATTTATTTTATTTTATTATTTTTTTTTGAGACGGAGTCTTGCTCTGTTGCCCAGGCTGGAGTGCAGTGGCATGATCTTGGCTCACTGCAAGCTCTGCCTCCCAGGTTCACGCCATTCTCCTGCCTCAGACTCCCAAGTAGCTGGGACCACAGGTGCCTGCCACCATGCCCGGCTAATTTTTTTTGTAGTTTTAGTAAAGACAGGGTTTCACTGTGTTAGCCAGGATGGTCTCGATCTCCTGACCTTGTGATCCGCCTGCCTCAGCCTCCCAAAGTGCTGAGATTACAGGCGTGAGCCACCGCACCCGGCCTAAATAATTTATTTTACTTAAAAAACAGTTTTGCTCAACCTCGTTCATGAGCTGTGTTGTGTTCTTAATGTTTATCAATAGTACATTGCTCAGTTCTGGAAAGCACTTAGCCAGATATTTAAAAAGCAACAGAAATTGAAGTGCAAAATAGAAGATGGAACAAAAACTCTCCAATAGTGTATTCAACTTAACAGGTTTTCAACTCACCAGGGTGCTATTGGAATACAATTGTCCCCCTGGTTCCTGTCATACAAGATCAAAGTTAAACCACTAAACACAATTGCAGCATCCTTGACTTCATACACTTTCCTTTCCACACATCCATATAGACGCCCGAAGCAACCTTCAGGGCAGAATTGTCTTTTGTCCCTCACTCTCAGGGGACAACCATGCACTAGGGCCCACCTGCCAGCCACCCCTGCCACTGTCACTACTGCTGGTATTAGGGGGCAGGGGTGAAGGAGGTGGCCAGATCAGGGCTCGGGGTGCCTGGCTGAGTGCCCCCTCCACTGAGCCCATTCCTGTGCCTGCAGCTTCCCACAGGCTGAGGCCCCAGTGTCCTGCTTGTGCTGCTGAGGGGGCTCCATGGCCTGTTGAGAGGCCTCCCCAGGAAGCCCATAGGGAGGAGGTTGGGGTGTCTCCTGCCTTGGGGGTGGGACAGTCCCTTCTTGTTCCCACCCCAGGTACCTGACCCAAGTTCTCCTGTGCATGAGGAATGCCTGGATGTCCCTCCCTGGTAGGTGGGATGGGCCAGAGGGAGGTCCTGCCTACACAGCCCTTAATTAGGAATTTAGAGATTTG